>NC_080194.1:36864940-38159880 GCF_030028045.1 Hippopotamus amphibius kiboko | reverse complement strand
CCAGGAAGCACTTTCCATGTGGTCCCACGTCACACAGCGGGAGAATCAGTGGTCTGGACCCAAGCAAATCCCTAGGAGTGGCCCTGTTTGTACAGTGGTCTCACGCTCCAGATTTTACCTTCATGGCTGTTCTGTGTCTAAACTGTTACCTAAGCATGGTTGTAGGAAATGCTACTGTTAACAATACACATCTTACACAGAGCAACACTTAGCATTGCTTTCTTGGGAAAACAAATGGGATTCTCAGTAGTATAGCCACCACTCTGAATTGAAAAAAATAGGACCTAAAAAATCACCCTCTCCTGTGAAGCATTTCAAATGCTTCTTAGCATAGGGACAGTCACACTAAACATAGGATCTTTGAGGCTTTCTGCACAGGAATCATGGAGAGAGGAGAGCAGGTGGAGTCCGGTTCTAGGTCTCACACTTTGCTATCCACAACTGCTAGAGAAAGAGACATCAGAGGAGAAAAAAGGAGCAGAGAAAAGAAGGAAGGAAGGAAGGAGGGAAGGAAGGAAGGAAGGGAAGGAAGGAAGGAAGGGAAGGAAGGAAGGAAAAAGGGAAGGGAGAGAGGGGAAAAGGGAGACTGGAGATAAGTAAGGGAAAAGAACAAAGCTTTTGAATGACTGTGGTGAATGTTTTTATGTATGCAAATGAATTTAAAAATCACACAGTTAAAAAATTGCCCTTCTTCACGTTTGTGAGAAAATGAAACTAAAATATGGAGGGTTTAAATTACCTGCCTAATTCATAGAGCTAGCAATAGCCTAGCCAGGATATTAAAGGTGACTTCCAAATGTTAAAATCCAAGTCTCTTTAGCAAAAAGGGAATGTCAGGAGGCTCGTCCTCAAGCGTATATGGCATATTGATCAATCTGTCCACTCAGTGGAGAGTAGGAAGAATGAGGCACAGGGATCATTATAACCTGTTTATTATTTAGTGACCTGTGCAACCCATTTTGGCGAGGAAAAAAAAGGCTTTTGTACAGAAGGAAAGTGAAGTGATGATACTAAGCAAGGCAGTGTTTACCCCACAACAGGAAAAATAAATGAAGAGAAAAGTTATAATCTCAGAAATAGCTTCTAACTGTTACCAGTTGTCTGGTTAAATGTAGTGCAGAACTCCTCAGACATTTTGTAAGTCAGCAGTATACCTGGAAAGTCAGGGAGACGGCTCTCACCCCAGCCGTGAGGAGGCAAGACACATAGACCCATAAATATCCTCCTTTTGGCTAAATCTACAGACAAAGCAATATTTACTTTTACAGTAGTAAGTATAGGTCGAAGAAAAGGCTCAGCCTATTTCTCAAACAGGACACAGTTCTTAATTCTATTATAAACATCCGAGTAAATGTAATGAATTCAGTGACTTTGTTGAGGAAATCCACCAGGGTCTGTTCTTCCCTAGAATATGAACTCCTCTAGCCCCTCCTCCCAACTATGTCCCAACTACAGTGTCTCCTGACAGAAAACAAACTGCATAAACTCAAAGGCTGAGTAGAAAATCATTGCTTGTTTGAATCAAATATGGGGCTCCTGATGTCACCATGGCAGAATGGCAGGGCCGGTCTCAGGAACACATTTAGGCTGCCCTGGGCTGGGGACTGGGTCTGGGGAGGGATTCACATCCCTGCACCCCATCTGCATCCCTGAGGGGCAGCTTACCGATATTCCACCCAGCGCCTTCTCTTCCTTCCTACCACAGGTGAGGGGGATGATGGGGAAACGTGGAAGGGATCTAAAAGTGTCCCTTTGTTTCTCTCTCTTATCAGTCTAAAATACAACATGAGGAATTAATAAAGCATCTGGAAGAGGCAAACAACAGAGGATCAGGCTCTAGGGCAGACAGTGTCTCGGAGAGTCCAGGGAAGCCATAGAAATCTCCAGAGGTTCTCCTACTACTCTCACCATTCTCACTCCACAAGCTGGATTATAGCTTGACAATCAATACATGATACAGGCGTATATAGAGATACATATAACCTCTGGTAGAGACAAGGCTAGGTTTTCCAAACAGAGTTCTTTTTCCTCCTAAACACAAATAAATTTACATTTTTCAGGGACACCTGCAGTTGGGTGGGGCTGTAAGACGAAGCCTGCCCAAGGGAATGGCATGCACCTCTTCCAGGAATGGCTTTTCCAACCTCCTCGATGCCTCTGCATTTTCTCTCTTCCTCCCCCTCTGGCTAGCTGCAGATAATCCACTGGAAGACACGAACCCACAGAAAATGGTGGAACCTCACAGTGAAGGAGGCTAGGACCTGAATGACGCATTGGGCTGGCTGTCGTCAAAGAATAAAATTGTATTGTGTTAAACTATGGACAAATTGGAATTGTTTTGACAGCTGCCAAGTTGTCCTGAATAAGGCTGAAGACACTGAGAAAATTGACATCCAATGCTAGAAAGATCACATATCAAGGAAAACTGACTTGTCTACTAAATGGTAATTCCAGGGGAAATGGTTGAAAGAACTGAAAATAATATGTGTGTTTGCAGTTGTTGATTTCATTTGACAAGTTTTTATGAGAAATAGATGAGCTTAGCAGAAAATTAAGCTGGTTTTCAAGCAGAAATCATAATAGAGAAAGTCCATAAATATACAGTCTTGCTTGGGATGTCAAACGTTAAGAGAAAGATTTAGAATGTCTTTAGGTAGCAAAGACTCATGGTAACCAGCCCTGAGAAGAGACTAGATTAATGGACAGCTATCCTACTCAAGACTGATAGCCTTAGATAGACACCATTATGTAGAAAAGAAGTGGCATGGAGAAAGGGGAAAAACAATAAAGAAAAAAAGAAAAATATTAAAATTATGTCTAAGAACATTCTTGGGTATGTGTTTTGTGTGGGTCTCAGTCTATGGATAGTGATGCTATTGGCTAGAAATGCCTGGGGCACCCACCTGGGCTCCTGCTCCTTGCAGGGAGCCCCCACAGACATTTTCCCAACCAGAGCCAATGCTGAGGCTGGACCAGCCCTTGTAGTTCTTATCATGATTAAAAGACACCCCTCAGACACAACCATCAGGAAACTTTGGAAAAACAAGGTTTATTACTCACAAGTCCTGTAGGGTAAAGAGCATACCTGAGTCACACAACAAGGTCATGGGTACAGAAGAGAGAGAGAAAGAGAATGGACCTGAGGGTCTGCTTTCCTTGGGGTCAAGGGTGAGGTCCCCAGGTTTTCACAGGTTCACTCTTTACTGGTGAATTTAAAACATCAGAGCAGGAATTAAAGTACAAGAAGGAAAAGCAAGGGCAATCAAAAGGTCATTTATCTAGTGGACCAAAGATTTCTAAACTTTCATGGGCCAGGTATCCTGGTTCTTTACCTGATTGTGTCACTGGCAGTGTGTTTATTTGAGAGTGATGTCTTTATCTTTTTAATTAATTTTTTTGGAGTATAGTTGATTTACAGTATTGTATTCATTTCTTTTGTACAGCAGAGTGAATCAGTTATACATAGACATACACTCATTCTTTTCCAATATAGGTCATTACAGAGTATTGAGTAGAGTTCCCTGTGCTATACAGTAGGTCCTTATTAGTTATCTATTTTATATATAGTAGTGTGTATATGTCAATCTCAATTTCCCAATTTATCCCTGCCCACTCTTCCCCTTGGTAACCATAAGTTTGCTTTCTACATCTGTGACACTATTTCTGTTTTGCAAATAATTTCATTTATACCATTTTTAGATTCCACATGTAAGCAATATCATATGATATTTGTCTTTCTCTGTCTGACTTACTGCACTCAGTATGAGAATCTCTAGGTCCACCATGTGGCTGCAAATGGCATTATTTCATTCATTTTATGGCTGAGTAATATTCTATTGTATGTATGTGCCACATCTTCTGTATCCATTCATCTTTCAATGGACATTTAGGTTGCTTCCATGTCCTGGCTATTATAAATAGGGCTGCAATGAACATTGTGATTTTCTCCAGATATATGCCTAGGAGTGGGATTGCTGGGTCATATAGTAGTTCTATATTTAGTTTTTTAAGGAACCTCCATACTGTTCTCCATAGTGGCTGCATCAGTTTACATTCCCACCAACAGTGTAGGAGAGTTCCCTTTTCTCCACACCCTCTCAAGCATTTATTGTTTGCAGATTTTTTGATGATGGCCTCTCTGATGGGTGTGAGGTGATACCTCATTGTAGTTTTGATTTGCAGGAGATGAATGTGTTTAAAGTGGATGCCTCAGCAATCAAAAACTTAATGTCAGGCGCTTACGTTATAATCAAAAAAGCTAATTGTCGGGTGCTTACACTAAAGTGTGATTCCAACAGGTGGAATTGACCTAATACTAATATATCAGAAAAATGTTAGGTATTTGAGGGGGTTCACTGCCAAAGAAACATGAGCTTGGCTTTTAAAGAAAGCTTTTGATAAAGAATTAAAATAATTATTGATTCTAATATTTTATGAGCAGGAAACAGGCTGCAAATACAGTACCTGCCAAAGAAGTCACATGTTTCAATGCCTGCTTCATTTAATGTCATTGGGGACATTGAAGAAGGCACACCCCCCCCCAAAAAAAAAACAGAACAAGGAGACATAGAGAACAATGCCCAGGAGAGATTCTCCCAGAGAACATAACCAGTGTCTAGTCAGGGATCTTCTCCAACTGTCAGGAGAGTAAGATGTTGCTATGCCTGCCCCCAAAGTATTTCAAAATTACCATTGACAAGTTCCTGCCAAATGTATTCCATGCTTCACTTTCAACTGGGAATCCTAATGGCTGGTACCCAGGTTCTGCCCCACCATTAAATATATGGTGGGAGAAGGAAGATGATGGTCCAAGAGCAACCACATCAAGACCTGATGGAGATGACCACACACTCCTGGAGATCTTGGACTCTGTGCTGCATGCAGAGACTTGATGAGAGTTTGGGTAGTCGCACTTGGGAAGAGGTTATGTATGTTTTACATGCGAGAGTTTCTCTCATATCATTTCTTTTAAGAAATAATTATTTAGTCATCTGGCCTCTCCTCCAGGCACTAGATTTATGTGAGGATTCTGGTCAATGGAATGATAGAAAAAATGATGTAAATCTCTCCCAGGTTGGCTCCTAAAACATCCCACAAGGTCCTGCACATTCCTTCCCTTCACTGTGTGACAGCCAGATTCAAAAGGACCTGTGGAGGTCACTAAGGGCTTAGAACATAGAATACCCACATATGACAGAAGCATGGGTCCCTAAATGCTGACATGAAGCAAAGCCCCCATGCACTGAAATCAGGAAGTGGATTAGAAGTAGACTTATACTGTGTTAAGTTCCTGTGATATCTTCACTGCAGTAACTAACTTTACGTGTGTTTACTAATTCCATATATGACGGGTTTTGATGTGTACTGCCTTAGCAATCTATAATCTAGAGCATGAAAAACTTCAGAAAGCTACAAATCTATCTAATTGAAGTCCAAAAGTGTAACTCAAACTCTAGACAATATAATAGGAAAAATAGATTTAGTAGCAAATACGCCTAACTTATCTCTCTTCATCCTTGACCCTGTTAGTTGAATGACCATTAGAATTTTATCATTTTACTCAGTTGCCTACCCTGCAAAACTGGGAATAATGATAATTCATGGGCCATTTTGACCACCGTCTCTTGGTAATTACTACTACACTAATCACACATAAAGCACTCAACAACGAATTTTTGGTTGCGTAGATGAAGAAATAAATAAATGTTATTATCACATACAGTCCTTAGCAAAATACTGCTGATGTAACATCTTATTAAATATCATGACACAATATACGCCATTGATTTGCAATGTTCTTAAATGTCACTGAAAAAAAGGAAATCAGGAAACAAAAATAAGGAACCAGAAGAATAAATTATACCCCTTTAAAAAAAATAATCATTCAGCTCTCCATATGCGTATAAGCCGGAAGTACAGTATTTTCTTCTTGAAAATACTACCCCTCCCCCTGAGTGTTGGCGATCCCAGGAGTTTTTCAGAGTTGTCAGTCCCCTTTCGAAAAAAAGCAGAGGTTAACTAAATTCACCGAAGTATTGCTATTCCTACTTACAGCCACTTGGAGGCACTGTTGACATGTCAGCAACGAAGCGTTTCTTTACTCCTTGCAGTAATGCCATCCTGTTTAGACTCCCTGGCTGCACAAACTTGATGTTCCACAATCCGCCTCTGAGGTCACAGCTCTCATCCTTAACACCCGTATGCTTAACAGTAAAACCTTGGTTTGTGAGCATAATTTGTTCCAGAAACATGCTTATAATCCAAAGCACTTGTATATCAAAGTGAATTTCCCCATAAGAAATAATGTAAACTCAGATGACTCATTCTACAATCGAAAAATATTCATATAAAAATGATTACAATACAGGTAATATAATACAAAATAATAAATCAAATATAAAATCTAAAGAAAAATAAACAAATTAATCTGCGCTTACCTTTTAAAACCTTCATGGCGGGTGTGAGGGAGACAAGAGAGGATGGTTACTGTGCAGGACGATTTTCACCACTGATGGAATCACTGCTATCTATTGGCTCAATGGAATCTTTTTCTTTTCGTGCAACTTTAAAAAGGAACCTATCCAATGACACTTGTTTTTGCCTCCTTTTGAGGATTTCGCGGAAATGTGACATCGCATTGTCATTAAACAGATTCATCACTTGCACTGCTACAGCCTTATTCAGGTGGTGCTTTTCTACAAAATTTTGCACTGCTTCCCACATTTTACACATCTCCCTAATCTCGTTTGACGTGAAGGATTCCTCCGCCTTTTTCTCCTCCTCCTCTGCAGACGAGATCTGCTCCATAACCTCTTGCTGTTCGTGATGCAGATCCATCAGTTCATGAGTGGTCAGCTCCTGGCCATGTTCCTCCACCTGTTCTTGAATGTCATCCTCATTCACCTCCAGTCCCATGGTCTTCCCCAAGGACACAATTTCCTCGACAACTGGCAGCTCCTGTTCATGAGCAAGCCCCTCTAAGTCATGTCCAAGAACGCAATCAGGCCACAGTTTTCTCCAAGCAGAATTGAAGGTTCTCTTGGTGACCCCATCCCAGGCTTTATCGATGATCTTGAGGCAGTTCATGATGTGGAAATGATTTTTCCAAAACTCTCAGAGGGTAAGGTTTGTTCCTTCCGTCACCTGGACGCGACACTGAAATAGTGCTTTGGTGTAAAGCTTTTTAAAGTTTGAAAGGACCTGCTGATCCATGGGCTGGAGGATTGGAGAGGTGTTGGAGGAAGGAACTTGACCTTAATGAACTCGAATTCTTCCAATAAATCGTCCTCAAAGCCTGGAGGATGAGCAGCAGCATTCTCCATAACCAGCAAGGCTCCGAGTGGCAGATTCTTTCTAAAAGGTATTTCGTCACTGCAGGACCGAAGACCTTGTTGATCCACTCAACGAACAAGGGACGAGTGACCCAAGCCTTGCTGTTGGACCTCCACATAACGTCTAACTGGCTCTTTTGCACCTTGCATTTCTTGAAGGCGTATGGATTCTCGGAATGATACGCGAGCAGGGGCTTGACTTCGAAATCCCTGCTTGCATTAGCACAAAACAAGAGGGTGAGATGGTCTTTCATGGGCTTGTGACTGGGCATTGAATTCTCCTCTTCTGTAACGTAGGTCCTCTTTGGCATCTTTTTCCAAAAAATCCCCATCTCATTGCAGTTAAAAACTTGCTCTGGCAGCTAATACGCGGAAACCATGTTTCTGGCACTAGGTAGCGAACGCCTCAGCTGCCTTAGTGTCCGAACTGACAGCCTCTCCATGTCTCACAACACGATGGATGCCACTTCTCTTCAAGTTAGCAAACCATCCCCTGCTTGCCTTGAGGCCTTCTTCATTTTCTGTTGACGTACCTGGCAGTTTACTTACGAGGTTGGTGTACAAGGCCTTTGCCTTCTCGCAGATAAAGTTCTCGGTCACAGTATCACCTGCTAGTTGCTTCTCACTTATGCAAACCAGAAGCAACTTTTCTACATCTTCCAGAACACGTGGCCGTTGCTTTGATATTCTCGTGATTCTGCCTTTTGCTGCATCTAGCCCCCTTATTTCTGCTTTCTTCTTTAATATTGTGCACATGGTCGACCTAGACGTCTTATAAAATCTTGCAGTTTCGGCCACTCGCATACCTCGTCCGTACGTCTCAATGATTTCCTTCTTAACTTCCACCGTAATCATCTCCTTCTTCTCATTGCCTTTCTTTTCAACCTTTTTCTGCATGGGGGCCATTGTATATGCTCACACGGATGTTGACTACAGTACAGTATTAATAAACTCTTGTCATATACTGTATTTAATGTAACTGGCAATAAGGCAGCAGAGGAAAGGGTCTATATCTGCAAGCAGACTGACCTAAAATGAAGCAAAACATTCCTAAACTTACCCTTGTATGGAAAAGCAAAGGACTGTCCATAGGTGCTTTGAAGTGACAAAAACACACTAGCACCAGTTGTGGGCACCTTCCAATGTTCTGAAAAATCACTGATTTCTGCCAAACACTGCAGCCTGAGACCAAGCATCCAAGCATGGGAGACAATCATCCACAATTCTGCAGCGAGAGAGAGAGAGAAAGAGAGATAAGAACCATTGGCTCAGTTGTGATTCTGTGACATTCAGCATCACGTACTACTCGTATTGCAAGACATCACTCTTTTATCAACTTAAAATTTATTAGAAATCTTTGCCCATCTTGCAGAACACTCGCAGAGCAAATTACTTGCAATCCAAGGTTTTACTGTATATCCCGAAGCGCAATAGAGTATCAGATGACTATGTGCTAAGAGGCTCCCAGACTCCACTGTGGAAAACGTAGGTTTGTTCCCTCAGCAATATTAAGTCTCTGTTTTGGGCATTAGTCACCAGCATAGAATCCCTCTTTCCTCCAGATAATTTAATTCCATGGAACCTATTGTTCTCTCTTGCCACTGGGTCTTGATTTAAATCTGCTGTGATCCTGAATAGCAGTGTTCAGTGGTTTCAAATCTTCTTTCTCAAAAGGCTCTGTGTTCTTCATGCAAATGTCACTAACCTGCAATCCAGGGAGTGAGGTGGGGTCTTGGTGGGTCACCCCTCTGCCCTTCTCATGTTCTTAGTACACCCTCTTCCAGTACAGTTAGACCACAGTCAGCCTATAGTAGCAAAGTGATTCTTCACAAGTTTTTCTCAGTTAAACTGGAAAAACATCTGTGTCCCACATTTTATTTATTTTTATTTTTTCTTGCAGTTTTATTAAGGTGTAATTGACATACAGCACTTACAAGTTTAAGGTATACATATATTGTGAAATGATTACCACAAAATCTTAGTTAATATCCAATGTCTCATATAGATACCAAAATGAAGAAAAGGAAAAATGTTTTTTTCCTTGTGATGACAACTCTTGGGTTTAATTTCATAGCAACTTTCAAATATATCACACAGCAGCATTAACTATAGTCAACATGCTGTACATTACACCTTCAATATTATTTATAACTGGAAGTTTGTACATTTATACCCCACCAATTTAAAATGCCTTTAGTTTATGTTACTTTATTCTAATCCACTCGAGACAGTGTTCAAAGATTTCTACTAAGTACATTTTTTTATGCTGCGGAAACTTCACAGCAGAGTTGTATCTGCCCTTCAAGGTCAGGCTGAGTTACCCTGTTGCTCCATCCTCTTTATCTACATGTAGATTCACCCTAAAGCCTGTCTTAGGACCAGTTTGTCCCATTCCTTGAACCACCTGCACTGGGTTTGACAATTTTGTCAGAACCTGTGGTGCTGTTTACCTCCCTCCTTGGAACCAGAGCAGAGAGCCACCCTTACCCACATGGCATGTCTGTTAGTGCCCTGCTTCTATGAAACTAGAGATGCACTATAGACACTGTCCACTCTTAGTCACTTCAGTCTCATAAGTTAGGGGATGTTTACTGAGCCCCTGTATGTGCCAAAATTGTGCTAGTTACTGTGAGGAATGACAGCTGGTGTGTTGGTCCCTACATCTTTACAAATCCATAAAAAAAGCTAGTAGTATCTATCCCTGTGTGCACCCAATTTGAATCAAGCTTCTCACAGTTATGTTGGCCACTTGCACTGATCTAGAGAAGCCTAGTTCAAGAATTAAGATCCGAATTTTGACCAACTAACAGAGAGCTCTTTGTGTCTCTCCTGGGTTTGCACCTGGGTGAAAGCATAGTAGATGTAGGGAAAGCATCCCTAGAGATAACAAAGTGGACCAGACGTTTGAAAATATCCCCTGATAACATGTACCATATGCCTATGAATTATATCCTTTCTGTAAGTTTTTTTTTAAAAAAATTCATTTTTATAACCATCCACAGAAGACTCCTTTTTAAAAAAATTTATTTATTGGCTGTGTCGGGTCTTCGTTGCTGTGTGCGGGCTTTCTCTGGTGTGGAGAGCAGGGGCTTCTCTTGTTGCAGAGCTCGGGGTCCAGGCACGCAGGCTTCAGTAGGTGCAGTGCGTGGGCTCAGTAGTTGTAGTTCATGGGCTCTTAACCACTGCACCACCAGGGAAGTCCCACAGAAGGCTCTTAATAAAATTAAATGTTATCATGCACAAACTCTGGTATGCTGCAAGTGTTCAAAATATTTGAGCTTTTAATTTCATTATTATCACTATAATTATCAATATATAAGGACATTGAGATTATTAATATCATATTAGGTATTGAAGTTGGCCTGTCTGTCCTCTGAGGAACAGTGGGAGATGGTGGTAGATAAAACTCTTCGGGCAACCATGAGATGGAGAGAAGTCCTATTGAAGAATTCCTTTTTTAAAAATGACAAATACTGAATCACACCTGTGGCTCTGGCTTGAGAAAATGAGAGTCATGTCTAAGGGTACTTAAGAGCCCCTTCTTGCAGGGAAATGGGTGTCATTTCTTCTTGCCCACTGTCACTGAGTGTGGCTTCGGAAGAATCTGCCCCTGGAACCCACATCAGCATTGAGTTGCAGTTACTTTCATCCCCACAGGGTGGGGCAGTTGATCTCCATTCCTGTTGCCAGCTTAATGCCAAATTCTTTCATAGCTATGAAAGCTGCCCCTAAAGCACTATGTCACATAACTTCACCTGTCTGCACTGGAGGACTTGATTCTGTCTCCAGCTCACTGGAAGGCATACGGTACTGCAGGGTGCTGCTATAGCTGTCTTCCATGTGGTTCTTAGTTTTCAGACTCAAGCAATTGGAGCTGTGCCAATAATCAACTCTTGTCTCTCAACCCTAGATCCTCCCATCCAAACATCTTGTGATGCTGGAGCTTAGACTCTAGGATTCTTGGTCAGCCGGCTCCCTCTTGGTTTCCACCTACAGAGAGCAACAGAGAAAGACTGGATGGTTGAAGCCGGGGAGAGGATCCTCGGTCCTTCCTGTCTTCCTCTCGTCAGTATCCCTTAACAATGACTTCCTCCCAGCAGTGGAATTCATTTTAGCCTCCAGGATTAGTTGGTTGGTTGGTTGGTTGTCTGGCTTTTGGATTTTGTTTGGGTTTGGGTTTGGTTTGCGTTTTAGGACTCCCAGGATCAAACCAGCCTCACTGAACTCCCTTAGAGATACAAGGAGCAATGGAATAGAGACCTGCCTCAGAGGTCTCAGCCTCACCTCCTCGGAGCCCCTGTGGCAGTCAGAGGCAGCACCCCTCCTCAGAGTTGTGTGACCCAGGTCAACGAGCCCACCGCCAACCCGCTGTCTCCTAGTGACCCAACATTTCCCAAGTTAAGGTTCTCTCTCTCTTTTTTTTTCTTTAATAATGACCAGTGTGTGTTTGTGGGGTTTTTGTTTTGTTCTGTTTTGTTTTGTCAGTTTTGTTTTGCTGGCAATGCCACACAGCATGTGGGATCTTAGTTCCCTCACCAGGGATCAAACCCATGCCCCCTGCAGCGGAAGTGTAGAGTCCTAACCACTGGACCACCAGGGAATTCCACGCATGAGGTTCTACCTGCAGGTACCATCTCTGTGTTACCTCAGCATCACCTCCCCCCCTTTTTTTGTTTGTTTTTCAAGTCTCCAGTACTTATTTAATCAAGTGCTTACACTAAATTCTCTAAAAATAACCAGTGAGATTTATTTTCTCCTGATTGGACCCACTGTTATCCAGAAACCTGACACTATGCGGTATCTTCCCACCTTCAACTAGAGCACTCGGAAAGAGTCAACAAATAAAACTTAGTTTTCAATTCACTGCATACGTGGTTTAAACACGTGGGGAAGTGGCCAACCCACAGTCTTGATTTCCCAATTTTTACCCTCTTGGTATCCCCTACTCCTCACCCATCTCTCAACCTGTATCCTCTTTCTCTAGACTCCCTGAAGGTAGAGAGGCTGCATAGGACATAGTAGGAGGCTGGCATTGCTTTATGTTATTGTGAGTGCTCTTTTCCTATGGCCCTGCACATGCTTTATCAGACAGGACTCTGGCTTCTCTGAGAACCTCCTGGCTCTCAAAGTAGCACTTACAAGCAAAAATACCTATGGACATCCAGAAGGACAAAACACAGGCAAAGGAAAGCAGGGTGGAGGCCTGGTCTCCAGCTTCAATTGCTCAAGAAGAGGCATTTCTGCAGAAAGACAGCAGGCTCTAGAGCCTAGATTTTAATCTCTGCTATATCATATATGTGCCAGATACATGATCTCCAGCAGTTTGCTCTCTTAAAATCATCTTTTTTCTTCTATGTAAAACAGAAGTACTAGTACCTACAGGAATGTAGTAAAGATTAAATTACTTCACTATAATTGCCCAGCTCAAAGCAATTACTCAAGAAAAATGAATTTCTTCCTCTTGCCTACCCCCTCCTGGATCAGGCAAGAATAAAGGAAACCTGGGTCAGGCTTTTCTCTAGCTCATGTCTGGGCAAAATCATTGACAAGGAAGGGAGAAGGAATTAGAAATCTATTATATTTTACATATTCACATCCCTCTCCACAGCAATTTCTGAATTCCTTGTTTTATCTCTTTGGTCCGAACCCCATATACAATAGGGTTCAAGGCAGGAGGTATGAGGTGATGAAGGACATTGAGCAGGATCAGGATGTCCATGGGGACCTTCTTTCTGGCCACGTTTGTCAGCACCACAACCAGCAGGATGGTGCTGAAGAAGAGGATGAGGATGAAGTGGGAGCCACATGTGCTCAGAGCCTTGACTGCAGCCCCCTCGGCCTTGAACTTGAGCACAGCTCTTAGGATGAAGATGTAGGAGATGAAGATGAGGACAAAATCTGAGCCTAGTAAGGTCCAACCAGCCACAAATTGGTAGATTCTGTTCAGGGTGAAGTTGTCACAGGAGAGCCTGGACACAGACAGGTTGGCACAGATGCAGTTCTCAATGACATTTTTCCCACAGTAGTGGAGCCGAGCAGAGAGAATAGGAATGGGTGCAGGAAGAAAGGCATTTCGTGTGACAATGAAAACACTAGCCTTGGCCACAAATTTGTCAGTGATGATGGATGGGTATCGTAGTGGGTGGCAAATGGCCACATAGCGGTCATAGGCCATGATCATGAATGTGCAGGACTCCATGGGGAGGAAACAATTCATGATGTACATCTGAAGGAAACAGGCAAAGAAGCTGATGGACCTGAGGTCAAACCAGAAGATGGCCAGGACCTTGGGGATGACGGTGAGGCAGAGCACCATGTCCAGCAGGGAGAGGATGCTGAGCAGGTAGTACATGGGCTCATGCAGAGAGGCCTCCAGCCGGATGGTGATCAGGAGGGTGGCATTGGCCCCCATGGCCAGAAGGAAGAGGAGGCTGAGGGGCAGGGAGAGCCAGTGCTGCCAGCTCTGGTAGTTAGGGAAGCAGATGAGGAGGAATTCAGAGACTGGAGCAGTGGAGTAGTTGCTGGGTGACGCCATCCAATGAATCTTGAGCTGAGAAGTCTTTTCTTGACTATTTGCTTGAACAGATACAAGAGGTAATTTTGTTTAATTGACTTCAAAAGTACACCTTTCACTTTCTAGGACACTAATGATATATAGGAGACTCTTCTCAAATAAGGAAAATTCCAGTCAATATCCGAAAGGTACAGTGGTGAGATAAAAATAATGTTACAGTCTATGAGAAAAATGAATCAGTGAAAAAACTAAGATTAGAAAAGAGAATAACAATAGGTAGTAACCTCACAACATTAAAAATGTGCAACAAATTAGGTCAGTGTGATACCACTGTAAGAAAAGCAAAATGTTAATAATATAAAGTAGATAGGCCAAAAACACAGCTAGTAAATGTCATTTTATGTATATTTTACCACAGTAAAAAAATAGCAATAGCAGGTCCCTTATTACATTTTGATTTTCAGAAGAAAAAAAAAAAGCAATTTGAAGGAGCTATCTGGATTCCCACAAAGGAAAAGTTTTAAGTAGCCATAAGAATTTGTTATACCAGTTTAATAAGTATCGCCTGCTTCCGGTTAATCAATGATTACATATTTCAATAAAGAGCGCTTTGATTGCTAAAAAAAACCCTCCTTTTTATAATAATATATATATGATAAAGAAGAGGTCAAATCTATGACGGATAAGAAGTTTCTTTAATAGGTGTTTCAGAGGTAATTGCCGACATTGCGGGGGGTGGGGGTGGGTGGTTGTGAAGAAAGCTTTGATTAGATCCTCACCTGCTAATATACCCAGTATAATTTGAGATGGGTAATTTTGTTGTATCATTTCCTCCAAATCATGGTGTATTAGAAGAAAATAGTGCAAATTCATTGAATCAACACTTTGCTAAAACCCCAATGCTATTTGAATAGAACCATTCATTTTCTAAGACCTGCACCTGACCATTCCAGTGCTCTTGGTATAAGCCGAAAACAATAGAAAGGCTGCTTTTACTATAAATTTATAGCTTCCCACTTTCAATAGTCCTTCAGTATTGCCTGTCCATCCTGCAAAGCTTTCCTAATAAACTTTCCCCTCTTGCCAGGACTCTTTTCAAAAATTCTTCATTCTTCTCAAACCTTGAACCCTACTTCTCTTAGAAGGTGACATAACTACCTCACAGAGAAAAGACATGTCCAGTGAGATTTTCTTCAGCTTCCCAAAATGAAACTTACAAATCTACCTTCACATTCTCTCATCCTTTCCTTGTTTCCTCCCATTAAAATAGTATCTGCCCTCCTCAAAATGTCAAACCTTCCATTTCCACCTGAACCCACCCTCCTAGCCTTGTATGCATACTATACATTGTCCGTTCTAGTTCTCTAATTCCGGATCACATTTCCTTCTTTACTGGGTCTGCCCTGCCTTTCAAACATTCTCCAATACCTTTCATCTTTAAAAATAAAAATAAAAAATCCTCTTTGTTACCTTCCAGCTATTTCTCTCTCCCCTTCCCCCCACACCCAAACTTCTCACAAGTGTGGCTCCCCTCACTGTCTCCATTTCCCCATCTCATATTCCCTCCACGACTCTTTTCAGCGGGTTCCATCTCCCTTAGTTCCACAAAACGGCTCTCAAAAGAATCCCCTGCAGATTGTTGAATCTTGCTAAAGCAATTGATCAAATCTTCTTCCTTGAAACACCTTCTTTGGTTTCCTTAGCATCACAGTCTCCTAGTTTGTCTCATACCTCCTGGTCACCTTCTCATTTTCTCTTGCATGTTTTTCATCCACTACCTTGGCATCAGTTTCACGGTTCAGTTCTAGGTTCTCTTTGATTTTCTTTTCTCCTCTGTTTTATTCTGGTCTGCTTCTTCTTCCACTCCTTTCTCTTTTCCATATCTTCAGACAATTACCATCTCTGCATTGATGATCACTAAATTATACCTCTTACCTAGAACTCTTTAAAAGCCTGCTTGGCATATCAACTTGGCTCTCTTAAAGATACAGAAAATTCATCAAGTCCACAAAATAACTTTTAATTTTTCTGCCAAGCCTGACCTTTTTCTAGCATCCCCTAACTCGGTGAATGGCATATACAGCTGGACTATTCCACAAGCCAAAAGCTAGAAAGTATCTTGAACATATCCTACACCTATATCACAAATCCACCACCAAGACATGTCAAATGTCCCTTTTAATTAGCTTTTGAATCTATTTACTTCTCCATCTCCAGTGTCACCATCCAAGACTAAAGTACCATTATCTCTTGAGTGAAATAATGAAATTGCATTCTAGGTTTCATTATAAGACCATTCTCTATATTGAAGTCAGAGAAATATTTTAAAATATATATCTATTCTTGCCATTTATCTGCTAAAAATGTCATTGGCTTTTATTGTTAATATAATAAACACAAAATCCTTAACTTGAACTTTATTAGATCAGAAGTTCCTGAGAGGAGAAATCACACCTGGTTTTTTATCACTATATATACAGTGTATAGGTAGATTCCTTCATGGGTGCTCATAGTCAACTGAATAAATTCTTTAATAAGTTAGTAAATGAATGACTACAAGGTCATATATAATTTGCCAGCTTCCTCATTTTCCAATGTCTTCTGACATCCCTCTCTCTCTTGCTACTTGAGCTCCAGCCACACTGTTCTTTTTTCAAATCTTCAAATACAGCATGTACTTTCTGCTCCCACTTCTCTTGGGAGATTGTGCTTCCACACACACATCCACTTATTTGTTATTCGTCCTTTACATTTCAGTTCAAATAACCTCTTCCCTGAGGTTTTCTCTAGCCCTCTCCAGACAAGAGCAAGCTCTCTTATTTCATGTTCTCATAGTACTTTGTCCCACCTTCACAATTTGTAATTATGTATTTGTGTGATAATTTGGTTAAATACTCCTTTCTCCCAAGCCGATTTAGACATTTCATGCCATAAAAGCAGGGCCCATGCCCACCAATTGGCACAAAGCGTGGCACAAAGTGGTGTCCCACAATATTCATATAATAAATTAATTGCTAAGTTTATGAGCAGAATGATAGGGTGACACAAAATAAAATTTCCTAAATCAGCCTGAGAAGAAAAGCGAAGCCTTTCTAAGATTGCTAACACCTTAGCTGAGTGTTTTTTTAACTCAATATAGTTGACTTACAACATTACGAATGGATAAAGAAGATGTAAGATAGGTATAGATATAGATTTAGATATAGAAATATAGATACAGATACAGATATACAATGAAATGACTCATAAAAAAGGACCTTTCCATTTGCAACAACATGGATGGACCTAGAGTGTATTATGTTAAGTGAAATAAGCCAAACAGAGAAAGACATACTGTATGTTTTCAACTCACTTGAGTTTTAGTGGATGTAGAAGACTTACATGTGCAGAAAAACTATGGATAGACTATTTCAGGTAAATGAGATGGATTATATAAACACATAGAAATGAGTTGGAGAAAAACTTTGGAGAGAAGTACTATGTAATATTTAATATGACTGGAGCCAAAAGAATGGGAGTTGAAAGAAAGAGCAGAAAATGGAGTTGAAAGGAAGAGAAAGTCAGATCATGAAGGACCTTTTCTATGCTAACGATTTTAGAATTAATCTTATAGGTAAAGAGACAACCAATAAATATTTCTTTTAAGAGAGAGATGTGACTAGATATGGGCTACAGGAAGACACTTTGGACGTGGTGTTATAGATGGGTTTGCGTAAGGAGCGGAAACAGAAGCAGGGAGAATGGAAGATGCCATAGTCCAGATGAAAAGCTGTGAGTGTCTGAACAAAGACGGAAGTGCTGAGGGTGGGAAGAAGGGGCATATTCCAGTGGTAATACAGACAGAAGTTAGTGACAGATAAATTATGAAAGAGACAGTAGGTATGAAGCCCAAAATGACACTGTTTTCTGGCTTGAGTAAATAAACAGAATCACCAAGATATGAAACACAGGCAAATGAGTATGTTTAGTGTGTATGGGAATATGCCAAAGCTGAAGAGTTTATAATCTCAATATACAGGTTTATCTTATACTGTTGGAAATGAGGAGATTGAACAAATTAGAAAAATCCTTGTTTAAAATATAAATTCAGAAAGCATGAGCACATAATTGATGTAGTCAGAATAGCATAAGACTGAGAATGAAACCCTGGAAAATAGCAACATTACAAGGATGAGAAAAGAGACATAAGGGGACGATCTGGAAAGGTATGAAGAAGATCAGAAGCATATGGTGATCTAGGGAAAACTGAAGGGAAAATTTTAAGGAGCATATAACCACCTTGTCAGTGAAGCAGAAGGTTAATAACATGAGAATATGAATGGCCATTGAATTTTATTAAAAGGGTGTTATTAATGACCTGGACATGACTAATTCATTGGACTGACAATAGAAATCAGAATGAAAGGAGTTGAAGATTTATTAAGTGAGGAAATATAAGTAGAGCAGGGTGACTATGTAGCTAAAAGGCTCATTTCAAGCTTGTAAGTAAAGAAAAAAGCAAGACAGGAATGAAACATACAGTAGCATACTTATTTGTTTGGGGAAAGATTACGTATTCAGAAGGAAAGTAAGATAATTAAAGTTGTTAGTTCATTGAGAAGTTCATCATCTTCTATGATAATTATCATTTCTTTGTAACCCTTTAAAAATAGATTTTGTACCTCTCTGTTTCCCTCCACCCTATTCTGAAATATCTGAGGACAGATAACATGCCCTTTTCATTTATACACACACTCTAACACCCCATAGATTCTTAATTAAACTCTGTTGAAAAAGATTTTTGAATTATTGGTCCTTGGTGTTTTATATTGATGGAAAATGTCAAGGAAGGAAAGTGAGAGGGGAGAGTTAGCCAGAGTTTCAGTGATGAAGGGAACCCTGAGGAGGGGAAAGGAGAAGCTCTGATCAATACTGTGAATGGTGATCCCTGAGGGCTTGTGTGGTGGACTGGGACGGACAGGGCATGGCACAAAATGCATGTTGGAACTTGGAGGCTTATTCATCCCACTGTCTGCAGGAGCTCCTCAAGAGCCTGCCCCTTGGTGAATGATAAAACCCTGCCCTAGGTCTCTGACTTAACCTAAAATAAACATAGAACAACTCTATTGCTCACTCCTAATATGTTAGTACGAATTTTCTTGAATTTCCATCAGTTCAAATTACCCATACAAAATCTCATCTCCCCGCACCTATCTTTCCTCGCCTTCTTGACCTTTATTCTCCCCATATTCTATCTTCCCAACCCTGATAAGTGCCCTTTTTAGCACTCTGTCCTTTTCTAGCATTATTTGACATAATATTCATACCTGTTCATGCTCCTCCCCAAAAGCCACTCACCGATCAATTATCCTATGTATCTGCTTCCATTCATCATCATCGGCTTCCACCATTTACTTGTGGAAGGATTGTTGCCCAAACTCATCAGGCCCAAGGTACTTGCCTTCAGCCACCCATTGTTGTCTAGGTCTATTAAAGTTCAATTGCTTCACTATTTAACATTGGAGAACAGGTGGAGGGGGAAGAAAATCTGGAATGGAGGAGAAGGAAAAGGCAACAGATTCCTAGATATTCTAACAGGTGGAAGTGTATACATGAACATAAGTCAATAATGTGGTACATAGAGTAAAAATTAAGGACTCTAAAGCTGAATTAACGATATTAGCTGGAACACATGAAGCACCTAGTATATACCAGGCATTCAAGAGTATTATATGTATTAATTTATTTCATAGAAGCACAATGTCAAGAACAAAGTGGTTGAGAATCTTTCTCAACTCTGTTCTGATTAGTCCACCTGGAGTACCCTATCCAATTCAGGGCACTCTGCATTAAGAAATTCCTTGTCAAACGGAGACGAAGTCACAGAGATGATATAAGACATTGATCCCTTTTGTGGGAGGGGAGTTCATTGTTACAAAATAGAGATGTGTGGTCTGCAATAAAACAAGGACATCAGTGATAACTTCAAAATATATAAATGGCTATCTTGGGGGAAAGGGCAAAACTAGGACCATCAGAGAAAAATCACAAAGAAACTGAGTTTGGTTAAATACGAAAGACAGATTTCTGTTACTCTAAGGAAAGTTATCTATAGCCAGTTTAAACTGCTCTACTGGGACAAAGTTGGGGGGAAGCTTCTTCATCAGTATGTTTCCTGAATCCATGTGCCAGGCATCCAGTGACAAACTAACTCAGCATCCCTACACCTTTTATCCCATTGTAGGATCTATAGACCTCCTTTCTTTTCTGGTCAGGCAAGGTGAAGCCCAGTTCTCTACTTGCACTAAATCTCCTAACCCAGCAAGGAAATGGGACCCTCTTTTAGAAAGGTGGAGGGAAAAAAGAAAATTAGGAGGCTCCTTACAGACATGCGTAGGGTTTCTAGATGTTAATGCTTCCAGAGTTGCCATGCCTCCCACTTCCTCATTGCCTTTTTCTTCCTGTTTATTGGAGGCTGCTTATTAGAAAATGATCCTTTCTTATCTTGTCATTCTTCCTATCTAGATCCAGTACAGCCTATGCTATCCACCCTTGGCCCTGGGACTTACAGAATATATAAAGGGAGGAGTCCTTGTGATGTATCAGCGATAGTAGTAACCATGCTGGGACTTTGCTAAATAAATCTTGAGCATTTTATGAGCTCGTATTCCTCTCCTACCCTCCTTCTTAGACCCAGATGGGAAAAGGAGGCTTGGGAAGCAGAGACTTGATGGGTAAAAGGCTGAGTCCTTTGGGAACTGTGTTGTATGATACTCCTGCAGGTAGGCAGTTAGGATGTGAAAGATGGAGTGGTTTGAAACTGAGGTAAGAACTTGCCAAGAAGCCAGAAGCCAGGGATCTGGTACATAAACCTGACATACAAACATGGTTGAAGATGTAGGAAAAGAGACTCTAGAGTCTTTACTACAATAATAACTCCAATGTTTTGAGCTCTTTCTGAGCGACCTAAACTGCTTAAGTTCTTTATCTAATTTTTCTCATTGAATCATCTCTCTTAAATGTGAATGAGCAATTCTTTGGAGCAGGAACTATTATCCCTATTGTGTGTAGGGGGTAGATACAGAGAGACAGCCTTAACCAAAGTCACACAGTTAGCCTACATTCATAGCCACATCCATCTGACTCCAATGTCTGTGTCCTAAATGACTTGTCCCCACTGTCGCCACTATTCTGATGAATGTGACTCTAGGTATTGAAATCCTAAGCAAAATCCTAGAACATCAAGTTCAGAAAACCATTAAAATGTGTTTAACTGATAAGTATTATTTATCTCCTAAAGAATGCAGAGAGAGTTTAATATAAGGAAATCTGACAATCTAACTTAGCACATCAAGGTTGAGGATAAGATATGGGAATAAAATTACTCAAATCACAAACAGATTTGAATCCCAGCTCTGGCATTTGCTATTTGTGAGACCCATTCATTAAACAAATACTAACTACCTACTATGCTCCGCAGACTTTATTAGGCACAGCATACAATGGTAAATAAGGCAAACATGGTCCCTGCCTTCACCAAGAGTTCATTCTAATGATGTGGTTGTTAAAATAAAATAGGCATCTCTAAATGTATTGATACTTATCTGAGTAATTTCTAAGATATATTGTTTAGCAAAGAAGCAAGAGGCAAAGACAGTACATAGACTGCTATACAAAATAATTCTGTAATGCTATGTCAAAAATACAATATAAATAAGTGTGTAAATAAGTGTATGTATATACACACTTTATTATATGTTCTTAGATATAATCAAATTACCTCTGGAAGGATACACAAGAAACCTGTAAGAGGAGTTCCTTCTGAGAAAGACAAATGTGTCAATCTTGGCAGACAGGAGTAAAATGGTATGTTAGAGATTGCTGGTTGTTTACCCAATGCCCCAATTCTTCCTTAGTAATAAAAACCGTTATTTTATTTGGATACTCATGTATACTGCCAAAGTACTAGACTTCTCAGATTCCACATGTTAGATGTCATTTGGCAAAGTTTCCAAGAAAACGCCTTAATGTGAACTGACTCAGCTGTGAAATGAAGGTCATTTGCCCTCCGTCCTTCTGCACAAAACAGGCACAGGATTGATGCCTAAATTTCTAGCAACCACCTTAAACTATAAGCAACATTGAGGATGAACTTCAGATTCCAAGCATGGTAAAGCAGAAATAGAGAAACTAGTGAAGCTCTGGTTTCAGCCCTAGATGTCCACCTCTGAAACTCTTACATAGAAGAGAAAGTATTTTCTAATTTGTTTAAACCATCATTATTTAGGTTTTCTATTATATGCAGTCAGAAATAATACTAACTGATATAGAGAATGAATTACTTTTACTGAATACCCTATGTGCATATATTTTCTGTTTTTTAATTAAATATGTTTTTAGTTTTATTCTTTTGATCATACAGTTAAAATGCAGAAAGCTTTGGTAATTTTGCAGAAGAAAATATACAAAATCCTGTCAAGAGCCATCATAGAGCATTACTGTGGAAGCATTACTTTAGATAAGTTGAATCAAAAAGGCCTTAAGGAAGAGAGGTGTGAATAGGAAGAAAAACAAGAGCAGAAGCAGAGAAGCCAGTCAGAAGACTATTACTTGGTCCAGGGCTTCCTAGGTGGCACAGTGGTTGAGAATCTGCCTGCCAATGCAGGGCAGATGGGTTCAATCCCTGCTCCAGGAAGATCCCACATGCCACAGAGCAACTAAACCTGTGCGCCACAACCATTCAGCCTGTGCTTTAGAGCCCGTGAGCCACAACTACTGAGCCCACGTGCTGCAACTACTGAAGCCCACATGCCTAGAGCTCGAGTTCTGCAACAAGAGAAGCCATGGCAATGAGGAGCCCGCGGACCACAATGAAGAGTAGCCCCCACTCACCACAACTAAAAAGAAAGCCTGGGCACAGCAAAAAAGACCCAACACAGCTAATAAATAAATAAATAAATAAATTTATTTTAAAAAAGAAGAAGACTATTACTTGGTCCAGGCAAGAGATGGTGGCCTGGACCAGACTGGTGGCAGAAGAAATGATTTGAGTAGGCAGATTTTGGAAGAATGGTCAAGTAAATATACTGATGAATTCAAAATGAGGTATTCAATGTAGAAATCAAATATAATTCTTAGGATTCTTCTTGATAAGCTGGTGGATATGGACTCATTTACTCTAATGGCATCACATAGTAAGATTTCTGGGTATTGTTGAGTTTACATTTGAAGTTTGTGATGATAAATTTAATGTGAAATCAACAAGTTTATGTATGGGATTTTTTTCTAAAAAGCTTCAGTCTTCCACAGAAGAGACATATTTAGATTGAAACAGTGTTTAGGTTATTTCAAGTAACTACAATGGAGGGAGAGAACACAGAAAGTTAGATTATTTCCAAGAGCGTAATTGAAAGATGGGCCATAGGATCTAAGCTTGACAAGGAATAAAGTCAAGAAAAGAGAGAGATTAATAATAGAATGAAGGGGATTCTTTCAGTGGCTTAGTAGTCTTGATGTCCAACAGTTGTGACTGTATTAAGGATAGTTAAATATTTGTGCCTGCAATTAGAAGGTGATAGTCAGAAAACAGGATGTTTCAAATCTAAGTTTTAGATGTGAGTCAAGCACAAAAATAAGTCAAAAATTGGGAGTTTAAACAAGAAAGGTTAAGTTTTGAGTACATGCTGAACTAAGTATTCAAGCATTTCCAGTTTTCCCAGCCATGGGATGCCCACTGCATGCAAATGACATTCTGATGAAAAAATAAATGCATGTAAGTGAAGTAATTAATAATTATAGGAAGGATACATATAGTCTGATTTCTTAAATTAAGGATAAATCTGAGAAAAACTTGGGAGAAGTTTAGACTTCAGACAGAGAAGATGTTCAACAGACAATTTGAGATATGAATTTTTAGTCAGTAGCCTCCCACTGATTTTAGACAAATAATTTAATTAGGCAACAAGTAATTCATTTCATTCCCTTCTTGTCTGATCAGATGCACCTGTAGGTACAATTGCCTGGGGGCTACCTTGCATTAGAAAATGGGCAGAAACGTATTCTGGTGCCCTTTATAACTCTGTCTGGGATTGGTGTGATTGTAGCAGTCTGCTGCTTGTATCGTGCTTCCTGATGCTCTATATTGCACGGGAGAATTGAGTTCATCAGCAATAGATAACAGTGAGGAGAACTAAGAGATAACAACTTGGTGGGCAAGCAGCACAGGAGCTGTTCTGCTGGGAACTTAGCACAGCTCTGTTCACTTGTGCTGGGAGGTGCACACCTGGAACACAATAGAGCTGTGCAGAGATAGCACCGGAACAGACTGACGGCCAAAATAAAATTTCAAAAGAGATGCTATAATGAAGCCCATACAATGTGAAAAGGTTGCTTTGTAGTTCCTGCTCCTCCCATCCTTATTTTTACATTTCCCACGAGTTCCTAACAGATGACCTTTAAATGTGTCTCTGAATTCAATGGCTTCTTACATTTGTTTCCTACTTATAAACACTGATATGGTTTTCTCATCAATCCAACACACATCTTTTGAATTCTCACTCTGAACAATACAGCCCAATCAATAGTTTTTTTTATTTTTCCTCCCATTACAAAATAATATATGGACATTCTAGCATTCAAATTATATGATACTTTACGTAATTTAAAGTTCAACAAAATCTCACCCATTAAGAATAACTGGTATAGGACTTCCTAGGTGGTGCAGTGGTAAACAGTCCACCTGCCAATACAGGGGACATGGGTTCAAGCCCTGCCCTGGGAAGAATCCACATGCCACAGAGCAACTAAGCCCGTGAGCCACAACTACTGAGCCCATGTGCTGCACCTATTGAAGCTCATGTGCCTAGGGCCCGTGCTCCACAACAAGAGAAGCCCCTGCAGTGAGGAGCCTGTGCACCACAATGAAGAGTAGCCCTCACTCTCAGCAACTGGAGAAAGCCATTGTGCAGCAATGAAGACCCAATGCAGCCAATAAATAAATAAAATAAATAAATACATTTAAAAAAAGAATGGTATAAGCAATCTGTTGTGTGTTTTTCATCTGTTTTTATGTGTATATTAAGATTTTACAAATGTATGTATGTAAAAGATATTTTCCTATGTTAATTTAACTTATATGCATGGGTCTGTTACAGATTCTTTATTATATTCCATGCCTTAATACTAGGCAAAAACATTTTATATACCATGAGTTTGTAGTATGTTTTATTATCTAAGGTGTGGCTTGAATCTTTTTAAAATTCTCTTCCATTTAGTGAAAATTTCACCTTCTCTATATCAATACATTTTAGAAAAACTGTAACAAACATTCCTCTGAAAATCTGGCTGGAGTGTTTCTTGAAATTGCGTTGAATTTATAGATTAATATGGGGAGAACTGACATCTTTAAAGTGTTCGTGTGTCCTTTCCATGTACATTGTTTTTCCTCTACATTTAAGCAGATCTTCACTTACATACCTTAACATAATTTTTAAATTATGTCCCTAAAGGTCTTATGTATCTGTTATGATGCCAATTTCTACATATTAAGGTTTTTCCTACTGTAAGGGGTATGTTTATTCCTAATATTTTTAGATAATTTTTTGCTGGTATAAAGAAAACTATTGATTTTTTGAAGTTTATCTTGTATTTGAACATCTTACTGAGCATTTAAATTCTAAAATTTGTTTATTATTTTAAATGATTATATCATATAAAAATCATGTTAATTTAACCATTTTGATTCTGATCCCTAAAACTCCCCTTTCTTCCTTAACATATTGTGTGTGTCAGAACATCCTCTTTTACATTGAACAGTAACAATGATAAGGACAGAGAGGAACACAGTTGACGTGTCCTTATCATTGTTCCTGTTCAATGAAAAGAGGCTGTCTCTGCCAAGTTATCCCCCTGCAACCCCTTCCATGACTAGCTGATGAAAGGGGAAGAAAGGCCTTGCACACAAGCCTCAATTTAGAAAACTGAAAGGCCATCCCAAGCTCCCTTTGTGGTTATGTGAGTTCTTATTTTTGTTTTTGTTTTCTCAAATATTTTTGGATAATTTCCATGCATGCATGAACCAATGAGTACTCTGTTGAATATTTAAGGGGGCCCCTCTAATAGATTTTTGGAAATCTCTTTCGAGGCAGTCCTCTTTTCTCCAGTACTCTACCCTGGGAATTCTAACTTCCTTGGCCTCCCCTGACTCCCATGTCCTCAACACAGGAAGATTGTGCTTAAGTTCACCCTCCCTTTGACTTGGCCTGGAATCCTTCTCCAGAACCCTGCAACAGTCTTTCTCTAGTAAAAAGGACTCACCTTTTTGGTTTCCTATCCTCCATTGCCTCATGTTCAATGTCTTCACAACCATTCTTTCATGTGTTTTGTTCAGTTTTTGTTGTTGTTGTTTCAAATGAGAGGATAAATCTAGAACTTGTTGCTCTGTATTTACAAGCAAAAGTCCCTTTTGAGTGTATAAAATCATTCTGGACAAGAAGCAGATGAAAACACCATCCAACCTCTGACACCTCCCTGGGTTCAGGGTTGAACTTGTGACTACATAAGCTCTCTACCCTCCCCAAAGCCAGAGGAGACATGTTTTACATCTGAAGGCTTAGTAATTTAGGAGGACTATGCACCACAATAGAAGGGAACACACTGCTGGGGGAGCCTGAGGTTACAGCAATTTGGGGACTCTAAAATATATCCAAGAAATTTTAAGAAAATAGATTTTAGGACTGGAGGAAGGGTAGTAGTGTGTAGAAATGGGAAATCAAGTGAGATGTGACTAATTCAGGACCTTCAAGGTTAAGAAAGGCACTTAGATTTATTTTATGTAAAAAGTCTATCAAAATTTTCTTCCTTGTGTGCAGAGACAATAAGATGTGTACTCAGAGTTAATATGAGTGTCTCAGGGAAGAACATGTCACTGTGAATATTTTATTCACAGAGTTGGAGGACTAAACAAGGACAGCTTCATGACCAGGCCTCCAGGTTAATTATGTTGGGCTCTGGGGAACCCAATCTCTGTCTTCACTCATAAGGAGAGAACCTTATGCCAATATTCCTTGAATAACCAAAGATTGGAGATAATAAAACCCAAAGAAATGTCAGCATGAAAATATAGTCATCTTTCTCTCTCACATACCCAACTGATAATCAAGTTCTGCTCATTCTTTAAAGAAATTCCTTTAAAATACTTTCTAACCAATTTTTTGTGCCCTTGCAATTAAAGAAATCAAGCAGCTTTCCTGCTCTCACTTTTCACCAATTTTTTTTTTTAACTTTGCATTTTTTAAGCTCTTTATTGGAGTATAATTGCTTTACACTGTTGTGCCAGTTTCTGCTGTACAACAAAGTGAATTAGCTGTATATATACACATATCCCCATATCCCCTCCCTCCTGTGACTGCTTCCCCCCCCACCAAGTTTTTTAATACCCTAATGCCATATAATATATACCTTTCAAATCCAGTATTTGCAATTTACCAGTCAAGAGACATTTCAAAAACAAAGATTATATTTTTTGAAAACAATGGATTAGTACTCTCTACATTTCAAAGGCCTTCAAGAATTTTGGAATGTACTCACTGGAACCAGTGTTTAAGGACTTCTTAATACAGTAGTCCTTGCTTTCAGTCTACAGAATTTTGCAAGTAAGAATTATGCCTGACCTTTGGGTAAGTCTATCGGATGAGCCCCAAACCTTAAATTTCCTACTACCAATGTAAATAATGACATAACTGCCTACCAACTACAATTGTGTATTATGTTTCCTTACCCATTTTCACCAGATTGTGATATCCAGAAATTTAACCATATGCCATACTTATATTCTCCTCATTTGACACTCCTGAGTGATGCTCCAGACTGTATACATGATTTTGAGTAAAGAGAATGTCCCCTATACCACCACAATCAGTTATACCATTTCTCACATTACTGGTCTTCTCATTCCCACTTCTACCTCCACTTGGGCCTCAGTGTCCTGGTCTTTCCGTAAAGAGTTTGAAGATATGTGAGGATTCTGCTGGGCATAAGCAGTACCATTATGAATATTATCCTTTTGTAACAGAAGCTAGAACGTCATGATGAGTTAAAGATGGTGACCTATTTGAGTTCTGTGCCTCTGCTTAGTTCTTCCTGACTCTCAAGGGAGAGGATCTAGAGAGAAGATACCTATTGCTAGCAGCAAGTTCACAAAATGACCCAGAGACTGTGGCCTGGAGAGCAGAACTAGAGCTTCAATTGTATCTGAGGAAGGAGTGCTGTGTCAAGGAAGGCTTTGGAGTCACATAGACCTATCTTTGTATTGATGCTCCATCACTCACCAGATATAACCTTTGTCAATATTTTTCCATAAATTATTGTTTTCTAACATAAAGTAGAACAATAATCCCTGCCCTGCAATATTGTTATGAAGATGAGATGATTTAAATATGTAAATGTTTAGATACAAAGTTAGGTACCTAAGAATGTTAGTTACCTGCTCTAGGCAAATGAATTTTGATACTGAAATGACAGAAACTGGACAGGAAATGTTCACTATCCAAGCATTATTTTGCTTTCTGGGATCACAAATCCAGAAATAGAAACAGAGGAAATAGTAATAGATGTTTTTATAGAGAGTCTCCTTCTGTGTATTTAAAGTCCCCTCTGCAACAACTTCTGAAACCCCTGCTTTAACTCTTTGGTTTGAAACCCATATACAATAGGGTTCAAGGCAGGAGGTATGAGGTGATGAAGGACATTGAGCAGGATCAGGATGTCCATGGGGACCTTCTTTCTGGCCACGTTTGTCAGCACCACAACCAGCAGGATGGTGCTGAAGAAGAGGATGAGGATGAAGTGGGAGCCACATGTGCTCAGAGCCTTGACTGCAGCCCCCTCGGCCTTGAACTTGAGCACAGCTCTTAGGATGAAGATGTAGGAGATGAAGATGAGGACAAAATCTGAGCCTAGTAAGGTCCAACCAGCCACAAATTGGTAGATTCTGTTCAGGGTGAAGTTGTCACAGGAGAGCCTGGACACAGACAGGTTGGCACAGATGCAGTTCTCAATGACATTTCTCCCAAAATAGTGGAGCGAAGCAGAGAGGATAGGAACAGGTGAAAGCAGCAAAGCATTCCGAATTATGATGAAAGCACCAGCCTTGGCCACAAATTTGTCAGTGATGATGGGCGGGTATCTGAGTGGATGGCAGATGGCCACATAGCGGTCATAGGCCATGATCATGAATGTGCAGGACTCCATGGGGAGGAAGCAATTCATGATGTACATCTGGAGGAAACAGGCAAAGAAGCTGATGGACCTGAGGTCAAACCAGAAGATGGCCAGGACCTTGGGGATGACGGTGAGGCAGAGCACCATGTCCAGCAGGGAGAGGATGCTGAGCAGGTAGTACATGGGCTCATGCAGAGAGGCCTCCAGCCGGATGGTGATCAGGAGGGTGGCATTGGCCCCCATGGCCAGAAGGAAGAGGAGGCTGAGGGGCAGGGAGAGCCAGTGCTGCCAGCTCTGGTAGTTAGGGAAGCAGATGAGGAGGAATTCAGAGACTGGAGCAGTGGAGTAGTTGCTGGGCGATGTCATGAGATAAATCCTAAACTGAGGAGATTTTATCTGGGTTTATGTATGGTAAGACACAAGAATCAGGTCAAGGGAAAACAAATCTCTCAAAATACTCATGAGCACGCACTCATCCAGAAAAATGTTACCATATAGAGGAACAATCCCAAATGAAGTCATAGTTCAGTAAATATTAATGTGAGGAGAGCTTGACAAATTATTTCTAAAGTAAATTTGGAAAAACAAAGAAGACAAGCCACAAGGTTTAAAAGAAAAATAATGAGAAGAATTGCCACACTAAAACATACTGTAAAGCTACAAAATTTTTTCCAAATGATACTGACAAAAGCAAATTGGCTAATTATGGATCCCATAGGCCAGACATGCTCACTAATTTACAGATTAATCTAGAATTTGTAAAAATGTCATAAAATCACATTTGACTATAGGGCTTTTCAATGAGTACTGCTGACATAATTTGTTAGTGGTAAAAAATTAGTTTTTCCTCACTTTTTAATCACACACCAAAGTAAATTGGAGATGGAAAAGTTTATGGTATACTCTCAATTCTATGATAAAGTAGAAGAAAATAAAAGTAAACATTGATTAAATTTAAAAGGGATCTCCCAAACTCCCCTATGATATTCTGACTAATTGTTCCTCAAGCATAAGCCATCCTGGACATACTTAACTCAAGTCTGCACAAATGAAGTTCAGTGTTCCTAAAGAAAATTTTATGTTCAAAGGCAGGCTGTTTTCATTAACATTTATAACCACCAACCTCAAATGAGCACTTAATAGGTAAGTCCATTATAATAACCTCTGGTTAATTCACTCCTTCACCCACTGCAAGTAATTTTTCAAATTTTCTAAATTATGTTTAAATTTTAAGGATGACTTCTCCAACTGCTTCACAAAGACATCAGAGACTATCAGAAGCAATTTCCTCAATGTCCCAGGATAGACTCACAAAACTGTCAATGCCTATACCCTTGCTCACCTATTTGCATCTAGGACACATGAGGATCTATCCTTCCTCCTAATTTCAGTCCCTCCACCTCTGATGTGGAGTCTATCCACCCTGATCTTCATAGGAACTTTGACCTATTAGTTATTCACTCCATCTCCTATGTATTCAATCTCTCCCTCTGTAGATACTTCCTGTGGATACTCAAAATGCTCAAGTCTCTCATGTCTTAATAGACTTCTATATCTCTCCCACAGCTCCATTTGGTATAAAGGCCATAATTTCAGTTTTGGACGAAGATACCAAATATCTCTTTTCTTCTTCTTTCTTTCACACCCAAACTTAAAGAACCAAAAAAGGTAATGGATATATAAAAGGATACAAGCAACTGTTGGCTTCAATAGTTTTGAGAAATGATCAGTCTATAAATAATGGCTCTGGAATGGTTCTGAGGATGTAGAAAGGGGGCATCTTTTAGAGATATAAGTAAAATGGCATAAACAGAGATTAGACTGAGTAGTTCTGTAGAAGAAGAGAGGGTAGGATTCTAAATTTGTATTGTCTCTTCTGGATTAAATGACTGAATTTCACAAGACAAGCAAGAGTCTTTGGAAAGATTTTGTGTATGTTGCAGAGGCAGAGATGTTGGATCCAATTTTGATATGTTTATTTTATAGAGTCTATAAGCTATCAAAGTATATATGACTATTCACTTTGGAGAAAAGAGTTTGAATTCACTTAAAATATTGGAGTTAAAAGTAGAGAGTTAGAAATCATCAGCAGGGCTTCCCTGGTAGCACAGTGGTTAAGAATCTGCCAGCCAATGCAGGGGACATGGGTTCAATCCCCGGTCCGGGAAAATCCTACATGCCGAGGAGCAACTAAGCCCGTGCACCACAGCTACTGAGACTGCACGCTGGAGCCTGTGAATCACAATTACTGAGCCCACATGCCACAACTACTGAAGCCCATGCCCCTAAAGCCTGTGCTCCACAACAAGAGAAGCCACTTCAATGAGGAGCCCATGCACTGCAACGAAGAGTAACCCCCTCTCTCTGCAACTACAGAAAGCCCTCGTAAAGCAACAAAGACCCAATGCAGCCAGCAAATGACAATTAATTAATTAATTAATTTAAAAAAAAAGAAAAAGGAGTCTTCAGCAGATAAGACAGAGTTCAAACCATTATTATCTTTATTTCTCATCCTCCACTCATTCTCTTTCCCTGTCTTATTCTGCCATCTTTGAAAGATCCCTTCCTTGGCACTTTGTTCTCTTCATGCCTCTTACGTGTAGTCCCTACTCAGGATTGTGCTTTACAAATCCCAGTCTCTGTCCTCGTTCCTTCCTCACATAATAGAGAACTATTTTAATTAAGCTCATGCTTCTGCTACCTGAATTTCACTAAGAAGAATGTACTTAGTATAAAGGATAATAAAAGAGGGGATAAAAAGGAATAGGTGCAGAGAAAAGGGATCAGATGCCTGGATGTACTGTCAGGTAGAAGTATAGACATGAATGTAAGTTGAAATTTTGATATATTCAGGTGATAACGATTAAAAACTAACTCTCTACTCAAAGTACTGATCAGAGGGAAAGTGATAACTATCCTATTTTGCTTTGCCTCTGGTTCATCCATACTGAGAATACTATATCCAGGTCAGTGCACCTAGATTTAAGCGACACTTTTGAAACTTTACCACCTAGAAGAAGGTTTCCAGGATAAAAGGGCCTTAAGAATACATAATGAGGAACAATTTAGGAAAGTGAAGACATTTTACATGTGATGTAAACATACAACTGACTTTCAAGAGGGAGAGAACAACTAACACCACTAGGAGAAAATCGCAGAGAAATCTGTTTCTGTTGAATATGAATCCTGTGTAATAATCAGAGGAGGCTTTTTGTTAACACCACTCTGCTGGAACATGTTGAGGGGAGGCAATAATCAAATCTCCTCACCAGATTTCTCTCTGAATCCATGGGCTGGGTGCCCAGTGTCATATTAAATTCCAAACCATGCCCCTGTCCCAGAACCAGCCTATCTTTTTCCAAAGTCGCTAGACTGCTTTTCTGGGCAAGCCAAATGGATGTCAGTCACATACATGCATGAAATTCCCAGCAATGGGATCCCTTATATTTAATGATATGGGATCGCTGAGACTATAAAAGATCATTCTCTTCCAAGAGGAACCTAGAATTTCTGAATGTTCACCCATCCAGCACCACCCAGCCTTTTTCTTCTATTATTATGGAAGCCAATATAAGAGTGTGAAGGTCTCCTATTCGGAGTCTTTCGACGACCCAGCTGTTGCAGGTCCAGCACAGCCTTGCTTCCCTCCCTTAGCCCTGAAACTCACGGATGATGCAACAGATTGGGTCCCGATTAAGACGTCAACTGCCTGCGTCTTGTAACCAGACTGGAAATGCTTCCTTGGCTCTGCTGAAAAAATGTAGAGGGTTTTATGATCTGCAGTCAGTTTCTCATACTGTTCCACCCCATCTTCCAAACCAGCTGGGAACAGTAGTAGTTTGGGATACTGGGGCCCTGTGGCTAATGAGCTGGATCTCCTGGGAACCTTCATCTTACCTTATGTTAAGGTGCTACTAGGTGGTAGTTACAAGGTGGGAAACAGGATTTGAAACTGCCTTGCAGTTCAAATCTCTATCTATCTGCTTGACCCCACAGACCATCCTCTTAAACATTACCTTATGCCACTTTGAAAGGTTGAAATGTTACATTGAAACTTTCCAGAATTTCTTAATAAAACTATACTATTTCCTGCTTCTTATATTATCCTGATTTCAACTCTGCTGTTTATCTGCATGAATTTGAGCAGCTGACTTATCCTATGTAAACCTCAGTCATTCAATAAGCATTTATTTATTATTATCAACCATGCGTCCAACACTAGAATAGTCACAGGGATAGAAAGGTAAATTAAGTAATTAAGGTCTCTGCCTTCATCAAGATTCCATTATAGTATTTACATTACATTATAGTATCAGAAGACTCCCATTGTTCATAAAATAAAACCAGTTTTCGTAATATATACTACTCAAGACTACACGTGAACTGGACTGTTAGCTTCAATGAGCATTAGATCCACGTTAATTTGGTTCCTCATTAATGTGTTTCATGCTGTATTTGGAATGTAGTAGAATCAACACATTTTTACTTAATTAATTAATTCAAGGTCATGTATAATCTGCCTCCTTACTACCTCTTCAGTGTATTTAGAACCACTTCCCTGACTGGGTGATTATTTCATTGACAGACATGAGTGAATCTCTCTTGGGGGTTTGTGATGATGACGTTAAAGAAAAGCCAGTCAGATTCATTGTGCGATTTGTTTTTTTTCTCCTCCTTTACCAAACAGAAGAAGAAAGAGGGAAAGGAAAGGTAGATTTTCTTTGAGAAAGGAAAGGCTATCCTTTGAGAATTCCTGATCACAAGTCTCCACTTAGGTGCTCGGGGACTGGAATTCACATAACTCATGTGTCCTAAAATCTCATAGGTAAATTGTTGGTTTTATCAGCTTAAAATTGATTGTATTGTTCCTTTATTTTCCTTCTATTCTATAGCATGGTCTGTGTAATAACTTCTTCAATCATCATATTGATCCTTTGTGCTTCTCTTTTTCTTTGATAAATCTTACCAGGGCTTTATTAATGTTATTAATCTTTACAAAGAATTAACTTTGCTCTTCTGTTAATTTTTTCCATTGTTTCTGCTTTTCATTTTCTTGATTCAGCTCTTATCTTAATTAGTTTCTTACTCCAGTTTAGCTTGGGTTTAATCTATTCTTTTTTTTCTAAATTCTTAAGTTGTCAGCTTAGATAATTGATATTAAATCTTCATTCTTTCCTGATATAAGCATTAAAAAATATAATTTTCCCTCTAGTTTCTCTTTAACTGCATTCCATGGCTCTCACTATGTGTCATTATCAATTAGTTTGAAGTAATTTCTAACATTCTCTGTGATTTCTTATTTGAGCCATGGATTATTTAGATGTGTTTTGTTTAATTTCCAAGTTTTGGGGACATCTTGTTATTGTTTTCCAATTTAATTATGTGTTAGGTTTTTTTTTTCTTTTGAAATTTATTGAGACATAACTTATGACCCAGCACAAAAATGTACCCTGGCCTTCCCCACATTTTCTAACCTTCCTGTTACATTATCAACCTCACCCGAAGAAAGTGAAAGGCACCCTCTGCTGCCTATTAAGAAAGAACCTTATTTCCTCCACTTCCACTTCCACAGAGGAAGGCTTTTCTTCCTCTCACCACAAGGCGGAAGAAGTAGAAGTGAATACTTCTACTCTGTCTTCCCTCTCTCCTCTCCCTTTCTTGTTTTTCCTTATGGGATGTAAGATCACTAATACAATTGGACAGACATTGTTGGCAGCAATGGGTGGAGTTATTGTATCTCAAGAGTAGGAAATACTGTCCAAGCTGTCTGTTTTACCACCTGCCAGGAAGATCTATAAGGACAGCAGTGGACTCTCTTTGGTTGTATTAGAATATCATAACCTCATCTGCAGAAGAGCCTGGATCTGCTTCGCAGAGAGAAAGCTGGGAGCCAGTCATTTTTTTCTTTTGCATTTTACATTCTTCTAGGACTCCATCCATTTTTGCAGATCCTGCAAATCCCTTTGCAGATAACGAGGTATTTTTATTTGAAGCTGTATTTCACATCAAATGCCCCCATGTCTAGGAGGGGGCAGGGAGTAAGAAGAGATTCTAAGATTGAGAATTAAGGGAATGAGATTGATGGCCCCCTCTTTGTCTTCTGGTCCCACATATATCTTCCACTCATGACTTACCAGAGAGCTGTACATATGAAATGTATTAGGTTCTAATTATTATTACTTCAATCCCTCTTTTATTCCTGGGGGCCTTCTCTACTGCTAGAAAGGCATAGGGGTTAAGGAGTGAGAAGTCTGTACATTTAACCTCCAATAGCACTCCTGAGCTTCTTTCTCTCAAGAGGCACCCTGTCTCTGTCAGATGAGAGCATCTAATTCTAGGATGGGAGATCTGTCCTCCCAGTCCTAAACATAAAATCACAGTAAAAATTAGTAAAAGGAAAAAGGAAGTACTCACTGCAAAGGTATCAAGTTTGTGCATTAATTGAATCTAATATTACAAATAATTATTGAGGATATGTGTTGAGAAGTAAGTCAGACACTTAGTATCGAGAAGTAAATAAAACATATAAGACTCCTGTCTTCCTGGAGTCAAGTATAGCATGGAAGATGTATGCAATATGAGTAATATCACAAACTTTAACTAAAATTATGATAATTCTGATTCAAGATGTTGGACTGACAACATTATTCACTTCCTCTCTCACTCACTCTCTCTCTCAAAATTACCTTTTCTTTTTTACATCTCCAGACTTACTTGTCATATAACTGGAATTTTGTACCTTTTGATCACAGTTGACCATTTCTCCCACCCCTACACTCCATCTCTGTCAACCACCAATTTGTTCTCTGTGTCTAAGAGTTCAGGATTTTTTTAGGATTCCACATATAAGTGAGAATATACAGTATTTGCCTTTCTCTGTCTGACTTACTTTACTCAGCATAATGCTCTCAAGGTCCATTCATGTTGTTACAAAAAGCTGGATTTCCTTCTTTTTATAGCTGAATAGTAGCTATATATAGTATATATACCACATTTTCATTATCTATTCATCTGTCAATGAACACTTAGGTTGCTTCTTAACTATTGTAAACCATGCTACAATGAACATGGGGGGTGTAGATATCTATTTGAGATAGAGATTTCATTTCCTTTGGTTATACACCTAGAAGTGGGATTGCTGGATTATATGTAGTTCTATTTTTAACATTTTGAGGAACCTCCATACTGTTTTCCATAGCGGCTGCATCAATTTACATTACAAACAATGCATAGGGTTTCCTCTTCTCCACATCCTCCCTAACACTTGCTAGCTCTTGTCTTCCTGATGATAGATATCAACAGGTATGAAGTGATACCTCATTGTGGTTTTAATTTGCATTTCCCTGATGATCAGTGATGTTGAGCACCTTTTCATGTAACTGTTAGCCATTTAGATGTCTTCTTCAGAAAAATATCTATACTTCCTCTGCCCGTTTTTTAATCAGATTCTTTTTTGTTTTGGTTTTGTTTTGCTTTGCTATTGAGTTGTACGAGGTCTTTATGCAATTGAAATCATATATCTTATCAGATATATGATTTGCAAATATTTTCTCTAATTCCATAGGTTGCCTTTTCATTTTGTTGATGGTTTCATTTGCTGTGCAGAAGCTTTTTAGTTTGATGTGCACCTTATTTATTTTGGCCTTTGGTGCCTTTGCTTTTTATGTCAAATCTAAAAATCATTGCCAATACTGATGCCAAGGAGTTTACCCCCTATGTTTTCTTCTAGGAGTTTTATGTTTTCAGGTCTGTAGACCATTTTGAGTTGATTTTTGTGTATAGTGTAAGATAGGGATCCAATTACATTCTTCTGCATGTGGATATCCAGTTTTTCCAACACTATATATTGAAAAGACTATTCTTTTCCAATGTTTATTCTTGGCTCCTTAGTAATAAATTAATTGACCATTATGCTTGAGTTTATTTCTGTGGTCTCTGTTTTGTTCCATTGATTTATGTGTTTCTATGTGTCTGTTTTTATGTAGTTATCAATACAAAGCTGTTTTGATAACTACAGCTTTGTAATACAATTTTAAATCTAATTAATAAAGAAATATAAAAATAACTCAATAACCATACTAGGATGTGGGGAGGTGTGAAAGAATTGGTTCAAACACTTTCAAATATTTCTGGAATTCGTAAGTCAGATTGGATTGAATTTAAAAACCTGCAAACCAATGTAGATATATATGTGTGTGGAGGGTAGAATTATGAGTCAGGGAAAGAGGAAATGGAGAAGCTAAAGCTTGGTGTGGAAATGGGAAATGTTCTTATTAAGAGATCCAGTGACTACTCCAAACTTAGAATCCATGGAAATGATGGCAGAATTGGAAAACAATCCTTCAGTGAATTGATATGGTAATTATTCTTGTATTGCCAGAGCAGATGGTTCAGTCTAGTATCCTGTGCACACAAAGTGACAAGGAAATCAGCTCCCTCTGTAAATGAAGGAGATGCTGCTATATATCCAAACCCTGTCATTGCTGTGGGACCACATAGAGAGAATGAGTCAATTCCAAGGAGGGTCAGTTCTCAAGGTTAGAGATAGTGAAAAAGTATGGAAAAACCGCTCCACAGATCAGTAAAATATACTGTGGCATCTCTGTTTCCAGGCATAAAAGCTTCTCTATTTCAGTAAAAGAAGAAGAAACTCAGTATACCTTTTTGTTTTCCTCTTGACAGCCTAAAGGGAATTCTGCCTGTTAGCAAATCCCTGCTCAATGACCTATAGAGTCCCACCAACATATAAGATTCTCAGCCTCTGAGGAAACTCACAGCACCTATCCAAACCAGTGATTTCTCAGCTATTAAAAAATAGATAAGGGTAAGAATCTATAGATTTTTGAGGAAAACTAGCAAGAAAGAAAAGGACCACATTAAACAAGCAGAAAAAACTAATCCATTAGAGCAAAAAAAAAAATGAATATAGGGGAAAATGACATTTATAAAATTGTAATAATACTTTTTGCATCCTTTTTAATGCATTTTGAAATGGTGGAAAAGTAAAGGAATCTAAATCAGCAGCAAAGACAAGAAAAGTTAAATACAAAAAGCCAATGCTACCATTTAGCTAAATAGTTATACAATTCAAAAATTTTAATAGTTTAATAATATTGATAAATGTTTAATATGGGTGATCAGAGAAAACAGAAAAGGCACAAATGAACACTGCTAAGAATGAAATAAGGGGTATAATGCAGGCATAGTGTAAAATAAATTATAAGAAAATGATATAAACAATTTTCTGATAGTAAATTGGAATGCAGTAAGATAAATACATTTTATTTTTTATTTATTTATTTTTTTTTAAAAAGAGTCAATTTAATGACAATTAACAGTACAGGTGGTACAGGTATGTAAAAATCTTAAAAGATGCTACATGAAACACAGCAAAACAGGCTTCAAAATCAGCCTCAGTGCAAATTTTGACTGATAATTTCTAGCTCTATAATCTTGTCCAACTTTATTCAATCTGTTTAAACTTGGTTTTCTCATCTGTTATGCGAAAATAATAATGGTACCTCCCCTATGGAGTTGTATAAGAATTAGATCATATATATTAATTTATCATCAATAAACAAACTATAAAGTATCAAATCTAATGTACATTAATTTACCAAAAACTATTGGCTTCTTTTGTTGAATTATAAAATGTACCACTAGCTGCAGGGAAGGTTAGGGAACGAGTCTTTCTGAAAAGGGACTGGCATACTAAGCACCCTAAGCAAGGTGGTTACGCTGCTCACTGAACTACAACTCCCCACCAAATGCTCAGTCACTAAAATTAAATAATTCTATTTAATTAATAGAATGCTATTTAAACAAGTCTCCTAGGTAAACTATTGTTTCTCACTCCTAACATTAAGATGATGGAGCCCTTAATCTCAGCTATTTTGCATAGATGGTACTAAGAAAATCTTCCATCACCTAAAGTTTACAAATGGTTGCATAAGCATGAAATATTTTTGTTCTAAAATACATAGATATCCAAACCTTATTTTTTAGTTCATTCACTTCCTGCCCATGACTTCTGCTCAGTTGTTCTTCTAATTTCTCCAGGTGCATTTTCTGTTGTTGTTTAATAGCTTCACATTCAGAGCTCAAACTTTCTAACATTCGACTCTTGAGTTCAACTTCTCTCTGAAGAGTATATTTTTCTTGTTCATAATTCTCAGTCATGGTCATCATTTCATTACGACATTTATCTAATTGATTCTGCAATTCATTCTGGCTCTCCACTAGTTGTAAACCATACTGCGCAGCTTTTAGTCGCTCTTCTTCAACCTCTTTGAGCTTGCATCGAAGATCTGCTATTATATCTGCCTCCATGACTTTTTTCCTGTCTACGGTAAGCGCCAGGGCTTTTTTTGATAAATACATTTTAAACAAACAAAAAATGCAAACATTTTCAAAGGAAATTCTGAAAGATGTACATATCCTACTTGGAAGATCCGAAATAAAAACATATACTACTTAGGCTATACGTTAGTCTGATGCAATAAATATTTCCCAAAACACAGTGGCTTAAACCAGATACAAGTTTATTTCTCTTGCAGGTTTAAGTCAGGGTTGATGGCTCAGACATCAAGATACAGGTTCTTCCATAATGTTGCTCTGCCGTCTTCCACACACATTTCCATCTTTTGATGCAAAGAAGCAGCTTCACATCTACACTCCAAGCATTAGCAAGTGTTATAAATTGCAAGGAGATAGCAAACTATTCCTTTTATGAAGTACTCAAAATAAATACCTCTAGGGTCAAGATAGTTGTTTTCCAATGGTTTCCCCAGGATAACTTACCAGAGTTTAAGTCCCAGACCTAGAACCAAGGTGATGAAAACGTGTAATTCCTCCCGCAACAAGAACCCATGCCAGCTCCTCCCCCAATTAACCCACATGTGTTAACCAAATTGAAGTCTTAATATTCAGTCTCTATAACAAAAAACTATTTATTAGGAGCGAGGTTTACCAAAAAAAAGGAAAAACTGGAAACACTAATCATCTATTCCACCCCTTCTACCCCAGTGGTATCCCAAGATAAGATCCTTTCATCACTTGAGTATCTTACCTCTAGGTAGTAATGACCTGATTTCTTCCAGGACTGAACACAATTGGTTACTTTTTAGGAACACAAACTAATTAAGTTCAATTTGAAGGCAACATCCAACAAATGGGGGGCGGGGGGAGGTCTCACTGACATCACTCCATAGCCACGTTTCAGAAAGACAAACTTTTCTTTAAGTGGCATAACTATTTACACACATATTAATAAATCTATGTTTACCAACAGCAGACGCCACATTTTATGTTTACAGATACTGATAATTACGTCGTTATTTTGCTTTGTTAAATTAAGACATAAAATATATAAATATATATTCAGTGCTTGGTCTTATGGCCTCTTCACCATAACCAAAAATATGAGTAAGTTAAAATACAAACACATCTTTTTAAAAATGAATCCACTATCACATATATATACTTCTTCCTTGGAAACAGAGATCATGTCTTATGACTCTATGAATCTATTACAGAGCCTTCCCCTCTTCAGTTTATTTTAAACAAATGAGTAACCCTCATATTGCAACAAAACCTGTCTTTTCACATTATGGCTGTCTCCACTACTTTGAGAGAGAGCCTGTTGTTACACAGGAGCACAGGGACCTAGAGCTCACACCACTAATGTAGAAGACTTGAAGGCACCCAGCAAAAGTCAGGACTTTCCACCCCTATTCCACATGATGTTGAATGGTCAGTTATTGGGTGAAGCTGGAAAAGATGACATATCCTAAGCTATCATCTTTTCTCCAATACTCAAGGTAGCAGTGACTTGATTTCTTCCAGGACTGAAAAATATTGTAACTTTTTAGAGACTCAAAATAGTTGAGTGCAATATTAGGGCAACCTCTGACAAATAGACAATAAACCAATTGTGACAATCCTCTTGTAAGTTTTTATCCAGTTCCTGTTAGGAGACGTGGGGACATCACTGGATATCCACATTTCAGAAAGAGAAACTCAGTTTAAGGGTCATAAATGCTTCTGCATTTACTAAATAAAATATGTTTGCTAACACCAGACTCTAGCACATGTTGTGGTTCTGAGATACTAATAACTACGTAGTTACTTTTGCTTTGTTAAATTAATACTTATAAAACACACATAATATTCAACTCTTCATCTTATTCCCTCTGTATCCTAAGCAAAACTATAGGTAAGTTAAAATACAATAAAGTGTAAACAGACCATTTAAAAAAGAAAACAATTATACACATGTGTTCCTTCCTTGAAAGTAGGGATCATACTACATTATTCCCAGAACTTAATACAGTACCTGCCCCACTTAAGCCTGTTTTAAAGAAATACACGCATATTGCAGTGAAAGGTATTTTCTCACAGTGTGCTTGTCTCAAGTGCTTTGAAAAAGACTCTTACTACACAGGAGCCCAGTGACTGGGGCTCACAGCACTTAGAGGGCCTGATGACACTCAGGACTAAAACCAGGCAAACGCTGCAACTATCTGTTCTCACTCTAGATGTTGTCGCACAGTCAGTCATCAGAAAGAAAGAGAAAAGTGGCATATCCAGAGCTATCATCTGTTTCTCCTCTCTCCAAATCCCTCCATCACAAGGAGTAGAGAAATGTTGGGATCAGGAGCAAAAGAAAGGATGGGGGAAATAGCCACAAGTCAGGCTCTCCAGGCACATCCCAATCAGCTGTGAAGCCAAGAGCTCATGATGCTCTTTGCCATGAGACTACTAGGACCAGAAGCACTCCTCACTCTGCAATGGCCTCTATCCATGTGGCCAAGACCAGTCATGGGCTTCCGGCAGTGTCTCTGGCAGGAGCCTCTGAAAAAAACGATTGGGATGTGTTCAGATCTATCCTTTTACGTAGAACACACTGAGTACTCGCTGGCGGATCTGCTGAGTCTTCACCCCATAGACAAGAGGGTTGAGTGCAGGTGGCACAAGGAGATAGAGAGTGGCCAGAAGAACATGGACGTGATGGGGCACCTGGTGGCCAAAGCGGTGAGTGAGGAAGGAGAATATTCCAGGAACATAGAAGACCAGGATGACACAAATATGAGACCCACATGTGCTGAAGGCCTTAAGTCGGGCCTCACCCCCTGGTACCTTCAGCACTGCCTGCAGGATGAGGGCATAGGAAACACCAATGGCCAGGACGTCTAGACCAACCACAAGCAGTGCCACCGCCAACCCATAAGCTTGGTTCACTGTGCTTTCTGAGCAGGCAAGTTTCACCACAGCCATGTGTTCACAATAGGCATGGCCTATGACGGTGGCCTGGCAGAAGACAAGTCTCTGCAACAGGATGGGGAAGGGGAGGAGGAGGAGTAAGCCCCGCACCAGCACTGCCATTCCAATGCGCCCTATGACCCCGGGATGCAGGATGGAGGAATGGTGCAGAGGGAGACAAATGGCTACATAACGATCCAGAGCCATGGCCACAAGTACACCTGACTCCATGGAAGAGAACGCATGGATGAAGAACATCTGGGTCAGGCAGACAGTGTACCCAATCTCACGGGCACGAGCCAGGAGCACGGCAAGGGCTTTGGGTGCCGTGGAGGAGGCCAGGACCAGGTCAATGCCAGAGAGCATGGCCAGGAAGAGGTACATAGGCTGGTGCAAGGATGGGTCAGTCCAGACGGTGAAGACGATGGTGACATTGCCCACTAGGGCAAGGAGGTAAAGGACACACAGTGGCAACGCTATCCAGTGCTGGCTTTCCTCTAAACCTGGGATGCCAATCAGGAGAAAGGACGGCTGGATCAGCCTCCAGCTGGAATTACTCAGGGTCATCATCAATGGCTTGGAAAGGGAAGAGCAAAAAGAAAATCATGATTTTTTCCATTACTGATGCATTTATTTTGTCCCCATGCCTCTCTGCTTCAAATGTTTGGTATGTCTGTATCTTATCATGATGATTCAGTGTTTGTGAAACCCCCACTTAATACCAAGACAACCCCCACAAGAAATACCAGTTAAATAGGCGCTGTGTTTAACCTCTGTAGCATTAAAACAGAAAACTTGAAACTGTATATGTTTGTGTATGTATGTTTGTCTTAAAAGACAGACACAGTATGAAATAATTGTCTTTTCTATGTAAGAGAGGAATGCACATGTGTATTTACATATTAAAAGAGGAATTACTGAGGAATTACTCAGTTCTTGTGGATTATAAATCTCTAGATCCCTCCAGTTGTCTTTTATGTATAGCAAATCACCGATGACAAAAATATTGCCCCAAAACTCTTACCATGAGAGCTACAAAATATGAAATGCCTGGTTGGCAAATATCTCCCAGGCTTTGTTTTCCTTCCAGATTCAAATCCACTGATAACTTCAAGTGACATTTTTCATTGTGACCTCCAGGAGAACCTCATAATCTTACGAAAATTCACATTTCAGTGCTTAACATTCTACACAGTGAGAAAGTTAATTCTCTTCCTTAACTACTCCCCTTCTGCTGCAAGTTTCAACCCCTTTCTCACCTATCCACTGAGGAGTCAGAGAACAGCTGAGTATTTGTGGAAGGCCACCCACAGAAGCAGTATGAGTAGAGCAATGGAGGATGAAGCCAGCCTTCAGTGGGCGGAGGAGAGGAACAGAGATGCGCGTGCCTGACTACAGCCTGTCTCTTCCCCTAGTGTGTGAGTCTAGGGGGAAAGCTTAGAGGTATTTATTAAGCATTAATTACTAAAGTAAACAAGAGGTCCCTTAGTGATTTGTAGAGGCAAAGCAGAAGGGACTTTACTCCCAGGAACCTAAAAAGGAAAATATAGTTAGCTCTCTGACCAGGAAGCAGAGGACAATTAGCAAAAAATTGAAGTTGTCCATTCCTGATTATTCACGTAAATTTGGCCCAAATGACCTCTCTTCTGTGAGCTTCTATGAAGCTGTCCCCAAATTCTATAAGGCACCCTGGCATGTCTCCTACAAAATCACTTTACTGGCTGTGTCATTGTACCAATTACCTTGCACCTTAAAACTTGTTAGTGTGTCAGGCCTTAAAAGGTAGGGACTATGCCTTGCTTATGCAGCAGTCCCAGGGCAAGTTCTAGAAGGGCCAGAATTTAATTGGTACCTGGTAATGTTTGGTGAATCAATAAAATCTGTATGATTACATTTAAAATAAATGAATGAGTGTGTAAAACAACCAGGAATCATGGGAACTTGATAAGACAGACACTGAACTTAAGGGATATGAATGATGCTGCAGACAGTGGGGTATCCATGAGAGATGGACTGATTGAGCCTCAACACTCCTCACCTAAAGTGATATTCTGGGTGCCTCATGGCAGAGGAACCACTGAATTTCTCTGTCATAAGAGGCTATGACAGAATCCCAGGTGTGTGTCAGAAATGAGGACCTCCTCTGGTCACCACTGGTCACTTCTGCCACTGCCTCTGTCACTGCAAGTAGGGAGGCTCTTCTGCAGGCTGTGGCTTGTCCCTGCCTCCCTAACCTCCCCTTAACAGTGGCATGAACTTTACGATAGTGGGAAAAGGGAGATGCAAAGACACAGACAGAGATTAGGCGAGGACACAGAAATAGTGGATTCACAGTGATGACATACTAGGAGAGGGAGAAACAGAAATCACACCCTCAGAGGCAGAGATCAGATGTCAAATTTGAGACACATAAACAATCAATAATATATGCCTGGTACAAGGGCACCGTTCTCCTGATCTCTGGGCTATCTTTTGAGGATGTGTGCTTTACAGTCTTGACAGAGGGTTGAGGGAGACTTAGCAACATGGAGGAAACTTAGAAAAAGGAGAAAACTCCCAGACTCAAGAAGGTTTCACTATGGCTCTCTCTGCTCAGCTGGAGAAACACACTGAGTCCCAGTTCTTGTCTCCATGATGATCTTCTGCTCAGCTTGGAAGTAATGGTGTTGATGAGAATTTTATATCCTGAAGGGCTGCACAGCAATCTCTGAATCCCAAAGAGGAAATCAAATGCATCACTCAGGTCCGTGCAGCTGAAGTTTTCTAAAGATATGAAGCATGAGCAGCAGCTCTCGCAAGACTTGGGTAACTTAGATAAATCAGCTATGCCTACCCGCACTCTATGTGATGATGAGCATGCCAGCCTAGGAGAATGCTAAAGGCCCTTGTGAATGCCTCAGGTGACCATGAACATTTAATGGCATTGGTAAGTATCTACAAGCTCACAGGTTAGCTTGCAGCATGTGTGATCTGAAGGGCAGAAGCTAAGGGACTGAGGGACTTCCTAGGTGGTGCTGTGGTTAAGAATCCACCTGCCAATGCAGGGGACAGGGGTTCAATCCCTATTTCAGGAAGATCTCACATACCGTGGAGCAAATAAGCCCATGGGCCACAACTATTGAGCCTGTGTACTGCAACTACTGAAGCCCATGCACCTAGAGCCTGTGCTCTGCAACAAGAGAAGCCACGGCAAAGAGGAGATGGCATACCACAACGAAGAGTAGCCCCTGCTCGCCACAACTAGAGAAAGCCTGTGTGCGGCAAGGAAGACCCAACACAGCCGATAAATAAATAAATAAACACAAAAACAAAAAAAAGAAGCTAAGGGGATTGAAACAGAGAGGGTTAGTTTTGAGGAGTCAGTTAGTTGAGGGGACAACAGCTCCTCTGAGACAAAGGGGAATAAACTTATAACTACTAAGCAGTGTCATAGGTATTAGAAGACTCGGAACCTTAGTAGCCAACCAAGAAATAACTCCTACTGCAAGGATTATGGGAAAGGCAGAAGTCAGCTGTCAATAGTCCTGCCCAAAACCATAAGCCCCAAACCTGACCTCTTTTTCCACAGCTGAAATAAAAGGCAAGAAATTCCAGCTGATTCTGTCATCTTCACTCTGAAAGGCAAGTCCACCCCAAGGTAGGGCTGGTGACTGCAAACAAGGCACTGGGCAGGGAAGATGCTATTACCATTTGGCAGGTCTCAGAGGACACACAGACATACTTGGACAGCCCCAGAGTTAGCCTCCAGAATGACTAGAGGCACACAGAGCTGTCTTCTGCCCCAGGGAGAGCTGGTTGGGCAGAGAGCAGAGCAGGAAGAGGCAACAGCACCTGGGCAGGGGACCCGCATCTGTCCAGCGCTGGTCATCACCCCCAAGCCTGACCTCCTAATGACTCTTTAGGAAAGCTCATTCTCAGTGAGCTAGGAAACCTCATGTTGCTTTGTAAGCTCAGACTTCTCATATTTACAGGACAGACTCAGCCCCAATAAATTCCTTAGTGGACTCCATGGTTAAATGTGTTCATTTCTCTATCCGCTGAAAGTGTCAGCTGCTAAAAGCCCATAATTAAGTTACTCTCCCTTGGACAAAGAGAGCTGACTCATCCAAGATCACTTTTCCTTCTTGGGTGCAGCTCTCAGCCAGCGGCTGGACTATGTACAAATATACACACTGGACCTTCTTTGTTCACTTTGAAATAACACTGAAGGGTCACCCCCCTCAAGAGCACCCCCTGGAATTAGCACAGATATCTGGGGTAACTGGATTATAGTTTAACTTCTTTCTCTTCTCCATGCTTCCTTCACACCCTGACAGGTGTAATTTTCAAGTATGCTTCACAATAAGCTTTCTGCATGTAAGTCTCTGCCTCAGAGTCTTATTCTGGAGAATCCAACCTATGACAAATTCCACATGCTTTTGATGAATTGAGTGCTTCTCTCCTGGGGGATTGTGACAGGTCTATGGATATCAGCTCCAGTACTATAGCAAGTATGGGATGAATATTGATTCTGAAACAGTTCATCCCAGTAGGTTCCCAAAGAGGTGGGCTAAGACATTTGCTGTCATGTCTTCTGATCACTAAGCAGACCCTTCCCTTGGTTCCATCTCGGATTGATTAGCTATTAGTCTACCGCAGCGGCCACACTCTCCTTTGGAATAATGCTTCAACCACACAGTCTTTTCATTCATCCAATCTTTAAGTATTTTATTCATAGCCAGTGGGAAGCCTCATTTATTCATTCATTCAGTCGATAGATAATATATATCAACCAAACCCATGTATTCTGCTAGATGTTGGAAAAAACAAACAATTAATACAATAAATGGTCCTTGTCATCATGGATAATTGAATGATATATATTAATTATGTGATCATAGATACCCAATAACAGTTATAAATTTTATAACCTAAAACTACAGTGTGTTAAAAGCACATGATAGGAAAACCTGCTGAGTCCAGGGAATTCCCCACTCAATAAACAGCTTAGCATTTTCATCAGAAAAAAAAAGGACTAATGAGAGCATCGACATCATATGCATTTTGTGTGCATTAAATTAGAGAGTTTATGTGCAAAGTTGCTTTTTTTTTTTTTCCTCACTGGCTCCAGGTACCATAAAATAAGATCTGAACACAAAAGAGCTGCTCATATCATCAAGACTTTATGCTAATACAAAATTTTCAGACTCAGATTGTTCAAAACTAGTTTGACCAAAGCACTCAGAGATGTCTAAGTCTGGTGGTGGACGTCACTCAGTCCCGCTAAGGAATCTCCCTCTGCCATCTTGTGGCTATTCCTCCCCTCCTGCAGATCTTTGTTCCACTTGGAGCAATGACAAAAGTGGAGAGAGAGTTTTTGCTTTTTGCCCTTTCTTTGAAGAGCTATATTCTTACTAATAATATTGAACATTAATACTTCACAGAGGAAAATGGGATCATAGAGTACAGCACAGAGCAGAAACCACTTAGGAGAAAGATTGAGGCAGACTCCCCCCAAGGAACATCAGTTTAGCCCTAACCCTCCATGTACCAAGCCAACAATCTGCGCCCATAGTCTTCTCAAGTCCGGTCATTCATAGCATCTCTTTAACCTGACCCAACCCATGTCCCTTTTCTACCCCTCAGCTCCCAATGAAAATTAGTCCTCTGTGACTTCAATCCAATCTCTACCGCTGTGCTATCACATTTTATCATAATTTCTCTATTTTCAAGTTCACGTCATCATCACATGGATAATCTAGTAAATACTCAGGATGATGAAGAAGAGAAGAACAAATAAAGGAGGAAGACATTTGCTAGCTTTCTCTGTGTTCTATGCTTACATACAGAAGCGAGTCTGTGTGACAAGAGTCATCAATCACGCTCTCTAGTCTGCCCGCACAGGGTTCGAAATACCACCAGTTAAAATTACAGTGTCTTTAAAGATTAAGTCATGGGGTGTCAGTCAGGAGGATGGCAGTAAAACAATAATATTAACAGTGATTACAATTGCAATAGTCGCTTTGTAACCACTTATTTCTTCAGTAAAAATTTATTGAATGTATACAGTGTTCCACGTGGAGATTTATGTACTCATCAAATCCAAAGCACACGCCATGTCAATGGGACTAAAGAAATGTGATAGTAAAGACACAGTCCATTAAATAATGAAATTTATTTATTTAGCAAACATGTATTGAGACCCTGTCATGTGCCAGGTACTATGCTGAGAATACAATAGAACTCACCCTGTGGTAGGGATGGGAGACAGAGATCGTTCAATACAATCATATGTATAACTGTAAATTATGGTGGAGGATGAAAGGCCATTAATGTGTTAGGAGAGGGTAGAGGTTTTAGCTCTCAACAGATGTGGGTTGTAATCTGCCTTTATCTTGCACTAGAAAAAAATTGACCAATAAAATTATGACAACTGTGAGCTACACTAATCAAAGAACACATTAAAATTACAATGGATTTTTTATTATCTGGAAAACTAATAAGAGTAGAAAACAAAATGTCCCTCACCAACGATGCCACCTCAAGGTTGACACTTATACACATCTGGTAGGACTGTAAATTGGCCCAAACATACCAAAAAGTGATTCGGCAAAATGTCTCTAAATGTTCAAATTGTTTTTTTTTCCAGCAAGCCTATTATTAGACAGATATCCTAAAGATGTAGTCTAAATGTGGCCAAAAATATATATATATATTATAAAAGAGTTCAAAAGCTTGCTTTCCCACATGTAAGGATCTTGGAAGTTGCCACTCCATTCTAACAACAACCTAAAACCTGAACACTGAAAAGTCAACTACTCTTGTTGTATCCATAAGAAAGGGCAGAATGCAAAGCACGCCGCTGCCCCCAGAACTGGAGAGACAGGCAAATAAAGATCATCACAGCTTATCACTGCAGAGACTTGGGAGCAGAAACAGCCCCAGGAAGCAGTGCAAGGGCTGGAAGACCGGAACTGTAATTGACAAATTGCCGAGGGCTCAGTAAGGATGACTCTAAGAGCTATAAATTCCAGGAGGGCTCTGTCATGGGAGGAAACCCCAAAATACTGTAACAGTTACTTTCAGGTGCTCATCAGATTCCCACAGTAAATATCAGAGAAATTCCCTGTATTCTGTTAGGAGGAATGGAAAAGGAACCATTTTGAAACGCGTCAGAGCACTCTGCTCTTCTTAACAAGGCCTACCCTCGGGAAATTAGTTACCCAGAGTCTAACCTCCTGGGGTATTATCAGAACCTAACTGACCTGGGAGAAAGGAAATGCCCGACTCCAGCCCCCTCTAACCATCCTGTCCCCCATGAGGGGAGAGAAAAAAAACTTTAAAACATTTGTGAATTTCACAGTCGGAAGGCACATACTCACTAAAACACCGAGACCTCATCTGGATTATAAAACACATCCCCTCCCCCCACACCTTACCACTGCATTACTAAAGCCTATTTACAGCAGTTCTGTTTACCTAGTACATCATTCTGACTATCAAGAAAAAATTACAAGGCATATATAAAAAGCAAAAAACACAATATAAAGAGACAATGCAAGCATCAGGGTAGTTGGAATTACAAGACTGGGAATTTAAAACAACTATGATTAATAGGCTAAAGGCTAGTGAATAAAGTTGACAGAATGCAAGAACAGATAGGCAATATAAGCAGAGAAATGGGAATACTAAGGAAAAAGAAAAATACATGCTAGAGATAAAAACACACTGTAAGAAAAAGGAGGAATACCTTTCATGGGCCTATTAGTAGGCTAGGTATGGGTGAGGAAAGATTCTCTGAGCTGGAGAGTAGATAAATAGAATCCTCAAAAACTGAAAAGCGGGACTTCCCTGGTGGCTCAGCGGTTAAGAATCTGCCTGCCAATGCAGGGCACATGAGTTCGAGCCCTGGTCCAGGAGAATCCCACATGCCATGGAGCAACTAAGCCTGTGTGCCACAACTACTGAGCCTGCACTTTAGAGCCCATGTGCCACAACTACGAAACCCCACGCGCCTAGAAGCCTGTGCTCCACAACAAGAGAAGCCTCTGCAATGAGGAGCCTGCGCACCACAACGAAGAGTAGCCCTGCTCACTGCAACTAGAGAAAGTCCGCGTGCAGCAACGAAGACCCAATGCAGCCAAGAAAACTGAAAAGCAAAGAGAAAAGACTGAAAAAAAAAGAAAAACAAACAGAAGAGAATCGCCAAGGACTGTGGGACAACTACAAAACATATAGCATACATATAATAGGAATACATGAAGAAGGAGATAAAGAAATATTTGAAACAATAATGACAGAATTTCCCCAAAATGAATGTCAGACAGACCCAGGAAGCTCAGAGAACACCATGCAAGAGAAATGCCAAAAAAACTAATCCTAAGCATATGATTTTCAAACTACAGAAAATCGAAAACAAAGAAAAAAATCATGGCTAAAGCCAGGGGCAGGGAAACACCCTACCTATAGAAGAACAAAGAATTACATTTGATATTTCAGAAACCATGCAAGAAATAAGAGTGGAGTACAAAAGTTAAGGAGTTGAGAGACAAAAAACAACAACCTAGAATTTTGCACCCTCTGAAATTATCCTTCAAAGATGAGAGAGAAGATTTTCCCAGACAAAACAAAAACCTCACTGGGTGGACATTAAACAACAAGCTCATCCCATACCAAAACTTATGGGATGCATCAAAGGCATTTCTCACTAGAAAATTTATTTATACATGTAACACTTACATTAAAAGAAAAAAATAGATTTCAAATCAAAAACCTAACCTTTTACCTTAAGTAAAGAAAAAAAAGACCAAACTAAATGTAAAACAAGAAAAATGGAAAAGCTAAAGATTACAGTGGAGATAAATAAAATAAAGAACAGGAAAAGAATGTAGGGAAAAACGAAAGTCAAGAGTTGGTTCTTTGAAAAGAGCAACAAAATTGACAAACATTTAGCTAGACCAATCAGGGCAATTAGGCAATAAAAATAAAGAAGAGGTATCCAAATCAAAAAGAAAGAAGTAAAACTATTCTATTCACCGATGACATGATCTTATATATAGAAAATCTTTCTACCAATAAAAGCATCAGGACTAATAAATTCAGCAATTGTTGCAGGATACACCATTAACATTTTAAAAAATCAGTTGTATTTGTCCAGATTGGCAAAGAATAGAATTAAGGAGTAATTCTGTTTACAATACAATCAAAAACTAAAAAATACTTATGAATAAATGTAATCAAGGTGGTTCAAGTCTTGTACAATGAAAACCACAAAGCATTTCTAAAAATAGTGAAAGTAAATAAACACACATCCATGTCCATGATTGGAAGACCTAATGTGGTTCAGATGGCAGTACTCCCCAGATGGATCCACAGGTTAGGTGCAATCCCTAGCAAAATACCAATTGCTTTTTTTCTTACAGAAATAGTCAAGCTGATCCTAAAAGTCATAGGAAGTTGCAAAGAACCTTGAATCAAAACAATCTTGGACAAGAACAAAGTTGGAAGACTCACACACCCCAACTTCAAAATTGAATACAAAGCAAAGTAATCAAAACAATATTGTAGTGACATAAAAATAGACAAAGAGTTGAACAGAATAGAATAGAAAGTCCAGAAATGAGCTCATACATCTATGGTCAATTGATTTTCAACAAGAGTGGCAAGATTCTTCAATGAGAATAGAATGAGCTTTTCAACAAATGGTGCCAGGAGCACTAAATATCCACGTGCAAAAAAAAGAAAAAAAAAGGAATTTGGACTCTTTCTCACATCATATACAAAAATTAACTTCAGAGGAGTCATAGACCTAAATACTAAACTAAAACTGCAGACTTCTTAGAAGAAAATATTCAAGTAAGTCTTCACAACCTTGATGACCATGGGTTAGGCAATCTTTTTAGCTACAATACCAAAGTCACAGGACAAAGGGAAAAATGGACAAATTGAACTTCATTGAAATTTAAAATGATTGTACTTCAAAGGATACCATCAAGAAAATAAGAAGATGAAATATACACTCCAATACCTATTCTTTTACTTTTTTTAATTAAAAAAAGTAAGAAAACAACCCACAGAATAGGAGAATGATTTTGCAAATCAAAATGACTAACAAATAACTTCATAAGATGGCATGCCATATAAATGCCCCAGAGATAAACAATGCAGAGAATGATAGAGCTGGGGACTTCTATTATAGGTAGAATTATCAGCAAATATATCTCTCAATAAAGAGCACTTTATCTTGAATACAAATTCAATATCAATCTCTTATTCCAGTTTAATTAACTAAAATTAAAATGTCATAAAAGATGAGAGAGGTGTGTGGTCCTTGAAAATAGAACGGATCAACATGGACCAATACTGGAAAGGGTTTAGGTAAGATTAAGTCCAAAAAATACCCACAAATAATGAATTAATAAATTAATGTTGGCAAGTTGAGAGCATTGGCAAGAGCAATTTCTGTGGTGTTGAAACAAAAATTAAATTGTAGCAAAATAAGAAGTATTTATGAGTTGAGGAAGAGGAAACAAAATAAACTACTCACAAAATTTGTGGGAGGGAAATTAGACAGGGGCAACCCACAGAAGGGATATGAAGTAAAGATATATTTTGAGCTAGGATACTTCAGAACTGTCCTAGAATGAGGGGCATTATGCATCAGAGAAGGGTGAATTAAGCTCTTGGGAGTCTGGAGTGGAAAGCTGTCCATGTGGTGGCTGCCCCTGGGATTAGGTTGAATGGGTCTACTCCCAGAAATTACTTGGCTAACCCCTGAGAGCACTGCAGGCCTTTTCCTATTTCAGTGTAAGAAAGCAGACCCTAGAGGATGCTTGGAAGAGAGTGGGAAGGGTTTATAGAGCTGCACACCAAACCAGGGAATCTCAGGAATCTACGGTATTTCAAAAACCTCATACTCCAGCGATGCCAAGTAGAGTCACAAATCTGCTCTGCACAACAAAAGGCTGAACACAGGCCACTGCAGCCAGGAAAGTAGAAGCAGCTACAGAAGCCACTGCAGCCTGAGAGTCTCTTCAAAGTCCCTCCTAATGCCAGAAGTAAACCAGTCCATGATCTGCATCCTCAGAGGTGAGGGGATGAATGTGCCTCTTGTTTCTTTAATTCTGTCCTGGATTCTGAAGTTAATTATGTGCCTTACTTTGGCCTCCATGGTTGACTTTATTTGTTTGATTTTGGTACCTCCCTTCTCTCAAGCTTTTCACTTTTGTAGGGACTAAGGTCTGTGGTTAGGAAATAGGAGAGCTATGAGAGTGAGTTGCAAGATGATAGGACACCCTGGGGAGGATGGGACTTTCCAGTTAGAAGACCATGCAAAAAAAAAGTAAATAAATAATAAAATGACATATTCAAAAAACAGAAGCAAAAGCATGCATTTCTCAGTGTTACATAAAAGGCTCTGTAAAAGTGCGCTAAATAAATGATAAACGAAGAGGTTTAGAATAGTAAATTCTAAATCCAAGATTCCTAGAACAAAAAGTAATTTCAAGAATCATTGGTATCAACTACAATACTATTAAATAAAATGTATTTGAACTGATAAAAATAAAAAACTACTTTATTACATTTGACAAAGGACATATAACTCTAAAGATAAAATATATATGTAATGAAATTCTAGCTAATTTCCATTAAATTCAACCAAAGAAATCAGAGATATTTTCCATCACAATTGTTCTACACCCATAATGAATTTCCAGTGGTTTCAGTGAGATGTAAAACAAAAATTAAGAGATGTTAATAATTTAAAGAAGGGAAAACCATTATTCTGAAGCAAATTTTTGGTCTACCGAGGATAACAAAGAGTACCAATGGGAAAATTGTAAGAATTGACAATAGTTTAGCAAAGTGGATGATATACAAAACAAATAATAAAACAAACACAATTGTAATGTATAAAATACAAAATACAACAAAAACAGATAATTGGTTGTTATAATACAGGGGAGAAACAATCACAAAACATTTAAAACTGATAAGAGTTTATCAAAGTGGATGAAGCAAGATGAAATAACAAAAAGCAAAATAATAATACTACAAAAGACAAATTTAAAGGGCTTCCATAGGCTAGAAACATACAATGGGATACATAATGCAGGAAATCGTATTCCCTAAATATATCCCCAAATACTAAAATTCATCATAAGAAGAGTGAAGAAGTATAAACTTTGAATGGGATTTTTTATATCTTTAAATATAGGCAAAGTCTCCATTACTAAAAGAAAAGACTTGATAGTATAAAGATGTCACATCTCTTTTTTTTCAAAATTAATCTACAAATTTAACAAAATCCTAACCAAACTGCGTTACTTTAGAACTCAATGCATGAATTCCAAGGTTAATCTGGAAGAATAAACACATGAAAAAAGCTTTAAAAATGAAGAGAATGAGCGTAATATGGTCCTGTTGTGCACTGAATTCTTATAAAACTAGAATATTTAGTTCAGTTTGATATTGGCACAAAGATAACCAGAAAGAAATGTGAAACAGATTACCCAGAAATAGAATTAATACATATAAAAAGTATATATGTGACAAAGAGGGCATAATAATCAGTTGGGGAAAAATATAGAAGATATTGTTTAATTATTTAAAATCAATTTTTTTCATACTTATTAACAGCAAAATTAATTTCATATAAATAATTTATGTCACAAAACCAAAAGCTCAACTATTAAAAACTTAAAGGTTCGGGGAAGTGAATATTGTCAAAATTTTAAGTAAAGAATTTACTTGGGTCCATCCACCTCACTACAAATAACTCAGTTTCATTCCTTTTTATGGCTGAGTAGTATTCCATTGTATATATGTGCCACATCTTCTTTATCCATTCATCTGTTGATGGACATTTAGGTTGCTTCCAAGTCCTGGCTATTGTAAATAGTGCTGCAGTGAACATTGTGGTATATATTTCTTTTTGGATTGTGGTTTTCCTGGAACCATTTTTGCAATCAATCTACCAGAATTGTCCCAATATCATTTATGAATAGTCGATTCTTCTTCTATGAATTTGTAAGTCTACTTTTTACATGACAAGTTCTTATACATTGGTTTTTCTCTGGGCACTCTTTTCTGTTCCATCATTTATATTTCATCAATTTCCATATTATTTTAGTAATTGTTGAATTCAGTAGCATGCTTCCTCTCACTCAACTTTATTCTCACCTTTCCCCTTCTCTTTCTTACATGGATTGACTATTTTTAGCCCTTCACTATTCCTTAAAAATTTTAGGGCCAGCTCATCCAGTTTCATGAAAAACAGTGTAGATATTTTTTATTTAAATTGCATTGAATTTATATATTAATTAGACTAAAATTAACATATTTATAATGTTGATTTTTTTTCTACCCATAGACAATTTATTTCTCTATTTATTTAGATATTCATTAATACATTGAAAAAGTATTAATTGAGCTGTACTCTATGCCAGGCACTATTCTAGAGACTGTTATACAGCAGAGAATAAAAGCAGAAAAAGAATGGCTTTTGAGGACTTTATATTCTAGTAGAGGAAAACAGACAATAACACAATGCAAGTGCTAGGAGGTGCTAAGTACTATGAAGAAAAGAAAATGGGGTGCAAAGAGATAAAAAATGATAATTAGGTTAGTACTGTAGTTTTATATGGGGTGTTCTTTTTTTCTCTCATTCAATAACAATGTTCTCCTTAAATTTTTTATAACCTTTTTACATTCGTGTCAATACATTATGGTTTTTGATACCATTGTATTGTTTTAAAATTACAAGTTTTTTAGCTGGGTGGGGTAGGGAGGGAGGGATATGGGGATATATGTATAAATACAGCTGATTCGCTTTGTTGTACAGTGGAAACTAGCACAACAGTGTAAAGTTATTATACTCCAATAAAGATTGGGAAAAAAAACGAATTTAGAACATTCCCTAACACCATGCACAAAAAAAACTCAAAATGGATCAAAGACCTAAATGTAAGACCAGACACTATAAAACTCTTAGAGGAAAACATAGGCAGAGCACTTTATGATGTAAATCAGAGCAAGGTCCTTTTTGACCCACCTCCTAGAGTAAAGGAAATAAAAACAAAAATAAACAAATGGGACCTAATGAAAATAAAAAGTTTTTGCACAGCAAAGGTAACCATAAATATGATGAAAAGACAACCCTTGGAGTGGGAGAAAATATTTGCCAATGAAGCAACTGACAAAAGATTAATCTCCAAAGTATATAATCAGCTCATGCAGCTCAATATCAAAAAAACAAACAACTCCCTCCAAAAATGGGCAGAAGACCTAAACACATTTCTCCAAAGAAGACATACAAATGGCCAACAAACACATGAAAAGATGCTCGACATCACTAATCATTAGAGAATGCAAATCAAAACCACAATGAGGTAACACCTTACACCAGTTAGACTAGCCATCTTCAAAAAATCTAGGAACAATAAATGCTGGAGAGGCTTTGGAGAAAAGGGAACGCTTCTGCACTTCTGGTGGGACTGTAAAGTCATATAGCCACTATGGAAACATTACAGAGGTTCCTCAAAAAACTAAAAATAGAACTACCATATGACCCAGCATTCCCACTCCTGGGCATATACCCTGAGAAAAACATAATTCAAAAAGATACAGGTACCACAATGTTCATTGCAGCACTATTTACAATAGTCAGAACATGGAGGCAACCTAAATGTCCACCAATGGATGAATGGATAAAGAAGATGTGGCATATATATACAATGGAATATTAGCCAGCCATAAAAAGGAATGAAACTGAGTTATTTGTAGTGAGGGGGATGGACCTAGAGTCTGTCATACAGAGCGAAGTAAGCCAGAAAAAGAAAAACAAATACCGTATGCTAACTCATATATATGGAATCTAAAAAAATGGTACAGATGAACCCAGTGATAGGGCAAGAATAAAGATGCAGATGTAGAGAATGGACTTGAGGACACGGGGTGGGGGTGGGGCGAAGGGGAAGCTGGGACGAAGTGAGAGTAGCACTGATATATTTACACTACCAAATGTGAAATAGATAGCTAGTGGGAAGTTGCTGCATAACACAGGGAGATCAACTAGATGATGGGTGATGCCTTAGAGGGCCAGGACAGGGAGGGTGGGAGGGAGTCGGCGGGAGGGAGGGGATATGGGGATATATGTATACATAAGCTGATTCACTTTGGTGTACCTCAAAAACCGGCACAACAGTGTAAAGAAATTATATTCCAATAAAGAGCTTAAAAAAAAAGAACTTACTTGGGGAGTGAAATGTTTTGAGAACTTGATGAAAGCTAAATAGACCCTCTCCTAATGACAATAAATAACAATGGCAATAATGAGAATAATGACGGGATTTTTTTTTTCCAAATAAATCTACCAAGTTCACAGACTGCCATAGAGGCTATCCATAAATCCTTGGTTAAAAACTCCACTTTAAGCCTAAAACATCTAGAAAAAAGGATGAAAGGAAAGTACTATAAGTCTGATTTTTAAGGATAAAATATAGCTATATCTAAAAATATATAGGCAGTGGGTAAAGCCAAACAAAAATTGTGGAAAATGTTATAAAGCCACATCCAGCCATTGAAAATAATGTTTATAGAATTATGATGTTCATAATTCCCCAACGAATTAAGAACTTAAATGTATCATGATTAGAAAAAGCTCGTGATGAATTATTCCATTTACATAAAATTTCAACCGTGTGAAGGTACTGCACAAAAAAAATACTGAAAATTTAAAATTCTAAAGTGGTAATTAGTATCTTTGGCTACTAGGATCTTCGTTCATAGTTATTTTTTCTTCGTTTTTTTATTTCCTAAAATTTCTTTTTTTTTCCTATTTTTAATCAATTTCATGAGTAATATATGCTTCTTATAATTAATAATGACATGGGTACTCATTCACAGAAGTGATGGGAAATGGAGCCTCCATTTTATACATAATGCCACTAAATCAAACAAAGCCAGGGATTTGGGAAAGGAGATACCGATACCTAGATATTTGACAAAGCAAAGTATTATTCACAGACAAAAGTAACAACAAGAAATTCTTAGACTGGCAAGCATCCCTGAAGCAAATTGTTTGAGTACATTTTTTTATTTTAATTGTGGTAAAATACATATAACATAAAAATTTACCATCTTAATCATTTTTGAGTGTACAGTTCATTAAGTCCCTTTATATTATTGTGCTACCATCACCACCATCTATCCACAGAACACTTTTCACCTTGAAAGACTGAAACTTTACCTATTAAACAGTAAATCCCAATTCCGCCTCCCCCAATCCCTGGCACTATCATTCTGTTGTCTCTATGAGTTTGATTCATGTGGATGGAATCATACAGCATTTATCTTTTTGTGATTGGCTAGTTTCACTTAGCATAATTTCCTCAAGTTTCATTCATATTGTAAAACGTGTCAGAATTTCTTTCCTTTTTAAAGTTAACTAATATTTCATGTATGTATACACCACATTTTGCTTATTCATTTATCTGTTCATGGACACTTGAGTAGCTTCTACCCTTTGGCTATTGGGAATAATGCGGCTGTGAATATGGGTGTACAAATCTCCTTTCAAGTCTTTGCTTTCCATTCTTTGAGGGGTATACCCAGATATGGAATTCCTAGATTGTATGGTAATTCTATTTTTAATATTTTGAGTAATTGCCATACTGTTTTCCATAGTCACTGCACCATTTCACATTCCTACCAAGAGTGCCCAAATGTTCTAATTTCTCCACATCCTTGCAAGCATTTGTTCTTTTCTAGGTTTTTAATTTTTTTTTGGTAAGTCATCCTAATGGGTGTGAGGTGGTATCTCAACGTGGTTTTGACTTACACTTCCCTAATGATTAGTGATGTTGGGTTATCTTTTTACGTGCTTATTAGCCATTTGTATATCTTCTTTGGAAGAATGTCTATTCAAGTCCTTTGTCAATTTTTTAATTGAGTTGTTAGGGTTTTGTTGTTGAGTTGTAGGTAGTGTTTATACAGTCTGAATGTTAACCCCTTATCAGATATATGACTTGCACATATTCCCTCTCATGCCTCGGGTTGCCTTTTCACTGGGTTGGTCACAAAGGAAGATCTGGAAATTGGGTGGATTTCTCCTGCGTGCACTGCACAAGGGAGAGTATGGGGCAAGGAGGAAAAACACTCCATGAAACTTCCTGCCATCTTGAGTGTGGCACATTCTTGGCATGGCATTTACTTTGTTACTACAAATCTTTACTTAGTTTCTTAGTGTACAGAACTTCCACAAAGTTATTTTGGTCAGTCTGTTGCATCATTAGTGTTCCTGTGAAGAGAACGTGGAGCTTCCTAGTCTGTCATTTTGCTGACATCAGTCACTCAAGTACACTTTTTGATACAATTATTTGAAAAGTTCCTCCAAAATGAAAGAATTAACAAAATCAAGAATGTAAAAATGAAGAGGACCAAGTGTGAAAGGGCCAAAAGTAAACCATGATATGACTTAAACACAAGAAAAAGTCTAAATGTGTGCAATATTTCTACATGTCCAAATTATACCATGTAGAAGTACAGAAGTGGTTAAAAGTTTGTTTCCACTTGTCTCTCATTATTTCTATTATGAATAACACTGGTGATTTTAAAATGTAGCTTTAGGTATGTCTTTAACTTTACTTTCGTAATCAGAAGAGGAAACAACAGGGTACTGACATATTGGCTAAGATTTCACAGAAAAAAAAAAGCTAGAATTAAATTTAAGCAGAATATTAACATTTTACTGTAGCTTTGTCACTTACTAGTGACTTCAATGTATGACTCTTATTTACACTAATAGTTTAACCTCTGTTTTCTAAGATGAATAACAATATCCATACAGTGAAGTTTAAATGAAGTGGTTTATGTTAGAAAGTATTTTCCAACAAGGCATTCAAAAGAAAAGCCTGGTCAGGGTTCTCATTGTGACTGCTAATTCTCTTCCTGACGACCCCCAAGAACGGAGAAAACATCTCTACCCTCTAACTTTACTTCCTTATTATAGCTCAATTGCATTCCTCAAAATTCATGTATTGAAATCCTAACCTCTAGTACCTCAGAATTAAACCTCTTTACAGAGAAGATACCTTTAAATTAGTAATTAAGTTAAAATGAGGTCTTTATAGTATGAGTAGTATCCTTAAGAAGAGGAAATTGGGGGAGTTCCCTGGTGATCCAGTGGTTAGGACATGCTTTCAATTCTGAGGGCATGGGTTCAATCCTTGGTCAGGGAGCTAAGATCCCACAAGCCGTGCAGCGTGGCCAGAAAAAAAAAAAAAAGAGGAAGAAATTTGGACACAGACATGTGCATGTGTGGAGAATAAACCATGTAAAGACACCAGAATGACTGCCATCTACAAGCCAAGGAGAGAGGCCTTAGATGAAACAAAGTTGGCTGACACCTTGATTTTGGATTTCTGGCCTACAAAACTGTGAGAAGATAAATTTCTGTTGGTATTTTTTTCCTTTGGCAGCGCTTGAAAACTAGTACACTACTGAAATGTCTGTTTCTTCATAATATATGTGTCCTGCATTAAAACCATCTCCCCCACATATAAAAATCTACCCGGGATTTCAGGCATCTAAAATCATTCAGTCTCTAATTATATTAAAATCTTTACCTTGAGATCCATCTTGGACCTTCTATTATTCTTAGGTAAACTTTTCCCAGAGTCTCAAGGGCATAGAGGATGCATTGTGTTAAAAAGGGCTGAGTTATTATTGGTCAATCTTATACCTCTACACAAATTTTGGATTCAGATGAGCTAACCACAGACTATTCTTGTTTCCATTCAATACACAGGTAGATGCTGAGAACAAGACAATCCCATGACATGGATACCACCCTGAGTGTAAGCAATAGCTCAAGGTTTCAGGTGTCTGAGTTCATCCTGCTGGGGCTCCCAGGCATTCAGGAGTGGCAGCACTGGCTCTCCCTGCCCCTGGCTCTGCTCTACCTCTTAGCTCTTGGTGCCAATCTCCTCATCTTGATCACCATCCAACGTGAGCCTACCCTGCACCAGCCCATGTATCTTCTCCTTGGCATCCTGGCTGCAGTGGACATTGGTCTGGCTACCACCATCATGCCCAAAATCCTGGCCATTTTCTGGTTTAATGCCAAGACCATCAGCCTCCCTGAGTGCTTTGCTCAGATGTATGCCATCAACACTTTCATGGGCATGGAGTCAGGCATCTTTCTCTGCATGGCTGTGGATAGATATGTAGCCATTTGCTATCCCCTTCAGTACCCCTCCATAGTCACTGAGGCTTTTATGATCAAAGTCACACTGTCTATGATCCTCAGGAATGGCCTGTTGACCATCCCAGTGCCTGTACTGGCTGCCCGGAGACACTACTGCTCCAGGAATGAAATTGACCACTGCCTGTGGTCTAACTTGGGGGTCACCAGTCTAGCGTGTGATGACATCACTATTAATAGGTTTTACCTTTTGGCCTTGGCCTGGGTTATAGTTGGCAGTGACATGGGTCTGGTCTTTGCTTCCTACGTGTTGATTATTTGCTCAGTGCTGAGGCTGAACTCTGCTGAAGCAACATCTAAGGCCCTGAGTACCTGCAGCTCCCATCTCATCCTCATTCTCTTCTTCTACACAGCTATTATTGTGGTATCTGTCACCCACCTGGCAGGAAGAAAGTTTCCCTTCATCTCTGTTCTCCTCAATGTGCTGCATAGTGTCATCCCCCAGCCCTTAACCCTGTGGTGTATGCCCTCAGGACTCAGGAGCTGAGAGTGGGCTTCCAGAGGGTCCTCCGTTTGGGTGAGGATGTGTCTAGGAAGCAAACCAGCTTTAAATGACAGAATGTTATCATTGGTGTTACAGAAAGAGCACAGGCTTTGGAGTCCAACAGTTCTGGGTTAAAATTCCACATCTCCCACTATTGAGGATCATCAACTCACATTAATTCACCTATTTTGTATAGCACATACTAAGTGCAAGGCCCTCTCCTAAACATTTCACAAATATTAATTCCCAGGACAACCCTATGAAGCAAGACCAATTGTTGTTTATAATTTTACAGATGAGGCAAGAAAGTTGAGAAATTTGCCAAAGGTCAAATAAGAAGGAAGTTGCAGAGTGAGACTAGAACCCAAGTAGTAAGGCTCCAAAGTCCCTGCTCTTAACTCTTTCTCTCTCTTCATGACTAATTTTTTAGAAGTGTAAATTAAGATGACAATACAAGGAATGATGTTTAACTAAGGGGAATTATACAGCATTTCTCTTTTAATAAAAGAAAACTTTGTTTAAAAGCTGGCAGCAATTTTCCTGTCGAATGGTACATACAGCAGATTTTAAATCCTCTAGAAAGAATCACTCTAGAAGACTTTCTTAGTTATATGTCAAGATTTGACAGGAATTATTTTGTTACTTTCTAAAATCTTTGCCAATTCTTGAGTTCATTTGCATTTGAGCCCAGAAAGGAATACCCCGACTGCTTTTTTAAACATTCAAAATTACTTGTGCTTCTCTAATGAGTTAAGAAAATCCCAGTGAGGTCCAATGGTTCATTGGAAGTATAAAGGACACCAAAGGTATCTAAAGGGGGACTTTCTTAATAAGATATATGTCTGGGGACAAGGAGTGGGAGAAGTTGGTCAATTTTTTTTTAATTTCAATGCCAGAGAATAAATCATTAAAGGTGGAATGTTGCTTCTGAGATGACACATGGATATGGTTGGAAGACTTTCCTTAACAAATCGCATGACACATGCCAGGCTTTGCTAAGAAAAGCCTGACTTGTGCCAGTGAACTTGGAAGCCCCAGTGTGAGAACTCTAGCCTTTAGAACTCAAGGAATTGAATTACCTTTCCTTTGCTAGAATGAGTTATGTAGCAAGGGCTTTATTTTATCTACTGATAAGGCAGAATTGGACCAAGTGCTTTCACCTGTTTTTAACAATGATCCCATATACCAAGAACAAAAGCACGGACAGCGGATAAACAGTAATGCACTAATGGATGGGTCACATTGCCTGTTTCTCTTTCCATGTGGGGTTTGGACTAAGTCCCTGAAGATCCTTTGACACTTCAGGGAGGCAAAACAGGATTTCTTCTAATCTAACTAGCCAAGAATTAGGATTTCCACTTCTACTAATGGCTTATAGTATAATTCAAACAGATTCTCTGTGAGAATGAATAGAAATGATAAATAAAGTATCTTTGGGCATAGAGATTGTAAAAGTTATGTGGCTAAGACCTGAGTGTAAAAGAAAACTCAGACAGACTTCTTTTCATCTCTAACATGTAAAAAGAGCTTAGATGCTGTCGCTCCCATCCTTACATCAAGACAAAGCTGAACAAACTAAAAATTAATCACTTTTCTGGAGCCATCAGAGAACTGAAGTCACAGAGCTAATTGACAACCTGGAGTCAGAGAAATACCCTTCCCTTAGATGGGATATGGCTCTAATAATGTCTTTTCCCCTGGAGAGGAGGCTCTGTTATGGAAAATCCTCCGGAATTGTTTCACAATGTTAACTTTTTCCATCCTGCTGCCAGAGCTGGGGATTATTCTTGGATCTTTATTATTAGAATCTGCTGGGGTTCCTGAATATAAAGTAGGGGGCCTTTCTAAGATTACAGCCTTCAGTATTATTTTCATGCTAGACCACATTCATACTCCAACAGTTTGTTAAAATTACCTTTGAAGTCTCCCTACCAGTTTGTGGCTCTAGGAACTTCTACTTCAAGTCGCTACATTTTCTATTCACCTGTCTCTCCAAATTTCAGGGTGGCAGTTTACCCCGCAACATCAGTTCTCTGTGGTCCAAGAAAAATCATTTACATTCCCTTTTTACTGATTTTTCTTCTTGTAAGGACAACAGCAATGACTTCTAAGCTCTTTACACATCAGAAGCCTTAGTATTGTATTATTACCTAACGTACAAATAAATATCCATAAATCCACACTGACATAAGTAAATAATTCTAAGGACCATGAATTGCAAATTTAATAGATCATTTTGTATTAAAAGGTCTATTATGAACTGCCTAGAATTTTTCAATGGAAAGAATGTATTCTCTGCTTCTGATATGGCCCAGACAGTGTTAACTCTTTTTTTCTATTGTGGGTTTTGATTTTTCCCCCAGAAGTTGGTTTTATTTGATGTACTAAAATAAAGGGCTGAATTTAGTTCATCTTTGCCTTCAATCTATGAACACAAAATATCTTTCCTTTTATGCAGTTCATCTTTCATTTCTTCAACAATGTTTTATAGTTTTCAGAGCATACGTTTTGTACTCCTTTCATAAAATTTACTCCTAAATATTTTGTTATTTGCGATGCTATTGTAAATGTAACTGTTTTTTTACTTTCATTTTTGAATAGTTAATTGTTGGCGTAAAAAATACAGATGGCCTTATTACAAATGACCTGCAACCTTGTTGAACTTGTTTATTAATTAAATAGTTTTTAAGTGGATTCATGAGGCCATTCTACATACAAGATCATGTCAACTGCAAATATAGATAGTTTTAATCCTGCCTTTCCAATCAGAATGCCTTTTATTTGAGCTTTTTTGCTTTTGCCCTTGCTAGAACTTCAGTATGACATTGAACAGAAACAGTGAGAATAGACATCTTTGTCTTATTCCTGATGTAAGAGGGAAAACCTTCAGTCTCTCATCATTAAGTATGATGTTAGGTATGGGGTTTTTTGCAGATGCCCTTTATCAGGTTGAGGAAGTTATCTTCTGTTTCTAGTTTGTAAGGAATGCTGAATTTTGTCTAATGCTTTTTCTACATCTTGAGAGAGAGAGTGCGCTGAATCCTAACCACTAGACCACCAGGGAGTGTCTTTTTCTACATCTTGACATGATCATGTGGTTTTGTTTCTTATTCTATTGCTATGGTATGTTACATTAATTAATTTTTAAATGTTAAACCAGTCTTGCATTGCTGACATAAATCACGCTTGATTATGATGCATATTCATTTTTATATGCAGCTGAGTTCTATTTGTGAGTATTTTGTTGAGGATTTTTGTGTCTAAACATGTATTTTGAATGCCCAAGTTATAATTTTATATCTTTTTTTTTCAATGTACTCTGTCAATTAACCAGATGCTAACAATTTCTTGACTCTCCCAAACTGCCAGGACATAGAGCCCTGCAGACATAGGACCTTTACAATTGGAGCTACTGCACGGCTGAGAGCCACAGAGACACGTGCTGCATAGACAGGAAGAGAGAAAAGCACTCAGCTCTACATGCCTTTTTTTTCCCCTTTACATTAACCACTCATTTTAAGACACTCCTACTCTGAAAATTGACTGAAGGGGGAATAAAACCATGTGTCATGACAATGAATTGGCCTGCACAACACAAAATGTCAAGAAAGGGAAAAGTGTGCCTCCCTAACATTAGTAAATAATCAATTAAGATTGCAGTTATCTGTATGTAAGAAACACTATATCATAAATGGTTTAACCAAATAGGGGTTTGTTTATCTCATCACACACACACACACACACACACACACACACACACACACAGAATCAGGCAGTTCAGAGCTGTTAAAGCACCTCTATCATGCTATCAAGAGGCCAAGATTTTTCTATTTTTCTGCTCTGCCATCCAAAGTAAGGATTACAATCCTTCACTTTCAACTCGACGTTCCAGAAAAAACAAGGAAGAAAAGCCACAACAGACCTTTGCATCTGATTGATTGGAATGAATCTGATGTCCATAGCTAGTTCCAAGATTAAAGGTTGAGTATTTCAGCTTCCCAGTCTCTAAGATAGAAGAGAGCAATGGAAAGGTGGGTTTGAATGGATGTTGAATAGCTAACTGTCAGTAAAAACAGATAATACAATCATGTTTTTTTCATGCAATGTCTTCAGAAATTGATGAAATATCGGGCCATGAAGAAACTCTCAAACATTCCAAAGAGTAAATGAGTTCCAAAGATCTCTGAATCCACATGACAAACTCAGCACTCACTGCAGCCTCCTCCTTCCACTCTAAAACATAGCAGTACTGGCAAGGTGTTCAATAGTAAATCAATCTATGACACGATACAAAACAAATAGAGAGGCATGTATAAAGCAGAAAAACATGAAGAAACTCCAAAAGATGAAAGACATCTGTGATGAAACTCTGGAAAAGAATGGAAGCCCAGAAGCTGCACGAGAAAGGGCTGCTACAAAACTAATATTGATTCAGACTCAGAAATATCTGATACTGAGAGAAGCAGGGGGTCATGAGAAAATCAACCTGCTGATCAGTGGCAGCACAATAGGAGCTGACAGGCAGGTCTAGCCTTTTGCACACACACTCTTAGACCAAGAAGTGAGCCAAAAGTCAAGCAATGGGGTGGGTGTTCCAGAACAGTGGTGATTGGGTCAGAAAACAGGACAGCAGCCCACATGGCTACAAATAACCATGCCCCATGAGACACGGAAAAGAAGCTCAACATAAATCAAGCCCCAGCACACCCCACCGCTCCCCTACCACAGGCTGCATCAAACAAATGCAGCAGCATTCTGAGATTGCCTTCTAGAAAGAAAAACAATCAGCCAATGACCAAGATGGCTTGGTCTAAACTTTAGACAGATTTCTTCCAGACTATAGGCCCCTAGTGTTTGTTTCCTTAGGGCATTTGCTTGAGAAAATTTGTAAGTGTAAATTCTTTTTCTGCCCCTTTGCTGTGTATATAATCTTCTCCCAACCTCCTCCCAGTTTTACAACCTACAAATATCTTTCTCAAGATGTAGAACTTTCTTTTACAATATAAACATTTAATGAGCTAGCACCCCATCTCTCAGTCTCTGTGGAGGGTAGGAACCTAACTTCTAAGAGAACCAATAAGTAAACACAGATGGTCTAATCACAGACAAATCATTTGCAATCTCAGGAATAACTCAATGTGTTTGACACACCCAATTGATCAACCTCCCACTAAAGTCCTCCAGTACATTTCCACTAGAGCTTAAATCCATTCCACCTGACACTTAGCCCAGCCAAACTCCACTTTTTTTTTTTGTTTGTTTTTAGTAGAAGTGGATATCCAGACTTGGTCTGTGCTGTCTCCCCTATTTCTGGCAATAGCATCAAATAAAGTCAACTTCTGCTTGCTCATCCTCTTTAGTGAAATTTCCTTTAAACACCAAATACAATCAGATATTTGAGCAAAATCAACATGAAAGAGTGGCATTAAAATTAACAAACATAACTCACACCTGTAGAGATAGAATAAATTCAACAACATCAACCGAGAAAGCTCCTCACAAGGTAACTTCCTCTATGCCAACTCTCTACTTCAGAAATACAGTCACTCATTTCTCCATGTCTAGAGGTGGTGACAAGTGATGTTACGAGCTCTAAGTAACTGCACTATTGCTTAGGATCTTTTACTGACCACATCCTTACAAATCGTCCCTTTGTAAGTAAACCATTCTCAAAGTATTCTAATTTGAGTGGACTATCAGTTCTCTGGTAGGAGTCTACCTAATTCCATGAACATTCATTAGCAAGAGCAGCTTTAAAGTAGTGACAGGACAGATTTTTAAATGACCACAGATTTAAAAAGGTGAAGAAGTAAAGGCAGTATGCAAGATAACTGTTACAAGAGGATAGGTCAGTGAAAGGCAGATATGAGGATACTGGGGTGAGACTGGGATGTGCCTGAAAAGACCTAGACAGAAGTATGTGGAATAGAGATATTTTTTGAAGTTGGCAGTCCTTAAATCTTCATATATTGAGGTGAATGATACAAAATAGCGGAAGACTGCTGACAAAGGAAAAAAGGGATACAGTCACTTCTGCTGTATCACGTGGTTTGAACATAAAAATGTGTTCCAACCCCAATGATGTATTAGAAAACAATTTGAGGGCAATTGAACTTCACATCTGCCTTAGTGTAATTTGAACACAGAAAACTGCATCAAACTGAAAATGACCTTCATAGGAATACACAAAACACACTACCGCAGACACCCCTAACAACTACAGACTACCTTAGTTCACGTCACAAATTTCCATCTGATTTCAAATAAAGTTCCTTGTACCACTTCAAAATAACTCACAAGCTGCAACACTTCTGCCCATTTCCACAAGCAAACCATGTATTTTTCCAAGTAAAGCGTTGTATTCGTTGCAGTCTTTGTATTTGCTTACCTAGTTAACGTGTGAAACTCTGCTACTGTGTGTTGTTTTCTATCTTTTTCAAAAATGTGTCGATCTTTTTTCTTAGTATTGTGCTCCTAACTCCATTTTTCCATAAATCCTGTGGTTTTCACATGAGATTCTGCATAGCACAGTGATTTTTCAGAACTCATGTGTTACATTTTAAGAGAACCAACTAAACCTGCTAGAGTGAGTAGGGAGGAAACCAAGCCTGAGGGAACAGAGAACACCGCTTCTTCCAACAATTCAATCCAGCAGAGCTGTCCATCTGGGATAGCTGTCCCCTAGAACTAGGTTTGAGTAGGACTGTTCCCAGAGTGACCAAGTGTTGGAAGATGGAGGGAAAGAAAAGTGCCCACCAAACAGAGAAGGTATCTTGAGACCAAAAAACAAGGCAGGCAGCTCCATATAACCAATGGATCGGTTTATTATAGGGTAACTTGCTCACAGGGTGGGATTGGGATTGGGCAGATGACGGTCTGGGAGCATTTGCAGCTCGGGGGGCGGGGGGTTGTTCCTGGGATAATCTTATAGTAAACCTAGAGGGTAGGTGCTTGGAAACAGGAAGTGCATTCCTAAGATTTATGGTCTGTGTAATAACTTCTTCAATCATCATATTGATCCTCTGTGTTTCTCTTTTTCTCTTTGATAATTCTTACCAGGACTTTATTAATGTTATTAATCTTTCCAAAGTACCAACTTTGCTCTTTTGCTGATTTGTTAATTTTCTCTATTGTTTCTGCTTTCAATTTTATTGACTCTGCTAATATCTTTATTAATTCCTTAATCTTGTTCACCTTGGGCTTAATTTATTCTTGTTTTTCTAACTTCTTAAATTGTCAGCTTAGACAATTGATATTAAATCTTTATTCTTTTCTAATATAAGCATTTAAAAGTATAATTTTCCCTCTACTTTAGCTGCATTCCACAACTTTTACTACATGTCATTATAAATTAGTTTGAAATATTTTCTAAGATTCTCTGTGATTTCTTATTTGAGCCATGGATTATTTAGAGGTATTTTGTTCAATTTTCAAGTCTTTGGGACTTATCATGATATTGTTATTGGTTTCCAGTTTCATTATGTATTTTTCTTTCTTTTGAAATTTATTAAGACCTAATTTGTGACCCAGCACAAAAATGTACCCTGTCCTTCCCCACATTTTCCACCTTTCCTGTTACGTTATCAACCTCACCAAAAAAATTTGAAAGGAGCCCTCTGCTGCCTATTAGGGATGAATCTTATTTCCGTCATTTCCACAGAGGAAGACTTTTATTTCTCTCACCAGAAGGGGGAAATAATAGGAGTGGATACTCCTGCTCTGTCTTCCCCTTTGTCCTCTTCCTTGCTTGCTCTTCCATAAGGGAAGAAAGTCACTATTGGGACAGAAACTGTTGGAGTAGTGAGTGGGGTTCTTGAGTCTCACAGCAGGAAGCATGGTCCAACCTGTCTGTTTCACTGCCTGCCAGGAGGATCTGTGAGGATAGCAACGGACTCTCTTTTGCTTCATATTCAAATTCCATAAATTCACCTGCATAAGCACCCATGATCTGCTTCCCAGAGAAAAACCTGGGGGCCAGCCATTGTCTTTTTGCACTATACATTCTTCTAGATTTCAATCCACTTAAGGGGGTCCTACAAATCTCCTTGCAGATGACTAAGATATTTGTATTTGGAGCCAAATTTTCACTTCAAGTATCCCCATGTTCAGATTCGGGGAGGGAGTAAGCAGAGATCCTAAGATCTAGAATTAAGGGAAGGAAACTGATGGCCTCCTCTATGTTCTCTGGTCCCACATGTATCTTTCAGTCATGACTTACCAGAGAGTGATGCATATGGAAGTTATTAAGCTCCAACTACTATTACTTTGATCCATCTTTAATTCCTTGTGAGCAATCACAACTGCTAAGAACATAGATAAGGAGTGGAAAATCTGCATTTCTAATCTCCAATAGTGCTCTGAGATTTTTTCTCTCAAGGAGGCACTCTGTTTCTACCAGGGTAAGGCACATCTAATTCTAGGATGAGAGATCTGTCCTCCTAATCCTTAACAGTCACAACAAAAAAAAAATCACACTAAAATTTACTAACAGGATAAAAGAAGCACTCTGTACAGAGATACCAAGTTTGTGCATTCATCCTGTATCACAAATAATTATTAAAGATGTTTATTGCATTGGGGATTAAGTCAGACACTTAGCATTAAGAAGTAAATGAAACAAAAAACTCTTGTCTACTAGAAGCTTACAGCTTAATATGGAAGATATATACAAAACAAGTAATACCACAAAATCAAAATTAAAATGTAATAATTCTGATTCAAGATGTTGGATTGAAAGCATGATGTACTTCCCCTCTCTCCCAAAATTCCCATTTAATAGCTAAAAAATTATGAAAATAGTTCAGTAACACTTCTTGGATATGGGGAAGTGTAAAAGAACTGGAAAATAAAACAAGAGAATGATATGAAAAATTTTCTCATACCAAATTTGAATGAGGGTAAAATAAATAGATTTTTAGACAAGAACTACAAACCTTTTCAAAAGGAAATTTTAAAGACAACCTTCAGGCAGAAAAATACATATCCTACTGGAAAGATCTGAGATGAAAACTAAATACCGTTTAAGCTATAGGTAACTTTGCTGCAACAAAGATTCCCCAAGACACAGTGGCTTAAATCAAATACAAGTTTATTTCTGTCCCGGGTTTAAGTCAGGTTTGGTGGCCCAGACATCATTAGGATGCAAGCTCTTCTATAATGTTGCTCTGCCATCTTCCACACACATTACCATCTCTTGATCCAAGGAAGCTGCTTCAGATCCACATTCCAAGGGTCAGAAAGGAGTATAAAGGGAAGCAGAGAGCAAATTTCTCCTTTTATAATCTACCCAAACTAAGTACCTCTAGGGTCAAAGTAGTTGTTTTCCAATGGGTGTGATACACCATATGCCAGGCTTTCCCAGGACAATTTACCAGAGTTTAAGTCCCAGATCTAGAACCAAGATGATGAGAACGTGTAATTTCTCCTGCAATAAGAACCCATACCAGTCCTCCCCAACTCACGCATGTCTGCCAACAAAATTACAGACGTCATACTCAGTCTCTATAACAGAAAACTATTTATTATGTGTAAAATTTACAAAGAAAAGAGAAATTGGAAACACTAACCATCTACTCCACCCTTCTACCACTACAGAATCCCAAGATAGGATCTTCTCATCACTTGAGCACCTTACCTCTAGGTACCAGTGACTTGATTTCTTCCAGGACTGAAAAACATTGTAACATTTTAGGAACTCAAAATAGTTAAGCTCAATAGGGCAACATCCCACAAGCAGACAACAAACCAATTGGGACAATCCTCTTCTAAGTTTTCACCCAGTTCCTGTTAGCAGAAATGGAGGGAGGTCTCATTGAAATCACTCTATATCCATATTTCAGAAAGAGAAATTCAGTTGGAGTGGAATAACTGCTTCTACATTTACTAATAAAACTATGTTTACCAACTCTAGCACAGATTATTGTTATAAGATACTAATAGTACACGGTTACTTTTGCTTTGTTAAGTTAATACTTATAAAACACATATATTCAATACTTTGTCTTATTCCCTCTTTTTTTAACCTAAGCAAAAATATAGTTAAATTAAAATACAGTAAAGCTAAAATAGAAACACACATTTTAAAAAAGAAAACCACTATACTCATGTGTTTCTTCATTGAAAATAGGGATCAGGGTCTTCCCTGGTGGCAAAGTGGTTAAGAATCCATCTGCCAATGCAAGGGACATGGGTTCGATTCCTGGTCTGGGAAGATCCCACATGCCACAGAGCAACTAAGCCCATGTGCCACAACCCCTGAGCCCGTGTGCCACAACTACTGAGCTTGTATGCTTCAACTACTGAAGCCCACATGCCTAGAGCCCGTGCTCTGTAGCAAGAGAAGCCACTGCACTGAGAATCCTGTGCACTGAAACAAGGGTACGCACAACTAGAGAAAGCCTGTGCACAGTAAGGAAGACCCAAAACAGCCCCCCAAAAAAGTGGTAAAAAAAAAAAAAAAGAAAGAAAATAGGGATCATATCACATTATTCCCAGAATCTATTACAGTACCTGCATCACTTAAGCTTGTTTTAAATAAATACATCCACATTGCAGTGAAAGGTATTTTCTCACATTGTGGTTGTCTCAAATGCTTTGAAAAAGACTTTTACTACACAGGAGCCCAGTGACTGGAGCTCACAGCACTTAGAGGGCCTGATGACACTCAGGACTAAAACCAGGCAAACTCTGCAACTATCTGTTCTCACTCTAGATGTTGTTGCACAGTCAGGCATCAGAAAGAAATAGAAAAATGGCATATCCAGAGCTATCATCTGTTTCTCCTCTCCCCAAATCCCTTCATCACAGGAGTAGAGAAATGTTGGGATCAGTAGCAAAAGAAAGGATGGGGGAAATATCCATAAGTCAGGCTCTCCAGGCATATCCCAATCAGCTGTGGAGCCAAGAGCTCATGATGCTCTTTGCCATGAGACTACTAGGACCAGGAAGACTTCTCACTCTGCAATGGCCTCTATCCACGTGGCCAAGACCAGCCATGAGCTTCCGGCAGTGTCTCTGGCAGGAGCCTCTGAAAAAAACGATTGGGATGTGTTCAGATCTATCCTTTTACGTAGAACACGCTGAGCACTCGCTGGCGGATCTGCTGAGTCTTCACCCCATAGACAAGAGGGTTGAGTGCAGGTGGCACAAGGAGATAGAGAGTGGCCAGAAGAACATGGATGTGATGGGGCACCTGGTGGCCAAAGCGGTGAGTGAGGAAGGAGAACATTCCAGGAACATAGAAGACCAGGATGACACAAATATGAGACCCACATGTGCTGAAGGCCTTAAGTCGGGCCTCACCCCCTGGTACCTTCAGCACTGCCTGCAGGATGAGGGCATAGGAAACACCAATGGCCAGGATGTCTAGGCCAACCACAAGCAGTGCCACCGCCAACCCATAAGCTTGGTTCACTGTGCTTTCTGAGCAGGCAAGTTTTACCACAGCCATGTGTTCACAATAGGCATGGCCTATGACGGTGGCCTGGCAGAAGACAAGTCTCTGCAACAGGATGGGGAAGGGGAGGAGGAGGAGTAAGCCCCGCACCAGCACTGCCATTCCAATGCGCCCTATGACCCCGGGATGCAGGATGGAGGAATGGTGCAGAGGGAGACAAATGGCTACATAACGATCCAGAGCCATGGCCACAAGTACACCTGACTCCATGGAAGAGAACGCGTGGATGAAGAACATCTGGGTCAGGCAGACAGTGTACCCAATCTCACGGGCATGAGCCAGGAGCACGGCAAGGGCTTTGGGTGCCGTGGAGGAGGCCAGGACCAGGTCAATGCCAGAGAGCATGGCCAGGAAGAGGTACATAGGCTGGTGCAAGGATGGGTCAGTCCAGACGGTGAAGACGATGGTGACATTGCCCACTAGGGCAAGGAGGTAAAGGACACACAGTGGCAACGCTATCCAGTGCTGGCTTTCCTCTAAACCTGGGATGCCAATCAGGAGAAAGGACGGCTGGATCAGCCTCCAGCTGGAATTACTCAGGGTCATCATCAATGGCTTGGAAAGGGAAGGGGCAGAAGAAACCAAAATCATGATTTCTTCATTCTTGATGAGTCATCACATTGTCCAGATCTGGCTACCATCTTCATGAGAAGAAAGAAGTTTAAACTGCAACACAGAAAATAAAATTAGATACAAGGAGGAAAATCTCTATTTCTTGAGATAATGTTTTTAGAGGTGAGACATCCACATGTCTGAATTAAAGGAAGACTAGTTTCGTTTAGAGATAAGAGTAAGCATATGCTGCTTTTAGGGAAAGGTTGAAACGCCAACATTCAATTACTTCTAGTCTGGATCTGTCTACCTGGAAGATTTCTCTTACCCCTTGGCATCACTGAATACTATAAATCAATCTGTTATTTTTTACATTATTCTCCCTCAGATTCCATGCCACAGTACTCTACCACTGTTTCTCTTATGTCCCCAGTCCCACCACCTTCTCCATCTACCTATTCATTATATGTTGCTGATTCCAGGGTTGCATTCCTTCCTCTCTTTTATATTCTGTGCATTATCTTTGATTGAGTTGATCCATTCACATGGGTGTAAGTTTTATATGTTTTAATTTCTTCCAAATAGGGTTTTAAGTCAAATATCTTTCTGAAACACAAACCCACTTTTCCATTTGCTTCCTAAATAGCTATACCACATGCTCAACATATTTAAGACTAAATTAACTTACCTATCATCCCAAATCTGCTCTACCTCACTTTTGCCATGTTTTTGTGAACTACATCACTGTCAACCTATCCAACCCAATCTCCAAACTTGAAATTACCCTTATTTAGTCTGTCTCTCATCCTTTTTACATATTCACCAGTGCCTGTTGTTTGGATTTTTAATCCCTCTTATTTCCACTCCTTTTTCTGAACCCCCAATGTCACTGCCTAGGTCATACTCACAACTTCTCCCAACTGTATTGTTTCCTTAGATGTCTCTGGTTTTGCCACCAATCCTTTCAATCCATTCTCTATTCTGTAGTCAAAGTGTTCTAAAATGCATCTAAAATGCAAATGTCATCATGTCACTCCTATTGGTAAAATCTTTTAGTTCATTTAATCTATGGAATAAAACCATACATTTAAGACTGGCATACAAAGTTTTCAACAGCTATCTTTTTGTATTATTTTGACTTCTGCTTAAAATACTCCCACAAATTGAGTTTACTTTAACCATTTTAATGTTTTTGGAATTATATGAATATATCATCCTATTTCACACATGTCTTTTTGTGTATTCTTTCTCCTCCTCTTTATCTGAATTGGTGTTTCTCAGCCCTCAAAATTCAGAGTCCCCTGCTCCTGCCTCTTAAAAGGATTCATTGACTATGTTTGGACTACTGATTGAGCTATGAACATTTTATTTTATGATCCTTCTTTGTTCATCCACAATTTTCTCTTATCTATATTATACAAGTCCTTCCAGTGTCTTAATGGTTTGTTTCAAGTCAAGGACCATGTCTCATTAAACTTTATAATTACAAGCTAACTGATAGAGGCTTCAGAGTGTGGCAGGATAACACAAGCTTTGCAAGGAAGACAGACTAAGGTTTTAATTCTGTACCATTCATAGTCTATAAATGAAATCTTGGTAGCATACTTAAACTCTCTGAGTCTATGTTGTCTCATCTGATGATAGAGTAAATAATATAAATCTTCAGGTATTATAAATATTAATTATAATACCTGTAAGATTAAGGTATTGATTATAACACCTGTAAGATTAAGATGTATATAAGGTCCAGGTATATAGGTTATTCTATAACTAGTACACAAACTCATAGTTGTTTCTGTAAACTTACCCTCAAAGGCAAGTCCTTTTCTGATACTTCTCCAAAGCAGTCCTGGTGACTGTGAACAAGGCACTGAGCAGGGAAGATGTTATTACCATTTGGCAGGCCCCAGAGGCCACACAAACATACCTGGACAGAGCCAAAGTTAATCTCTCAATTGGGTAGAAATACATGGACCTAAATTCTGCTACCCCAGGGACAGCTGATTAGACAGAGAGGCAAGAAACTAGTGGCATCTAAGCAGATGGCGAACATTGGTCCAGTGTTGGGCATCACAGCTAAGCCTGTATATCCTGACGTCTATAATAGGAAATCTCATGTCCAGGGAGCTAAGAAACCCCACATTGCTGTGTAAGCTCAGACTTCTCATATTCCCAGGTCAAATTCAGACCCAATAAATTCTTTAGTGGATCCTGTAGTTCAGTATGCTATAACTGTGTTGGGTGCTAAAAGCCCATGATTGAGTTACTCCTTTGAACAAAGAGAGCTGACTCATGCAAAATTGCTTCTCCTTCCTGAGTGCACATCTTGCTCAATGACTGGACTATGTACAAATCCAAAGACCTGACCCTCTTTCTTCAATTTGAAACAACATTGAAGGATAATCCCAGCTCAAGAGCACCCCTGTGGAATCAGCTTAGGTAACTGGATCAGAGTTTAACTTCTTCCTCTGCTCCATCCTCCTGCCTTCACTCTTGAAGGTGTCATTCCCAAGTATACTTCAAAATAAGCCTCCTGAAAGAAAATCTCTGCCTTAGTTTTATTCTGGAGCACCTAACCTAAGACAAATGCTGCCTGTCTCAGGTGAATTGAACAATCTGCTCCTCTTTGGGGGACTGTGGCAGACACACAGACATCAACTTCAGTGCTATAGCAAGCATACGATAAGTATAGATTCTCAGACAGTCCATCCCAGCAAGTTTCCAATGAGATGGACTAAGACCTTCTTTATCATATCTTCCCATCACCAGGCAAACGCTTCTCTTGGTCCCATCTCGGATAAAGCTGCTACCAGTCCACTCCAGGGGCCACGTTCTACTTTGGAATAATGTTTCAAGTGCAGTCTTTTCATTCTTCCAGTCAACAACTATTTCATTTATAGCTAGTGGGAAGCCTCATTTATTCATCTATTCAATAGATATTAAGTATTTACCAAATCTAAATATTCTACTAGATGTTGGACTAAACAAATAACTAAAATGATAAAATGGTCCTTGTCATCACAGGTGATGGCATGATACTTTTAGATACATGATCATAGAAATAAAAGTGAAGAGAGCTGTGTGGGTAGGCTGAGGATACAAAATCTCTGAGGCAGGAAGGAAGGGAGCTTGGTATTGTCAAAGACCTGAAGGAATCATGAACTTTGGGGATGTTATTCTCAGGAACTGAGCCTGGGTCTGTAAGCAAGAACTGCAGCATGGGGCTTCCCTTGTGGTGCAGTGGTTAAGAATCCACCTGCCAATGCAGGGGACACGGGTTCAAGCCCTGGTCCAGGAAGATCGCACATGCTGCGGAGCAACTAAGCCCGACTGCCACAACTACTGAGCTCACGCTCTATAGCTACCGAAGCCTGCGAGCCTAGAACCCGTGCTGCACAACCAAGAGTAGTCCCCGCTTGCTACAACTAGAGAAAGCCTGCACACAGCAACAAAGACCCAATGCAGCCAAAAATAAAATAAATAAATAAATAAATAAATAATAAAATAAATCTTAAAAGAAGAAAAAGAAAAGGAACTGCAGCATGCGCATTTTAGGTCACGTTAAAGGGCAGTGGAAAGTCATGAAGATTTTAAGCAGAAGATTGAAACACAATCAGAATCTCATTATCAAGTATCATGCTAGGAGTATGGATAGGGAGGGGTGAAGCATAGATGCTGGGCATCTGTCAGAAACAAACACAGTGATCTCTAGAGAGGTTCAAGTATATGTCATGGGAATGAGTAAATGAGATAGATAGAACCTTTGGGAATAAAGCAACCAAGAATATGAAAACCCAGAGTGTTCAGTGGGTCATTCACATGAATTCTGATGTCTCTCACCAGATCTATGGGCAGTCAAAAAAATATATTGACCAAGACATCACTTGATGAAGGAGGACAACCAGAAGAGACACCAGTAACTGGGAGTGGTAGAGGAGGATATGCATGAATGACACGAGCCCCAAAAGCACCAGTCTGTGTTTGTTTGTTTGCTAGTCTGTTTTTACAAGAAAGAACTGAAAATTGTATTTGGGAACAAGAACAGAGAACTCACTTCCAAACCAGAGGAAGAAGAGGTGTGAGAAAATGGATGGAAGTGTAAATCTTTCATGAGAAAAATATGAGAATAATGAGTGAACCAGCTTCATACACGGTTTGTAGACATTAAATGACAGAGTTTATGTACAAAGTTTTATTCTCAAAGGCTCATGGTACCATGGAATAAGAGTGAAATGATAGGAGCTGCTCATACTATAAGATTTTACACTAACATATTCAGAGTAAGACTGTTCAAAACCAGTGTAACCAAAGCTCTCTGTTGGTGGTGATAATCACTCACTCCTCCACCTACCTAAGGAATCTTCCTCTACAGTTCTGTGGCTGCTTCCCCTCTCCTGTAGATCTTTCTTCCACTCCCATCAGTAGGGCAGGGATAAGACGGGGTAGGGGGGGTGGGGCCTCCTCTTTTTGCCCTTTCTTTGAAAAGCTATCTTCTTACTAATAATACTGAAGATTCATGTTTAACAGAAAAATGGGATCATAGACTATGGCATAGAGCAGAAGCCACTTAGGAGAAAGATTGAGGCAGACTCTCCCTAGGAACCATAAGTTTCATCCTGACTCATCTACCCACCCAACAATCCAGGCTCATAGTCTCTAAACCCTGGTCATTTATAGCATCAGTTCAATCCAGCCCAAGCCACGTCCCATTTCTGCCCATGGCCTCCCATTGAGAATTAATCTTCTATGACTTAGAACCAACCTGTATCATAGCACTATCACATTTTATTATAACCTCTATATTTTCACGTTCGTTTCATCATCACTCTGAGGGCATGGTAAACACTCAGGATGAGAAAGAAAATAATGATGAAAAGGAGAGCAAATGAAGAAGATAAGAAAGACAAATGTTAGTTTTCTGTTTGTTCCTTGCTTTCACACAGCAGTGAGTTTGCATTATAAGAGTAATCATGTCCTCTAATATGTCTGCATAGTATCCAAAATCCAAAATACCACCAACTGAAATGACAACACCTGAAAAGACTAAGTTAATGTGATCTTAGTCATGACAATGGTAGAGAAGACAGTAGTGTAAATAGTGATGGAAATTGCAATGGTATTTTTGTGACAACTTATTTAATTTCTCCAATAAAAATGTATTGTGTCTACTGTGTTACACTTACAAAGATTTATATATTCATTTATGCAAAAATACATATATCAATGTGACTGAGGAGGATATAAGCTAGTGGTGACACAGTCCATTCAAATAATGAGACATATTTATGGAACAAATATTTATTGAGAGCCTATTATGTGTCAGGTGCTATGATAAGAATACAGTATGCCTGACTCACCATTTAGCAGGGATGGGAGAGAAAGATCATTCCTTCAATCATTATGTATATATAAATTATGATGGATGATGAAAAGCATACACACAGAACTCTGTGTTCAGAAAACAAGTGAGCTTATCTAATCTGAAAAAATCTTCCTCAAGAAGGTGAGGTTTGAGCTGAAATTCAAGATGAATAGGAACAGCGAGAGAAGGACAGGTTGATACATTCCCATTAGGAAGAGATCAGACAACCCATAACTGGAGGAAGTACAGACACTTGAGGAACTAAAGAAGGGTATCTATGTATATTAGGAATATGTACTACTCAATCAACACTAAATATATTGCAAGAATATGTAAATACTTAAAAACATACAACAGACATTAAACTGAGTGCCAATGGTAGGAACTGGAAAACAATAGGCAAGAGAGTTAGGAATGAAGACAAAATAAAACAAGAATTAGAGCAATAATTATTGTATGCAATAAACTTAAGCTCAAGTCTTTGCACCTGAGACTAAAAATGAGGAAATAAAAGAATTATCATTACTCTCAGAGGTTAAAAATACATAACACTGTTTGAGTTATAGAGGGTCATTGATCTCAAAAACAGGTGGAAAAGTACAAGGATTAAAAAAATCAAACTTTATCTGCAATTCTGGAGTCGGATGGAACATGAATGTTTTAAAGAGTTTCTCTCATAAACTTAAAACTTTGAAGTATCTCCAGAGTTTGTCACCCCAGTTTCTGTGATGCCAAAGTTCGCTTTTTTGGTTTTTTGTTTTCAATAAGTATTTTATTTTTTAATTAATTTTTATTGGAGTATAGTCAACTTGCAATATTGTGTTAGTTTCTGCTGTACAGAAAAGTGAATCAGCTAAAGTTTTTCTGATAGAGAGGGCCTATACCCCCCCACCGACTGGCTATGTGTAGGGTCATGGTGGTGGGAAGTGGCCCATGTTTTCATATGTTTAAAAAAGGCACACAGTTCATCTCTCCCTGAACTCCTGAGTCACTTGATCCGGGTCCATCAAAGCCCTGATTGTTTCTTAATTACCTGATGCATTGATCTTGTCAACACAAGTAAATAATAAACTTTTAGAAGAAAAATGTATCAAAAAACTACTTGCTGATTAATCAATTGAGGTACTCCAGCCCGTCTCAATTTCCATCCCAATATCTAAACATCATAGGTCTCAGAAGAGATTTCCCAACTTCCAAACACTCAGGATAACTTCGTTTGCTTTCTCTTCATTGTCCCCACCAGGTAAATGTTCTGGCTTTATGGGGCTCCACCCCATAGGGGAGGGTCACCCTGGCCCCTGAGGTCCAACTAATGAGAGCTATACTCAAGTGGGACCAATCTGATTGGGGCTTAGAATTTTACACAGGTGCTCCCGGATCTGTTTGGTCTTGACTCCATAGACAATGGGGTCCAGTGCAGGGGGAAATAACAAGTAGAGATTGGCAAGGATGACCTTGGCAGCAGAGGCTGTGGTTGGGCCAAAACGCTGCATGATCACAGAAAGAAAGCCTGGTCCATAGAAAAAGAGGATGACACAGACGTGAGCTGTACATGTACTGCCTGCTTTAGCACGTGCCTCAGGTGAAGGAAAATGAATCACGGTCCTCATAATTTGCCCGTAAGAGTAGGCAATAAAGGCCATATCCCCCACACCAAGAAAGATCGCCACAGTAAAGGCATAGAGGTTATCCACGGTGGTGGCCCCACAGGCCAGCTTCACCACTACCATATGCTCACAGTAGGTGTAGGCAATAGTGTGGGACCCACAGTAGGGCAGGCGATGGGCCAGGCTTGGAAAGGAGATGGTCAAACCCACACCTCGCAGCACCACCATCCCTCCAATCTTGGCAACAACTGCAGGGGTAAGAATGATTGCATAACGCAGTGGGTTACAGATGGCCACAAAGCGGTCCAGGGCCATGGCCACCAGCACTCCTGACTCCACAGCAGAGAATGCATGGATGAAGAACATCTGGGAAAGACAGGAGTAGGAGCTGATGGCTGTAGCACCAAACCAGAAAATCACCAGCATCTTGGGCACAGTGGAGAGGGAGAGAACCAGATCAGCAAAGGAAAGCATGGCAAGAAAGAAAAACATGGGCTGGTGAAGGCTCCGTTCTGTCCGGATGAGAAAAAGCAGGACACCATTCCCAGTCACTGCCAGTAAGAACATGAAGCAAAAGGGAAGTGAGATCCAAATATGAACAGCAGTCAGTTCTGGAATGCCAGCCAAGAAAAAAGTATGTGGAAAGAGACAAGAATTATTACAAAGAATCATGGTGATCATCTCAGTAGAGCAAAATGCCCCTGCAAAGAAAGGCAGGCAGGTTAAATTCAATGATATGGAGGTTAGGAGCTCAGGATATATGGTCTCACTAACTCCATCATCACCATCACTCTTCCCCCATTGCTCTTAGAAAACAGTCAAAAATAATTTTCAATTTAGTCAATATTTCTGCAAGATTTTTAAACACAGAAGAGACAAGTCAGCTTGGTCTGGTGGGAAATGCATTAGATAAGAAAATCAGAAACCAGGTCCCATAATTATATATCCTACTGTATCTGTGACTGGAGCAATTCACATAACCAGATTTAAGAGGATGCTCAGGAACTGTTGTAAGTGAAACTCCTTCCCATCATGCTTATTTTCCCAAGTCTTGAATGCTGGTGCTTGATTTAATCAGCATAGACCTCACAGAGTCCCCTCGTCTTATACCACTACCCTTCATCTGAAACTGCCCAAAATCCTAACATCTGGAAAATTCCTTAATTTGGAGACATTCTACTCCTCCAAATCCCACTTGGATTCCAGGTTACAGAATAAATGGTCCCTGATGACTCCATCACTGATTAGGTTCTTCCTTGGATTATTCCCCAATCATTTCACAAATGCATAGCTTGTTTCTCTCCTCAATATGTCAATAGACACCTCATTTCACCACCTCCTGTATCTCCCTCTCCTTCAAGGTGGTGTTGTACAGGGGCAGACACAAAGTTCAGAGTGTGGTTACCTGGAAAAAACAAAAGCATTTTTAATAATAATCACATGAAAGTCAAAGAATTCTATATCACAGCCACATTGTTGAGAACAGGAAAGAAAATGATCAGATATTTCCTCCAGATCCACTTTTCATGTAATCACATAGAGTGTACCAATTTATATGTATCCCCAACATGTACTATGCCCAAACCATCATTTTGTAGGTTAGAAAACTGAGGTCTAGAAAGAAGTAAATGGCCCCAGGTCCCAGAGTTATTAGTGGCAGAATCAGACAAGAACTCAAATTCACTGATCCCTGAGCTTGGAGGTTTATCATCCTGTCTTCGTGTTAACAGTGACTGCTGCAGGGCCAAGGAAGAACACTCAGGGCCCTGTGCCCAAAAGTGAGTAGTAGAGGAATCAAATAGCACGGCAGATAAAGAATGATTTAGGGATGACGTGCCTCTCCAGCATCCTCCAATATCTCTAGTACCACAATCCTCTCATGTGAAAGAAAAACACAAGGACACACAGACACCTGGGCCCAGGGTCTGAGAGGGATTTGGAGCTTAAGATAAGTGATTCACATTCCAGGCAGAAATGATACAGCTGGGTTCATCTCACAGTTTCAAAGACAGCAAAAGGGGATCTCTAAACATGAGGGAAAGGAGCAAAAGTCAGCCCAGGAGCATAGTCTAAGAAGGAAGGAACAGCACAGCTTTAAAATGACTGAGAACGTTTGTTTTTCTCTTCAAGAGAAACCATAAGGCTATTGCCCATACCTTCAACCACAGCTGCTAAGGAGACTACGTGGTGACAGCAGAAGGCCCAAGGCCTGGGAAAATGGGAGATGTGAGGGGACCTATAGTTCTAGCGTCTTGGAATAAACTCTGGACCAGAAGTCAGGATCCTGATTTGAGGTACTGTTTCTGCCATATGCCACATATTTCCGTGTGACTTTAAGCATCTAATCATTGTCAAGCCTTAGTGTCCTCACACATGAAATGAACATACTAAACCCTACTTCACGTGATCATTATGAGGATCCAATGAGATATAACGTGTAAAAATTATTTGTCAAATGCTGAAAACAGTAACATTATTTTCACTAAATTATAAGAAATAAATGATGTATTAGGAGTAATATGGCTAAGAGCAACAGAAACTTTAGAGATTCAGAGATGATGCATTTGATTTGACAAAAGATGATAAATTAAAAAAAAAAAAACGATAGATTCATCCCATGAGTGGATGTTGTATGGTAGTAACCCAGAGCCACCCAGTCAAAAATATTATACCCTCCCCAGTAGTGCTCCCTTTTTCCCTCCCAACCACACACTGTTTCCCTCAGCACCCCCAGGCTTTGGTGCTGGGGAGGGAAGGGGATGTTGAAAGGTGTCAAGAAATGTGGCTCTGATCACCTGAGCATTTGCTTCAAATTATCCTAAAAGCTGCCCAACCTTAGGCCTTAGCCCACTTTGTGGAACAAAACAGTGTCTTCAGAATAGTGTAAGAAATAATTATTTCTGGTGTCCCAACTATCCCCTCAGGACCCAGCAAATGTCCCTCAATATAACCTTATGCCTCAAGGGAAAGTCTAACCCAGTAAGCTCAGCTCCTTTATCTCCATCAGGGAAGTAGGTAAAGCGAGATAAGGAATCCTGAAACCAGAGGCCTCCCAGAGGCAGATTTAAGTGCCTCCATAAATATTTCCCTAAGTCTCATCCTGCAGACTTCAAAGAGGAGCAGATTTATAAATAGATTACTGTCAAGCCAGGACTAGCTGGATGTTTGCCTGCTTTGGAAGAAGTGATTCTCACACATCCAATCCCTCCCTTGCCTGTGTCCATATAACACAAAAGGTCTGGATAGACCTCTGATGATGCACACATCATCAGTATTGGTGATATTTCCAGTTTTCCCCATTGATACCAAAACAATGCATTTCCATCCCAGGCAGCCTATCAGATTATCCAAATCTGGAAAGGTTGGGAAAAGCTAATTTGTGGATGGAGCCTGTGTGTATCTCTCTTCCTTGGGCCTACCCTTAGCCATTACTCACCAAAAAGCTGCACTTATTGACCTGCAGAGGGAAGAAAAGTTAAGCCACCAGTCAGGTCCCACGAACTGGGTATTTAATGGGTACGTGTTCAGGCATTGCCTGTAGGGATCCAAAGTGAAGCTCCCACTACCCAGACACCAATTAGTACTCTGCTCCCTCTTCAAACAGAGGTCTAACAAGGTCTGCTCCCTCTTCAAACAAAGGTCTTATTATGCGGGCCTCAGGGAACAGCCCCATCAGGGAATATTTTGAACAGCATACTCCAGGGTGCCATGTCAAGAGAGGGCCAAAGCCCTGCAACCAGAAGCAAGGAGAGACTTCCGGCCATGCAGAATGGGACCACCTTGTTTGATGGCCAAGCAACCTGATTTAGGAAGGCTGAGGAAGAAGGCAGGGAGAGGGGAAGGGGCAACACCAAGACCAGCATACATTACCTAGATGAGTACCCACGACATAGTTGGAACCATGAGCTAAAGAATGGATTAATAGGTGACAGTGTTTATGAGAAGAGAGACACTGGTCATGGAGTAACGCTGGAGAAAATAGCAAATGTCTCCTGTGCTAGAACTCAAAATGGTAGGTACAAGGGTAGGCCAAGTCCTGCAGGTATTGCCATCCATATCCTATCTCACCTTAGTGAGATTACCTTCAGCTCTGTCCCTTCCTAACGAATTTCTCTACATTTGATCCTCAACTCAACCACCAAAATCACTCCTGAAAATGGTGCCAGATTAATCTATGGGAGGATATTCAAGAGTATAAAGGATCTGAACGTTGCATTGGATTGAGAAGGATTGGGGAAATTGAGTGTGTACATGATAGGACACTTGTGGTGGTATGCATGACTCTTCATGGATTCTTCAAATCCAGAAAGAATCTCCCCATGGAGAAAAAATGATTTGTTTTATGAAGCCAAAGGAAAAGAACAAACATATGCAAATTTATAGTTCAGGACTTGGCCAGACCTGTGAGTCTTCAGAAAGATAATCCCTTATCAAAACAACAGAAGTCAACACAGGTTACATTAGAAAAGAACAGCACAAGTTGATTGGAAATGGTCATTACCCAGAATCAGGTCATCCTTTTAGGACAGCCAGGTTCTAAGGGTACTGACCCAGTTCCAGAGGGAAGAAGAAGACATAACAGGTGTCATTTCAGGTAGAGCCAAAATTATGAACACTAACATGAAGCACTCAACTTTCTAACACCAAAGCCAAGCTTGGTAACAATGAGCTTAGGACAGAACATACTATCTTGGGACAGAGGATGTTATGACACCTCTGAAGCTGCAAGATATTGGTATTATGAAGTAGAAAACATCAGCCCAGAACCCCAGTGAAGAAGGAAGGAGTAGGCAGGAGCAGTACAAAGGCCAGTCCAAGAGGAACTGGGGGGAAGGACGAGTAACTAAAACAAGAAAGTAAAGAAATCATGAGATTAGTGTGAATATGACCACCTAACTGAAATTCTCAAACCCTCAAAGTCAGAAATTGGGTAAAACATCAAGAGAGCAGGACAAGGCCAAAGTTCCAAGAACAGTCAAGAGTCTTTGGATCAATAATCTAGATCAACAAAAATATTTCCTGACTTCCTCTTAAGGTTTTGGAAAGAAATGTAGATGTTATAGAGTCAGGTGGAAGATACACATGGAACTAAGGCAAAGCATCACCAAAGGCAAAGCAAAGGCCTGTGACCACACCTTGGAGAGATGGAAACACCTAGGAGAGAGAGAATCTAATTATGCCTGTGGGGAGCAGGGAAGGCGGTGCGTGAGGCAATATTAGAGAGGAAAGCAGAAGAATAGGAATAGAATATTCCAGAATGACTCACTAGCATTGAAAGGGACAGCAAAATTCCTAAAGTATGGAATTCTTGTTGAACAGCCAAGAAGTGGATGTTGAGGGAGCAGAGGAGAGGAATGAGGTTTGAGAAGGAGGTTGGACCTAGGCTATGACAGGCCTTGAGTGCTCTGTCCAAATAGCACTACGTGTTAATAAGACGTCAAGGAAGACAACACAATGAACAAGGAATTTGTTCAAGCAGAGCAATGACAATAATAGACTAGATTTCTTTCATAATATTCTGGGCACAGGAAGAAAGACATGATATTAGAGTGAGTAAAACTTGGTGAAATGCTAGAAGAAATCCATGGCAATGGAGTAAAAAGGAAGAAATTGGATCAAGTCTTTACAGATTAAAATCTGTCATTTAAGAAAGAGACAGTAAAAATTCTATGCAAACTTTTAGAAAATAGGAGAAAAGGGAACATTTCCCAACCCATTTTATGAGGTCAATATTAATCTGATAACAAAATTAGTTAAAGACAAGCTAAGGAAATACAGAAAAGTATCTCTCCTGAACAGAGATATAAAAATCCTTAACAAATGATTAGCAAATCAAATCCAACAATATATAAAAGTGATAATACATCACGAGTAGAAGGGGTTTACCCAAGAATGCAAGATAGTTTAGCATTCAAAAATAAATTGATTTAATTCATCATGTTAAAAAATAAAGGATGAAAAGCACACATACTACCATCTCAGTAGAGATAAAAATAAAATATTATGCAAAAATCAACATTCATTCGTGATTATAATTTTAAAAAGTCTCTCAGCATAATGGAAATAATAGGGAACTTCCCAAACATGAAAAAGAGCATTTACATAAAACCTATAGCAACATTACACATAATGGTAAAAGGATGAAGGCTTTCCCCTAAAATTAGGATTCAGCAAGGACACCCACTCTCACCACTTCAGTTCAGCATTATACTGGGAGCCCCAAACACAGAAATAAGACAAAAAAATAGAATAAAATAAAATCCTACAGATTGGAAAAGAAAAAAGAAGTAAAATGACTATCACTTGCAGATGACATGACTATAAGTAGAAAAGCCTAAGATCTGTACTATTAAGTGAATTTAGCCGGTCACAGGATAGAGAGTCAATACAAAACTGATTTTCTGCATTTCTACATAGTAGCTATGAAAAAAATGGAAAATTAGATTCATTAAGTTATGTATGATGGCATCAAAATATATAACATACTCAGAGATAAATTTGATAGACTATATCTGAATCCTTGCACTGAAAGTTAGAAAACATAGCTGAGAGAAATTACAGAGATTTAAATTAATGGAGAGAAATGTTATGTTCATGTATTAAAAAACTCAGTATGATTGAGATGTCTAGTCTCCCAAATTGATCTATAAATATGATATAATTCCAATGAAAATCCCAGCAGACTTTTTTGTTTGTAAAAGTTGGAGAGCTTATTCACAAACTTATATGAAATGAAGACCCCAAAGAACAGAAATGATTTTGGAAACAATTGGGAAATTAACACAATTAGAGGACCTTTCTTATTTTAAGACTTACTGTAAATCTACAATATCAAGACAGTGTAATATAAACATAAGGATAGATAAATAGATCAATGGAACAGAAAGGAGAGTTCAGAATACACATAGACATACATAAAGTCAATTGCATTTTTTACTAAAGTGTCAAGGTAATGTTATGGGAAAGGGATAAACTTTTCAATAAGGGATACTAAAACAACTGGATATTCATACACAAAACATAAACTTCCAGCATGGAGGTCAAGTAGAGACCAAAGAGACAGGCCACTCCAGATAAGTGGCAGATTTAATAAGCAGGGGGATTTACTTAGGAGGCTTGTCTTGGGTGCCCACAAGATGAGTAAATCTCCACACCCACCAGCCAGAATCTTAAAAGTTTATAGACAGAATTTAACTGGTTTGCTCACTATACCATTCAGATGGTCTCAACAACATATGGCTCTCTCAAGGCTGCATCCTTGCAAATGGGTCTGTCTGTGGGACTGGTAAGTGGAACATACATTCCAAGGACAGGGTGAGGGGGGTGGGGGGAGGGGAAGCGAGGAGCCTCTAATTGCCACAGCAGCTCACGAGTTACATCCTCTGGATGACGTCCTCCAAAAATCTTAGACCTAATGTAAAAGCTAAAATTATTAATTTTTTAGAAAAAGTAGGATAAAAATCTTTTCAGCCTTATGTTAGGCAAAGATTTCTTCAACAGGACACAAAAAGTATAAACCATAGAATAAAAACTGATACATTAGAGTTCACCAAGATTTTAAAATCTGCTCCTCAGAAGACACCATTAAGAAATAAAAGGCAAGCTACAGACTTGATGAACATATTTGCACAGATAGGGCTAAGAAAGGACTTGAATCTAGATTATATAAAGAAATTGTACATAGCAATTATAAGACAAACAACTCAATTAAAAACAGAAAAGACAGTTGAACAGACATTTCTCAAAGGAAGATTTACGGATAGCCAGCACTCCCAAAAGCATGTAAAAAGATGTTTAATATCATTAGACATCAAAGAAACGCAAATTAAAACCATAATAACTTACAGTGATAGACATATTAGGATGGCTAAAATTAACACTGACAATGCCAAATACTGATGAGGATGCAGAGTGACTGGAACTCTCATATTGCTGGTAAGAATGTAAAATGGTACAACCACTTCAGAAAGAAATTTGGTAAATGTATTTTAATAAAATTAAACATAAACTTACCACAGAACCCAGCAACTACATACCTAAATATTTACCAAAGAGAAACAAAAAATTTTAAGTAAAAAATATCTAGTTTTATTAATCATTTCATTTACTTTTAATCCTTTTTTATGAGCTAGTTAAGAAATTTTTGTCTACCTCAAGGTCGTGAATATGTATATATATACATATATATTTTATATGCTATCATCTAGAGGTTTTATTGTTCTTAACTTTTCACATTTATTCTCAAAATGACTTTTGAGTATATGCTAAGGATCATCCACTTTTTCCTATGGACAAGGGCCTATTGACCTTTTACAAAAAAAGATCGTCCCAAACTGCTCTGCTTTGTCATAAATCATGTGTTCATATATGTGTAAGTTTATCCTTCAACTCTCTTCTTTTTCATTAATCTTTGTTTATTCTTTTTCCAATACTATACTATGTCAATTATTATAGCCTTATAATATGTACTGCTTGCATAGCCTAAGTTCATCAATCTGGTTCTTCCTTTGCAGGTATTTTTCTCAGCAAATAAGTGGGAAAGTATCAATTTGTAATATTAGGTTGAGTGCCACATCAAAATATCCATGGAAATTCTTGTCTCTGGCTTTCCAGGGTCATATATACCAATCAATTGGTGCTGTAGCAACCTCTCATATTGCTATGTCATTTGGAGAAAGATGTTATTCTATTCCCTCTAGAGCTCTGAGTCGGTTGGCTGAGACTCTGTTACACCTGCATCACAGGTTGACTTCTCCTTCTCCCCAATTTTTCTTTCTCCCTACTTTTTCACAGGTTTTGCTCCCGAATAAATTTCTTGCACCCTCAACTTTCTCACTGTCTGCTTTCCATGAATCTAACCTATAGCATAAAATTGATACATTTTAATTTAGTAGGAAGATAGGAGAATATAAGTCTCATTTAGGTTTAAAAGAATATGAGAGGTAAGGAACTGGGAGCTATACATTGAGAGAAATGCTTTAGGAATTTGTAGAAGGAAAGAGAGGAAGCAGATTCAGGAGAAGGGTGCAGGGTGGGAGATAGTTGAGATCAGGAGGTATATTGGTCAAAGTCCTAACAGGAAACAGATGGCACATGCAAAAGAAGAGATTGAAGAGAGTACAATGAAGAGAGTATTCAAAATATATGGGAAAGTTTTAAAAATAATAATGAAACAGGGGTGGTGAAATACACCAGGACTGGCAACATGAAAAGGCATTTTGTCCCTAGGTTGGAGAGCAGTGGAGAGCTCAGTATTCACAAAAGTCATCGAGGGAACCACCTTATGGGAGCAGTGGTTCAATAGAGGCCCCAGGCATTGCAGAACAGTGAGTGGATCAGTAAGAGGCGATTCAGAGGAATAAATCCCTCAACTTGTCTTTCCTGCTGCCTCTGATCTACTGCCAGTGATTAGCCTATTAGCCAGACCCAACCATATCCTGAGGCAATAGACTTTAATCTCTCTGGGTACAGAGCAAGGTACAGAGTAGATCTGGAGAGGCAAACAGGGGGTATCCAGGAGAGGAAGTATAAATACATTTTTATATGGGAGAGATAACCCATGAGAAAGGAAGTAGTGAAAGATAAAACACAGAGAATACATCTGCTGGAGAATGGTCCTGAAGAGAGTGAAGAAAATTGTGTGTCTTGGGGGAGAGGCAGGCCTTGAGGGAGTCACGCAAATGGAAGGACACCTCTTTCTAAACCTTCATCAAGACAGAGATGAGCACTAATAGTGCTTCCCAAGGGACTGAGGGCTGAGTACTTCTCTTCCCTGAGAAAAGCTTAATATACCGCTAAGATGCTGAAGGGCCTTTCAGGTTGCAATGAAGAAACATCAAGTTTTGATGCCCACAGGAAAAAAGATTAGAGAGAGCAATTGTTATGAATACATAAAAGTTTAAGTGTATGCACATGTGTAATTTTTTAAAAGGATAAGTAAAATTCAATGGAAAAAGAATGAGAAAATATTTCCAGAAAATTCAACAGATAGAGGTAATAGTCTTGAGATATAATAAAACATAAAAATTAATAAGGTTGTGCTTCCAGACTCCATGCTAAAAACATTATTTCACTTTATACTACAGGATGGGTTGGACATGAAGCCAAAAGAGAAAATTGCCTAAGTATATGAATGGGGAAAAAAATCTTTGAAAATGTCAGTTAAAAAAAAAGTCAAAGTTCACAAAACAATGATGTGAAAGGTAAATCAAAACTGAAATATCAATTTTTACTTATTCTAGTAATAAAGACTTTTAAATTAAAACTACCAATTGTGGCATGGATGTGGTGAAATAGACACTCATGAACAAATTCTGGATCAGGGTATCTCTGAAGTGTATGTCAAGAGGATAAAAGCCCATACTGTCACAAAGGGCCAGAAAAACCTCTTTGAAAGACAGCTTGACAATTATCAATCAAAATCATTTTTTGGTCCATTTCACCCAGCAATGTGGAAATTATGGATAAACTTACACATATGCTTAAAGATCTATGAACAAATACATTTATTGAATCATTTTCTACAATTGCAAAATACTGGAAACAAATTGAGTGTCTATCAAACGTTCTCATTAAAATATCGGACAACCTGGTGGTAAAAAATCATGCAGTTTAACAACAGTGAGGCATATCTATATATAATATGCAACAGTCTTCAAGATAATTAAGTTTAAAAGAAAAGGAAAGGAAACAAAGGATAAGAAGAAGATGACTAGTATGCTAACATTTGTTTTTGTCTTTTATGGGAAAATATATACACATATTTTTGTCCATGCAAAAACTATTTCCAGAAGGATTCCCACGAAACTAGTTGGCTCTGGTGAAAAAGAAGGGATTTGGGAGGCCCAAACACAGGAGTCTTACTTTCCATCGTTTTTCTTTTTCATTTTATTTGATTTTTTTTACCATGTGCATGTATAACACTAAGAATATCAAAATACTATTAAAAATAAAATTTTAAAGATGGCTATGCCCTTTGAACATAACACTTTTGTATCATTTTTGAAATTCTACTCAAAGGAAATAATCTGAAACATAAAATGTTGCTGAGTGATTAAGGAAAGAGGCATATATAGAAATATTAAAATTAAGATTTAACATTGCTTTTAGTGATACTGGAAAATCATGCTTCATTTATTCATCCATGCAATAAATTTTTACTGAGTGCCTATTTTACGTCTCAGAGCATACTACTAAAAGACAAAGGCAAGATACGAAAATTATCTCTACATAATGATATAAACTGCTTAAATATAAAGCCAAAAAAAGAAAATAAACCAAATATTAATATTTGTTATCTGTTAGTGATAAGATTATTGTTGATATGCTTGGACATGCTTATTAGACATACAAGTCATGATGACAAATAGCTATTCGAACATTTCCATTTAGAATTAATTTTGGCTTTCTTTATTGCGCCTCTGTGGAATATTTCCAAGAGCCAAAAGAAAGTTGAGGGTCATTCGTGAATAAAAGGAACTCCTAATCAGGACCCTCAGCTGAACTTTCAAATGCAACCTCTTTCTTTTTTCAGTTTTATGGATAGCCGCTGAGAACAGGGCCCCTATCCCATGGGTATCTCCACCAGTGCTACCAACAGTTCCAGCCTCCAGATTTCCCAGTTCATCTTGATGGGGCTCCCAGGCATTCATGACTGGCAGCACTGGCTCTCTCTGCCCCAGCTCCGCTCTACTCCTTAGCCCTTCTTGCAAATCTTCTCATCATGATCACCATCCAACACGAGCCCTCACTGCATGAGCCTGTGTACCATTTTCTGGGCATATTGACAGTTGTGGATATTGGCCTGGCTACCACCATCATGCCTAAGATTCTGGCTATCTTCTGGTTTGATGCCAAGGCCATCAGCCTCCCTGAGTGTTTTGCTCAGATCTATGCCAACCACTGCTTCTTTTGCATGGAGTCTGGTATCTTCCTCTGCATGGCAGTGGGCAGATACATAGCCATCTGTCACCCTCTTCGATACCCCTCCATAGTCACTGAGGCTTTTGTGATCAAAGTCACACTGTCTATGATCCTCAGGAATGGCCTGTTGACCATCCCAGTGCCTGCACTGGCTGCCCAGAGACATTGCTGCTCCAGGAATGAAATTGACCACTGCCTATGCTATAACTTGTGGGTTATTAGCGTGGCTTGTGATGACATCACTGTGAACAAATTTTACCAGCTGATCTTAGCATGGATCCTGACAGGGAGTGATATGGCTCTGGTTTTTTCTTCCTATGTTTTAATCCTTCATTCTGTGCTGAGGCTGAACTCACCAGAAGCAATGTCAAAGGCTCTGAGCACCTGTAGCTCCCATCTCATCCTCATCCTCTTCTTCTACACAGGTATCATTGTACTATCTGTCACACACCTTGCAGAGGAAAAGATTCCTCTTACTCCTGTACTCCTTGATGTGCTGCACAATGCCATCCCTGCTGCACTCAACCCCATGGTCTATGCACATAGGATGCGTGAGCTCGGACTGGGCATCCAGAGGCTGCTTGGGCTCTGTGAAGATGTGTCCACCAATTAACTCCAATTTTAGAAGGTCATTAAGGTGTTAAACAGGGACAAAAGTTTTAGCTCTCAATGGGTTGTAATCTGCCTTTACTCTCACTAGGAAAAAAAATGGCCAATAAAATCATGAACACTGTCAGTCTCACTAATCAAAATATGCATAGGAGAATTATCATAAAGTTTCCTATGAATATAAATAAGAATAGAAAAATGAAAGTTTTGAATTTTTGAACCTGACATTTGATGCCATCCTGAGATTGATACTCTTATACACAGTGGGTAGGACTGTAAATTAGTCCAAATGCACAAAAAGCAATTTGACAAAATGTATCAAATGTTCCCAAATGTTCAAATTATTTTATCCTGTAAGTCTATTTTTAAAAAAATATCCAAAAAAAATAGTCTCAATGTAAGCAAACATTTATTCAGAAAAAGTTCATTGCAATACTACTGTTAATATAAAATGGGACCTTTAAAAATATTTGCATGAATTTACATATTTATGGATTTTTCATGTGTGATTTTCATAATAAGAAAAATGTTTAAATAAATGTTTATCAAGAAGGAGTAGAGGCACTTCCCTGGTGGCACAGTGGTTGGGAATCTGCCTGCCAATGCAGGGGACATGGGTTTGAGCCCTGGTCTGGGAGGATCCCATATGCTGCAGAGCAACTAAGCCCATGCACCACAACTACTGAGCCTGAGCTCTAGAGTCCACGAGCCACAGATACTGAAGCCCCCGCACCTAGAGCCTGTGCTCCAAAACAAGAGAAGGCACCGCAAAGAGAAGCGCATGCATGCAACAAAGAGCAGCCCCTGCTCTCTGCAACTGGAGAAAGACAGCACAGCAAGGAAGACACAACACAGCCAATAAATAAATTAACTAATTAATTAAAAAAAAAGAAGAGGTAGAGAAAACCTTGATTGGGAGTTTGGGACTAGCAGATGCAAACTATTATATATAGAACGGATAAACAAGATCATATTGTATACCACAGGGAATTATATTCAATATCCTGTAATAAGCCATAACAGAAAATTTAAAAAAGGGCAAAGTTTCATTTTTGTGCCAGAATATCTCAATAATAATAATTATTAATTGATAGCAAGTGCTAAGTGCTTCTTATAGGTCATAAAACTAAGATATACATATTATATACATATATATCATATTATATACATATGTATCATCTGATTTAATACTCACAGCAACCCTGTGAGGCTGATATAATAACATTCTCAATAGCTAAGGGAACTAGGGCACTGGGGGTTATAGAACTTGCCCCTGCCAGCAGTTTTCAAGTGGGAGAGCTGGGATTCTACAACTTGAAAGCCTGATTGTATAACCTTAGCACTATTCTCCCTCTTAATCTTGCAGTATTCCAGAATTTCTACATGGTTTTGAGCAACTTAAGAAACCTCACTGTGCTTCAGTTCTCCAAGTTAAAAGTCATCATAATAGTTTGCTGAGCTAAGTCACAGCATGCTGTGACAATCAAAAGACATAATAAAGAAAACATGCTTTGAGATATGATATACACATGGAGAAATTGATCTAAATGTGTGGCAAAATTTTCTTCCTAGGAAAAGAAGAAAGTGGCCCCAGAAAATGCCCTAGGAACGTAGGTCCAAATAACCATTTAATTAAATCTAAATGAAATTTTACCATTTGCACATCTAACAAAAATGCACACTTTTGAGTTCAAGAACCCTAATCCTTGATCATTTTGTATGTTCTCTGAGCTTCGTACAGAACTCTGCACATGACAAATGCTTAATAAATACTTTATTCATGATGCGGTCATTCAGAGAAGCATAACATGGTCTGCTGAATCCTATGTATCAAAGAAAATATCCTGGACCATGGTCTGGAGAATGACCTCAGGAAGCATGCATGTGAGTCCACCTTGGAGAATAGCGTCTTTGAAGAGAGCCCTGGGACTGAAGCAACATCAGAAACCACGAGCTCATCCCACCAGGGAAGTAGATGCTGGGCAGCACAGCAGACTTGCAGAAAGTCAATCCACAAATGTGGGACATGCCATCCTAAGAGTTATGCCTAGAAACTTACCCAAGAACAGAGGCTATAAACTTCCTCCAAAAGGAGCTACTGCTTCACCCTCATTGGACAGTGGCCAGTGATTCAGATTGAAAGTAATTCTCCAGTAAGAAAAAGCATGGGAGAGACAATCACAGAAAAGGGTATGAAGTTAACCCAATCGCCACTACTTCAATCCCAAAGGAGCAGGATAATAACAACATCGAAACTTGAAGATTTCTTTACAGTTTGCAAAACACTTTCCCACAATGAATTGACTAATTTCATGTAATCTTCATAGCAGCCCTCTTAGTTATGAAGCATTACTATTAATCCTTTTTCACAAAGAAATATATAGATGCTCAGGTTGAATGATTATGCCAGTTCTTCCACTGATAAATGGCAACGCTAAGCCATCCTCAAAGCTGCCTCCAAACTTTCATTCACACATATATTTTTTTTTTTATTTATTCATTCCTTCAAAAACACACAGTGTGAGTCTATGTGTAGCAGCCCAGATTTCAGACCACTGCCAACAACTGTTGCAGCGATGTGTCTCTCAATTCTTTTGAAAATACATGAGCACCCAACATCCAACCTAGCATCTCAGCAAAAATTCTGACACAACCAGTGGGAAGTTGTTGTATAACAAAGGGAGTCCAACTCGAGGATGGAAGATGCCTTAGAGGACTGAGGCAGGGAGGGTGGGGGGGAATCGAGGGGGGGGCGTCAAGGAAGGGAGGGAATATGGGGATATGTGTAAAAAAAAACAATTGATTGAACCTGGTGTACCCCCAAAAAAAAATAAAATAAAATAAAATAAAAAAAAAAAAAAAAAATTCTGACACAACAGAAAAATCAGAGCAGTTAATTTTGCTCTCTGCTCTATATGCCATGAATATAAAAAGGAGTGTGCATTCTGTTTAATCTTAATGAACTATTCCTCTTTGTCATGTGTATTATACTTACCCATTTGTTTTGCTTTATATGAGTTTAATACTGTCATTCTATGTTATTTTTAATTGCCTATTTATCTTTTCTCACACATTTATTTTCATTTCCAGTTGATATTTTAATTTGGGGCTGTCTTTTCAAAACATCATTAGCTGTGTCTTTATTATTTAACCTAATCTGAGAGACTTATCCTTTAAGTAGGGTGATTCAATCCAACCACGTTTATCATAATTCTATATTTATGTTTGCCTCTATCATCTTATTTATCTTTATTACGTTTTCTTGTGTTTTTTTCTACTTCTAACTTTTGCCGAATTGATCCATTTCATCGATCTCCCCATATGTCCATTTCTTTGACTTGGAAGTTTTATTGAATGTGTCCACTTGACAGGTTATTATCTTCATAATGTTATGAATACATTCAACCTTATATTTGTTTATTATTCTCATAAATTATGTAAGTTATTCAGTATTTTTTCCTTCTAATGCTAAGCTCAAGTTACGAACTTTAAGCATTTTTCTGTCCCTTTTATTCCCTATCAAACATCTCACTGGTTGTGGCATATTACAAAGATGACCACAACATCTCCATCCTTCAAGCTCTTTTGCAATGTAATGTGGGAAATTTCCCATCAAGAAGTTGAAGCTAATTACCCTCCCCCCTGAATCTGAGCTGGCCTTAGTGATTCACTTACAACTAATAGAATGTGACAGAAGTCCAGGTCAGGAAAATCCACCCAGCATCCACCTCCGTCTCTTGTAATGTTTGGTCTCTGGATGCTCCCACTAAAAATCTAGCTGTCATGCAAAGAGAAATCTAAACCACATGAAGAGGCCATAGGTAGGCACTTTAGTCAGCAGTCCCAACTGAGCTCTGCCTTGAAATCATACTATTCCAGGAGCCAAACATATGGGTAAATACACCTTCAACTGATTCCAGCCCCTGGCCATTTGATGACCCCAGCTGTTTGAGTCTTCTGAGCTGAGGTGGCAGGTATGTGGAGTAGAAGTAAGCCATCTCCACTGCACTCTTCTTGAATTTCTGACCCACAGAATCTGTGAGAGTGATAAAATAGGTGTCTTATGCTCTGTGTTTAGGATGTTTTGCACAAAGCATAGATAACTAGAACACTGAATTTTGCTGAAATTGTTTGGAATTTTAGTTTCAAATCATTGTTGATGATTTATTCAAAGCATATCTCTTCTATATCAAAAGTATTTTAGAATAGCTCATAATTACATTACCAAAATTCATTTCTGTTTCACTGTGAAGCTTTACTAAATTCACTGTTTATCATTTTTTGTATACATTTCCCCAATGTATCATTCTGTGTCCAAGCAGGAGAGGGGAGTCATTTAATTTGAACAGGAAACATTTAATATAAATAATTATCAACTATAACAAGGAACTGGAAAATCAAGGGATTGACTAATAAGTAGAGAGGACTCTAAAAAATGTAAGAATAGCAGATTGAAGGAGCAGTCACTACCACTAGAGATAAGATAGATCTGCCCAAGGAAGAACTCCACTGGGCTGAGATCCAGGCCTTGTTGGAGAGGGTACAGGATGATACACTGAATGGCAGAGTTGCTGTGATGTTGTGCCAGCAGAACTTGCTGGCAATCCAACTTCCAGGGTACCAGAGAAAGCTGTTCACAAGAAGGTATCTTACCAGAGGCATTCTGCTACAAAACTATGCCAGGGAGATGCTGGGGACTGATGGGGGGTGGAGGGGGGTGGGTGGATACGGACCACTAGGTGCTGCTGGCTGCTATGCACTGCAGAAGCTGCACTGGAGAAGTTGATTATGCCCAGCAAAGCCTGCAGGCACTTAAGAAAAAGGCAACCGAATCTCAGTAGGAGAGCTTGTGGCATTTGAACTTACCTAGGCTGCGTCTCTCTCTCCCTGCCTTGGTGACATTATTGAAAAGAGCAGCCTTTGTTCCCTATGGGGGCTCATGGTGCTAGAGGGAGCACAGCAGACCTTGTTCTCAAAGAACTGTTGTTATTTTTTTAACTCGTCTTTTGGCTCCCCGAAAGACAGGAGGAACAAAGAGCTTGTCTTTATTTCACCTAACTCAGAACTCTCCCAGGATAAAGTAGAGGTTACTTGGAGGCATTTGGCAAAAATATTTACAGACAAATGTGTTAGCCTCTGTGATTTGGAAAGGAATGGACAGTTGAAGCAAACAATAGACACACCAAAAGCTTGGGAGGAAGGCCTGAGGAGTGAGATGTCTTGATGAATAAGAGCTTTGAAAAGCCCCCACATAGTCCTGGGAATCTAGAAGGCCATAAGCATGCTCAGGGCTGGGTGCATAGACCAGAAAGACCAAAAAAAACAAAAAACAAAAAAAAAAAGAGAGAGAAGACTCAAATTACTAAAATTAAGTGTGAACATGGGAATATTACTACTGACCTCACAAAAAGGAAAAAAATTATAAGGGTATGAAAAATTAAAGGGAAAAAATTCTAGAAACATACAAACTGGCTCAAGAAGATGTATAAAATATGAACAGACATAACAAGTAAAAAGGTTGACTCAGTAATCAGAAAGCTTCCAACCAAAAAATGCCCAGCCCCAAATGGCTTCATTGGTTAAAGAAGAATTAACACCAACCCTTCCCAAATTATTCCAAAAATTAGAGGAGGATAGAATACTTTCTAACTCATTCTATGAGAAAAGAAGTAGCATGAAATCAAAACCAGACAAAGACATCACAAGAAAAAAAAAAAACACTGCAGATAAATACTTCATGAATATAGATGCAAAAATTCTCTGTAAAATACTAGCAAGCCAAATACAGCAAATTAAAAAGATTATATACTATGACCAAGTGGAATTTATTCCAGGAATGCAAGGGTCGGTCAGTATACAAAATCAATATAATACACCATGTTAATGGAATAAAGAGACACATGGTCATCTCAGTTAATGATTAAAATATTGAGAAAACTAGGAATAGAAGGGAACTTCCTCAACCTGATAAAGTGCATCTACGAAAAAGCCAAAACTAACATACTTAATTGTGAAAGACTGAAAGCTTTATCCCTAATATGAAGAACAAGACAAGAATGGCCACTCTCACTTCTATTCAACATTGTGCTTGAAGTTCTAGCCAGAGCAATTAGTCAATGAGAAGAAATAAAAGGCATTCAAATGGTAAAGGAAGAAGAAAACTCTGTTTTCAGATAAGATCTTACATGCAGAAAATGCTAAAGAATACACAAAAGAACCATTAGAGCTAATAAATAAATTCAACAAAGTTGCAGGAAACAAGATCAACGTACAAAAATAAGTTGTACTTCTGTTCACTAGAAATGAACTATCCAAAAGATGGAATTAAGAAAACAATTCCATTTACAACAGTATCAAAAAGAGTAAAATACTTAGGAATAACTTCAACCAAGGAAGTACAGGCATGTATACTGAAAACTTCAAAAACATTTAATGAAAGAAATTAACAAAAACATAAGTCAATAGAAAGACAGCTGTATGATAAGTCCTGTTCCTGGTCAAAAACCTACGTGCAGGGACTTCCTAGTGGCGCAGTGGTTGAGAATCTGCCTGCCAATGCAGGGGACACGGGTCCAAACTCTGCTCCAGGAGGATCCCACATGTTGCGGAGCACCTAAGCCCATGCACGCCAACTATTCAGCCTAGGGGCTTTAGAGCCCATGAGCCACAACTACTGAGCCCGTGTGCCACAACTAATGAAGCCCACATGCCTGGAGCCCGTGCTCTGCAACAAGAGAAGCCACAGCAATGAGGAGCCCAAGCACCACAATGATGAGTAGCCCCTGCTCTCCACAACTAGAGAAAGCCCGTGTGCAGCAATGAAGACCCAATGAAGCCAATAAATAAATAAATAAATAAGTTTATTTTTAAAAAAACAAAAACAAATCTATGTGCAATTTTGGAAATTAAAAGGCTTTATCTAGCAGATCTCATAGGGGAAGTTTGCCCTCCTCACATCAGATTTGGTGCACAGCCAGTGAATTGCAGTCTCTGAAGAGAGTTTCAGTCAAGGTCTCAGGCCCCCCTGGCCAGCCATACTCTTCCATTTGTCTGCATTCCTATCTCAGGCCCATAGTGGTCTTAAGTCTCTGGTTGTCCTTGCTGACAAATAGAACAAGCTTGAGCTTCAGAAGACTTATTTATTGCCCATCATAGCATCACTAGAATAATATCATAACCACTCAACTCAGGTACCTAAGAAGACTCTTCCTGGAAATGGATTAAAGCATACTCTTGTTGGTTCTAGTCCACTTCTGAATTCAGAAGAGGGTTTTTCTGTTGAACATCACAATGCCCCTCCTTAAACTCCTCTTTTCCAAATTCATAGTGGTCCATCATCTTGCATGCCACACAGAGATTTTTTTTTATTATTCAGTCATCTAAGGGCCATTTCAGACCATGTCACCAACTCATTGTCTGTGATCAAAAAAGAGATATAATTCTATCCTGTTATATTGTCACTATCCTTTAGTTCCTCTAATACCATGAAGAAATCTATTGAACAGATTCACCCTTCCTTTGGGCAATTTGATTGGTGAAAACTATCACAGACAACAGTCTTTCCCAGAGCAGATTGACATTCTATTAGGGAAGGTAATCTTAGTTATGTACAGATTTCCTGAGATGCCTTGTGATTTCAGCTGTAGAGAATAAGCCTACCCGAGATATATTTGCCAATGACCTTCCTTCAGAAATCTATACCATTTCTCTCCATAGAATTTCTCAGTGTCCTGAACAACCCATTGTTATTCCCAAATCATTCTCGGTCGTGGCTTCACATTTTTATCAATATATAAATTTATCGTTACCACAATTAAGAATACAAATAATTACTGTTCAACTAGAACTGCTTACTTCCCTGAACATGCTCCCTTACTGTTAAGAAGCAAGTTTCCCTAGTGTTCTGACAAATCTGTGACTTTCTTTGGCTCTAGTGGGACAATAATTTATGATTCAGTATATCTTAATTTTAGCAAGCTGCACCTCACACTGCATCATATTACAAAACCCATCTTAATACTCTATTTTACAAAATCACTGAAACACTAAGTATCTTTGGTTGTGGCAAAAAAGAAGAATTTCATATATTGATCAAAATATGTAAATATTCTATATCTATATGCTGTTATTAAGTGAACTTCAATTTTAATTTTAATTTTCTGAAATTAGCTGTTTAAAAAACTCCTATGTACCTCTCAGTTGCCTAAAGAGTGCTGTCAGAGGTCCTAATAGTCAAAAACTACTAGAAATACAGTAATATTGAACAGAAAAGGGTAAAAAGTCACCGAACTATTTACCAGCATCACACTTTGAAATTCCTCACAACTGCTCCCCTACTCGTCTCCTCAATATTCATTCATCTATTTGAAATATTTATCAAACACCTACCAAGTGCCAGGAACTAGTCTAAGTGCTTGGGATAGAGCAGTGAACAAAAATGACAAAATGCATACTCTCAGGGAGCTTACATTTTAGTGTGAGAAAAAGAAAAGAAAAACAAACAAATGACTTTATAATATGCATGTCATGATATGTGCTGTGGAGATAAAGCAGAGAATTATAGAGTTGGGTTGCTAGTTTAGATAGAATGATCAGTGAATGCATCTCTCATTAAGGAGAGTTTTATCTGAATACAAATTTAATATCATTCTTTTATTCCAATTTAATTAACACTGAAAATACGATGTCATGAAAGACAAGAGAGGTAAGTGGTCCTGATGATCAATCCAGACAAATAAAGAACATTCAGGTAAAATTAAATTCTAAAAAGTATGCAATATGTTTGGCAATTGAGGCCATTAGCAAGAGTCGTTTCTATGTGATGTTGAGATAACATTAAATTGCAGTGAGATAAGAAGCATATAGGATGTGAGGACAAGGAATGACATAAAGGGGTCACCCACAGAGTTTGTGAAATAGGAAATAGGGGCCATCTCTGGAAAGGGTATGAAGTAAAGATACATTGTAATACAGAAGACTTCAAAACTTTTCTATAATGAGGGGCACTATTCATCAGACAAGGGCGAATTAATCCCTCAGGATCTTGGATTGAAAACTGTCCATCTGGTGGGCTGCCCTGGGACTAGAGTTGGATCTACTCCCAGACATCACGTAGCTAACCGCTAAGAGCACTTGAGTTCTATTCCCACTACAATGTAAAAAAGACCCTGGAGGATGCTTGAAATAGAGTAGAGAGGGCCCAGAGAGCAGCACATCAGGATCAGGCATCTCAGGGATCAAATTTATACAAAAACCCCAGACTCCAGGGGTGGCAGACAAGGAGAGGAATCTGTTCTGAACAGCAAAAGGCTGAACACAGGCAACTGAAGCCACTAGAGCAGAAGCATTTACAGAAGGCATTGCAAACTGAGAGCCTCTTCAAAGCTCCTTCTGAAGTAGTGAGTAAACCAACGTTTGACCTGCATCCTGAGAGGTAAGGGGATGGATGCATCCGATGTTCCCATAATTCTGTCCTGATCTCAATTTTGATTATATGCCTTATCTTTGGCTTTCATAGTTGGCTTTCTTGCTTGATTCTTAACCTTTAGTTCCTTCCTTCTCTTGGGCGCTCCATTTTTTAGGGACTAAGGTCTGTGATTAGGAAATAGGGGAGAAATAACACTGAGTTTTAAAATTGTCAGTGAATAAATGATAAATTGAGGGGTTTAGAATAATAAATTCTGTATTCAGGATTCCCAGAACAAAAAGTAACTTCAAGTAAAAGACTATTACACCTGATAAAAAGAAAGAAATATAATTTTTAATCATATTCTAGCTGAATTCCTATTAAATCCAACCAAAAAGAAATTGAAGTTTGCCATCATACTTATTTCACATTGATAATGCATTTCCAATCATTTCTTTGAGATATAAAGCAAAAATTAAGATATATTAATATTTGTAAAAAAAAGAAAATAACATTGTATGCAAGCAACTTTTTCTCTGCATAGAAAATAAAATAAAAAAAGAATATCAATGGGAAAAATTTAAGAACTGCCAACAGCTTAGAAAAATGGATAATATACAAGACAAAAATAAAACAAATATAACTGCAACATATAAAAGAATAAATCCAAAATATATTTTATCAGCAATCATTAATTGGTTGATGTAATACAGAAACTCATAAAATGTTTAAAAGTGGCACCAGTTTAGCAAAGTTGATGAATGAAAAAGGAAATAACAAAAACCAATATAATTACACACACAAAAAAATAAATTCAATGGATTTCCATAGGTCATAAATAAACATTGGGATACATAATGCAAAAAATTCAGATTCATTCAAAACATCCCAAAATACTATTAGTCATAATAAGAACAGTGCATTGCTTCTCGGCCTTTTGGCTAAGATCAAGTATAATAAGAACAGTGCAGAAGAAAAAATTTTAATGAATTTTTTAAAGATTCAAAGGCAGAGAGAATTCACACTTATGAGTGAGAAGACTTCATAGCATAAGGATGTCACTTTTTTGTCAAAATTAATCTACAAACTCAACACAATCCCAACTAAAACTGCTATTTTAGAACTCAACATAGGAATTCTCAGGTTAATTTGGAAAATAAACACATGGAAAGGACTTTAAAATTAAAGAGAATAATTAATAAGAGAATATTGCTCTGTTGTGTATTAAATTTATTATAAAACTAAAATTCTTAATTCAGTTTGATATTGGCACAAAATTAACCAGAAAAAAATAGAAATTGTCGATTGCCCAGATAGGATTTATACACATGAAAGTTTATTATGTAACATGAAGGCATAATAATCACTTGGAGAGAGATGTAGGAGACACTTTTAACAATTTAATTATTAGAAATCAATTTATTTAAACACTTCTCATTAACAGCAAAATTAACTCCATGTATGTAAGTCGAGTCACAGAACCAGAAAGTCAACCATTAAAAAACGGAAAGTCATAAGGAGGTGCATGCTGGTCAAAATTTTAAGTAAAGAATAACTTCCTTTAATTGTTCCTTGGTTGTAAAGGGGAGTGTTTTGAGAATTTGATGAAAGTTACATGGACCCTTGCCCAGAATAATACAAATATAGACAGAATTTTTCCATATGAATTTAGGAAATTTACAGATTCCCATGGAGACCATCCATGAATTTTTGGTAAAAGAGTTCTGTTTAAGCTGAAAGCACAGAAAAAAAACAAAAATAAAATAAGTATGAAGGTAAAATATATACATACACATGTAAAACCAAACAAAAACTGGGGAAAATATTATAAAAACCATGTAACAACTTTTAGTGGCCATTGACAATTTATAAAATTTATAAATTTTTAAATAGTTAAAATGCTTTAAGGAGTTTCCCAATTAGTTAGGAAATTTATATGTACTATACTAAGAAAAAGCACAGAATAAAGAATTCTACTTACATGAAATTTCATCTGTATAAAAAGAAAAATGGTGAAAATAAAATATTCTAAAATGTTAAAGTTCATTACCTTTGTTGGGATTTTGATTTATAGTTATTTTTCCTAACTTTTTGTTTTCTAAAAGTGCTACTGTATTATTTTTCTTATTTTTCTTCATCAGTTTCATGGGTAATATATATTTATTATAATCTATAAATGGCATGGTCATTCATTCTTCACAGTGGTGGTGAAAGATAGAGCCTTGATCTTACACGTAATGACATCAAAGGAAGCAAAGGAAGAGATGCGGAAAGGAAATGTTGACACCTAAATATTTGACAAGGCAAGGTATTATTCACAGATAAAGGTCACAAAAAGAATGCTAAGATATTGAAGGATTCCAAAAGCTTAACGCCCACGTACACTTTTTGATGCAAACACTTGGGAATATTATACGACAACTCAGGAATGAACAAAATCAAGAATGTGAGAACCAGAAAGACCAAGAATTAAAGGGCTAAGAATGAGCCATGAAGTTACTTAAACTAAAAGGTCTAAATGTGTGCACTAAATGCCTGCCGGTATTTCCAACCAACATTACACAAAAGCACACAAGTGGATGGAAGTTCTTTGGTAATTTTCTCTCTTTATATATTTTATTAATAAAATTGAAGATTTAAAAATATTGCTTTAACAGACTCACAGATATAGAGAACAAACTAGTTCACAGTGGGAAGGGGGCGGGCAATGTAGGGGTGGGGGAATGGGAGGAACCAACCATTAGATACAAGATAGGCTCAGAGATGTGCTGGGCAACACAGGGAATAGAGCCAATATTTTGTAATAACTGTAAATGGAAAGTAAGCTTTTTAAATTACATTAAAAATAAAAATTTTAATTAATGAAATTTTTTAAAATAGAAGTATTGTTTTAAGTACATCTTCAACATTACTTTCATAATCAAAACAGGAAACAAGGGACTTTCCTGGTGGTCCAGTGGTTAAGAATCTGCCTTCCAAGGCAGGAGACACGGGTTCCATCGCTGGTCAGAGAGCTAAGATCCCACATGCCACAGGACAACAACGCCCACACACCACATCTAGAGAGAAGCCCGCGCACGCGCAGCTACAAAGAGCCCGCACTCCGCAACAAAAGATTCCCGCGTGCCACAAGTAAGACCCAATGCAGCCAAAAATAAATAAATAAATATTAAAAAAAAATAAAGCAGGAAACAAGCAATATTCCTAAAGGATACTGACTTTTTGGCTATGATTTGATGAAAAGTGCTGAAATAAAATGCAAAAGATTAAAATGTTGCTGAAGCTTTATCACTTATTAGTGTTTTCAATATATGATTCTTATCTAGACTAATTATTCAACCACTGTATCCTCATATGTGAATAACACCTGTTTGGTGAAGATTAAATGAGATGGATGTTGTCAAAAACAAATTGTCAGCTACAGGCACTGTTTAAAGTAAAGCAAGGTCAAGGTTCTCAGTGAGGCTACTTATTGTCTTTCTTAAGATCCCCCAAAAGGAGGAAAACACCTCTGCCCTTAAACTTTACCTCCTGAAGTTTGGGTGCTTTATATATGCACATGTCTTCTGCTTTGTGTTCATATCTCCCACAGATTAAAAAATCTACCCAAATTTCAAGGAAATAAAGCCATAAATTTTCATTTTTATTCTGCTAAAAGCTTTATCTTAGAATCGATTTTGACTCTGCCATTGTTTTTATCTAAACTTTTTCCAAGGGTCTTAAGTGGGTTGAGGTTGTGTTACAGTAAAAAGGACTGAGTTATGGGTGAATCTTATACCTCTACACAAATTTTAGATTCAGATGAGCTAACCACAGACTATTCTTGTTTCCATTTAATACACAGGTAGATGCTGAGAACAAGACAATCCCATGACATGGATACCACCCTGAGTGTAAGCAATAGCTCAAGGTTTCAAGTGTCTGAGTTCATCCTGCTGGGGCTCCCAGGCATTCAGGAGTGGCAGCACTGGCTCTCCCTGCCCCTGGCTCTGCTCTACCTCTTAGCTCTTGGTGCCAATCTCCTCATCTTGATCACCATCCAACGTGAGCCTACCCTGCACCAGCCCATGTATCTTCTCCTTGGCATCTTGGCTGCAGTGGACATTGGTCTGGCTACCACCATCATGCCCAAAATCCTGGCCATTTTCTGGTTTAATGCCAAGACCATCAGCCTCCCTGAGTGCTTTGCTCAGATGTATGCCATCAACACTTTCATGGGCATGGAGTCAGGCATCTTTCTCTGCATGGCTGTGGATAGATATGTAGCCATTTGCTATCCCCTTCAGTACCCCTCCATAGTCACTGAGGCTTTTGTGATCAAAGTCACACTGTCTATGATCCTCAGGAATGGCCTGTTGACCATCCCAGTGCCTGTACTGGCTGCCCAGAGACACTACTGCTCCAGGAATGAAATTGACCACTGCCTGTGTTCTAACTTGGGGGTCACCAGTCTAGCTTGTGATGACATCACTATTAATAGGTTTTACCATTTGGCCTTGGCCTGGGTTATAGCTGGCAGTGACATGGGTCTGGTCTTTGCTTCCTACGTGTTGATTATTCGCTCAGTGCTGAGGCTGAACTCTGCTGAAGCAATATCTAAGGCCCTGAGTACCTGCATCTCCCATCTCATCCTCATCCTCTTCTTCTACACAGCTATTATTGTGGTATCTGTCACCCACCTGGCAGGAAGAACGTTTCCCTTCATCTCTGTTCTCCTCAACGTGCTGCATAGTGTCATCCCCCCAGCCCTTAACCCTGTGGTGTATGCCCTCAGGACTCAGGAGCTGAGAGTGGGCTTCCAGAGGGTCCTCCGTTTGGGTGAGGATGTGTCTAGAAAGCAAACCAGCTTTAAATGACAGAATGTTATCATTGGTGTTACAGAAAGAGCACAGGCTTTGGAGTCCAACAGTTCTGGGTTAAAATTCCACATCTCCCACTATTGAGGATCATCAACTCACATTAATTCACCTATTTTGTATAGCACATACTAAGTGCAAGGCACTCTCCTAAACATTTCACAAATGTTAATTCCCAGGACAACCCTATGAAGCAAGACCAATTGTTATTTATAATTTTACAGATGAGGCAAGAAAGTTGAGAAATTTGCCAAAGGTCAAATAAGAAGGCAGTTGTAGAGTGAGATTAGAACCCAAGCAAAACTTAGGACATTAAAATTCAGGGAATCGAATCATCTTCCCTTTGACAAAGTGAGTTAAATAGCAAGGGCTTTATTATATTTATAGACAAGGTAAAATAGGACCATGTGCTTTCACCTGTTTTTAACAGTGATCCCATTTCCTGAGAAGCAGAAGCATTGCAACTAATAAAAGGTATTGCAGATAATAAAAAGTGATTTTTAAAAATAGATGGGTCAAACTGCCTGTTTCTCTTTCCATATGGTGTTTGGACTAAGTCCCTGAGATCCTTTGACATTTCAGGGAGGAAAAATAAATTCCAAAAGAAGTACTGGAATTTCTTCCAATCTGGCCATCCAGGAGATTGGATTTCTGCTTCTACTAATGGCTGATAGGATAATTTAGACAAAGCATCCCAGTGAGAATAAGTAGAAATGATGGACAAAAAAAAAAAAATCTTTGAAAGAGTATAGAGAAATTGGAAAACTAACCAGTGAAAATTATGTGGCAAAGATCTGAGTGTCAAAGAAAACTCAGACAGACTTCTTTTCAATTCCAACATATAAAAAGAGCATAGAAATTGTCACTCCCATCCTTATATCAAGACAAACTGGCCAAACTAAAAATCAATGACTTTTCTGGACCCAACAGAAAACCAAAGTCACAGAGCTAACCAGCAAGCTGGAGTCAGAGAAATACCCTTCCCCTCGGTGGGATGTGTCTCTGGTAATGCCTTTTCCCCTGCAGAGAAAGCCACGATCATGGAGAATGCTCCAGGCTTATGTTGCAATCCATTCTTGGATCTTTACTATGAGAATCTGATGGAATTGCTGGATATAAATTGTGGAGCCTCCCTAAGACTACAGCTTTGGGTTCTTCTCATATTCATGCTAGACCACACTCATCCTCCAAGATTTATCAAATTTACCTTTGAAGGCTTCCTACCAGTTTATGGCTCCAGCAGCTTCTGCTTCTATTAGCCAGATTCTCTGTATTCTCTACGTTCACCTGTCTCTCCAAATTTGGGGATAGAAGTTACCCTGCAATGTCAATTCTCTGATGAGTCCAAGAAAAATCACTGAATTCCCATTTTTTTCAGCTTTTTTATTGTAAGGACAGGAGTGATGATGCAAAGCTCTTTATATGTCAGGAGTTCTAGTATTGGATTATAACTAAAATACAAAATAAATATCCATGAGTCCATTCTGATATAGATAAATCATCCAATAAATAAATATGTAAGGGGAACAGACAAACCTACCAGACAGAAAAATTCTAAATAATTTACGTAGGTACACCACCTTCAAGTAGGTGAAGCACAATTCCTTATTTCTTAAGTGCATAGTGACATCCTTCCCAAAGTCTGCTTTGGCTGCAAGTAGAAAAAGGAAAAACAAAACAAAACACCACCAAAACATGTATTTGAATGCTCAAATTATAGATTTTTGTACCTCTTGCTCAATATGTTGTCAGTTAACTGAATGTTAGCCATTTCTTGAGTCTAACTGACCTTCCCCAGCTGCAGATTCTGCTGTAGACATAGGACCTTTATAAATGGGGTTACCACATGGCTGAGAGCCATAGAGACACATGCTCCAGAGACGAGGAGAGAGAAAGGGACTGAGCTCTACTAGACCTTTTATTTTTTTTTTTCCATTAAGTGCTCAGATTAAGATACTCCTACCATGGAGAGTGAGTGAAAAGGAACAGAAGCTGGGAGTGCTATGACAAAGGACTGGCCAGCACATGGCACAAAACATCAAGAAGGGGAAAGGTGTGCCTCCTTAACTTTAGGTAACAAATTATTAGGATTGTGCTTGGCTGTATATGAGACAATAGATAACAGTGGATAAACAAATTGGAGCGTTTTTTTCTCATCACACACGCACACACACCACCACCACCACCACCACAACCACCACCACCACCACCACCACCACAATTAGGCAGAATCAGGCAGAATTATTAAGGCAGCTCTATTGTGCCATGAAGCGACCAGGCTCTTTCTACTTTCTGCTCTGTCATTCTAAACTATAGCTACCTTACTCCACATTCACACCCATATTCCAGACAAGTAGAAGGAAGTTACTTAAAAGGAAGTCTCAACAGACATTTACTCACACCTGACTGCTCAGAAATGAGTCTGATGTTCATATCTGGTTGCAAGAAAGACTCAAAAGTTATCTTTTAGATTCCCAGCTTCTGTGATAGTGGACTGTTATAGAAAGGTGGGTTTGAATGGGCACTGAATGAATTAACTTCCAAAAAGTAGAAAATATACATCACATTCTTTTCATGCAATATTTTCAGAAATTGATAAAATATTGAGCCATGAAGAAGGTCTCAAAATCGCAAAGAGTAAAGTTTCGAAGATCTCTGAACCCACATGACAAACTCAGCACTCACAGCATCTTGCTCCTTCCACTCTAAAACATAGCAATACTGACAAGATATTCAATAGTAAATCAATCCATAACATGATATAAAATAAGTGCAGAGCCATTTACAGGAAAGAAAATATAAGGAACTCCAAAAGAAAAAACATGTAACTGTAACAGAATTATGGGAAAGAATGGAAGCCCAGGAAGTGCATGGGAAAGGACTGCTACAAAAATAATATCGATTCAGAATCAGAAATGACTGATATGGAGGCGGGGGGAGGCATGAGAAAATCAACCTGCTGATTAGTGGTAGCACAATTGGTGTAGGTAGGCAGGTCTAGCCTTTTGTGCACACACACTTAGACCAAGAAGTGAGCCAAAAGTCAAGCAATGGGGTGGGTATTCCAGAACAGTGGTGATTGGGTCAGAAAATAGAAAGTGACCCACATAGCTACAAATAACCATGCCCCATGAGACATGGAAAAGAAGTTCAACATAAATCAAGCTCCAGCACACCCCCTCAGCTCCCCACCACAGGCTGCATCAAACAAATGCAGTAGCATTCTGAGATTGCCTTCTAGAAAGAAAAGCAATCAGTCAATGACCAAGATGGCTTGGTCTAACCTTTAGACAGATTTCTTCCCTATTAGCATCTGACCTCCCTTTTCTTAGGGCATTTTCTTGAGAAAACTTGTAAATTCTTTCTCCGCCCTTTTGCAGTGTATGTAAGTCTTCTCCTAACTTCCTTCCAGTTTTACAGCCTAGAAATATCTTTCTGAAGACCTGGGAACTTTCTCTTAAAATATAAACATTGAATGAGATAGCACTCCATCTCTCAGTCTCTGTGGAGAGTAGGAGTCTAACTTCTAAGAGTGCCAGTTAGCAAACACAGGTGGTCTAATCACAGACAAAGGCATTTGCAATCTCAGGAATAACTCAATGTGTTTGACACACCCAATTGATCAACCTCCCACTAAAGTCCTCCAGTACTTTTCCACTAGCTCACCCCAGGGCTGAAACCCATTTCTCCTTACACCTTATCCAGCCCAACTCCACCTTTCGCTTCCACAGAACTGGGTATCTAGACTTGGTCTGTGCCGTCTTCCCCGCTGCTCGTATTAGTATCAAATAAAACTTGCTCATCCTGTGCAGCGCAACTTTAACACCAAATACAGCCATCTGTTTGAGGAAAATCAACACAAAAATGCGGCATTAAAGTTAATAAACACAACTCACACCTAAAGAGATAGAATAAATGCAACAACATGAACCACAAAAAGCCCCTCTGAAGGTAACCTTCTCTATGCCAACTCTACTTCAGGAGTCCCATCACTCATCTCTTCACGGCTAGAGGTGGTCATGTGCACTGTTACTTATGAACCCTAGATAATTGCGCTGTCACTTAGGATCGCTTTCTGACCACATCCTTATAAATAGTCCTTTGTACGTAATCTGAGAAAGAATAAGTTTTGGAAAGGATGTGGAGAAAAGGGAACACTTGTATACTGTTGGTGGGAATATAAATTGGTGCAGCCATTATGGAAAACAGTATGAAGTTTCCTTTAAAAATTAAAAACAGAACTAACGTATCACTCAGCAATTCCACCTCTGGTATTTATCCAAAGAAAAAGAAAACACTAATTTGAAAAGATACATGCACCCCCGTGTTCATTGCAGCTTTACTTACAATAGTCAAGACATGAAAGCCACCTAAATGTCCATCAATGGATGAATGAATTTAAAAAATGTGGTGTATATATGAAATACAATACTATTCAGCCATTAAAAAAAAGGAAACTTTATTACTGTGACAACATGAATGAAACTTGACCACATTATGCTAAGTGAAATAAGTCAGAGAAATATAAAAACCATATGATCTCACTTATATGGGAAATTAAAAAAACCAACAACCAAAAACAAAAACAAACAAACAAACAAAACCCAAGCTTGTAGATACAGAGAACAGATTTGTGGCTGCCAGGGGTGAGGGAGTTGGGGAAGGGGAAAATGAGTGCAGGAGGTCAAAAGGTACAAACTTCTAGCTTTAAAGAAATAAGTCATGAGGATGTAATGTATAGCACGGTGACTATAGTTAATCATACTGTATTGCATATTTGAAAGTTGCTGAGAGAGTAACCCTTAAACCCTCACCAGAAAAATAATAATAATAATAATAATTGTAACCATGTATGGTAACCAATGTTAACCAGACTTCCTGTAGTGATCATTTCACAATATATACAAGTGTTGCATCATTATGTTGTACACCCGAAAATAATATAATGTTATATGTCAATGATACATCTATAATTTTTATTAATTCTTCTAATTTGAGAGGGCTGTTTTTCCCTACTGGGACTCTTTATACTGTAGTGCTCATTCAATTAGGCAGTATGGAAGTTATTAGCAAAAGCAGCTTCAATTTAGTGATAAGACAGATTTTACATGGCCATAGATTAAGAAGGTGAAGAAGTAGAGGCAACATACAAAGATGACTCTTAAAAGAGGATAGGCAGATCCTGAAGGCACAAGAATGAGACTGGGAAGTGCCATGGAAAGACCTAAGGATAAGTATGTAAAAAAGAGTTTTTTAAGTTGATAGTCCTTAGAATCTTCATTTACTGCGGTGCGTGATACAGGAGAGAGGAAGACTGCTGACAGAGGAGAAAGGGGATACACTTAGTTCTGCTGCATCACTCGGTGTGAACATACAAGTATGTCCCAATACCAATGATATATTATGAAACAACTTGAGCATAACTGAATTTCACATCTGCCCTTGTGCAATTTTGTCCTCTAGTAACATTGGTTCAATGCAGAGAACTGCATCAAGATGAAAACAAACTTAACACACAACACACTCCAAATATCTACCAGCTATCTTCGTTCATTTCACAACTTTCCATCTGATTTCAGATAAAGTTCCTTTTACCATTTCAAAATACCTCACAAGCTGCAATCCTTTTACCTACTTCCACAAGCAAACTTCGTGTCTTTTTCAAAGTAAAGTATTGATTCACTGTAGTATTTGTATTGTTAGCCGTTTAATGTGTGTAAAACTCTGGTACGTTTGTTTTCTCTCTCTCTTTTTTAATATGTCATTGACAAAGTTTTTGAGTACTGTCCTCCTAACTCCATTTTTCCATAAATCCTGTGGATTTCATGTGGGATTTTGCATAGCATGGTGATTTTTAAGAACTCGTGTGTCACGTGATAACAGAATTGACTGTATTTGCTAGAATGCGTGGGGAGGAACCCAAGCCTGGATAGAAAGAATACATCTTATTTCAACAATTCAACCTGGCAGAGCTGTCCATCTGGCGACCCTGCCCCCTAGGACTAGGTTTGAAAAGGACTGTTCCCAGATGACCAAGGCACACCTCCAAAGTCACCAGGTGCCTCTCCTGCTGGAATGAGACAATAACCTGCCCCAGGGGAGGTTGGCTGAGACTGAGGAGTATCACAGGATGGGCCAGGGAGGGTCAGAGCAAGACCAAGTCACTTCATAGCTATGATGTATATCCCAAACCCCAGGAGTGGTGGGGAGAGGGATAGATCTTCTCTGAGCAGCAACAGCCAGGGGAGGGGAAGCAGCCCAGAAGGAGGCACCAACCTGATGACATCTTCACGGCCTCTCTGAGTAGTAAGTAAACCAGCCAGTATCAAGACACTGGGAGGGGAGTCAGTGGAGGCAGCCCATCTCCCTAGGATTCTGTTCTGGCCTATAAATCTCACTATCCTTGGATTTCTCAACTTGCCTTTCTTTACCTTCCATCAGTCTCTTCACCTGCACAGGTGAAGAGCTGTATCTGGGAACAAGGCCAAGGAGATGAGGCTGAGCTCTAATAGTCTATGCTGGAAATTATGAGGCTCTCCAGCGAGAGAACTATGCAAAGAAAACCTCTCAGCTATCACAGGGTCAGGCCCACAAGAGGCTCTAGGTAAAAATTTGGTAAGTAAATGACCAAACTAAGTGATTCTTGAATAATAAATTACAAAGCAAAGATTCCCAAAATAAGAGAATTTTATGAATCATAAGGCTCAATTCTTTTATGATTTGGCACTCTAACATTATATAAAATGCATTGTTAGTTTATTAGTAAAACACAGAAGCCAACTTCATTATCAGCGTAAAGTTTAATAGACTTTCATTAAAACAGTGAAAGGGGGGAAGTGAGATTGGCTGCTATCACTATTGTTTTGCATTTCTCTGGTTAAAATGAAACAGAAAAACATAAACAAGAGGTATAATATTTGGAAAAGAGAGGTCCAAGTTGTCATTTTTATAACATTTATGAGGTCTTACAAGAAAATCAGAGAAAAAGATGAACTAAAAAATTTTTATAACTGACAATAACACAGTAAAGAGAGTCCAAAGCAAAATAACAGAAATCAGCAGATTTTCTATCATAAGCAAGAATTACTTAGAAAATATACTCTAGAAAAAAATTCCACTCAAAAAAAGTCAAATTTAGCCAAAAAAAAAATGTGAAATGTTGAGACATATAAATAATGGCCTTTAGTGACAGATTAAAAGAAAATTTAAGAAAGAGATGAATCAAATTGCTGAATAAGAAAGAAAAATACTGTAAGATGTTAATTTTTATAAATTAATTTTTATATTTCATAAGACCCCAATTAAATTTGGATATTTTGAAAATCACAAAAGAATTTAAGATGTTCCTGGCAGTCTAAACATTGAAAAGGGCTTTAAAATTTTAAACCTGCAGGGAGCAGTTTCCCTGAACCCTTAGTGAATTGGTGTGTTTTCACTCTAGGATGCCTTTCAGGAGGAAATTTATGCTCCAGTCCACATCATTTTCCATGGAAGAACACTGTGTGCCGAGGGAAAAAAAATTTTTAAAAGTAAAATATTAAATGGGAAAAGATCTATTGTGTGTTAAATTGCTTAAAATCAAGATGTTTTACTCGCCATGGTACTGTCACTACAAAAAACACATATGAAAATGGAACAGAATAAATTAGATCCACTGCATGTAAGAAATTAGTATAGACTTCCCTGGTGGCACAGAAGTTAAGAATCTGCCTGCCAATGCAGGGGACATGGGTTCAGAGTCCAGGTCCAAGAAGATCCCACATGCCATGGAGCAACTAAGCCTGTGTGCCACAACTACTGAGCCCATGTGCTGCAACTACTGAAGCCCACGCCACTAGGAAGTCCCAGAATGCTTGGTATTGTCAAAGACCTGAAGGAATCATGAACTTTGGGGATGTAGTTCCCAGGAACTGAGTCTGGTCTGTAAGCAAGAACTGCAGCATGGGCTTCCCTGGTGGCGCAGTGGTTAGGAATCCACCTGCCAATGCAGGGGACATGGGTCTGATCCCTGCTCCAGGAAGATCCTACATGCTGAGGAGCAACTAAGCCCGTGCACCACAATTATTGAGCCCATGTGCCACAAGCACTGAAGGCTCCATGCCTAGAGCCCATGCTCCACAACAAGAGAAGCCACCAAAGTGGAGGAGCCCATGCACCACAATGAAGAGTAGCCCTCACTCACCGCAACTAGAGAAAGCCCATGTGCAGCAATGAAGACCCAACACAGCCAATTAATTAATTAATTAATTAATTTTAAAAATTAAAAAAATAAAATCTAGAAGTGGTACGAAAGTTATTGGTAACAATCGTCTTACAGATTTCAGGCTGAAAATTAATAAATTGAAAAATACAGGTTTTAATGTTTCAATTTAACTTTTATAATCAGAAGGGGATTTAAAAGGTTATACCTTAAAAGAACCATTTGTATTAAGCCATCAGCAATATTTAATGGAAATGCCCAGTAACCAGAGAATACTAAGATTTTAGCCCCAGCTCATTTATCATTTAAAACTCTAACCTCAGATAAATCATTTCACTTCTGTGAACCTCAATTTCCTCAAATTTGTAAAAAAGATCTTTCAAAGATGTTTTTGTGAAAACACTTAAATCCTATCCAAAACAAAACCATTATGCTCTTATTTTGACCTGTTCTTCCCTGAAAAGCCTCCAAGAAAAAGTGTGTCTGTTCTGTCCTTAGTATCTACCTCCTGAGAAATCAGACTGTTCATAATGATTGTCTCCTACTTTGTGTCCATATCCTCTCGCACCAAGTCAAAAAACACATCATTGAATGACATGAAGCCAGTGATTGATTCCTCTCTGACTTTTTTTCTGCTGTAATCTGCCTTTTAGGGCCTATTTTGGCAATCTTGGTTGCTCTTTTCTGAACATTTTCCAGACACAGAAGAGACCTGGGGGAGTATCATGATCAACGGGACTATGAGTGAATCTTGTATCTCTAAATTAAATCTGAATTGCAGCTGAACACTTAACCAAGCTTTCTTCTTGTTTCCCTTTATCTACAGACAGACACTAAGGATTAAGATGTGCCAAGATGTGGATACCTCCCAGAATGCAACCAATAGCTCAAGACTTCATGTGTCTGAGTTCATCCTGCTGGGGCTCCCAGGCATTCAGGAGTGGCAGCACTGGCTCTCCCTGCCCCTGGCTCTGCTCTACCTCTTAGCTCTTGCTGCCAATCTCCTCATTGTGATCACCATTCACCATGAACTTAACCTGCACAAGCCCATGTACCAATTCCTTAGCGTCCTGGCTGTAGTGGACATTGGCTTGGCTACTACTATCATGCCCAAGATTCTGGCCATCTTCTGGTTTGATGCCAAGGCCATTAGCCTCCTTGAGTGCTTTACTCAAATCTATGCTGTTTACTGTTCTATTAGTATGGAGTCAGGCATCTTTCTCTGCATGGCTGTGGATAGATATGTAGCCATCTGCCACCCACTTCGGTACTCCTCCATAGTTACTGGAGCTTTTGTGGTCAAAGCAGTAGTATTCATGGTGCTTAGGAATGTCCTGTTGACCATCCCAGTGCCTGTACTGGCTGCCCAGAGACACTACTGCTCCAAGAATGAAATTGACCACTGCATGTGCTCAAACCCAGGGGTCACCAGTCTGGCCTGTGATGACATCACCATTAATAGGTTTTATCAGCTGGCTTTGGCATGGGTCATTGGTGGCAGTGACATGGCTCTAGTCTTTATCTCCTATGTTCTGATCATTCGCTCTGTGCTGAGGCTGAACTCTGCTGAGGCAATAGTCAAGGCTCTGAGCACCTGCAGTTCCCATCTCATCCTCATCTTCTTTTTCTACACAACCATTGTTGGAGTGTCTATAGCCCACCTGGCAGGAAAATCAGTTCCCATCTCCCCTGTTCTTCTTAATGTGCTTAACATTGTCATTCCCCCAGCCCTTAACCCCATGGTATATGCCCTTAGGGCCCATGAGCTCAGAGTGGGATTCCAGAGGGTGCTTAGGTTAGATGAGAATATGTTCCAGAAGTGACACAAACTTAAAGATATGTTGGACTGCAAAAAAGCACAGGTTTTGAAACCCAACAACCCAGCTTTGAATTTGATTTTCCTCTTACATTAGGAAATATTCAATATAATTTGTTAGCTAATACACAAATAAAAATGCACATTCTCTTGAAATAAAAATATTGTAAATGAAAATAAATACAAGAGGAAGCTCCTTCCTAAGTAGAAATATATACATTGTTTTCCATGGGAGGAATTTACATTTAAAAGTTGCAAGTATGGAAATAACTCAAATGCCCATCAGCTGATGAACGGATAAACAAAATAAGGTATATCCATGTACTGAAATATTATCCAACAACAAACAAGAATGAAGTACTGACACTACTGACACATGCTACAACATGGATGAACCTTGAAAACATTATGCCAAGTAAAAGAAGCAAGGCATAAAAGGTCATATATTGTGTAATTCCACATATATATATATACATAAAGTGTATAACAGACAAATCCATAGAGACAGAGAGCAGGCTAGTGTTTGTCAGGGGCTGGGATGTTGGGGGAATGGTGATGACTGTTAATGAGCAACATTCCTTTCTGTGAAGATAAAAGTGTTCTGGAATTAGATAGTGGGTGATAGTTGCACAGCTCTGAATATACTAAAAACCATTGCATTGTACACTTTAAAAGGGTAAATTTATAGTATGCGAATTAAGCAGCTATTTTTTTTTTAATGTTGCCAAATGCTTGTCTAACAGTGAAAGCAGCAGATTTTCAATCAGTATAGTAAAACATCATTGTGTATGGCAAGAATGTAACAAATTCTTCTGTGGCTCAACAAAAGCGGACCTCTCCCACCACATATGGAGCCAATTTGTACTGAAACCGAGAAGATTTTTGGAAGAAAGGTAATGAGACCACCTGCCCCATATCTCTTCATTTAGGAGTTTAATATAATATGACCTTCCCTGATGAGTGAATGAAGACACCAACAGAGTCCAGACCTATCTGCATCTTTTTGTCTTAAGTTTCTTTTTTTTTTTAACTGAAGTATAGTTGAATTACAACATTATATTTGTTTCAGGTGTTTTACCACATGTAAAATAGAGATGACCAATGGAGGGGACTAGTTTCCATCCTTTCCATGGTTTAATATCCCTGTCCTTTCTACAGTCTAGTTTCTAAGTCTTTCTTCAATCTGGTAAGATAGTAGGTTCCACTTTTGCTTACAACCTGTGTTCTAGTTTGGTCAACTGCAACACAAAAGACAGAACAGTGTCTTTTGCAACCTACCTAACCTCCCTCTTTTTTTCTCGTTTGTACACTGGGAACAGCCACTATTTTCCTATGTAACTAGGATGTTGTTAAAATTGAAAGAGAATAGGAGAAAATGTGCATTGAATGTACAGTCCATAAAGAGGTAATTTAAAAATTTTTGCAATAAAATCCAAAGTCTGGACAAATGGCTCCAAGTGCCTTTGGGGGTGGGGGGGAGGGGTGGGGTGGGTCTAAATGAATTTTTACTGTTTTTATCTCTCTAGTGAACCTGTGGATGAGATAGTATGTCTTGCACAGGACTCTGCACCCCACAGCTGCCTAACAAATTCTGTGTGAATGACTCAGAACAAATTCTGTGTGAATGACTCAGAACCATAGATTTAGTGTCCTTCCCAGTATATCAAAAAAAAAAAAAAAAAAAGTCTGGACCATGCATTGAGGAGAGCTTTCATGAAGCTTATGGAGGAATTCGTAAGTGGGCATCAGCTCCTCGGAAGACAGATTCTGGATGGCTGGGGAGCAGTGGTAGGAGCCATGAGGTGACCAGCCAGAGTAGTTTCACGCAGGGCAGGACATGAAGGCAGAAAACCCACAGCAGAGCCACAAGTAATCAGCCCTTAAACAAAGGTGGGTGGACTCTACAGCTGTGTCCAGAGAAGACAGCTGTGTGGACAGAAGCTGTGCTCTTTCCCAAAAGCTCAGGCTGAGTCTTCCACCAGTGATCATCAATTTCAGACTCCAAAGTGTAGGAGGAAGAGAGAGGTAACCACTGAAGAGGCTTCCAGATTAACCCAATAGCTTCCATGTATCTACTGGAGAGAGCATAAGAGTAGTTGTAATGCCCTATATAGAGTACTTGGCAGCTTAAAAATTCCCAAACACAATCTCATTTAATCCTCATTAAATCCTGTTAGTTAAATATGCTTCTCATTATTCAGATATTCTGAGAATTAAACTAATTCAGTGACTGTATTAGTAAGAATACAACATCGAATTTTCAGTTATTTAACACAATAAAACATTACCTGCTATCCACACAGAAAAAAGAAAGATAGTATTGGAGGTTGAATGACTACTGATGGCTTTCCTCCAAGTGTTTTTCTCCCCAGCTTTATTAAGATATAATTGACATATAACATGTGTAAGTTGAAGTGTACAACATGTTGATTTGATATAGTCATATATTTCAAAATGATTGCCACAATAGTATTAGCTAACACCAGCATCACGTCACAAAATTATCATTTCTTTTTTGTGGTAAGAACATTTAAGATATACTCTTTCAGCAACTTCCAAGTATATAATACAGTATTATTAGCTATAATCATCATACTGTGCATTAGATCCCCAGAGCTTAATTGTCTTAAACTGGAAGTTTGTATGCTTTGACCAACATTTTCCCATTTCCGTCACCTCCCAGCCACTGGTAGTCACCATTCTACTGTTTCTGTGAGTTTGGGTTTTTTTAGATTCCACACATGAATTTTATATAAAGTATTTGTCTTTCTGTCTGATTTCTTTCACTCTAACACTTCATACTTCTGCTTCCCCCTCTTTCACTTATAGAAACCCTTGTATGGGACTTCCCTGGCGGTGCAGTGGTTAAGAATCTGCCTGCCAACGCAGGGGACACAGGTTCAGTCCCTGGTTCAGGAAGATCCCACATGCCTTGGAACAACTAAGCCCGTGCACCACAACTATTGAGCCCCTGTGCTGCAACTACTGAAGCCCACGTGCCTAGAACCCATGCTCTGCAACAAGAGAAGTCAGCGCAATGAGAAGCCCGTGCACCACGATGAAGAGTAGCCCCCACTTGCCACAACTAGAGAAAGCCCATATGCAGCAAAAAAGGCCCAACACAACCTAAATAAAGTAAAATTTAAGAAAAAAAAAAAAAAAACCTTGTATTGCATTGACCCCACCCACATAATCCATATATCTGCTGATTAGCAATTTCAATTCCATCTGCAACCTTAATTCCCCTTTGCCATGTACTCTAACATACAGGGTCTAGGGATTAGGGGATAAACATCTTTGGAGGGGCTTATTCTGCCTACCACAGAGGGCTTAAAAAAAACTCAGACTCTTCCAGAGATGGGGAAAGGGACTGATGCTAAACTCCAAACAGTAAGAAATGATTTTTAAAAGCTTCAAGCAAAATCTCCCTATAAAATCTGTCAGTTAATTAAAGTACAAAGAGATCATGTTATGGGTATGCTGTCTAGTAAATAACTCAAATGGATAAAGAAACTGAGGGCAAAATTCAAATTAAAGATAATACCTTCTTACTAAAGCATTATAGTCCCCAATTAGCCACAATTTAGTTCAGAGAGATGTACATGGAAGGGATAAAGAGAAAAATAGAGAAAATTTGAGAATTATGTCTTTAAAATATTTGGGTTGTTTTTACTAGCACATAAGTGGAATCAATAAATGAGAAGCATACTAAGTTTTTAATCAACATATATTGCCAATTTGAGGGGAAGTTTTCAAGAGTGCAGCTAAGGAAAACTGATTATTCAAGAGTTAACATAACCTTTCAGCACCAGGAAGTGGACTGAGACAGCTGTGCTGTCCCCAAGATGGACATAGTCCCCAATGCCCATTTTAGATATGGCCTAAGAAGATAAATGAAAAGAAAGAAGCTCCCAGAGAGTAGCTCCCATTGGCCACAGAAAATATTGGACAAGAGTGTTTCTATGAGAGAGTCTAGTCAAGAACTTTTCCCAGGGACTTCCCTGGTGGTCCAGTGTTTATGACTCTGGTCTTCCACTGCAGGGGGCAAGGGTTACATCCCTGGTTAGGGAACTGAGATCCTGCATGCCACACTGTGTGGCCAAAAATATAATAATAAAATAAAATAAAATAAAACTTTTCCCAAGCCCAATGGAGCCTTCCTAATGTCTGCCCAATGTGGGTTTCAAAATTGCTATGAATTAATGACTATTATGTCTTATATTCACCATCTTTCTAAATGGAAGAAGTTATTGTTGGTAAATGTCCCTGTTACACTATCATGTATTTAATAAGAGGGTGAGGAGTAGGCAGATAAATATTCTTTTAAATCATAGGTCTCTAGAGCAAGAAGAAACCCAACCAAATCTGATGGAGAAGCTCTTCTATGTCACTTGAAGGTCCTATACTTTGAGCTTGGTGAAGTGCCTGGATAGGACTTTGGGGTCTCTCTTGTGGAGAGGATTTGAGTGTGTTCTATCAATGGGAGGAAGAGAAAAAAGAAATATTAAGTGATGAAGAGCACAGATGGTGGAAGAGACAATTAGTACTCGCTGCAAATCCATGAACACTTCTACATTTCTTACCTTCCCTCTCAGTTGAGTTGGGGCCTTGCTAAAGCAACGTGCTCAACAATAAAAATGTGAGCAAAAGTGATGAATCATTTCAAGACCAAGGCAGTTAATAATTGGAGTGCATCACCCTTCCCTCTTTCCCTGGTTTGGCAACTCCGAAAAATACATGTTGATATGATAACTCCAGAAGATGGAGGGATCTAGGATGCCTGAGTCACTAAATGGAGAACAGTCCCTGTTGACACACACTATACTTTATATGAGAGAGGAATGAATTTGTTTAGCTAATTCATTGAAATTAAGCATCACTGAGAGTAGCACTGACATATGTACACTACCAAATGTAAAATAGATAGCTAGTGGGAAGCTGCTGCATATAATGGGGAGATCAACTCTATGATGGGTGATGACTTAGAGGGGTGGGATAGGGAGGGTGGGGGGGAGTCGCAGGAGGGAGGAGATATGGGGATATATGTATAAATACAGCTGATTCACTTTGGTGTATAGCAAAAACTGGCACAACAGTGTGAAGCAATTATATTCCAATAAGAGCTTAAGAAAATAAAATTAAATAAATAAATAATTAATTTAAAAAAAAAGAATCTGAAATTAAGCAACACTTAAGCTATCCTAATAGAGACATGTTTATTTTGAGATGCCTACTAGACGTACAACTAGAGAGGTCAAGAAACAGTTGAATATATGAATGTGGATCTCCAGAGAGAAGTCTAGGCTGGAGATATCAATTTGGAAGTCATTCTAACTTAGAAATGGAATTTAAAGCCATACAACTGTCTGTAATTGGGGGGGGGGGGGGGAAGTACAGATAGAGAAGAGGACACAGAATCGTAGAGTATTATCTTACTTCATCCTTTTAATATCTGAATATCTGTATGACATAACATATTTTCTATTATCAGTGTGATGCGATGCCCCCCTAACTTGTTCTTTGTTCACACATCCAGCTCAGACAACCAGCTCTCTAAGGGCAAAGCCTGTGTCTGTGTCACTCGACCATTTCCTGCAGGAGCAAAAATATCTTTTTGAAATAGCAGTGGCGATAGTTCCTTACATATAAAATGTAATCAATATCAACCTTAGTCTTTTTCAACAGCTTAATGTTTTTTTAAAGCACTCTTTTATATTCGTTACCTAATGTGATTTGTACAACAAACTTGTGGTTGTGATGGCAATGGTGTTGGAGGTGATGATGGTCTTGGAAGGTAAGCAGAAGGTAAAGGAGCCTCTGGAAACACTGGAAATCTCAAATACATCAAATCTAAAACATCTTCCTCAGGCAACAAACTTCAAGTTAGAATTATAACTATCATTGCGAGTCCACTAAATGCTAAGCAATGTACCATGCTGTTTACAGATTTAGTTTAATCTTTATAAAACCCTTGGTGCATAGGTACAATTGGTTCTGTTTTACAGGTTAGGACTAAATATCCAAAAGGCGGGAAACTACCCATGGTCAAAAATCAGAAAGTAAGGGAGCCAGGATTTGAATCCAGATGCATTTTATTCCAAAGCCCATGTGCTTTCTGCTGCAACACACTATAGTGCCTAAACTTGGGTATTTGGTTGGTAAGTTCTCTTTTTACCTGTTGCTTTGAAAACTTGAAAACTGTTAAGGAGCCATGAGCTTTCTCAAGACTTCCCCACTATAGATAACATGTGAACCATACTGTCCCTGATTTGCTTGATCTTTGCTCCATAGATGATAGGATTAAGCATGGGGGGAATTAGCACACAGAGATTTGCCAGGAGGATGTGAATATGGTGGGGGATATTCTTGCCAAAGCAATGGGTCAGGAAAGTAAAAAAGGACGGATGAAAAAGAGGAGAATGACTCCAGTGTGGGAACCACAGGTATTGAGAGCCTTGTGCTGGGCATCCTGGGAAGGAAGTCTAAACACAGCTTAGAGGATCAAAGTGTAGGAAATAACAATGCATGCAACATCTACCAAAACTGACGCCATTGGCACTGAGAAACCATACCAGATATTGACAGTGATGTCAGCACAGGCCAGTCTGGCTACCCCAATGTGCTCACAGTATGAGCGGGGGATGATATTGGTCTGACAGTATGGCAGCCTCTTCAGCAAGAATATGATAGGGAAAATGGTCCCAATGCTACGTCCCCAGATTGCCAGGGTCATTTTTATGATTGTGGTAGGAGTTAAGGTGGCTGTGTATCTCAAGGGAGTACAAATGGCCACATAGCGGTCAAATGCCACGGCCAGGAGGATTTCTGACTCAGCCGCAAAGGCAACATGGATGAAAAACATTTGAGTGATGCAGGCATCAAAGGCAATTTCCCCAGCGTGAAACCAGAAGATAGCCAGGGCCTTGGGCACAGTGGTGGTGGACAGCAGGCTGTCAGTGCCAGCCAGCAGGGACAGGAAGACATACACGGGTTCATGGAGAGTACGCTCTTTGAGGACAGCAAAGACGAGAGCTCCGTTTTCCAAGACTGCAGTGATGTACTTGAGGCAGAAGGGGATGGAAAGCCAGGTGTGGTAGTTCTCCAGTCCCGGGATGTCAAGTAGGATGAACACAATGGGGTGGAATGTGGTGAGGTTGCACCAAACATGCCTGCTTTTGGAGTCCCTTTATGACGACTACAGAACGTGGGAGTCAGTGAGCAGAACCAGCTATACATTTCACTAAAAGTTAAACATTACATAATGGAATCAATCACTAATGCCCTGACAGAGTATATAATGTTATGCTTTCGCTTCCTATGCTAGCATTGCAAACATAAATATAGACGTGTTCCTGATCATAAGTCAGCAATGTCTAGAATCCAGACATAACTCACCATTCTCATTTACATGCTCCTGCTCAGGTTTTGGCCATCCTTTACCTGTTCTGAACTAATCTAGTCTCCTCCTCTCCCAGCTTCTCATCCTCAGACTCTCCACAGCCATCAGCTATGTTGCAGCCTGGGTGGTAAGTTCAAAAAAACAAAAAATCTTTCTGTGTTTCCTCTTACAACCCTTATATAATGATTTTATGTATATATGTGTGTGTATATATAGAGAGAGAAAAGTTTTATATTTAGAATTACCAGCTGACTCAGTTTAGATGATCCCAATTTTGTTAGCAATATCCAAAGCATCACAGTCAGGAGCCAGTCCAGCACATGCTTTGTTCTCTCCATCAGCCCCGATCAGGGTGTTCACCTTGGCCTCGTCCTAGAGCTTCTTCACAGCCTGTCTGCTCTGGTGCTTGTTGGCCCTGACACCCACAATGAACACAAGTGTGCTGCTGTCTTCTGTCTTCTTCATGGCTGACTCGGTGGTGAGGGGGACCTTGGTGATGGCGTAGTGGCCAAGCTTGTTTCTCCTAAGGGCACGCTTCCTAGGATATTTGCGCTGCCTCCTGAGCTGCAGTGTTTTGGGCCATTGGAATGTGGGTGATGTCCGGATCTTCTTTTTTTGTGGCTGTGGACGCCTTTCAACACTGTTTTCTTGGCCTTTCAAAGACTTGGCTTTGGCTTTGGCTTTGGGAGGGGCAGGGCCTTCCTTTTCGCCTTGGGTGCCATCTTTGTGAAAAGCTATGTAACGATTTATTGATTACAAGATAAAGCGCAGACTTCTCAAGCATTCAAAGCCTTCCACAGTCCCACCATTGCTCTCTTCTCTAGCTTTAATCCCCTTTGGGCACACTAGCAAAGCTAAATTAGGCTATGATCCACTCTCCACACAAAATATGAATTTTCCAACCTTCATGACTTTGCTCAAGCTTTCCTTCTAATCTGGAACATACTTTTCCACCTTTGGTGTTTGTTAAACTCCTATTAATCTTCCAATTCACAGTTTAAATATTTATCATCTGGGAAGCCTTCCCCAGGTTCAAATTCTGGTTTTCCAACTTTCTGATTATTAACAAACAGCAAGTGTTTCACATCTCAAAAATTTAGCCTTATCTGTGAAAATGAACTATTCATTCTCATTTTGTAAGGATTAGATTAAATACTTTCTGTAAACTGCCTAATATAGTGCCTGGCATAGAAAAACTAAATAAACGCTAGTTACTGTTATTGAGTTAATCAGGACAACTTAACAAAGAGGCCAGAAACTACATTTGGAATCTAAACTGTGATAAAGTTGGGACTTTCCTGGCAGTCCAGTGGTTAAGACTCTGCACTTCCACTGCAGGGAGCATGGGTTCAATCCCTGGTCAGGGAACTAAGGTCCCTCATGCCACACAGCCCAGCCAAATGGGGGGGGGGGGGGGGGCGAGAATAGGATAAAGTAGCATTTAGTGAAGAAAGGAACACCCACTCAATCTCAATTAATGGCATTGGGATGGTGGACTACATTATTTTTGTAAGAGAATAAAAATAGTGGAATAAAATTAGTTCCCACCTCACTCAGTAAAAAAAATAGAAATTCCAAATCAATTAAAGGTGTACTTTTTTAAAAAACTACAAAAATATTAAAAATTAAAATGAATGTCTTAAGAGAAAACATAGAAAATATCTGGGTGCGTTGGGAAGCTCTTCCTGAGATAAGAAAACCTATTTCATAAACAGTAACAATTGAATGATGTAATTATACAAAAACATAGTCAAGGATAAATAAAAATCCTAGGAGAAAAATTACAAAATATGTAACAGACTAAAGGTTAATGTCCTTAAATACTACAATTTGGGATAAGTGAATAAGGAAAAGTTAGAAAATGTGTAAAGAATCAATTCACAATTGATTCACACTACAAAAAAAGTAAATGGCCAATATATGCATGAATAAATGTTCAAAATGTAAAGAAATGAAAATCAGGATCATATTAAAATATGGCAGTTTCCCTATAGATTGGAAAATGTAAAAATAAACAATTAGCCCCTGATGCTCGTGGCACCACATGAAAACCTATAGATGGATATATAAGGATATTCATTGCGACACTGTTGCAATAGTAATAGAAATTTTTAGAACTTCCATGTCCATCAATAGGACAATAAATCAATTATGGTACACATATTACAATGGAATATTTTATTTCCATTTTTTAAAAAGGAGTATTAACCATGGCATATAGTTAAGTGAAAAAGCAAATTGAAGATTAAAATGCATAATTTTTTTCCTGTGTGTATTAAGACAATTTACATTATGATTAATGGAAGATCTAACCCCGTTTCTAGTGTCAGATTTATCTAAAGATTCAAGGCATTATCTAGGGTTCCGTTTCTTCATGACGCTCAGCTCTGCCCTCTAGGTGTTGACTGTCCTAGGGCCAGGATTAAGGTGAGACAGGTGGAGACACTTACCTTGGGTGAAAAATTTAAATGGGCACCCACAAAATCAGTAAACTACATATTTTAATACAATCTTTTTAAAATCAAAATTATGTGAAATATCACGATGAACAAAATATCAAAATTTTAAATAAAGATAGGATTGACAGTAGTTTACAGAACCATATTGGGACCCAAGACAAAAGGAAAAATGGGAGCCCCCTGCATACAGCTGACCTCAAGCAACGCAGACATAGGGGCACTGACCCTCCAGCTAGCAGAAAATCTGCTTGTAACTTTACAGTGGGCCTCCCTATTGGTGGTTCTATATCCATGGATTCAACCAACCACTGATGGTGTAGTATTGTAGTATTTATATTGAAAAAAATCTGCATATATGTGGACCTGTGTGGTTCAAACCTGTGTTGTTCAAGAGCCACCTGTACATGTTTCCTGTGGTTTTAATGGTTAAATGTTCCCATAATTTTATTTTGAAAATATTACCTATGAATTTCTTCTATTAAAGCTAGTAAAATTATAATACATTCTAATTTTCATATAAATAATATATTTCAACTTGTTATGAGTTTCATTATACCTGCTTTTCAATGTTCCACTATTTTTTATGCCACTTTAATATCCTGGGGGAAAAAATTAGCTGTAGTCCCAGCCCTGCGTAGCAAAAATGTCTGCAGCCTTTCAAGATGTCAAGATGTACACACTGAATAGTGTGTATTTACACTACATTATACAGAGGACTTGAGATCATGTCTGAATCAACAGTTTATTGGGTTTATTCCAGGAAAACCTAAAAATCCCAGGAAACAAACACTTAATTCCCTTCCCAGAAACTTACCCCAATTCAAGAGAAAGTTCTTCCCCAGTACACAAAAGGAGCTGCCAGATGCAGACTGTGGAGTGAAAAAGGACAGCATTTGTACCTTGTCCGCAGGAATCCCTTGGGTCAGGAGAGAGTTTCTAGCCTACTAAGTCTTTAGGGAGCATCTCACTGAGTTGGACAGAGGCAGACCCCCATAGGACCAGTCTCCAGAGATCACCAACTCAGGAACCAGAGAGGGTGGGTAATCTATTCTTATCAGCAGCCGTCTGTCCGAACAGCATCTGGTAATGACTCCATATCTCTGGCTAATATATGGACAGAGAGTGGACTAGTGGACACTAGTTGCTGCTAGTCAATACACAGAATATTAACGCCCGGCCTATACTTGTTGGACCTCAATGTACATAGAAATCTGTGGGGATATAGAAGAAATAGTAAGTCAGAAGGAGCTAAGTGGGGGATGTGTGTGTGTGTCCAAATGACTTTCAGTCATAAAATTAGATAATATTTACCAGTGAAGGGTCCAGAGGTCAACTACCTCACCAACATTTAAAATTAATCAATCCATTCATATACATATTGAACTTTATGCTAGGTGTTGGAACTATAATAATGAATGAGATGTATTCTTTGCCCTCACAGAATGCAAGTTCTGGTGGTTTCATAGAGTAATTAGTATTTAGCTGAGCCACTAATACCATTGCTGTGAGATCCAGAGGACAAGGTGATCACCTCTGAGTTGGGGGGATGGGCAAAGACTTCAAAGAGGAGTTGACATCAGGAATCTACCATTTGCCAGCTGTGTGGTCCTGATTATTTATCCTGTCTGAGCTTTAGGTATGCCGTGTATGAAACAGAGATAGCAACAGTACTATCTCATGAGGTTGTTTGAGGATTCAATGAGCTAATCCAGCAGAGCACTTAACATGGTTGCTAGCAACGAGTGATCTCTTACTGAACATTACCTATCATTATAATTATTATTATCATTAATATTATGTTATATACTAATGTACTACTATATGGTGGTATGTTTTGAGATGATAGAAAAGTACATTAGGACCAGATTATTAAATTAATTCTTAGCTTAGATATTACTCTGTAGTCCTGTGATTTCCAAACTGTGGCTGATGGAACACTAGGATATTTTACAGGTGAAAATTGATGTGCTATCAAGAAGTTGTATAAACATGGATACAAATATATATGGTCACCTACACGTGGAAAAGGCTGCAAACTCTAGCCTTCTCTTGGATAGCCATGTGCGGGATCCACGGTGTCAGCATTTTTCATGCTTATTTGACTATGGAACTTTTCTATAAAACATCCATTATGATACCTGATATAGTTTCCACAGAATGTTCTGTGGGAAACATTTCCGTAAGTAATGAAGAATCCTTGAAAATATTTGACAGGAAGTAGTATGATTGGCTCTGCCTTTTATAATGCTAAACTGAATCCATTTATGGTTTAGGTTACAGTGTAAAAGATTGAAAACATTGAAATCAATTAAGAAACAAATGCAATATCTGAGATGAAAGATGATAAGGAATATAAGTAAAGGATAGGGACAATGTTAAAAAAATATCAATACTAATAGCACTGATGAAATATTTCTCAGATACCTACTATGAGCTAAAGATAAGCACTGTGTATATGATTTTTTGAACTTAATCTTCTCAATAACCCCATAAGGTTCTCTTGCATTCCCCATTTTACAGAGGAAAAAATTAAGGACTAAAAACATTAAATTTCACAAGTTCACACAATGGGGACAAGACTTGATTCCTGATACAACTCCAAATACTATCCAGATAACTATTTAGTGGCACAGTCAGTATGAGTAATAACCAATAAATTCTTGGGGAGCAGGCTAGAGAGGAAGAAGCTGAGAAATTCCCCAGGGTTTCCAGCTCAATGAAGTCGATAGGATCATCATAATTTAGTTCCCAAGAAAAGGAACAGAAACAGGAAGAAAAGCTAGCATGAGTGGGAGCTCTATATCATGGAAGAGATATCCAGTTGATAGGTGGATTTATGTATCTAAAACTCAAATGAGAATTCTAGGACGGATAGAGAGACGGGGGACCCATTAATGTAGGTTGTGGTTGAGGAAATGAGTATATATGACCTTTTCTGAAAAAGCATGAAAGAATTAGGATCCAAGACTGGGAACTTCAAGAAGCTACTCCAATTTTGCTAACCTGGCCAGGAACAACGTGCTATAATTCCTAATATTGAGAACAGTCAGAAGCCAAGTATAAGAGAACATCAAGAGTACCCTATTTCCTCCTACTCTTGTTATTCCCTGGTCTCTGAGATACAGCAAAGGTGAGAGAAGTAAGAAGAACTGTGATTGGTAGCTTATTTGCTTCCACAAAGCCAAACTACCTTTGTAAGAAAATGGTTTACTTATCACTGGGGTTGCAGACTAATTTAGCGGATCATTTTAGTGCATAATAGAGATGCATGTTCTAACTTCAGGGAGGTAATTGTGCTCTCATTCATTTTTCAAACACTTATTACATTCCAGGCATTTTGTGAAGTACTGAGGGTACAGATATGAAAGACACACACTCTTCTGATTTCAAGGAGTTTACAGTCAATTAGGGGTACAAATAAATACACTACCCATAATAACTCATTACATACATTTTGAGATCTTCACAAGATCCAATAGATGTACAGAGATAGGAGCCAAGCAGTATCTGGAAAAACCAAGAGGAAGATGAAGAAGAAGTAAAAGAGATAGAGAGAGGAAGGGAAGGAAAATCTCTCTCAGTCCAGGAAATCTCTGTGCTCCACATCTAGCTTCCTTGATAAAGCTGGGAGTTGGGATTCAAGGGAAGCCATTAGCCCAGAGAGGAAGCACGACACCAAGCCTTGATGTCAAAGAACCGGTGGGCTACCCCCTCCCAGATCTGCTTAGTCTTCACACCATAGACAATGGGGTTGAGCATTGGTGGCACCACCACATAAAGATTGGCCAGCAGGATATGGACATGTCGAGGTATGTTATGCCCAAAGCGATGGGTCAATAATGTGAAGAAGGATGGAACATAAAACATGAGGATTACACAGAGGTGGGAACCACAAGTGCTGAGGGCCTTGTGCCGCGCATCCTGGGAAGGCAAACGAAACACTGCTCGAAGGATCAGTGAGTAAGACACCGCGATGAGGATCACGTCCAAGATGACCATGACAATAGGCACTGAGAAGCCATACCAGATATTAATGGTGATGTCAGCACAGGCCAAGCGGGCCACTCCAATATGCTCACAGTAGGAATGGGGGATGATGTTGGTCTGACAGAAAGGCAGCCGCTTCAGCAAGAAGATCACTGGGAAGATAATGCAGAAACTTCGGGTGACAATGGCCAGAGCAATCCTTCCCACCACAGGCCATGTTAGCGTCGTTGCATAATGCAGGGGGGTACAGATGGCCACAAAGCGGTCAAAGGCCATGGCTAATAGGATAGCTGACTCCCCCACAAATATCACATGGACAAAGAAAACTTGGGTGACACAGGCATCAAAGGCAATGTCATGAGCATGGAGCCAAAAGATGGCTAGGGCCTTGGGGACAGTGGTGGTGGACAGCAGGATGTCCGTGATGGCCAGCATGGAGAGGAAGACGTACATGGGCTCATGAAGGTTACGTTCTGTGGTGATGACCACTATCAGGATGCTGTTGCCCAGCACTGCAGTGGTATACATGAGGCAGAGAGGTATTGACAGCCAGATGTGATAAGCCTCCAGCCCAGGAATGCCCAGTAAGACAAAAACTGCAGGATGGAAGACGGTAGCGTTGGTGTGGGTCATGATGCACTTTAGGGTCCTCTCTGTAATGACTTAGAAGCTGATGAGTCTGCTGAAAGGAATAGGAACGGAAAGCACCTCTGAGTATTTGCGGAGATCACAAGAGATAGCATGGGTTTCTAAACTGTGGGACCCTCCAGGGGAATGTTCTCCAAGAGAATGCTCACTTGGGTGTAGAAATGACCTCCGACCCTTCATACCTGATTTGCAGGGAGAGCTTCTGTGGCGATCATGCTTCAAGGATCAGTAGAGGCTTCACCCTGCCTCCAATCACGCTGCTCCCAAAGTTTGGCTCCACCCTACCTTTCTGACCGCATTCTACCATTTCCTCCCAAGCAACCTTTGCCCTCTTACCTGCCTTGTACTTTTTCCTTCCCCCAAGATTTTGATCCTTCTGTATTGACCTGAATTTCCCTTCCCTTCCACTTCTGCTCACTCAAATTTTAACCTTAGAATACCTTGTTAAAACATGCCACTTTGTAATGGCCCATGTTCATAACAATACATCTCCTTCCTGAACACCTAGTAGCTAAACTATGTTTAATTTGATTATATTTAATCACATTAAATTTTTCTGGCTATTACTTTGAACATTTCACATTCGATTTGCCTAATATCTAGGCACTCATGGAAGTGGAGCACCAAGTGGAAATCCAGAAGGAGCCTAAGGTATATATTCCTCCATTCTGGCCCAGATTCAAATCTTCCTGAAAGACCACGAGAAGAGGCAGCTGATGAAGTTGAGAGGTGCCACATCCATTGCCTGCTCCTCCCCAGATGGTTCCGTAAAGGTTGTGTCTAGATCCCCTTATGCTTAAAAGCCCCCCAGGAAAACTATTCTGAGTACAGGGAACCAATACATTCCTCTCTGGCTCCAGTAATATAGCCCTCCTTCCCACCCTACTTGTTCCTTAACTCTCAAAAGGATTCAGTCTTCCCTTTGCTAAGAAGAGTTAAACATAACACTTTTCTTGCCTTAACTCATCCCAACACTCGGGTAAGATTTGTTTCCTTCTGAAGCTGTGGACTCAGCTGTTAGGACTACGGAAGGAATGAGTGCTTAAGAATCTGGAAGAGAATATGGAGAAAAGAGACCACGGAGAGAATAAAGAGAGAACCATGAGTATAACAGTGCCCAATAAATACTAGATGGATCTACTGATAATAGCACTCAGAGGGCCCCAGGGAGGAAGACATCCAAAGGAATGAAAGCCCCAAATTATGAGTCCATCCCTCTGCCTCTATGCAGATACACTTGCTTAGAGCGTGATGGGCTATTGGGACAGAGCAACGGGACTCTAGGTGAGCACAGGGAAGGGATCAGGGCCAGATTCAGACAAGCAAGGGCCCTGGATAAGTTAATAATTTGATGTCCTTCCAGCCAGTATATTTTAAATACTCATTCAACTTCTATTTAGAGAAGAGGCTGAGATTTCATGGGACAAGCACAGAGACGAAGGGCCACTGGTAGCATTGCTCTGCCTCTATTCTCAGGCATTGGCCCCAAATTTACATAAACTAAAGCTCCACCAGAAAACAAATTCATTTTCCTTAGAAGGAAATTTACTGAAAATTTTTCTCACCACTTCTCCCAACCCCATTATTTATTAACATATGCCTTCCCAATAAAAGATGCCTGATATGTGTCCTCATAAAAACAACTCGGGCTCTCTGCCTACAATTCTAATGATATCTTATAACCTCTGTAGTGAGACACTAAAGGCAGGGTGGGGAGAGGCCACTGAAGCCTGGTCGGCTGTTGATGATGTTCTGGAAAAGGGGTCTGCCTGTGTGAAGAAGGACTTTCATTTCATTCAGTGCCTCTGGTTTCTCCATGGCAGCCCCACTGAGGGTTCTAAGCAGGAGAGTTATGGGCTCATTTACAAAAGAGTCAGGGGTGAGAAGAGAGGAAAGTCACAGGCAAAAGGAGGCACATCCAAAGTCTCACAGAATGAACCTCCCTGAGCCGTAAGAGAATATCCAGATGAGCAAGAAAATAAGAGGCAGAACAGTGGATAGGGGGCAAGGAGCCATGTTGAATGGGAGAGAACATGGTACAGCAAGTGAGGACCCTGAGTTCTGGAGCCAGACATCTGGGCTAATTTCCCAGTTCTTCCCTGACTAGCTGGATGATCTTGGGCAAGCCACTTTACTTCTGCATTTTTTCATTTGTAAGATGTGGATAACAATAAATTTTATAGGCCAATTAAGAGGATTAAATGGGTCAATTCATATAAAGTGCTCAGAAGACTAGATCATTATTTATAAACCTGTTTGGCCATCCAATTGTATTTTTTCATCCTATTGTGTTTTTTCCACTAGGCAAAACACATTAACGAATATTCAGCAATATTAAAGTCTTATTCTTCATCCAACTGTGACCAAGTGAAATAACTTTCCCAGGGACAAAGAAGAGGGAAAGGGATGAGAGAAGTACCCAAGGAGAGAAAAGTAGGCTGAAAACACAACTCTCAGATGGACCTGGTGTCTCAGAACCAAGACCTGAGGGCTTGGGGTGGTATACCAGGAAAATCCACCACTGATGGACTTAGCTTGGGTCAGAACTACCTGGTAGGCTTCCCTCAAGTGCCTTTAAAAACACCCATCTGTCTTAGCAGAAACAAAGAGAGATTATCTCTATCACTTACAGAATCCCCAAGGACATAGCAGAGCGATGGTAGTCACAGCTTCAGCTCTAGAACCGAGAAGAACTAGGAATGGGAATCAAAGGGAAGATTCACTTCAGGCTAAGAAGTGAAGCCAGTTCTTCCCTGCAGACCAACCAGATTCTGCTCTCTCTTTTTCTTCCTGTGAGTCTTACCCAACTCTATTTTTTTGGTTATCCCTCTCTAGGGGGTTATATAAAGGCCTTTTATTTCTTTATGCATCTTTGTTTTGGAATAATCTCCTAACATGATAACAACATATTAAAATGCATCCACAAACCACATCAGATATAATTGTTAGATAAATGTATAGGAGTTGATTCTATTACTTTCTGTCTAGCTGTACTATATAGACATTTATTTAAATAAGTATCAATTTTGTTTTGCCATTTTTCTTATACATGTCTTTCAGATCTCAAGTGTTTTTCACCACTCTTAGGTTTTTTAAAATGCACAGAGTCTGGAACTTCTCTGGTAGCCCAGTGGTTGGGAGTCTGCCTGCCAATGTAGGGGACACAGTTTCGAGCCCTGGTCTGGGAGGATTCCACATGCCACGGAGCAACTATGCCCATGCACCACAACTACTGAGCCTGTGCTTTATGAACCCATGAGCCACAACTACTAAGCCCGCATGCATCAACTACTGAAGCCGGTGAACCTAGAGCCCGTGCTCCGCAACAAGAGAAGCCACTGCAATGAGAAGCCTGTGCACCACATGGAAGAGTAGCCCCCACTTGCTGCAACTAGAGAAAGCCCCCGGGGAACAACGAACACCCAACACAGCCAGTGAATGAATGAATAAATAAAAAAATTAATTTATTTTAAAAAATGCACAGAGTCTACACAAGGAAGCCATGTCCCTAATGGATAAAACAGCCTTCCCCCCCTGCCCACCCCAGGTTATAAGGCTGGCCTCTGTGTACAGCACAATATATGGAAGCATTAGTTCTGAGATGTGTCACAAAAGGTTTGTTTCTAACAATATATAAAGTACCAACATTTGTAAATGGCTTACCCTTTTAATAAATTGGAGCAAATTCAAAATTTTACCTCTAATAGCCTCACTCTTGCTCGTGTACACTTAAAGCCAGCATGTAAAATGTTTTCATAATCTAAAGCCAGTGCTATTATGCTGAGACACTGGGATGCCCTTAATTCACTGACATACCTTTAATAGCGACTCACTTTTTTTAATAAATAGACATCTCAAGAAAAATGTCCACTGACTCATTCATTTCACTCCTCATAAACATTTGGAGAATTTTGTCAACATTTGAGTGAGCATATGGTGGTGTATCATGTGTAACTATCATAACAATATTCTGTGATGTGATGGCAAAAACACAGAATATCCCAGCTCTAAGACATAATCTCTTCTCCCAGTTTCTGTGTCTGTTCTGCAAAATGTAGGATGGGAGACTGAATGAGGAGGATTTTTGTGGTTTATACATACCTGACACCCAGATTACCAAGAGAAAGTTTCCTCAAGAGTCCTCCTCACTTTGGGATTGGGAAGTTCACAGCACTAAGCACAGTATTTGGCACATCATAAGTACTTGGGAAATGTTTGAACAAGTGAACCATGGAATTAGTCAACTAATCTTTCACCAATAGCTTTGGCTCTTTCTCCAAGATGGTGATCAGAATCTGAGCCATTTTCATGAATAGCCCTGGCTGATATCCTCTGTCCTGGTATAGTCTGATTCTGATGGCTCTATGAATTACCCTCAAACCTTTTATCAAGAAGTCTCTCTTCCCCCATATTCTCCTGGTGTTTTTCCTTGCCCTTTTCTGCATTCCCATTCCTAACCAGTGCCACCTCCTACTCCTACTGACATCTCCCCCTGTGCCCACACTCCCTACCCTGTGCTCTGTCATGCTGCAATCCCTTTCATCCTTTGTCTCACTGACCCCGTCTTTCTCCCACATACCCATTTCCTCTCTCCCAGCTCATTTTTGCCCTTTACTGATACTCCTAAATACACACACACACACACTTACTTCTGCCAATCCCTCCCCCTACCACTGTCAATGCTCATAAACTCACCTATGACATCATAGTATCAGGTGAGAGATTGAGAAAGTGGCAGAAAACAGCTGAAAACCTTGGTTGTTCTGAGAGAAAAGAAACAAGAATAAAAAAGAAAGCTGGAGGCTGACCATGTTGGCATGAGGGAGTTTCACTATTCCTGCTCTGTACAGAGTGCTTATATTTAGAGACTGAGATACCACATGCTTCCTTCTTCTGGAGGCAGGTGTTAGAGTCACCCTTGAGATCAGTTCTACTTCGGTCAGTGAACCAAAGGAGAAATGAAAACCCTTTCCCTCATGCCAAGAGGGAGCACTAATTCTAGAGATAATTATTAGCTCCAGACAAAATGTACATAAAGTATTTGCAGACACAACATAAGAGCAGTGATAGAAACCCCAGCAATAAAATAATAACAGCTAATGTTTGTTGACTAAATCCCTGTCAAACACAATGTTAGAGTTTAATATAAATTATTACATTTAATTCTCAGAACAACCCACTGAGATAAGGTATAATTATTATATTCATTTGGCAGATGAGAAAATAGAGGCTTGGAGAGACTAAGTAGCTGATAAGGAGAGAAGACAAAGGCCACTCAGGTGAATATTTCAAAGTGTTCAGACTCAATCCAGAAACACTGATTAAAGGAACATAAGAGGGGGAATCTTGAAGCCAACTTGCAGGGTCAATCACCTAAGAAAAAAGGGACAGAATAAATGAAAGTTTGATTAAAATGTTTACATCATCAAAAGCAAACTTTACCTTGTGTGAGCACTTAAAGTACTCTAACATTGTTGGGAGGAGACTAATTCTTCCCAACTCATCTCTCATCTTGTAACTTTTGGAGCAAAGAAGTTGCTAGGAACCTTTCACAGAAAAAAAAAAAAGACATCAATTTAGTAATCCCACACTTAGGTTTTTCCCCAAGAGAAATAAAAATATAAGTCAACATAAGTCCACAAAGCCTTGAATAAAAATGTTCATAGCAGCTTACTCACAGTAGCCAAAAACTGGAAATAACCCAAATGTGGGTCAAAAGAAGACTGGATAAGCAAATAGTGATGTATTCATACAATGGCATACTATTCAGCAACTGAAAGTAAAAAACCACTAAAACAAATGGAAAAAGGTATTCCATGCAAATGGAAATCAAAAGAAAGCTGGAATAGCAATACTCATATCAAACAAAATAGACTTTAAAATAAAGACTGTTACAAGAGACAAAGAAGGACACTACATAATCATCAAGAGATCAATCCAAGAAGAAGACATAGCAATTGTAAATATATATGCACCCAACATAGGAGCACCTCATATATAAGACAAATACTAACAGCCATAAAAGGAGAAATCAACAGTAACACAAAAATAGTGGGGGACTTCAACACCCCACCAGAAATGGACAGGTCATCCAGACAGAATATCAATAAGGAAACAGAGCCCTTAAATGACACATTAGGCCAAATTGACTTAATTGATATTTATAGAGCATTCCATCCAAAAGCAGCAGAGTACACATTCTTCTCAACTGCACATGGAATATTTTCCAGGATTGATCACATGCTGGGCCACAGAGCAAGTCTCAGTAAAGTTACAAAAATTGAAATCATATCAAGTATGTTTTCTGACCACAACACTATGAGATTAGAAATCAACTATGAGAAGAAAACTGTAAAAAACACAAACATATGGAGGGTGAACAATATGCTACTAAACAACCAATGGATCACTGAAGAGATCAAAGAGGAAATTTAAAAATACCAAGAGAAAGGACTTCCCTGGTGGCACAGTAGTTAAGAATCCACCTGCCAATGCAGGGGACACAAGTTCGACCCCTGGCCTAGGAAGATCCCACATGCCACGGAGCAACTAAGCCCACAAGCCACAAATACTGAGCCTGTGCTCTAGAGCCCATGAGCCACAACTACTGAGCCCACGTGCTGCAACTATTGAAGCCCACATGCCTAGAGCCTGAGTTCTGCAACAAGAGAAGCCACTGCAATGAGAAGCCCTCATACCACAACAAAGAGTAGACCCTTCTCATTGCAACTAGAAAAAAGCCCACACACAGCAATAAAGATGCAATACAGCCAATAAATAAATAAATAAATTTAAAAAATTAAAAAATTAAAATACCTAGAGACAAATAAAAATGAAAGCATGATGATCCAAAACCTATGGGATGTGGCAAAAGCAGTTCTAAGAGGGAAGTTTATAGCAACACAATCTTACCTCAGGAAACAAGAAAAATCACTAATAAACAACCTGTTTACACCTAAAGCAACTAGAAAAATAAGAACAAGCAAAACCCAAAGTTAGTAGAAGGAAAGAAATCATACAGATCAAAGCAGAAATAAATAAACTAGAAATGAATAGAACAACAGAAAACATCAATGGAACTAAAAGCTGTTCTTTGAAAAGATAAACAAAATTGATAAACCTCTAGTCAGACTCATTAAGAAAAAAGGGAGAGGGCTCAAATCAATAGGGAAATCAATAGGGTTAGAAATGAAAAAGAAGTTACAACAGACACCACAGAAATAAAGGGATCATGAGAGACTACTACAAGCACTTTATGCCAATAAATGGGCAACCTAGAAGAAATGGACAAATTCTTAGAAAGGTGCACTCTTCCAAGACTGAACCAAGAAGAAACAGAAATTATAAACAGACCAATCAAAAGTGCTGAAATTGAAACTGTGATTTTAAAACTCCCAACAAACAAAATTCCAGGATCAGATGGCTTCACAGGTGAATTCTCTCAAACATTTAGAGAAGAGTTAACACCTATCCTTCTGAAATTATTCCAAAAAAGTTTCAGAGAAATGAATACCCCCAAACACATTCTATGAAGCCACCATCACCCTGATACCAAAACTGGACAAAGATACCACAAAAAAAGAAACTTACAGACCAATATCACTGATGAACATAGACACAAAAATCCTCAACAAAATACTATCAATCTGAATCTAACAATATTAAAAGGATTATACACCATGATCAAGTGGAATTTATGCAAGGATGCAAGGATTTTTCAGTATCCATATATTAATCAGTGCGATACACCACATCAACAAATTGAACAATAAAAACCATGTGATCATCTCAACAGATACAGAAAAAGCATTTGACAAAATTCAATGCCCATTTATGCTAAAAACTCTCAGGAAGCATGCATAGAGGAAACATACCTCAACATAAAAAAGGCCGTATATGACAAACCTACAGCCAACATCATACTCAATGGTGAAAACCTGAAAGCATTTCCTCTAAGATCAGGAACAAGACAAAGATGTCCACTATCACCACTTTTATTTAACATAGTTTTGGAAGTCCTAGCCATGGCAATCAGAGAAGAAAAAGAAATAAAAGGAATACAAATTGGAAACAAAGAAGTAAAACTGTCACTGTTTGTAGATGACATGATACTATGCATAGAAAATCCTAAAGATGCTACTGGAAAACTATTAGAGGTCATCAATGAATTAGTGTGTAAAGTTGCAGGATAAAAAAATTAATGCACAGAAATCTCTTGCATTCCTATATGCTAAAAATGAAAGATCAGAAGGAAAAATCAAAGAAACAATCCCATTTCTAATTGCATCAAAAAGAAAAAAATACCTAGGAACAAACCTACCTAAGGAGACAAAAGGCCTCTCTGAAAACTATAAGACGCTGATGAAAGAAACTGGAGATGACACAAACAGGTAGAAGGATATACCATGTTCTTGGATTTGAAGAATCAATATTGTCAAAATGCCTATACTACCCAAGGCAATCTATAGATTCAATGAAATCTCTATCAAATTACCAATGGCATTTTTCACAGAACTAGAACAAAAAATTATAAAATTTATATGAAGACACAAAAGACCCCAAATACTCAAAGCAATCTTGAGAAAGGAAAACAGAGCTAGAGGAATCAGACCCCCTGACTTCAGACTATACAGTAAAGGTATAGTAATCAAAAGAGTGTGGTAGTGACCCCAAAACAGAAATATACATCAGTGGAACAGGACAGAAAGCCCAGAAATAAACCCATGCACATTATGGTCAATTAATCTATGACAAAGGAGGCAAGACTGTACAATGCAGGGAAGAAAGTCTCTTAAATGGTGCTGGACTGAGCTTATCTCCCTGTGTACCCAGCAGCTTCCCCACTAGCTAGCTATTTTACCTTTGGTAGTGTATATGTGTCAATGCTACTCTCTCACTACATCCCAGTTTCCCCTTCCTCCCCTGTGTCCTCTGGTCTGTTCTCTACATCAGCATCTTTATTTCTGCTCTGCCACTCTGTTCATCAGTACCATTTCTCTAGATTCCATAGAGGAGTGGAATAGGGAGGGTGGGAGGGAGGCTCAAGAGAGAGGAGATACAGGGATATATGTATACATATAGCTGAGTCAATTTGTTGTTCAACAGAAACTAGCACAACATTGTAAAGCAATTATACTCCAATAAAGATGTATTTAAAAATAAATAAATGGTGCTGGGAAAACTGACAGCTGCATGTAAAAAAATGAAATTAGAACATTCTTTAACACTATATACAAAAATAAACTCAAAATGGATTAAAGACCTAAATGTAAGATTGGATACTATAAATCTCTTAGAGGAAAACCTAGGCAGAACGCACTTTGACATAAATTGCAGCAATATCTTCTCTGAGCCGTCTCTAAGAGTAATAAAGATAAAAACAAAAATAAACAAATGGGACCTAATTAAAATCAAAAGCTTTCATATATCAAAAGAAACCATAAACAAAATGAGAAAGACAACCCACAGAATTGGAGAAAATATTTTCAAACAATGCGACCGGCAAGGGTTTGGTCTCCAGAATTTACAAACAGCACATGTGGCTCAATATCAAAAAAACAACAACCCTATCAAAAAATGGGCAGAAGAGCTGAATAGATATTTCTCCAATGAAGACAAACGGATGGCCCAGAGGCACATGAAAAGATGCCTAACATTGCTAATTATTAGAGAAATGCAAATGAAAACTGCAATAACACCTCATACCAGTCAGAATGGCCATCATCAAAAAAATCTACAAACAATAAATGCTGGAGAGAGTGTGGAGAGAAGGGAACCCTCCTACACTGTTGGTGGGAATATAAATTGGCATAGCCACTATGAAGAACAGTGTGGAGACTCCTTAAGAAACTAAAAATAGAGCTACCATATAATCCACCAATCCCACTCTGGGCATATATCCAGAGAAAAACCTGGTTTGAAAGGATTCATGCACCCCAATATTCATTGCAATGCTGTTTACAATAGCCAAGACATGGAAGCGACCTAAATGTCTGTCCTCAGATGAATGGATAAAGAATATGTGTTACATATACACAATAGAATACTACTCAGCCATTAAAAAGAGTGAAACAATGCCAGTTGCAGCAACATGGATGGACCTGGAGCTTATCATATTAAGTAAGTCAGACAGAGAAACACAAATATCACATGATATCATTTATATACAGAATCTTAAAAAAAATGATACAAATGAACTTATTTACAAGACAAAAACAGACTCACGGACTTAGAAAGAAAACTTACAGTTACCTTGGAGGAAGGGTTGGGGGAGACATTCGGAGTTTGGGATTGACATGTACACACTACTATATTTAAAATAGATAACCAACCAGGATCTACTGTTTAGTACAGGGAATGCTGCTCAATATTCAGTAATAACCTAAATGGGAAAAGAGTTTGAAAAATGTGTATGAAATATATATAGATATACATGTATATGTATAACTGAAACACTTTGCTGTGCACCTGAAACTAGCACATTGTTAATCAACTATGCTCCAATATAAAATAAAAATGTTTTAAACTACTAAAACATACAACAACACAGGTTAAACTCAAGATCATTATGTTGCATGAAAGAGACCAGAAAGAAAAGGCTATATACTGCATGATTCCATTTACATAAGGTGCCACACAGATAAAAGCCAGTCTATGGTGATAAAAGTCAGAATAGTGATTACTTCTGGGGTAGGAGGAAGCAGAAGGCACTTCCTCTAATGAAAAAAACATTCTTTTTATTGAGAGGAGCGTGGGTTACATGGGTGTCTACAAATGTCAGAAGGATTTTTTGGAGCATCAAGAAGGAATAAAGAGGAGGAAAAAGATGGCGGCGAAGTAGAGAGACGTGGAGTGCATCCCTCTCCACAGATGCATTGGGAATGCACGGAAGGAAGCAGTCATTCCCACAGAGAACCAGCTGAACACCAGCAGACGGCCTCGGACACCAGAAAGGGCTGCGGGGAGCCTGACATAGCCGACTGAATATTCGTCTACTCCAATACTTGGACATTAGTCTGAGGCTTGGACAGTCTTCTATAAACACCTCTATCACCAGGACAAGCAACCCCAAAAGCTTGGACAACCATGAGGAAACAAAGAAACACCATGCACGCAAAGCAGCAGGAAAAAAACCCACAAGACCAAATAAATGAGGAGGAAATAGGAAAAATGCCTGAAAAAGAATTTAGAGTAATGATAGTAAAAATGATACAAAATCTCCATAACAAAATAGAGAAAGTACAAGAAACAGTTCATAAGAACTCAGAAAAACAAACAGCAATGCATAACAAAATAACTGAAACTAAAAATACTCTAGATGCTATAACCAGCAGAATGACTGAGGCAGAAGAACGAATAAGTGAGTTGGAAGATAGAATGGGAGAAATAAACGCCACAGAGCAGGAAAAAGATAAAAAAATAAAAAGACTAGAAGACAGCCTCAGAGACCTCAGTGATAACCTTAAACGTACCAACATTCGAATTATAGGCATCCCAGAAGAAGAAGAAAACAAGAAAGGGTCTGAGAAAATATTTGAAGAGGTTCTAGTGGAAAACTTCCCCAACATGGGAAAGGAAATAATTCACCAAGTCCAAGAAGCACAGAGAGTCCCATACAGAATAAACCCAAGGAGAAATACACCAAGACACATATTAATCAAACTAACGACAATTAAACACAAAGAAAAAATATTAAAAGCAGCAAGAGAAAAGCAACAAACAACATATAAGGGAAAACCCATCAGGATAACAGCTGATCTTTCTACAGAAACTCTGCAGGCCAGAAGGGAATGGCAGGATATACTGAAAGTCCTGAAAGAGAGAAACCTACAGCCAAGAATACTCTACCCAGCAAGAATCTCATTCAGATTTGAGGGAGAAATCAAAAGCTTTCCAGACAAGCAAAAGTTAAGAGAATTCAGCACCACCAAACCAGCCTTACAACAAGTGCTAAAGGAATTTCCCTAAGTAGGAAACACAAGAAAAGGAAAACACCTACAAATACAAACCCAAAACAATTAAGAAAATGGTAATTGGAACACACATGTCAATAATCACTTTAAATGTAAATGGACTAAATGCTCCAACCAAAAGACACAAACTGGCTGAATGGATACAAAAACAAGACCCTTCTATATGCTGCCTACAAGAAACCCACTTCAGACCAAGGGATACATATAGACTGAAAGTGAAGGGATGGAAAAAGATATTCCATGCAAATGGAAGTCAAAAGAAAGCTGGAGTAGCAATACTCATATCAGACAAATTAGACTTGAAAGTAAAGACTATTAAAAGAGACAAGGAAGGGCACTACATAATGATCAAGGGATCCATCCAAGAAGAACATATCACAATGGTAAATATCTATGCCCCCAATATAGGAGCACCTCAATACATAAGGCAAATACTAACAGCTATAAAAGGGGACATCGACAGTAACACAATTATAGTGGGAGACTTGAACACCCCACTTACATCAATGGACAGATCATCCAAACAGAAAAGAAATAAAGACACACAAGCTTTAAATGACACATTAGACCATCTCGACTTAATTGATATTTATAGGACATTCCATCCAAAAACGACAGACTACACTTTCTTCTCAAGTGCACACGGAACATTTTCCAGGATAGATCACATCTTGGGTCACAAATCAAACCTCAGCAAATTCAAGAAAATTGAAATCATATCAAGCATCTTCTCAGACCACAACGCCATGAGACTAGATATCAATTACAGGAAAAAAACTGCAAAAAATACAAACACATGGAGGCTAAACAATTCACTCTTAAACAACCAAGGAATCACTACAGAAATCAAAGAGGAAATCAAAAAATATCTAGAAACAAATGACAACGAAAACACAACAACCCAAAACCTATGGGACGCAGCAAAAGCAGTTCTGAGAGGGAAGTTTATAGCAATACAGTCCTACCTTAAGAAACAAGAAAATGATCGAATAAACAACCTAACCTTACACCTCAAACAACTAGAGAAAGAAGAACAAAGAAACCCCAAAGTGAGCAGAAGGAAAGAAACCATAAGAAAAATAAATAAAACTAAAAGCTGGTTCTTTGAGAAGATTAACAAAATTGATAAACCATTAGCCAGACTCATCAAGAAAAAAAGGGAGAAGATGCAAATCAACAGAATTAGAAATGAAAAAGGAGAAGTCACAACAGACACCTCAGAAATACAAAACATCATGAGAGACTACTACAAGCAACTATATGCCAATCAATTGGATAACCTGGAAGAAATGGATACATTCTTAGAAAAATACAATCTTCCAAGACTGAACCAGGAAGAAATAGAAACCATGAACAGAGGAATCACAAGTACAGAAATTGAGGCAGTGATTAAAAATCTCCCAACACACAAAAGCCCAGGACCAGATGGATTCACTGGCGAATTCTATCAAACATTTCGAGAAGAGTTAACACCTATCCTTCTCAAACTCTTCCAAAATATTGCAGAAGGCGGAACACTCCCAAACTCATTCTACGAGGCTACCATCACCCTGATACCAAAACCAGGCAAAGATGCCACAAAAAAAGAAAACTACAGACCAATATCACTGATGAATATAGATGCAAAAATCCTCAACAAAATACTAGCTAACAGACTCCAACAGCACATTAAAAAAATCATACACCATGATCAAGTGGGGTTTATCCCTGGGATGCAAGGATTCTTCAATATACGCAAATCAATCAACGTGATACATCATATCAACAAATTGAAGGATAAAAACCATATGATCATTTCAATAGATGCAGAAAAAGCTTTTGACAAAGTTCAACATCCATTTATGATAAAAGCTCTCCAGAAAATGGGCATAGAAGGAAATTACCTCAACATCATAAAAGCCATATATGACAAACCAAAAGCCAACATTGTTCTCAATGGAGAAAAACTGGAAGAATTCCCTCTAAGAACAGGAACAAGACAAGGGTGTCCACTCTCACCACTGTTATTCAACATAGTTTTGGAAGTGTTAGCCACAGCAATCAGAGAAGAAAAAGAAATTAAAGGAATCCAAATTGGAAAAGAAGAAGTAAAATTATCACTCTTTGCAGATGACATGATACTATATATAGAAAACCCTAAAGACTCTACCAGAAAACTGCTAGCACTCATTGATGAGTTTAGTAAAGTAGCAGGATACAAAATTAATGCACAGAAATCTCTTGCATTCCTATACACTAACAACGGAAGAGCAGAAAGAGAAATTAAGGAAACTCTCCCATTCACCATTGCAACCAAAAGAATCAAATACCTAGGAATAAACCTGCCTAAGGAGGCAAAAGATCTGTATGCAGAAAACTTTAAGACATTGATGAAAGAAATCAAAGACGACACAAACAGATGGAGGGACATACCATGTTCCTGGATTGGAAGAATCAACATTGTGAAAATGACCGTACTACCCAAAGCAATTTACAGATTTAATGCAATCCCGATCAAATTACCAATGGCATTTTTCACAGAACTAGAGCAAGAAATCTTACGATTTGTATGGAAACGCAAAAGACCCCGAATAGCCAAAGCAATCTTGAGAAGGAAAAATGGAGTTGGTGGAATCAGGCTTCCTGACTTCAAACTATACTACAAGGCCATAGTGATCAAGACAGTATGGTACTGGCACAAAAATAGAAAGGAAGATCAATGGAATAGAATAGAGAACTCAGAAGTAAGCCCAAACACATATGGGCACCTTATCTTTGACAAAGGAGGCACGAGTATACAATGGAAAAAAGACAGCCTCTTCAATAAGTGGTGCTGGGAAAATTGGACAGCAACATGTAAAAGAATGAAATTAGAACACTTCCTAACACCATACACAAAAATAAACTCCAAATGGATTAAAGACCTACATGTAAGGCCAGACACTATCAAACTCCTAGAGGAAAACATAGGCAGAACACTCTTTGACATACATCAAAGCAACATCCTTTTTGACCCACCTCCTAGAATCATGGAAATAAAATCAAAAATAAATGAATGGGACCTCATGAAACTTAAAAGCTTTTGCACAGCAAAAGAAACCATAAACAAGACTAAAAGGCAACCCTCAGAATGGGAAAAAATAATTGCCTATGAAACAACGGACAAAGGATTAACCTCCAAAATATACAAGCAGCTCAGGCAGCTTCATACCAAAAAAGCAAATAACCCAATCCACAAATGGGCAGAAGACCTAAATAGACATTTCTCCAAAGAAGACATACGGATGGCCAACAAACACATGAAAAGATGCTCAACATCACTAATCATCAGAGAAATGCAAGTCAAAGCCACAATGAGGTATCACCTCACACCAATCAGAATGGCCATCATCACAAAGTCTGGAAACAACAAATGTTGGAGAGGGTGTGGAGAAAAGGGAACTGTCCTGCACTGTTGGTGGGACTGTAAGTTGGTACAGCCACTATGGAAAACAATTTGGAGGTTCCTTAAAAAACGACAAATAGAACTACCATATGATCCAGTCATCCCACTCCTGGGCATATACCCAAAGAAAACCATAATCCCAAAAGAAACTTGTACCATAATGTTTATTTCAGCACTCTTTACAATAGCCAGGACATGGAAGCAACCTAAATGCCCATCAACAAATGAATGGATACAGAAGATGTGGCATATATATACAATGGAATATTACTCAGCTATAAAAAGGGATGAGATGGAGCTATATGTAATGAGGTGGATAGAACTACAATCTGTCATACATAGTGAAGTAAGTCAGAAAGAGAAGGACAAATATTGTATGCTAACTCACATATACGGAATCTAAAAATGGTACTGATGAACTCAGTGACCAGAACAAGGATGCAGATACAGAGAATGGACTGGAGAACTCGAGGTATGGGAGGGGGCGGAGGGTGAAGGGGAAACTGAGAAGAAGCGAGAGAGTAGCACAGACATATATATACTACCAACTGTAAAATAGTCAGTGGGAAGTTGTTGTATAACAAAGGGAGTCCAACTCGAGGATGGAAGATGCCTTAGAGGACTGGGGCAGGGAGGGTGGGGGGGACTCGAGGGGGGGGCGTCAAGGAAGGGAGGGAATATGGGGATATGTGTATAAAAACAGTTGATTGAACCTGGTGTACCCCCAAAAAAATAAAATAAAATAATAAAAAAAGCAAAAAAAAAAAAAAAAAAAGAAGGAATAAAGAGTAATGAAAAGAACAGGAGTATGGGTAAAACTCCCATGAATTTTTTATATCACATGCAATGATTAAAACAAAAGTTATTATACCATCTGACACTCAAGACAATAATATTTTAAAATGGGAAGAGGAAAGGGACCTAAATGCAACTAAAATTTTACCATTGAAAGTAGTAAAGTGCTGTTGCCAGTGGGCTATGAATTGTACATGTGTATTTTAATAGAGCAACCATAAAGAAAACTATACAAAGCCATACATTCAAAAACTCTACAAATAAATCAAGAAGGAATCCTAAAAATGTTCAAGTAACTCACAGAAAGGCAAGAAAACAGAAACAGAGGGACTTCCCTGGTGGTCCAGTGGTTAAGACTTTGCCTTCCAATGCAGGGGGTGCAGGTTTCATCCCTGGTTGGGGAGCTAAGATTCTGCTTGCCTTGGGGCCAAAAAACCAAAACATAAACAGAAGCAATATTGTAACAAATTCAGTAAAGACTTTAAAAATGGTCCACATCAAAAAAAAATCTTAAAAAAAAAAAACAAAAACAGAGGACTGAGACAAAGAAACAAACCAAAAACAAATAATAAAACGTCAGCCCTAACATATTAATAATGACCTGAACTATAAATGGTCTAACCACACAAGTTACAAAACAGAGACTGGCAAAGTTGATTAAAATAAAAACACATCCCAATCATATGCTGTTAAGAAATTCACTTCATATTCAATGACATAGGTTGAAAATAAATGGAAGAGATATATATACATATATTATGCAAACATTCATCAAAAAAAGCAGAAGTGGCTATGTTAACAGCAGATGAAGTAGACTACAAAGCAAAAAAATTACTAGTGACAAAGAGACACATTACATAATAATAAAAGTATCAATTCGCTAGGAAGATATAACGATCCTAAGTATGTATACGCCAAACAACAGAGCCTCAAAACACATTACGCATAAACTAAAAGAACTGAAAAGAAAAACAGACATATCACAATTATAATCTAGGACTTCAACAGCCCGCTCAGTGTTGAAGTTCTTCTATCTCTGCAACTGATAGAAATACTAGACAGAATACAAACAAGGATATAGGAGAACTAACCAACACAATTAACCAACATGATCTGGTTGACACATATAGAAGACCACCCAACAACAAGTGACCACACATTTTTTTTAATGAAACACCCATGGACAATTACCAAGAGAGACGTTATTATGAACCATAAAACAAATCTTAGCAATTTTTTTCCAGTTTCGTTGAGATAAAATTGAAATATATGACTGTATAAGTTTAAGGCATACAGCATGATAATTTGATTTACATATATCATATATTATGAAATGAGTACCAAATAGGTTTGGATAACATCCATATTCTCATACAGATACAATAAAAAGAAAAGAAAGGAAAAAATGTTTCTCCTTGTGATGAGAACTCATAGGATTTACTCTCTTAACAACTTTCCTATATATCATACAGCAATATTAGCTAAGGTCATCATGTTTTACATTACATCCCTAGGACTAATTTATCTTATAACTGAAAGTTTGTACCTTTTGACCACCTTTCTCCCATTTCTCCTCCCCTGACCCTCCACCTGAGGTAACCACAGTCTGATGAGTTTGTTTGTTTTTTTCTTCATTTTTTTTTTTACCTTTTTGTTTCTCTTTTAGATTCCATATATGAGATCATACAGTCTTTGCCCTTCTCTGAGTTATTTCACTTAGCATAATGCCTTCAAAGCCCATCCATGTTGTCACAAATGGCAGGATTTCCTCATATATATACTGCAACTTCTTTATCCATTCATCCATCAACAGGCACCTATTTCCATGTGTTGGCTATTGTAAATAATGCTGCTATGAACATGGGGATGCAGATATCTTTTGGAGTTAGTGATTTCATTTCCTTTGGATATACAGTTGACCCATAAACAATGCAGGTATTAGGGGCCAGATCCCCAAACCCAAACAGTCAAAAATCCATGTAAACTTTACACCTGGCCCTCCATATCCAGGAGCCAACCAACTCTGGATTATGTAGTAGTCTAGCATGTATTTATTGGAAAAAAAAATCCACATATAAGTGGACCCACACAGTTCAAATCCATGTTGTTTAGGGTCAACTGTTTTCTCAGAAGTGGAATTGCTGGATTGTGTGGTGGTTCTATTTTTAATTTTTTGAGGATCTTTCATGCTACTTCCCATAGTGGCTATATCATTTTACTGTCCCACCAATGGTGCACAAGTGTTCTCCTTTTCTCCACACTCATGCTGGCATTTGTTACCTCTTGTCTTTTGATGATGGCCATTCTAACAGGTATGAAGTGATAATTCATTGTGGTTTTAATCTGCATTTCCCTAATTACTAGCGATGCTGAAGATCTTTTCATGTACCTATTGGCCTTTCATACATATTCCTTGAGGAAATGTTTATTCAGGTCCTGTGCCCACTTTTTATATTGGGTTATTTGGTTTTATGCTATTGAGTTGTATGAGTTCTTTATATATTTTGGATATTAACTCCTTATCAGATACATGGATTGCAAAGATTTTTTTTTCCCATTCTGTAGATTTTTTCATTCTGTTGATGGTTTCTTTCACTATGCAGAACTTTTTAGTTTGATGTAGTCTTACTTGTTTATTTTTTTTATTTTGTTGCTTGTGCTTTAGGTGTCATATCCAAAAAAAAAAAAAAATTACCAAGATCTATGCCAAGAAACTTTATTTCTGTTTTTTTCTAGGAGTTCCATAGTTTCAGGTTCATTCACTAAATTCTTTAATCTATTTTGAGTTAATTTTTGTGAGTGGTGTAAGATATAGATTCAGTTTCATTTTTTTACATGTGAATACGCTATTATCCCAGCACTATTTATTGAAAAGACTGTCTTTTCTCTATCAAGTCTTCTTGGCTCCCCTGTCAAATATTAGTTGACTGTATATGCTTGGGTTTATTCTTGGGCTCTCAATTTTCTTCCATTGGTCTATTTGTCTGTTTTGCTACCAGTACCATACTGTTTTGATAACTATAGCTTTAGAGTACAGCTTTATGTTCTTCTTTCTCATGATTTCTTTGGCTATTCACCGTCTTTTGTGGTTCTGTATAAATTTTAGGAGTTTTTTTTCTAATAGTGTGAAAAAATGCTATTGTAATCTTGACAGGGATTACATTTGAATCTATAGATGGCTTTTGGTAGTAGTGACATTTTAACAAAATTAATTCTTCCAATCCATTAACACAAGATACCTTTCCCACTTATCTGTGTCTTGTTCAATTTCTTTCATCAATGTCTTATAGCTTTCAGAATAGAGATCTTCCATCTCCTTAGTTAAAGTTATTCCTAATTATTTTATTGTTTTTGATGCTATTGTAAATGATTTTGGATCATTTCTTTTATTTCTTTTCCAGAAAATTTGTCATTAGTGTATAAAAATGCTACTGATTTTTGCATGTTAATTTTGTACCCTGTAACATTATTGAATTCATTGATTAGATCTAATAGTCTTTTGGTTGAGTCTTCAGGATTTTCTATATATATAATCATGTCACCTAAAAATAGAGACCATTTTACTTCTTCCTTTCCAATTCAGATACCTTTTTATTTCTTTTTCTTGCCTGATTGCTCTAGTTAGGACTTATAGTACTACGTGTTTGTTTTGTTTGTTTTGTTTTGGCCACACAACATGGCATGTGGGATCTTAGTTCCCTAATCAGGGATCAAACCTGCAGCCTTTGCGTTGGAAGCCCAGAGTCTTAACCACTGGACTGCCAGGGAAGTTCTCTAGTGCTATGTTAAATAGGAGTGCTGAGAGTGGGCACTGATCTTAGAGGAAAAGTTTTCAACCTTTCACCACTGAGTATGAAGTTAGATGTGGGCTTGTCATATATGGCCTCTTTTATGTTGAAGTATGTTTCTTCTATGCCTAATTTGTTGAGTTTTATCATGAATGGATGTTGAATTTTGTCATATGCTTTGTTTGCATCTATTGAGATGATCATGTGATTCTTTTTTTTCATTCTATTAACATGATGCATCACATTGATTGATTAATGTATGCCGAACCATCCTTGCAACCCAGGGATAAATCCCACTTGATCATGATTTATGATACTTTTACTGTATTGTTAAATTTGTTGCTAATATTTTGTTGAGGATTTTTGCACTTATGTCCATCAGGAATATTGACCTGGTTTTGATATCAGGGTGATACAATATTTGGGGATAGTTAGAGAATAGTTTGAATTTGGTTTGTTGTATTTTATTGAGCATCTTTGCATCTAAATTTATCAGGGATATTGACCTGTAGTTTTCTTTTCTAGCAATGTCCTTTCTGGTTTTGTTGTCAGGAGAATACTTGTATAATGAGTTTGGGAGTGTTTCCTCCTCTTCAATTTTTTTGAAAGTTTGAGAAGTCTGGGGGTTAATTCTTTAAATGTTTGGTAAAAATTTACCAGTGAAGCCATCTGGTCCTGGACTTTTCTTCATTGGGAGAATTTTGATTACTGATTCAATCTCCTTACTAGCCATTGGTCTATTCATATTTTCTACTTTTTCCTGATTCAGTCTTGAATTGTATGTTGTATGTTTCTAAGAATTTTTCCATTTCTTCTAGGTTGTTTAGTTTGTTGGTGTGCAACTATTCACAGTAGCCTCTTATGATCCTTTGAATTTCTGTGGTATCCATTCTAAGTCTCCTTTTTACTTATAATTTTGTTGATTTGATCATTCTCTTTTTTCCTTGGTTAGTCTAGCCAAGAACTTATTAATTTTGTTCATCTTTTTAAAGAACCAACTCATAGTTTGGTTAATATTTTCTATTGTTTTCCTGCCCTCTATTTCATTTATTTCTGTTCTAATATTTATTATTTTCTTTCTTCTGCTAACTTTGGGCTCAGCTTCTTTTTCTAGTTCCTTAAGGCATAGAGTGAGGTTGTTTATTTGGGAATCTCTCTTGCTTCTTAATGTAGGCATTTATTGTTATAACATTCCCCCTTAGAACTGCTTTTACTCATCCCACAGGTTATATTCTAACCATTTAACATGTGTAAAATGGTACTACCATTTTTGCTAGGTTCCCATCCTTTTTTAAGTGTGTCACTGATGAAATTTTTAATGTTTTGCCTCTACTCCCATTTTTCCCATACGCTCTGTAGTTTTGTTATATTATCTTGCATAATGTGGTGATTTTTAGGATATGTCTCATTATAGCAGAAAGAATTTTATTCCGTGGATGTGTGGATAATGATGAATAACTCTTTTTCATTTCCATGGATACTGAAGGCTTCTGAAACTGTAGGAGCCCTTGTTAACTCAGCAAATGCTGTTTGGGTGGTTATTTGAGCCAGCAATTTTGTCCCACAATTAAGAGCAATAAATATTTATTTATAGACAACTAACTAGCAGGCATTGTGATAAGCAGTGGTAATATTGAGGCTGATAAGAAGCACTGCCTGTAACTCTTTCAATCTAGTAGGGGAGAGAGAGACAAGTAATTACAATAGAGGGAAACTGATGCTATTAAAGAATAAAGAAAGCAAGGTCTTCTCTCCAGATTTCAGGAAGTCAGCAAAGACCTCCCAGAGGAAGCATTCCTCTAACCCAGATCTTTCCACTGCCAAAAGTCAGTCTCTTTCCTTGTTGCCCCCATCTTTGCCTCCTTACTCTACTTCCTGAGTTACCCAAGCTCTCAGAAGCAGAACAGAGAAGAGTTAATGTGGCCCAGGTGGGAGGGGTAAGGGCCCTGAGGGAAGCAGGTAGAACTACCACAGAAAGAAAGAGCCCCACAGGCATTGGTCATGGTGAAGAGAAGCTGCAAACACCCTGTGCTTAGGCTCTTTCCCCAGTAAAGCCTTCTGCTAGTACTTTCTTCCTCCTTCATTTATCCATCCAACATTTATTAAGTTTTTGCCATGGGCTAGATTCTGGGAGGAATCGGTTCTACTCATCCTGCCTCCTCCAACACCAGAGATGCTTCTTCCTCATCTGGCTGCTGCTCTGGGTTGAGTGCCACTTCCTCCCCTTCTGCCACTTTCACTGCCTCTGGCACCCCAAGAATGAGACTGAAGGGCAACCTGCTTCTGGATCATGAAGAAGGAAAGGAGACAGAGAAGTTCCCTTTTTTTGCTGCCATCTCTTTCTCTGTTGCTTCTCAGGCCCAGCGTCAATTCTTCAGCCATTGTTCAAGTTCACTACTTCAGCATCAAGTTAAGAATAACGTAAGCACCCCACACCCCAAAAACCCACCAGGTTCTCTCCTGTCACATCAGCCTTCACTCCAGGTCCCATCTGCCTCCTCCTCCTGTTTCTCCCTTTCTCTCTACTCTCCTGCTTTCTTCTTGGAGGGTTGGTGCCCATAATGTTAAAGCTGGGCAACACTTAAGATCACTGTGCTCACCCCCACTGTAGAGCTGAGGAAGCTGAGGCCCAGGAGTTCTGCATAAGGATACACAGTCAGGAAAAAATCCAGCCTGAGGCCTGATCCCTACCCAGCACTGGTTTTCTCCCCATCTACAGAGACTGAGACTGACACTACTTGGACCCTGAAGAAGAAAAACATTTATCTCAGCTCCACTCTCAGCTGAGCTCCAACTGGAGGGCTCCAGTTATACTAGCCACTGCAGCAGTGACACCCCACTTCACTGCCACTGTCCCTGATTGCGCCCCCCCCCCCCGCAACACTCATGGACTTTCAGGCACAAGGATTCTCCCATCCTAGCTAGGGTTGTGACTTTGATTATCCATCCAAAACCCCAATCAAAGGTTATAACATTGCAATCCTCCCAGCCCTGCAACACTCCTACACAAACCTGGGTGGATCTGTGCCACTGTGCCACCCCCAAAATCTCTCCCTTTGTCCTTCCCCTATCAGGAGTCATGTACCCATGAGCCCTAAAGCTTTGACCCAACAGAATGGCAGAAGCTCCACAGTCCAACTCCACCTTCTCACGCCCAACCTTCTTCATACTGACTGGCATTCCAGGGTTAGGGGGTGCCCAGGCCTGGCTGACACTGGTCTTTGGGCCCATGTATCTGGTTTCCCTGCTGGGCAATGGAGCACTGCTGGCAGTGGTGCAGATAGACTCCACCCTGCACCAGCCCATGTTTCTGCTCCTGGCCACCCTGGCAGCCACAGACCTGGGCTTAGCCACATCCATAGCTCCAGGACTATTGGCTGTGCTATGGCTTGGGCCTCGGCCTGTGCCATATGCTGCCTGCCTGGTCCAGATGTTCTTTGTTCATGCACTGACAGCCGTGGAATCTGGTGTACTGTTGGCCATGGCCTGTGATCGTGCTGTGGCAGTAGGGCGTCCACTGCACTACCCGCTCCTAGTCACCAAAGCCCGTGTAGGCTATGCAGCTCTGGCACTGGCACTGAAAGCTGTGGCTATTGTTGTGCCTTTCCCTGTGTTAGTTGCACATTTTGGGCATTTTCGAGCCAAGACCATAGACCACGCCTACTGTGCACACATGGCGGTGGTAGAGCTGATGGTGGGTAACACATGGGCCAACAACTTGTATGGGCTGGTGCTTTCATTGGCCGTGTCAGGTATAGATATTCTAGGCATCACGGGCTCTTATGGGCTCATTGCCCACGCTGTGTGGCGGCTGCCTACCTGGGAAGCCCGTGCCAAGGCCTTTGGTACATGTAGTTCCCACATCTGTGTCATTCTGGCCTTCTATGTGCCTGGTCTCTTCTCCTACCTCACACACCGCTTTGGTAGTCACACTGTCCCAAAGCCCGTGCACATCCTTCTTTCTAACATCTATTTGCTGCTGCCACCTGCCCTCAATCCTCTCATCTATGGGGCCCGCACTAAGCAGATTAGGGACCGGCTCCTAGAAACCTTCACATTCAGAAAAAGCCAGTTCTAATGAGCAGTGAAAACAATGGAGCCTGGGGTTGGAAGTGGGGGGACATCCAGAGGAGTCTGGGGTCTGGAGGTATGGATTATGTCATCTTTGTCCCATGGTCTGCATATGACTATGATAATCACTCAACAGATATTTGCTGTGAAGGGTCTGCTATGTGTACCACTGGCATCTGCAGACTGGCCTAGCCATGCGTCCTGCTTGGGAGGAGGCAAGAGACAGGCTACCACATATTACCATGCAGAAAAAATAAGAAAAGGGACTGGGGAATTATCATGGGACCATAGTACATGCGATTTAACTTAAGGACTACCCTCCTCCTGCTCCCCCTACTCTGCCCCACCGTTTTAACCTAAGTCTGCCCATGTTCCCACACAAAATCTCCTCTACAGATCCTGGACCCGGGAGTCTGGGAAGAGTGACACTGACTCTGGAGGCAAATGCTTGGGTACCTGTCTGGGATCATAGCCCTCTATGCCCAGAGCCAGATTCTGTTTACAGTCTGTCCTTAGGGAAGGAGTTAAACAGGCTTATTCCTCACCTTCTGAGACTCTGGATAACGTGCCCTGGAAAGTCCCAAATTTGTCTAAGACCCTGATCCTTAAGACATTCTTAGTTTAGAGAATTTTCTTGGTCTCGTGTGTAATCATTATTCCCCCTACCCTCACTGCCCTGCCAGTCTCAGGAATTAATGGCTACAACTTCTTTCCCTGGGTATGCAACTTCAGGGGCCAGGGGCCCAACTAAAAAAAATTTTCATATCCCAGAAAATCATTAAGTATTCAATATTTCACCTGTTTGCCTGAGGTCGAGTCATTATGGTCTCTTACCAATATGCCCTTTTATGCATCCCCAGCCAAGAATGTAGAATTCTCAAATAAAATCCTCATCAAATAAAACCCCCATTTGTTCTGGCCAACATCACGAGAAGCACATTATGTTGGTGCAATATGATAAAATAGGAATATTCCACACTGCTGTGGCTTCCAGAGAACAGAGATTAAACAGGAAGGGTCATGTGTTGCCCAACATGGGATTGACTTTCTGCTAAAAATCTCCACACTGCAAGGACACTGCACACATAAAAAAATCTTTCATACCAGCATAAAATCCAGAATGAGAATATTCTCACTCTAACAAAAGGCAGGGAGTAACTGTTGAGGTCAGAGAAAGCTACAGGCTGCAGAGGCAGACCCAAGCTCTCTGGGAAAACGATCATAACCGTGGGTATTAGAGTTAGCCATGAAGGGGATGGAAAAAGATATTCCATGCAAGTGGAAATCAAAAGAAAGCTGGAGTAGCGATACTCATATCAGATAAAATAGAGCCATGAAGACCTGAAGCCTGGTGCAATCTGGACCACTCAGCACAGACAACTGGACCAAGCACCATGGGATACCACACAGGAGGCTGCAGATCTGAAAAAGCAAGTGATGCCATCTCCAGAGCCACATGTGGTCTCACCAGGTCCTCATTAACAAGGAACTAAAGAGAGAGCCCAGAAGTTCAGCGTGATTTTCAGAGGTGTTGTCACTCTGAAGCCAAATGGACAAGGAGAAAATCTACAGTTTTCCTCAACCCAAGTGTGGCCTCAGGCATTCTCAAGGCTAATCTTTTTCACAAAGTTCCGAGTTAAAATGCCTTCCAGGAAATGATTTTACAGATAATTGTGACAAAATTCTAATCTTAATGGGTCATGAATATTTAAGACGTACATATCCTTCTCTTGGTGATTCCTCCTCAATAAATCTATCCTGACAAAATAATTAGAGACGTGAACAAAGATGTATGCAGTAAGATATTTATTACAACATTATTATAAAGAAATATAAAGAAATGTGTGACAGTCATGTGTCGCACATACACACACACCATTTTTTGTCTTTCCCCTCTGGTACATGAAAAAGGCAATCATATGCAGCCAATGTTCACAAGTAATGAATTCCATCCCCCTCCCACCACAGGAAGCCTCTCTTCTAAGGCACCTTCACTCCATGGTTGTGCACATCTCCCAAGGCAGCTGAGTCCAAAGTGGTACATTGTTCACTGTAAGCCAAAGTCCACCCCCTTAGACATTTGTATTTTGTTTTGGATTGAGACTACATACATACCTACCATGTGGTGTGTTTACAAGGCTTTTCCGGCACTTTAACTCCTCACAACAACCTGAGAACAATTATAAGCCCATAATCCCTTATCTATAATTACAAAATAAAAAATCTCTGAAGAAACAATAGTTCTATCATAACTTTGACCCAAATTCTGGCCTGACCCGTCACGATCATATTTATAGTATTTATCCATTCAGCCACAGAAATATTGATGGGTTTGATTGCAGGGTGCTGCCCTCAATCTCACTGGAGTATTCCTTCATATGAAATAAAGTCACTATATTCCCTTTCTAAAATCTGAAAAATTCTGAATTCCAAAACACATCCATCCCAAATGTTTTCAAAGAAGGGATTATCCCTGTAGCCTGAGAGAAGTGAAGAGACTTGTTAGGGCTCTTTCTCATTCCAAAGGCTTTGCTATCAACACTACCCTACACTGCCCTGGAGGTTCCAGCAGAGAGCAGCATGTTCTCTGGATAACAGCCCCCACCTGTTTGTTTCCTCATGCTCTCCACTCTGGTCACTCCTCAGGTATGCTGATAAGCTGTGCCTTCTTTCCCAGGGAGACCCAAGAATGTGCTACCGTGGTGGCAAAACCTGTGAACAGGATGTGGCCCAAAGAGCCCAGGCCTTGGGCTTATCAACTCCACCCAGAACACAGCTATCATCAGTTTTCCTTCAGCAACTTTCAATCTCAGACTCTATGAGCCAAAAGTAAAGACAGAATTACTTAGAGTAGGGCAGGATGAATTTAGGGAGCCCAGAGAATCACGGTAATTGGACAGCAAGAGAGAGAAAACAGAGGTGTGGGCTTCTGGCTGAGCAGTTCAACAGTACCCAATTTCCCCTCCAAGCTCCCTCTGTGAACAAAACTCTGAAAGAGAGCCTCATCTGACTTCACCAACAGCTCATCATTCCTGCACCTACTTCACTCACCCCTTCCCATCCTGGACCCCCTCAGGATACGGATGTGCATCACTCTCTGCCTCTGTCTCTCAACAGCTCGCACCGTCTCTGTGCCTCTGCATCTGTCTCCTTGCACTGTTGGTCAGTTTTGGAACATGTCTGTGTCTCTTGTCCTTGTCTCTGTCTATCTCACCTAGAATTCCTTTCTGAGGGAGCAGAGGTGCCAACTATACTTTACCAGGTGACTTCTCCTTGTCAACCATAACAAAAAATATGCTAAAGGGGCATTAGGAGGAAGAGACTTGGTTTCACGTAACAAGAAACAGGATTTCCGGTTTGGTCTATTGTGGCTCTTCTCTCATCCTGCCCATTTCCTTTTCACCACAGCACGTTGTACTTCCACCTGGCAAACACCCCTCCCACCACACTCAGGCGAGCAGAAGGAACATGTTGATCTCTCCCTTCACCAAAAGGAACTACTGGTTAATGGTTAAAGCTAGAATCAGGCAGACACTGATTTGAACCCCAGATCCTCCATTAACTCACTGTATGCCTTGCACTAATTTATTTAACCTCTCTGAGCCTGTAAATTCACTTGTAAAATGGGGAAATGATAGTTCCTACTTCAAGAGGTTATTGAAAGGATTAACTAATATAATGCATTCAAAGTGTTTGGAATAGCCACTAATATTCAATTTCAACAAATATTTGAATATTAATTCCTCTCCTGGAGCACAGGCCCATGCTCACTGCCAAACCTTTGCTCAAAGACCTGATACCCAAACCCTTAGCTCTCTAGGGAGATTGGCCCTCTCCTGGGGCCAGTTACCTCTCCTTCAGGAAAGTTCTCTTGGTAACACTCTCTCCCACCATGGTAGGACCCCTTCCAGTGCTCCATACTCACACCACCTCAGCCAGCTCAGACAATGGCCCACGTTGTGGGATAACTCTACATGCTGGGCAGGATAGGGGAGGATGCTCCCCACACACAAGGGGGTCTTCGTGGGCACACAGGAGTGGAGTGGGAAAGTATTACTAGAAAGACTCTCTAGAGTGGTTCTCCAGGGAAAAACCATTCTTCTTCTCCAGCAAAACACCAGGTTGAGATCTTTGGATGGAGACGGAAGTGAAAATCACACACAGATTAGGGCCATAAAGGGAGAGTACCCACTAGACACAAAGCAGCCTAGCAAAGGGAGTAGAGGATGAAGAAAAATTTCCTTAAATTTACCTGGGTAATTTTGGCTTCCTGAAAGTTCTCTCCAGTTACTAGGGCAACTTTATCCCAATTCGCTTCTTATCCTCCACATTGTCACCACTCAGCATGGCACCCTCCTACACATACCTGGTTTTCACTGTAATTGTAACACACTCATTAATAATGGGTTTCAACCTAGGCTGCACATTAGAATTGCCTGGGGAGCTTTTAGAAATCCTGGTGCCCAGGCATACTCCAGACCAATTAAATCAGAATTTCAGGAGTAGGATCCAGGTACGAGTAATTTTTAAAGCTTCCAGGTAATCCCAAAGTACAGCCAAGGTTGAGAGCCACTGCTTTGTTCTCAGTTTAAGTCCTGACCTATGCTTCTACCATGTCCTTCAGGATCCCAAACCAACCTCACAAAGAAGTCATCTGTAACTCACAAGATAGCATAGCAAATTGCTTTAAGGAGGAAAGGCCTGATACCATTTCCTTAAAGAACTCAGATCAAGAACTACACACACACACACACACACACACACACACACACGCACACAAACATTCACACACGTACAGACATATACAAACACACCCTAATGGATACCTGCATTTACTTCCCTTAAAGCAGGAGAATGAATAGGTGACTAGAGTATGGACTCAGGTTGTGGGTATAGTGAGGCTATGAAAGCGGGTGCCCTCTCCCCACCCAAGGCCCCAATACCTAGCAGGACCTCTATGACCTCATGCTATAGTAGGTCAGAGTCCAAGGCCTGAGGCCTCACCTCCCTGGGCAGCTTGGGGTTCCTGCAGCAGCTACTGCCCTGCCTAACCCGTCCTACACCCCATCATGTTGGTTGGTACCCCCCACCTGCTGACACTGGATGAAGCTGATGCCACCTGGACCCTCATCAAAGATAAGGTAGGTAAAGAGGGCTAAAGAGGAGGTAACAAAGTGTGACCTAGATGGGTCTGAGCAGCTTATAAATAGGAAGGGGTTGGAAGCCTGAAGACAATAGTAGCTAACATTTACTCAGTGTTGGCTTATGTGTGAGGCACTGCACTAAGTGCTTTGCACAAATTGTCCAATTTAATTACGATTGTGAAAACAGTAAGAAAGGTTCCTTGAAAGACAATGGATAGGGAGCTATGAGACTAGAAAAGAGAAGTGCTAAGTCAGGGGTAGACTTAGGAGGTTAACAAGGCTTCCTAGAGTGAGTGACATTCTAGCTCAGCATATAGGAGTTATTCACATAAAGGGAAGAGGAATACCTGGCACATAAAGGGCACTTAATAAACACATAAATGAGCCGGGGGCGGGGGCAGGGAATGAACATTGCATACTAGTTAAAGGTAGAATATATGCAAAAGCCAAGAGAGGAAAAAAGAAAAATGTATATTAGTGAACTGCAAATAGGCCTCTGGAAGAGTTCAAAGAAGTAGTGGTGAAAATGAGGAAGAAGAGGTATAGGGGCTGATGCTGAAAGGCCTTTTACATTTTCTAAAGAACCTGAACTCTACCTTTGACCTCTTCACAGATATTTCCTCCAGCTTAACTTCCACAGAATGAGAAATTTGGGTTTTGAGCCAAATATACAGATTTCCAAGAGCAGGCAGATCTCAGCCCTGAGTTACTGGTATGCAGAAAATCCCACCAAATCTATATGGCCACTAATTTCTGAGATTAGAGAATTTAGGGATCAAGTTCTGGTCATGCTATCTGAAGGAGAGTGAATTTAAAGCATTTGCAGATGGCAGCCCACCAAGTTTAAAACAATCATCTTAAAGTAGTGCCTACCAAACTCAAAGCAGCCTTAATGGCATGTAGCTCCCATTTGAAATGGAGTAGCTGCTCCTGACAAGGGTCAGCTTCCCAAGAAAGCAGAAAGAGAAGAGCTAAAGCCCTCCCAAGAAGAAGAGCAACTAGTTTCAGCAGTGTAAAAGGTTGGTCCTGGACTAGATCAATTAGAATTAGGGTGAAGTCAATGGGGTCTTTAACTATTAGGAAGCTACACTGTCTCTGAGAATCAGAGAAACTCCCTGTTCTGTTTAAATGGAAAACTGCCAGGAAAGTCAGGGTAGGGACATGCAGGATAAATCACTGGTGGTATGTGACAAGTTCAAGGAGTAGGACACCTTTGAGTAACCTGGTTTCCCCCTCCAGAACTGCTGATTTACTGGGCACTTTGTAGAACATCTCGCTAAACAGAATTTGGCTCAAGGGCTCCCTATTCAGAATTGAAACCAGACAAGGTACCTCCAGGAAGATAATCTTCCACCATCACTTTCCTGGGCTGCCCCTGGAAGAGCTAAATTTGCAGGCCTCTAAGTGCTCAGAACTTCTACCCAGAAATGCAGTGGAAGCTGGTAGTAGTCTCAAACGGTTACTCGGCCAAGAACACACTCATCCGAGCATAGAGCTGAGCACTTTATTTTTCCTATTTTAGGATAACCATTGGGGCCCTCAGGGTAAAAATAAGGGCCTAATAAACTTCCGTGGCAAATTCACATCTACATTCTGAAAAGGAGTTTCCAGCTTAATCACCTTTTAGCAGAAATTTAGACCATAAGATCCAGGTATTTTAAACATCACACTCCTGTTAGAGGGACCTTTCCTGGAGACATTCCCATTCATCTCATTTGTATAGAATCCTAGGCACCAAAGGAGCAGCTAGGGTAGGATTATGAGGTTATATCTGATGATTACGCTTTCACTGTCATGAGGCAGAGCACTCTATACAAAAATGCTAACCCACCATTGCTCTGCTCTTAGCCTTGGAAATTCAACTATCCTTCTCAGGGTCCTGTTCCTCAGACCTATGCCCCCACCCAAAAGTTAAATGTCCCATATCTTAGTGAAACAAAGGAGAAAGAATGACAGGAAATTCTTCCATACAGATCAACAAAGAGCACCAGTTATTTCCTTGGCAAGGTGACAAGGCAGTAGTGAATAGCTACTTCAGCTTGTGTAAAGTGCATCAGGTAGCTACCCTCCTCTTATGCTAGGGGGCAGCACTTCCAAAACAGCTTTGTATAGCAAAAAGCAGACCAACCTTAAGGGACTATTGGTGAATTCTACCAGAAAGCCAGTAAAGTGAGCAACGCCATCAGCAGGGGCAGACATACGGGATGGAGGGGCTGGGGGAGGGGAGTAGAACACACAACATTTTAAGAATAGGACTCTAACGTGAAAGGGGCCCAAAGAGGAACTGTGTATGCTCCTTAGCAGAACACAGAGCCAGAAGTCTCAGCCAACAATAACTTGGATGAGTCAAGATCATACCTAAGTACAGTTACTAGAGAGGATCTTACAGGGCTTCCCAGTTGGTCACAAAATTAAATTTTCCAGAACTGGGTTACCAAACACAAAAAGGCCAAGACACGAAGGACAAAACCAAGAACTGCAATCCCTAAAAGCCTGTTGGAACTAGCATTAGAAAGATGAGGCCTCAAATCCCTGAAAGAACTATCCCCTGTAGCTCAGGCAGAAGGAGTATACTAAGGGGTTATAGACACGGTGTGGACTTCTAAACCTATTTCTGTATATCCACTCTTGGTGAATGACCCATCTAACCAATCTCCTAAGAATAATCCTTGAGGATGCCTTTCCCCACACCCCTTAACTGACCAAGTTCTACTAATTCTATAACCTAAATACCTTCCCCCATTAGTTTACTTCGGAGCCTCACGTCTTACCTGGAATTTTACAGTACTCTTTACTGATTTTTCTCTCTTTATTTCATGCCTTCCTATTCAAAATTAACTTTCTAAAATGCCTACCTGAATCGTGCCCCTCCTAATCAGAGCCCTTCAAGCAGCTTCCCATTGTCCTCAGGATAAAAGTCCCATCACTTAGCACACACACAAGGCCTTGAATAATCAAGCTCCTGTGTGCTTGTCCCTCTCCGTACCCTACACTTAAGCAATATGAAATCGTCCATTCCTGACTGTGCCCCTCTGGTTTGTGAGTTCAACTTTTTTCACTGGCTGTTCCCCCTGCCTATATTGACCATTCTCCTACCTGGCCAATGCCTTTAAAGTTAAAGCATCACCACCTAGAAACTAAGCTTGATCCTCTTCTATTAAAGACAAAGGCTGTTAAATCACATCTCATCTGCTCCACAGCTTGCTCTCTGAGCAAGGACAAGGACCGTCTCATTTTTTAATGCATTCCCAGTATCCAGCAGAATCTGGTACATAGTAGACATTCAGGTTTTGCTATAGGGGAGAACTGGGAGGCAAGCAGGAAGCACAACAGTTTGAGCACTTTGTGAAGTGACAGTGGAGGGGTAACTCTAGAGGAGGCTACCAGGTAATTCCTAACCTAACCCTAACTCAGTCCCTGATCTATACACTGGCCACCTGCAGGTTATCGAGGAGCGCTTTGGGCCCAATGTAGTGGCAGTACCTTTCCTGTCAGATGCAGCCTACTATGACCTACTGGGTGTGCTCGTGAAACAGTCCCGCCCAGCCCACACCCGCCTGGCTCTGCCAGGTCGTCAGGGCCGGCGGGCGCTACAACCAGTGGGGCTGCTACCGAACCTCCTGGAGCAGGCAGGCTCTGAGGGTGTCTTTGCCCACTGCACTAGAGAATACTCACCAAATGGCCGAGCAGAGACAGCCTATGAAGAAATGCGACTGTTGGATGGGCAGCCCTGCCGGATCCGCTTACATATGGGTGGCCTGCGCAAGAAACTGGCCTTCCTGCTGCTGCCACCAGGGCAGGTGAGCCTACAGCAGACTCTTCCCTGGCTCCGAAGCACCCACAGCATCTACGTCATCTACCAGGTCTTCTCCTGTTCCTGGCTACAGCTGGGGCTGCTGCCTACAGCCCGTGAGCCCCAGCTGCTCCGGTTACAGCGGTCACTGCCTATTGCCTTCTCCTGCCTCAAGTTTTCACTGCGGCCCAAGGGAGTGCTGGGACCACAGAAGCCCCTGATCAAAGACCCACTGCCCCACGGGGCCAGTTGGGTCAGACCCAACCTCAGCATCATGCCACCTCCAGCCCCCACATCAGCCCCTGACGATATCCCCGAAGCTGCTGACGTGACCCCACCTGTCCCAGCCCCACCTACACCGCCTCCCCAGGAAGGACCAGAGGGCAGACCAAGCAGATTCTCCTACAAGGGCCCAAACCCCTTCCGAAGGGGGCCCCAGATGCTGTCAGGTACTGCTAGGGGAAATGAAGATGAGAGGGATGGGATGAGGTGGAGGGCGAGGGCATGGGGAATATAGCCCAGGAATGTAGGGGGCACCCATGACTCCACACAGGACCCTGTGAGGGGAATGGAGTGAGGGAGCCAGGGGAGGTGAGATGGAAGCATGGCCCTGGTGAGGTGGTGGGTACAGCACAGAAGACCAGAGGGAGGGACCAGGGAGGCAAAAAGACCCACGCATGAGTCAAGCTGTGACTATCCCCAACCCTGGCAGAGAACTGGCTCTTCAGCCCCCGCAGCCCCCCACCAGGAGCCCAGGGCGGGGGCCCCGGGGACCCCGACCGGCACTCCATGTCCCTGCCCCTGCTGCAGGCTCTGTCCTCGGAGTTCGACAGCGACGAATGAAGCTGAGGCGAGAGATGCAGGGGGCAAGGCCCCCAAAATCTGACGTAGGGACACTGGTCCCCAATAAACATCAGCTGCTGCCCCCCCAAACCATCCTAGGCCCATGGTGCTTCTTCCTGCAGGAGTCTGGAGGAGGAAAGTCCCAACCTTTTCCCCTAGGTTTCATGTTCCCTCACCCTCTAAAGGCATAAGAAGTACCTTGAAACCTTGGTTGGCATCGTGTCCTCCCCAGAGAGAAAATACCCTGACCACTTCCCCATCTATGTACAACTTTCTTGGGGCCCCGGCCCCCAGAAAAAGGGTGGGAAAGAATAATGAGCACAGAATAGAGATTTCCCTTTTATACATATTGCAACGAGTTCTCCAGAAAACATTCATCGGAAATAAATTAAAAAGTCCTCTTGCCACTGCCTCCAAACATAAAAAGGAGCCTACACCCTGGCCCCAGCCCAGGCCACTCAAGGCCCTGATTGTCCATGGAAGAAAGTTAAGGATTGAGGGGCCCGAAGCCTGAGACAGAAGGGCCAGATCCCTCCTCTGAAGTATCCAACAAGAAAGGTGAGGTGACAGCGTGCGCCTGGGAGATGGCAGCCAACTCCTTGAGAAACTCAGGGAAAATGACTGCACAGTAGACAGCATTCTTGACTCGCAGAGCCTCACCTTGGCGCTCAGGGGCCCCACCCCGGAGGGGCAGGACTGGCGGCGACGCCCCAGGGGAGCCCCCACCTAGGCCAAGTCCTGCGCTGTCTCTCCCAGGCTGAAGAACCATCTGTGCCGCCTGCCGAGCCCTGGTTGGACTGTGTGCGTGCCGCAGGAGCAACTCCCCCAAGGACGGCCTCCGGCTCTTCACTGGGAACAAACAGGAGTGTCGTGAAGGTGCTAGGGTCAGACAAGGTGCCATGGCCTGGCAGAGGAGATTCCAACCGCACTCCCCCCACCCACCCCCGCCACCCCGTGCCCAGGTTCATGGACTTCTGGACTATGACTCTTAACTCCAAAGTGCTGTCTGTCCAGCCTCCTTCCCTCTATCCAGCCTCCCCACCAGCCAGCCATCATGCTCAGCCTTTAGTCAATCAACTCTTCAGACACTTCATTCCCAGACAAGACCCCTCCCTTCTCCAGGCCCCTTCACCTTGAGGGATTCTCTTACTGCTCCTCCCTTTCCATTCTATTCTACCACACCAAGCTCCTTCTCCTCAGTCTGTAACATGACCTTACTTCTTGCTGCCAGGCACCTTTCTATACTAGAGTCAAACACTTCCTCCTTCCCCCTGCCTATCTATAACACCTCACCCACATCCTCTGCTCCTTCAGTACCAACAGGGGCTATGTATGCAGTCATAGTTCAGTGATTTTATCAGATCTTTCACACACCACTGTCCCTCCAAGATCTGCTCTTCTGTGCCACCACTTAGCCTTCCACCAATCCCTCTCCTATATCCACCAAAGCCACCCTCTACTGGTTGTGGCCAGACAACTTCATGTCAGCTTAGACTCAAATGAATCACTTAAAATGCTGCCTTCTCTCCTCTAATTTCCTGCCTAGATTCCTGGCACTGGATCTATTCTTGGCCCTGTCTAAGATCTAAGAGCCTAGACTCTAGGAATTTAGTCTCTAGACCATGATCCCGTTCCCATTCTCGACCTCTAATATTGGCTACAGAGATATGCTAAACAGATACATCAGATTTGGCATTCAGAGCCCTTTACAACTAGGTCCACACACTTCCTCCCACCTCCTCTAGAAACTCTCTACAGCACCCCCTGCTTTGGCATCCACACCTATCTGCTCCTCCTGGAACCCTCCAGGCTCTTTTCATGCTTCTGTAGCCCCTTCCGCCTTAATTTTGCTCTCCTCAATGTTTTCATCCTTGGCCTAATTTCTCCATCCCCACCTCTCCTCTAATGTGCCCTCCACTAACTTCCCAATTTATTCCCCATCACACTGCATTTTAACAACTTGTTCTCACGTCTTCTATCTCATACATTAATCTGTGAGTTTAAGGGCTTGGACTCTGTCTTATTTACCTCTACATCCCTGGACCCTCCACCGCAAACACAGTACCAGGACTATGGAAGCAAGAAATTCTTCCTGGTACTGGACCATGAGGAAATCATGCTAAGGAACTTCAGCTGGGCCTTCACAGCTATATAGTAACCTTTCTGGTACTCTCTTCCCACCTATACGCTTCCCTCCTTAAGCCCGCATCTCACCTCTGCTCTCTTGCTCAGCATATTATTTTGCCTCCTACTTCAATAAGCAAATAAAGGATGACTTCGATTTTCTAAAATTTCCCTCCACACCTCAAAACTCCCCTGGTACATATCATTTCCTCCTTTGATCTCTCCTCATTTGCCTCAAATCAGGGGAAAAAACTTTCCTGGTACTCTGGATCCTACTTACTTCTACCACGTTTGGGACCGTGCTCCCTCAGTTATGACAATCCTCTAGTCACTATGTAGCCTATCAGCTTTTTGAAAGCAAAGATCTCATCTTGTACCTCTCTGAGTTCCCTGTACCAAAGACAACACCTAGCACATACGGCAAGCACTCAGATACTTGCAGATGAAAGATCTAAATTTAAAATATCACGGTCATATTTTACTCTTCCTTCTTCCTTATACCACACAACCACTCACCAAACTCTGCCAATACTTCCTTCCCATTTCCACCTTATCAAATTCTTCCTTTCTATTTCCACTATTCTAATTCAAGCCTCACAGGTCACATCTGCATTATGGCAGAAGCTTCCCGATTGCTCTTCTGACTCCATTTTCTCCTAGCTCCAGTACACCTAGCGCATGAACTAATATACTTATCTCCCCACTCCCAGAGTTAAGAACTTTCAATGGTTTCTCACTGCCTAAAAGTTTACAACTCCTGCTCAGCCCAACTTCTACTCTGAGAACCTTCCACTCTGACCAAATCTTTCCGGCCTTACTACCAACTCTTCCACTACCTTCCAAATCCCCTGCTCCAACGAAACAGTTCTGCTGTCCCCTGAACAAAAGAATAAAGCCATCCCACTCCTTGACTACCCAAGTCCTACCTACCTCTCAAGGCCCATGTCTTTTACCAAGCTTTAACAATGTATCTCACCCTAGAGACTATTCTGTCCCCTTGCCTGTCCCCAATTTCTAGGGTAGTTTTTGTTGGTACCGTTGATTTGGCTCTCAGTGGACAGAACCATGTTTTTCCTCTGACCAGAAACCTGAGGACAAAATCAAGACTCCACTCTCTACAACTCCCCAGTTCCTGGCACAAGCCTTCCACCTTAATAAGAACTCAATTAACCTGAGCTAATCAGTTGCCTAGGGAGGACAGGGAGCCGGTGGCAGGGTAGGCCTCACCTAGGGAATCCGATCGGCGGGCGGCAGATCCTGCTGCAGGGCCCTCAGTCCAGTCCAACTTGCCACGGGCAATGAGGTACTTCTTGGCTTTGGATAGCAGTGCTGGGAAGTCCTCCTGGGAGGCTGCAAAGCTCTCAATCTTATTCTTCACAGAGCCCAGCACCTATGAAGCACAACTTCATGACACTTCTGGGTGGCTCTAGACTGACATAGTCCTTTCTAGCCCCACTGGGCCTGTTCCCAGCCCCCCCAGGGCCACTCCAGCTGCGGGCCTGGCCCACCATGGAGCCTGAACGCACCCATGCATGCATGCATCGCACACCTGCAGCAGGGACTTGACACTGGGCTGGAAGACCATGTTGGTGTTGAGCAGGAAAGAGCGGAGCAGGGGCTGGGGGTGACAGGCCAGCTGGGCCACCAGCCCCGTCAGCAGGAAGTTGACATAGACGGAGTTCTGCAGCATGTTCTCGAGTTTGGCAAAGAGCACAGCCATGAAGGGGCCTGGGGGGGTGGGCACAAGGACACAAGGCCTGAACACAATGCACATCACACGCATTCCTCCCCAAAACAAGAGATCCCCCCAACTAGATGAAAATTATTTGTATGTCAGAAAATTATTTGTATGTTTAAATATCTTGTGACCACCTATTCTGGAGGAGATAAAATGGCAGACACCAAATGGACCCACAAGAGGTCCAGATGCCAGCTTTATACACATTCTAGCTGAAGAACCAGACCACAGGCTCTGGAATCAGACAGACTTGGTTCAGATTTTAGCTTTACCATTTACTAGTTAAGTTACTGGATGAATCAAAACTCTCCAAGCATAGTTTCCTGCTTGGTAAAATAAGAAAATACACCCACCTCATAAGGTTAAGAGGATCACAGAGATGCTGATACACAGCATTTAGGCCAAAATTTAGCAAATTTTAAGTATTCAATAATAGCTATAAGCTATATAATATTTTTCAGTTTTTTAAAAAGCTTCACCCAAGAGGACAACTGAAGAAAGAAAAAATGAGAAAGTGATTAGGACCAAAGGAAGAAATGAGGTTACACACAAGACAGAGGATAACACTAGACCTGAGTCAGAAATAAAGCAAGAAGAAAGCACAGTGAACTACATTGGTCAACTTTTAGTTAGGGGAGAAATCTTTGGAGAACCAAAGAAGAAATCAGATCTGTTCAGGAGCTGGGAACCAAGATAGTGAAACAGAATTTGTAGGAAAAAAAAGAGCTTAGTTCAGGGCCAGAGAAAACTGACTCAGGACAGACACTTTGGTGGAAAAGAGGATGGCAGAAGGGATTAGAATGATCTTCTGGGAGAACTGGCCTCAATTGAGCCAGATCACCAGCACTAGAACTGTAAACCATCACTGTCTGTCTGGTCAGGGATTTGTCGGGGAGAGGAAGTGTGCCTAGGAACTGCACTATGACTTGAGGCGGAAGAACAATGAAGGGCAAAAGACACTGAATCCTGAAAAAAGATCCTAGAACATTCTTCACTCCACATGCACATGACTAGCCTTAACTCTAAAACAACTCTAGATTAGCAGGGTCCTAAGATACCCCATAACTTCGTCCTTCTCATCTGGGGGACTTTTTTGCAAGAGAAAAAGCTCAGATGAGTTTACGAAGAAGACAAAGGACAGAGCTTCAATTGACGCTTCAAGAAAGTGGTAAAACTTGCACACCACGTCCTAGTTGTGCAGAACAGGAAAGAGCAGAGCAAAGGCTAAATAAAAGATATATTTTCTGCAGTCTGCAAGAGAGACTTGTCATTACTCCACAACTAAAGGCCTGATGCTGTGCAAGCCGCATGGCAGCATATCCCAGGCCCAGTTAGGACATGTACTGATCAATGCATAATAACTTAACTACAAACAACAGGAAGATATGTGGGTGCCGTGGTCAACTTGTATCTGCCATGCACCCAAGAGATGATAATCCTAAACTACCACGTGCTGAGTTCTCACAATGCAGCAGCATCACAGTAAGTGATTTACATGCATCAAAGACATAGATGGGACGCTAACTCAAGGTATGTCTAGTCCAAAGCACTACACAGCTTCCAGAAGTGCCTCCCCACAAATCCCCAGCATGGGGTGTAGAGTATGAACAGGAGCCAGATGAGGCTTGGGCTGGGTAAAGCGGGCTCTCAAACAAAAACAAAGAGTTAGCCCAGCCACTCAGGCCAGATCTAGCCCCAGGGTCTGTTGGACAGGCCAAAAGAACTTAGCCGGGGGCTCAGGGCCATGCTCTGTCACTTGCCCTGATAGAGGTATTTCACTCTATCTGCTTCAGTTCTTACTACTAACCATAAACCCTTAGAAAGTCTTAATGAGCAGTCAGGGCAACCAACAAGGTACAAGGATAGGGAACAGGAGAAACTTGAAATTGAGCCCTTCTCTAAAGAGGCTGGGAGAAAGGAGGCAAGGGCAGAAGAAGAGAAGTACACCAGACAGCTGACACTGGGTCACAGAAGAGCTGACAGGAGACCCAACACCCAGACAGATACACTGGTGGGAACAACATGGAACAGCATGATTTACAGGTGCCTCACATACAGGACAGCACGTATGTCTCCCACATGGTTCAGATACATTATGGTGATTCACCAGGAAACACCAAACACAGGATATGCTGATCACACATCCCAGGAAACAGCCAGACTGAGGAAGAGGAGGAACATGCACATAGGACAGATATACAAGGCTTAGACATAAGTCATTATTCAAACCAGCACAAGCATGGAAGACGTACAGACAGACACAGAGACACAAGTATGACATGATATGTATTTGGAGGGGACCCAAGCAAAATGGATGAGGAGCTAGGCAAGTACACAGGAATGACATGGCCAAGAAGTCTCAGAAATCAGCACAAACATGTTGAGAACATGCAAAGAGTACACAAAGGAGAAGACCTAGGCTAAGTAGCTTACCAGTGAAGGGCTGGCTTGGCAGCTGGTTGAGAGTCCGCAAAGGGCTGCTGAGGAAGGGGCCAGGGGGCTCAGGGGGACAGGTGAAGCTTTCGTAGGCCTCCTCCTCCTCAAGAGGTAGTGAAGGCTCTAGAGGGGGCTCTGAGCCAGCACCCCCATTGCTCAATGCCACCTCCAGCTCCCGGAGCTCCTGCCCAAAGCCCTCTAGTCCTGCCATGCCCTCGGAGGTGCCCTCCAGTAGTTCCCCAGCTCCCTCCTGTGGCACCCGACGAACCTTCTTGGCCCCCTCAGGCCACGGTCCTGGCACCCCATTGAGCTGGGGAGGGGGCAGGTGGCCAGGGCCCTCTCTTGCACCCGCAGCCAGCCCCCCACTCCCCAGCTCTTCCTCCTCCCCTTCCCCCGCATTGTCCCTGTCCTCCTCAGGCAGCAGGCTGCGTTTCTTAGTCCGGGAGCCAACAGGACTGGGCTCAGGAGGGGGCCGCTCGCCATCATAGGGGGCAGACCAGGTACGGCAGGCCTGGACACAGCGGTCCACACCGCGGCGCGCCTCACGCAGATACTCCAGGTAATTGTCTTCCAGCTCACCAGGCTCCTCCACAGGGCTGGGCCGTCGGCCAGGGCTGGAGGCCGGGGATGCAGCAAGCCCTGGTGAGCGAGGGGCCGGAGCTGGGGACTCAGAGCCACCCAGGCTCTGCTGGCGCAGGAAGAGGGCCAGACGAGATGGCGTGGAGGGCCGGGGTGCCGTCACCACAGAAGAGGAGTCAACACTTGGGCTTCCAGGGCCTGCAGAGGGCAAAAAAACATACGAGAACTCAAAGAGCCAGAAGCGCAGGAGGAGGGGTGAGACACCTTGGGTAACAGAGAAGGCAGCGAAGAGGCAGAAACATGGGACCGATTCGGACAGCTGACTCTCTACCCCTCAAATTAAGTTTTCCCTCATCCACCACCCGCTCCTCACCACCACCAACACCACAAAAACAACGGAAACAGAAGAGTACAACCGGAGTGAAGAAAAGGAACAGCTTTCCTCAGAAGCTACATCTCTTTGGTGAGGTTAAGGATCCACCCTACCACAGCCCTCAGCAACCTCCCCAAAGATGGAATGCCACTCGTGGCCACCTCCCTCCTCCCACCCCGGCCCCACCTTCTTGCTGGGCTCCCCCAGAACCCAGGCCATACCCGTCGTGTCCTCCCTTCTCCCTGCCTCTCTGCTAGGCCCACCTCGTGCCCACGAGGCATGCTCTGGACGAGGTGGGCTGGAGGCACGGTGCCGACAACAGCGTGGGATTAGGGAGAGAAACTTGTCTGCTGCTCGTCCATATAGGTCCACATCACGCACAGCTGGCTTTTGGCTCAGCATCACATGGTTACACGGGACAAGATACCTGGGAAAGACAGCAGAAAAGGGACACAGGATAGATCAGGAAGGAAGGACAGGGCTTGGGAGAACATCAGTGGAACTACATAGCTTAGCCAGGCTTCGAGAGGACACACACAGGCAACCCCAATGCAACCCATCGCCCCAGCAGTGCACAAGGCCCTGAGGGCCCTGAGGGTTCAGGATCAGCCATCCCTCAGCCCTGTCCCCACAGGTACCTGAGAACCAGCTGCAGCAGGACATCCTCACAGCTGAGGTTCAGTAGGGTCCTGAAGAGACTCAGAGAGACCATGCAGAGCTGGGGGGGTGGGGGAGGAGGGAGGGAGTCACCATAAGAGCTCTCTACCCTCCAAGATGTTTACCAGATGGAAACCTCCCCAACCCCAGGCCCAACCAACCTCTCCTGGAGCAACAATGGCACAGGGCCTGGCACAAAACAATCATTCAAATAGTAAATAAATGATCACATGATCTTTGTGGTCAAAACTTCATTATTCACAGACAGGAATGAACCACATGTCAGATTTAATGTATTTCTATAGACCATACATAAGTCAGCAAACTCTCTGGCTATATATACCTGGCAGCAGAGATACCAGCAATACTTAAATGGAATGAATACCCATGAAAAGACCCCAGGAAATACTGGGACTGAGTGAACGACTAACAGGAGACAACAGCAACGTGATAACTATCTGTCATGATAACTGTTGGCAGACTATAGCAGCATAGTAATTGAATGCCTACCAACAAAAAACCAGAGGGAACCTGGAAGACTCCCAGCTGGGAAGTGGGTGTGGCTATGAACATGGAGTCTGCGTCACCTCTCCAACACCAGTGTCTCTCTCCAAAGGTAGGATAAAGAAAAGTTCAAGGGCAGCTGGCAGGAAAAGAAAAAAATAGGTGGGTCCAGAACTAAGGAAACCTTTTGTTTTAGAAAAGTAAAAAGGGTGGTTTGCCTCTGCCTAGGTGAGGAGAACAGACACATGCAAGCACTCCCTCACTTCTCTGAATCCCCAAAGCACTTTCCCTATATTTTGCTTATGGCAACTATACCTTGAGCTCCCTGAAGATAACTATGGGGTCTTAGTCTATAGCACTACCTGCATAGTCTAGGTGTTCATCATTTACTAAATGATTGTGGGGGAATTAAAAGCAAATCATGATGGGAAAGAGATAAGATAGCAGTTCACATTTTAGACAGCATGGATATTTATTCTAAATGATCATTTTAACTGGCAATGAAAACATTCAGACTCACTGAAAGATTGTGTGGTAGGTAGAAAAATGGCCCCTCAAAGATGTCCAGGTCCTAATCTCCAGAACCTGTAAGTATTTCACCTTATGTGGCAGAAGGGACTTTGCAGGTATGTTTAAGGTTATTAAGAAATTTAAGATGGGGAGAGTAGCCTAGATTAGCCAGATGGGCCCAATCAAATCACATAACTCTTTAAAAGAAAGGAACCTTTTCTAGCTGGGTCAAAAGAGGAGAAATTTGAAGCATGAGAGGGACTCAATCCATCACTGATGGCTCTGAAGATGGAAGAAGGGATCACAAGCCAAGGATTTAGTTGGTCTCTAGAAGCTGGGAATGGTCCTCAGCTGACAGACAGCAAGAAAACAGGAATCTCCGTCCTATAACTACAATTAAGTAAATCTGACTAATGACCCAAATGAACAAGGAAATGGGTTTTCTCCCAGGGCCTCCAGAAAGGATACAGTCCCGCTGACACTTTGATTTTAGCAGAGTGAAGTCCATGTCAGAGACATGACCTACAGAACTGTAAGATAATAAATTTGTGCTGTTTTAAGCCACTATGTTTATGGTAATTTGTTATGATAGCAATAGGAAACTAATACAGATACTCAGACTAGCTAGCCAGCATGATTCACCTTAAGCCACAAAAGTCAGGCTATAGCAGTTACGAAGTCAGGCCAACAGAATTGAACTTAAAAGGGCAATACAGGGAAAAGGAAAGCAATTGCATGTTTAACAGGGGCGTTCTGAAATCAGAAGAGATTTCGTTCCTCCAAGAACTGAGAACCAAGAACAAATACCCCAAGACCATGAAAGGCTCCTGAGACCAGGGGACAAAAGGCGAGACTAAACAGAAATATATGCTAAAGACACTGAGGGAGAACCAAAGAAGTTAAGATTAAGATAAAAACAAGATGGACAGAGCCTAGCAAAGAAAAAAATAAAAAATCAATCCTAGGAAGGAAATCGACATTCCCAAAACATGAACAGGACATTCCATGAGGCCAAACAAACTTAAGACCATGGTTGAATTTCAGCATAATTACAAATAAAACTTTTTCAGCATCTTTGTATAATTAAAGCTTTGACATCTATTCCCTATTGGTTTATGCCAATAATTCTTAACCCAAGGCATATATCATAACTACATTTTGAAATATTATAAAAATACACATGCCTTAGGTCTACTCCCAAAGATTATAACGCAAGAGATCTAAGGTTGTTGTGGTTATTGTCATTTTCATATTTTAAAGTATACACTTGGTTCAGAAACACTAGTCAAATCAGAGTCAGTCTAGAATATCTCATATACACCCTAACGTAGCTATTCAGAAACCTCAACTATACAGAACATAGCTATCCAGGAACCTTACCTACCTGGGTACTCTACTACCAGGTACCTCAGTTATCTAGAACAGTTTTCTAGAACCCTTAGTGATCCAAGAACTTCTATTTCAAACACAAGGACCCAGAAACTTCAATTATTTATAATAAAAGAAGGAAACAAAAATAGTGGCAGAGCCAAAATAAATGGCATAAAGTCCTGAGATAAACTAATGCTTTATTCCCCCAGAAAGACTTCAGGTCTTTATTATTTAGAAACAATTTACTCCTATTTTATATACATTTCTATTGGTTAAAATCTAAACTTCTTACCATGGTCTACAAAGCCACACATGATCCGAACTTACTCACCTCTCCTTCCCTTCTCCCCTTTGTTCACTATACCTCCAGTCACACTGGTCTTTCATCTCCTCAAATACCTTTCATTTCCTCTTCCCCATTTATGTCCTTTGTGTGCATCGCTCCCTCTCCCTAGACTGTCCTTCCACTCGCTCTTCAGTAGGATAACTCCCAAATGACCTTTAGGTCTCAGCTCAATGTCATCTCCTCAGAGAGATTTTTTTGACCACTCTACTGTTTTCTAAGCACCCTGTTGGGTTTTTTATAACAATGACCTCAATTTTCAATTATTTTAGTTATGTGTTTGCTTGTCTACCTCCCCTATGAAGGAAGCTCCATGAAGCCAGCAACCGCTGCTTACCATTATATCCTCAGCACCAGAGAGCAGTATGACGCATTCAATCAAAATGTTCAGGAGGAAGGAACATAAGTAGGCATGAGGGCAAATAGGTGCCCCAAGTTACAGCAGTTCGAATACAGCAAATCCAAAGGGAAGGAAAGGTAAACATACTAGTAATAGCTGGATCATCTATCAAAGCAGACACAAAGCCTGAAGAAGTGGTCTCAAGTCACTCCCAGCTGAAGAGAACCTCAGGCCAATGCTACATTACAAGTGTCGCACAATGGCAAAACCGAGAGCTATGATGAGCAGCTGAAGTCATCCAGAAAAAGTAACTGTGTCCTAGATTCATATATTACAAAATCAGGGGAGCACATTAAAACTGTACCCAAAACAGTTAAAAGTTTAATACTAGAAAGAAAATGCCACCTAACTTTGAAGTGATTGCTGGAGACAAAGGCCAAAGAAGGGCAGGAACACCCTCCCAGAACAAAGGTCGGAGAGAGAAGATGGCTCACCCAGGTAAGCCAGGACAGAGGTAGGGGCCATACCCGGGAGTTGCTGCCAATACGGGCAACAAGGGTGTCAAGGATGGTGTGGGTGTCATGCCGGTGTAACAGCAGGAATCGCAGGAAGGTACGGAGCAAGGCAGGCTCTGAAATACTCCGTAGAAAAAGTTCCAGATAGGCGGTACTGGCGATCATCTCCTCCACAGAGGTCTGGACGAAGGGAAGAGAAAGTTTGGAAATTTAGGGCTTCCCCACACACACACTAAGCCATTTCCCCTAAATTCTAAGGAGGTACCAGGAGCAGACAGGGAAAAAGGGAGGAGTACCCAGCCCACTGCTGCCCAGATTGGTCCTGGCATTGAGGTTACCACCCCTCAACCTAATCCCTTAATCTACCTTGCCACCAATGACTCTCACCTTGTGCAGGGCAGGGCCCATGACAGGCACCAGGAACCCATTATGGATATAATCAACCAGCTGCTTTTGCACCAGAGGGTGAGCCACCTGTAGGGGTGCAAGAAAGAGGATGGAGGCTTTTAAAGGGGACCATTATTAGGAAGGGAACAGAGTGGCAGAATACAAATAAGCACCCTACTCCCAAGCTGAAAGAAAACCAGAACTCTGGGAAATATACCCCCTCCCACCACATCTGCCCAGAATGACCAAGGGCCAGACCTCCTGGGAACCCCAGTCCCACCTGAATGACTGCATTGCAGAACTCTAGGGAACTCATGAAGAGTGCGAGGGCTGGCACTCCCAGCCAGTCCTCCCGTCGCAGGCAGTGCCAATCATCCCCTGGAACTTCAATCTTCCGAGGCAGTGAAGAGTACAGGGCACTCAGCCCTGTGGCCAGCACCTGGGGGCCATCCCCAAGGACAAGTTACCAAAGGCTCAGATAATATAGAAAAGGGTGACAGGGAACTATTAACCAAAAGTTTTTACGGGAGTAGGGGCAAGCACCATTATCAGAGCAGATATTTAGTTATCCAAGGTGCCAAGACTTCACCTGGAAACACTGGCCCATGAAGAGCCTTCATACTTGCTTTGTTCTAAGCTCATGTTTCGTCCCCACCCCAACTCCAGGTGCTGATTTCAAACCCAGGGGGGCTACTTCCTGAAGGAGAGGGCCCTGGTACATAGCGCCTCCACATCTCCTGGACAGGAAGGTGCTCTCCAGTGCTTATACCATACCCTACCCCCAATCCCAGGAGGTGCTGACCGGGCAGAAGTAAGAGTGATCTGCGATGTAGTGACCCACAGTGGGACTTCCAGCTGATAGAGCCATGAGCAGGAGTAGGGCATCACGGGCCTGCTGGCCCAGGGTGCCCTCTCGATGGACAAAAGGGACAAGGCGAGAAAAGAGGAGAAGTCGAGGAGCAGCTCCGGGCTCAGGAGGCGGCTGCAGGAAGAACTCGAGCAATGAAGGCTCCCGGGCCAGACACACGCACAGCTGGCTGAGAAGTAGCACCAGGCCTTCATCCAGTGCCGGGCTACTGGGCACAGGGCGGCCACAGGCATCCAGCAGGATCAGCAGAGCCTCACGAACTGGACCATGCCGCAACAGTGGCTGGCGAGCTTCACTCACTAGCATCTCAAATAGTTTCAGTTGCTCAGCCCGCCGTTCCTCAACCCCATCCCCAAGCTCATCCCACTGAAGCTGCCATGTCAACACACGGGTCAGCAGATCCTCATGCAGAGCAAACTCCAGCAGGGGCCCAGGAGCTGTGGGGGCCGAAGGCACCGCACGATCCTCTGCCAGCAGTGTTAGCATCTGGTAAGTGTGGTTGCGCACAGCGCTGAGATCGTCTGCACCTCCAGGAGCTGCCCGAGGGCCTTGTCGCTCCAGGATTCGCACCACCTGGGGAATCCGGACAGATGAGAGAAGAAATCTAAGATGATAAGGTGACTAGATGGTAAGGTGAGAGAACACAGAAGGTTAGAAGGATTCAGGTAGCCAGCAGATTGGGCCCTTCAGCCTATAGTCTCCTACCTGGGACCAGTGATTCTTGAAGACCATGAGGCAGGTCTCAGGGTCAGCCATGACAGGGGTCTGCAGACTGGCCCCTTGTGGTACACGGTGCCCAGGGCCCCGGGAGGCCAGTCTGCTCAGCCAGTTCATCCTCTCCATGAGGCAGGCTGGACAGAGCCAGCGGCCAGAGGGCCACACTCTGAGAATTTGCCAGCTGGAGGCTTTCTCCACTTATGTCTCTAGTCTGCTTCATCCGGTCTGAAGGAGCCAGCAGCTGTCCATGGAGCCAGAAGATGTACCAGGCTGGAGTAGTGAGCCCAGAGGTCACTGCCTGATCCAGACCTACAAATCTAATTTAAAGAGAAAGGATGGAAGAGGTTAACAGAAGTTTGCCTCTTTCTACTGCCCAGCAGGAAGAACTCAGAACCACCACACCACACACACAGTCAGCACCTTAAAATCAAGATGTCTAAAACAGAACTCATTCCAGCACGAAACTTGTGTTACTCCCCCAGCCTTCTCCACCTTAATAAATGATACCAATATTCACCTACCTGCTCAGGTCAAAAACCTAGGCATCATCCTTCTTTCTTCTTGTTCTTACTTCCAATATCCAGTTCATCAGCCTATCATCTATGCCCTCCAAACAGGTCTCACTATTGCAATAGCTTCCAATCTGGTCTTCATGCTTCCAGTTTTGCCCCTCTGAGAATCTATTCCCCACACAGCAACCAGAGTATTAAAACAAATTATACTACGTCTCTCCTCTGCCAAATACCCTCCAATGACTCCCTTATTGCACTGGCAGCAATTCAAATCCTTTACCTTAGTCTCTAGGGCACTATATTATCTAACCTGTATAACCTCCTACCATCCCCCTCCTCACTCGTGCTTTACTCATACAAGGCTTCTTGAATATTCGCTCTTCCTTCTGTCTGGAGTGCACTTTTCCTGATCTTCACATTGCTCATATCACTCAGTTCTTTCCAAATGCCATCTCCTCAGAGAGGACTTAATTCTATCTAAAGAGCACATCTTCCTAACTTCACTCTCTAGCTTCCTAATCCTACTTTCTTCTTAGCAGTTTTTCTACTTTCTGAAAATATTTATTTGCTTATTTATTTGTCTGTTTTCCCCACTACAATGTAAGCTCATTGAGAGCAAGGTTTCTCTGTTGTATCCAGTACCTAGAGCAGTGCCTAGAGACTCAACAAATATTTGCTGAATGTATGGATGCTTAAGTGAATGAATGAATGAACAAACAATGAACAATCAGGAAATCCAGTCTTGATCTGACTCCAGCCCTCTGGGACTGTTGAGGAAGAAATTTTTCTCTAACTATTACAAGTCCCTCCCTAGAAGCACACCCAGTAGGAAATACACAAATAGACCCTTAATTGGCAGAATAATCTTAAGAGGTAAAAATTCAGAGCCAACAAAAACAGCAAAAGAATTTTCCTTCTAGCAAAGAACACAAGGATACACTCCCATAAACACACATATACCCACTCCTGTCAGATGCATCCAACAGTCACTCCTGGGGACATGACGTGACACACTCACTAGAGAAAGGGGAAAAAGTACCAAAACAGCTGTTGGCCTCAGCTGTGGCTCACAGTTCCTTCTTCATCACATTTACCTCCCCCTCAGCAGTACTGTCTCTCCACAATATCTCACAAGTATAAAAACTTGAGAGGGAAAAAAAAAAAACTTCAGAGGAAAGGTGTGGTTCAGTAGTCCTTCCTCTTTATACTCAACAGGGCTAAAGGAACCCAGAGACCTGGCAACAGCCCCACACTTTGCCCTCCAGTTATATTAACCACCATCCCCTTCTACCCAGATACACTCTCTCTCACCATTATCAGCTCACGACTGAAGAGAGCAACTATGCTTAAGGAAACCTTCTAGTGAACAAAAGACAGTCTTTTTTTTTTTTTTTTTTTTCCAAAAAACAGTCTTAGAAAGGGTGGGGCCAGTCCTAAACAGCAGGCAGGGCTCACTCATTGATTAAGTCAGTGTACATCATACCAATAAGTACCAGGGCATTGTGCTAAGTCGCACTGGAAATATGAACATGGATAAAAACAGTGGGGGAAGCATAAACAAAAACTCCGGTAAGTATTATAAACAGAAGTATTTACAAAAATGTCATGGGGGTACTAAGGAAAGCAACTAAATCTGCCTGGGAAACTATAAGAGGATTCCAGAAAAGCGATGATATCTGATTCTTTAACAATGAGATACTGGCCACAAAGAGAGCAGAGGGAAAGGCCTTCTTCATATTTAAAACAGTATGTACAAAAATATGGCACTATGAAAGAACATAGCAAATTTGAAGAACAGTTGCAAGTTTGGTGTGGCTTAATCTCCTGACTATTTAGAGAAGAGAGATACAATATTAAGTGGAAGAGTAAACATGGGTGAAGGTTATAAATATCACTGAATATCATGCTAAAGAGTTTGGGTTTTCTCTATCAACACCCTGGAATAAAGGAGGTTTTTAAACAAGGAAATGACAAGATCAAATTTGCCTTTAAAAAAATGTCACATGGCAGTACCAGGTGGAGCAGAGAGAGACCAATGGCAGCAGACAATTTTTAAGAACCTGTTTCAGCAGTCCATTTAAAACAAAACAAAACAAAAAGGATGGCATGAACTAAAGGGGTAAGAGCAGAATTAGAAAAGATAAATCTGAGATTCACCTCTATGTCCCATAGCATGTCCCATGTGATAATGAAATTATTTACACCTGTAATATCTGTCACTAACAGCAAGCTCCTTGACAAAAGGGACCGTATCATTCATTCTTCTTTGAAATCCCAGTGCCAACATAGTACCCGGCATTCAAAATGTTTGTGAAACTGTATGCTGAATTAAAATCTTATACCAAGTAACACATACTGAGCACTTACTATGTGCCAGGCTCCATTCTAAGCACTACATGTTATGGCTCATTTAAGCCTAATAAAAACCCTAGATGTATTATTATCTCCATTTTACACACGAGGAAATCAAAGCCTAGAAAGGTTGAATAGTCAAAGTTAGCTAGTTAGTAAGCGGCAAGAATGGGATGCAAATGCAGATAATCTGCCACCAGACTTCACTTAATTGTGAAGTAAAAGCAGTAAGACCTACCAAATGAATGGAGGAGGAGAAAAGACCCCAATATGAAGTATAAGAGTCGCAGTAAAAGATAATTCCATTAACAGACTAGGAACACGTAACAAAGGGAACTGTGTTTTAGAAGAGGATGAGTACAGTTATGGACATGTTAAGTTTTGAGATGCCCACAGGATATCCATGTCTGGAAAGCAAACAGAAATTATACTCGAGCTCAAGAGTAAAATCAAGACTAGAGATATAAATCCAGGAGTCACCAGCTTATACGCAGTAGATGAAGCTATGGAAGTGGGTGGAATCACCCAGAGAGATCAGTAGATCATGAAAGGAGCCAAGGGTGACATTCTGGGGAAAACCAGGATTTTAAAAAGCAAAGGAGGAGGAATGTTTAAAAAAGCCTAGTGAAAGTAGCCAGAAATGAAAGGAGAAATCCAAGAAATAATGGTAATCTAGAAAACAAGCAAAGGGTGTTTCAAGAAACTGGAGGTTGCCCATAGTGTACAGTCTACAGAGAGATAAAGTATAATGAAAACTGAAAATAGTTAGTTGATTTCAGCCAGTCAGATAGGGAGCCTCAAGGGTGTTTGTCAAGTCAAGAAAAGAAGTCTGAAGAAAGTAACAGGTTGTGGATAAATAAGATGGGGACAACTGTCAGAAAAATCAAGTACAGTACTAGTCTGAGAAAAAAAAGTATACCACTTTCACTGAGAAAGGAAGAAAACAGCAAAAGATAAAGGATGGGTGCCATTTCAGTAAATCTGAAAACTGAAACAGGGGAGCTAATATCTACTACCACTCCCCACCCACATACTCTTCCCTCCCTCACTCACCCAAGAGAGTTGGGGAGAAGAGCAGGGGGTAGAAGATGGAAGAGCCACAGAAAGCATGCTCAGTCCATGCAAATGGTTTCCTATAAACTATCGAACACAATCACACTAGCTAGTATCTATCACCAGCAGAGATGCACTGGAAAAGGTACTTACCCGTCTGCCCTAGTATTTAAGGTCCCAAGTAGGCATGGGCTGAGGAAGGTAGAGCAAACAAGTGAGATTACTGGTAAGAAATCTCCCCTGTTACCAGACCTGTCACTTGTTACTCTTCTTAGCCCTGGGATACTGCATCATCCCTTGCTAGTTTCCTTAAACTCTACTCATATTTTTGTAAATATAGTCCATTTATTATTAAATTCTTCCCAAACCTAATCTGTCCCATCTGCTACCTTCAAGGATCCTGACTGCTGCAAGAATATTACTGGTTACAGAATGCTTCCTCAAACATACCTCATTTGAGGACTGAAAACAAATAGCGGCCCTAAGGTCAAGCAAGAGTAACACAAAGTAGTAAATAAAGCATGAGCTCTGGAGTCCCTCAAACAAAGGTGTGAATCTCAGTCTACCATTTTCCGACTTCATGACCTTAAATAAATCACTTCACACATCAGAGCCTCAGTTTCCTCATCTACAAATTCCTGATGAAATATGTATTGTTACTGTTTTACCATTTACATAAGATAACCTATATAGAAGTCCAGGTGCTCTGTAAATGACCTTTTCCTCCCCTCTTCCCTCTCCTGATCCTGTCTGACCAAGGTGCCCTCATCGCTGACAGAAAGCAGAGATCTAACCTACTCTGACACACGCATCCTCACCAGCTCAGGCATACCCCAGGGAGCTGCAGAAGGGCCAAGCATCCGGTCTTAGCAAAGTGAGGCCTTAACATGTCCAGCACTAAACTGCCTCCAGCTTCTAGGACTCACTTCCAAAGACTAATGAACAGCTTCTACCTTGTGACACACCTGGGGCACCCACTTCTGCTCCACTGCTGGACTCACATAGGGCACTGCTCACAGAGCCAAGGGGAACTGGCCTCCAGGACTTTCCCTCCACACCCCACCCCCATTTCCTCAAAGACCTCAAAGAGAAGAGCCACACTGAAATCAGTGTCTCAGAACCCAAAAGCCAAGGCTCAACCTCTTCACATACTTCAGAAACCTAAAAGAAAGCCATAGCTTTCTGTCACCTACTTAAGACCCCCTCACTCCCTGCTAACCCTAAAAAAGTTCAGAACAAGAAAGAAGAGAAAGGAATCACCACCCTATTACTGTGCCCTTTCCTCCCACAGCAAAGTCTAGGGAAAAGTAAATCCCTCTTCCCAAATTTATCTACAGGTTCAGCTGCCGGGAAAAAAGAAGCTGATCTTTCAGACCTCCCAAATGGCCAAGGTCAAGCACTCACCGTAGGACCCAAAATACAGCCTTATAGGCATACTCAACAAGGGTATCCACCAACCTCAGAATAACAAGCACAAGGCAGGAAGTGGCTCAGCCTCAATTAGAACCTTTGCCCTGGGAGAGGCAAAGAGGGAGAGGGAACTGGGGGCAGGGATACACCTGCAATACCTATAGCAGACAGAGAGAGACCAAAACAACCTTCTAAGAACAGGTCAGTGAAGTTCTAAGGCTTCTCTCCCCCTACAGTGGCTCTTCCTAGGCTCTTCCTCTTATTGACATAAGAGGCAGCGATGGGCTGTTACCCTATATACTGAAAGTAGAAAGATCTGATTAAAACCTCATAGTAATACAAAAGGGAAAACCAAACAAACAAACCCCACCTCATAGGAGCCTACAATCTAGAGCTCAGCTTATACATATCTTCGCTCCTTGTCTATCCCTCAGCTTATACATATAAGACAAATAGGATATCAGTGTATGGTCCTAACTCACTCCCACCCCTCTCCCTAGTACCACCTCTGTTTCTTGCAGGGATCTCCATACCTAACTCCAGCAGAGCCCTCATAACTCACAATGTGAACTCTACTGCAGTGAGTTTTACAACAGTAAATCCGCATGTCACACGCGGCTTTCTCCACCCTTTTTGTGGGAGAGTGACAAAGAAGTCAAAGAGGAGGTGAAACTGAACTACATCCTAATGGATGAGGAAAGTTCACTGGGCAGAGAAGAAAAGGCATTCCTAGTAGAGGAAGCGGCTATTACAAAGATATCAAGGTTCAAAAGAGTAACATGTTTGTTAGGGAACTGTGAACAATTTATTCAAGCTAGAACACAGAGTAGAGAGAGTAGCAAGAGATGAGGCTGGAGAGGTGAGTCGAGGCCAAATGATGCCATATTAAGGAATCTGGATGTTGTCCTACAGAACACAAAGAGCCAAAAGTTTTTAAGCAAAGGAGCTCCTGATCAAATTTGTATTTTTAGAAAGATAATTCCAGGGATGGATTAGAAAAGAGCAAGTCTGGAGGCAGGAAACTGCCGGGGGGAAAAATCCAGATGAGAGATGAGGAGGAAGTAAACTAAAGCCTTAACTGTGAAAATGTAGCAGTGGAAATGAAGAAAACAGAGATAACATAAACGGAAATGAAGATTTTAGTGACTGACCACATACAGGGGGTGAAGGAGCAGAAAGATGGAAGATAACACTGAAGCCCTTCCTTGGATTGAGATACAACTTATGGTGCAAAAACAGGCTTTCAAAGCAAAGACAATGAGTGCTGTTTTGGATATGTTAACTGCGATACCTGTGGAGATATACAGTAGATCACTGAGTAAATACGACTGGCACATGGAGAGAGACCAAGACTAGATACAGAGAAGTAATCACCTCATTATGATATATTTTTATGTTTCACATTCTCTCTCTAAATTGAAATTATCTTTTCATGTGTCCATCTCTCCCAACCAGATTGAAAATTCCTTGAGACTTCAGAGGACCACATCTTATTTATCTTATCTCATAAAATGTGAGCCTAACAAGGGCAGACTATATGCTGAAGTATTTGCTGAATGAAAAAATGAAGTACTATATGAATGAATGAATTTGTCCTCCCAGCACTTAGCAGAGTACCTGGCACACAACAGATGTGGAATACATGGTTACACACAGCACCCCAAACATGTTTCTGTCTTTACAACATTATCCTCAAATATGTTTCATCTTCTCAGATCTATCACTCAGCTATATATCATAAAGCAAAATCCATTATACTTAATGCACTACTATTCAACAAAGAGTTCAGTAGAGCAAACAGTAACCTTACCAAACCCAGTGCTTTCTCCAGAACAACCAAGAATTTGGACAGTCCCTAAGAACCCTCTGACATGTGACTGACTCACCTATCACTATCCCAATGTGATCCAGGTATTATGTACACCTGTTCCTATGTTTTTGCCACATTATTAAATAAAACCTTCAAACCCGTGTCACCCTCAAAGTCTTTTTAACCTCTTTTGGAAACAGAACAATTACAAATCATAAAAAAAAAACTTTTTTCCCAGTATAATGTCCTGCATGTCACCACAACCCTTCCTATACATCACAAGCTTTTTACTCCACATCACCTTTACTCTCTGTTACAAACTTTTTTCCCAAGTCATTATCTCTCTCATGAGACCAAATTTTGGGTCCAACTTTGCCACTGTATCACTATGTGATCTCTGGCTCCTCGACGTGATTCTCTGCCTATAAAATAAGAATTCCTGCCCTTGCATACTTCACAAGGAATCTATGTAATTCAAGTAAAATCTGAGATCGCTATGTAATGCATGAATGCCGTTTAGATGTCAGACAGTAATTCTACTGTATAAATGCATGCTTCCTCAACATAATACAGCAGCCATACTATCATCACCCTAAATTCCTGGATTTCATGAACCAGTAGAAACAGGTTTTTAAAATTTTTAAAAAGGATTGTTACTTTTTATTTTGGTAAACAGATCCGTTTTTTAAAACCCATCATCCACTGTCACCATGACTTCAACAGTGAGAGAGCACTTTAACACCAAGAGAATAGGAATGATAATCTAAGAATAAATTTATCTTTATGGAAAACTCATGTTCCATATGCTGTCTTTCTCTCCTTCCACCTTAAATAGGTGAAAACTTTCTCATGGACTGGCACTGTCCTTGGCCCAGTGTTTAGGAATCATTGCTCTAAACTTTCATTATACATGTAAGTTCTATAGGGTTCTGACCACCTGGGAAGATTGCCAAGGGTTCCACCAGCATCAAAACCTGTTTGGCCTCCAGAGAGAAGCAATGAAAACATACCACAGGACAGAACAGTTGGTTCTGAGGCTCAGACTCTAGAACAGAATGGGGACTTGGGCTGCCCCTAATTCTCAAAGAATAGTCTGGATAGGGAAGGTCTTCCTCTTCCTGAGGTTGGGGAAGGTATCTGCTCTGTGGCAGACTGTCAATAGAGAGGAAATTTTAGTGGTGTGAAAGGAGCCATTACCTGAGTGCCAACCCAGCTTTCTAGAATATTCAAAATTTCCATGTGCTTATGGGTTGGCAGGGAAAAGGGGACCTGTAAAATGCTAATCAAGTGAACCCAATAACATGTCGTGGAGGGAGGAATGAATTGCAAAGCGATAGGAGAAAACTTTTGGGAGTGGTAGAAATGTTCAGTACCTTGAAAGTGGTGATGGTTTCACAGATGTAAACACATGTCAGAACTCATCAAACATGTACATTTTAAATATGAGTAGTTTATTGTACATAAATTAGCTTTTTTAAAAAAAATTTAACCGTCAGAAAATGAAAGCAAAGCCATCCTGTTTGGGAGTCTAAATACAGCGCTGTACATAACAAACCCTGATTTTCATGAAAGTAGAATTAGCAACCGTAAGTGGTTAGTCCAATATAGATGGCAACTGTCAAAGCCCCACAGCTCAGCACAGGTAACGAGCAGCAGTGGAGTAAGGGTGCCCAGAAGCAGGTGCAGAGAAAACAAACACAGGCAGTAAAAGCCAAATCTCCATGAAAGGGACCATCTTCATGTCTGAAGTCCCAAGGAGGAACTCGAGGGAACAAGGGATTCCAATGATGCCTCTGTTGAAGAGTAAGCCTCAAAAATGATTCTCCTTATCACTTTTACTACTGCCCACGACGTCTGCATTTTTTGATCCTCCAAAATATGCAGAGCTCATGGAGCAGAAGAGTCAAGTGCACAACACTTCCACCCAAGCTGTCCTACTCAATCTCAAACTACTGCTTTCACTGGGCAGGACACTCCATTCAGAACCGAGCTCTCACCTTTATGCACAACTCACAAGCCTCACTCCCCCCTCCATGCCCTGTCCTCAACTCCCTCCTGATGCACCACCAGCCCGCATGCTCCCGCCTTCGCCCGGTCCGTTCCCCCTCCCCGCACAGGCCTCAGCCCCTCACTCTGGTCCCAGGGCTGTCCCTCACCCCTGCCCACAGGAGCCCCAGATCCTCAGTAAGTCGTGTTCACAAGTCCCTTCCACTTGGCCCCTCAGAAGGCACCCCCCCTCATACAACCCAGCTCCTTACTTGCCCACTCACCCCGAGGCTCTCGCCCTGCTCCCCTACCTTAGACACTCACACCCGGCCCCTCACCACATGCCAGCCCCTAACCCTGTCCCCTGACAACCAGGACAGTCACCAAACCCGGTGCAGTCATTCCCCAGCCCGTCATCTCCTCTTACGCGCCTCTCCAGGCCCTCCGGCCCTTACTTACTGTTCACTCACAGAACCCCGACCCTGACCAGGCCCGATCGCCACCTCGGTGCTAGGTGAGTTCAGGCCGCCATCGCTCCTCAGGCGCACCAGCCGCGCCCCGCCCCGCGCCACACGCAACCCGCGCCCCCGCGCACCACACGTAACCGCCCAGCGACGCACCGCTGGGCAGCGGCGTGCCAGCTCATTGGCTGGACCCGGCCACTGCCAGAGCGTTGATGCTTGTTTCCTGGCAACGGCCGAACGCAGGGGCGGGGTCGCCGACGGCATTCCGAGGAAAGTACCGCCTCTTCCCCCAGGTTCCGCCCCCTCACACTGCAAACCCCGCCCTTCTGAAGGACTCCGGCGTGTCATAGGGGAAGACCTCTGGGGAGGCGGAGGCCCGCGGGGCGGGGGCGGAGCCTGAGGAAGAAAGGTCGAACCAGAGGGCAGAAGGCGGGACCTAAAGGCCACGTGACTTAAAGGGGCCGGGAAAGTCCAGGGGGCGGGGCTTAGGACCGAGATCCAGCTGAAAGAGAGATTAACATGGTAGGGGCGGGCTCACGGGTCCTGGCGGTGCTGACAGTGGAAGAGGGGGCGTGAAGAGGGCGGAGCTAACAAGAGGCTAAGCCTGAGGGGAGGAGTCAGTAGGTGGGCGGGGCCTGTGGAAAAGCAGAGCCCTGGAGAGGGCAAACAGCGAGTGGTCTAGCGTATTTTTTGCACCATCTGCGCGAACGGCTTGGACAGTACTCGGGCGATAACCGCCCCTCGTTGGCTCTCCAACACCTGCTGCCTCGTGATCCCCTGGACACTACCGTTTTCAGTCACTCAAGGAACAAGGAGTAAGCGCCTCCTTGTCACACGGGATTCCAGATCAATTAGAACCAGTCTCTGCCCTCCATGACCTCAGCCCTTATAGCTAGACAGTTGCAACGTAGTGTAATTGCCATCAAAGAGAAGCACTTAGCGTGTTATGTGTGTTTAGAGGATGAAGGGAAAGAAGAGCGAAGGGGCCTAGGGAAACCTTCCCGGTGGAGATGATGTCTGAGCAGTCTTGAGAAACAAGAGTAAGATTGAGAAATAGACGTTTCAGGTAAGGTCTGCAGTTTAGTTGAAAGTATTATATCCATGTTAATTCCCTGGTTTTGATCACTGTACTCTAGTTATATAAGATGATAACAGGGGAACACAGGTAAGGAGTTTACAAGGACTTTCTATTTATGTTTGCAAATTTTCTGTAAGACTAAAATTAGCTCAAAAGGAAAAATATTTAAAAAGAAAAAGAAATGGAAGTTACAGCCCAAAGGATCAGCACATAACAAGGCGAGAAAGAATGGACAACATATGGGAGGTACTCTGGAAACGACAATCAGTACAGCTTGTCTGGAGCCTAGGGAACATGCAGAGGAAACACTGTGAGATGAGGCTGAAGACACAGACAGAGGTCAGGTACCAGAGAGCTTTGTAGGCTGTGTTAAGGAGTTTAGATTTTTATCCTTGGGATAAAAGAGAACTATAAAGAGTATTATGATCAGATTGATAAGGTGCAAATTAAAATAGTAAGGATGTAGAGAAACAGATATGTGGTTATTAGGTCACCAAGGCTTGATGACTGGATGAATATGAAAGGAAAGTAAGAGGAAGGGTTAAAAACTGATGCTTAGTTTATAGAAGTTCAAACACAGGCAAACCTAAACCGCAGGATTAGAAGCCAGGATAGTGATTACCCTTGGAAAAGCATTGACTGAAAGAGGGCAGAGTGGGGCTCTTGATGTGAGTGCTGTTTACATGACTGTGTTCGCTTTGTGAAACTCATCAAGCAGTGTACTTATGAAACATGTACTTTTCTATATGTATGTTCTCATTACTATGCATCTCAAACTTAGTAGTGTAAAACAACAGCCATTTTATTATGCTCATAGATTTCGGGAATTTGAACAAGACATAGCAGGAATGGCTTGTCTCTATTCCCTGATATCTAGGAGCTCATCTAGAAAGTTCAAACGCCTGGGGGTAACTTGAAGCTGGTGGTTGATATCATCTGGAGGCTTCTTCACTCACATGTCTGATGCCTGAGCTGGGACAACTTAACGGCTGAGCTGGAGCTGTCAAACAAAGTACAGACACATGACTGTTCCTGTGGGTTTGGGCTTCTCACAATGTGGCAGCTAGGTTTCAAGAGGGAGCATCCTGAGAGGGAGCTTCCAGACACTGAGTGTTCTAAGAAAACCAGAAGGAAGCTGCATGACCTTTTATGATCTAGTCTCAGAAGTCACACAGTGTTACTCCTGCGATACTCTATTGACTGAAACAATCACAAGGAAAGAGCATCAAAGAATTTGTGACCATTTTTTAAAATTGCCACAATGTTATATAATAGTATTAATAATAAATACTGGGCTTCCTAGGTGGCGCAGTGGTTAAGAATCCACCTGCCAGTGCAGAGGATGTGGGTTCGATCCCTGCTCCAGGAAGATCTCACATGCCACAGAGCAACTAAGCCCGTGTGCCAAAAAAAAAAAGAAAAAGAAAAGAATAAATAAATAAATACTGGTGCTAGATGCTATGGCTGGAAGGCCAGAGATAGGGATTATAAGAAAAAATGCAGGTGGGGGAAGATAATGAGCTCCGTTATAGACCCAATAGGCTAAAGGTGACTGTGCAATATCTGAGTGGGGACATTCAGCAAGCAATTAGTGATATAGATAGCTCTGGAGCTCAGAGAGAATTCTTGGGAGTCATTAGATGTGAAAGGAGATCCTGTGGGTGACCAAGATTGACCAGAGAGGGTTGGGAGGATAGAAAGAGACGAAGGCCTAGGACAGAGTCCTAAAAAATACTGAAACAGGAGGGATGGGCAGAGGGGCTTATGAAAGAGACTAAGAAGAAACAAACAGAAAACCAAGATATTATGGTATCAATAGAAGCCATGGGAAAAGAGAATTTCAAAAAAATAAAATAAAAAGTTGGAGACTATAGATGTTTCTTCCAAGAAACTCTGAAAACACCAATCTAGCCATATCACTTAACTGTGCAAAACATTTCATGAGTTCTCCATTGCCATTAGATAAACTCCTAGCTTTATAACATGGTGACAAAGCTCTCCCTGAGCTGTCGTCTGTCTACCATTCAGCCTCAATCTTTCACCTCTAGCCTCTCAGTTTCTCTACAAAAACCAATTAATGTTTCCTCAGTTACCCATGCTTTTTGAAATCTCTATGCCTTTGCATACTCTGTACACTTTGCCTATAGTGCTTTTCACTCTTCCATCTTATACTTGACTAACTCCTATTCATCCTACAGAACCCAGTCTCAATTGGGACCCCTCCTATGTACTGTAATAACCCTCTGTGTACCCACCTAATGGAGGACCCATCGGACTGATGTGTAACTGACTATCTACCTGACTCTTCCCCCCTTCCAGACTGTGAGTTTCTGGAGGGCAAGTAATGTGTTGCCCTCATCTTTATTCCCAATACTTGGCACAGTTTCAGCCTGGCACATGGCGGGTGTTCTGATGATGACTTGTTGACTGAGAAAGATGATGGTAGTGATTGGGACATCAAGTTGAGGGAGAATTTTTAGGATTTGTCTGTTTGTTTGTTCTGGTATGGGAGGTTTAAGCATGTTCACAGAAAGGGAAAACTGAAAGAGTTTGAGGACTTAGAAAACACATGAAATAACTGGTGAGATCAGGCACGAGAGGTAACAAGAAGGGAACGAGGGCAAAAATGCCAGAGGGTGGCCCCCATCATACTCATCCAACAGGAAGGAAGTAGATAAGGGTGCAGGTAATGGAAATAGAACCCACATCTGATGTGGCAGGCGTTCTTTGTCCCTGGAGAATAGTTCAGCACCTGACACAAATGAGCCATTCAGTAAATAGGTGTTAAATGAATTTTAAAAATGAGGTTCAAGCAGGAAACTTGCACAGGGTAAAACGGAGTGAATTTCTGAGCCTACATTGGCACCCAGGTCTCCTGACTAGAGGGCCCCTATGAAGTTCAGTTTTGAAGAAGGTGAAGGGAGACAAGGCCTAGTCTTATCCCTGAGGCATGCACCCCCACCATCTCCAGGGACCTCATTAGAGATGTTTAGTTGGGCAGGTGTAAGCCCAGGCCCTAGGAGACAGGGCGGAGCGCTGGAGCCACACTGCCTCCACCCCTTCAGTAGCAGCTGGCCCTGGCTGTGTTGCTAAGAGCTTCAGAAACCTAAGACAGAGGAATCACAGCTAGAGACCAAGGACAACTTGGTACCAGCCCCCACCTGCTGAAGCCACCTGCAGGCAGAGGCCCTGGATATCTTACACCCAGGCACCAGGCCACAGAACCATGAACCAGGACAGCAAAGTGAAGACGACAGAGTCCATCCCTCCTGCCCCTCCCAAGGCCAGGTGAGAGATCCTGGTCCCCTGTGTCAGATCTGTCTGCCTCAGTAGATGAAGCCTGATCCCTCTTTGCTGCCCCCAGCAACACTGAATGGTGAGTAAATGTACCATGACTTCCCCTTGCCCACAGGAAGTGTCTGCCTGTCCTGGACCCATCTGGGGATCCCTACTACTGGTGGCTGAACACGATGGTCTTCCCTGTAATGTATAACCTCATCATCATCGTGTGCAGGTTTGGCGCTATGGGAAGGGCCTTAAGCAGAGACCAGGGCTAAAGAGTGAGGCCCAGGAGAGGGGCGGACCCCTTGCACAGGGCTGGTGTAGGGGTGGTGCCTATGCCAGGGCCCAGGGCTTAGTGCTCAGCGGCCTGCGGAAAACACCTCTCACACAGAGGGCGCCCTTAAGCCCATCCTTTCTGTCCCTGCCACGCAGAGCCTGCTTCCCTGACTTGCAGCGCGGTTATCTGGTGGCCTGGTTAGTGCTGGACTACACGAGTGACCTGCTCTACCTACTGGACATCGTGGTGCGCTTCCACACTGGTCAGTGAGTCCCAGGACTGACCTTTTGTTCCATGTTCCCGTCCTAAATAGAGCCTCTCGGTGACAAGAAAGTGACCCCCCTCCCTGATAGCACTTTCACATGCCTCTATGTTTACAGTATCCCTGTGCTCACCCCAGAAACCCTGCAGCAGGGTTAAGCCAGCCCCCACCCTGTCCCACTAGCTGTCTCCCTGGCCTGCCCTGGCCTACGCACCCTCGCCCTCATTACTGGAGCAGGCAGGTGCCCTGACTCTGCCCCATACCTGACACCACCCACGGCTGCCCTCCTCCCCCCACCAGGATTCTTGGAACAGGGCATCCTGGTGGTGGACAAGGGTAGGATCTCAAGTCGCTACGTGCGCACCTGGAGCTTCTTCTGGGACCTGGTTTCCCTGCTACCCACGGACGTGGCCTACGTGAGCCTGGGTCCGCACATACCCACGCTGAGGCTGAACCGCTTTCTGCGGGTTCCTCGCCTCTTTGAGGCCTTTGACCGCACGGAGACCCGCACCGCTTACCCGAATGCCTTCCGCATCGCCAAGCTGATGCTTTACATTTTTGTTGTCATCCATTGGAACAGCTGCCTATACTTTGCCCTGTCCCGGTACCTAGGCTTCGGGCGTGACGTCTGGGTGTACCCCGACCCCGCTCAGCCTGGCTTTGAGCGGCTGCGGCGCCAGTACCTCTATAGCTTTTACTTCTCCACACTGATCCTGACCACCGTGGGCGACACACCGCTGCCAGCCCGCGAGGAGGAGTACCTCTTCATGGTGGGCGACTTTCTGCTGGCCGTCATGGGTTTCGCCACCATCATGGGTAGCATGAGTTCTGTCATCTACAACATGAACACTGCAGATGCAGCCTTTTACCCAGACCACGCCCTGGTGAAGAAATACATGAAGCTGCATCACGTCAACCGCCGGCTGGAGCGGCGAGTCATTGACTGGTGAGGCTGCTGGGTTTCCAGACCAGGACGGGGAGAGGGGTACTGGAAAGAGTGTGAGGAAGGTGCTAGGTTCTTAGTGCCTGGTGGGTCAGGCAGGGCATTCCGGATGTGGCATTCCCTGGAGGGTTCACTGGGCGGAGCTTGGAAAAGGATGTCCTCCACTGATTGGATATGGACTTAGGGAGAGGGGTTGGGTAAAAGACTGACGGGGAGAGGAACTCATACACAAGGAAGGATAACCCAGAACCCAGGGAACAGGAACTGCCACCACCCAGTAGGGCTCAAAAGGTCCTGGAAGAGGTAGGAGAGAAGAGCAGTACTCCTCAGGGGATGGCCAACAACGCAATGGTTGACAATGTCATGGAGTCCATACGGTAGGCTGAACAGAGAGAAGTGTCACCACGCTGGGGACCTAGAGCAGAGGACCTCTGAAGAAGGCGGGGCTTGGTGACTGAAGTAGATATCGGTGGGATGGTATAAGACATCACTGAATAGTGGGTGGGTAGAGTCTGACAGGAGCTAAAAGGTGTCCTAGTCACTGTCCACTGGTGGAGGCTTCCAGGCCCTGGGTGAGGGAGAAGCAGTCAGAACATATCTCTGACCAGCAGATCGTGGATTAAAGATGTTTATCAACCAACTATCAAGTATTCCCATGACCCCCCTGAGAACTCAGTGTGGCTGGGTTCTTGGCTGAGGCTGAGCTGAGAGCCCTGATGGAAGACATAGAGGCAAGCATGTAGGGGGCTGGTGAGGACTGATGCTACCCTTGCGTCCAGGTACCAGCACCTGCAAATCAACAAGAAGATGACCAATGAGGTAGCCATCTTACAGCACTTGCCTGAGCGGTTGCGGGCAGAAGTGGCTGTGTCTGTACACCTGCCTACGCTGAGCCGGGTGCAGATCTTCCAGAACTGTGAGGCCAGCCTGCTGGAGGAGCTGGTGCTGAAGCTGCAGCCCCAGACCTACTCACCAGGCGAATATGTCTGCCGCAAGGGGGACATTGGCCGAGAGATGTACATCATCCGAGAGGGTCAGCTGGCCGTGGTGGCTGATGATGGTGTCACACAGTATGCCGTGCTTGGTGCGGGGCTCTACTTTGGGGAGATCAGCATCATCAACATCAAAGGTGGGCACCCCAGCATTCATTCCAGGGACAGGGCTAGGGAGGGGAGTGGGGAGAGCAGAGCCCAATGCGGAGACCAGATGGTACTTCGGGGCCTGTGGATTAAGGACACCTGGTCCTTGCCTGAGTCACTAGAGGGCTCAGGAGAGAAGCAGGACAAGGAGGGTCTGTTCCCTGACGAGAGGCTGAGCCAAGGTCAATGAGCAGGGTGAGTTCTTGGAAAAGAGAGTAGACCTGCTCCGTGAGTATCCACCCAGGGCACCAACAAATTAATGGAAAATGCAGAGATGATAACAATTAATAATAATAATAATAATGATAATGGCTAATATTTATTGCATGCTTATTACATGCTCTGTTCAAAGTTCTCCACATGTACCAACTCATTAAGTTCTCACAGCAGCTCTGTAAAGTAGGTACTGTTATCCCCATTTTAAAGGTAAGGAAACTGGAGCACAGAGAGTTTGGGGAACTTGTCCCAGGTCACACGGGTAATAAGTATATACTCTTGAGGTAAATACAAGAAACAACTTTCTCATAGCCAAATGGAAACGAAGGTAGAAGGAAGGAATTCCTATTTACTCCATCAACTCCAGTCCAGGCCACATACTGTACACTGGCTCACTTATTCCTCTTATCAGCCTGTGCAGTAGGAGGTATTATACCTAATCACAGGTAAAGACACCAAGGCCACAAGAGATGGGAAAAACTAAAAAGGGGGTGAGCACACTGTCGCTGACTGAGGCTGGATGTGCTCTCAGCCTGGGGATGCCACTCTCCAGTTGTCCTGAAGGCCTCACATCTGTCCTCTAAGGACCCCCCAAGACCCACATCTTGTATGCAGTTGACCACTGTTTACCTGACTTTGGACAAGTCACTTCCCTCTTTTAGGCCTCAGTTTCCTCACCTACCCAAGAGGGAAGATATTAAAAACCCAAAGAGTTATTTGTGAGGATTAAATGAGCTATGTGGGTGAGGCACCCAGCGCAGTGCCTGGCACACAGCATGAGTTCAACAAACGGCAGCTCCCTTGCCCCCTCTAAGGTCCTTCTAGCTCCAAGATGCTGCAGCACTCAGATGAATCTGTCTTCCCACCCACCACCCACAAATATCCTTCTAAAATGCAAATGACACTATACACTTCCCCTGCTTAAAATATTTCAATAGTTTCTCCCTGTCCTCAACATAAAGTTTGGACTCCTTGCCAGGTCTCCAAGACTTGGCGTGACCCAGCTCCCTCCATCTCTCCCACTCTCCTCACACCCTGCACTCAGCCTCTCTGGACTGCTTACTGTAGTCTGTAACCACCTAACTCTTCCCTACCTCCATCCCTCCACTCCTGCTCCTCCTTCTGCCTAGCTGCCCTCCCCCCTCCTCCACTTCCTCCCCTAGTTACCTCCTACTCAGCCCAGGCATCAGTTCCTCAAGGCTTCCCTAAATTCTCTGCCTTACAGCTTGTCAGGGGCTCTTTGCCTGTCTTCCCACAGGACCATACGTTCATCTACACTGCATTGGCTATACTGTTAGGTAACTATCCCACTAAATGTCTGTTTCCTCTAGACTGTGAACTCTTGCAGGCAGGTCACTGATACCCACCCAGCATAGGGCCTAGCCCCTACCTAGTACATTACCGAATGAAATAACTAATGAGGCATAAAGAGAGGCTCAGAAGCACAAATGTGGAGGTGGGGGTCCTGTTTCAGGAGGGAAATGCCCCCTCACATCCACCCTGACTAACTCTCCTCCCACCTGTCTGCCCATGGGCCACAGGGAACATGTCTGGGAACCGCCGCACAGCCAACATCAAAAGTCTAGGTTATTCGGACCTGTTCTGCCTGAGTAAGGAGGACCTGCGGGAAGTGCTGAGCGAGTATCCACAGGCCCAGGCCATCATGGAGGAAAAGGGTCGTGAGATCCTGCTCAAGATGAACAAGTTGGACGTAAATGCTGAGGCAGCTGAGATCGCCCTACAGGAGGCTACGGAGGCCAGGCTGCGAGGCCTGGACCAGCAACTTGAAGACCTGCAGACCAAGTTCGCTCGCCTCCTGGCTGAGCTGGAGTCCAGCGCACTCAAGATCGCCTATCGCATCGAGCGGCTGGAGTGGCAGACTCGGGAGTGGCCAATGCCAGACCAACTGGTCGAGGCCGATGATGAGGGCGAACCTGGGGAGGGAACGTCCAAGGATGGAGAGGGCAGAGCTGGCCAGGAGGGACCCCCAGGCCCAGAGTGACCCCATGCCTATCCCCAGGACCCCCACTGCCAAGTGAATCCACAGTTGTAGGAGACCTGCCTGCAGAAACTCTGCAATCCTCTCTGCTAGGTTACAGAGATGGGAGTGAATTGGGTCTGTAGATGCACCACCTAGAGATGCAGGAGTATAGCACACATGTCCCGCTCACCAGCATGCACAAACACACACACACACACCCCTATTTGCATATATACACACTGGCCGCAAGACTGTGAAATCCGTGTAAAATGCTCTGGAGTTCCCCTTCTCAGAGCACACATGATTTCTCACTTAGATATGCCTTATACCCACATCATATATGCACATTCGGTCACATACCTCATAAACACACATATACTGAGAGTCACACATCAGTATACACAGATCCCCTCCACGGGTTTGCACACACTTGTGAACACATAAAAGTACACCCAGAATCCCCTTGTTCTAAGATATCTTTTGCATCCCCCCCCCCCATGTGGGAGGTTCAAAGGTGTACCCTGAAAATAGCACTTCAGTAAAGTACTTGCTTCCTCACTAAGATTTTATGGGGCTGTTGGGGAAAAGCAAAGCCAGTGTGGGCCAGGATGAATTCTGTCTTAATTCTGGGTTTCAGGGGCAAGGGGCACAGGCTGTGTAGTAGCCGGTGTGTTGGATTCAAAGAGGTGGGAGTACCTGATGAATCAAGAAGCACTGAGCCAAGGCAGAGCAGGCGTGTTCATCACACTGCTGTCAATGTGCACATGTTTTCAGAGACAGATCCACACATACACACTGACCATCGCATCTCACAGCAGTTTGTGTCCTCAGCCGCATGAGCTCTGAGGTGTTTAATCTAGCTTAGTAAGCCAGAAGAAAGACCTCTGCTCCTTTTTCCTTCCTTTGGTTCAGCCCTGGAGCCTGGGGCCAGAGCTACCTTGCTCTCAGGACTGATTCCAAGAGGAGACTAGTTCCCAGGACTACTCAGCTGGCCCTGTCCTACCATGCTGGTTCTCGGAGCTGGCCTTGGTCCTGGCAGAAATGCCTTTCTCCTTCTTTACAGAGCATTCCAAGATATAGGGTGGAGAACAGAGACTAGGTGGGGTGGAATATCGTGACTGGGGACCACTAGAGATGAGTGTTTGTGGAGTTTTGGAGAAACTTTGACATACTTAGAAGAAGGTCTGCAGGTTTGGGGCAGAAGATGTGTTATGGAGTCTGTGGAGCAGAGTCAGGTGTCATCCTTAAATCAAATTCACCCTCGCCACAACTTTAGCTCCTCCAGGGCCTGGCCAGTCTTTGGGTGTAAGCTGTGCCAGGTGGTATTTTAAAATGTGCCTGGAATTTAATTTATCAATATTAAACTGATAAATTTATGTTACATTGACTGAGTGATGACACACCCAAAGATCAACACCATTGAAAGAAGAATTTATTACTTACAGCCCTCAACAGGAGGGGGCACACTGTTCCATGCAGGGCCACATGGGGAAGCACCAGGATTGGTCAGGAGGCAGAAAGAGCAAGAAGAAAACATGGATAAGAAAGCCTTTATTTCTATAGTGGTAGTAAGTTTTTAGGTGGGGACATCCCCTATTAGGTAGGAAGCGAAACACAACTTGTGGTTGAAGTATTCGTAATATGATTTTCAAGTACCCATGAAAGTCAGACCACGGAGAAATGTAAACAACTTTGGTCATTAATTTTCTCAAGTTTTCAAGATGTTGAATCATCAGTTATAGAATATCAAGAATGATTATTACAGGTGGTACAAGAGAATGTAGGGTAGGGCCCCCAGTGCTAGGAGGGCAGAATATGTAGGGAGCATCTGCTGATGTGTTATTATGAAGACATTCCCCAGAGCTGTTGGTGTCCTCTAAGCTGACTAACATTTTGGATGTGATGCAGGTGACATAGAGGGACTCAGACATGAAGGATTTGAAACAAAACTTTTTCAAATAGCCATAGAAACTGAGGCTGTGGCTGGAGCCAGGGTGTCAGGAGAGATTATGAGGGTCATTGCACATTAAATCATTTTTAAATATGCGGTTATTTTGTGATATCCTCCACACAAATTATGAGATCCATAGGGCTGGCACTGGGTCTGTCTTGATTATAACTGTATCCTCAGAAACAAAACTGTGCATAGCATATAGTAGGCACCTAAATAGTAGGCACCTACATAGTAGGTACCTAAATATATATTTGGCAACAAAAGAGGTGGGAGTTGAAGCAGGTAAAGGCCCAACATTGGAGGAAGACATGTGTCTATTTCTCAAGAGGTTTTCCTGCCATCTCTGCCTTCAAATCATGTTGAGCTAGAATGGGTGGGTATATAATGAAGGCCATTTTGGTGGTTCCTGATGGACTCGGGGTGCTGCAAATAAGCTTTTCAATAACGTGCGCACCTGTCCCAAGAGAAGGCTCTCTTAGAACAGGTGGCCCTGCCACCCCATAGAATCCTGGGCTACAGCACAAGAAGGGTAATAATTGGACATCTTGCCTGTCTTGAATGCAGAAACAAAATTCTTCTGGAGTCAGCTGTGCATCTTGCTCTACCTCTGCTTTTCCACGATGAGGAGATCAAATTCCTCCTGGTGGAGCCACCATGCCACAAGACATCTTGAATATCAACAATACTATGTTGGGGTCCTCTAGATGTGAAGTGACTTCTATGTGGAAGACAATGTTTTGACAATTTGGGATCAACCTGGGTAGAGTTGAGTCAGGATGAGCAGAAGGGAACACAATTTTAAGTTCCTGGAATCACAACTATAAAACAACAAAATAATCTCTTAGTGCAAAGAATATTATTTACTGTGTGTCAATTGCTAGGCTAGGTAAGGCTAAGTACTTATATATGTGGCAAGAAACTTCACTGAGATATTCATTTGGATTTTGTTCATTTTATCCATCCTCTCATCATAAGAAAGTACCTAAATCTTTGTCTCCCCTAGACTTAAAGCTTTTTGAATTGCAGTATCAAAAACAGAAATTTTCTGTTCCCAAATTTTCCAAAATGGGAAAAGGATTTGAAAAAGAATAGACACATGTACATGTATAACTGAGTCACTTTCCTGTACACCTGAAAACTAACACAACATTGTTAACCAACTATACTCCAATATAAAATAAAAAGTTAAAAAATGTATAAATTTTCAGAAACTCTCTGCCCTAGCTTTTGTTGGTAAAACTTAGGGCTCCGAGGTTTTCACAAAAAATTCACCTGGGGTGAATTGCGCCTGATTGTCTGTGAGGACTGAGAGTTGAGGAAGCAGAAGCTTATGGACTTCTGAGGAAGGAGATTCCCCAAGACTAAGAAAAGGAACACAATTCTTCAGCATTATATTAGTTTTCTTATGCTGCTGTAACAGATTGCCACAAATTTGACAGCTTAAAACAGCTCCTATTTATTATCTCACAGTTCTCAGCCAGAAATCTGGGCATTGGGACTTCCTAGGTGGCGCAGTGTTTAAGAATCCACCTACCAATGCAGGGGACATGGGTTCCATCCCTGCTCCAGGAAGATCCCACATGCTGAGGAGCAACTAAGCCCATGCACCACAACTACTGAGCCTGTGTGCCACAACTACTGACACCCACGTGCCTAGAGCCCATGCCCTGCAACAAGAGAAGCCACAGCAAAGAGGAGCCTGTGCACCACAACAGAGTAGCCCCTGCTCACTGCAACTAGACAAAGCCCCTGTGCTGCAATGAAGATCTAACACAGTAAATAAATAAATAAATATATATATATATATATTTTTTTTTTTTTAAAAGAAAGAAAGAAATCTGGGCAGAACATGGCTCAACTGAGTCTTCTATTCAGGGCCTCCCAAAGCCAAAATCAAGGTGTCAGCTGGGCCAGCCTTTCATCTGGAAGCTCTGGGAAGAATATGCTTCCAAGATCATTCAGGTTGTTGGAAGAAGTCCTTTTGGTTGTAGGGCTGAGATCCTTATTTCCTCGACACATGACCCCTTCACCTTCAGGCCAAGAAATCATGTTATATCTTTCTTATTCTCCAAATTTCTTACTCCTCCTTCTATTACAAGGCTGAGAAAGATCTCTGCTTTTCAGGCTCGTGCGATTAGATTAGGTCCACCCCGCTAATCCAGGATAATCTCCCTGTTTTAAAATCAGCAGATTATTAACCTTAATTACATCTGCAAAGTCATTTTTGCTATAATCACAGGAGTAACACCAGAGGGCAAAGGTAACGGAAGCCAAAAATTCTACCTATCACAGGGTTTCAGGGAAGGAAAGCAAACCTGGACCCCACTTTCACTCAGAATAGGGAACACTAAGAACTGAGTCTTTAAAAAAATGATGAAAGATCACCTTGCCCCAGCTCTCGATGGAACCTCAGAGCAGCACCCCTAGCAGGAGCACAGGCTTGAGCAAAGTGCATACCTGCATAACCGACATGGCCTGACTGCCAGAGGCCCCCCATCTCCAGCCTTCTGCCCAACATAAAACCCCCAGAGACTTTTATAAGACCCTAAATTTGGAGAAAGAAAGAATGGAAAGAAAGTCACAAAACACAGTTGAGATTAAATCTTCCATAAGGTTAGTGGTTAAACACTTAGATGAGAATTGTCTGATTTAGAGAATTAAGGAAATGTCCGATTTTTTATCACACTGTTATGGAATCATTTATAACTGCTATATATAAATTATCTCATTTGGTTCTTACAGCAATATTACAAAATTTATTTTATGCTCATTTTTCCAAATCAGGAAACTGAAGCCCATAGAGCAACTGAAAATATTACATATGATTTATTGTAAAGATATTTTATTCCAGGTCCTGGGCTAAGTGCATTGTCTCAATTAATCTTCACAGCTTTGAGAAAGATGCTATTATTTCTCTGTTTTGAAATGAGGAAACCAAGGCTCTGGGAGATTAGATAACTTGCCCAGTATCACAGAGCTGCTAAGTCACATGGAATGAAACCGAGGTCTGTCTTACTGTTTCTTTTAGGGAGATAAGAAAGGGACTACCTCAGCTTGAGGTCAAGGCCAGGCAAGCTCCTTCTTTTTTTTCTTTCTTTTTTTTTTAATTAATTTATTTATTTGGCTGCCTTGGGTCTTTGTTGCTGCACACAGGTTTTCTCTAGCTGTGGTGAGCGGAGGCTACTCTTTGTTGCGGTGCGCAGGCTTCTCATTGTGGTGGCTTCTCTTGTTGCAGAGCACGGGCTCTAGGTGCGTAGGCCCAGTAGTTGTGGTTCACGGGCTCTAGAGCTCAGGCTCAGTAGTTGTGGCGCACGGGCTTAGTTGCTCCACAGCATGTGGGATCTTTCCGGACCAGGGATCAAACCCGTGTCCCCTGCATTGACAGGCAAATTCTTAACCACTGTGCCACCAGGAAAGTTCTGCAAACTCCTTCATTTCTTGGGAATGACTGTTACAAGCTCTGATGGTGGTAACAAGTAGTAACCAGAGGAGAAAAAGCCAGTGGTGCAGAGCAAAGCCTGTGAATCACCAGCAAGCCTACCCAGTGTGCTCAGGTGTGATCTCAAGGCTACAGCCAAAGACAAGGGACCACCCACTGCTCTGGAGAAGAGTTGCCAATTCCAGCTCTCTGCCCGCACACATGCAGCGGTGGGAGGAGGGCAGGTATTGGGGAGTCACAGCCAGATTCCTACAGAGGTGTCAAAACTATTCAAGGGCCCTCCTACTCGGAGCCCAGCTGCTTCTGGCTTAGCTCTTCTCCCTCCTGCAGGACCTAGGGCCACACCCACTTCCCTCATCTGGTCACTAACCTCAGGACACCGTAGCCTGGCTGAGATTTGAGATGTACCCTCCTCCTCAGTGTTCCCAGTTAGCTGCTCCCCCACAGAAGCTTCTTTGACCCACCCTAGTTCACCTTTTTCTTTCTGAGGCCTTGGCTGCTAGCCTCAAAGACACACAGAAATAAAGTTATCAAGCTTGGGAGGAAGTCAGAATCATAGGGAGACAGACCATCCAGCCCAGGGAAGATCTGATGCAGACACTAGGGGCCAGGAGCAGGAGGCAAGGTGCGTGGATTCTAGCTTGGGACTGAAGCTAGGGTTTGGCTTGAGGCTTGGAACAGAGACGGATGGTCAAGCTGGGCTGGAGCTGGGTCAGGGCATGGTCCTAGTCAGGGCAGGTATTAGGCTGGCCTAAAAGCACAAGAGATAAGAAAGAGTTTGGAGCCAATCATGTGCTTATATGCCAGTCAGAGTCAGATTTTAGTTCTGAAACATTGCTTACTGGCTGGGGGACTCTTTGTCTCCTACAAAATCTTTCAAAGTTATTGAAAGAAATGCTTGGAGAATTAAAATGTAAATGAGCTAGTGCATGTAAGCTGTTTACCAGTGCCTGACAGATAGAAACTGCTTAATAATGAATAATAGCTATGACCATTACCCCTATCCCTCTAACAGCTTGTGGCTTTGAGGATAGGGGTCGTGCAGCCCTGCTTGGCCCTGGGCCTTGGGGCTGTACTGGCAATGCCAGGTCTGGCCGTCAGAGGGCGCAGGGCTGTGCTTCCCTCCCTTGCTTCCAGCTCCCTCTCAGGCCTTAGGATTGCTTTGCCTTGTAAAGCTGGGAGAATAATCCAGAGCGAAGTGAAATCTTAGAGACAGAATGGGGGTCTCGACTGGTTTGTGAAAAGCTTTATTCAGATGTTTTAACAAGAACTAAAATGCAGCAGTGGTGACGCTGAGAGACATTATAGAGGAAGTTGTGCCAAATCAGAGCCCAGGGCACCTGTTGGGATCTGCACTATGGAATGGCTGGGATCATTCAGGACTGCCCTCCCTCATAGCTTGAAAACTCCTGTGTTTTTTACCCAGAATACATGGGCCCTCTGTGTGTGTGGCATTGCCTTTCCAGTTTCAGTACCTTGGCCTGTTGTCCTCAGTCTTGCCCTTCACTGGCAGGTCTCAGAGGGCCCCAGAGGCTCAAATGTTATTCCTGGGTGTCCTCTCTCCATTTGACTTCCTGGGTGAGCCTTCCTATGACCCTTGAGCCCTGAAGTGAGGCCCTGACCTGGGGGATCCAGGCCCCTCTTGGCCTACCTATGAGAGCCATGTCTGAAGCCCAATGTGACCCTCCAGCGGGAGCCAGCCCCCCGTGAATGCTCTGCTCTCCCCAGCACAAGCCCAGGATCCGGAGGGCTGGTTCTCCCCCCGGTTTCTTTCCTCTGCCCAACAACCCTGACTACTCTGGCCCCAGCTGGTCTGTTTTCTCAACCCATTCCCTCTTTGTTTAATTATGCCAAGAGAAGGGCCTTCTACGTGGGCAGGGAGTGCGTGGGCAGGAGCTTGGCATAGAAGCATATCTGCACATCACAGAAATGCAGAGAAAAGAAGGCCTTGAAAGGGGAGGGGAGGAGGCAACCTGATCAGCCATGGTCGGTGGTGGTGGGGAGCCAGTGGGCAAGCTGGCACCACAAGGACTGAATGACTGGTTCCCCTCCAGCACTGGAGCCCAGCTGCACGTGAGTCCGGGCCGGGGTGTGCAGGCAGAGCGTGTTCATGACGCTCACACCACCGTGTGTGAACACTGGGTTTCCCAAGGAAAGTGCTCACGTTTTGTGGACCTGCAAGCTACCTGGAATAGGTCCTACCTTATAAAGCAGGGTGTATGGCTGTGCACTCGGCACTACGCGCTCCTCTCTTTTGTTCTTTCCCTTGCACGTTTACTGACATGTTGTTTAAACATTCCCCTCTTATCTCAACTGTGATATGGAATATTGAAAGAAGGGTCATGTGCCCACCTTGGGCAGTAGCGTGGGTGACTGAGACTTCCCCAAGGCAAAGGTAGATTGTTCTAAGCCACAAGAGCCAAGCGAGGTGGGCCAGCACCCCCCTGCAAGACACACACACACACACACACACACACACACACACACAGGCACCAGAAACCAAAAAACTGACAACCTTGGCAGGTCAAGGCCTGAGTCAGAAAGGCAGCTTCCCTGAGGACTGAACCTGGCCCTACTTCAGGACCTCTTGCACTTGCTTCCTTGACCTCTTAGGTTTCTGACTTGTTCTGGAACAAGGGTCCAGGTCTCTGTCCTCTGGCTACTCATATTGACTTTGCAGTTCCCTCCTTCCGCTGATCTAAAGTTCCCCTGTTTCCTGGGCCTAAGCAATCCTGTTCTCTCCAAATGTTGGCTTAACTCCTGGCATGGATGAAATTTCCTGATTTTGAGAAGCGAGCTTTTACCCTCTTAGCTTTGCGTTTTCATCCCGCTTCCATCTTGTCACTCTGCCATCCCTAGTGTGTGAGGGATGCACACTTCACTGCACGGCTGAAGGGGGCTTATCCACATCTACAATCAATCTGCAAGAAAAGGCAGCAAAGAAGAGAGACTTCACTCCTTTCCTTTAAGAGCTTGATCTGGAAGCTGTGCTTATGACTTCCATCCACAACCACTGTCCAGAATGTAGTCATTAAGCCACACTTAGCTGCAAAAAAAGTCTAGGAAATATACTTGTTAACTGGTTGCCATGACATTTTCATCTATATACTTGTTATCTGGTTGCCATGACATTTTCATCTATAATTATTCTCTTCTACTAACTTCTTAGAATTGAATCTCTACTCCCATCAAAAGCTAGAATCCTCCACATACGCACTGGGTTCCATACTCCCCTGCCTTTTCTCAAGAACCTTGCATTAGTGTCTCTGTCTCTGTCTCTGTCTCTCTCTCTCTCTCTCTGTCTCTCTCTCTCTCTCTTATATCTTCAGTCTTTTCTTTACATTGCAGTAATCCCATCTTCCCCTAAAAATGTTCTAGTTCTTCCATTTTAAAATCTTTCATTTCACATTGCCCTCTAGTTACTACCCTCTTTCCTTTCCTTAATAACTAAGTCCCTGACTCCACTTTCTCCCATCACATTCAGTGTTCAGTACATCTGATCTGTCTTCTTTCTCTAGGGCCTCACCAAGATGACTCTTTCTGTGTCCAAGGATCTCCAGGTCCCTGTATTCAGAGAACATTTCTCATCCTCAATTTTTTGGTCCAGAACAGCATTTGAATCCATTCAGCATGTTTCCTTTTGCTTTTATGATGCCTTGTTCCCCCTTGTTCTCCTCTCATCCCTCTATATGCTCATATGCTCCATCTTGGCCTCTTTTTTTTTTTTTTTTTTTTTTGGCTGCTTTGGGTCTTTGTTGCTGTATACAGGCTTTCTCTAGTTGTGGTGAGTGGGGGCTAGTCTTCATTGTGGTGCACAGGCTTCTCATTGAGGTGGCTTCTCTTGTGGCAGAGTATGAGCTCTAGGTGCATGGGTTTCAGTAGTTGTGGCATGAGGGCTCAGTAGCTATGGCTCACGGGTTCTAGAGCACAGACTCAGTAGTTGCGGCGCACAGGTTTAGTTGCTCCACGGCACATGGGATCTTTCTGGACCAGGTATAGAACCTGTATCCCCTGAATTGGCAGGTGGATTCTTAACCACTGCACCACCAGGGAAGTCCCTCTTGGTCTCTTTTGCTAACTGGTCTTTCTCTATTCAGCCTTTAAATAATGGTCTTTTCCAGACTTCTGACCTGGTTCCTCATTTCTCCTTATTCAACATACTCTCATTAATTCTATGGTTTACATTACTTCCTATACAACCTGTATATTCAGCTTTCTATTGGAACTTCTGCTTAGATGTCTAATAGGCAACTGAAACTTTACTTGCCCAAAATGTACCAGATTCCCTGGTGAGAGCTGCTGTCTGATAGCTACTATTTTATCTATGAAGTGGGAGGCCATGTTATTTGTTGTGAGTGAAGGATGGTGTGTGTGTGTGTGTGTGTGTGTGTTTGTATGTACAGGAACTCGCCAGAGTTAGAGATTAATTAAGAGATTTTATAAATCAAGAAAATTTGAAAAAAAAATTGTAAAATGAGAGAAAGAAAGCGAGCAGAGAAACAATAAAATCTATGCTTATTCTGGAATGCAGCATACTAAGAGCACCTGAATTCTGACTTCCCAAATCCCTGGCTTTGAATTGTGGCTTTTTTCACCTAGTAGCTTTGTGGCTTTGGTCAAGTTATTAAAAATCTCTCTGAGCTGGTTTTTTCATTTAAAATAGTGATCAATAATATTGTGCCCAAATTTGTATTTCTTTGTGAGGATTAAAGATAATATGCTTGGAACACAGTAGGTGATTATCAAACAGTTTCTATCCAGTTACCAGAAATACTATTCATTTTTAATCTCATCCTTCTCCCTCACCTTCCACAAAAAAAAAAAAATGGTCTCTAAATTCTGTCTCTCTACCTTCTAAATATCTCGCAGATCCATCTTCTCTACTACCTCCATGACTTCAGTTCAAATCACTGCCATCTCTGCCCTGAATTACTGTCATGGATTCCCAATTGGTCCCACTCCTTATGTTGCTCTCCACACTAGGTGCCACTGCAATCTTTCCAAGTCTTTCTAAATCTTAACAAATTTCCAATGCCCTCACTTCTTCCTTGCATGGCTTGCAAGGGTCTGCATTTGCTACCTTTGAGATGAGATGTGTGCTATTTTCCATTGCTATCGTAGCAAATTATCATACACTTGGTAGCTTAAAAACATCCATTTATTAGCTCACAGACAGTATGGCTGGATTCTTTGCTCAGGGAGGATATCACCAGGCATTAGTCAGGGTGCCAACCAGACTAAATTCTCTTCTGGAGGCTCCAGGATAAAATCTGCTTTCAGGTTCATTCTTGTCATTAGCAGGATCCAATTCCTGTTGTTGTAGGACTGTAGTCCCTATTTTCTTGCTGGCTGTCAGTCAGAGGTGGCTCTCAGCTAGAGGCCACTCTCAGGTACTTGTTCTATGCCCTCCTTCATCCTCAAGCCAACCACAGCCACCCCCATTCCTCATGGCCCCCTCTATCTTCAAGTCAGCTATGTGTATCAAATCTTGTTCCTCAAATCTCTTTGACTTCCACTTCTTCTGCCAACCAGAGAAAACTCATGGCTTTTAAGGGATTCTTATGATTTAGTTAGGACTAGTTGGATAATATTTCTATCTTGAGGCCAAATGATTAGCATCATTAATTACATCCACAAAATCCCTTTTGCCATGTACCATAATCTTAGGAGTAGTGTCTCATCACATTCACAGGTTCCACCCACACCTGAGGTAAGGAGATGGTACAAGAGTGAGAGTCATTAGAGATCATCTTGTGATTCTGCCTACCCAGGAGGGAAAGCTAGGAGAAACACCCCTGAGAAATGCTGAGACCTTGAGCTAAGATCAGAAGGATGAGTAGGAGTTAATTCGGTAAGGAAGGAAAGCTTCCAGAGAAAATGCACAGAAACCACGTAACTAAAGGCCATACATCCAAAACTTGGACTAAAGGAAGGCCAGCGTCTTCAGTGGAGAGAACAAAAACCAAAGTGACTTGAAACAAGGTGGTTAGAGAGGTCAGTAGGAGTCAGGCCATGCAGGCTTCATAGACTCTGTTAAAAAGTTTTCTCTATCCTGAAAGCAAAGCTCAGAAGAGTGGCATAATCAGATTTGTATTCAAAACACGTCACCCTAGCTATAAGGTGGAGGGTGGATATAAGGAAGCATCAGTAAAATGTGGACCACTTAGGAGGCTGGGAGACTAGTACAATGTCAGTGGAGATACAAGCAGACTGATTCAAGGAACACTCAGTAGCTAAAATCAACAGTATTTCATGATTGATTGAACTTGTGAGGGAGGCTGTTATGTTCCCCAGGAAGCAGACTCTAAGACAGAGATTACTGTGGAGGATGTTTACTAAGGAGTGCTCTCGAAGTCAACACCTGTGTAAGAGAGAGGATGAAAGTGGGATGGGCAGAGGGAGAAGCTGAGCAGCCCAACAAAGACCTCAGTCAACCCCACAAGGAGCTGTGAACATCTTTCGGAGTTGTCCTCTGTTGGGGTGAGGGAGCTGAATCTTTATACCTCTCTGCTGATCAGTCATTGGATGCAGGATGCCCCAGAAGGGGAACATGACCTTAAATGAGCCAGCTTTCTTCAGCTCAGGCAACTCCCAGAGGGGCTAAGGGTTGGGGACTATCTTCGAGCAGCATTCTCAGTGAAGAAGGAGAGTAAATCCTTCATTTGTTAACAGAAGTCTGGGCTATTCATCACTGCCTCCCCCACAGGGGTGCAGGAGCATAAGGGTGCAAGGCATGCAGGATGATTTTTAAACTTCTGATTTGTGCATCTTGATGGATGCATTTACGACCACACGTTGTCATCATTGGCTTACCTGTCATTTTCCTCCACCAGCTTCGGAGCTACTCAGGCACAGACTGTATTGGACAACTAGAATACAGCCCTATACCTGGCACATACTTCGCTGAATAAGTGAATGAATGCCAGTCTACCCCTCCTATTTCTACTCCCCTTTCCCCTACATTGTCTTCGCTTCCCTGCCCCCAAAACTTACCCTCATCCAGTGTGGGAAAAGTCCAGCAAGTTATCTGAGGCCTCACCTGTGCTGGAGCTGAACAAACAGCAAATCAGGCTGCCATGGTGGGGAAGGCAGGCAGTGCCAGGAGAAGGGGGGTGGTGGGCCGGGGGCATGATTGACCTTATTCCCACTGACCTCAAGCTTAAATCCTCCTTCAGTGTCTCATCGCTTATAAACTCAGTGCTAGCTGGACCAGGTTCTCTCCAAAAGATTGGATAAGACTCTCTGAATTCTCCATAAACTCAGACCTCATCCCCAGTCTAATGTTCTCTTTGACTGATAACTCCCTGACAGCTACTGTTGGAGGCCAGAGAATGGAATTCCAGGTCATCTTAGGGTTTCTTTGGAATGGAGAAGAATCACATGGAGCAGGGCTGCAACATTAGGGGAGGCAAGTCCTACCCAAGGAGCTGAACCCACGGCAGTCCTGTACATGCCCCCTTTAGTTTTGTTTCCGCTGTACCCAGGTGCTCCAGCACCCATTCAGCCCCCTCCCGTGGGAACCGAACGCCCTACACAGGCTGCTCCTCCTGCGCTGAGAACAAACAGGGAGCGCCCGTGTGTCGAGTGACGGTGGGCGCTGCCTGGAGACCACAGAGAAAGCAAGACGCCTCCTCCCTGGTTATGCCTGCGCTGGGCTGGGAACCGAACCATACCCACTCCTGTTTATCCCAGCAGTTCTCACCGCTACCCCCGCCGCCCCTCAACCTCTAAGTCACTCTTCCTCCAGGCAACCCTTTTCCCCTGCCAGGATTCTCTGGGGGAGAATGCTGCCCCTTCCCCATCCTTGCGCGCTGAGAAGGTTTCCTTGGGCGCTTTGGGTGGAAGCCTGGGTGTTGGGCCTGAGGTCGGAAGTGAGGATTCGGGAACAGATGCGGGGGCTATCCCAGCCTAGAGGCGAGGAGCGGCAGGGAACTACCAGCCATGGTGTCGCGGTCACGGCGGCCACTGCGGCATAGTAGGGTAGCCGCGGCGCTCGGCGCGGGCTAAAGCATCTGCGCTGCAGCCAGTGATCCCAGCATGCGGCCCCGTCTTGGCTGCCACCTCCACGTTCAGCCACCCACCAGGGAAAGATGCTAGACCCCGCGGCAGTCACGCTCTACCCAGTCCCTCCTTCACCAACCTCCCTCCTCACAACCTCTCCATCCACTCCTAACCTCTTCCAGCCCTTGCCAACACACACACACACACACACACACACACACACACACGCACTCCCGAGAATTCTCCGGAACCCGGACTGTGGTGAAGGGGAGTGGGCGGGAAGGAAATCTCTAAGAGAAGACAGGAGCGATCTAGGGAGGGGGCGAGGACAGTCACGGGGGTTGGGGAGGAGCGAGTAAGTCCGGAGCAGGAGAGGGGGACGGAGAGTCACCTGGCGGGACAGGGGCGGACCCAAGCCTGAGAGGGAGGCGAGCCGAGGCTGGGCGAGGAGGGGCGGAGCGGAGGAGCAGCGGCCAGGCTTGGGGGCGGGGACCAGGAGGGGAGGGAGCCTCCGCCGGAATCGCAGCGGGAGCAGGTGGAGCCGCAGCGGGAGCCCGCCGGGCCGAGCGCAGGGAGGCGGCGGCTGGGCCGGGGCCATGGAGCTGCTAAAGCTGAACCGAAGCGTGCCGGGATACGGACCCGGGCCGGGGGCTTCCCTGTGCCGCCCGGGGGGGGCCCTCCTCAACGGCAGCGGCAGCGGCACCGGCAACCTCAGCTGTGAGCCCCCACGCATCCGCGGAGCCGGGACACGAGGTGGGTGCCTCCCTCAGCCCCCTCCACGAGCCGCTCCTCACTCCACCCCGCGACACTCACAGAGGCCCCCACTGCCTCCCCAGGCGCCCACGCTATCCCTTCGTGGTGCTCCCTCCTTCCCCAAACAGCTGCCCTGACATGTGTCCCCCACAGCTCAGAAAACTCCACCGCAGCTTCGCACGACCTGCTCAGAGCCGCTTCACACCCTGGTCCCCTGACCACCCCCAGAGCGCCTGGTCACCCCCAAAACACAATGCTCTCCCCAACACACAGCCCCCTCCTAGACAGAGACAGTGGGACGGCAAGGACCTCCTCTGGCCAGTCCTCCCAGGTCTCTCCTTTCCTTTGGCAACCAGTTCACGGAGCCACAATGGGGAAGGAAAGAAAGGAAGGCAGGCAAGATGGGGGGAATGAAGAGGGCTGGTTGGGGGAAGGGGCACTTTGGAAGACCTGAATGGGAAGTTAGAGCTATAATCTCCTGTGTCCCCAATCCCCTGCCTTCCCAACAGAGATCCCCTAACCTGTATTAGGCTGGACACTGGAGTGGAGGTTGCTCTCTAGAGCTGCCTGTCTCCATTTCCCACTTCCTCAGATCCCTTTACCTCCCAAATTGGAGTTCTTCTCAAGGGTCTGTACCCTCTCTCTTTTGCTGTCTCCGAGTAACGTCTCCAGGTCCCTTCCAAGCCCCCTCTCCAACCTGCCTTTCCTTGGGTTTCAGGCTCCTAGAACCTGGCTGCCCCATTAATCATCCCATCCCTTTGTACCACCTTCTCCCCGCATCCCCCAGACTACTTCCACTCACCCAGTCCCCAAAGTGACTTTCACTCCTCCCATCACATCAGCCGACATCCACATTTTCTTGATGACACAGCTCAAGTCATATTTTTTCCCTTTCCTTTACCTTTTCTTTCCTTAGATGATTACTGGACACCTGCTATTATAGTCCGTGGGCTAGGTGCTGGGTACACAGGGCTGAACTAGACCCAGTCTGGACTCTCATCCCCAGTGCACGCGAGAGACAAAAACCAAGGGGAAAATCACAGTCAGCGTTGGAATTCCCACAAGTGGGACCAAACTGTGGGCCCCCAAAGGAGATGGGGTCTGAAAACCTCAAAGAGGGAACCTTGAAGCTGGAGTTCAGTGGGCAGAAAAGGAAGAAGCGGGATTCCAGGAGAGGGAACAGTGTTAAGCAGAAGGAAATTATTCCGAGCTCTAGAAGAGAAAATGGGGATAAATTGTAATTCAAGTATTTATTTACCCCCATAAAATATTGCATACTTTCTCAGACCAGTTGTCATGCACTCTCTCATTGTTATACCTAGATTCTTCACCTCGACAAATGCTTATGGAGCCAGAGATTGTACTAAGCACTAAGGACAGGAGTAGAACAAAACTGACACAGCTCCTTCTTCACGGAACTCACAGTTCAGTGGGGGAGATGGACAAGGAAGCAGGGAACTGCCATACAAAGTGCCTCGAGAGGGATGCGGGAATACAGAAGAGGAGCACCTCTAGCCTAGCCTAGACTTGGGAATCAAAGTTGGCCTCCTGAGGAGGTGAAGGGTAAATTGAAATAAAAATTAAAAAGCTAAGGGAAAGCCAGCCAAATGAAGGGGCACAAAAGGCAAAAAGCATCTCAAGCAGAGGAACAGTGTGTGTAAACACCCAGAGTTTAAGTCCATGGCCCTTTCGTTCAGTGTGTCATAGTTTCTGTGTGCCTGAGACATGTACCATAAGAGGAATAATGAACACTCAGAATAAGGACCAGCTCAGAGGATTTCCAGAGACCCTTATGGACCTGTCTAAAGAGTATGGATTTTATGCTGAGGGCAATGGGAACTACTGAAAAGTTCAGTAGTACTGCCAGGATTAGTTGTGCAGTGTAGAGGATGGATTGGAGGACAAGAGATGGGGAGAGGGGCATCCTTTAGAAGGCTATTATATCACATTGGTCCTGGTGATATGAAAGATGATGCTGGCTTAGACTAAGCTACTGGCAGTGGGGATGGAGAGAACTGGATGGATTTGAGAGACACTTCAGGAAGTGAAATCAACAGAACTTGATAATTTATTAGAAATAGAGAGGGAGGAAGAAGTCAAGGGATGACACCCAGGTTTCTGGCTTAGACAATTGGATGGGTGTTGGTGTTGTGTGATGAGAAGGATAACAAAGGAACAGAAACAGGTTTGAAGAAGGAGATTATACATTCAGTTTGGAACCCACTGAGTTTAAATGCTGGTGAAATATGCAGGTGGATTTGCCAGGTAAGCTGTTGAATCCAAGGGTCTGGAACGAAGGGGAGAGGTATAAGCTAGAAATACAGACTTGAAAGACGTTTGTCTAGAGGAGGTAACAGAAGCCAGGAGAATAGAGTAAATCACACAAAGATTGTGTCAGATGAAAAGAAAAAAAAAAAAGGTCCTGGGACAGGACCCTGAGGAAGACCAATTTTTAAAACCAAGCAGAGGAAGGAGAGTCCATGATGTAGATCTAGATGAAACCATCAAAGAGACAAGAAGGCAAGGAAAAAAGAAAATTTCAAGCAGGGTGGGATAAGTGATGTCAAGTGCTGCCCATGTAAGTCAGATAAGGTCAGAACAGCATCCCTCGGATTCAATAACAAGCAAGTCTTAGGAGGAGCTGTGGGTGTTAGGGGGTGGCTGCGGTCAGCTGAAGTTTGGGCCATGGGGGAGGGGTTATGAGAAGTGAACCAAGGTGTGCAGATCAAACTTTCCAGAAGTTTGGTAGGGAGAGAGAGAGACAAAGAGAAAACAGGGTAGTGCTAGAAATAACATGGGGTTGAGGAAAATACCATGGGGTTGAGGAAGGGTGTGTGAGTGTGCACACACGCACACACATAGTCTGTCTTTTTAGTGTGTGTGCATTGTAGAGATAAGGCCATTTTTAAAATGTTGATAGGGAATGCGCCAAGAAAGAGGAAGGTTGAAATGCAGAAGATGGCAATGCTAGTTAAGAGAATAAGGGACCTTGAGAAAGCAGAATGTGAAGTGATTCAGAGCAAGTCATCTAGACGTTGCTGCCCACACACATTTGGATGTGACACCCAGCAGTCAGAAGCTACCCACAGAGACTCTGTTAGCCACACTCACTCAACTATTACCCCCACAGACACATTCTACCCAGGCTCACTCCAGTGTTACCAATAGAACTGTGCGTGTTACTCACATTATTCTGATATAATCCACATAGACCTGAATGTTACCCGTGTTCACGCAGAAGCTACTCACAGAAAAACAGATGTCACCCACACTCACTGTAATGTTGCCCACTGTCATTTAGATGTCACTCATCCATCAAAGTCACTCCCTTTCATTTTACTATTATGCACACGTGATCAAATATTACCTGTGCTCACTTGAGTAACCCTTCTCCAGACATTACCCATAAAGTCATAGATACAAGTATTACTCTTATATGTTCAGATATTATCTGCAAAAACTCAAATACTACCTATGTTTATTCAGGAACTCAGTTAATTTACTCAATCAGATTAATATCTTAATCTGTTACTATCCCATATTCACACTCACTTAAATATTGCCCACTTACATATAAATACTTACATATTACTTCTGCTCAGTCAGCTATGACCACCATCAGCTGGGTATTTCCCCCATTCACCTACAGACCTCTCAGTGTAACCCATGCTTCCTAAAGATGTTACCTATGAAATGAGATGCTATCTGCAGACTCACTCAAATGTTATCTGGCTCACTCGAATGTTACAACACTTACTCAGATATTACCTCAACTTACAAGTAACCCACACTCAATCCGATATTACCTATAACCATAACTGTTACCCTTCTCCAGATATTGCCCACAGAAACATGTGTTACTCTCACCCACCCAGATATCAGCTCCAAGACTAAAGTATTACCCAATGCTCACTCTGATATTACCTACATCCCCCTGCATATTACTTCTGCTCCCTCAGTTAGAACCCGTTAACATTTGAATGTTCCCATCACCTGGCTGTTACCCACAATCAGCTGGATGCTGTCCGTGCTCAACACAGAGACATGGGTACCACTTTGATGTCTGAGTGATGGGTGCCCAGATCCAACACACCAGTGAACGGCAGGATTTTTTCTTTTTGTATTTAAAAATACAACTATTTTTTTCACATCTTAATTGGAGTATAATTGCTTTACAATGTTGTGTTAGTTTCTGCTGTACAACAAAGTGAATCAGCTATATGTATATATATATATCTCCATATCCCCTCCCTCTTGAGCCTCCCTCCCTCCCTCCCAATCCCACCCCTCTAGGTCATCACCAATCATCAAGCTGATCTCCCTGTGTTATGCAGTTGCTTCCCACTAGCCATCTATTTTACATTTGACAGTGTATATATGTCAATGCTACTCTCTCACTTTGTCCCAGCTTCCCCTCCCCTACCCCCACCGTGTCCTCAAGTGGTTCTCTATGTCTGTGTCTTTATTCCTGCCCTGCCACCAGGTTCATCAGTACTGTTTTTCTAGATGCCATATATATGGAAGGGCAGGATTTGTGGCATCAGCAGCTTCAGTGTTCTGTGGAATTCTTTCTTAGAAAATCATATTCTGTTTTATGTCACATCATCTGGCTTTTTGTATCCACACTTATCTGCCATCATCTGGAGAGAACAAATGCAGATCCTCTAGACCCAGAAGCAGAACTGAACTGTCCCAGTCTTCTGAGTCCTCTGGTCTGATTCCTGGTCTCCTCTCATCCCCAGCAGAACGATGCTCGCAGGTAGACTGTCAAGGCACTAGTGGCTGTACCAGGGGAAGTGCATCTTCCAATTCTGCCACCCCTGAAGCCACTATGGTCACTCATGTGCCACCACACAAACACACATGGATGCACACCTGCACACACAAGCACATGCACACTGCAGTTTCCCCTGTTCTTAACATCTTGTAACAGTGTGGTACATTTGTGAAAACTGGTGAGCCAATATTGACACATTATTAACTAAATTCCATAGTTTACATTAGGGGTCACTCTTTGTGTTGTATGTTCTATGGGTTTTCACAAATGTATAATGACATCTGTCCACCATTACAATACCATACAGGATAGTTTTACTTCCCTAAAAATCACCTCTGCTCCATCTATTCATCCCTCCCTCCCTCCCTCTCTCCAGCCCCCTAGCTCTACGATTGCTTTTAATTAGCCTTTTTCATATCTCCTAACTCTTCAACAGCAAAGACTTAGAGAGATAGTAGTGGCTGGAAATAAGGTAATAGCTAGAAATGCCCAGTAAAACAGCAAAGCATTGTACAGTTGCTGGTCACTTTTACTGGAACTTTGTCCTCTAGTTTTCAGATGTCCCCATGCAGACTGGAAAGTTCATAATATAGGGCCTAGTCCCATCTTTCAGCTCTACCATAATTAACCAAGTTCAAGGGCACACACATGGGATCCATCAGCCAGATGAATGAATGAGAAATATGCTTCTCACAATTTGGAGTGCTGTACAAATTTGAGGTGTGGTTGTAGAATCAAAAACTAGTTGAAGACAAGGAATTCCCTGGAGGTCCAGTGGTCAGGACCGGCGCTGTCCCTGCCGGGGCCTGGGTTCAATCCCTGGTCAGGGAACTAAGATCCCACAAGCCCCATGGTGCAGCTCCCTGCCTCCAAAAAAAAACCACCTAGTTGAAGAAAAACACCCAGAGGACAGAGGAGGACGTGAGAGAGATAATAGAACTAGAGAGATTAAGGGGTGGTGGGAGAGGTGCAGAGAGGGGCAGTGGACTGGGAGTGTAAGATAAACCATCTGCTCTATTTTCCTGGGTCCAAGGACCTCTCTGACAGAGATCCCCCTCCCAAAGGTTTTTTACTTCCCCCTACACAAACACACACACACACACACACACACACCTCTCAAATTGTCACGCATAAACCTTCCATAAACCTTCCCGCAGAGAGGGGGCCCAGCTTCTAAATGAGACATAGATAATTTGTATATAATAGTAAAAGTAGCACATCCAAGATCACAGCATGTCATTGACCCCCTCCCCCCACCACCCCCCAAAATATCCTCCAACATGTGTCTCCAGAGAGACAGAGGCAGCAAGGAGAGTGCATGGTGGAGCTTTAGAAGCACAGAGGTGAAGGATGGATGAGGAGGGACAGAGCAGTGCACTTATGTGGAGAGTGACAGAGATCCATTTAAGATTCATCAGCAAGCAGATGTTAACGCCTGTGCAGGAGACATTATGCCAGATGCTAGGGACGTGCTGGAGAACAAGATGGGCATTGCTCCAGTCCTCAAGAGCTCATAGTCGAATGGCAGAGTTAGAAAATGAACATAATAATACAATGAGAAATGCCGTGATAGAGTATCGGGGGCTGCAGCATGAAGAATGACAGAGAAGTGAGGGAGCAGTAGGAGGCAAAGCATTTTAGAGACCTAGAGACTGTCTTCTATTCTGAGTTGGCACCTTACTTACTGGGTGCTCTGAACGAGCAATATCAGTGCTGAGTTCAGTTAGAGGATCTCTTGTAAATAGCACTTGCTTGAAGTCTACAATAACTTCTGAATAAGCACAAACTATCGCTATGAGAAAACAGTTTAATTTGGGAGCTCAGGCAAAAGTCAGCCAATGTATGGGGCTATGAAAAAGGGCCCTGCAGCTCTGGGCCCTTCCCTCCCCCCAGCCAAGTAGGCTCTGTCCCTGCCCTCTCTCCCTCCAAGCTCCAGTCTCCCTCATGCTGAGGCCATGGGTGTGGGTGGCTGGGTCCAGTTTAATTCAATTCAACTTTGTCTGGGTCTGCTTGGCTGTGATATGGAAGCCCAGTGATGAATCCTTCTCCCAATAGGTAATGACAAAAATGAATGGGGTCAGCCCTTGTCTAGCCCAGCAATGCTACATGTCCCTCCTGTGAGCTCCCAGAGCACTCTGTGTATTCCTTACTCCTTATCACGCCTTGTGACAGCTATCTGTTTATACATCTGAGTTTCCCTCTAGACTGAGAGATCTCAGGGCATTTGTCATGTTCATCTCTTTGTCCCCAGTGCCTGGTATAAAGAGAGTCCTCTGTAAATGCTTGTGGAGTGAGAATGAGTGTTTATAGATAATTAAAATATAAGGCAGAAAGTAAAAACGGTTCTAACAGATGTGTACGGAACATGCATGGTCAGAGGAAGTGGAGATTAGCTCCAAATAAGATGTCCAGAAAGGCCTTACAGAGGAAGGGACAGTCAGTCTGAGTCTTGAAAGACAATGGTGAGCAGGAATTTACCATATAACAGAAAACAATTTTGTTATTCAGAGTCATTAGTGGGGGGTATTAATGGGGGGGGGCAGTGAAAGAGTATTTTAGGCTGAGAAACCAACATGAGAAAAGGAGAGAATCATGAGCGCACATGATGCCTTCCGGAAACTGAGTCATCCAGTGGCTTAAGTGGGTGCATTGCAGGGAGGAAATGGGAGGAGGAAGAGGGCAGTTCTGGGAGAATCTGGATGACAAGCTAAAGGGTTGCAGACAGGTGAGAGTAGGTGAAGGGTCTTTTTGTTTGTTTGTTTTGTTGTTGTTGTTGTTTAAGACAATAAAGACATGATCGGAGCTGTGTTTCAAAAGATAGTGGGTGGTCAACAAGGTTGAGTGCTTCCGGGAGGTCAAGAAGAATAGACTGAGAAGAGACCTTTGGATTTGGCAGTTATAGCTTAGTAACCTTGAGAAGAAGTGTCCAAACAGTAATGGGGGAACAGGTCACTGGATTATAACAGATTGAGCAGTGAATGAAAAGATGCAAATAATCTTTTCAAGAAGTTTGGCTGCAAAGAGAAGGAACGATGTGGAGCAAAGCTGGAGAAGAGACAGGCTTTCTTAAGGAAGGGTAGAGTTCGGCCACTTTAACTAGGTGTGGAGGGGTTAGAAGGGTTAAGGATTCGAGTTCACCATTTACTGAGCGGGTCCTAGGGGTTGGGGCAGGGAGTGTGGGGACTTGGGAAGCAGGGGATCTGGCTGGGTGGTGGGAGTTGGAGGGTTGGGGATTAAGTGAAATTGGAGAGCCCGGCTAAGTGGGGGCCAGGCTCCCTACTGCCACCTCACCTTTTTCCTACCCAGAATTGGAGCTGGCCATTAGGGTCACCCTCTACGCTGTGATCTTTCTGATGAGTGTTGGAGGAAACGTGCTCATCATTGTGGTCCTGGGACTGAGCCGCCGTCTGAGGACCGTCACCAACGCCTTCCTGCTCTCACTGGCAGTCAGTGACCTCCTGCTGGCCGTGGCTTGCATGCCCTTCACCCTCCTGCCCAATCTCATGGGCACATTTATCTTTGGCACAGTCGTCTGCAAGGCGGTTTCCTACTTCATGGGTAGGTGAACAACCGACCTGCCTCCCTCCCCCCTCTCCGCTCCTGAAATCCTTGCCGGATGTAAGGGTCTTCCTCGCTCCGGGGGTATGGAGGTTACACTGGTGAGTGTGTAGTGCAAGTTTCCTAAGTGACCCCTTCCTCTTCCCTTGCTAGGGGTGTCTGTGAGCGTGTCCACGCTAAGCCTCGTGGCCATCGCCCTGGAGCGGTACAGCGCCATCTGCCGACCACTGCAGGCGCGTGTGTGGCAGACGCGCTCCCACGCAGCTCGCGTGATCGTAGCCACATGGATGCTGTCCGGACTGCTCATGGTGCCCTACCCGGTGTACACTGCAGTGCAGCCAGCGGGACCTCGTGTATTGCAATGCATGCATCGCTGGCCCAGTGCGCGGGTTCGCCAAACCTGGTAAGGGTGCCTATTACCAGTTCTTGGAAATTCCCTTCTCCATCTCCATCAGATACTCACGACCATTCCCCAGAATCTTCATCCAGCTGCTCCAAGAATCACCACTCTAATTCCCTTACCCGCCACCCTGGGATTCCCTTTCGGGGCTCCTTCCCAGTTCGCTAGCCCTTCCCAGCCACAGCCCCAAGTCCTACTTCTTCTGAGACCTGGCCACCAGCCCTAGAAACATCACTACTTGGGCCTTTCTCCATCTGTGATTATAGCTTGACGGAAACCAGCGTGATGGGTCTATGCTCTGTTTCCAGGTCGGTACTGCTGCTCCTGCTGTTGTTTTTCGTGCCCGGGGTGGTTATGGCGGTGGCTTACGGGCTTATCTCCCGCGAGCTCTACTTAGGGCTTCGCTTTGACGGTGACAGTGACAGCGAGAGCCAGAGCAGAGTCGGAAGTCAAGGAGGACTGCCGGGTGGGACAGGACAAGGTAAGTGAAATCCAGGAGGGGAGGGACTTTGGGAAGGGGCGGGACATAAAGTGGGTGGAGCGGAAAGGTGTGTGAGTAGGAAGAGAGGCTGGAAATGAAGGGAGTTGGGAGGCTGGAGATTTGGAGAACTCAGACTTCTGTTCTGACCGCCCACTGTCTGTGCTCAGGTCCTGCCCACCCGAACGGGCGTTGCCGGTCGGAGACCCGGCTGGCTGGTGAGGATGGCGACGGCTGCTACGTGCAGCTTCCGCGCTCCCGGCCTGTACTGGAGCTGTCCGCGCTGACCGCGCCCACGCCGGGGCCGGGATCCGGCACCCGGCCTGCCCAGGCCAAGCTGTTGGCTAAGAAGCGCGTGGTGCGGATGTTATTGGTGATCGTTGTGCTTTTTTTCCTGTGTTGGTTGCCAGTGTACAGCGCCAACACGTGGCGCGCCTTCGATGGCCCCGGTGCACATCGCGCACTTTCGGGTGCGCCCATCTCCTTCATCCACTTGCTAAGCTACGCTTCTGCCTGTGTCAACCCCCTGGTCTACTGCTTCATGCACCGTCGCTTTCGCCAGGCCTGCCTGGACACCTGCGCCCGCTGCTGTCCTCGGCCTCCGCGAGCTCGCCCCAGACCTCTACCGGACGAGGACCCTCCCACCCCCTCCATCGCCTCACTGTCCAGGCTGAGCTACACCACCATCAGCACGCTGGGACCTGGCTGAGGGGTGGAGCGGGAGTGGGGGCTGAGGCAGGACAGATGGATTCCTACAAACATGGCCCCATCCAGACACACAGGAGACAGACCAACTGACACAAGAGACTGACTAACCCCAATGCATAGGAAAAGGTGGTTTACCCAACACAAAGGAAACAAAGGAGACCCCCACACAGGAAAGGAGGCACGCGCTGTGGGACTGAGCCTGGCACATAGAGACACGGCACTGACCCTGCACATACACAGACACAGCGTCCCTAGCTGTGGACCATCTCTACACTGTGGAGATTCTGACAGGGGCTGACCTGCCTCTTACACATATAATAATGGCATTGAATCTTTTAGGGCTCTGGAGCCTGGCACAAGAATGACTCCTGAGATGCCCCCAGTCGGACCTCACAGTGCCCTTCCCCAAACTGTGCTGCAAACACCAATCTGCCTAATCTCACACTTCCCAGACCAACAAGCTGTTTTGCACTGAAAAGTCCCTTCATTCTTTTCCAGTTAAATACTATGGGCCTGCCCCTCTTCCCCTACCCAACTTTTTGAAGAAATAATAAATGACTCGGCTTCCCCCTCAATTTCCTTTTTGGACTTTTTTGGGGCACGTGTGGAGGCACAGGATTTTGTAGAGTCCTCTCTGCTGGGTCCCTCCCCCTGCTGCTCACTTTTGTGCATGACCCCCATGGTCTGAGTCTAGATGAGGCTGTGTGAATTCTCTCCGAGTGGTCAACCTGGACCCACCTCACACCAGCATGGTATATAGTAGCTGGGAAGGGGGTGGGGTGGGAGGTGGGATATCCACGACACATCTTGATTCCTGATCACATTGTCTTAAAGTGGTACCATTGTTAAGGTACAGTGTTAAAAGATGTTTATTAAAATCTTAATGAAAAGAGGAAGCACTGTATGATAAGACTCAGTTTATTCAATGTGTATTTGAAAAACCATGGGTCAGAACATGACAGGTATACAGAATTAATTAAAGAATAGAGTGTTTTTAATCCACTCTTCCCAGTGGAAGCACCCTTACTTGCCAGCAACAAGGAGGAGAGGTAGGGTGGGGAGGCAGGGGGCTGGACCTGAATAGGAATCCCAGAGCCCAGCCTCCCTCTTGCCTCTAAGACTGATCCAGCCCCAGAGAGACAGGCAAAGACAGCAACATCACCCCTCCACACACACAATGACAAACAGGAAGAACAGATGACCTCACCAAAGGGACATACATAAATAAACAGGCATGATATGCTGGGAGAGGGCTCCTTGACACTTCTTCTTGTAACAGATGGGGAAACTGAGACCCAGAGCAAGAAAGAAAGCTGCTCAAGGTCACAATAAATTAGAGCAAGACGGAAATAACCCTACTGAAGCAGACACTGAACGGGAGGTGGGAGAGAAGCCATACCCATCAGGGGGCAGACGCAAGTTTTACAGCACCTGGAGCTTGCAAAATTGGATGCCCTGTCTTAAGAAAAGAATATATAAAATTACAGCAACAAAATTGCTAGGACACTGACCAAGGCCTTAGGAGAGACCCATGCAAATGAGGAGCCCTGAGATTTAAGCCTCATTAGCTTCACAGCCAAAAATACCTCTAAAATCCATCCGCTAACTATGCTGGACAAAGGCTGGATGGAGTGAAGGGCAGTGAGAAAGGAGAGTGGTCTTCTGTTTACCAATGCTGAGGCTGTTCCCATCCATCGTTTCTGCAGGGCTCTGGGCTGCAAGAGGCAGGAGGAAGGAAGAAAAGGGCGGAGAAGGCGTTCCAAGCTGTCAACTAAGACAGTGCGGGTTAAAAATAGAATCCCAGCTGGTCGCAGTTGCAGAAAGCAAGATATTGGGCCTTTCTGTCTCATGACAGCTTTTCCACAGGGTGCAAGTAGGGTTGCCCATAGCCCTTGAAGCACTTCCTACCCCCCATCCCCACTATCCCTTCTGAAGGAGATAGAGACTCGATGAGGCTGCCCCACTGTCAGCCTCTCCAGCTGGGGCCTGGGCTCCTGTTGACCATCAGATGGAGGTGGGGAGCTCAGTGGGGAGGGATCAGTCCAGCCTCTAAGCCTAGAGTATGAGCTCAAATACAGTGGCCCAGGACTAGCCTAGAACCTAGTGCATGGGCACAGCCTGAAGAACAGCATTTCACATACTGTGCAACCCTTTTGTCTACAGAATACTTATACATCCATCACTCTACCCTGTGCCCTATCTAGTTATCAGATGTGGAATCTTGGGATCCTCCCATCTATTTTCTATCTCTTAAAATCTGACAAAAAACAGTTCAGGTCCAGAGGTAATACCACTGTCTCTATGAAGTCCTGCTTGGTCATCCTCGCAAAGCTTGTCTACTCGTAGAGTACTAACTGCTTTCCCTCTTCTATCATACTTATTTTTGTTCCTGCCTAATTTCCCATTCTAGGCAGGGAACAGCATGATGTCATGAGAAGATGACTGAGCCTGGGCCTAGAATGGGGTGATGGAGGGAGTGGGGTGAATTTAATGCTTCTTGGTGCTCTGTGACAGGAGTTTATATATACCAATTCATTTCATTCTCAAAACTCTTCTCCGTAACATTTCTCTTCATTTGACAGAGGAGGAAAGTGAAGCTGAGAAAGCTTAGGGGAGTTACACAGGGCCCTACAGTTACAATGGAGGCAGGAACTGAGCTCAGGTATCTGCCTCCAAAGCTTTGTTTCTTTCCATTATGTTCTTTTGCCTTTTTTCAAGCCTTGACAATCTGGGTACCAGTGATCCTGCCTTTTAAAAGTTGTGTGATTTTGTGCAAGTTATCTCAGTGAGCCTCAGTCTCACCCGTAAAATGGGAATAATTACATTAACTTCTGTGATATGGTGATTTATAATAAGCAAAAGCAATCTTGAGCAAAAAAAAAACAGAGCTGGAGGAATCTTGCTCCCTGACTTCAGACTATATTACAGGGCTACAGTAATCAAGACAGTTTGGTACTGGCACAAAAACAGAAATATAGATCAATGAAACAGGATAGAAAGCCCAGAGATAAACCCACACACCTATGATCACCTAATCTATCACAAAGGAAGCCAGAATATACAATGGAGCAAAGACAACCTCTTCAACAAGTGGTGCTGGGAAAATTGGACAGCTACATGTAAAACAATGGAATTAGAACACTAACACCATACATAAAAATAAAACTCAAAATGGATTAAAGACCTAAATGTAAGGTCAGACACTATAAAACTCTTAGAGGAAAACATAGGCAGAACACTCTTTGACATAAATTTCAGCAAGATCTTTTTTGACTCACCTCCTAGAGTATTAAGAATAAAAGCAAAAATAAATGGGACCTAATTAAACTTAAAAGCTTTGGCACAACAAAGGAAACAATAAACAAGACGGAAAGACAACCCTCAGAATGGAAGAAAGTATTTGCCAACAAGGCAACTGTGTAATATCCAAAACATGCGAACAGGTCATGCAGCTCGATATCAAAAAACAAACAACCCAATCAAAAAATGGGCAGAAGACCTAAACATTTCTCCAAAGAAGATATACAGATGACCAATAAACACGTGAAAAGCTGCTCAACATCACTAATTATTAGAGAAATGCAAATCAAAACTACAATGTGAATCACCTCACAAGTCAGAATGGCCATCATCACAAAAATCTACAAACAATAAATGCTGGATAGGATGTGGAGGAAGGGGAACTCTCTTACACTGTTGGTAGGAATGTGAATTGATATAGCCACTATGGAGAACAGTATGGAGGTTCCTTAAAAAACTAAAAATGGAACTACTATGTGACCCAGCAATCCCACTACTGGATGTATACCCAGAGAAAACCATAATTTAAGCACACGCATCCCAATGTTCATTGCAGCACTATTTACAGTAGCCAGGGCATGGAAGCAACCTAAATGTCCACCAACAGAGAAATGGATAAAGACGATGTGATACATATATACAATGGAATATTACTCAGCCATAAAAAGGAACGAAATTGGGTCATTTGTAGAGACATGGATGGACCTAGAGACTGTCATACAGAGTGAAGTAAGTCAGAAAGAGAAAAATGAATATCATATGTTAATGCATATATGTGGAATCTGAAAAAACTGCTACAGACGATCTTATTTACAAAGCAGAAATAGAGACACCCACATGGAAAACAAACATATGGATACCAAGGGGGATGGGGGGGGTGGGATGAATTGGCAGATTGGGGCTGACATATATACACTATTGATACTATGTATAAAATAGATAACTAGTGAGAACCTACTGTATAGCACAGGGAACTCTACTGAATGGTCTATGGTGACCTAAATGGGAAGGAAATCAAAAAAAGAGGGGATATATGTGTGTGTATAGCTGATTCACTTTGCTGTACAGTAGAAACTAACACAACATTGTAAAGCAACTACACTCCAATAAAAATTTTTTTAAAATATAAAGAAAAGAAATATATATTTAGTCTTTGTTCTATTCCTGGCACAGAGCGTCTTGGAATTTCCTAAATGATGAGAGCCGTAAAGATATCTTTTGTTATGTAAATGAGGTGAGTTTTGGACCACCCCTAGGTCACCTAAGGATGGGAGCTAGTTTGTCAGAGGAACCAACCAAGTGATTAGAGGGTTATCCCTTTCAGCCCCACTGTCTGACCTTCAAGGAGGGGAAGAGGGGAGAGGGCCTAGAGATTAGTGATTGAGATCAATCACTAATGGCTAATGATTTAATCAATTGTGCCTATGTAATGAAGCCTCCATAAAACCTCAAAAGGACAGGGATTTACAGGTTGGTTAACACAGGGAGATTTGGGGAGAGTGTCTCATTTGGAGAGGACACGGAAGCTCTGCGCCCCTTCCCACACATCCTGCCCTATGCATCTCTTCCATCTGGTTGTTCCTGAGTTATATCCTTTTATGATAAACCAGTAACTAGTAAGTAAAATGTTTCTCTGAGTTCTGGGAACTGCTCTAGCAAATTAATCAAACCCAAAGCAGGGGTTGTGGGAACCTTCAGTTTATGACTGGGCAAAAGCACAGGTGACAACTTAGACTTGCAACAGCATCTGGGGCAGTGGAGGGGGGAGGTGCAGTCTTATAGGACTGAGCTCTTAAATCTGTGGGATCTGACACTATCTCCAGGTAGAAAATGTCTGAATTGGCTTGATTTATAGGACACCCAGCTGCTGTCAGGGCACTGCTTGGTGGTGTAGAGAAAAAACTCACATTATAATTGGTATCAGAATCATAATTCACACTGCCATTTTGAGAATTAAGTAGAACAATGCTCAAAATGCTTATTTGGGAATTCCCTGGCAGCCCCGTGGTTAGGACTCAGCTTTCACTGCTAAGGGCCCAGGTTCAATCCTTGGTTGGGGAACTAAGATCCTGCAAGCGTCGCAGCATGACCAAGCTTGAGCACGAGGTGAGAGAGCAGCATTGACATATATACACCACCAAATGTAAAACAGACAGCTAGTGGGAAGCTGCTGCGTAATACAGGGAGAGCAACTCGAGGATGGGTGATGACTTAGGGGGCTGGGATAGGGAGGGTAGGAGGGAGTAGTGGGATGGAGGGATATGGGGGTATATGTATAAATACAGCTGATTCACTTTGTTGTACAGCAAAAACTGGCACAACGTGTAAAGCAATTAGATTCCAATAAGGAGCTTTAAAAAATGCTTATCATTGAACCATTGCACAAGCACATGTCATAAAAAGGGTTAGATTTGAGATTGCTTCAAGACCAGGATGAAGGAACAGCACCAGGATACAAAGCCCTCTGCAGACAGAAGGTCACCCCTAACTGAGGAGGGTAGAACCCTGAGTCCAAGCGGAGGCTCAAAGTCTGCTAGGAAATGGTATTAGAAAGTAGTGGAGTCAGAATTTGAACCCATATCTACCTGACTCCAAAGTCAAGCTCTTTTCACTATACATCCTGACTCTGACCTTCCAGAGGGGACATTCAGGGCTGGGGAGTTGGGAGCAACTGGAACCACTCAGAACTCTTCTCTGGGCTCAAAGTAGAAACCCAGGTAAGTCTATAGTTCTACAGACCTGGATCCTTCAGCAAGCCGCAGTTCTAGCATCTCCATACCTGGAGGGAGGCCCCTGGAGAAAGGTAAGCCAGGTCCACAAAAAATGAGGATGGCAGTTTTCCTGGAAATCTAACCCCCCTCAAACCTTCCAGGAAAGTAGGTTTCCAGCTAAGTCTCAGATATGGGGACAAACCAGAGAAGGGGACATATCACAGTGAACATGCACAGGTTTGCCCTTCTGCCAGAAGCTGGCCCCTCTCCAGACAACTCAAGCCAGAGCCTTGGAGGACCATATGGTGGTTACTCAGGTATGACTAGTGGGGAACAAGGGATGCTTTATGGACAGACTTCGTTCCTTCAAGTTACCTCTGGGAGAGGACAGGTGGGAGGGAAGAAAAACAAATGGAAAGAGTGGGAAAGAAAGCAGACCCCATCTGAGGTCAAAGCTTTGTTGCTGGGATATAATGCCTGGAGGTGAGGCCATCCTGGAAGTGGCAGTCCTTGCCACAGATTCTAACCATGGTTCTCTGGCTGCTTCCTATTCTCTGAGCCTCATTCACTGTCCCCCAACCTTAGGGGGCACTTGGTCAGCCAGATGCCTGGTCCATCACAAGCACCAGGCACAAAGATTAGCCCCTCGCTTTTGGTAGGGCCCAGTCTTTTTGAAAAAGAATTCTAGCCCAGCCATGTATCCACATCTTGAGAAAGGAAATAGTTAACCAATTAGGCCCATTGTCTTAGGCACTTTGTCTTAACCAAATAGACCCACTGTCTTAATCAAATTAGGCACTTTGTCTTAATCAAACAGTTTGGGGCTCCAGAATACTAACCTGGTATGTAAGTTGTAAGGGATAAGATATGCAAGGGCTCTTGAGGAATGTACATTTATTTGAAAGATAAGGCTAGTCTGAGTGAATTTCTCAGGGTGAAACAAACGGGCTTTGAGCAGCAAGGAAAAGGCAGAACACAAGACGTTCCCAGCCAGGATGCAAGATCCCATCTATGTGTCAAGAAACAGGGCTACAACACTGCATGTGGGCAAGGAGAGGCAGGTGCAAAGGCCCCATCTGGACAGGAGCAGAGCCTTCCAGGTGGAACTCGGTTTGCGGGCGAGAGAAAAAAATCCCTTTTCTGCCTCAAACCAAAGATAATCCCTTGATCCTTCTAAATTTAGCTGTATTGGCCCTCCATGAAGTAATGGGCAGCACTTCAGAGAATTTAAAGGGCAGCCCATAGGCTGCCTAGATATGGGGATCTGTAGTTCAGCCCAGAAGAGTCAAGAGCAAGAGCATAGCATAGTCGAGGCAGGAAGTCTGGCTTTAAGTGCAGCCAGAGAGATGGAGGGCCCTCACACTGTCAGGGAGCAGCCACATTCACCAACTTGGAATGGTGATGCAAATCAAACCAGTGGTTAAGACTCTGTGCTCCCAATGGCCTTAAAAAATAAAAAATGGTCTCCCTGAAAGGATCTGGTACCCAGTCTACCCAAATGCCATTAACTATGGAGTGACTACCTCTGACTGGTTATTTTCTCTTTCTCACCTGGGGATATTTTATGAATTGCTGTGTAGTTGAGAGGGTTACGTAACATGGAGCAATCTCCCCTGAGAAATATAATACAAGCAAAGGAAGATTATTAGACACCCTAGTATTGAGACAACGCTGTCGGCCACCTCCACACGTAATCCAAAGTAAAAATAATACTGAATCATAACATCATGTAATGAAGTCCAATAAACTTCTGCTTTTCTCATGATGAGTACTTTAGTCTTTTTTTTTTAATCTCAAACACTGATTTACTTATTTTAATGTTTTTATTAGTCATATATGCACATAAAGAGTCAACTATTTTACGACATTAAGGCAAAGAGCAGTCCTCGGGCCCCTGCCTTGCTCATTTCCCCTTCTGCAGAGGGATGCACTTTCAAATCTTTTATCCATTTTCTCTAGTATTTATCACCAAGCCTTTTAATAACATGCTAATATTAATTCTGGGTTCTTCTGTTTGGCATTATTATCTATTGACTACCCTCCAAGAAAGATGAGGGTTTAACTCTCGTTTCCACCAACCAGACACACACACTCCTATACCCCCTTTCACCCAATATAATAATAACATAATTTTTGTTATTGTGATATCCAAGTTCCAAGGTGATCTCCAATGATATTCACCTCCTTGTATTCATGACCCTATGTAGTCCTGTCCCACTTTAAGTAGGACTGATATATATAACCAACAAAATATCAAAATGTTTAATGAAGATGGGATCCCATCCTGCACTTGCACACTTAGTCTCACTCACCTCACCTTAATCCCAGCCCTGCTGGATTCTGTCTTTATTCAACATTTTGATGTTTTTGTTCAACACGGATTCTTTTTGTATTAATTTTAATTTTTTTTAATATTACACTAAAATATTTTTACCTTGACTAAATTTTTTGATGCTCTTTTAAATTTTGCAACCAAAGCAAGAAAGCACCTCACTTTACCTTAGCCTAAGCCCTAGCATATCCTAATAGCTTCTTGAGAAAGAATGAATATAAAGTAAACTTTTAATATCTTTATGTCTATATCTGTGTAATTCTACCCTCACACTGGATTCCTAGTTTGGCCAGACATAGAATTCTAGGTTGGGAATTTTTTAACCAATATTCTGAAGATGTTCTTTTGAAGACCAAAGTCATTTGACGTCCGATCCTTTGCTTTACGTAATGGCTGTCGGTTTTGGAGTTTGGTTGGTTGTAGCGATCAGTCCTATTCAAAGTAGGACAGGATTTAGTTTAACAGTGGAGGACTAACAGCTGATCAGAAGTTCTGAGCAGTGGATGGAGTTTGTCAGCTGGGAGCTTCATTGTAGGTTGATCTGATTAGGCCGTTTGTTGGGAACTCCAGATATGAATACCTTCAATCCTTTCCTGATTGGCTGGTGACATGTCCTAGAGAACTTCTCCAATTCTTTGGAGAGAATAAAGGCCTGGATTCCAGCAGTGGGGGAGCCAGTGGGAGAAGACCTTGGGATGGGGGGTGGGCTGACCAGGATTTACGGTGCATATGGGCACTTAAGCTTCCAGCTGTTTTATGGTATCCCTGCTTTCAAGTGTGCCAGAAAGACCCTCAATTTTACCTTCACCAGACAGATCTCCTGTCTTCTGCCCAGTGAGGAGGGCAATAGAAAGGGCAGGGATCTAAAAATCTCTTTCTCAACAGCTTTCAATCAATCTTCTTTTATTTTCCCTCCCCCTCCGACTTCCAGAGATATCTTGAACCATCAGTTCCTAGTCTTGTTGACAGTTGTGCCATTTAGTCGTGGCAGTTCTCTGCTTACCGTGAAGTGATAGGTTTCTGCTTACTTGGGTCTACTAAGTCATTAGACACCTGTCCATCTATTTTTCAGTTTCTAAAATTTTGTCATCACCTCTTTTTTATCACCATCTCTGAGGATTTATACCTTTAAAAAAAAAATCCTTTAAACTCAGTTAAGGTATCAGGCAAGCCTCGATGTAGTGCCAGAGGGGCAACAGAGCATAGGAGATAGGGACACATCATACACTGTGGCCTAGGATAGAGGAGGAAATCCTATTCTTTAACCTTCTCTCACTTTCACCCATATTGCAAATAGTATATTGGGGGGGAAATCCTTTTCCTGTACTTTTAGTGGGGTTTAAAAGAGAGCAAAATTTTATGACTGTTCAAAGTATAATCTTTCCTGGGAAGTGCCCTAGGCCTCTGCTGAGTTTTCTATTGAATTATCCAGCACCTGATGGGCTGCCTTAGGAGGTAAATTTTGGCCTTTAAGAGAGCAAATTCTGCTGGTGCGTGTGGAAATTCCACTATCAGCATATTCAGTGCATCCCTTAAATAATCACTTTAATAACAATTATAATTTAACAATTACAAAAACAATTGTAAAATCAGTTTTATATAGAGACAGCGTGGACAAGGAGCACACGCCCATGAATCGGTACTAGTCTGGCTTGTGCTGTCTTTGCCTTGTCATGTTGCCTTCCACTAAGTCCTCTCAAGGGCAGGTTCTGAAGGAGAGACCGACCCAAGCCAGTTCTGGAGGCGATGTAGACACGTGGGGTGTGCCCAAGGGAGGGGTGGTTCAGCGCCAGGCCCGACCACACACGACTCGCAAAACTCCGGGTTCCAGCTGGTACCAACCTGTAGGTCACCTTGCTTGGATGAGCCGCAGGGAAATAGGATCTGTGTGTTTCTCAGGGGCTGCGGCACCGCCCACCCGACGCCCCGCCCCTTGGGCTCCCAACCCTTGGGTTCACCTGAAGCCGGTGCGTTTCTGCCAGCTTTGAACTTGCAACGTCTGCTATTAAGAATCTGAGCAACTCGCTGGAAACCGTTGAGGCCAGGAACGGCTGGGATGAGAGGAGAGAGAGAGTCTGGTGCACAGAGGGTGGCAGAGGGTGAAATAGGCTTTCGGACACAGGGATGCTACAGAAAAGACGTGCAAAGAAAAGAGGCTGGGTTAGGAGGAGGGTGAGCGGCTGAGGAGACTAGTGAAGAGGAGGGGACCAGGAACGGAAAGGACCAGGATGAGAGGGCTGGGCCGGTTGAGTGAGTGATCAATAGGGAGGGGAAACAGGAAGGACTTAGGAGGAGAGCCTCTGTGCTCACTTACTCCAGCAAGGACGGGTGGTCACCAGGGACAGGGAAAACACCTGCTGTGGTGGAGCCCAGAAGCAGCTGCCTGGGTAACCCTTGATTCTAATGTTTTGATAACTGGCAGGCCTCCCTCTCAGCAGGACTTGAAAGACACTGCTGTTAACTATTGGGTTCTGTTGGAATTGCTGTGGTCTGACAAAATGCAAGTAATTAATAATCCTACTTCCTAGTCACATAATGCTTAATTAACCCTTTCAAAGCACTTTCTCTTGTTCTAATCTGGTCTCTGCAGCAACAATGCTAATGTCTTGAGATGGTTGCATTATCCCCATCTTTACAGGCAAAGAAGTTAAAACAGAAATGACTTGCTCAGAGTCACAGATCAGGTAAATGACTCACTAGAAACAGATTGATTGCGATATTATTGAAGCCGATATTGGCCAGTATGGAATAAAGATAACTATAGTAGGATGTGATTCAGTGACAAGAGGTAACACAGAACTGATGACCTGCTGAGACCACAAAAAAATGCCTCCAGACTCAAAAATCATCCTCTCCAGAAAGGCAGATGCTCCTCACCCTGGACCTCAGATCTTCTGGTCCCTCGACAGCATCTCTGAGAGTCCTCAGTGTGAAGCCCTCTCTCTATCAGGCATGCCTTTACTCAGAGTAACATGCATAGTTTAGAAACTGGGAGGCTGTCTCAGTGTTTGGGCTGCTATAACAGAGTGTCATAGACTGGGTGGCTTATGAACAACAGAAATTTATTTTTTACAGTTCTGGAGGCTGGGAAGTCCAAGACCAAGGTGCTGTCAGGCTTGATGCCTGGTGAGAGCCTGATTCCTAGATGGCCATTTTTTGCTGTAACCTCACTTGGTGGAAGGAGCAAGGGAGCGTCCTTGGGCTTCTTTTATAAGGGCATTAACCCCATGTATGAGGGCTCTGCTCAGATGATCCAATCAACCCCAAAGGCTCATCACCTAATACCATCACTTTGGGGGTTAGGTTTCAGCATATGAGTTTTGGGGGAACACAAACATTCAGACCACAAGCAGAGCCATAAAGGACTCACCGCTTAGGCGGCGTCAAATATGCTCAGATGAAACTATTGCTCCTTTGTTCTTCAGAAGTGAAGTGGTGCTACAGCCTTCTCTCTTGTCTTTTAGACTGGCTTGCCTGCCCTCCCTTATTGTTTTAGGAGGTGTTTAACCTTTTTTCTGATTGGTGTGTAGGATCTATACAACTTAGGTGTTCATTTAATCTATTGATGCTGAACCCAAGGGAAGATTCAGAGAGTTCGGAATGGTGAGTAGGAGCCAGCTACCAGAAGGTCTAGAGGAAGAGCTTTCCAGGCAGGTGGAATAGGAAGGGAAAGACTCTAGGGCAGGAACAACCTCAGTGAGTTCAGGAAACAGAGGTCCCACGAGGCTGGGGAAAGTGTCATGAAATGAAGCTAAAGAGAAAGGCAGGGGTCCAACCACAGATGTAGGAGTGGTTGGAGGGACTTGCAGGCTAGGGATAAAATCTGGGCAGGGCTGGGCTGCCCGAAAAGATAGACATGCTCCCTTAGAGGCCCCAGTTTAATACTGCAGAACAGCAGAGGAGGTAAAACAAGGCAACCCAGACCAACCTGGCTGAGCCTCCTACGTGAAGATGACATGGCATGAATGGGAGGAAACACAAAGACCAATAGTCTGCCACATGGAGTGCCAGCGACCTAAAGACCCTCACTAAGAGCCACATCAACCACTCAAACCCAGAAAATCAGGAGTATTTGAGAGGATATTTAGACCACAAGCCCAATTCAAAGCTGCAGTCTCTTAAGTGACTTCCATCTGAGGACTCTGTGGGGCATCCACCTCTGAGGATGGGGATGCACCCTGCCACTCCCCTCTCTGTAGAAAAATGGGAAATCTTTTATATTGTTGATGGCAGTACATGGAAGTTTATTACTCAGTAGCTCAGGGCTTGTCCGCCAAAAATATATAGCTAGACCATGTATATAGTTTTAACCGATTGTCTGATGGTGGGTATGGTGGCAATGGAACCATAAGGTTCCACTGAAGTGTAAAAAATACTGGAATGTAACACCACCCAGTAGATTTCAGAGTCCTAATGAGTTTCTATTCAACCCTAGCCTTTACTATTTTACTTGGGAGAAAATGATGGTATAAAACTCTTCAATGTTTATTTTTAAAGGGCTTATTTTTAAATTATTTGCCCCTTCTGTCTGGCGTTTATGTATTGTTGCCACCTTTCACCAAGCCACTATGATATCTAACCTGGATTATTGCAATAATGAACTAATGTATCTTTCTACTTCCACGCTTGTATCCTTACAGTCTGTTCCTCAAACAGTAATCTGAGCGAATCTTCTAAACACTAAATCAGGACTTCTTTTTCTCAGTAATGGTGGGCTAGGTTATTTGGATCAACCCTCTGGCTGAAAATAACTTGAAAAAGGAAAACTGAACGAAACATAAGAAATATTTTCTTAATGTCAATGAAGAGATGATAAAACAGTAAGGAATAATCCAGCTAAAATGTGAAGACTTAAGAGGGGTGAGAAGGCACGGGAGCTGCTTTCGCCCCGAAAGTACCTGCATATTCCCCAAATTAGAATGTTCGTGTCCAGGGTCCCAGTGTACAGATATCAAGGCCAGGGGCTGGCAAAGTAAGGAGTCTAATAGGAGACTGGTAAACAGTCTCTAAGTGATCCCCCAGCCCCTTAAGAGTAGAAGAAGGGACCTATATGACTTTGGTCTAACCAAGAGAATATGGCAAAGTGATAGAAAGTTACTCTCATGATTGTTATGTTATAAAAGTCTCATGAGTAGCCACATGGCAAGGAGCTTAGGGCAGCTTCTAGCAAGAAAGTAAAGCCACAGATTCAAGAAAACCTATGAATTGCAATAAACACAAAAAGAATCAACACCTAGAGTCATCATAATAAAATTATTTAAAAACCAAAGAAAAGGAGAAAAGCTTAAAATCTGCTAAAGAAAAGGATAAATTATGTTTAAGAAAGATACATGGTACATGGGAGACATAATAAACATTTGTTAAATGAATAAACAATCACACTATATTTGGGAACTTTTCTGCTTACCAGCTCTATGACCTGTGTTACTTGACCTCTTTGAAACTCAGTCTCCTAAACTGCAAAATGTAGATAACAAAACCTACTTTATAGGGAAAATAGTCAGGATTAAGTTCATATTGTTAGGCATAGAACACCTAATGACTCCTAGTATATACTAGGTGCTCCTGTTCTAGGCTAATTCTCTCTCAAATTTGGGTTTCGGGTCTGTTCTATGCAAATTTACTCTCTAATCCAGATCTCCAGTTCAGGCTTTCTTCCCAGTTCCAAACATCCACCTTGAAATAATTCTATATCTAAAACACATTTCCTTCCCTCCCTTTTAAAGTACTGGAGGCAAAACAAGTCCTACTGCAGTAACACCTGTTCGGCCACGGGGGAAAAAAAATAGGATGAGCAAACATCTAGCTTAGGATGCACCTGCTAATTCTCTGACCTAAATTATACTCCGTGGTATTTTCTAAATTTCTGCCATGATAAGAATTACCTGGGGCAGTTGTTAGTAATACAATTTTTGGTTCTCTTTCCTGAATTATATGATTCTTTAGGTCTAATGTAAAACCCAGGAATCTGACTTTTGAACAAGCACCCAGGTGACTCTCACCTTCATGGAACAGTGGGAATATGTCTGGCAGGTGAGGATTACAATATTGGCAAAGCCACTGATTAATGTGAATGAACAAATATTTACTGCTATAGGAAAGGAGAGAAGAAACTACAAACAAGAGGCTGGATCTGTGAAGGTGGATGCAACATGGCCTATGTCTGGACAGGTTCACCAACTAAGACATAGGTGTACATAAAATACCTTACGGCAAACAAGACTACGCTTCCATTGAATGGGCAATAATGGACAAAATAGGGCTTTTGATTGTGGGGACCTGGCTTTGTGAAGGAAGTACAATCTGAGTAAGACTACTCTCTAGAGCTCTAGAGTTTTTTCAGGTGAATATAAAAAGGAATTCCAGGGAAGAAAAATAGTTTTAAGCAAAGTAAGAAAGGTAGAAAATGCCAATGTTGATCTAGTAAAAGCAAGAAAACTGAGCTATTCCTTCCATGCCTCCAAGGGAATGCCTGTGCTGAAAGGGTGGGAGGTAGAAAGGACCAGGTTGAAATGAGCGGACAGTTTGAAGATGCAGAAGTTCTGACCAGATTAGGGGACAGAATGGGTGAGAAGAGGAGGCAGAAACCTTAAAAATCTACAGTGAGGCTAGGAGCCCCTGAGACAGAGAAAGCCCAAGATCAGGTCCTGCCTCAGGACCCCTAATCCCCGCACCTTCAGGGATCACTTTCTGACTCCATAACTGACTGGCAGATCCTGAAACTTTAGCCCCCAAATACCGAAACTCTCGTTAATCTACCCCAATAATGGGTCAGCACCCTGAGATTCCCTCCTGAGTCTTTAAATACTTCCCTGCCTGCCCTGATCCCTGCCTACCTATCTAGCATCTGTCATTTGTTCAAAAGTTCTGCTTGTTCTTGCATCAGGACCACTTTCTTCTTTTAATCAGCAATTTCCTCTGCCCAAAAATATTTTTCCCCCTCCTCTTCATTTCATTAACTTGTTGTATTCATTTGTCAGGTCTCTGTTTAAATAGTTCTCACTCAGACAAGCCTTTTCCTACTTAGTCTAAATTGTCCTCCACCCATTCTCTTAACATATCCTTTGAATTCTTCATCATAGCACTTACAAATATTTCAGATTACAAACTTATTTGTGTTTGTGGATCTCTTCCCTCACACAGTAAACTCCATGAACCCCATCTGTTTCTCTCACCACTCTTGACTTGGTACCTAGCCCAGGGCAATCTTTTACCGTTAATATTTGTTTAAAAAGAAGAGGGAGCCAAGGAGATTGTGACCTGAATAATTATTAGCCTGAGGCCATGGCATCCCCTCTTCTCCAAGATCCTCTACATTCTCAAGACTGTAATGCCTTTCCTGTCTCCTTCTCCAGCACTTGTGCCTGGGTTCAAATCCGGGTGTCAGTATTCACTAGCTGTGGTTCACTGTTTAAATTGTCTATACTGTTTAAATCTCAGTTTCCTTTTTCTATAAAACTGAGATAACAATTCCTTCCATATAGGGTCGTGAGGAGGACTATGAAAGAATACAAGTAAAACATCTAACAGAGTTACCTGGAAAATAGTGATTGATAAAGGTTAGCTGCCATTACAGCTGTCACTAATAACTAATCACCTCCAAGATTCAAGCTGTTGGGCTTTTTTCCATAAGTTCTCCTTTTATTTAATATCTATAAAGAGAGCTTACAAGATAAATTCTCATTAATATATATAAAAGATCTTATAAATCAACAAGGAAATAGAAAAACAGGCAAAGGTTATAAACATGCAAATTCACAAAAAAAAAAGTTCCAAAAATTTTAATATATATTATCAGAGTGGAGAGAAGGAGAGAAAGGGGCACAGTCTGGCTCTCAGATACCTCTCATCTTCCCGCTTACAGTTTTTCCATCTAGTGTCGGGAAAGAAGGAAAAGCCAAAAGGCAAGTGCCTCCTTCCTTGATGGGGTGATGCCATGTGACCTTCTCTGTAGGAGGTTTCTGCTTCTCTGGCTGACACAGCCTGGCATGATGGCCCTGTGAGCGCTGGCTCTTGCGGAGCACACATCTGGTTCTTTGGAGGACACATTTCTCTACTTCTCGTCATGCCCCTTCAAACCCCCCTCTCCAGAAATGTATTTCTGGGGATCACCAGTGACATCTCCTGCGTGCTCTCCATGAACTCTCATGTGGCTCCAGCCATTGTTTTCCTCACCGGAGCACTTCCACTGTCCTAGCACCCTGTTGTCGGCTGCACCCTGCTGTCGGCTGCTGCCAGGGTTTCCCCTCCCAGGAGCCATGATGTTTTCCTCCAGTTGTGGGGAGGATGCCCAACTCCCGACTCTGTGTCACACAGATTCAGGATGAGTAAGATAGTACCATTCTCATAAGGGGATTCTGCAGTGGACTCCTCTGAGGAAGTGGTCCCAGAGCGCGACCTGGGGAGATTATTGGGCTTACAATCCCCCATTCTACCTCCATTCCATTCTGCCCTCTTTACTGTCTAGTCTTCAATTTATTCCCTTCTTAAGGTATGATTCACCAGGGTCAGCATCCCCCAGGAGGTTGTTAGAAATGAAGAATCTCAGGCCCATCTCCAGAGCTTCTAAATCAGAACCTGCATTTTACCAAGATCTGCAGGTAATGACTATACACGTTACAGTTTGAGAAATTCTGACATATGCGACAGAATTTTTTAATTCTCCCACTTGATTTATTTATATCCAAGTTCATTTTTTTAGCCCCCAGTATACCTATTTCTTTCTCTCTGGTTACCCAGTTGACTGTACAGGCATTCCTTGGCTACTGAGCTGGTCGGCCCATATTGTCCACCACAGTGGTTCTGCAGGAATTCCATGTGAGCAACCTCACATCTGTTCACTGTAGACTCCCTAAGAATTAAAAATAAATAAATAACCCAACCCAGTATGATAGGTTATCGTATAGGGATAAATGGTAGATTTTGAAGGAACGTTGAAGTCCTCTGTACCTGTAACTCCATAAAACCCTCTGTTTTCAGGTATTTCCATACATTATGGAGGGAAAAATGATTGCGATGCACCTACTTTGTTAGCAAGTGTACACATTCACCGTGCTGGGAAGTAAACAGCACAGATGACATGGAAATGGTACATGTAGATGATCCTTGAAGGTAATGCTCTCCTCAGCCCCTAGCTTGTATCAAAGATTGGCTTGAGGACATTACTGCTCTCAGCATAGAGGTTGAAAAGGCCTCTAGCTGGTGTGGGGTCCACTCCAAGGTGGGGCATCTCTAGAATTCACCCAAAGGTTCTTTGGCACACTTCCTGGGATGGAAGTCCCACAGGATACAAAGAACTGCCTTGTGAGTGAGTTTTTAGAATTCACTGCATCTTCCTTATGGTTTGATGTCTCTATGGTTTTGACCAGCTGAATGAGCCACCACTGATCCTTTTTTCCTCCTCTGATTAAGAAAGCCTTTAGCACTAGAACTTTCTGTATGATGAATCCCATGGAGTATTCAATATAAGAAGCCAATACTAGAAAACCCTCAAAAAAGTGTGCAATCTTGCTATTATTTTCCTGCTTGGCTGCTGTGTTCTTTGTGCTTGACAACTTGCTCAGAGCCTGCAGGGTCTTTTTCTGGCTAGGGTATCCTGGAGATGGAAATTTCCAAAGTCCTGCAGGACCATTTTAGGGGGATAGCGGTTGGCTTGCTAGAGGTTGGGAAAGGGGCTGTCTTCTTTGGAGCAAACTTGTACAGCCATTATGTGAAAAGGGTAGCATCTGATAGGATGTGCTCCAAAAGCAACTTTGTTTCCTGCTCCCTCTGCTCAGGGGCTAGTGTCTTTCTTGTCCGTGGATGAAATCTCAAGTGGTCCCTATAGCTCTTCCAGACACTCGTAGAAACATTTTAAAGTCTTCTGGTTAATTTTAATCATAAAATAGCCTCCTTTCAGTTGTTGAAATGTCCAGTCCCGTGTCACAGTTAAAACTCTGCACTGTATTTAAGGCAAATATTTCTCCTTTCTCTGCTTCCCCAGCACAGGCTGATTCAGGCTGGAGGCTGAAGTGAGGAGAGGGAAGTAGGGGCCCAAGGGGCCAGGGGAGGCACAACTGTCTTGTTTTCCCACTTACTGCTTCTGCTCCTCCAAACCCACTCCCTTTAGGGCTTGGGCCCAACAGGGGGTGGAGGTGGGAGAAGGGTGGAGTGAGAGGAGGAAAGACCTTACTTTAGGGGAGCTGTAACACTTAGTGGTGGGGGTCCAGAATTTTGATGGGCATTCACTATGGATTCCTCTCACAGGGTACTTTCATGGGGCTCTTGGAAAAGGCTCCGCTGAAACACTGGACTACAATTCCGCCTGTGCTGGCCACGTGTTCCACTGGCTTTTGCATTTGTTTCCAACCCTCTGTTGCCTAGCAGCCTCTAGCAGCAAGCCCACTTAGGTGGGGGCTCCGTGGAAACAACCCTCACACTCATTCTCTCCCTTCCCCCATTTAGTCCACAAGAAGCATGCGCGTCGTTCTGCATTTAATGGTTTATGTACTCCTTCTCGTCCTAGCACCTGACTCCAGCTACAGCCATTGGCCTTTAATCCTCTCCGGCCTGGGTCAGACAACAGTTTTTGGTCCTCTCAGTTGTAAGAAAACTGATCTTTCAAAGCGCCTTCTCTTGAGACTTGAGATAAGGAGGCATGCAGCCTTGGGTAACTGGGGGAGGTAGGAGGGGAAATGCTACAGGGCTTCAACTGTTTTTTCCAAAATCTCTTTTTAATTTCTTTGACCTCAGACCTTGAGGGGTTGAGGGGTGGGTGTTCATCTAAGGGTCACAAAACTATCTCCAACCAGCTCCTCCTTTGCCTGTCTTACAAAGGTGGTCTCAAAACCCACTGTGAAATAAGGGGAGTTGCCACCTACTGCTTTTTTCTTTGCTTTTGGGCCTCAGCTGCATCGAAAACAAAAGAAAGCCAATTTTAACGTCCTGCTTTCTAGCTCCACTATGCACCCATGAAGTTTCATTTAGAGCCCTCGGAGAAGGAAGCATCTCTACGTTTTTTTGAGCACTATTTTAGATATATGAGTGACAGATTGCCTTTTTTTTTTTCTTTCTTTCCTTATTAGCAGTTTATTACAGTATCTTTTTGTATATATATTTTTTCTCTTTTTCTAACCATTTAGAAATGAGATTGGGCAATTCACTGTGACCGAGTCAAAACGAGTTTTTACAGATGAGTAGGGGAAGCCTGCTGTTTTTCTTGTTGAAAGCAGTTTAAGGAAATAGCTTTTAGATTTCTGGAGGTTTTCTTTTTACATTGGAAACTGAAGTTAGGGAGGTTTTAAACAAAGTTAAAAAAAATTTTTAACCTTTAGGTTTTTACGTCAGTGTCTCAGAAACACAGGAGGAAGGTTGATTTTTTTTTCTTTTTCCCACTGTGTGTGTCCTGGATTGTGATACTGTGAGTACTGTGGGAGGGCCTGGCCGATTGGATGAAAGCTGTGGGGTGTTTGGGCTTGGGGAAGGGTTGTAAAGATAATCCCAGAGCAATAAAGTGGAGCCTGGGAGTGACTGGATTATAGGCAGGTCCAGTAAGACCCTATCTTTCTGGCCTTGTAGAGGGTGACATCTGCATCTCAATCTTAATGGTAACCTTATGTAGGGAAAAAATTGGGCTTCAATAGAACTACACATTGTCTAAGTACACCCTTCCCTTTTTCTGATTCTGATTCTCTTGGAGCTATCTTTACTATTCCAAGTTGCTGACAATAGGAATGCAAAACACCTCCCTCACCCCAAACTCCACCCCCCAAAACACTCAGTTTGGGTTTCATTTGCACATGCATTTTAATATTTCTAATCTGTAAATGTGTCTGTTCTTTGGATTCTCTTTAATGGGTTAAATAAAATCTTTTAATACATGTTTATATGTATATTAGAATCATACTTTTTTAATTTTGAAAATGGTCTTTTAACAGTGTTGGAGGTCTTCCACCAAGATGCATTCACCTGATGCACCAGGTAAACTTCATTACCAGAGATGTGCCTAAGCCCAGGCCCATCTCTTCTTGGCTCCCAGAGATGAATGCAAAGTCACATGGCATCTTTGCTGTTTTTCTAATTTAATTTTCCTCTCCACTAATTTTGCATTTGGGGTTTTGGTTTGGTTCATGTGTAGCGAATGCTCATTAGTGGCAGCAATGACTGAGATTTTGGTTTTAAGGTCTGACCATCTGGTGATCTCTGTAAATGGATTAATGGATTATAGAGATCTATTCTCTGTTGGGTGAGAGAGGATGGAGAATTTGGATTGTTAGACATTTTTCTTTGTCTATCTTGAGCCCAAGTCAATTAACAGTCCTTTGCCCATTGGGAAGGAGAATAATTCTTTCATACCAGGACTGGTGAGACTTGGGGTTTCTGTATATACTCTTGACCTGTGACTGAAATTTTAGAATCCAAACTATAAGCCCTCTTTATCTGTCTCTGTATGTCTATGTGTCTGTAGTTCAGAAAGACTTTTATCCTTTATTGTGTAAATGTGTAGTATTTTCTTACTTCCAGAGGATATTAATAAATTTGATTATGAAGTTGCATGTTAACTGAGTTCTTTGCTGATTGGCTGATACAGATAAATAAGTGCTTAAATAAAGCAAATCTTCCCAAAATTCCCAGAAAGTAGTGAAAATGAACTGCTAACTCCTGAAATGTGCTACACTAATAAAAATGCTCTTACAGAAACCAATAACATTTAAAAAATTCCAGTTTACAAATATAAGTAAATTTTTGGAAAATTAGTAGTTTAGTATTTGGGGGTTTAAGAAAAGCAGCTATATTTTCTCTAATTTATTAATGTTAAGTGTAATTCCTAACAGTATTCTACTTCGATATGTTTTTCTAAATTTAGGCAAGTTTACTGATCAAATAAGTTAACATTACTCATATTGTTTAAGATTATGAGAAATGAAAATTTGTGTTTCACTAATCAAATCATTATTCCAAAAAGCTTTTTATTTCAACAGCACTTTTGTTTTGTAGTATATCAGCTTGAAGATAATTTCCAAGAGTTTTAGGTAACTTAAAACCTTGGGTTGATATTAAAATTAAGTTAATTAATTGGTAATCATTGGATACCAAGATCATCCCTAAGTAAGACAGAATACTGGACATTGATAACTAAGCATGACTTTAAGTTTATATACTTTTGTGTCTTATAAGTTTATATACTTTTGTGTCATATTTATATGCTGTAGAGGCTGTATCTTTGAGTCTGTTAATGAATATGTTCATTTTTGCCACTTTAATAAATTGTACTGTAAGGGATGTGTGTGGCTATGGAAAGTTGTGTTATGTGTAGCTATGAACTCTGCTGTTCTGTTAAAAAAGCTAAAAAGCTGGTATCTGGGACTTCCCTGGCAGTCCAGTGGTTAAGACTCCGTGCTTCCAATGCAGGGGCGAGGGTTCAATCCCTGGTGGGGAAACTAAGATTCCCCTCTGCGGCGCTGCCAGAAAAATTTAAAAAAAAGAACAAGTAAAATAAAAAGCTGCTATATGACATAGTTCACAATTCTCCACCTCCTCCCCCCTCAACCCCAATTTTCTCTGAAACAGAAGTTACTTTGGTTAAAACTTAGAATTTATGTTAGTGGTTGAGACTATTGAGGAGCAATAGAGAAATACAACTGTGTGTGTGCTCCTGTTTTTCAAGAAAAAAAAGAGTAGTTTTGTCCTAAAGCAATGGTTCTCAAGGTTTTGTATGTATCCTTTGTTTTGTCTCCAAAGCCCTCTTTGCACTCTTCAAACACATTGAGGACCTTAAAGAGTGAAGGGGGCTAGGGGTGGTGTGTTTAATTATCAACACTTAACATATTGGAAACTGAATTGAGAAATGTTTATAATTCCTATTTATTGAGTCATTTGAAGACAGCAACAATGACTGCATTGCATATTAATACCATCTTCATATTATGAAATTCATTCTGATATTGTAGACGCCCTAAGATGGGTCCTAAAATAAAGTGCCAGTTTGTTCCAGAATATAAAAGAACACCACAAAGGGAAAAACTTGGAAATAATCTACCATTTTAACCATTTTTAAGTGTACGTTAAAGTATGTCTATATGGTTGTGCAACTGTCACTACCATCCATCCCCAGAAATCTTTCAATTTCCCAAACTGAAACTTCCCACCTGTAAGACAATTAACTCCCCATCCTACCCTCCCTCTAACCCCTGGCAACCACCATTCTACTTTCTGTCTGGGTATAAATTTTATTTGTCTTGGCTTATAATACCTGAGTCTGAAAAGCTATGACATGTGTTAAAATTTCATCAAAGTTTGCTCAATTTTGATGACCTCATTTCCCTAGTTTACTGCTTACTGTCTTCACCTCCAATATGGAAAGTTCTTTGTGTATGTGTACTTTGCCTATATAGAAAAAGATATTATGTCTTATAATACGTTGATTGTATTATGTTCTTGATTATTTTTAAAAAGCAAAGCTTCCTCACTTAGAAAACAGTTAAGATACTTTACAATCATATTACATTTTGTGCTTATTTTTAGATGTTTTATTGTCGCTTTCAAATGACATTTGAAAAACAACAACGGTTGTTTCTGCAGCACCCTATCTGAAGAGTTCAAATCTCCTGGCAGCTTTTGATTTTTGCCTCCCTAAATCTATCTTTGAGATTTCCCAGTGGGTCTCTCAACCCCTAAATATTTGTTCTTTTACCTTATGAAAGTGGGGTGTTATTTCTAAATAATTAGGTTTTATTTATGAGTTTATTTATGATGAGTTTCATGGAAAGATCTGTCACATCAGAAAAGATGCTCAGCCTTCTCCAGGTTAAATCTGCATAGGTAAAATTTTATTGCTGTAACTCTTTTAGAACTTAAATGATTCATGGGAAGTCCCTGGAGATTTGTCGGTATCTCTGTTTCTCTGTATCCCAATGATGCTTTGCCTGATGTTAGGGCATTACTAGTTATAATTTTAGTTACTATTTAAAATGTTTATTTGGTTGGAATCTTTCTTCTTTAATTTGAATCTAGCATCTTCTAGGCCAGTGGTTTTCATTTGGGAATAAATATCAGACGTATCTATAGAGTTTTATTAAAATATAGATGTCTAGGACCTACTTGGAATCTCTTTACTTGATATTCTTGCTACATACTTGGTATATTTTTAGAGTATTACATATATATATATATTATGACTCAGATTTTGCATATCTCAAGAATTTTTCCTCTGTAACAAATATGTTCATCCATTTTTATAAATCGGATGTAAAATTCAATATCTTCTTTGAAAATAGCCTTACTCAGTATGTGCATAGACATTTTGTCATAGCTTTATGTTTATTTATTTATTTGGGTTAGCATTGTTTTGCATGACACAGAAACAACCAAACTTCCTTGCCAGTCGCATCATGCTTGATATGAACCCTCTCCAGTAATTACCATAGTCATTTTAAGTCTCTGGCATCTACAGATAGTTTTTGTAGTACTTGGAAGCTCCCCTGACGGCTCTGCATCAGTTGCAGAGGCCAGATCACATCTTTGACAAAGATGCATGGTCCCCAGAACCCAAGGAAGAGGACTGTACCAGATATTTCAAACTACTGACACTTCAATAAATAGACCTTGGGTACAGGCTTCTGATGTCATCACTTAAACAACCTTAAGACTGTACTGAAGAAAATGAAAAAAAGGCTGTACTGTTGGGCTAAATCAGGATTTACAGGACTCTTAGTAAGAAGCAGATGGGTTCATGATACTGCTAACCCAATATCCAGCAGAACAAGAATTGATTACATAGGATGGATGACCTAATGAGAGATGATTCTAGCTAATTGTTTGGAATATTGCTGATATTGTTTTAATGTTCTGTTTTCTGGATACATGAGGAATCCCTTTTTCCTTCTTATTAACTTATTTATAACCTATAACAATTTAGTAGATTCTGATTTTGTAAACTGAAATGAAACATCTTTAGATGATGTTTTCTTCTCCTTCCTTGACTCCCCTTCCAAATTCAGAAAATTTTATTAAAGATTTCACTTTTAAATGGTAACACCTTTATTTGCATAGGTTCAGTAAGAATCTACCTTCCTTTTTACTAAATATAATTGGAAAAATGGTTATGTAACCAAGGCCTTGGCTGGAAAGTCATATTTGAAAATGATGCTTATTTAATTGGGTATGACCAGCCACTGTCCTTTTTCCCCCAAAACTATTTTAAAGTGCTTTTGCAAAGTGCTTTTTCAAAAGTTTACCCCAAATTATGGAGTATGAACTAGTCATTTACACTTTTTCTTTTGTAAAATGGCTCTCCCTGCAAAATACTTTTTAAAAATAATGCTGTCAATCAGTTGCTCATTTTCATTCCTTCAGACATAAAATTCAAAATCAGCTGTTTCCCATCTCTTGATTCTTTTGGATTACTCCAACTTTCCTCCATATGCTTACATAGGAAACAAAATACTGTTATAAAAAATGTTTTTTTACATTTCAATTAGTCTGTTAATTATGAAGATTGGCTGTTCAAAGCAGTGCTGCTATTCTTGTCTCCTTCTTGTATGCTTCATTACTGACACAAAGGCCTAAGTCCGTTAACTGGCACTTTTCTGCATCTGAGTGGCTGCAATGCAGCCAAACAGATTTTCTGGTATGAGAACCTCTGCCAGTTTGTTTAGATACAATGCTATGTGAGTAAAGCCTGTCTGAAGAAAATGTCTTCATATCACTGGAGGATTCCTATCCCAGTTCTAAATAAAAATTCCTCCCCATCTCTGCAAAATACATCCCAGGCTGGTCTGGTCGGATCAAGTAGAATAGTGATTTGTGATTCTATGTGAGTATCCAGTCTGTCAAGTATATGCTAATGTGAGACCATAAGACTACTTGATAGGAAGAAAAAGTATAAAGAGACTGCCCTCAAAGAATACTTCAGATGTTCTAAAATATTTCAACATCTTGCTGCAATCCACACAGAGAAAGCCCAACTGGGATGGCTTATTCATGAGATTTCCAAACGCAGTGAAGGCAGCTGACTCTTCCAAATTGAGAATGAACAATGCCACAATGAAGGTCATCCCCTGGACATAACCAACATCAGGTCTGTAACATGAATATGCTCCTAAGATATTGTATAAAACATCCTGATATGGACCATCCTTCTGAAATATCTAGAGAGATGGAAAGACATAGGATATGTCCAGCTTAATTCCAGACCCGCATCTGGAGAATCATCATTCTGGACCAGCATCATAGAGAATGATATGTTTAGATAGAATTTGTTTCACTGAAGCTTTCCCACCATTTCTTTCCTCTGGGGAGGAATACTGCATAAAGTTCAGGACTGATATTTATTTAGTTCATTTACTACAGCTAGACTCCAAGGTTTACCGTGAACACTAGGGGGCAACCCCTGCACCTCAATTTTCCAACCTTTTTCCTACTATGAATTACTTCCCAGCTGGGAAGTATTTCACTGGTCCAAATTACCATTGCATTTGCTTGCAATATTTTCTTAACTTTTTTTCAGGTACTGCTTTAATTTCTCAATTTTAAAACTCAGCTCAAAAGTCTCATGTTCTTGTTATTGAGATTAAAGCTTCTTCCACAGATTTGGCAGAAAGATTTCCTTGGAGTAGGCAAAGATTTCAACAGGACACAAGAGCAATCATCAATCATATGATGGCCCATACCCAAGAATCAAAACACTGGCAGAAGATGGCTCAAATTCAAAATTCTTACGTCTTAAAGACTGAAGCGGTGATTTAAAGGTCCTCCCAGTTCGTGCTTCATTCCTGCTGAATGGCTTTTGGATTTTCTGAAGATTCTCTCTGGGAGGGACTTTACCAAATAATTTCCAACCAGGAGCACTGTGGACAAGTGATTCGAACTCCCTTTATCCTTTTTGGAAAAGGTTTCAGACAACCAAGGGAAGGTAGAGGGGCTCTTTGGAAAAGGAGGGAAAGAATCACGCCCTCTGACTCCCAGCTGCTTCAGGTTCATGGACTTCAGTGTCTGCAACCATAGACAGCTACTTTGCAGAGGATAGGCTGCGCATACCAGCAGTGATCTCATCACCAGGCTCCTCCAGGTGGACATGACCACAAGGACAAGGGAAGAGGCTCCCTGCCCACCTGGGGAAGTTGTGGCTATTGCCTGACCAGTCGATTTTAGGGAACTAAAGTAGACTTTATTGAGCTAGTGCTGACAAAGCCCTCCTGGTACCTGGCTTACAGGGTCCAGCTGGTAAGGAAGTTCACTTCCATGACAGGCCAGGAGCCTAGAGATGTTTTGAGAACTTTGAGAAGTGAGGAAGTCACCCAAAATGTATGTCCTGCACATGAAATCTGGTGGATCAAGTTTCTTGGGCATGGCTTCCTAGCCTCAGGACAGCTAATATTAGAAAATTTTAGAAGTCCAACCTGAGATTCCTTATGGAAACCTCCAGCAGAGTAAACTTACATGAAGGCCTTTATGGTAAACTAACATTCTTTCTGCACCTATGTAAATAATCAGGCCAGATCTAATGAGGCCACACTCATTTTGTGATTAGGAATTTTTGAGATTCTCTTTTGATCAAAGGTCGGGAAACTGTAGGGAAAAATTTGTTCTTACATGGAAAAATAAGTGTTTATTTTAAAGCACACCTGGGTTGTCTGATTCTGATTCTGTAAATTTTAGGTAACTGACAGCAATGCCAAATAGTTCTGTCTATAGACATGCAAACAAATTATATATGGAGAGAAACAGTCGGAAAACCAATTTGGGCTCTATGTGTACATTCTTTTCTAAATCCTTGACCTATAACTGTGTCTGTTCTTGGTAATCTCCTTTAACCTGGTTGTATCACTTCACTCGTTAAATAAAAGTGAAGTTAAATAAAATCTGCAACTGGTGTTTATTCTTATATCTGTATGAGAGTCATGATTTAACCTGCTTTTGAAAATTATCTTTTAATGCCTACTTGGAACTAAACCACCCTTTAATGGCTGGTCACGTGTGTCCTGAGTTTTTGCCTCAGCCCCCAAGGGCCTTAGAGACTTTCAGACAACAGCATCCAAGAGGCTTCTGAGGCAGCCCAATTTGGTGACCTTCCAAACAACCTAGCACAGGAACTTCCTAGAAGCCTTATGGATGGTGACAGCCCTGTTCAGAAGCCACTTAGTGTTTTTTCTGTTCTACTGTTTGAGGTGGCCTAAGACTTCTTGGCAGACATTGTCCTGGCTCCTCTTAAATACTGTGTACACCCCAAAAGTATACTTCAGGGGAAAAATACACACTTAAGACCCTCATAATCTAACTCTCACGGAGTGAGATAGTGTTGAAGCACTACCACTCAGGGCTTCATAAGCTTGTTTAAATTGAAGCCATGTGAAGCTTCATGCTTGTCTAGATGGCGGGGTGGGGGGGGGGCTCATATTTTCCTCAAGGAGGACCCCACATGGTCAAGGACATCATAGAGACCCAGGAGGGCACAGCCTGTGGTAAAAATCATTGTGTGAAGATGCAGTTGGTCTAAGCTGCTGCACAGATATCCTTTGCCTTCTTCCAGCAAGCCATCATCATGCCATCTATGAACTGACCTGGGATGTATTAGCCATCTCTAAAGTTGGATGCACACATCTCAGGGGTTACTCAGGACAGTCTTCCTTAATTTCCATTTTTGTGTATGTGTTTATACACATAGTAGTACATGCATATAATCTGTAAATATGCATATGTTGTGCAACTTTTCTCTCATAGGATATGCAGTCAAGATTAGAAAACAGTAGGATATGTATCATGAAAACGTCTTGCTACTGGGTTTCCCAAATTGGTATTGGGAAGGTTTGACCATTGTGCACGTTTATCCCACAATTCATTCAGAAGAAGCATGCCAGCCTTCCTGATTGTATTCCTGAGAATTTGTCCTCTGAAATTAAAGATTTTATTTTGCTCATTTCTCTATTTCTGATACTTAGAAAGGCACTTGGCACATAGTAAATACTCAATATTTGTTTAATGAATTTTACAGTGGTTTAACACAATATCTTATGTTTAACAATCATTCCTCCACTATATTGGCCTTCGTGGCTTAAAAATTAGAAATCTTAATTTTATAACACACATGTGGATGAACATATTCACCAAGAGTCACGTGGAAGTTTCCTTAAAATGCCAAACCTCTTAAATCTTGTTAGTTCCATACACTTTGACCAGAGCCATATTCATTTCCATTTAGGGTGACCAAACATTCTGGTTTGCCTGAGACTGAAGGGTTTCTTGGGACAGGAGACTTTTGGTATTAAAACAGGGACAGTCCTGAGCAGACCAAGATGGCTTGGTCACCTCAGTTCCATTGGGCACTTGTAAAGAACTGTTCCTTTTTCTCTACAATAAGCTGTAAACGAGCAGTAGCATGAAAACATCAGCTATCTATGGACCCTAGAAAGCAGGATAAGATGAAATAGTTCCAGAGTGGGGGTACACACACGCTTTCCTCAGTCCAAGATAGCATTGCTTAAAATCACCAACATTGTCGATCAATTTTCAGTACCCTACACAGTAGTGCTTGGTCTTGTTCACAGAGGACACAGTCTTGTGAAGACGTGATAGTAATGTACCTTCTCCCTAGACCATGAAAACAAAGTGTAGGTTAGCTGCATATTTATAACCAACATAAGAGCATCCCAGTGTTCCAGAGGCAGTGGATAAATGGCATACCCCAAAAAAGACCCAAAGCAGGAAATGTCCCTTCTTGGTTATTTCTGTTCTTTTTTGTAACTGGGCCACTCAAATGAGCCACATACTGGGAATCTGAGGCTGTCCACATGGTGAGATCTGACCAACGTTCCATTGTGATGTTGCCCAAAGGTGATGTTTCACAGGGTGGTGGCGCCTTACAGCCATAGCGGGGTGGGGGGAGAACAACTGCTGAACTCAAAGACCACCCTAGTGTTTTAATCAGGGCAAAACCATCCAGGAAGTGGTGCCTAACAAGACCCTTGCTCCCCAGGCAAGCATGGCGTGTTAGATAACCCCCTCAACTGGGAGCCAAATAGCACAATCTGTGGATGAAGAGGAGCGATGAAGGGGGTGATAGAGGCAGCTCTTTTTCTGATAAGAAGTAAAGCTAACACAGAACCAAAGCCTATGGACAGCAGCATAACCACTGAGAGGGGTCAGTGTCTTATTTTATTCTCTTCATCTGCTCAGGGCTGTCTTGTTGAGAGCTGGCCCAGGACACGCATACACTGACTCAGAGCCATGTTAAAAAAAATGTGAGCAGGACCCCGCTATTCACCAGATAAGCTTCTGGGAGGGTAAAGAATCCAGAAAGCAGCTGGTTAAGGTTTTGTCCTATTTGCTCAACAGCTTCCCACCCGAGGTCACACGTTAGCCACCTCTCACCCCCCACCCTGGACAACTGAAGTCCACAGGATGTGTTTGGGTTCATTACCTGACCAGAAAAATGTTTTCTTTATCTTCTCTTCACCCCCATTCTTTCTAACAGTCCCTATTAATGTTGACAACACACCCACAGCATGCTCTGAATTACTCTAATATGCTTGATGCACTGGGCAAGTTCAGTTGTCATCCCCACCACGAGACCAACGATTTGTTTGACCCCTCTCCAACCTGCCAGAGCTGAATGTAATATTCAGTATACATTTACTTTAGGTTTTATTTAGAATCTCTGGGTACCTCTTTGGCCATTTTCTGGGATGTTAAACAGAAACAAAATTCATGGATATATTCAGTAGCCTCAGTATGACCCACAAGCCTTTTCCAGTGCATATCACTTTCCAGAAATTTATCTACCTCCAGGCATCATTCTTTGGGGTCCCAGATACCTCTGAGCTTCCCCTAAACATGTCCCTATTTTCCTGTGTCAGATGCCCTCTGTGTTCCCTCCCCTGGGTCCTGGCTGAGCTGGACGATCCAGCACAAGGGACAGTGACTTGGCTGCCGTGACAGGCTGTACAGGTGGCCTTGACACAGCAACTATGGTTGTGGGAGGCATAACTTTCAAGTGGGCATGCGTCTCTGTCTTAAATCCTCCTTGCTACTTTCAGGCAAACTGCTGGCACCCTGGCTGGCATCCACTGACCTGCACGCCCTTTTCTGCATCAAGTCCCGTTTTAATTTCCTGCGGTGATGATGACATATGTCTTCACTGGATTCACACAGTATCTCTTTCCACCTTCTGTGTAATCACAGCTAAATCACAATCAGAAAGTAGGATTTAAAAATAATTGTTAAATGCCTCTGAAAAAGTGCACACACATAGCCCTCCTCTTATCCTTTTGCCTCTTGCCCTCAATATCACTTCTGGCAAATAATCTTACATAGTTTTACTCACTTTTATTTCACTCCTCTGGTGGCTCTGGTATTGTTTGATCATGGTGCTTTTTTGCTGACACATGCAAGAACCCTGTCACATTATAACAAAGGCACAAATAGGTATCTTGGTAATGGGTGCTAGTATTTCTGCAAAGAAAAAGAGCAAAATTTCCGCCAAGTCCCTATGAGAATACTTACACACACACCTGCATTTTTTTCGTTTTTGTTTTTCTCGTTTTCGGTTTTGTTTTGTTTTAATGTAATGTCTTTGGTGGGACAAAGGGGTTACCCTAAATTAACTTTGCATCTTTTTCCATCATGCACCATAGGCACAGACATAGATTATAGAGTCTTCACAACCGCCATAGTTGGTTCTGTATTACTGGATGCCAGGTGGAGTAAGAGGTTCGTTTTGACTGACAGTAAAAGCTGTTCAATTAATGCTTCAACATAGTCTCATATTGAGTGCTGTGAGAAAGAGCCATAAGGTAAGTTTATTACTAGCTAAGAAAAAAACCCAAGTCCTTCTCTAACAAACAATTTATCTGAATTACAATTTATCTCATTATAGTGTTTTTATGAATTCTAGGCAATGCCTTCTCTCTGACTCAGAAATAAACTTAAACCTCCCCCATCGCACCCTTCATCACATGCCAGGAGAATATTTTTCATCCACTTCCTAATAGTAAATATGTGAGTAAGGAACAGCCTGCGTAAGGTTCACAGCAGGGATCGGTCAACTGCGAGGTTAGCAACCTCAGCACGATCGACATTTCGGACAAGTTAATTCTTGTTGTCCTGTGCTTTGTAAGATGTTTAGCAGCATCCCTGAACTCTACATACTAGATGCCAATTGCGATACTCAAAAATGTCTCCTTGGGGGTTTCCTTGGTGGCTCAGTGGTTAAGAACCCACCTGCCAGTGCAGGGGACATGGGTTCGAGCCCTGGTCGGGGAAGATCCCACATGCCAAGGAGCTACTAAGCCCCTGCGCCACAACTACTGAGCCTGCACTCTAGAGCCTGCGAGCCACAGCTACTGAAGCCTGTGCACCTAGGGCCCATGCTCCACAACAAGAGAAGCCACCGCAATGAGCAGCCCGCACACCGCAACAAAGAGTAGGCCCCACTCACCACAGCTAGAGAAAGCCCACTCGCAGCAACGAAGACCTAAGGCAGCCAATAAATAAATAATGTCTCCAGACATTGCCAAATGTCCCCTGGGGGCAAAAGTGTCTCCAGTTGAGAACCACTGGTCTAGAGAAAAGATTGTCATTGGCCTAGTTTGGATAGAATGCTTTGTCCTGGCCGGCCAACTGTGACCAGGGGACAGGGATCAGGAAATTAGCACATAACTCTAGCTGAATCTATGTGGCTGCTCCGTTAAGAGGTGCTGGGAAATCCATCCGCTGTGCATCCAATGCTTTGCAGAGATTCCCTTCAGAGTTGGATTCTAAAGATTTGCTCTTTGATGATGATGTTAAACACTTTATTATTATTTTTCTTTGTTACTTTTGTCTGTTGGTATTGAGATTTCTTGTCTTATTTTGGAAACATTTCTTCTTTTTCCAGGTGTTTTTGTTAGCCTTACAGTTTTCTGCCATCTGCAAACAAGCCTTAAGTTGGTTTTTGTTTAATCTAGATCCGAGCTCCATGTTTCCTATTCAATTCCCTCTTATTAGTATAACCTGAAAACTACTAGCAAATGTGTGGGTCTTATTGTGTCTGTGCTTTAGGGAAAAAGGTGTGGGGGGCAATGGTCATTACCAGATACCCTATGCTCACTTACTTATACATCCTGGAAGTCTAGGGCCATATTAGTGGCTAAATAGCAAGGACTTAGAGGAATAACCTCCCCACTTCACTATCATGAGGATTAGTATGTTTAACAGTCTGTTTAGGTAATATCCTTGAAAGTCAAACCACCATTAGTCTGTTGGAGGCCTTCTGTTAAGTCTCCCAACCCACCGACCTGGAGAAAAGATCAAAATCCCACCCCTTCCCTTAAGGGAAACTTTGCGCTTAGTTATTGGTAGGACAGAAAAGAAATCCTATCACACAGTATCTTCCTTCTGAAACAAGAATAGTTCAAAGATCTGGGCTTCCAGGGGCATGATGAGAGCAGTAAGATTCCCTCTTTGGGAAATCTTACCCTGGTTGGAGCAAGAGCAAGGAGGTACAACAGAATATCGGAGCACTAGCAACGGTAGGGTAGGAGAGGGCGTGAAGCGCAGAGATTCCTAGTGGCAGAACAAAGAGCTCCCAGTGAGAGCTTCAGTGAGAGCTCCCGGGCCTGACCGGCAGGGGGAAGAAGACTTGAGAATGTGATGTAAAGCTTAAACCTCCCTTCTTCCTTTAAGATTGTGATTCTTGCAACTCCCCTTTGTAATTTTGATTGTAAGCTAAAGGCTGAGCCAAGAAATTTAAAACTCTGATGAATATGATGACCCTCCGGGGGACGATCAATCCTTAATCCTCGGGCTAGAATCGCTGTTTTTAGTAATCAATCCATCGCTGTTGTAAATTTCTACTGTTAGAGGTAACTAGGTGGGGGTTACGATTAACTCCTCTATTTTTAGGGTATATAAGACTCATGTAGGACTCCATCGTGGGTCTCTCCACCCCCTCCTGGTGTCTGTGCCAGGAGCTGTTGTACTTTCTCTCCTTAATAAACTGTTACTCTGCTACTTAAACCTGAGCAGCAACTTGTTATTGATCCCAGGAGAAATTCTTTTCCTTCGGAGATCACGAATCCACTCCCCTAGACAGATTTCACAGCATCACCAGGAAAGTAAGCAGAGGAACCTGTGTGGTGGTGACAGTATAACAGTAGTCATCCCAGAGTTGTGTGCAGTTGAGAACCTGTGTCTGTCAAAATGCAGAAGCTGCATCTACTTGTGCCGAGTAGAAAACACATCACGGGCATCGACCCCCAACGAAGATGGAGGCACAGACACCTACCAGCAAACAGTTTTGAAAAGGGGATGATAACCCCCATCTGTTTTGAATGGACTTGCATTAATGTATTTCCATCACTAATTAGTGAAATGGAGGAGAACAGGCGCTCAGGAGGTAGTTTTTACGGTTCAGAGAGGAAATATCAGTTTCATTTCTCTTACCTAAAGCATGCTTTTGGAAAGAGTTTCTTGATACTGGGGTAGGAAGAGAGGGAAACTAAGTTAATAATTATAGACCAAGGCCCCAAGCATTCTTACAACTTCTAAATAAACACATAGCAATGTGAAGGACCAAAAGATAAGTTCAACATATCCCTGCCCTTCCAGTGTAGCAGGGAATGGAACAATTACACAAATAGACTAGAGCAAATACACAAGAATGCTACCTTGGCTAAGAGGAAGAGGAGGTCACAAGCTTTTGAGAAAATCAAGAATAGTGTTTTGACGAACTGAGTATATCAAATAGATTGGAGTAGGAATACGTAAGAGAGGATTTCAGAAACTCAAAGGCAATGAGACTCTAAATGAGGATAATAGCAATAAAACAGAAATGAGGGACTAGATTTATGAAATGTTGCGTAATTAGCTTCTTCAGGACTTCTTAACTAATATATATATGGAAGATAATTAAAAGGGAGGAGACAAAAATATTTGAGCATTAGGAATTGGGAATGGTAATATAGTTCACAGAAATAAGGGGGAAAAGGAAATAAGGTTGAAGATGTCAAGCTTACTTTCTGAAATGCTGCTTTAAACACAGCATACAAGGGAATTCCTGGAGGTCCAGTGGTTAGGACTCCAAGCTTCCACTGCAGGGGGCTCAGGTTCTATCCCTGGTCAGGGGAACTAAGATCCCAAAAGTTGAGAGGCACAGCAAAACAAAAAACAAAAAAACAAAAACCAGTATACAAGAGGTTAGTGATTACATAGGGTGAGGCCATCTTGTCTTATTTTTCCCCAACAAAGACTCCTATCTTTTCATTCTGTCTGTTCAGTCATATCCCTGGTTTGTAGATACGCTGTGCAACATAAGTGTTTATGCCTTGAAAGCCAGTTCTTAGGATCCATGCCATCACCACCCACCTCCACCATGTCACCTCTTTATTTAGCTTTAGCTCCCTATGAGTGACTCAGATGCCTGCAGTTTTATTTTCCTCTATGTGCTGACGAGATGGAGATGAGCCTGTCCAGCTGGAATGTAGGAGTACTTCGTTATTAAAGCTCTATCGGGGAGGAGGGACTGCCTGCAGACACTTGAGCTCTAACCAAAGATTAGCTATCTTTTTTTTTTTTTTTTTTTGGCTTCTCAGCACAATCTGAAAGTACCTGATTTGGGTGCTGGAAAAATAAATTTACAGGCTCAAGACACCATTCCCTATAAATCAAATGAGGCACTCTTACTAAATTGAGTCTCTTCAACTCTTTTCTGAATTCTCCACACGTAAGCACAGAATTGCCTCAATCTTCCTACCTTGACTTTACACTCATAAATTTCATTCTCATTTCTAACAGGTTTTATTTACTTGAAACTATACTGTATTGTTAACATTTTTTTTTAATTTACTTTTTTTTACTCACAAAAGTAATATGTACTCATTGCAAAAATTACTTGATTTGGAAACTAAGAAAAAAAAGTTAAAGAGGAAAATATGTGACCTGTGCTTTCATCAATGTTAACATTTTAGCCTAGTCTTTTTCCTCTTATGCACATTTTAATTTTAAAACATAACTGGGATACTACTGTGTAAATGGTATAGTTTTCTGATATTTTTAACCGTTATATTTTGAGAATTTTGTTATATAATTAAAAGTATCTTGTCGTTTTTGATAGCTGCATGAAATTTCATAATTGTTATATTTTTCTTCCTATGTATCTCATATATTGATTGCTTAACTCTTTCTAACAAAAATATCCTGGGCTATGTATATGACTATAGTCACAAGAAAAAAAAAGGAAAGAAAAAAGGCCAAAATTTATACAAAGAAAAAAATTACATAATTCGTAATTCAAGATTTCTGCCTATACTTCTGCCGTAAAATACATATACAGTTTGATTAAGAATATAAAATTTTAACAATGATTATGTGAAGTATTTATATATGTTTAAAGGAAAGAAATAGAGAGCTATTTTGCTTATAGCTTAAGGGCTTCAGAGTTAGGTAGAGTTTTCCCTTTCTTATGAACGAAATTAATACATATTTATGAGTGCAAATAATTGGAGAAGTGTACAATATAAAAAATGTAAGTGTATCTTTTTCCATCCCACTACCGAAAAGTAAATAGTTTTCAAGGCATATATGTTATACACTTCATGTACTTATATCTTTTAAGGGAATTACACAGTTCATAGTGTTCTACATTTGCTCTCTAAGTTGACATTAATGACACCTTTCCACATATTTACATATTCAATATTTCAGATATTTTTATATTTTTTATTTTATTATATTAATAGAACTCAGAATAATGTTGAATAATAACAATTATAGTGGACTTCTTTGTCTAGACACACAAAGGGCCCTTTGCATTAGTATGCTCAATATACATCGCCTGTTTACTGAGCAGAAAGGAGGATACTTTGGTGGTGAAGAACAGTTTTCGCTCTTCCACAAATGTATCTCCTGCCTGCCACAGTTTTCGCCACGGCCTCTGTTGAGTCTGTACCATCATCTAGGGACCAGCAAGTTCTCAGTGCTAAAACCTGTTCTCCCATGATATTGCAGCTGGTGATGTGATCTATTAAGGACTTCCCTAATGGATACCATTGGGGATTTTTTTCCTTTTGTTAATGTTGTCTCTATTCTCTGATCCCTTAGCGTATCCTTGGGCACATCAACAACCTGAGATCCACATCATGTTCTGCAGAATTTAAAGGCAAAGTCCATCAAATCAAAGAAATAATAATTCCTACTTTATGTAAAATCTCCCTCCATGTGTCAACTTAAAATAGAGAGGATCTGAAATAATGAGGACTCTTAGCAAAGGAAATTGAATAGAAGTCAATAGATGTGAGAGAGATGACAGTGGAGACTGGAAACAAACTAGGACATTGAAGTTGTAAGCACTTATACCTGCCCAATTGTAAACTGATGCTTTTAGCTTTGACTTATTCTGTTTGAAATGCCTGTTTTTAATCTCTCTGTCTGTGGAAGAAAGGAATGTCTTCCAGGATCTGGGGGCAGGAGAGGGTTTTCTGATCTTGAAGTTATGTGACAACATTTCCAAAATGTGTTTGCTCTAAAAGATGCTTTCTAAGCAAATGTTTAAAAATAGTTAATTGGGAACATGAAATTTCTATTCATAAATATGAGAAAGTCCTCTTTGAAACTTATGTCTTGAAGAGTGCATTTTGACCAGAATGAACGTGTGAGTTTTATGTGTGAGAAACTGAGAAATTGTAAATTTTATCAGTTCTGGTTAAGTGTGTGATTTGCCTGTGAAAACATTTTTTTTTTTACTATCAGCTTTGTGTATTCCAAAGTGATCTACAGTTCTCAAGTATACTGAAGTAAGATGGACTCCATTAAGGAAAGTAAAATGCCATCATGAGTTAAATCATGTCTAAAGTCATGACTTTTTTTCCAGAATACTTTTTTCATGAATTTTTCTCTTTCAGGGATAAGTATAATCTTGATAAACTGACTCAAGCAACATATCAGGGTGAAAAATAAAGACACTTAAAATATTATCATTTTAATGATTATCAAGAAGTTTCTCCCACATATAAATTGTAGAGGGAGAGACAAGGATAGATGGGGTTTTCTCAGCCAGTCAAAAATTCTACCCAGAAACTGATGCTTCGGAATCAGGAAGGAGAGGGAATCTATCACAACTCCCATTTCAATCAAATTCCTATATAAGGTTTCTTTAATTAGTTTTTACAATTCCAAGTTTGGTAACTTTTATTCTAAATGTTTCATTTTCAATCCAAAAATATAGTGGTAAAAGTATATATAGAACTGCAAGATGTATTCTCTCTCAATTTTGGCATTTCCCCATTCAATGTTGCTAATTAAAATAGAAAAATGTTTATTGGTGAAATAAATCATTTATGAGCTTAATTCTTAAAGATGACCATATGTTTTATCTCTGTCAAAATCAAGAAAAGTATTACAGAAAATGCATTTGGGGGATATGGAAAGGGCATGTTTTAATCCATGAAAAGAGTCAGTTATTTCCTTTTTTTAATTTTTTTTTTTTTTTTTGGCAGAGCCAAGCAGGATATGGGATCTTCTTTGATCCCTGACCAGGGATCAAACCTGTGCTTCCTGCAGTAGAAGCACGGAATCTTAACCACTGGACCACCAGGGAAGTCCCTAAAGAGTCACTTATTATATTAAAGCTGAAATGACTGAAATTTCTTATGTGTTCTCCATTTGCTTTTAAATTAAAAAATTATGATGTCTGGCTTGGAGAAATAAATGTAAATGATAACATGAGATAAAAACGGAAATATCTTTTGTGAAATGATTTTGTGAAAATTAGCTGGACTTGTAGATATTGTTCTACACAAATTTGCTCATTTAAGTTTTCGGAAATGTAATCTTATCTCTTTCTGTAATAATTTTAGTATGATTTGATTGTGTTTTAATGTTATATTAATTTAGTTCTAACTTGACGTTCCTAACTGGTTTTTGGAAATTTTTGAAATATAACACTGAGGTAGAGTATATGTGTATGTTTTTGTATGTGTATATATAGGTCTCCAAAGGTTCCCTAGAAACCGGAATTCAACTGAGGTAAATATTAAAATGTTTTAAAATCTGTGTGTATGTGCATGAAAAAAAGTAAGCAGGATCACATTATGACTCTAAGGAAAAATTAAGTCTATACTTTAATCCCCCAAAATTGTAAAAGCAAGAGATTTTAGGTAAAACTCCATTAGTAAGAGTTTGTCTATTTTATCAATGAGTTACTATTCTCTATTAGTTGCATGAGAATGTTTCCCTGGATGAGGTTATATTTTTCTTTAATTTTCAGAGATACTTGTGTAGGTTCAGATGATTTGAACACCCTGTTTGGATCTATATTCTAGAAAAATCATTTATAATTTTTTTAAACCGTCCTGGGGGAGGGAAATGATGCATATTTTTTACACAATGCCCCATATTTGCTCTGCCAGTGTATTTTTCTCCTTATCATTTTGGAAAAAATCCTAAAGTAGGAAAGAAAAACATAAATGCAACCTCTGTCCATCTTTGATGAAACTAGGAAACATCTGAAAGCCCAAACCACAAACAGGAAGTGCTGCGGATAGCAGTGAGGATCAAAGCAAGGATGATCACAGCTGCACATCTCAGAGACACACAGGCACAGAGCCAGCAGAACACACAGTGAATGGGCACATCCAGAAGTCCAGAAGAAACATAATGCAGTTTGTAGCACTGAGAACAGAGTCCATGGGCTGCAGGCCTGAGCTTTCTTGGAATGAGTTTGATGCTTACACAAGTAGAACTTGCAGAGCTGACTAAGAAATCAAACAGACCACCACCCTGCAGCAAGTAATTTCAGGGAGCAGAAGGAAAACTCTGCGTTGTTAATTGCTAAAGAAAACAGAAGGGACTTCTCTGGTGGCACAGTGGTTAAGAATCCACCTGCCAATGCAGGAGACACAGGTTTGATCCCTGGTCAGGGAAGATCCCATGTGCTGCGAAGCAACGAAGCCCGTGCACTACAGCTATTGAGCCTGTGCTCTAGATCCTACGAGCCACAACTAATGAGCCCATGTGCCACAACTACTGAAGTCCACATGCCTAGAGCCAGTGCTCCACAAGAGAAGCCACGGCAATAAGAATCCCGAGCACTGCGACAAAGAATAGCCCCCACTCACCGCAACTAAAGCCCACACACAGCAACGAAGACCCAATGCAGCCAATAAATAAGTAAATAAATAAATTTATTTTAAAAAAAAGAAAAAGAAGAAGGAAAGAGAAAAAGTCAACTGAAAACTCTGTGTCATAAGGAGAGTTCCTGCTAGCCTGGGTCATTGCCCTGCCTCACTCACCATACAGTGACTCTTCTCCAAGTACAGTCCAGGAGAAATCACCTCTTTCAATGATAAGCAGTAGTTTTAAAAATTGTACAGAACTTAAATAAAGTTACCCTAGGAGGAAAAACAAAAAGGGAGAGGGACTTCCCTGGTGGTCCAGTGGTTGAGACTCCGCACTTTCAATGTAGGGGGTGCAGGTTCCATTCCTGGTCAGGGAACTAAGATCCCACGTGCTGTGTGGTGCACCAGAAAGTTTAAAAAAAAAAAAAGAAAAAAGGAGGAAAGAAACTAGAAAATTAAATGGCAGATGACATGAGCTCCTTCCTCCATTAAAAAAGTTTTTTTCTTCCAGTTGTGTTGAGATATAATTAACATATAGTACTGTATGCGTTTAGCATAATGATTTGACTTACATACATCATGAAATGATTATCATTAAGTTTAGTGAACATCCATCATCCCATATAGACACAACATTAAAGCTATAGGTAAAAAATGTTTTTCTTTGTGATGAGAACTCTTAGGATTTACTCTCTTAACAACTTTCATCCCTAACACAAGACAGCTAATTAGATTGATCGTGTTGTCCATTGCATCCCTAGTACTTATTTAACTTATAACTGGAAGTCTGTACCTTTTGACCACTTTCATCCGATTCCCATGGCCCTCACACCCCTGCCTCTGGTAACCACATTTTAAATTATATTTTACAACTGTGTTGTATAATGAACATATTAGCATCATATATTAAAACGTTTCTCTAACCTGAAAGTTCTTTTTCTCCTTCTGATTTAAAAAAAAATTAAAGCATTTGCATGGGTCCAGAAAGGATTGTGGGCCCCAGGCACCGTGTCTACTAAGCCTTGGTCTGCCTTGGAGGATGCAGCGGAGCTCCAATAAAGGACAACAAATAAGGCTCAGTTGTGAGCCAGCTCCCTGAGGGCAGGTTCTTGTTCATCCTTGTGCCCTAGCACCTCACTGGAATAAATTTGCTTATTCTCCAAATATTCAGTACCTACCCTGTGACAGGTCCTGCACTAAGTGCATGCTGAGGATACAAAGATAAGACATTGCCCTTGCCCTTCATGTTGGTTTCAGTGTCAATGAGACTGTATCTATCAGGAATCTTTCAGCTGCAGGGGAAAATCAAATACATCAAAAAAGCTAAAACTGGGGTTAAGCAGAGAGCATATTTATTAGTTCACAGAAATGAAAATGTCCACAGTAAAAGCTGGTTTCAGAATTGACTGAACTTAGGGATCAAGTGACCATAACTAACTACAGTGAGCATTAAGCTCTCATATGCCTGGCACGGTTCTGAGCCTCTTCCATGTATCCACCCATTTAGCTCACAACAAATCTACAAGGTAGCTACTATTAGCTCCATTTTTCCGAGGAGAAAAGTGCAGTCTTCAGCTTTTCTCCGGTTCTCTGTTCTGCCTTGCAGGGTGTAGGGTTTCTTCTCGCATCCTCAAAGTGGCCCCAAACTTATTTATGAGAGAAAAATTATGAATGAAAAATTAGTAAAGAATCTGTAGGGCTTGGTGACTCATTGAATGTAGGGATTTGGGGGGTGAAGTTCAGGTGTGGTTGGTTGTTTGTTTTCTTTTGGCCACACTACGTGGCTTTTGTGTGTGATCTTAGTTCCCTGGCAAGCCCTCAGCAGTGAAAGCATGGAGTCCTAACCACTGCACCTCCAGGGAATTCCCTGAAGGTCAGGTCTTTGATTGTAACACTTTCTAAGGTGATTAACGGAGGAGAATCAGGACTTTTGAGAAAAGATGAGCAGTTTCAGATGTGCTCAATTTAGTGTGTCAATCAGATACTCAGATGATTATTTTTTTATTATATATCAGGTCACTCTAAAAAGTCACTTGAGAAACTTACATAGTAACAAATAAGACAACAGGATAGAAAATAAAGAAAAGAGGAAACCAGGTTGGAAGGAAGATGATTTCTCCTCAGAATGGCTCCTCTGTAATTACTGCCACCCTACTGGGTTAGAGGTCCCATTTCTGTGCACGTATAGCACCTTATATTTCTCTCATCATAGTACTTATGTAAAACTTTATTACGATTTCCAGTTTAATGTAAGTTCCAGGAGGACAGCATCCCCATCTGTGTAATACACCATCCATCCCCATCACTTGGCATCAAGAAATATCAAATGAATGAATAAGTACATGAAAAACCTTATTTAATCCTCATAACAGACCTGGAAAAAGAGAATTTCCATTCACTAGCAATAAAGTTCAGCTGTCTTTGACTATGAAGACCATGCTTTTTCCATGTACCTTGCCACCTCGCTATTTAAAATGCATATGAATGAACTAAAACAATTTCCAAAAGAATGGCCAAGATGCAAAGGAACATATCACAAGGAGTGACTGAATAAAGCAGCAATGTTTAGCATGAGGAAGAGATGGTGGGAGAAATCCTAGGTAAGTCAGTCCTGTGTGCCCTGCTGGAGTTTGACTCCAAGGACATGCACATCATAGAAATAAACAAATTTTGGTGAACAAATGTTAGAGAAGTGAGGCCAACTGCCACCTATGGGAAACCATAAAGACATATTGTGATTTTAGTATAAAGTTTCCTATCAGTTAAAGTTGTCCAAAAGTAAAATTGCCTAAGAGGCAGTGAGTCCCTTATCACTGGACTTTTTCAAGCGTAAGCCAGCTACGGTTAGGCTGCAAGATGGTAAAGGATGTTTAAATGTTGGAAATGCAGGTGGGTTCAATGGCTTTCAAGTTCCCTTCAATGCTGAAGTTATATGATCCACCTCTGAGTAAAGGAAAGTCAAAAGGATCTCCAGTACTTAACAAAGGCAGACATTTCCTACCAGGAATGCAGATAGTGTTACCCACGTAGGAGGAATATCACAGCAGAAAACGAGCACGCAGTTTGGATAATCCCACCTGTTATTGTCATCCTGTTTTCACTATTCTGTTTCCTTACACTTTAAGATCGTACTTCAGTTTCCCAGGTAGACTTTCTTGTAGAATGGAAGATGTTCTGACTAGCTAACTAGATTATTCTAGTTCACTTACCAGTTAGACTTCTCAGGGAAATTCATGAATTCAGCACCCAAGTTAATCAGTGCTTTTTTCTGAGTTTGATTGTTGCAGATGAATCCCTCTCAGCCTAATCGTGCTGGAACACGTAACAAATTTGCACTTCTGATCTTAAAAATTGAGAACGAATCTCTGAATTTTGGTAATCCACCAGTGTGCCCCCACCTTGATTAAAGCAGCTACCTACATGCCACATGTGCTGGATGACAAGTCAGTTCTCTGTGTCAGTGTCTCCCTTTCCTTTAGTTTATAGTAATATTAATAATCATGACAGCAGTGGCAATGAAGAATGCAATGTCACGAAGAGAACTATTAAAACATTGTCACTTTTGTTTTAACATGGTTTTTATTATTTGCTGTGGTAGAAGCATCAGGAAGGAATAAAAAATAACATTCCTCCGCCAAAGTTAGCCAAGCGTTTGGGTTTCTAGGGGTCAGGGTTCAGGATCTCTGGGCCTTCACGTGCTTCCCAATGAGCTATCAAGACATTTTATGTGAGAAATGTGCGTTTGGGCTCTCAATTTTGTGTGGGGGTTGAAAGGGGGAAATTGGATTTCCAAGGATTTGAAATGGAACGAGAATTTGTTTTTCTTTGGGGATAGAGAACTGAGCCTGTTCAGACCAGCCCCTCGGTGACGGCAGAACCTTGAAAGCAGTGGCTGCTGGGAAGCTAACATCGTCTGCACACTAAGGTTTGGAAACCTGCAGGAGGAGCCCCGAATTTCTCCAGAGGAAATGGAGCTACTGCAGAGCCGCCCTCCATGGAAGGACCTCTGGTTCAGGGCACAGGGCTCAACAGGCAGACCTCTGGGTTGTAGGATGAGGCACCAACCAGGACACTGGTACCCCAACAGTGGCATCGTGTGGTCACAAGGAGCAATAGCAATAGAGGTATACAGCCTGAGAGACACTGAGATGGTGTGAACCCCCTGGTATAATTGAACAATCTAAAGAAGTGGAGGAGCCCTCAAGTGGAAACAGACTTCCCACCAATCATAGAAGGTAGGGGCTTGGACTTTTCGAATCGAATCCACAGAAATTTATCTAAAACATCACTGTTGAACTCTGGTCCCAGTTTATGTCCCCAGTGTCCTCATTTAAAGCACTCATCCTCCCCGATCATTATCTGTATCCTTACTCTTTTCTTTTCTTCAGAGCCCATGAACAGAAGGCCCCTCTAGTTCATACACTTACTTGTTTTTATCTGGCTTATAATCTACTTGCTTATTGCCTGTCTCCCCTTACTAGAATTTAACTCCATGGAGGCAGGGATCTTGTCATTCTTGTGTGTCACTGTATCCCCAGCTCTTAAAATAGTGCCTGGCAGACCCTCAGAGTTCAGGGAATATTTGTCAAACGAGTGGACAAATGGATTATATACCTGAAACAAACTATGTTCCAGGTACTGTGCTAGGCACATACATCATTTAATCCTCACCTCAGCCCAACAGGGGCTATCCTCATCCCTTGTGATAGCTGAGGCCACTAAGAACCCAAACCATCAGCCACTGAGTTCTACGGCCCCTCATCATTCCTTTTTCCTATCCCTCTATTTACCTTTCCCAAGAACAGCCCCTCCCTTTCCTCCTTCGGGTGAGGTTGTGTCCCCTTCCCCTTTCCTTTCAAAATAACCTATGTGTAACTATCACTGCACTTATATCAGTCATTATATGTTTGTATCTCCCTAAATTCTGAGGTCCTCGAAGACCTCAGAAGGGACTGTCATCTCAGTGTTCACAAGAGCTACTATAGGGCCTGGAACACAATAGGGACTCAAAATATTTTTATACAACAATGACTGAATGAATGGGTGGATGACCACGTTGAGCGAGGGGAAGTGGCAAGAGGTGAGGCTACAAAAATGGGCAGGTACCAGCTCATGGAGGGCCTCGAAGGTAACATTCAAGAATGTAGACTTTATTCTGAAGGTGATGGGGAGCCACTGAAGGGTCTGGACGGTGATGTGATCAGATTGGCAGTTCAAATAATGGTCAGATGAGAGACAAAGCCTGAAATAGAACAGCAGCAATGGGTATGAAGAAAGGAGAATAGATCAAAGAGTTATCAACAGGGGGAAGGAGAGAGAGGAGGAGTCAAAGAAGACTTGGTTTCTGTATGGATGATGGTGTCATTCACTGGTAAAGAAAACACAGGAGGAGGAGCAGTTTTGAATGATACAGAGTAAGTGCTCAATAAATAGCTGTTTAATTGAACTTAATTAAAAGGTAGAATACAGACTGCTTCTTTTGGACACATTTGGAGTTTGGATTCCTTTTCAAATGCAGCTTAGGACAGTGGTCTAGGGTGTACGTGGCTGATAGGAGAGGCCTGGCAGTGAGTGTTAGTGGAAGAATACCCAGAATGAGAAGAGGGCTAAAAATAGAGGCTTGGAAATCCCAACTTTTAAGAGGTGGTAGAGCAAGAAGAGACTAAGAGGAAAACCACAAGTTGACATTTATTGAGCACCTACAGCAAGGGACTGTATTAGATGCTGGGGGGAAAAATTACTACTGTAGGTCCCTACAAGGAAAGTGCTGAAAGAGCAAGTGGCCAGAAGGATATGTCTACGTGCCACTGGGGTAGAGCGCAGGATTCAGTGGAAACTGAAGAAAACACACAACGATCCGTTTGAAACTGAAGCCACAGGTTCCAACGTCCGTCTTATTCCTTGCACCACCTTTTCCCCACCCCTTCACATGGAGCCCGGATTAGGTGACATGACTTTTATTGATGGTGAGTGTAAGCAGGTGTGAGTGACTGCTCTTTTAGAGGACACAGGGTGCTGGGCTGAAGAAGCCAGGACAGGAGGGCCAGCGCTGGGCTGTGGATGTAGGATTCACTCCTTATTTGGGCGGGAATGCTGCATTCTGAGAGAAAGATTTATTTTGGGACTAGGCATAGGCACAGGGGTGGCAGGCAGCACCAGCCATCAGGCCGCACTCTCTATTTGGAGCACAGCCGCTGCTTCGGCAGCCGCAGGTCTCCCGGGATCTTCCTCGGTGTCCTGCGGAGGTTCTGGCTCCAGCTTGGACTCCACCGCTGGCTGGGCTTCCGGCTGGCCCTCAGCGCTCCGGCCAGGCCCAAGGCGAGGAGGCTTAACAGGCGTGGGTGTTGGCGCTGCAGGGTCTTTCCGACCCGAAAGGGCCCTTCGCAGGCCAGAAACGAACCCGCTGTGCCGCAGCCTCAGCACCCTGGACTTCACGGGCTCCTCCTCATCTGAGCTCTCCCCAGCTTCAGCTTCTGGCTGCTGTGGGCCAGGTTCAGCCTGGTCCGCCGGGCCTAAGGGCTCTGGTGCCTTCTGGAAGGCCTTGGCTGGGATTTCAGCCTCCTCCTGCAAGGGATGGACACAGCACTGGCCCTGGCAGTCCCCTAACCCCCACCAGCCTGAGCCTCCCTCCTCAATTACGCCAGGGGAACCCCCCTCCCCCCCACCCTTAGCCTCCGCAGCCCGGATGGGAAAGAAAAGGCAGGCGTGGGAAAGTAGGGAGCGAGTTGGAGGGTGGTGGGGAGAGCTAGGGCAGGCGAACTGCAGAAGTTTGTGGGACCCGGTTAGGGGGGTGGGACAAGATGGTGGCCGCAGGGGCAAGAAAAGGAGGAGGCGGTGAACTGTCTCGGGATGCACTTCCTCCACCGTTATTTTCATTCGGGAATAGGCTGGGACTTGGTGAAACTTCTGTGGACGTGGCCTGAGCTAGAGTTGGGCGGGCTTTGGTTGGCCAGGCTGGGTTCAGGGGTGTGAGGGAAACGGGTGAGGCCCTGAAGTGGGTTCCAAGAGACGGGAGGAGGGTGGGGTCAGGAATGTGGGTGTGGTAGGCAGATGGGAGGGGGAGCCCCCAGATGGTGGCCCGCAGGAAAGGCCCCTGATCAGGGGACACCTGAGGTCACTGACCTTGAAGAGCAGAACGTGAAGCTTCCCGCGCGCCACCAGCAGCCCGTGGTTGGCCTCCAGCCGCTGCACCTGGGCGGCTCGGCGCACGGCGCGCTCCTGGGCGGCATCCGCGTGCGAGCCCACGCGCTCCGCCTTGGCCAGCAGCTGCGCCAGCGTGTTGCTCGTGGTGTCGTGGCTGCGGCTAAGCGCGCCCAGGCCGCTCTGGATGCGGCGCACGGAGCCCGCCAGGCCGCCCTGCCTCTGAGCCAGGCCCCCCTGCCGCTCGCGCAGCGCCTCCAGCATGGTGGCCAGCTTCTCCAGCAGGGTCACCACCGTGATCGCGTGCACCGGGCCCCCCGCCGGCGCTCCGGGCTCAGGCCCCGGCTCCAGCGCGCTCTCCCCCATGATCCCCGACCGCCCTGCCTGGCTTTCCCTGAAGCCGCCGGCTGCGCTCTGGGCTGGGGCCGCCTTTCCCGGCTCCTCCCCAGCTCGGGCTGTGACTCAGGCAGGCGGAGTTGTCCTTCCCGGGCAGCGGGAGGGAAGGCGAGGGGGGGATGGGGGGAGGCGGGATGTTGGCTGGGGGGGGCAGGGGTGTGGGGGGAGGGGGGTCCTTCAGAAGCTCTCTCCCTTTCTGCCGCCCCGCCCTGGGGACCCACGAGAAAGCAGGTTGGCCAGGAATCCGCACCACCCCGCCCAGCAAACTCTCACTCTGAGTTTGAGTTCCCCTCCTCCACTCCAATTCCCTGGTGTGTGTCTTTCTGGAAAGTATGCTCCCCTCCCCACTGCAAAGGGCAAACCATGGAAAATTTTGTTGTATGCATCGAGTGGGCAGAGAAACTATGTTAGCAGTTAGCAAAGCAAAGGGGTAACCAAGGGGGCTCCGCAGCCGCCTGCCCTCGTCCTCCCACACTTCAAAGGGTTGTATCTGCGCACCAGGCTGGGCAGGGTAGCCAGGGAGGTTCTTGGATGTTCTGCTACAGACCTGAGAGTATTTCAGCCTGAGGCCTCACTTTGGGACCCAGCAGGCCACGCAGTGTGGACAGAGGAGGGGCGGAGGGAGTGAGGAGGCATCCTCTGGTATTTTCCTAAGAGTCATCACCAGGGTTTGGCCATAGGCCTCATTTCCTGCTTCTCTAGTTTCTGCTGTTGGGTAGCATTACCCTGTTTTCTTTCTTTTAGTTTTCTTCCCTCCCTTTCTTTAAGCCCATCAGAGCCTAAGTCCTGCACCGCAAGCGTGGAGGGCAGGCAGGACTCCTCTTCCTGTGAGACCTTTAAAAGTGTTAGAGTAGGTTCTGGTATGTCTTTGTTCTCCTGCAGGTTGGTTGTGGCTCCCACCTGATGTTTTTGGGTTTTTTGGTTTGTTTGTTTGCTCTTAAATTTTATTTGGAAATAGGTGAGAATATCTGCTGAGAGTCAAGAAGATTAAAAATTGCTGCCTAGGGACTTCCGTGGTGGTCCAGTGGCTAAGACTGTGTGCTTCCAATACAGGGGGCCTGGGTTCCATCCCTGGTCAGGGAACTAGATCCCACATGCCACAAATAAGAGCTCGCCTGGCACAGCTAAGACCTGTGCAGCCAAATAAATAAATAAGAGATTCAAGATTTTCATCTAAAAAATGAAATAAAATAAAATTGCTGCCTAGAGGGGGAGAGTGTGAGCATAGAGGATCCAGTTACTGATGTGGGTCGTGGATTTGTTACGTCATCAGTTTGGAAAACCCCATGCCTCGTCTGTAGCAATACTTGATAAACTGATGGTAGGCGCAGAAATCCAAGCAGTCCATTGATCCTGCTGGTCTCTCTGCTTCTTTTCCTCACCCAATCTCTGAGGGCCACTTGATGACTATGGAAGAAACTGTCACTCAGGGGATACTTACATGGGCCTGAAAGGACCTGAGGTCTGATCTACATAGAAGTACAGCAGAGGATGAGCAGTTATTGCCAGAGAATTGGTGATGCTAAGTTAATGCCCAAATTCTACAAATACAAGGTCATGTAGCCTGACTCCTCTATCCCTTGGGAACCTGATGGGAATCACCAGCTCCTCCAGTGCATCTTTATTTGCCCAGAGAGACCCATCCGGATATGCCAGTTAAAATACTTTCAAACTAAGGGAACAGAGAACTCAATTTAAACAGTTCTTAGACACAGGAAATCCAATCCAAACATAATTGAAAAAGACCATGGTAGAGTGATGATTGAGTGTGGATCAGTCACAGTTCTCTCAACCACACCATCTACAGGTGTCAGCTTCATTTCCAGACTGGGAACAGGATGGTCACAGCAGTTGCAGGCCTCACATCTCTGCACAAGATCAAGAGAAAAGAGAGGACCATCTTAAAATTTAAGACATTTATTTCCCAAAAGCCCCCAAGAATTTTTCCACTTGCCTTTCACGAGTTAAATGGCCATTCCAGAACCAAATTCTATGGCTATGCATTGGTGGGCTTAAGCCTGAGTTCCTTAACCAGTCACTGACAAGGGAGCTGATAATTACCTTTTGACAAATTAGGCCCACTTCCAGAGCAGGGTAGAGTCAGCTTCTCTAGGAGCATATGGGTGGTATGGGTGGAAAAGTGGTTATCTATGTATAAAATCCAAGTACTGGTAGGGATAGATAGTCCATCAAAAATATATGCTACAGGAAGCCTATGAAAAAATCACTAGCCTTGAGGAATGGTACAAAAGAAGCCCAATGCATTTAGAAACAAGAACTATGTGGGTATATATTTTTCAAAGACCTGCTAAATTCCTATCTGGATATACAGAACAAGGAAGACCTTAAAATTTAGCAGCAAAGCCTTTGATGATTCCAAATGGTCTTCCCCAAACTTCAACTATAAAAGCCATAGAAACTAGCAGATATTGGAAAATAGAAGCCCAGGAGCTGCATAAAAATAACTCAGGGCAACTCAGAAGAATGCCCTGAGTAACAAAGCCCAAATTGATGGAAATTATAGTAGTATGACCTTGATCACAGAGTATCCAAGAAAAAGCCATACTGCAGCTTCCAATTAGGATGGAAAGAAGAAAAAGAGCAAAGATGCAGAATGATACCCTCTAAGGCAGTGCAAACTGATCTTGTTTAAAGATTTCTATTCTCTACATCAGGGATGTGACTGGGACTCACTTCCTCAAAGTCCTTGGTATGGGTATGAAAAATGCAAATCAATTGGTGTGGGTTTATCATGTCACCCCCAAAATATGCATTCAAGTCCTAACCTTTGATACCTGTAAATATGTTCTTATTTGGAAATAGGATCTTTGCAGATGTAACCAAGTTAGATGAGATCATGCTAGAATAGGATGGGCCTTTAATTCTATATGACTAGTGTCCTTACAAGAAGAAAAGAATCACACAGAGAGAACACCATTAGACAATGGAGACAGAGTAGAGTCATTCTGCCCAGGAATGCCTGAAGTGTCCAGGAGCTGAAAGAGGCGAAGAAGGATCCTCCCCTAGATGTTTTGGAGGGAGCGTGGCCCTATCAAATGCTTCAAAAAATTAAAACAAAGGTATTGCCCACCCTGCTTCTCAAGGCCTCTTTTTATACATTGGCCTGTCCTCTTCCCAGAACATATATACTATGAGGAAGGGTTGGCTTTATTTTAAAAGAAATCACTACAACTTTCATGAGGGCTGGACCTGCCTAAAGTATATCTGACTCAAGGGTGTATCAGCTCCCATTACTTTAAGTAAGAGGAAGGTCAAGGAAACCTCTGAAAGAGACAGATCAGGTTACAGTGCCTTAGATGGTATCGTTCAGCATCCTTGTTTTCTTTCTTTTCTCAGTGGTCAGGTGTCCCACTATATGATGTTGCAAAGATGCCCTGAAATGAAAGTGGCATTGCAGTTCTTAACCTCATACCTGAGAGGAAGAGGATGTGCAGTCAGGTCCAGGGACCAGCCACGAGGGATGCAGCAGATGGGGGCTTCCTGGAGTAGTAGTGCGTAAGCCCATGACAGGTAGTGAAATGTGTGTGATACCTCCCACCACAGCAAAGAAAGTCAACTAAATAGGAGTGTTTGGGTTTTAGTGTCCAAATTTGCTCCACCTTAAAATTCTTGTATACTCCACATCTTGGGTTATTCAAAGGCCACATACTTTGAATAGGGTTCAGAGGAGCCTCAGGGACTGACCCTGGCCAAGTTACAAGTCCACTCCTACCCCTTGGGCCCTCTAAGGCAGTACAGGAAAGATAGGAAGGATAAGACCTGAGGTCTCTGTGATTTCTGCCTCTCCCACCAAGACGACTTGGGGAAAGGGGGAGAGATGGCAGGACCTAGAAGGAAAAATAAAGCAGAAGCATTTAGGCACTGCTTCCAGCAGCTGAGAATTATACTGCTTTTGAAAGATAATTGCTGGCTTACTAGTAGATGCTAGTGGAGAGGTTCACCAGAGATTGCGGGATTGTTTTGTTCATTGTCTCACATAGCAATGCAGCCTAACAGTCTGATTATGCAATGGAAAAAAATCTAAAAGAGGATGAGAAATGGCTGTGAATTAATTGTATAAGAAACACCCTTGACCCTGAGCCTCTCTCTCAGCTGCCAGACAAACAGGGACCTCTTCCAAGGACTTAAGCTTTGAGTCAAAAGTAACAACAAGCATAGTAGTTTGTATCTGATAAGCAACAAGGAATTACTGTATAGCACAGGGAATTATATTCAATATCTTATAATAACCTATAATGGAAAACAATCTGAATATATATATATATTCAGAATATATATATATATTCAGTTATATATATATAACTGAATCACTTTGCTGTACACCTGAAACTAACACAATGTTCTAAATCAACTATACTTTAATTAAAAAATAAAGTAACAACGTGCAGCACAAGCAGAACCACCCATTCAACAGGGAACGAGCCTCAGTGGACAGGCACTACCTTCCACCCTTTGTCACAGACATCCTGTCTACGGAAGGGGTAAGCCCATTCCACACAATGAGGGAGTTCTGTGCCACTGGCAATGAAAAGAGCTGTAAGTTTGGAGCAACAGGAAGTGAGAATGGGTACTGACTCCAGAAATCAAAATAACTAAATGGATGGAAGATCTAGAGAGGAACATTATGGCCAAGAGGTTCGGGGATGGCTTTTATGACAAGGATCAGGCATACTATTCCCTCAAACCACTACTTTTTGTATCTCATATTTTTAAAAGGTTGAACAGTGTCCCAAAAACTGTATGTCCAAGTCCTAACCCCAGTACCTATGAATGTGACCTTAATTAGAAATAGGGTCTTTGCAGATGTAATTAAGTTAAGGATATTGAAATGAGATCATCCTACATTTAGGGTGGGCCCTACATGCAGTGACTAGTGCCCTTATAAGAAGAGGAGAAAACAGAGACACAGAAAAGAAAGCTATGTGAAGATTGAGACAGAAATTGGAGGGCAGCCCCAAACCCAGGAACACCAAAGATCTCCAGCAGCCACCAGAAGGTGGGAGAGAGGCATGGAATGGGTTCTCCCTCAGAGCCTTCCGAGGGTGCATGGCCCTGCCAAAACTGATTTTGTACTTTTGCCCTCCAGAACTGTGAGGGAATACATTTTTGTTGTTTTAAGCCGCTAAATTTGTGGTAATTTGTTACGGCAGCCCTAGGAAATTATTACACATATGAGCAGCTACCAGAAGGATTAGGGACACAAAGCAGTTTTACTTGGTTGTTAAAAGAAGTTTTAACAACCAAGTACATCAATCAATATGCCATGAATGAAATCAGAGCATCCTGCACCTGAGATGAGGCCAAGGCTCCCAGAACCTTGGAATATGTAATTGCTGCTGGAGCCAATTGTCAGGGTGTGGGAGTTGAGCTTCTCCTGCAAAAATGTCCTGGAAGTGGCTGAATAGACTCTATTGAACCTCTTTCTGTAATCTGAGGAATTCCATGGGCCCTGATGGGGGAGGCCTCGCCTGGATTTGAGCTTGCATTCTTTGGCAAATCTCTCAGAAGCCACAATCAAAGCCCCTGCAGGCCTCTATCTCGAGCTAGTATGGCATTCCCCTGATCCAGGAACTTACTTTACCACCCACATAATAACAGACAGGACAGATCATTAGGAACTGCTGTGCCCTACCTCTCGTGGGCAGCCCCGTGGCGTGAGAGGTAGAATGAGGCATTGAAGACGGGCTTGACGGAAATGCCATAGGCAGCAATTCCAGACCGGTGGTGACTTACAGGAAGTTGTATACAGCTGGAGTCTCGCAGCTACTTTCATCTTCATACAAGCATTCCCCTGTGTCTCTGGGGCTGGATGTAAGGAAGACGTCGTTAGGAGCCACCCAGTATCTACCGCAACCAGGAAATAATTTGACTCATAAAATTTAGCACGGCATTAGTTGGATGGTGTTTACTTATGAGATTTTGTTTGAAGAATAACTATCATTTGTTTGGTGTCAAAAGAAGAGATAGTTGGGAATTCCCTGGTGGTCCAGTGGTTAAGACTCGGCACTCACTGCAGGGGCCTGGTTTTCGATCCTTGGTTGGAGAACTAAGATCCCACAAGCCGAAAAAAGAAGGGATAGTTGCTAATCAATTCACCTAGGAAAGTGGAAGAAGCAAGCCTACCCTGGGCAATGAATAGCATTGGCTGGTCCATCTCATCCCACTTGAAGGCAAATGGCGTGGTTTGGGAATGTTGCACAACCCAAAGTACCCTACTGAATATTTTTTATCTTATTTGGAGTCAGTGGATCTCAGATGCAGAAGAGAAAGCTCTCAGAACCAGACCCATATGTATAATAACCCATTCATTAAGCCAGACTGGTATGACATTTGAGAGGCTTTGAAAAGGAAAAAAAAGAAAAAAGTATTTTACTAGATCTGCAAGCTCACCCATTTAATCCGAGGGTGAGAATGATCCCTGAGACCAGTAGAATGGTCCTTAAGGCTGGTACCCCAGCTTTTTGGTATCAAATCCCATCCAGTTAAGTGTGATGGTATCATGGTAATCCACTGAGTCCCCCGGAGGTGATATACGATGCAAAATCAATCTACTACCAGCTGTTCAACTTGCTGGTTTGACAGAGCTGCAGCTTAACCACGACTTCTCCTTCTTATGGGGAGCTGGATGAAGGAAATAGTAATTGACATAGGCAGAGCATACTGTTTAGATATTTTTTTTCTATCACCAAGTTGTATCTAAGCCACTCACTGAATGGGCCAGAGAGGAATGAGCAAAGACTGCTGCCCCATAAGAGCGAGAGGATAGTTTCAGGGCCTGTACCAGGGGACAGAGGCCAGGGAGGAGGAAGAGGAGTTGATCTTGGAATCATGTCCCCCACCATGTAGATGCAGTCAAAGTCAGTTTGCTTAGGAGGCTAATGTAGGAGAGGAGAATACAGGAGGGGGCCGAAGCTGTCCTATTGAGGCAGGCTAAAGATTTGTGTCAAAAAAGAAAAAAAGAAAGAGAAAGAATAAGTAAGAAAAAAAGAGAATAAAGATAAATATTTACGTACTTATACTTCCACAGCTGGAAAATGTGTACCAGATATTAAGGAGACCATATCTTACCTGGTTCCAACTAGAATGGGAACATTTATGAGGACAGAAAATGTAATGGGCCGATGCCTGCTGTACGTACGAAGGCTGGTAAAATTACAATGTGAATCCTCAGAGGAAGAGTGTAAACTACTCGTTGCACTTAAGTTAGGATCTGAAGCATCCTCAGGAAATCAGATTAGAGGGCCACCTGGGAAAGCTTGGTACAAGCCGATTTCCTAAATTTGTCTAAGGATGTCTCTAGCCCTGCAGTGTGCAATATGATAGACACTAGCCACAGACGGCTATTTACATTTTAAGTTTAATTAATTAAAATTAAATAAAATTAAAAATTCAGTCTTCAGTCATACAACCCACATTTCAAGAGCTTAACAGCCACTGTTGGCAAGTAGCGACCGTATTGGATCCCGTGCCTCTAAGTTAATATTAGCCCATGGGGTGAGTGAGCTGCTCCAAATGTTACTAATAACAACCCCACAGCTTTCTCTGAGAGGTGAGACAAAGAAATCTCCCATTTCACCTAAAAGGCACATCTTGAACAAGAAATGATCAGAATGAATGAGATTATTTGAGCAATTAATGGACAAGTGATTTCTTCCATCAGCACTGGGACCACCCACAATTGGTAGATAAGGGGAATTCCCTGGCGGTCCAGTGGTTAGGACTCAGCGCTTTCATTGCCAGGGCCTGGGTTGGATCCCTGCAAGAGGCTCAGTGCAGCCAAAAAATAAAAAATAAAAGTAAAATTCATAGATAAAGATATGGGAGGATAGTTTCTGCAATGGTCCCATGCTTCGGCACCTGGACCAGCACTCTCAAAAATATATACCTTCCAACATGGTTTACCTTGATTATGGGAATTATGGTTAATGACTTTGTTCTTTGGGGGTAAGTGTTAACAACAATTGTGTCTGCCAAAGTAACAAGCATCCCTTCTGTCTGTGTGGTGAAAATGATGAGGATCTTCACTGCAAGCCTGCCTCACCCTGGAAAAAGGATGCAAGGGCTGTGAGAAAGATGCAGATGTTTACTTTGCAGCGTGCCATTTTTTTGTTTTGTTTTCTTGTTTTTTTATGTTTCGGGAGCTGACATTTTATTTTTAAACTTCATTGCAACCAATTTTAGCAATGTCTCATAATGGTACCATAGATGTTCGTGTGAGGGAAAAATTCCAAAATTCGTGGATTTTCAAACTGGAAATAGTAGAAATTCCAAAGTTGTTGGGATTTCAAGGATAGCCAAAAGTTTTTAATTTTTTTAAAATAATTTTAATGTATTATAACACACATAAAGTATACATTATCACCTATAGTTCAATCTGTTCAACTCATTTGTAGCATACCATTTTGAATAGAAACGTAAACAGAACCTTGCACTTAGCTTCAACAGATATTTTTGTTCTTAGTTTTGATAACAAGTGTCCAATACAGAAGAGCCTAGAAACACAAAAGGTCCCAATACAAATTTGCTGATTGAAAAAAATAAAGTTTACTTTGCCGAGCAAGGTAGAACACCAGTAAGATGTGGAGCACATTTGCAGTGATAACCTTAGGATTAAACACGTTAGTAAGAGTTAAGCCTCTGCCTCTGAGCTAGCAACCCCTGGAGAGAGAGACCAGTGAGAATCAAGGGCAGGTGGGGGAAACAGGATGAGTGCACTGCGCCTGGTCACGAGCCAGGGCCACAGCGCTTGGAGGGCTGACCCCTGCTGGCATTTAACTGATGCTCCTTGGCTTTCCCTGAAGCCAGCACAATGGGTCCAAGAGACGTCACGGCCAGACAAGCCTACCCTTGAGGAGTCTTCAGACTGCGGGGATATCCTGGCCACAAAGGTTGAGAAATGACAGGAATGAATGCCCTGCTTGGCTTTGTGTCTATTTCACCTTCTGTAAATCACCCTCTGTTTAGGTTCCTCACAGGCCTTGATTTGTTTTATCTATACAAGTGAGTAAGGGGAGGCAAAAATAAGCTTTTTCTATGGCTGAACTGTTTAAGCCTGAATGTGATCTTAGGCTAGATCTAGGACTTAAGCGTCTATAAGATGCCCCAAGAAGCTGAAGCCATGTTGTCTCAGCTGCAACTGAAAGCAATTGCTATAAGGAAAGCCTGCAGCTTAACTACGTAGTGCACAAACCTTGCTGGACCTGGATCTTGGGGAAGGGGCATACAGAAAGACCTCTTTCTTGACTGTCTCCCGTGGGCAGTCTCTCAGAAAGTAGCCCCTGCTACCTAGTCCTTGTTTTCCAAGTCAGGGACTCCCTCTCTCATCCTTTTTTGTCTGTATGGGACCGTTAGAATGAGGGGGGAAAATAAACAGAGAAGATTTTAAATGCCAAATATTATGAGAAAGTGGGAAAGGGGAGAGAGAGAGAGAAGTAGGTTAAGGCTAGAGGTAAAATCTCAGGAAACAGACTGTGCTAAACATATACAAAATAAAATAAAATTAGGCTAGAGACTTCCCTGGCAAACCAGTGGTGAAGACTTCACCTTCTAATGCAGGGGGTGAGTTTGATCGCTGGTCAGGGAGATAAGATCCCACATGTCTCTCGGCCAAACAAAACATAAAACAGAAGTGGTATTGTAACAAATTCAATAAAGACTTTAAAAATGGTCCACGTCAAAAAAAATCTTTAAAAAAAAAAATTAAGCTAAATTTAAATTCAAATAAAAATCCAATGCCAAATGGATAAGAAATTGACAATTGAGTTTAAGAAGTAAAGCTGGTCTTTATTTTTTCTGTTCTGTGTAACGCATGCCATGTTGCCCATGCTTTTAACCAATACCTTCACTGGTCAGGATCTACCTGGTGACCCAAATTCTCATAATAGAGTAGTCTGAACCCTTGGTGAATTAGCCTAGAATTGTGCCAATGTTTTCATTAACCTTTACCACCAGACATGGCAGAATGAGGAGTCATGTCGGGAGTTCCTCACATTCTAGCCATACTTCTCCAGGCCTCTCTTATAGTGGATCCTACTCAGGTATCACTTTTTTGAAACAAACAGAAGCCCACTCGAGCTGGCTAGGCCTCACCAAACTGCTCCTCCCAGGATGAGAACATCTTCACCACTTGGCACCATGCAGCGATACTGGAAACAGCATCCGCATTCGTCTGAGGCTCTATCGCTTGCAAACCTACTTGCCAGCATCCATTTCTCTTCTAGACAAGGATCCGTTGGTTACAAGGAACAGAAACTATCTCGGTTAACTTAAGTGAAGGTGGGTTTATTGTAAAAGAATCAGCAGCTACCCCAGCCCCCAAAGCAGGCTGTTGAAACAATTTATTGAGTCTGGAGCCCTTCCTGAATTAACAAAAGGGAGGAACCATTAAAAGATAATATAGCTTATTTATTATTTCAATAGCTTCTCAGGCAAAGCAGGAAAGAAACCAGACCTCTTTTGTGCACAATTATGGGGCCCACTAACTCTGGGATAAAGGCGAGACGCCCTTCTAATTGAGGAAATATATCCTTTTTCAATATGGGTTTAGATTGTACTCTCTAAAAATTAATGTCTGTTCCTGGGAGCGGTGGATGAGCTTGTATAGCAATTCTATTAATCAAATGAACTGTTGTGATTCCCACTCACATGTGTAAGAATATTGAAAAGGAAATCTGGCCAGAAAGAGCTAAAAACACAAGTAACACAGACCTGGAGGCTCTTCATCTTCCTCCTCCAACTCCCATCTTCGCCCCCATGCACACAATTCTGCAAGACTTCAGTGCCAATAGGCATCATTTGGAACTGGCTAAAGTTCTGTGGACCTGCCTCCAATTGGCACTCCCAGATTTGAGATTTTGGGTTAGATTAAGAGTAGTGAATTTGGAGAGAGAGAGAGAGAGATCCAAGCAAGACAGGCTGGGACCTGGGACCCTATGTTGCAGTGCTTGCACCTGGACAAACGTCTCCTTCAACAACAAAATTCAAAGAAATTATAAGGGACTAAAAATAACTGTGTGCATGTGCAGTTGGGGCAAATTAGGAATAACGAGATACAAAAAGGCCAGAACCCAACTGCTGCTGCTGAAGTGCTGGGAGCAGAAGCAGGGCACTGTCCATGACCCTTGCACGCAGCACCACCAAGGGTGGGTAGACCACCTAAGCCAAACCTTAGGTCCAACCCACGGATCCACCCCTACCCTCACCCCGCTTAAGGAACCAGTCCCCCCTCAGGCAGGGAGCAAGGGCACCTGTTATTTGTTTTCACTCCTTTGTGCTGCAGCACGAGCCCCAATAAAGCCTTGCCTGAGTTCCTTGTCTGGCCTCTTATCAATGTCTATTGATTAAAGAATCCAAGCACCCAAGTTGGTAACACAAGAAGTGAGATCCCTTCCTGTGATAGGTGTGGAAGCTGGTGGTTTCAAATGAAGAAAATTTTAAAAGGATGAAGAGAAGGGAAATTTGTACATCTAAAAGCCAGGGAGCAGGACTTGTGGTTAAGACTCCCCACTTCCACTGTAGGGAACACAGGTGCAAATCCTGGTTGGGGACCCTGCATGCCACAAGAGGCAGCCAAAAAATTTAAAAATAAAAAATAAAAGCCAGGGAACTTGTGAAGGACCTAGACTTGTAGGTTCCATCCCTCCCTTTGAGAAGTAAAGAGAGGAGGGTCAAAAAGGATCTCGCTTTGATGTATGTCATCGAGTGTTCTGCCTATGTTTTCCTCTAGGAGTTTTATAGCGTCTGGCCTTACATGTAGGTCTTTAATCGATTTTGAGTTTATTTTTCTGTATGGTGTTAGGAAGTGTTCTAATTTCATTCTTTTACATGTTGCTGTCCAATTTTCCCAGCACCACTTATTGAAGAGGCTGTCTTTTTTCCATTGTATATGCTTGCCTCCTCTGTCAAAGACAGGGTGCCCATATGTGCTTGGGTTTACCTCTGGCCTCTCTATTCTGTTCCATTGATCTTCCTTTCCATTTTTGTGCCAGTACCATACTGTCCTGATCACTGTAGGCTTGTAGTATAGTTTGAAGTCAGAAAGCCTAATTCCACCAACTCTGTCTTTCCTTCTCAAGATTACTTTGGCTATTCAGGGGTCTTTTGCATTTCCATACAAATCATAAGATTTCTTGCTCTAGTTCTGTGAAAAATGTCATTGGGAATTTGATAGCGATTGCATTGAATCTTTAAGTTACTTTCTGTAGTATAGTCATTTTCACAATGCTGATTCTTCCAATCCAAGAACATGGTATGTCTCTCCATCTGTTTGTATCGCCTTTGATTGCTTTCATCAGTGTCTTATAGTTTTCTGCGTACAGGTCTTTTGCCTCCTTAGGCAGGTTTATTCCTAGGTATTTTATTCTTTTCATTGCAATGGTAAATGGGAGAGTTTCCTTAATTTCTCCTTCTGCTTTTTCATTGTTAGTGTATAGAAATGCAAGAGATTTCTCTGCATTAATTTTGCATCCTGCTACTTTACTAAATTCATCAATTAGTGCTAGCAGTTTTCTGGTAGAATCTTTAGGGTTTTCTATGTATAATATGTCATCTGCAAAGAGTGACAATTTTACTTCTTCTTTTCCAATTTGGATTCCTTTTATTTCTTTTTCTTCTCTGATTGCTGTGGCTAAAACTTCCAAAACTATGTTGAATACTAATGGTGAGAGTGGGCACATTTTTCTTGTTCCTGTTCTTAGAGGGAATTCTTTCAGTTTTTCACCAGTTAGAATGATGTTGGCTTTTGGTTTCTCATATATGGCTTTTATTATGTTGAGGTAATTTCCTTCTATGCCCATTTTCTGGAGAGTTTTTATCATAAATGGATGTTGACTTTTGTCAAAAGCTTTTTCTGCATCTATTGAGATTATCATATGGTTTTTATCCTTCAATTTATTGACATGATGTATCACATTGATTGATTTGCGTATATTGAAGAATCCTTGCATTCCAGGGATAAACCCCACTTGATCATGGTGTATGATCTTTTTAATGTGCTGTTGGAGTCTGTTAGCTAGTATTTTGTTGAGGATTTTTGCATCTATATTCATCAGTGATATTGGCCTGTCATTTTCTTTTTTTGTGACATTTTTGCCTGGTTTTGGTATCAGGGTGATGGTGGCCTCATAGAATGAGTTTGGGAGTGTTACTCCTTCTGCTATATTTTGGGAGAGTTTGAGAAGGATAGGTGTTAGCTCTTCTCTAAATGTTTGATAGAATTCACTTGTGAAGCCATCGGGCCCTGGGCTTTTGTTTGTTGGGAGATTTTTAATCACAGTCTCAATTTCCATACTTGTGATTGGTCTGTTTATATTTTCTATTTCTTCCTGGTTCAGTCTTGGAAGATTGTACTTTTCTAAGAACTTATCCATTTCTTCCAGGTTATCCAATTTATTGGCATATAGTTGCTTGTGGTATTCTCTCATGGTCTTTGGCATTTCTGTGGTGTCTGTTGTTAATTCTCCTTTTTAATTTCTAATTCTGTTGATTTGCATCTTCTCCCTGTTTTTCCTGATGAGTCTGGATAATGGCTTATCAATTTTGTTTATCTTCTCAAAGAACCAGCTGTTAGTTTTGTTGTTCTTTGCTATTGTTTCCTTCATTTCTTTTTCATTTATTTCTGATCTGATCTTTATTTCTTTCCTTCTGCTCACTTTGGGGTTTCTTTGTTCTTCTTTCTCTAGTTGTTTTAGGTTTAAGATTAGGTTGTTTATTCGATCATTTTCTTGTTTCTTAAGGTATGACTGTATTGCTATAAAATTCCCTCTTAGAACAGCTTTTGCTGCATCCCATAGGTTTTGAGCTGTCGTATTTTCATTGTCATGTGTTTCAAGATATTTTTTGATTTCCTCTTTGATTTCTGCAGTGCTTTCTTGGTTGTTTAATAGCCTACTGTTTAGCTTCCATGTGTTTGTATTTTTTACAGTTTTTTTCAGGTAATTGATATCTAGTCTCATGGCATTGTGGTCAGAGATGATGCTTGATATGATTTCAATTTTCTTGAATTTACCAAGGCTTGATTTGTGACCCAAGATGTGACCTATCCTGGAGAATGTTCCATGTGCACTTGAGAAGAAAGTGTATTCTGTAGTTTTTGGATGGAATGTCCTATAAATATCAATTAAGTCGAGGTGATCTAATGTGTCATTTAAAGCTTGTGTGTGCTTATTTATTTTCTGTTTGGATGATCTGTCCATTGATGTAAGTGGGGTATTAAAGTCTCTTACTACTATTGTGTTACTGTTGATTTCCCTTTTTATGATTGTTAGCATTTGCCTTATGTATTGAGGTGCCCCTATGTTGGGTGCATAGATATTTACAATTGTTATGTGTTCTCCTTGGATGGATCCCTTGATCATTAGGTAGTGTCCTTCCTTGTCTCTTGTAATAGTCTTTACTTTCAAGTCTAATTTGTCTGATATGAGTGTTGCTACTCCAGCTTTCTTTTGACATCCATTTATTTGCATGGAATATCTTTTTCCATCCCTTTACTTTCAGTCTATATGTATCCCTTGATCTGAAGTGGGTTTCTTGTAGGCAACATATAGAAGTGTCTTGTTTTTGTATCCATTCAGCTAGTCTGTGTCTTTTGGTTGGAGTATTTAATCCATTTACATTTTAGATGCTTATTGCCATGTGTGTTCCTATTACCATTTTCTTAATTGTTTTGGCTTTGTTTTTGTAGGTCTTTTCCTTCTCTCGTGTTTCCTACTTAGAAAAGTTCCTTAAGCAATTGTTGTAAGGCTGGTTTGGTGCTGCTGAATTCTCTTAACTTTTGCTTGTCTGGAAAGCTTTTGATTTCCCCCCTCAAATCTGAATGAGATTCTTGCTGGGTAGAGAATTCTTGGCTGTAGGTTTTTCTCTTTCAGGACTTTCAGTATATCCTGCCAGTCCCTTCTGGCCTGCAGAGTTTCTGCAGAAAGATCAGCTCTTATCCATATGGGTTTTCCCTTATATGTTATTTGTTGCTTTTCTCTTGCTGCTTTTAATATTTTTTCTTTGTGTTTAATTTTTGTTAGTTTGATTAATATGTGCCTCAGTGTATTTCTCCTTGGGTTTATTCTGTATGGGACTCTCTGCACTTCTTGGGCTTGATTAATTATTTCCTTTCCCATGTTGGGGAAGTTTTCCACTATAACTTCTTCAAATATTTTCTCAGACCCTATCTTTTTTTTTCTTCTTCTTCTGGGATGCCTATGATTCGAATGTTGTTGCGCTTAATGTTGTCACCAAGGTCCCTGAGACTGTCTTCCATTCTTTTTATTCTTTTTTCCCTTTCCTGCTCTGTGGCAGTTATTTCCCCCATTCTATCTTCCAACTCCTTTATTCATTCTTCTGCCTCAGTTATTCTGCTGTTTACACCATCTAGAGTGTTTTTAATTTCAGTTATTTTGTTGTCCATTACTGTTTGTTTGCTCTTTAGTTCTGAGTCTTTATTAACTGTTTCTTGTATTTTCTGTATTTTGTTTTCAAGCTTTTGGATCATCTCTACTATCATTACTGTGAATTCTTTTTCAGGCAACTTTCCTATTTCCTCTTCATTTATTTGATCTTGTGGGGTTTTTTCCTGCTCCTTTGCCTGCATGTTGTTTCTTTGTGTTCTCATTTTGTCTAATTTATAGGATTTGCTGTCTCCTTTCCCTATGCTGCCTAGTAGTAATTCCTCTTGTTTCTGCTCTCTGCCCCCTGTGGTGGGGTTTGTCCAGTGTCTTGAGTAGGCTTCCTGGTGGGGGGGGGTCTGGTGTCTGCTTTCCAGTGTGTGGCTCTCTGTCTTTTCTCTCTGATGAGCAGGGCCATGTCAGGTGGTGTGTTTTAGGGTATCTGTGAAGTTAATATGGCTTTAGGTAGTCTGTGTGCTGATGGGTGGATTTGTGTTCCTGTCTTGTTTGTCATTTGGTGTGAGGTGTCCAGCACTGGCAGTTGCAGACAGTCGGATGAATCCAGGTCTTAGACACTGATACAGGGCTCCTTGAGAGTTCTCTGCAGTTAATCTTCCCTGTGTCTGAGGACTCCCTAGTAGTCTAGCATCCTGGATTCAGTGCTCCCTCCCCAGAGCCTCCTACTTGACTTCTGATGGAGTAGTCCAGACTTCAGAGGTTGCTTGTCCCAGTTATGTTGGGATCTTTGCAGTCCTTTCTGGTGTCCGAGGTCTTCTGCTGGTGTTCAGCTGGTTCTCTGTGGGAATTATTGTGTCTTTTGATGTATTCCTGATGCATCTGTGGAGAGGGATTCATTCCTTCTACTTTGCTACCGTCTTTCTTCCTTTCCTATTTATTTATTTTTATTTTTTTGGCTGCATTGGGTCTTTGCTGTGCACAGCCTTTCTCTATTTGCAGCTAGCAGGAGCTACTCTTCATTGCAGTTCGTGAGCTTCTCATTGCGGTAGCTTCTCTTGTTACAGAGCACGGGCTCTAGGTGAGCAGGCTTCAGTAGTTGTGGCTCGCGGGCTTAGTTATTCCGCAGCATGTGGGATCTTCCAAAACCAGGGCTCGAACCCATGTCCCCTGCTTTGGCAGGCAGATTCTTAACCACTGTGCTTCCAGGGAAGCCCGCTCTGTTTATTTCTTAAGACTCCTGGTCCAGTGAATCAGATGTTGAAATTCTGTGGATCCTCAATAAATAGCCCCCTCTTTCCCTCTCCTCAGTTCAAAACCAGTTAAAAAATGGAAGTCAATATATTACTTGTATTACTTTGATAAAGTTAATATTGGAGAAGGCAGCTCATATCATTGGATAAATGAACTTTCCAGTAATGAACCCCAGAAATAGAGAGAGGCTTACTCAGCCATAGATCATGCTAGAAAACTGATGTCTCTGCATTGGGGCAAGACCCTTTAAAACGTCCTGCCTAACACATGCTTCTGTGGTCGGCCCAACTCCCAAAAAGAGAAATGGAGGCGCTGAACTAATATGCTCAGTTTGTTCTTTTTGAATTTGTCATTCTACTAAGTTATTAACGTCTCTTCTGGGGAGAGAAGTCAAGAGTATTACTCTGGAGAAGCTCCCGCCATATAAAATAAACCATAGAGAGCTGAGGGAAAGCACTTTTCTCTAATAGCAGTCACGATTAATCATCCTAGATGACACCAAGATACCTTTATGTCTTCTTTCTGCTGTGTGTTATGAGAAATGTGAAATAATCAGTTTCCAGTTTCCAATCTAGTGGAAATGGCCCTGACCTGGGTAGGAAAACAATCTGATGTCAGGAAGCCAACATTTGGAGAATAATTATTAAATATAATGCTGAGTAATGACATTCCCATCTTCTAGACAGTGGGAATGATGGGTTCTCCTCCCTCCTGTGCCTTCTGCCTGGTGGATGCATCCTGTGCAGAGCTTTCTCTTGAATCTCCTCATCCTCTGTCAACAGGTCCTGGGTGGGACTTGAGGGAGGGTGGCATGAGCTTCATTCATTTTAATGACTGCATAATATTCTATTATAAGGACTATTCCATCACATTTTCTTGAACCAATCCTCCATTCCTGGTATTTTTGTTATTACAAAAAAACTGGGATGAATATCCTTAGGTAGGGCCCTCCTGTCAAGGAGCTTGTAGTCCAGTGGAAGAGACTGATATTGTCACTAATTATGAAAATAATTAATTATAATTGTGATAAATGCTATGAAACAAAAGTGCTAGATGCTGTGACAATATATTATATGAAGATCTAACCTCCTGGGGTGGAGGGTCACAAAGTGCTGCCCTAAGGAAGTGACATTTAGGCTGAGACTTGAAGGATGAGTAGGAGATGGTCAGACAGTGGGGAGGGAGATAGGTGCACATGATAGGTGCAGTGTGTGTGAAGGTCTCCAGGTGAGGTGAACAGCACCAGCATGCCACATGTACAAGCACATATGGACACCAAGAAAGGGATGCCCATTAGGGAGCTGCCAGCAGCCGTGTCTCCCTGATCTTTAGAAAAGGGTGGGGAAAGCTGAGGGTGGCAGGGACTGGATGGCCGGGAACTTTGGGCACAGCTGTGAAATGCTTGGGCTTTGTTTTATCTTATACATATTAGAGAGCCATTGGAAGATTTTAAGGAAGGATTTTCTGAAGCTCAATCTTGTGACTGTATGGAGGGTGACCTGGAGGGATTGAGGCTGAAGAAAGGAAAACCAGGTGGGGTACAAAACTAGCTGTGTGGCCTTTGGCAAGTCACAGAGCCTCCCTGACCTCCAGTTTCTTCAGCCGAAAATGGGGGTAATAATTGCTACCTTATAGAGTTCTGTTATGATTAGTGAGATGCACTGCCATAAATGTTAAATGCTTAGTAATTGTCAACATTTATCATTTTCCTAAATTCTTTATTCTCTTTATCTTTCACATCTACTTTGGCACAAAATCCTATTCATCTTCTCCTAAATATCCCTCAAATCTGTTTTCTTCTCCCTATCTCCCTTCTTAAATTAACTCTGATAAATTCTAATTTGGTTACCAAACTGGGTTCCTGCATGCAGCCTATTCCTTCTCTAATCCACCCCACAGCTTGGCTACCAGAGTAATTAAACACAAACCTGAATTACATCATCTGCCTACTTGAAAACCCTCCTGATTCTTCATCTGTTAGGACCATAAACAAATCTCTAAATGTGGGTCACAAGGTTCCCAATGATCTTCCCCATATGTGCCTGTCGTTCCTACCCCTCACCATCCTGCCAGCCCACACCACCCTATTCCCCATACCTTAGACATTTGGGGCTGCACAAAGGTCCCTCAACACCCAGTCTCTTTCACTCACCCCACATCTCTTTTTCTTTTCCTTTTCTTTGAGGGGCCATGCCAAGTGGCATGCCAGATCTTAGCTCCCAGACCAGGGATCGAACCAGTGCCCCCTGCAACGGTGTTGCAGAGTCCTAACTACCAGACTGCCAGAGAAGTCCCATCACCCCACATCTTTACTCACACTTTTGCTTCCACCCCAGGCACCTTCCCTCATTTGTGCCATGCAAGCAAAATCCCAGTCCCTAATTTGAGCCTCTGCTTCAATGCCACCTCTTTCTCCTCTCATGTTCACAACCTCCCCAAATTCTATATTCATTCCTTCCCTGGACTCCCACAGCATTGGGTACATCCCTGTGTTACAGTCCTTATCACATTTATATTAATTTAACATGTTTATATTAATTTTTCACCTCCAAGACTATGGACTTCTCAGCAACAGTGACCTTGTTTAATCACCCTTGTACCCTCAGTGCATAGCACAAATTCCTTATGTATTGGACCTACACATGCCGAACAAATGAATGCATGAGTGAATCAAACATTGAAAAGTCACTCTGCATTTGGAACTAGTTGGTCTGGTGCTAACAGGACTCAGCCTCTAGGTGGCCTGTGTTCAGGTGCTCTCCCTTGGCCATCAAAGCCTGGTTCCTCCCTGCCTCCAGGGAGTCTAGGAGGGGAGAGGGGCAACTAATTTCTTCTCTCTCCCATGTGTCACCTGCTTGCACCTGGACCCCCACCTTGGGACCCAAGCCAGCAGCCCCCTCTTCGTGTGAGGCTGCAGTGCCATCTACTGGTGACTGGAAGACCTGCAGGTCAGGCTGAAAGAGGGAAGGGAAGGAAGGGCCTCTGTGGTTTAATCTGGCTGTGGAATCTCAGCTACTGGACCCCACATTGAGCAGTTTTCCCCACCTATGTGAGCCCAGACTTGATGGAGGGAGCCTCTTCTTTATGTTTCCCATTGACCAAAAACCCTCAGGCATGTCTCAGTGGTCAGAGTCCTTTCTTCAAACCTCGAAGTTGGGACGCCCACACTCAGTGACCCTAACTCTGGAACCCAAACACCCTCTTTGGTCCTCTCAGGGAGCAGAGCCTTTCACTTGGGACCCATTGACCACACGAGAGCTTGCGACCCCTGTTTACTGAGGGGCCACTGACTCAGATGCCTCAGAGATGGGGACCTTTCCTCAGGTCCTCAGTGACCATGGCCCTCACAGAGATCCCTTGGTTATCAGAGCTCTCGCTTCCATTCCCTTAGCAGCCAGGGACCCTCTCTTAGCCCCTCAGTGAGCCAGGGCCCCTTCCTCAGACACCTTGTCAAGGACAGATTCTTCAATAGACCAACAAGAAAGACCTTATGGCATTACTAAAGCGGAAACACCAAAACAAAATGGAAAAAAGATTCTTTTAAAAAATTCAACATTTGTAGAAAAGCATCAATGTGACCTTCACGAGATAAACCTGAACTCTGTTGACTTTCTGTGACAACCTAGATGGGTGGGATGCGGGGGTGGGGGGGGGGATATATGTATATATGTAGCTGATTCACTTTATTGTACAGTAGAAATTAACACAACATTGTAAAACAATTATACTCCAATAAAAAAATAATAATCAGTGAGAAAAATTATGATTGTTCCATGATCCTTAAAATTTTTTTATCAAAAGATTATAAACTCTCTTACCATCTATCATAAATAATAGAGGGAAGTGAAAAGATAATATTATGGACACTATAATTTTAAATATTAAAATAGTGAGAATAAAAAGAAGAATTCAACATTTGCAGAAAAGCATCAATATGACCTTCATGAGATAAATCTGAACTGTATTGACCTTCTTTGCACTTGTTTTGTGATTAAACTGCTTTTACTTCGGAGACCAATCATGATTTTAAACATGTTTAGACTTTTAACATTCTCAATCCAGCCCACTCCCTTGGGGGACCAGTGTCCACCGCTCAGGGCTTTGTGACTGAAGGGCCTTGATGAAGGTCTGGTGACATAACAAGAGCTCCATGGGTCCCTTTAGGTCACCCATCCACCTTCTGCTTCCCTCTGGTCCCCAGAGAAGCTGCCAAAGCCTCTTGCCTCCAGGACTTCTGCGTCCTACCTTGTCCCTGGGCCTCTTGTTCAGACAGGGGCCACAGCTGAGCCCAGATCTCAGGAGGAGGTATGGGCGTGCTGGGCTAATTGGTGCTGCCCCAGGGATTGTCCCCCGAAAGGCCAGCTTCGGCCACCCCCGCCCCAGCCCACCTGCATTGGGAGTGATTAGCAGTAATCCTCTCTGAAACGTTGCCGCCACACACTAATCCACATAAACAGTATAGCAAACAAACCAACTTCCACTTTCACCCCAAATCCTCTGAGAACATAGTTCAGGGTCCAAAGTAAATACGACTATGGGAAAAATTGGTGGGTAGGATGTAGGAAATTGTGACTTAAATTCCCACTCCCATTCTCAGCCCTCCCTGAGCCATTTGTTCCCTCTATTTTGGCCCAAGCTGGGCTCCCCTGCACGTGACCAGGGTTCCCAGAGGATCCCTTTAAGCATTAACCACTGCTTTTGGCCTCCAACTGCCCCAAGGCCTATTTTTCCCTTTCACAAACAGAGCCTTCAGCATCTAAGGCTTCCTTTCAGAGAAAGAAAACCATCCCCTGTTTATCAGTCATAACTGGTCCCTCATTCAGTCTACTAATTTCTGTATTCATTCATTCATCCATTCATTTCTTCATTCATTCTTACCACACATCTTTATTGAGATGTATTGTGTACTGAGTCCTGTGCTAGATGCTGGGGATTCAGCAGTGAATTAAATAAAGTCCCTGACCTTGTGGAATTTACTTCCAAATGGGAGATACAGATGTTAGACAAACTACATGGTTACTTATTTAATAAAAATAGTAGTACATGCTGCAAAGGAGATGATTCTAACATGTACTTAGGCCTGTACTACATGCTCTAGGTGAAATAAAACTGGATAAGACATAAATATAAGGTTAAAGAGTCAAAATCTAGATAGAAAGCCAACTCAGAACTTTTGCTGAGGGGAGGAGAAAGTGGGAGAAATCTCTCACTCTAAATAAAACTCTCAAGAATATCTCAAAGAATCCTGATGACTGGAAAAGATGAGACTTGGATAAAGGAGCCCAGGAAACAGGGCCAAGATGTCAGGACTGGGAGACTAGATGAGCACAAACAGGCCACTAAGAAAGCAAACGCAGTTTAGAAAATGTAGCAGCAAAGGGCTGCTGGCAGCACTGACCTGGGAGACAGGAATAGAAGGAGGGAGGGATTTCTTAGAATCAGGGCAAGACGCAGACAGGCTTTACAGCAAAATGTGTTCGTTCACTCTTTCACTCAGTCATTGTCCACTGGTCAAAGTCAGGCACCGTACTGGGCACTAGGGATACAGCAACTAATACAAAAGTTTAGTTGGGAAAATAGATGTGCAACTAAACACAGTTAATTGCTCTAAAAATATATGCATGAGACTTAGCGGTGACCCGCTACTAAAGTTATCCCTATCATAATGTTACCCTCATTAATTTTGGAGAGGAAGAGTTAGCTTCATAGCCAGTACCCAGGAATTGCATCTGCAAAGCCTGTGCTACGTGTGCAGCAGACAAGAGTGGGCAGACCACCGACGCACCGATGGGCGTGCCAATTTCGAATCATCATACTGCATTGAGACATAATGGCTATTTTTACCATTGGCTTTCCCGCAGAAATCCTTCCCGGGTTTAGATAAAATTGGGTTTAACCTTTGAAAGTGTGTGTGAATATGGATGTCATCCATCACGCATGGTGGGCGGAGAAAACATTGAGAATGGCTGCTGCAGGCGGCTGAGGATGATTCCTGTTCTTAGACCAGAAAGGGAGCTGAGTGGGAGGCTGAGCGGGAGGGAGCTGCAAGTATGAATCTTTTTTCTCATCGTTGCCTCCAGGCTGTTCCAGTTTTGCAGCCTGGAGGCAACAATGATGTCAGGAGACCTCTGCAATGGGGAAGAAATCGGGGTGCCCGGAGCTAGTCAGGTCTGGAACTTGGAGCGGAAGCCCGCCCACATGCTCGGAAAGCCTAGAGGGAGGGCAGGGTCTCCTTATCGTGGAATCTTCGTGCTCTGCTTGGAAATGTGACTACTGGTGAACTATTTATATGTTCTGTTTTTGCCTTCCTTTCAGTTCTTCAGAAAAACTTTCAGGAACGCCTGCTCTATGTATAGTTCCTCCGATGAATATATATTGCTGCTTAATTTTTTTAATGGAATGTTGCTTAAATTTTTTTAAGACATTTATTAAAAGCCTTAGGAAGAAAAGACTTTAAAGTGAAAGTGCCCGTGTGAGCTGTGTTTCAGAGAAATCAATGACAGTTTTGTTCACATTCGCAGGAGAGTTGTAAAAAAGGAACAGTTCAACCCAGGCCCGGTGTTGTGGGAAAAGGTGAGCGTGAGCAGCTGGTTTTTAAGTCAGAAAATTCCAAGGTTGCTGGGAGAAGTGAGATGGGGAAAGTCAGGTTCCTTGGCCAGCTCCCTAAGCCCACAACCACAGAATTCTTCCTCCAGAACATCCCTCTGCTAGGCCTGCCTGAGTTTCTCTGGTGGTTTCTTTCTGTGACTAAAGTCCTTGCCGTTACTGATGGGCAAGAGTGGCCAAAGAGACACTAAGGGAAGTGTCCAGCCCTCAGCCTCAAAATCCCTGCAAAGTCAGAGGGGAGCCGGCAGAGGCTAGTGAGCAGGAAATGCCACCCAAGTGTACGCCGTCTCTTCTCTCCATCTCCATAAAGTCCAGATCTTCAATCACGCTCACACTCCACCTCACCTGTGAAATCTCCCCTGACTCTTTAGGCCACCACGGACATCTCCCTCCTGGAGTTATCTTTCATGATTAAGATTAAGCACCATTCCACATCCTTCCTTTTTGGGAAAACGTCTGGTCACAAACTCTATTTATTCCCTGGGGCCTCCGTGTGTTCTTTCAAAATCAATTTATGAAAGTTCTTGCTGCAGCTGACTGCAAATAGTTCCCCGGTTTGTTTGCCTTTTTATTTGGGTGACCTTTCATTTTTTAACATGTAAAAGTTTAGAATATTTATATAGTTATCAGTTAACATTTCCCTTTGTGACTGCTTCTGTTGCTTCTAAGATGGAAAATTTCTTCCTTCCATAGATTTGATAAATAGGTTAGTGTTTCTGAGATTTTTAAAGCTCTTTAGCCCATCTGGAAAGTTCTTGGTATACAATACAAGGAAAACATGGATTATTTTTCTTTTATGCTAGCCAATTTTCCCAGACCACATATGGAATAAATTTCTTCCTTTACCAATAATTTCTGATTCCAACTTTATGGTATATTTAATTCATGTTCATCAGGGCCATCTTTTTTCCAGGCAGCCTCTTCATTTCCAAGCGACGATTAATTTGACACTTGACTGTACATTCTGTATTGCTCTGTGTTGACTGTCTTCAAAATTGTTTAAAGGAAGAAATCACATATTTTCCTCCCAAATTGTTGGGTATTTCATTCAACAAATGTTTATGAAATATAGACTATGGCCCAGGCGCTTGTTGGTGTTGGAAATAAGACAGGCTCAGTTCCCATCATTGCTTATTTGTGATCATATAAGCAAGGATGACCAAGAATGGAAAGTGTTGAGGAGCAAGCTTCGCATCTTGAATGTGATGCAGGGAAGGCCCTAGAGGCTTCCTTTTGACACCTGAGGAATGAGTGGGCATTAATACCAAGAGGAGGAAGCTGGAGTATCTGGGATGTGATGGGACCTGGGCAAGGCAACCCCTACTACAACCTTGATTCCAGCTTCTTAGCAGAAAAGAAAGAGGTGAAGGTGGAGAAACTGAAGATTCTAGCTGGGCTGTCATGAGCAGGAAACGGGAGCTCCTGCTGCGTGCCCGTGTCATGGCAGTACTTCCATATGATTCTTCTTTCATTCTCAGACTCTCCCTTGAGGTTATGCATTATTTACTCCACTGCGTACGTGGGGGACTAATGCCTGGAATGTTTACATTACCCACTTGCTGGGGGCCCGGCTCCCAACACGGTCAGGATGAAGGGAGGCCCTGGAGCACCAGTCTCCTTCTCCTGGTCTCCTTCTCCTTCCCCAGAGGAACTTTGCCATCCTTGAATCTTTGCGCTTCCTGGTGTCCCGTCAGGCGATCCTAGACCTAAGTCATCCTAAGACAATGCTGACTCATCAGAGTCCTCAGACTGGCAAGGGCCGGGGTCAGACCTCGGAATCTCTGAGCTCAAACACAGCATGGTCTTTCCAGGTCCTACGTTCACCACCCAGACACCTGCATAGCTCAGTGAACTCATGTACACTCATCAGGACCTGAGGGTTGCTGCCGACGTTCACACCAAAGCTCAGGACGTGCACACAAATGCAGGATCACAGCCTTACTGGATATCTTTTGGGACTTCTTTCCCCCAAAGTTTCCCATTCCTATTTGTTCCACGCAGGCCATGCCCAAGGCCCGCCCGTCTGGCTACCATCTTTCCTTCCTCTGTACCCTGTGCCCTAGTTGCTCATGACAGGCGCCTCCACCCTTCTCACTCCCCTGACGTATCACAATACATCTGGCAACTATTCCTCACTCCAGCACTACTCAAGGTGCGGCTGACACCCCAGTGCCAGGCTGCAGCTTGTTACCAGCCTATGACGACATAAGTTCAGAGATTAAGAGTAAGTGCTCGAGGGGCTTCCTAGGTGGCGCAGTGGTTAAGAATCCGCCTGCCAATGCAGAGGTCATGGGTTCGATCCCAGCTCCAGGAAGATCCCACATGCCGCGGAGCAACTAAGCCCGTGTGCCAAAAAAGAAAAAAAAAAAAGAGTAAGTGCTCGGAAACGTTTATATCAATTTGACAGAATAATTATATATCATTTGAACCTAATAATAAAAAGTGCACTAAATGCAGCATGGCGTCCTGAATGGGATCCTGAAACAAAAAGAGGACATGAGCGGGAAAACTGCTGAACTCCAAAGAGAGTGCATAGTTTAGTTAATGGTTCCAGGTTAATTTGTTAGTTTTCACAAATATACTTCAGTTATCTAAGATGCTAGTGTTAGGGAAGCTGGGCGAGGACTATATAGCAACTTGCTCTACTCTCTTTGCAACTTTTCTGTAAATCTACAATTATCCCAAAATAAAACATCTATTTTTTAAAATATGAGCCTCTACTTTGTATGGCTTTTTTCTTTTTTCTTTTCCAGCTCTTTTATTCCTTTAACATCTTAACAAAAGAAGATTCCCTAAAGTTTAAAAAAAAACTTTGGAAAACATACAGTTTCATATTATTTATATAACGTATGAGTACATGCTCCAATATCATATAAGCATTGTTATGTTACAGATACAGTAGGAAGGCATGATGTAATTCACTTTGTATGGTTTTTTCATTTTTCTGGCAATTTAATTGCATGTTACAAAAGTGTCAGTCTGCAGGGGATCCAAAATGGAAATTTAAAAAATGAAACTGGTCTTCACCACAAATAGTTGGCCAAGCACTGTTTTATACACTGTATCCTCCTCAGCACGTGTCACCGTGATTGTTCTAGATGTTAATCATGAATTCTTGTTGATAATGGACAGACTCACAAGTGCAAGTTTTGAGACCTGTTACTGCATTCTCTGAATAAAGTCACAGCCCAGGGCCCTGTCATTACTCAAATCCAGGCACATTTCAGGGTTTGGTCATGTACCCAATATGTCACAGCTCGGCTGTCACATCACAGATACAATCACAACTCAGGGCCAAGCACGGGCTGTGACAGCACCCTGGGAAATGCCAGAATATAAAGACTGACAGCTCAGGGTATGTCTTCTGTGTATGAAGGGTGTATGAAGGGTGACGGGGTCCTGGGATGTGCCTTTATCTGTGAGACAACAGAGCCCTGCTCTGTGACTGTATCTGGGGTATGATAAGGCCCTGGAATGTGACATAGTTCTGGAACGTGACCAGGCTGTGGGATGTGTGGTATCAACGAGTTCTGGGCTCTGACAAGTTCTGACCATGACAAGTCACAGACTCTAATTCTGTCTGGGTTTCATAGGACACCAAATGCTCCAGGAAACAACATCTCTAATGTTCAGGGTGGATCCCAGTTTGTCTTGGATCTGTGGACAGGACAGCTGAACCAATTCAGAGAGGAAAATGTATCTGGGTATTGTGCAGCCAGATTTGGAGTAGAGTTTGTTCTGAGCTCCAGAGCTATTGATCAAGACTGTCCTGGCTCCTGGGACATGAAACAGACCCCAGATTCCTAACCCACAGCACAGAATTCTCTGCTTCCAGGGCATCTGCCTTGGGCCATCACGCCAGGGAGTTTAGCCAGAGTTCATCTAACTCCCCATCTAACTCCCCACCTCCCGCCCACCCCCCTGCAGCTCCCAGAGCTGGTGGAGGAGGCTGCACCTGAGCCTGTCTCAACTGAGCTTCTCCACCCCAAGGACTGCCTGCCCGAGACCCCCCTTTTCTGAGTTCAGGCTACGTGTGAGACCACAGTGCCATCTGCTGGCTGTTGTAAGCCATGCTGGTCAGGCCGGGAACATGCTGGACAGACTGGGGACACTGGGAAGCCTCCCCCATGCACCTCAGCTCAGCATTAATAGAGTGGCCTTCTACTCAGACTTCAGTGATCAGAGGCCCCCCGCTCAAGGCTTTTAGTGGCCATGGCCCCAAGGATAGGTCCTCAGGGATCAGACCCCTCACTCAGCCCCCAACCCCCTCCCCCAGTGACCAGGGCCTCTTTCTCAGACCCCATAATGATCAGAAACCTTCACTTGGGCTTCAATGGCCAGAACCCCTCACTCAAGGCCCACAGTGACTAGGGCCTCCCTCTCAGGCCACTCAATGACCAGGCCCTGTAGCTCATGATTCGCAAAGACCAGACCCCCTCGATCAAGCCCCAGTGACCAGGGCCCCTCAGTGACCTTGGGTGCCCTCGTTCAGGACCCTCTGCCCCTCAGTAACTAGAGACCCTTCCTCAGAGCCCAGTGGGCATATAGAGCGGCATTTGGGAGGCTCTTGGCCCCCAAGAGCTGAGCAGGTCCCATCTGGTTTCCCATCTACTTTCCCCCCATCCCCCCAGTCTCCAGGGAGGTGAAGACAGAGGCCTCCAGTCACCATCTTGTTTTGCTTTTGCTGCTGGGTCCCTGCATCAGACGTGGCCACAGCTGTGCCTGGGTCTCATGAGGAGGGTGGGCCCTGCTGAGACAACTGACCCCATCCCAGAACCCTGGCCTGAGAAGACCAGATTCCATCCACAGCAGGGCAGCCCACCCACCCCCACCTGGGGCTCAGATCTGCTGGCCCTCCAACACCAGGCCACACTCTGTGTCATCTCCCCCCCCCCCCTTTCCTACACAAACAGGGCCTCTGTGCCACCATGGTCCTGTCCCACGAAGGCCTCAGACCCCGCATCCCACTAGGCCTGACGCCCAGCCCAGGCCCTAGTGTTACTGGGGCCCTTTTCAGATCCTTGCACAGCTATAATATCGCTTTCAAAAGACTCTTAGGCAAGCAAAGCTTATTAAAGAGAGAGTTTGTGCACAAGAAAGAAGGTGGGGGGAAAATGCCAGCTCCGCAAATAGAAGAGGCAAGTTGTCTTTCTAACAAAAAGGAGGGTTTGTCTTGTGATCACTGATGATTTCCAGAAATCTTCAAATTTCTTTGTTCCGTAGCAGGAGGCGTCATGGTGGCTGTCAAGAATAAGGAGTGCTTCTGTGAGGGAAAAGGAACACATGGGAGTTTTCTGCAAGAAAGCACATGAACAGATAAGGTTAAAGTTTATGTTGAGGACTATGTAGGTGGCTCAGTGGTTAAGAATCCGCCTGCCAATGCAGGGGACACGGGTTCAATATCTGCTCCAGGCAGATTCCACATGCCTCGGAGCAACGAAGCCCGCACACCGCAACTATTGAGCCTGTGTGCCGCAACTACTGAAGCCTACGCGCCTAGAGCCCATGCTCTGCAACAAGAGAAGCCACTACAATGAGGAGCCTGCGCACCACAATGAAGAGTAGCCGCCACTCGCCACAACTAGAGAAAGCCCATGTGCAGCATCGAAGACCCAACACAGCCAATAAATAAATAAAATAAAGTTTATGTTGAGCTTCTTGTCTTGTGGCGACTCAGAATACTTGTATAACAGAGGTAACGTTAATCTTTTATTCCCATGAGCTTAGTTTTTGTCTCTGGGGCTCAGGCCCCCCAGGGCCTTTGTTCTTTAGCTCACAAGGCCTGTTTTGCCCAAAGCTTTTCCCCAGTCCTTTCCCAAAATGGCTGTACTCCTGTCTCCCTGTCTCACTAGTACAGACTCTCTGTGTCTCCCTTTCTTCCAGACCCCAGAATAATTCAGGCCCTTTCCTCCTTCAGCTCTCCTGCCACAAGCAAACATTAAGTGAGCTTCTATATGGAATCACGTAAGGGGGGCAGGGGTTCTAGTGTGCCGTAGACAACAGTAGAGAAGAGGCATTTGGGGTTGAGATTTGAAGGACGTGTAGGAGTTTGCCAAAGAGTCAAAGGAGAGGAAGGTATTTGAGGAAGGAACTGCAGGTACAAATGCACAGAGAGAGCTGGGGGATGTCCTGAGAACTTCACACCCACACAGCTGAGCACAAAGAGAAAAGCAGGCAGGAGGAAGAAGAGAGACTTGGAGGGAGCAAGCTGTGAGAAACAGACCATGGGGTTGAGGGCAGCAGTGGAAGCACAGACACCAGTTAGGATACCTTGAAGCAATCTAAGCAAGAGATGATAGTGGCTTCGGCTAAGAGAGGAGCTGCAGAGGTACTTAGCAGCAGCAGCAGGTTTTAGTAGAGACTTTGGAGGAGAAATAGACATCACTTAGTGATGCATAAAAGTTAGAGATAAAAGGAGATGAGAAGCTGAAGAAGACTCAAGTTTCTGGTACAAATAGTGAAGACTGGAGCACAGCCAAATCCAGGAAACGAGACCAGAAGTTCCATTTCAGACATAGTTAAGTTAGAGATGTCTGAGCTCAGCAGTAGAAACTGGGTGTATAAATCTGGAATTATCAGCAGAGAAAAAGTACGTGAGGCCACAGGCATGGCTGAGATCACCTGGCCCTCAGGAGATGCAAGGATGCCTGGTTCGAGCTGACCAAATAAAGATCCCGATATAGGCAGCAGATCCTCCTCATAACTTTATGGACAGCTAGATTCCTCTTACTTTATCTTTTTCCCCCTTATCTTATATTTTTTTCTTGGTCAGGAGTGAATCTCCACTTTCTAGTATGGCCTTTAGACTCCTACGAGCAAAGCCCCTGCCCCAGCCCCACGACTCAGGGGATCCCTGCTTTGGAGTGCCTTCCTCGAAGTTTGCTGTCTCCTCTGGTGCCTGGGACTGGCTGGGGCCAGCAGTGCTGCCCCTTTGGGTCACCCCAAATTTGTATCAGAATCTGTGTGTGCCACAGTCCCTATTTTCTCCCTTCAAAAAAAAGCACAGGATTTTTCTAAAATGAATCCTGGAGTATGGAAGACCTTTCTAGGTATGTCACAAAACTCATAACCCATAAAAGAAAAGATAAAAATTTTAACAATGTAAAATAGAAATTCTGTATTGCAAGAACCACCGTAAGCAAAAGAAAACAGACAAAAAATCAAACTGGGAAAAAATCAAAACTCATTAGTGACAAAGGCTTCATTTCTCCAATATAGAAGAAGCTCCTAGAAATTAATAATAATAATACCAACTGAATAGTAATAATAATCTAACTGAAAAACGGGCAAAGGAAAGTATTCAGATAAAAGAATATACACATGGTCCTAAATATTAAAAGATGCTCAACTTTACTCATAAAAATAAAAAGTACAAATTAAAACAACTCTGAAATATTTTTTCTCCAATCAGATTAGCAAAGATAATGCTTTGTTATGGCGAAATTGTTAAGAGACGGGCACTTCCAAATATTTGTTTTTATATCCAAAGATGATCTCTGGAAAAATACCAAAGAAATTGGTAATAATGTTTGCCTCTGGGAAGGGAACAGGGTAGAGGGAAGATTTTTTTTTTAATTTCTGTATCCTTTGGTTCCTTTTGAATTTTGAACTGTGTGAATGTGTTACCTTTTTAAAAAATTAATAAAAATTATTTTAATTAATAAAAAATATAATTTGAAGTAAATAAATTCAGTTGTCTAAGGACAAATCTATGGTTGCAAATTTGTTTGGAGGAATGAAATTGGGTCATTTGTAGAGACATGGATGGACCTAGAGACTGTCATACAGAGTGAAGTAAGCCAGAAAGAGAAAAACAAATATTGTATATTAACACATATATGCAGACTATATAAAAATGGTACAAATAAACCCATTTGCAAGGCAGAAATAGAGACACAGATGTAGAGAGCAAACATATGGACACCAAGTGGGGAAAGTGGGGAGGGTTGGGGGGGAATGAACTGGGAGATTGGGATACCAAATTGTACTCTCTAAATATATGCAGTTTATTGTCTGTTAACTGTATCTCAATAAAAGTTCTTTTAAAAAAAGAAAGAAAAAAAAAGAAAGAAAATACATTGAAGACCTACTTAAAAAAAATAATAATAACGTATGTATGTGGAATCTAGAAAAATGGTGTACATGATCATATTTTCAAAGCAGAAATAGAGACATAGACATAGAGAACAAATGTATGGATACCAACGAGAGCAATTGGGAAACTCGGATTGACACATTTACATTATTGACGCTAGTATAAAATCGACAAGGGACGGGAACATACTGTATAGCACAGGGAACTCTGCCTGAGGCACTGTGGTGACCTGAATAGGAGGGAAGTCCAAAAGGGAGGGGATATCTGTATGTGCATGCCTGATTCATTTTTTTGTGCAGTGGAGGCTAACATAACATTGTAAAGCAACCACACTCCAAGAAAAACTAATAAAAAGAAAAAAATTTGTTTGGAGGGTGTTGCCCCTCTTGCTGGTCTATCCAAATCCTATACACCCTGTGGGGCCCAATTCAGGTACTGCTTTCCCCTGAATCTTTTTTTTTTTTTTTTTTTTTTTTGGCCAAACAGTATGTGGGATCTTAGTTCCCCGAGCAGGGACTGAACCCTCGCCCCCTGCGCTGGAAGGGCAGAGTCTTAACCACTGGACCACCTGGGAAGCCCCCTTGCAAAGCCTTTCTTGATCACTTAGCCCATACTGACATCTTCCTTCCCTGAACACAGTGACCATTTTTTTACAGTCTGGGTCAGGCAAGTACAAGTAGTTAAAGAACACCAAAGTAAAAATAGAAAGCTTGAATTCTTATCTAAGCTCAAGCCCTTAAGTCATTCAAAAATTCAGACCGTTCTCTGAGCTTACGTGGGCCAGACACTGTGCAGGTGGGTGAGTGCAGAGAGGGAATATCAAGATAAGTTTAATTAGACCTGGCACTGAAGAGCTCCACACTGTGCTCTCCAAGAGCCCTGTTCTCTTCTTCCTTGGCCCACAGCCAAACCAGATTCCCCAGGCCTCCTCACCCCACTTCCTGCCAGAGGAATCTGGGCAGTAGCAGTGAGTACTATGTTCAGACTTAGTGCACAAAAACTGTTTCCAAGCCTGGAGCTTCTGTGTGATCCCCTCCCCCGCCCCCACCCGCCGCCTCTGCCTGCCCCATCTCGTGTCTGGATTTCAGCATCTAACAGGAACTTTAGGAGTCATGAGTTGAATGTGATAGAACCTCTGTCTACCTGGTCTCCCTCACTACTCTTTCCCCACAGACCCACATTGGACAGTGACAACTTGTATTGGGTTAAGTCACTGATATTTTAGGATTGTTTCTTAAAGCACCTGGTGTTACTTATCCTGACTAGTAGACAAGTATGGAAATAGAGAGACAAAAGTCCTATAAACCCATAATTGTCCTGCAACATTACTGTGCTTCCCAAATCAAATGGCTTCTGTGCAGTTCACAGCACTATTTGTTTTTTAAGCTCTTTGTTGGAGTATAATTGCTTTACACTGTTGTACCAGTTTCTGCTGTACAACAAAGTGAATCAGCTGTATTTATACATATATCCCCATATCCTCTCCCTCCCGCGACTCCCTCCCACCCTCCCTGTATCACCCCTCTAAGTCATCACCCATCATTGAGTTGATCTGCCTGTTTTATGCAGCAGCTTCCCACTAGCTATCTATTTTACATTTGGTAGTGTATATATGTCAATGCTACTCTCTCACTTTGTCCCAGCTTCCCCTTCACCCCTCGCCTCCCCAATCCCGGGTCCTCAAGTCCGTTCTCTACCTCTGCATCTTTATTCCTGCCCTGTCACTGGGTTCATCAGTACCATATTTTTAGAATCTATATATGCGCTAGCATACGATATTTGTTTTTCTCTTTCTGGCTTACTTCACTCTGTATGACAGACTCTAGGTCCATCCACCTTATTACAAATAGCTCAGTTTCATTCCCTTTTATGGCTGAGTAATAGTCCATTGTATATATGTACCACATCTTCTTTATCCATTCATCTGTTGATGGGCATTTAGGTTGCTTCCATGTCCTGGCTATTGTAAACAGTGCTGCAGTGAACATTGTGGTACATGTATCTTTTTGGATTATGGTTTTCTCAGGCTATATGCCCAGGAGTGGGACTGCTGGGTCATAAGGTCACAGCACTATTTTTTAACTTTCCTCAAATCATCGACTTCCCAACCACACATTCTTCATTTATGTCTTTATGCTAGTGATAGAAATCTGCCTGCCCAAGGAGAGAGAGTCAAAGCCCCATTCTTAAGCTAAGGAATCAGACTCCTCCTTAGCCATTTCTTACACTTCCAGCTGTCTTCTTACCCAGGCAAGGAGTGGAGAAGAGACCTTTTCAATTATTGGTTGTAAAGTTACTCATTATGTTATTGGTAGGCATTGTAGTGTCACACACATTTCCCGCCTTTGCGATAGTGTCCCGTCCCCAAGGCACACTCTCTGAGAGGTTTACATGGCATCCTGAAAACTACTATTTCCTAAATTGGAAGAAATCTGAACATCTCATAGCGTGTGTGACCGGCAAGATTTTCACAATGGAATGCGGACAGAGAGAGGCAATGCAGTGGAATCTCTGGGAGCAAAGCCAGGCTTTGGACAACCTGGAAGCAAGTCCCAAGCCTGACTCCACCACCCACTGGCTGTATGACTTTACTCAAGTCATTTAATCTCTCTGAGTCTCAGTTTCCTATGAACCGAGGATAATAATAGCACCTGTCTCAGGGTCATGTTGTGATATTTTGATTAAATTTTCTTGTCCTTCCAGACTTTCTCGCCCCATTCTTAGCTGCTAAGATACTAGAGCCCAGCTCTAGAATCTGATTTTGTAAGCCCCTCCACACTTCGTAGATTAAATTTCTGACTGCAACAAATAAAATTAGAACTCTACCATTTTGCATCCAAAGAAACGGTGAGAGGGACAAATTGGATTTCAACAGAAAGAATACCACAGGCCTGGCAAGTTCTGGAAGGTCACCTGCCCTGTCCACACGGCACAGCTGCCCAGGTCTGGGAAAGCAGCCAGCTCTTTAGTGAGGTGGGGCCTACAGGCTTTTGGCGACAGCGACTCCCTAGTATCTTTGTGTGATTCATGTGTTAAATGAATCCTGTGTTTAGCTTTAACACAGGAAAGCTAAAGCAGGAAGCCTGCTTTTGGCTGGAGTTCTGCATGCAGCAGGTAAAAAGCAAAAGAAATTCCATTATTGGCTACTGGTAACTTCGCAGTGTCACAAGGAGGAATAGGTAAAAGATATTTTTTTTAAAAGAGAGAACTAAAAAGGCAGAAAACTTGCAGAAAATTATATACTACCTTTGAGGCGGAACGCTCAGCATCTCCGTACACTGCTGCCCAATCAGACCTCGGAGACAGAATTTTGGGTGAAGTAGCAAAGGATAGCTTTATTACGTTGCCAGGCAAAGGGGGACCCAGAGGGCTCCTGCCTTGAAAAACTATGTGGCCCGATTTGGAGAGGGTACTGAGAAGTTTTATAGAAATGGTTCAAAGAGGGCAGGATTTGCTCGTGGACACTCTTCTGACGGGTGGGTGGTGAGGTAGGTAGGAATCAGCATCATCAGCCTTCAGGTTCCAGTTGGTCTGGGGTCTGCACAATTGTGGGCAGCACACCATCGTTAACCTCGGGTAACTGCAAAACAGCACAAAGATATTGTTGTGTGTACTGTTGATGGGGACAGAGGACCTTGCCCCAAGGCTGCTCTTGCATGTGTGTGTCTCCCTGGTCTCGCATCCCCTCCCTTCCCTAACGAACAACTGCTTGAATCTGTCCCTTGGAACTCAGGGAAGGTCATGGAGGCTGCATGAAAGCTGTACCCTGTAATCAAAGAAATGGGGACACAGAAAGGCTTTGTGTCAAGGAGCCCCACAGGGCCCTGCTCGGTGTCACCTTCTTGCTTAGATTCGAGAAAGTTAAGAAAGATAAGCAAAATAACAAAAGGTAAAGTTCTGAGCCAGGCAGGCAGAAGACCCTGTTATGGGGTTTACTGTTATGATAGATAGTGGACGTTCTTATCCTTTTAGGTGATAGAGGCTGAAATTAGCTGCCTTGCTCAAGAGGAAGTGCCACCCTCCCCAATAAGGCAAAATGCAATTTTATTGCAGGTTGGTTTTGTCAGAGTTGTGTGATCTAAGGGGAAATAGCCTAAAGCCAGGAAGGTCATCCTAAAGAAGAGCAAGACAGGAGACTGAGTGTCAAAATCAGATCTAGAGTTTTTGGTTCTATTTGAAGCTGGGAGCAGAACCATGATTTTGGTTATCAGCCCAGGTTACTTTCCTTGCACCTTGAAGCCTCCACTGTTGCTAAGCTGGGTTACCAAGTAGCTTGTAAAACCAAGGTCATTTTACCCCTCAGAAAAAATCAGAATATGGGGGAAGAGCACTTGTCACCTTGTGTTTGCAGCATTTCCTGCTCAGCCCGGCTTCCTGTGCAGGAATAAGAAGTCAAACTATGGAGGGCTCTAGAGAGGAGTGAGAGAAGAAGGAACAGCAAAGGGCTGAGAAGGATCAGACAAGGCGGGTGGGGGGGGGCGGGGGGGGGGGGGGAAGGAGGAAAGTGAAAGCTGAGGTGACAGAAAAGCAGAGAGAAGATAGTGCCTGAAGGCAGAGGAAGAAAATACAAGCAGACCGAAATTACCATCCTCCCCCTGGCTGGGAGAACTAACATCCCACACGCCATGCAGCAGGGCCTAAAAAAAAAGGTATCCAATTGTGCTGGCAGATCCAGAAGACTGAGAAGTGTCCATTAGGTCTGTTAATGTAGAGGTCATAGGTGCCTTAGCTGTTTTGGTAGATTGATGGAGTTAAAATGAGACTGGAGTGTTTTGAAGGACAAATAAGTGAGGAAGTGGAGATGGTATGTATGGAGAGCTCTCTTGAGATTCTCTCTAAGAGAGAAGAATAAGGATGATTGGAGATCAGGCTAGGTCCAGAGAGGGGACCACATTTGTTTTGTCTTGGTTTGCATCATTTTAATTTTTAAAGATGGACTGTCAATAGGGTTTTCAGATTGAGTAGAAGAGGTTGAAGATGTCAGAGAGGGAATGATACTGAGTCCCCCTAAAACCAAGTTCCTCTGCTGAGTTTATAATTAACCTCTCCATCCAAAATATTATTCCCTTTTTTATCCAATACCTGTTCCCCTCAAGATTGAGGAGAATCAAAGAAAAAGAGGGATTAACACCAAGCTGGACACGGTGGGGACCTCCTGGGCACAAAAGTCTTCCCATGTTCCTCGTTTCTTGTTTGTAGGAAAAAGACTTGCATCCTCTTAGACCCTCCAAAGGACAGATTCAAACAGTTACTAATTAGGAGAGTAAGAGAATGAAGAAAAAAACAGTAGTGCCGTAAGGCCTGGGCCTGGTTCCTCTTTTGGGGGATGTGCATAGCTATCTGATACATACCTCTGAGTTCTTTTACAGGAACTAAGGCCCCCACCCAGGGGGAGGATGGTAACTTCGGTCTGAGCTCAGGCATGAGGATCTCAGACCGGATGGAACCAGAAGGCTGATGGCTGAGCTTTCTGGAGCACCACCCAGTTACCCCACCACCAACGAATCAGAAGAGGGTTACACACCCTGCAACCCTCCCCCCAGATTTTGCCTATAAAACTTCCCTGAAACCTATCAGGGAGTTTGGGCCTTTCCAGCACGAACCACCCGTTCATGCAGGGCCCTTGCAGTAAACCTTTCTCTGTCCCAAACTCCAACATTTCGGTTTGTTTGGCCTCACTGTCCATTGGGAACAAGAACTTGGGTTTGGCAATAGGAAGAGCAGGAGAGTGTGGCTGGGACAGTTATTGTTCTCCAGTAGCCACTCCCCCATAGTCTGTGGTGGTTGAATCTATGAACGGGATGAAATAGAGAACGATAAAAGAAGTATTGGCCTTTGGTGGAAGGAGGAGCACTTCCTCTGTTCAGAACTGGGCTCTACCACTTGCTAGCTGGGTGGTCTCAGGCAAGTCCTTTAACCTCTTTGTACCCTAGTTTCATCACCTGTAAAATAACTTAAGAGTAGATGCACACAGTATGGTGCTACATACCTGTTTGCTATGGCTGTTAGGACACAACAGAAGGGAAAGGGAGAGCACGGCTACAGATGTGAGTAGACTTAATTTGTTACAGCAAAAACAAGGATGTTTCTTTGCGGTGGCTCCTAAATTATCTGTGAAGTAGAAGACAAAATCCTTAAATGCAAAAACTAAAAATTGTGTTACCATATGATCCAGCAATCCCACTCCTAGGCATATATCTGGAGAAAGCTCTAGTTGGAAAAAATACAGGCACCCCAATGTTCACAGCAGCACTGTTCACAATAGCCAGGACATGGAAGCAACCTCAGTGTCCATCAGCAGATGAATGGATAAAGAAGATGTGGCACATACGTACAATGGAGTACTACTCAGCCATAAGGAAGAGTGAGCTAATGCCGTTTGCTACAACGCGGATGGACCTAGAGATGATCATGCTAAGTGAAGTAAGCCAGACCAAGAGGGACAAATATCATGTGATATCCCTTATATGCGGAATCTAAAACATGATTCCAATGGACTGACTTACAAGATAGGAACAGACTTACAGACACAGAAAACAAACTTACTGTTACCAGAAGGGAAAAGGAGGGGGGTTCGAGGGGCAGGGGGGATAAATTAGGAGTTTGGGTTTGGCAGATACAAACTACTATATATAAAATAAACAACAAGGTCCTACTGCACAGCACAGGGAACTATATTCAGTATTTTGTAATACTCTATAATGAAAAAGAATATGAGAACGAATATACATATACATATATATGGGCAAGCTGACTAGAGAAAAGCAGGAAAGTTGCCAGGCAGCACTGACGGTGCATGTGAAGCTGTGGATTATGAATTTATCATTGTATCAATCTTCTCACCTGTAGAATTTTCCACAACAATCCACTAGGATTCGCTGGTCGAAAGATGAAGATGACAGTGGAAAGAGGAGCAAGGGAGCTGTGAGTATCTGTGGAGAATCATTATGACATTAGATTATAGAATATGGTCTAGAAAGGATGTGAAGACAGGACAGGTGGATAAAAGAGGGAGAAAAATAATGACAGATTGAAGGCACTGATGAAGTCAGAGAGCTATTGCGATGGTGGGGAGTAGGGAGCGCGTCCCGGCTCAACGCTCATGTGCACGTGTCCACACAGCTATGCACAATGGTTTTCTAGTTAGATTCCTGTTTTCTGGCTGAAAAGTGCCACCAGGGCTTCGCTTCTATGGAGAGTACAGATGCTAAGAAATGTAAAAGAAATGTAAATGTAAATGTGGACTGGATTCTACCCCTGCTCAGCCCCACCCCAGTACAGGATGGTCCCTCTGGTATCGCGCTCCACCCGTGGTGTCAGAGACCTGATCACCCGCTTCCGTGGAGCTCACAATATCCTGAGTCACGGAAAGCGGGGTGTCCACGTGGGGCAGTGTGGTTGGGGTGCAGCACCGTCTCAGGGCACACACAGGTAACCTCCATCGTTAGTAACGTACGCACAGTGGATGGAGAACCTCCTCCCAATAATGACTGGGAGATCATCAGCCAACACTGATGACATGGGGTGGTCATGTGACTGCTGACAGGCTTCCCGATTCTGGCTGCTGGAGGTGGTACAGGCTCAGGCATCTTGACGCTGACCCTGGCCTAACAGTCACTCCCCATCCAGACTCCCAGCCCACCTTATCACTACCTTCTCCTTGCGATCAGAAGTCCCCATGATCCTTATCTAGTTTCTCCAGGGCAAAGATGCAGGATTTGAATTACTTGCCTATGCCTGTTCTGTTCCCTGTCTATTGTAATAGTATAAACTCCATGCCTTGATCCCCTTCCCTTTTTGTTCCCCAAAGCTTGTTTGAAAATAAACACTATACCCAGAGACACACACAGACACACACACAAACACACACACTACTCTAAACATTAGCCCTTTGCTTCTATTTGCATTCCTCCTACTAGAATAATCCTAAATTTCCTGGGGATAACATGTATTTCCCACTGCCCCAGAGCCCTGGGCAGCAAATATTTCCTGTAAAGGGCCAGAGAGGAAATGCTTTAGGTTCCAGGGTCATAGAACCTCTGTTGCAACTACTCAGCTCTGCCACACTGGTGTAAAAGCAGCCATAGACAATACATAAACAAATGAGGGTGCCTGTATTCCAGTAAAACTTTATTTATAGGCATTGAAATTTGAATTTCCCATAATTTTCATGTGTCACAACGTATTATTCTTCTTTTGATGTAAAACTATAAAAACATTCTTAGCTCATAGACTGTCCCAGAAAAACAATGAGATTGGCGCATGGACAGTAGTTTGCCCACCCTCTGTCTAGAGGAGAACATGCAGAAAGGAAACACATACACACACAAACACACACACACACAGAAAAATATTCCAGGGTACCTCATCATTATTTATAATGGAATACTAGCCTGCTTTTAAATTTTAGAGTAGAAGGTGCTTATTGCAGCATTCTTCAAGTTTTCATGGAGAGGAAGTACTTCTGCTACATTTGTGAGCAGGTAAGGAAGGGGTTATCCAGGGAAAGAAAACCAGGCATGGTTTTCTTGACATAAGAGAAGACGTTTTTGGCCTAAACCACTTTGCGATCTAAGCCTGGCCACAATGCTTACAGGTTCAGTAATGAATGATCTTAAGGGAACAAAAGAATGCAGAAACAAACTGTTATCAGGCAGGAGAAGCAGCGGTAGCAAAGATAACAAATCAGCTGTAAAGTCTCCCAGGTCTGTTTCACAGAGTACCCTGAAGCACTGTCTTGAGCTGTTTTGCAGAATTTAAACCTCCCTCAGGCACTCAACCAGTAGACCAACTGGAACCTAAGGGATGATAATGTTGACCTTTTCTTACCCTCATGACATCTATCAGCTAAAGCTTGGACTCTGCGATCGCCCAAGCCCCTTCATGGATATACACGGTACTCTTTACTTGAAACTTCCCTGATTCTGTTGTTCATGGAGACACTGCTTTGGGAAAGATCCCTGGTGTTCTCTTTACTTGCTGCAGGTAATAATAGATCCTTCTTTCTTCCGATCTTTGGCTTGGTTGTGTCTTTTGGCTCCACACCCACCAAGGGGTGAATCCAGTTTTCGCGTAACACATTCTCCACGAGAGAACTCTATTGAAAGAATACTTTGGGTCTCTTTCTCCTCTCACTGAATTCACAACTCAGTTGGTGAAATGAGGCAAAGAGGCTGCCAAGCCACAGCCCAGTCTCCTGGCCCTTGATCTCACATGTGACTTGCAGGCCTACACAGAGTACACTCTTCCTCCACTCTCGTTCCCCTCCTTCTAGAGCAGCAGAGTATACATGTCCCAGGCAGTGAACCAGTCAATCCACTGCAGTGCGAGAATAAAATATTAGACTATTAAAACAGGTATTTACTTTTACTTTTATTTCATTCTCTTAAATTTATATTTTAATAATTTTTAGAGAAAAATAATGCAACAGTAAATTTATATGTAGTGATTTTTAAATAAATGAACATTTGAGGATGAGTGCTCAAAAATTATTTATTCATAGGAATTTGCAAGTAAGAGGTGTGTTGCTCTCTCCCAGTAGCTGGGCTATGGGCCAGGCTGTGATCCTCTATGCTTCTAGCTGAGTAAAGAACTGTTCTATAGCCTGAATTTCCCCCTCAGACTGTCCCAAAGTCTAAATCTGGCTGAAAGGTGGCTTGGGGAGAAGATTTACAGGAAGTCTCGGGACTTCCATGATGGAGCAGTGGTTAAGAATCCTCCTGTCAATGCAGGGGACATGGGTTCGAGCCCTGGTCTGGGAAGACCCCACATACCTCGGAGCAGCTAAGTCTGTGCGCCACAAGCACTGAGCGTGTGCTCTAGAGCTCTTGAGCAACAACTACTGAGCCCATGTGCCACAACTGCTGAAGCCCATGTGCCTAGAGCCCGTGCTCCACAAGAGAAGCCACTGCAATGAGAAGCCCGCTCGCCGCAACTAGAGAAAGCCCGCACACAGCATTTAAGACCCAACACAACCAAAAAACATAAATAAATAAATGTATTTATTTAAAAAAAAAAGGGAAGTCTCACATTGGCCTCCAGCTCCAGTATCCTCCTCCAGTACAGCACCAGTTTGAAGCAGATGGTGCCCCTCCATCCCCATCTGCCTCTGGGCATTTACCCTCCATTCAGAATCCAGTGAGGACCCATGTGATTAACTGGCTCCCTGGAACTACCCCAAAGTTAGCTCTTCGTATGTTGCTATGAAAAGATACTTTGCTAAGTGAAAGAAACAAAGCACCTTTTTTCCCTTTGTATATTTTGTATTGTTGCCTATACATACACATGCAACAGAATATTGAATGAACTGAACTCAAGGGAGTGCAATCGTGTCTCAGCTTTCTTTCCAACCACAGCCTTCACACAGGCTGCATTGAATGCCCTTTCCCGTCGCCCTTCCCGTGGTGTCTCAGGTAGATCTCATAGATTTCTGGTCACCTTCAGATGGAAAGAGTCTCACATTGGTCATGAAAATTAAACTCAGGACTTCCCTAGCCATCCAGTGGTGAAGACTCCATGCTTCCACTGAAGGGAGCACAGGTTCCAACCTTGCTCGGGGAACTAAGATTCCACATGCTGCGCAGAGTGGCCAAAAAATAAAAAATAAAGTAAATAAAATAAAAATAAACTCACTTTGATGATTCTGCTATGCCTAAATCAGAATTCAAAACATTTTCAATTCAGAAGTTCCCCAGTTAATCCTGCACTGCCAGCTCAGGCCAGTTCTGTGGCCTGGGGCCTTCCAGTGATGAAAGAAGATGTTACTGGCTCTTTCATTCTCCATCCACCTCCTTCTCCTCCCACCACTGGCTCCTCCAGAGTCCCCAGAGCATGTTTGGACGTGAGTTTATACATGTAGCACCATCCTGTTGTAACTGAGCTGTTCCTATCTTCTGTGTCAGGGGTCCCCAACCCCAGGTCACGGACTGGTACCTGTCCGAGGCCTGTTAGGAACCCCACGGCACAGGAGGAGGTGAGCGGCGGGCAAGCAAGTGAAGCTTCATCTGCTGCTCCCCATCGCTCCCATGGCTCATGGTACCGCCTGAACCATTCCCCCCACCTTTCCATGGAAAAAATGTTTCTTCCACTAAAAGTGTTCCTGGTGCCAAAAAGGTTTGGGACCGCTGTTCTATGCAGATATTTGGCTTTCTCCTGGGGGCATTTGTGGATTTCAGAGGCCCAGTAGGGATGTTGACCCTGTACAGTTCCCTGGCATGGGGGTGGGGGAGGAAGCAGGCAGGAAGTGTGTTATCCAGATGATCTCCTGAGACCGCATCTCCTCACTTTCTCTTTACATTCTACAGGCTGTCAATGCCAGTACCAAGTACCCCTTGGACAAGGTTCCTTCACATTTACATCCACTTCTGAGGCACCTATTGACTTTGTCACATCAAGCTGTGAGCATGCAGGCTACCCCATTGCTGCCTTCTCCTTGCTCTAACATTGAGGGTTGATCCAGCCAGCCTCCCCGCTTGAAAGACATAGCTGGAAAGAAGGCAGCAGGCTCTGTGTCACATATCAAGCTCTTCCAAGAACTTTCTCACCATACTTTGCCCCGGTAGCTTCATTGGGATTGCACTGGGTATATGTTTATGCAACTCTCCCAAGCCTTTCTCCACAAGATAGTTACCAGGTCCCAATCACTCTGTGTGGTTTTCTTGGAATACGTCCCCCGCCCCCCGCCACACACACACACACATACACAGACTTAGAAAACCATAGCACTTGCCCCTTATGCTGTAACTTTCATAGAATTTCAGACGTATGTAGACTGAAAGTGGATGTTAGGGTGAAGGTCAAAGGATCTGTTCAATCAAATTTTAAGTAATCCTTTGGGTATGTATATTGTCTAAGGCTAGAGCATTTGTCAAGATATTGAGATATCAGAAGTCCCATTCAACGTTCTGTTACACACACACACACATTATGGCAGAAACATTCTACAAACACACAGAGTAGTCACGGATCTCTCCAGAGAAAGGCTCAGGAGTTTGGTGTAGGAAGAAATCATCCTCCATTTAAAGTATACCCATCAAAGTACTTGAAAACAATTTTTAACATGTGTATCAATATGTATTACTTTTTCAATTTTAAGAAAACTGGCCTTTAAAAACATTGAAATCTTCCCTACTCACTCTTCCATCTCCAAGATGGTCTCTGAAACACCTTAGAGGGGTACGGTGCCTACACTAGTATAACAGAAAAGTGCAGGTGGTATTACTCACACAAAGCCAAGCAATGGCTTTGTTAAAGCAACTTCTAAGACAGGTTGATTTTAATCAATGGTTAAAGTTTTATTTCAAGCTTCCCCTCGAGGGATCTAGGCTTCCAAGAAACCCACTTGAAAAAAAATTTTTCTTTGAAGGAAAAAGGAGTATGTAGATAAATTTATAAGATAAGATGCAAGAAAAATATGTTTGGTTAAAGATCATTAGGCTCAGACTTCCTAGGTGACGCAGTGGTTAAGAATCTGCCTGCCAATGCAGGGGACACGGGTTCGATCCCTGCCCCAGGAAGATACCACATGCCATGGAACAACTAAGCCCATGAGCCACAGCTATTGAGCTCATGTGCCACAACTACTGAAGCCCGTGCACCTAAAGCCCACGCTCTGCAACAAGAGAAGCCACTGCAGTGAAGATCCCATGCACCACAACAAAGAGTAGCCCCGGCTTGCTGCAACTAGAGAAAGCCCGTGTGCAGCAACGAAGACCTAACACAGCCAGTAAATAAATAAATAAATAAATAAATTTATAAAAGCAAAGATCATTAGCCTCACCACAAGACTAACAGGCAACTGAGAGGGTTACATTCTAACTTTCTAAAAGGGACTGTTAATCAGATCACTCAAATCAAGCAAACAAAGTTCTTTTCCATTTAGTCTGTCCAGGTGGTTCAACTTCACTATTTGGGCAATAGCATAAAAATTCATCTTTTCTCGTGTTTTGGATCATTTTTTTCTAATATCTGGATTCCCAGGTTTTTTTTTTTCTTCTTTTTTCTCAGTTTTATTGAGATATAACTGACATACATCTCTGTGTAAGTTTAAGGTGTACAGTATAATGACTTCACATATATATTGTGAAATGATTACCACAATAAGTTTAGTTAACATCCATCATCTTATATAGATACCAAAAAAGAAAGAGAAAAAGATGTGTTTTTCCCCTCGCAATGAGAACTCCTAGGATCTACTGTTTTAACTGCTTTCAAATATACCACACAGCAGTGTGAGCTACAGTCTTCATGTTGTATGTGACACCCCTAGTACTTGTTTATCTTATGATTGGAAGTTTGTACTTTTTGACCTGGATTTCCAGCCACACTTGTCAATCAGGTTGGTTGTTTCTCTTTAAATTCTTTGTCCATCTGCTCATCTCTATACTGTCAACATTCTCCTCCAGACCCCAACCTCAGCCCCACTCCTTTCTCGGAAAGAAACAGTGAGTGTCATTCCAGGAAGTGGGGACAGAGTGTTAAAACTGAAGCTCCCCCCTCACGTTGCTCTCCGAGGGCAGACATCCGGTAACTGGGTAACTGTCTCAGGGTGGGTGTCCAGTGTGTGGGTTGCGGGGCAGCATGGGGAGGAGCGCCCTGTGCGTGTTCGCCTGGCTGAGCTGAAACCTGAAGAAGTTAGATGAGGGAAGAGGCAGTACAGACCAAGACCTGTGGAACCTCAAACTCCTACTTGACAGAGATCACAGGGACTGTGAAACCCCTTCCCTTTCTGTCCTCCCCGCATGAGCCTGAAGTACAGCCCCTTCAGCCTCAGGGGAAGCAGTATCTCTTTTCTTGCCCCAGTTCGACACTTACACCTGTGCTCCCTCTGCCTCTCTCCCAAGCCAGAAGCCCTGCCGTCTTTAATTCGAGTATTCATCTTTTTCACTTGTTTACTTGTGGATCTGAGGTGGCTACTTGGAAGGCACCAAGAGTCCTCTCTCCACAGCATCCAGTTGCTTCTTTTGAGGCTGCTTTCCAAATACCTCTTCTCTCTATACCCCCTGCGGAATACCCCACATCCATCCCACTTTTCAAATTCATCATCTCTGACTTGACCTATCACCATTCTTTCCCAGCTGATCTCCCTGACCCTTCCTCACTGCACCTCCATATCCTGATTTAAAAAATCCTTTCATGACTCAGTTGTCCAGATTGTGACTAAATTCTTCAATATCTGGTCCCTGCCCACCCACCTCTCTTGCATCTCCTCTCAAAACTACCCTTCATCTTAACTTTTGAAAATTTCCCCCTGTTGCAGAGTATTCCATGCCTTTGGTCTTTTTCTTATACTCTCACTTCTAATTTATTCAAGCAACCATTCTTACAGAGACATTGCCAGACACTGTGGTGAGCACTGGGGACATAGTAGGGAGCAAAACCAGACATGGTCCCTGTCCTCATGAAGCTTACAGTCTACTGGAAACGACAGACATGAGTCAAACAAGCACATAAATAAATGTAAAGTTATGGAGGAGAGGGAGCAGGAGGAGGAGGAGGGGAGGGGGAGGGGGGGAAAAGGAGAAGGAGAAAAGAAGGAGGAAAAGGAGACAACAGAGAAGGCGAAAAAAGGAAAAGAGAAAAAATAGACCAGGGAAAATGTCTCCAAGGAAATCACAATTGAGCTAAAGAATGAGTAGAAGTTAAGTGAAAGGAGAGGGAAGATGTTTTTAGGTAGTAGGAACAGCATGTGCAGAGGTCCTGAGGAAGCAGGAGCATGCTGTGTAGGCTCTGATAGAAGGTTACTGCATCTCAAGCGTTGAGAACCAAGGGGAAACCACTCCCTGATCTTGTCCTCCAGGCAAATACTAACTTTTATTTCAAGATTGGCCTGCCCTGGAAAAAATAGTTCTCATTCCCACCAACCCTTACTGCCTAATCAGCAGGAATCCACCACATCGTCCTCTGACCTCTACAGAGCTACATAGCTTCATCAAGAGATCTTTATGGTAGGTCTGTTTCTTCCCACAGGTGCCCGAGCTGTCTGAGGAAGATGCGATGTCGTAGTCATCTCTGTGTCTCATGGTCCCTGGCACAACATGGGGCACAGAGTAGACTTCTGAAGGTGTTTGTCACCTGAATGGCTGGATGGATGGATGGCTGGAGGAAAGAAGAAATAAAATCAATAATAAATACACCCATTTCTTTGAGGATTAAGACTAAACTCTTTAACGTGATCCTCCTAGTCGGGCCGGTGCCAGCCTCGCCAGCCTCTCCAGCCTCCAGCCTCTCCAGCCTCATCTCTTAGCGCTTTCCAAGTCCGACTCCCTCTCAGGGCTCCCATCTTCTCTCTCAGGTCCCAAACCTGCCCAGCCCTCCCCGGCCAGAGGACGGTGCGAGAGGTTCCCTGTGCCAGGGGCATCAGTCCTCCTGCATCTAGGCACACAAATCTCTTCCTCTGGAAACTTCCGCGAGGGCCCTCAGCTGCAGGTGATGCTCCTCCTCTCTGTTCCCAAGACTCCTCTCACTTACCCGATGAAGCGCTCGTCCGACTAATTAGAATCGCTCAGTTACTAGCACGACTGGTCCTCGATATCCACGAGTTTGGCATTCACGGATTCAGCCAACTGAGCGGTTGGTTACATCTACGGATGCCAAACCGCGGATACGGAGCGCCAACTGTACTCGTGGAAAGAGGCCATTTTATACAAGGGACTTGGCATCCAGTGGATTTTGGTATCTACCGGGCTCCTGGAACCAATCCCCACCCCACCCCACCCCCACCCCCCACGCGGACACTGACAGAGGACTCTATAACAATATATAGAAATTTCTAATTATTATTTTTTTTAGATGCAGAATTTCTCCCCCTCCTTTCAGAGGAGAATTGTTTGTATTGAATGAATTCTTTGATGAGACGTTTAGGAGAGGGGAGATTGAGGCCCCGGAAGGCTGCATGAATAACAATAGGTGACTATACAGTAGGGCTTTTTTAGGGAGGCTGAATTCAATGAGGGTTTTGTTTTGACAAATCAGGGTGTGTGTGTGTGTGTGTGTGTGTGTGTGTGTGTGTGTGTGTGTGTGTGTGTGTGTGTGTGTTTTGAGTGAATGAATGCATGACTGCCTGGCAATAAAAGGAACTGTTACTGTTTGTTACATAAATTCTCCCTACATCTTGGGGGAGGTGGGAACACTTTTCAAAGTTTCCCACATTCTTTCCTTTGACCTTCACCTCACTGCAGCCAGAGTTCCTCTCCCCTGACAGTGGACACTGTGAATGGGAAGCCGGGAAGGGCTGAGAGTTGGACTTCATTAAATTAAATCAAAGATCAGATGGTCAATACAGATGGCAGATGCAGACGCTGTATATTGCTCTAAGTACTCTTTATCTCATTGAATCTTCACCACAACCCTGTATTATCATCAGCATGTCACACAGGAAGAAACTGAAGCTCAGGAAGTGACATGCTTTGCAGGGTCATACAACTAGCGAGTGGCAGAGCCAGGATTCTAACCCGGGGGCCTGAGTCTAAAGCCCAAACCCTTAGCCCCTGCCCTGCCATGGAGGGTTCTGTACACACTGTGCTGGAACTGCCTGTCAGAAGATACCATTTCTTCAGGGTCTCTTGTACTCCTTAAAAATTCCACAAGAGGGAGACCTTTTCCCATCAGCTCTCGGCTGCTGGTAAATTATGAATTTAACTTGCAGTTTCACAGGCAGCTCAAGAGTTGACAAGTTACCTGTACAGAATTTGAACAGGTTTCCTGGCACAATGGAGCATAGGTACCATAAATTGGATCAAATTAGTCCAAATTAACTAAGAAGTTCACGGTCGAAACCAGGCAGCCCATATTATCCCTCTGCCCATCACTGTTCAAGACTGGAACCCAGTTTGTAACAGTGGCAGGGGCTGTGTGAGCCTTAGATCTTTAAACACTGGGCTCCCCTTCCCTTCTCCAAGTCCTCTCCATTGTCCAGGAGCCTGAGAGCCTCCAAATTAGGTTTCAGAGGTTCTAAAAGCTAGAGAAAAATCAAGAATAAAGTTGTCCCTAACCACTCTCACTACCAGCCCTGCAGGGCCCTGCTCATGACTCTTAGGTCACAGGATACCCAAGTTGCATCTGTGCGCTTTCCTTAAATGGACACTGGGAATAAGAGTGCAGTGGACATGGTGATATGCACCCAGGTTCCCCTTCAGGAATGAAGGACTCACCCCTCCAGCTGCTGGGGATGCAGCTAGAACATGGCCCTCGAGGATGAGCCCCTATAGAAGCCTCCACCTAGGACAGCCACCTGGTCCAAGGCTTTACCTGCTTTCTGGGGCAGCCCTCATCTTACGACTGATCTATTTTGGAGGAGGAAAAAGGCCCAGTCCCCTTGCCTCTGCTGGGAGCAATTCTGAAGGGTCATCTCAGCTTCAGAACTCACTGCAGGGTCAGCTGTGGCCTCTGTAGGGAATGCATCAAAGCTCGTCCTCTCCCTCTGCCAATCCTACTTTCTTCCTTCTTGCCATAGGTGGTGATCCTGAGACCACTCCCTAATATACCTGCTGCAAGTTCATCTCCACCTTAGGGTCTGCTTCCTGGGTCACCCAGTCTATAAGAGTTGGTACCGGGGTCCCTGAGAAAGCACGTGCTGGGGTAGGATTTGGGAGCTGGCTCACTCATCACCCAGCTGAGGACCCTGTCACTGGTCAGGTGGATCTTGGAGAGACCCTGGGGAACTGAGAGGGTCTACTGGTGGCAAGAAATGCATCAGGGTTTTGAGACACATGAGGAAACTAGTAGCTATACAGATAAGGGAATAAGCCATAAAAAAAAAAGAAAAGAAAAGAAATAATGCCATTTGCAGCAATATGGATGGACCTAGAGACTACCATACTAAGTGAAGTAAGGGGGGGAGGTGAGGAAAGGATAAATTAGGAGTTTGGGATAAACTACACACACTACTATATATATAATAGACTGTAGAGCACAGGGAACTATACTCAATATTTTGTAATAACCTATAAGGGAAAAGAATCTTTATAACTGAATCACTTTGCTGTACACCTGAAACTAACACAACATTGTAAATCAACTGTACATCAGTAAAAATTTAAAAAGCTAAGGGAACCAAATGATTATAGCTAAGCTTGACCAATACTCTGGAAAAGAATGAAAAGTTGAAAATAATCAGTAGTTAAATCATCAGTAGAAAATAATCAGTAGTTAAAAGCATCAAAAATGTGATGGCCCACACCAAGGAAGGAAGAAATGTCATAACTGACAGGACTGATTTAAAGGGCTCAGAAAGTGGGCATTGAGAATGGATACATAAGGCTGGAAAACCCACCAAATAACTATGTTCCTTGCAGCAGCCTGGAGGACACAGTCTATGAAAGCAAAGAGGGATGGGTGATGAGAAGGGCACCAGCAGCACTAAGAAGGCCCGTGATGGCTCTCCTGTACAGGCCAAGACCCACGGTAGGAAATGCCGCTACTGAGCTGGGCGCACTGATGGCGATGCAAATGATAGTACCTTCCTCCCAACAGAGAGGATACGTGGCAGCATATAACCATCAAAAGCCCACTAGCATAGCCCCAGTAGCATGGGCTCCCACTTACCAAGGCTGACACAGCTTGTGCCACCATCAGTGTCTAAGCTGCCAGCAGCAAAAACAAAAGCTGAATCCCTGGTAAGGCACCATACCTTGAGGTGACCAACCGACCTCTTGGTGGTGAGTAGACAGCATTGGACTCATTCCACTCTAGAAGGTTAAACGATTTGGTTTCTTGTTTCTGTTTTGTTTTTTTTTAATAAATTTATTTATTTTTATTTATTGGCTGTGTTGGTCTTCGTTGTTGTGTGCGGGCTTTCTGTAGTTTTGGAGAGCAGGGGCTACTCTTCGCTGCGGTGTGCAGGCTTCTCATTGCTGTGGCTTGTTCTCTTGTTGTGGAGCATGGGCTCTAGCGCGGGCTTCAGTAGTTGTTGAGTATGGGCTCAATACTTGTGGCTCATGGGGTCTAGAGCACAGGCTCAATAGTTGTGGCACACAGACTTAGTTTCTCCGAGGCATGTGGGATCCTCCCAGACCAGGACTCGAACCCTTGTCCCCTGCATTGGCAGGCAGATTCTTTTTTTTTTTTTTTAAGAACTTTTATTGAGATACAATTAACAGACAATAAACAGCATATATTTAGAGTGTACAATTTCGTATCCCAATTTCCCAATTCATTCCCCCCCAACCGTCCCCGCTTTCCCCACTTGGTGTCCATGTGTTTGTTCTCTACACCTGTGTCTCTATTTCTGCCTTGCATTTCCTCTTGCATAGTTGCTAGCATTTGCCTTATGTATTGAGGTGCTCCTATATTGGGTGCGTATATATTTATAATTATCTCCTCTTCTTGGATGGATCCCTTGATCTTTATGTAGTTGCCTTTCTTGTCTCTTGTAACAGTTTTTATTTTAAAGTCTATTTTATCTGATACGAGTATTGCTACTCCAGCTTTCTTTTGATTTTCATTTGCATGGAATATCCTTTTCCATCCCCTCACTTTCCGTCTGTGTGTGTCCCTAGGTGTGAAGTGGGTCTCTTGTAGACAGCATATATATGGGTCTTGTTTTTGTATCCATTCAGCCAGTCTGTGTCTTTTGGTTGGCGCATTTAGTCCATTTACATTCAAGGTAATTATCAATATGTATGTTCCTATTACCATTTTCTTAGTTGTTTTGGTTTTGTTTTTGTAGGTCCTTTTCTTCTCTTATGTTTCATGCTTAGAGAAGTTCCTTTAGCATTTGTTGTAGGGCTGGTTTGGTGGTGCCGAATTCTCTTAGCTGTTGCTTGTCTGCAAAGTTTTTGATTTCTATTGAGTCTGAATGGGATCCTTGCTGGGTAGAGTATTCTTGGTTGTAGGTTCTTCCCTTTCATCACTTGAAATATATCATGACACTCCCTTCTGGCTTACAGAGCTTCTGCTGAGAAATCAGCTGTTACCCTTATGGGAGTTCCCTTGCATGTTATTTGTCATTTTCCCCCTGTTGCTTTTAATAACTTTCCTCTGTCTTTGATTTTTGTCAGTTTGACTACTATATGTCTTGGCATGTTTCTCCTTGGGTTTATCCTGCCTGGGACTCTCTGAGCTTCCTGGACTTGGGTAGCTATTTCCTTTCCCATGTTAGGGAAGTTTTCAACTATAATCTCTTCCAGTATTTTCTCAGGTCCTTTCTCTCTCTCGTCTCCTTCTGGGACCCCTATAATGCGAATGTTGGTGTGTTTAACATTGTCCCAGAGGTCTCTTAGGCTGTCTTCAGTTCTTTTCATTCTTTTTTCTTTCTTTTCCGCATCAGTGATTATCACCATTCTGTCTTCCAGGTCACTTATTCGTCCTTCTGCCTCAGTTAATCTGCCCTTGGTTCCTTCTAGTGTATTTTTCATTTCACTTATTGTGTTATATATCTGTTTGTTTGTTCTTTAATTCTTCTAGGTCTTTGGTAAACTTTTCGATCTTTGCATCCAGTCTTTTTTCAAAGTCCTGGATCATCTTCACCATCATTGTTCTGAATTCTTTTTCTGGAAGGGTGCCTATCTCCTCTTCATTTAGTTGTTTTTCTGGGGTTTTATCCTGTCCCTTCATCTGGTACAAAGTCCTCTGCTTTTTCATTTTCTCTATCTTTCTGTGGCTTTGGTTTTCAGTTCCACAAGACAAAACACTGCTGATACTGCTGTCTGCCCTCTTGAGGAGGAAGCTGTCTAGGAGGCTCCTGCGTGCTGCCTGATGGGAGGGACTGATGGTGGGTAGGGCTGGGTGGGTGGAGCTCAGTAAGACTTTAATCTGATTTGGTGGGCGGAGCTCAGTGACACTTTAATCTGCTTGTCTGCCAATGGGTGGGGCTGTGTTCCCACCTTGTTGGCTTTTTGGCCTAAGATTACCTAGCACTGGAGCTTACAGGCTCTTTGGTGGGGCTAATGACAGACTCTGGGAGGGCTCACACCCATGAGCACTTCTCAGAACCCCTGCTACAAGTGTCCCTGTCTCCTTGGTAAGCCACAGCTGCCCCCCACCTCCGCAGGCAACCCCCCAACACCAGCAGGTAGGTCTGGTTCAGTATCCTATGGGGTCACTGCTCCTTCCCCCTGGGTCCTGGTGAGCACACTTTTTTGTGTGCCCTCCAAGAGTGGAGTCTCTGTTTCCCCCAGTCCTGTGGAGGTCCTGCAATCAAATCCCCCTGGCTTTCAAAGTCTGATTCTCTGGGGATTTCTCCTCCCATTGCCGGACTCCCAGGCTGGGAAGGTTGACGTGGGGCTCAGAACCCTCACTTTAGTGGGTGGCCTTCTGCAGTGTAACTGTTCTCCAGTTTGTGAGTCACCCACCCAGGATTTATGGGATTTGATTTTAACGCGACTGCACCCCTCCTACCATCTCATTGCGGCTTCTCCTTTGTCTCTGGATGTGGGGTGCCTTTTTTGGTGAGTTCCGGTGTCTTTCTGTTAATGATTGTTCAGCAGTTAGTTGTGATTCCGGTGTTCTTGCAAGAGGGAGTGAGCGCATGTACTCCTACTCCACCATCTTGATCCTATCTACAGGCAGATTCTTAACCGCTGCATCAGCAGGGAAGTCCCAACAATTGTTTTTGATAGCAATAAATATATATCTCAGGTATGGGTTTGTCTTTTTTGCCCACTGGGCCTCAACCATCACCACCATCCAAAGGCTGACGACAGGCATGGGATCCTATGATATCAGACCAAAGATCCACTCTTTGACAAAGACGATATAAAGTGGGCACAAGACTATGGGATCCACTGGTCACATTACATTGATATCTCATGCCACCCAGAAATGCCAGCCTGATAGATGATGAAACAGGCTGGTGAAGGCACAGCTGAAGCATAAGCTTGTAAGCGGTACCCAGAGAGGACAGGGTGCCATCTTCCAGCACGCAGGGTCCACTTTCGTACAACAACCTTTATATGGAGCTGTGTGCCCAGTAGAGAGAACACATGAGTCTAGAAACAAGGGGGGAGGGAAGCAGGAATGGCCTGCTTACCATCACTCCTGAGATCCACTCGGGCAATGTGTACTTCCTGCCCCTACAACTCTAGGCTCTGCGTGTTTAGAGTTCCTGGCTCCCAAATAGAAAGTGAGTCCAACAGGAGAAAGGGTGTGGCTGCTGCGTAGGAACTTTGGGCTCTTTGTGTGAAGGGACCAGCAGGCAAGAAGAGGCATTGCCATGTGGGCTACAAAGTAAACCCTGATCACAAGAACAGGGAGAAGGCAGGATGGGGGGAATTCCCTGGTGGTCCAGCCGTTGGAGCGCCTCACTTTCAGTGCCAGGGGTGTGGGTTCAATCCCTGGTCAGGAAACTAAGATCCTGCAAGCCGGCAGTGTGGCCATAAATAAATAAATATTGGGTTGGCCAAAAAGTTCATTCAGGTTTTTCCATAAGATGTTATGAAAAACCCCAATGAAATTTTTGGCCAACCCAATAGATAAGTACATACATACATACATACATAAGGGGACGCAGGACGACTGCTGCACAAGGAGACATAAGGGAATGTGTTTGCCATCAGCTGGTCTACTTGGGAGCCTCTTGATACTCCCCTGCTCTGCTTTGTTTTCACAGTAATGACAAGTGCAGCAGCTATGATTTAAGGAGACCATGGATACCAGGGCTCAGACCCCTGAAGGGAAAAGTCTGGGTCATATCATCAGGTAAGCCACTGAAATCAGCAGAAGTTCTAGCTAAGAGTGAAGGAAATCTAAAAGATATGGAAGAGGAAAATGATGGGTATCAGTTGACGTCCTGAGATCAGCTACCTGGATTTCCGCAAATGAAGCAAGCCTCTCGCTCTGTTTTAGGACAACTCTGAAGGGTCATCTCAGCTTCAGAATTCCATGAAATCCACTGAGGCCTCTATGGACAGCATCACAGGTCAACTAGTCCCTCTGCCCACTGCTACCTTCCCTTTCCCTCCACCACTGTAGATTCCAAGAGCACTTCCTAGTAAATCTCTTGCACTTTTTAAAAAATTTTTATTTATTATTTTATTTTATTTTATTTATTTTGGCTGTGTTGGGTCTTTGTTGCTGTGCATGGGCTTTCTCTAGTTGCGGCAAGTGGGTGCTACTCTTTGTTGTGGCACACGGGCTTCTCATTGTGGTGGCTTCTCTTGTTGTGGAGCACGGGCTCCAGGCTCACAGGCTTCAGTAGTTGTGGCACGTGGGCTCAGCAGCTGTGGCTCACAGGCTTAGTGGCTCTGGGGCATGTGGGATCTTCCCGGACCAGGAACTGAACCCACGTCCCCTCATTGTAGTGGCTTCTCTTGTTGTGGAGCACAGGCCCTAGGCATGTGGGCTTCAATAGTTGCGGCACATGGGCTCAATAGTTGTGGCTCATGGGCTCTAGAGCACAGACTCAATAGTTGTGGCACACGGGCTTTGTTGCTCCATGGCATGTGGAATCTTCCCAGAGCAGGGCTCGAACCCGTGTCCCCTGCCTTGGCAGGCAGATTCTTAACCACTGCGCCACCTAGGAAGTCCTCTTGCACTTTTTTGTTTGGTTGGTTGGCTGGTTGGTTTTTTGGTGGGGGGGTTTTGGGGTTTTTTTGGTGGTTTGTATTTTTTTTGGCCATGCCTCTCAGTTCCCCGACCAAGGATCAAACCTGGGCCCACAGCAGTGAAAAAGTACAGAGTCTTAACCACTGGACCACTAAGGAATTTCAGAACCTCTTACATGTTAGCCTCTTTCTCAGCATCTGATTTCTGGAAAACAATGTCATCCATGTCAGGGAAAGAGGGGCTTTTGATCCATAAGAATAAGGATGTTTGACATGTAGCAAGTGATGGTTTCATCAAAAGCAACAATATATGTCAAAACACTGTGAAAAAGAGGACTGGGCAAATGATAAAGGAGGGAGTGACCAAGAATGACGTTATTAAGGAGATGGGATATGAGTGAAGGATAAGACTATTGACTGGAAGGGAGGGAATACGGGGATATGTGTATAAAAACAGATGATTGAACTTGGTGTACCCCCCAAAAAATAATAAAAAATTAAAAAAAAAAAAAAAAAGACTATTGACTGGGACTTCCCTGGTGGCACAGTGGTTAAGAATCCCCCTGCCAAGGCGGGGGACATGGGTACCATCCATGGGACAGGGAGATTCCACATGCCAAGGAGCAACTAAGCCCATGAGCTACAACTCCTGAAGCCCACACGCCTAGAGCCCATGCTCTGCAACTAGAGAAGCCACTGCAATGAGAAGCCTGCGCATCACAACGAAGAGTAGCCCCAGCTCACTGGGACTAGAGAAAGCCTACACGCAACAACAAAGACCCAACACAGCCAAATATTAATTAATTAATTAATTATTTTAAAAAAAGACTGTCTACTGAAAGAAAAATGCACAATATAAATTTGTGAGTTAAGTTTAATCAGGGACCTTAATGAGGAATTTAGCCCAGGAGACAGCCTCTCAGATACCTCTGAGGAACTGCTCCAAAGAGGTAAGGGAGGAGCCAGGATATACAGGAGGGTTTTGCTGGGAAAACAAACTTTGAAAGATTGCTGCTAATTACAAAGAACAGGCATCTCAAGTTAACTCTTTCAGTTCTTTTCCATGTATGGGAAGATGCAAGAATCTCGGTTCATTGAAATTATTGTTTAGATATACATCTTAACTATCTAGGCAACTGCGGTGCTTGAGCCTTGTAGAACTGGAATGATACACAACGTTTTTTGTTTACAAGACCTTAGAAGATAAGGTCTTGGAGAACAGATAGAATGTGGGCCTTGAGAGTCATCAGTGTCCTACATAAGGAAGGACAGAGATGCAGAGCAGTAGCAGATAAGGAGAAATGGGGCTACTTGAAATCCCTTTCTTAAAAACCATCTAAATATTCACCCTGTTGGAATGAGTGCCTTGATTCCCCCATCCATGTCTCCCCATTCTCTTGTTAATTAATATAATGTTTTTATTAGCATCTGTAAGACCCATGAGGGGAAGACACCAAATTCAATATGACTTCTTGGACTGGTATTCGATTATGTAGCAGTAAAGTTACACGGGGTGTCAATGCAAAAGTGGCGCCCGTGCAAAAAGAGCCCGCTTAACCATAGCATTTGCCGTGTCCTGGGTAACGGGCATAGTCAGTGGGTGAATATCCAGGTCATCATAAAGTCAATTCCACATGGCCTGCATATGAAGCAGATCGGCTGCTTTATCTGGGTGTTCCACTTGATGTTTATGGGGGTTGCTGAATAGTTACCCTTATCAGGGTAAACAGACCTTACAGTGGCTTTTATCCAACCCAACAGGCTGGCCATTTCCTCAGGAATAACATGCCATGTGTCTGGATCATGTATAACCATCTGTAATTGTTCCATAGTAAGCTATGGGTCCTGTATCAACCCAAACATGCTCTTCCATTCTGTAGCATTTAGAAACAAAGATACTTCCCCCAAATTAGTCATTCTCACAATCCACTTCAGTGAAGATTACTTAGGAAGTTGATGACACTAATCTACAAAATAAAACAACTCCTTCACATTATATCCCCTGGTTTTAGTAGTTTCTTGGTTTCGTCTTCTTCCAACATGGACTACCTTCTTGGTGACCTGAATCTTAGAGGTACTCACTGTTGTCCCCACATAATTTTTTTCGTGTGTGGGTGGCTTTGAGGTGTCAACTATAAATTGGAACTTGCCATCTGCCTGTACAAGAATTAAATCACTTTGTGCTGCTGTAGCTACTAACCTTCCACATCCCCTGAAGGGAATTCAGGGTGGAGACCAAGAATGAGGCACTCTGTGCTTTGGAGGATGGGTGGAACAGGTCTTCAGATAGTTAGATGTTTTCAGGAGCTGATTTTATGAGCCAAATCCTTGCATCTCCTCATATATAGAAAAGCACTAAATCCCTACATGGTGACCTCTGTGCCTCGTGACTAGCAGAAACCCCTCACAAAAAAATGTGTCTGATTGCATGTACTCCTCCTTTACCAAGAATATATACATACTAATCTTCTCCCCTGCCTCTTTGGAACAGTTTCTCAGAGCCATGTGGGATGCTGTCTTCCAGGTTGCAGTTCTAATTTTGCCCCAAATACACTCAACTCGCAACTCTCACATTGTGCATTTTTTTTAAGTCGACAGAAGCTAGTAGCCAAAGCTCAGACCAATCAAGGTCCAACCCAGCACTCTCTCTTACTTTCATTTTAGCTGTTACAAATATCAGTAACCAAGAGATTACATAGTTTGCTTTTTTTCTTATTAGTTTCCACTTCCTCAAGCATCTAGTGAACAAATGCCCCAGGAAGTGGATCTATCTCTAAATTCCACTGGTAAAGTTTACCTCTGGTAATTGATGACAGCCCATCTGCCATTTCATACCATGGGTGACGGTGTGGCCACCCAGGAATCAAGGGTCCCTCATCCTCTGCCCTTTTATCCTATCTCTTCCCAAACCACATGTTTCCAGGAGCTGGGGCCAAACTGGCAAATCTGACTTCTGACACCAATTCTGGGGGTGCTTTCTCTGACACCAACCAATCATCCAACACCAACTGATTTTACAATAATTCAATTAAATTCTGATATTATCTACCTGGAGTTAGCATCAGATCCCACAAATGAAAGGGTCCAGTCCCACAAGATTGTCCCCACTCTAGAGGCCAGTCACAATGTTACCAGAAAATTGGGTTTACCTCTTGGTGGGGGTCAAGCCAAAAGACACAAATAAGCCATAGGTTAGGGGAAGGGAGAATTTATTACTTGTAATAAGGTAAACACCAGGGATTTTTCCCAAAGCAGTGTCTCCCTGAACAGCATAATTGGTGAAGTTTTAAGCAAAGGGTGAATACATATTCATGAAGGGGCTGGAGCAGGGGAATTCTGCATAGAATTGGGGCAAAGGTCGACAGAATCCCAGCTATAGGAGATTGAAGTCTCGAGGGTCAGAAGAGGTCAACAACATCATCCCTTAGGTTCCAGTAGATCTGGCAATTGGGCGCTTACTCAGAGGAGGGGTTTAAATTCTGAAAAACAGCTCAGGAAAGTGCTTCAGGCTAATCTTTACCATTGAAACGGAACCGGGTGTCTTTACAACTGATTTATTATCTTTGCTATGGTTACTTCTCTTGCCAGATAACAGTCTTGTTCTTTTGTTCCCTTAAGATCTTTATTACTGAGACCTGTTCAAGGGTAAGCATCGTGCCAGGCTTAGATCACAAAATGGCTTAGCCCTAAAATGGTTTATCTTATGTCAAAAAGCTATATCTGATTCTTTTCCTCTGGGGACCCCCTACCCTATCTGCTCACAGAATGTCCCAGGTTGCACCTATACTTCTGATCAACCAGCTGTAAATTCTAGGGTTCTGTGACCCTCTACACAGATTTGCAAGTTTGTTTAGAGCATCTTACAGAACTCAGGAAAACACTTTACTTACACGTCCTGGTTAATACAAAGGGTACAATTCAGAAATAGCCACATGAAAGAGATGCACAGGGCAAGACATGCAAGGGGGAGATGTCCCAGAACTCCCATGCCCTCTGCAGGTATGCTCACCAACCCAGGAGCTCTCTGAGAGTTTTTATAGAGCTCAATCTCCAACCCCCTTCCCCAACCTGGAAGACTGGGGGTGAGACTGAAACACCTCACTTTCTGATCACTAGTTCTTTCTGGTGACCAGCCCCATCCTGAGGCTTTTAGGGGCTCCACCTTAACTCACCTTATTAGCATAAATTCAGGTGTGATTGAAAGGGGCTCGTGTAAATAGCAAAAGACACACCTGTCACTCAGGAATTTCAAAACGTATGAGCTCTGTGCCAGAAACTGGAGACAAGACCAAATATATTTCCTATTGTATCATAATTACTCTATTTGATATCATGCCCACAAAACTGGGGGTGGGGGAAGAGACTCACTTGGAAAAAATGCTCAAAGACAGCTTGGTAGCTCTGTGGACCTTGGAGAAAGACCGAGTTACAGTTCAGGGGTTTTTGTTGTTGTTGTTGTTTTTTAATTTTAAATTTTTAATTTTTTACAATAAACTGCATATATTTAGAGTGTACAATTTGGTATCCCAATCTCCCAATTCACTCCCCCCCCCCACCCTCCCCGCTTTCCCCACTTGGTGTCCATGTTTGTTCTCTACATCTGTGTCTCTATTTCTGCCTTGCAAACCGGTTGATTTGTACGTTTTTTCTATAGTCCACATATATGTGTTAATATGCAATATTTGTTTTTCTCTTTCTGACTCACTTCACTCTGTATGACAGTCTCTAGGTCCATCCATGTCTCTACAAATACAGTTTAGGTTTTAATTGCTATTCTGCAACTTAACTTTCCCGTGCTTCAGTTTCCCCATCTGCAAAATGAAGGTAATAATAGTATTATACTTATTTCTTAGGGTTGTTTTTAGAACCGAGGATTAGTTATTATAAAGTGCCTGTTTCAGTGCCTGGGATATGTTACAGCACTCTGCAAACGACAGCTTTCAAGATCATGGGTGCAGGAAGGTGGGAGACCCAAGTTCTAATCCACCTTCCCGGTGTGTGGTCTTTACCCCTTCTTGGCCACTTTACCATCTTTCAGCCTCAGTTTCCTCATCCGTATGATGAAGGTATGGTTGTCCCCACATGAGCCCAGGGCCCCTCCCATCTGGAGAAGCCTGAGTCAAAAAGATTATCAGTCAGGACGACTCAAGGGTGCGGGTACCAGTGGCAGAACATGAGAAACTGAGGGTCGGAACCCTCCGGGCCAGAGAGGTAATGCTGTGTGAGAATCCCTTCCCCTATGTGCTCCGCCTCACCATCACCGCCCACCACCCCCCCCCCCCCCCATATGCCCTCTCGTCTTCCCCAGTTTAAAGCCTGGCACTTAGCTATTCCTGGAATTTGAGCGCAGGTTTGGAGAGAGGAGGCGCCTAAGGAGCCTCGGGGGGGCCTCTCACCAGCCACACTTAGTGGGCTCCAGCAAGAGCGGGGCGGCTCCAGCAAGAGCGGGGCGGCTCCAGCAAGAGCGGGGCGGCTCCAGCAAGAGCGGGGCGGCTCCAGCAAGAGCGGGGCGGCTCCAGCAAGAGCGGGGCGGCTCCAGCGGCCTCCGAAAGCTGTCAGGGCCGGGGCGGGATCGCGGGCGGGATCCTGGGCGGGTCCCAGGCGCGCCCGGCCCACCCCACCACCCCTCCGCCTCGCTAGCGAGCCCTGGCTCCCAGCCACCGCCATCAGCTGCCGCAGAACCGAGGAAGAGGAAGGGGCGGAGCTGCTTTGTGGCTTGTCTCCGAGCAGTCAGCCGACTGTAGCTGGGGGAGGTCATCGGTGTCCCTGGCACCGCCTGGGATCCTGAGAGCCAACCAGGGCCTACACCAGCCGGGGCCGGGCGGGCGGACAGCCTGGTCCAGGAAGCCGGGCAATGTCCCGTCACGGAGTGTCTCCTGGCCAGGGCCGCCCCAGGTCGGGCCGGGAGCAGACACTGGACAGGTCCTCGGGGGCCCCCGGCCTCAGGCTCCTGTGGATGGGCTTGGCGCTGGCGCTGGGCTTGCCCGGCTCCCAGGTTCTCTGGTCCCGTGCCGGGGCCCACCCTCTTCCCGCCCAAGGCCATACGAAGTTCATGCTCATAGAGCCCCGACTCCGGGAGGCCTTTAGCTGGTGGAACCTCAGCTGCCCCGCCTGCAAAGGACTGTTCACCGCCGTGGACATCGGGCTGAGGGTGAGCGATAAAGGGCCTGCGGGGGGGGGCGGGCCGGGAGCGAGCGCTGGGGGTGGGAGCTGGGGCTAAGGCCGCCGCTCCGAGGTCCCCGACAGCATCCCCGATGGAGAGGCTGTCCAGGCGTTCCTGAATTTGCCCTTCTTGGGGGACACCCGTGGCTGTACACCACCACCACCACTACCTCCACTGTGACCTAGTGAAGTAAGAAAAGTGTGCAAGTGATATGCTGGGCACTGGGCACTGTGCTAGCCCTTTAACCCAGGATAAATGTAGCCTGCAATGTGGTTTCATTACTGTTATCTCCGTTTTACAAACGAATAGAGACCGGGGAGCTGAAATCACTTGTAGGAGGGCCAGCAGCTGCTGAGGGGTGGGGCCGGACTCTCACTCACCCTGGCATCCCCGACAGAATCCCTTCTGCCTTACACCCAGCACCTCCAGCCCTGAGCACCATGCCTGGGACTAGCTACTGCTGAAAAGGGACCTGAATTAAGGAATATCCAGAGGTGTGGGACTAGTTGGGGCCGGGCTGTCTTGACTGACCCTGATGGGGTTATGATGAGCGCAGCTTGGTAGGTGGGCCTTGTGGGGCCCCTCAAGGAGTGAGGGGCCTACCCTTGTGAGTGTCCCCAAACCCTGGTCAGTCTGTCCTTCTGCCCAGCCTAAATTTCAGGGCCCTCAGCAGACTCTGTCTGAGAAAGCCAGTCGGGCAAGCAAAGGCCTGAAGTGTCCCTGAGCTAAAAAGGAAGTACTGGCCTGGTGATGCCTGCATGGCCTGGTGATGCCAGCGTCACAGGGCGATACCTGTGGGAGGCAGGGGTGACCTGACATCTCTTCAGCGTGTGGTACTGAGTCCATTCTAGCCCCAGTGTGGATATGGAGGCCCAGTGGTCGTATCTGGGGGTTGACCTGGTCCCTGTGCTCCATCTCTGACTTCTCACCACTGGTTCTTCCCACCACAGAACGAGGCCAGTGTGGCCTGGGTGGGCTCTGTGGCCATCAAGATGTGCACGCTGCTGAAAATAGCCCCGCCTGCTGTGTGCCAGTCAGCTGTCCAGCTCTTCGAGGACGACATGGTGGAGGTGTGGACGCGCTCAGTGCTGAGCCCATCTGAGGCCTGTGGTCTGCTCCTGGGCTCCTCCTGTGGGCATTGGGACATCTTCTCATCTTGGAACATCTCTTTGCCAGCTGTGCCAAAGCCGTCCCCCCAGCCGCCCAAGCCCCCAGCCCCAGGCTCCCCTGTCAGCCGCGTCCTCTTCCTCACTGACCTGCACTGGGATCATGACTACCTGGAGGGCACAGACCCCGGCTGTGAGAACCCGCTGTGCTGCCGCCGGGATTCTGGCCTGCCGCCTGCCTCCCGGCCAGGTGCTGGATACTGGGGCGAGTACAGCAAGTGTGACCTGCCCCTGCGGACGCTGGAGAGCCTGTTGAGTGGGCTGGGCCCCGCTGGCCCTTTTGATATGGTGTACTGGACGGGCGACATCCCTGCCCATAACGTCTGGCAGCAGTCTCGTCAGGACCAGCTGCGGGCCCTGACCACCGTCACAGACCTCGTGAAGAAGTTCTTGGGGCCAGTACCTGTGTATCCTGCCGTGGGCAACCACGAGAGCACACCCGTCAATGGCTTCCCTCCCCCCTTCATAGAGGGCAACCAGTCTTCCCACTGGCTCTATGAGGCGATGGCTAAGGCGTGGGAGCCCTGGCTGCCTGCTGAAGCCCTTCGCACCCTCAGGTATATAAGGCCCATGGAAACCCAGGAAGGGAGGAGAAGCTGGAGGGAGCAGGGAACCTGGCATTATTTGTGACTGCTCCAGGCTGAGTCCTCAGCTCTCTTCACTGGCCCTCCCAATCGGACCCCGCTTTCCATTTCCCCCCCCCCCTTATCTCCAGCCACCCTCCTTCTCAGGGCCAGCAGCATATGTTCTCCATGGTAGGCTATGGCTTTGCTGGGGGTGGCCCTCTCTAAAATGCCCTCCCCTCTTGAACATCCCAGCTTTTCCCAACTTACCCAGGCCTGGGTCCTCCTCCCTCTGGATGGCCTTTGCCTCCTATTCTAGCTCACTTTTACCTCTCCTCTGAACTCCTAGAGCCTTCCGTCCTCTGGGCCACTCTCTTCAGTCACACGGGCCCTATAATCAATGCTGTCTGCTCTTCAGCTAGAACGTGAGCTTGACGGTAGGGATGATGTCCTGCGTGCCTCTGCCCTCCACCCAGATTCCTTGCACAGGACTGGGCATGCAGGGCCGGGATTATGAATGCGTGCTGACCCGCGTTCGCTTTTTTTCAGAATTGGGGGGTTCTATGCCCTTTCCCCACGCCCCGGCCTCCGCCTCATCTCTCTCAATATGAATTTTTGTTCCCGTGAGAACTTCTGGCTCTTGATCAACTCCACAGATCCCGCTGGACAGCTCCAGTGGCTGGTGGGGGAGCTTCAGGCTGCTGAGGATCGAGGAGACAAAGTGAGGGAGAGCGGTGGGAATCCGGTGTGGCAGGTGTGGGGACGAGGGGGCGGGGTGCAGGGAAGCAGGCCCTTCACGAGCACACTCCTCCCTGGAGCTGGAGCACCTGTGAGCAGAGAAGCTTGATTTTCTGGCACTCCCAACAGTGTTCCTTGGGGTTTCAGCTCATGGTCACCCTTAGGATGTCCTTTCATTTGCTCCCCTCTCTCTAGCCAGGAATGCCAGTCATTGTAGGAAACATGAATACCAACTATCTTGATCAGGGCTGCCTGGACCTGTCCTGCTCTGATAACCTTCCTCAACTGTCCTTAACTGTCCCCACAGGTGCATATAATTGGCCACATTCCCCCAGGGCACTGCCTGAAGAGCTGGAGCTGGAATTATTACCGAATTGTGGAGAGGTAGGAGGGAGGTGTGTTTGGGGGTGGGGGGTGGGGGTGAAGAGTCTAAAGGTCAGAAATTCCCTCAAGCCTCTCACCATCCCTGCTGCCCCATTGCGGGCGGGGGGCGGGGGAGAGGCTACATCCTTAAACAGGGTGGAGAAAGAAAGCATCCTATCCTTCCCAGATCTTCTCCTCCCCCTTGCTTGAAACTTCTGATTATGATTAGTGTCTTCTGGCCAGGTATGAGAACACCTTGGCCGCTCAGTTCTTTGGTCACACCCACGTGGATGAGTTTGAGGTCTTCTATGATGAGGAGACCCTAAGCCGGCCACTATCTGTAGCCTTCCTGGCCCCCAGCGCCACCACCTACATCGGCCTCAATCCTGGTGAGTGAGGCGGGAGCAAGCTGCTGGGATGAAGGAGGTTGTTGGGGTAGAGGAAACTGAGGAGAGGGAGGAAGTTGCTGGGGTAGAGGAAGGGCAGTCTGAGCCAAGGTGGCCCCGGGGCAAGCTGCGCCGCCCCACTGGAGCTGCTTTGGCCCTTTCCCTCTCCAGTCAGCCCTCTCTCCTTGCAGGGTACCGCGTCTACCAAATAGATGGCAACTACTCGGGGAGCTCTCACGTGGTCCTGGACCACGAGACCTACATCCTGAACCTGACACAGGCGAATGAGCCAGGAGCCACACCACACTGGCAGCTCCTCTACAGGGCTCGGGAAACCTACGGGCTGCCCGACCTGCTGCCCACTTCCTGGCACGACCTGGTGTACCGCATGCGGAGCGACGCACGGCTTTTCCAGACCTTCTGGTTCCTCTACCATAAGGGCCACCCACCCTCAGAGCCCTGTGGCACGCCCTGCCGCCTCGCTACTCTGTGCGCCCAGCTCTCCGCCCGGTCGGACAGCCCTGCTCTGTGTCGCCACCTGCTGCCAGATGCAAGCCTCCCTGATGTCCAGCGCCCATGGCCAAGGCCACCATTGTGCTAACACCCCCAGGGCCCAGAGGTGGGAAAGTGCTTGTTTTAGAAAGGAGCGAAAACCCCAGAGGGCCACTGTGGTGAGAAGAATGTCTGGTGGCAGAGCCTGTCCCTGGGCCCAGGCACACCTCACTAACAAGACCTCCTTTCCTGGATCTGGTTTATGGGAGGAGGGTTGGCGGCTCCGCGGCTTCTGTCCTTTCATGGCCATGGAGCAGAGGTCTAAGCTGGCACTGCCCTGGGAAGCCCAGACAGAAGCTGTCACCCCAGGCCTGTGCTGGCCAGCCAGGAACCCTGTCCTGCTGCTACTGCCTGGCTACCAGGCTGTTAAAATAAAAACAAGAGACTTGGACTCCAGACCCTGCTGTGACTGTCCCAATTTCTTCTTTTGAGGCAGGAAGGGCAAGGGGGCCCTGGAAACAGGATCCTAACGGAGGGATCAGGGTACTGGGAGTGATGGTGTGGTGCAGGCAGAGGAAGGCACACAGCTCAGCAGGGCAGACTTTATTAGTGATATCAGTAGAGCACAGGTGCCCATGGAGCAGAGGGAAGGGGACCCATGCCTGGACCAGTCCCCTCCCTCTGCCCCTGCAGGACCCTACGAAGATGGGGCCTGGCCTAGACCAGTTCCTCCTGCTCCACCTGAAATGTGGGGATGGAGAGCCTCGGGCTGGCCTTGCTTCCTGCTCCTCTTCTCATCAATCCAATATTGTCGCCTCCTTGCAGGATGAGATCTCCCTTCCCAGCCCCTAGGCAGGGAACCCCAGCTACCAGCGAGGGGCAGCGTGGTGCAGGGGAGCCGAGGTCTGAGAATAGCCTGTAGGGCCCCTCCCTGCTCCATACCCTTGAGTTCCCTGGGGCCCAACACAAGCAGGTGGAGGGAGCACTGAGGGCTTCAGGGGGTGTGGGCCCCCAGCCGCTTGGGCTTGAGGGAGCCCCACAGCGACTGAACACCCCTGCGGACGGTCCACCCTACGCGCCGGGCGACCGACTCGGCCGGGGGTGCTGGGAGACAGGAGGTGGAGGCCTGGGAGCGGGCATCCAGACACTTCTGGTAGCGGAGCTGCAGAGAGGCGGGAGGGGCAGTCACGCTGCAGCCTGCCCTGCGTGGGCTGGGCGCCACCGCTCCGCCACCCCACCCACTTACCATGCACGCAGCCTGCACGGCCTCTGAGAGGCTGGCGGCGTTGGGCTCACACCAGAACATGTGGCAGCAGAAGGAGGCTGGGCCGGCAGCCATGATGAATGCAAACGTGTGGACATCTCTGCCCACGGCCAGGAAGGACAGGAAGCGCACCCGGCACTCCCCCAGCACTGCCTCCGTCTGCGGGGAGGGGAGCCAGTTGGAAAGAAACAGCCCGACCCTCTTCCACTGGGTGCGTCCATCTCACTGGCAGCCCTTCCCCTCATTCCCGGTCTCCCCTCCGTGGCAAGGCCCCGCCATACCTTTCCCACCCAGGGCTTTACCTGCTGGTGCAAGATGGTGAGGGTGGCAGGGGCCACGCTGACGTGACTTGGGGTCCACTGCTCACGGCTACTGGAGGACAGGACTGATTCCAGGGCCCCATTTATCACGTCTACCCCTGCAAGATAAGCACATGAACATGGCACTGCTGGTGGTGGAGAATCGATATCCCCCCTCTATGCTAGCCTTTCCAGCTCTGCCCAGTCAAGCCCAGGGCCTTTGCCCCAACCCCACTTCACTAGCCTACAGCCCTGGACGATCCCTTCCTTGGGGCTCTCCTTGGCTTCAGTGACCTGGCACTTTTCTAATCTCTTCGATCTTGAATCCTAAGCTTGGTTTGCTTCACTGACTCTCTTTCTCCATCCTCCTAAGCAGACTGACCCCCAAAGCTCTATCCTCTCCATACCTTACTCTCCACATTCAGACATCCCAGTGCTTCACACGGCAATGACTTCCAAATCAGCCCCTAAAGGCCAGGCCTCAAGACCCAACCTTTGTTTTTGTTTCTTTACAGATTTCCATTTGAGGAATGTTTTACCGTTTGTCGTACCATGCTGTCACTACATGCACTGTGTCATTTATAATCTCACAATAGATCCCTTTATCTCCATTTTACAGATAAGGAAACTGAAGCTGGTAGAAATCAGGTAATAAACCTTAGGTCGCACTGAAGAATGGGGATCTGAAAGCAAGCAGTCTGATTCCACAGCCTGGGTTCTTCGCCAGGCCTTTCCCTGCCCCCTGTCCATAGTCCTAGTTTCAGAACTAGAGGGCTGTCAAAATCTTAGTTGTACTCAGTCATTCCTAAGACTTGCTCAAAAGCCAAGGAACCCAAGCTTCCTGGCTTTTAGATCAATCAATTTTCCTTTGTAACAATGTTTCCTCTACCTCAAATTGCGGTTAAACATTTCCACCCATGCATCCCACTTTCGCTTGTACTCAGCAGAGAACCAAGGCAGGAGCACACTGGCACGTGGGGCTTGGGTTCTGCTCCCTGCACTGCTTGTGAGCTGGTGCTGTCATCTGTGTCCCGTCGTAGTGAAGAAGAGTGAACGATGCCAAGGCAAAAGCACACACCTCTGTGAGTCCACTCTCGGGCCCTCCTGCCCCTTTCAGTGCCTCTGCGCTCCCACTAGGAGCAGAACACGTAGACCCTTTGAAGGCAGAAAACAGACTTCTTCCTCAAAAGTCCTCCCTCATCTTGGCCTTGCTCGTCCTACCTCTGGCTGGCTCAAAGCCAAACTCCTCTCCTAAGCATGAAGTCCCCCCAACACTGGCCTCATCTGACCCGTCAAGCTTCATGTTTTACTGCTCCCTGAGCTTCACATGATTCACGTAGCATTATTAACAGCTAATCTCGGCAAATGCCCAGCTAGGCAGATGGGGAATACAAAGTAAGAGAAGAGGATGCCCTCGAGGGACAGGCTATAACTGAGAGAAAAGCCTCTTTCTAGAGGGCCCTTCCCCTCTTGACTGTCTGCGAAACTCCCAATTCTCATGCTTCAGGGTTCACCCAGGGCCTGCCTGGGAGGCCTTCTCTGCCACAGGGCAGAGAGGGTGTTGCTGGGACAACTCTTAGCACATTTTGTAACTGCTGGAAAACCTTTCTCCACACTGGGCTGTGGCCAACTCAAGGACAAAAACGAAGTTTCATTCATGTCTGTGTCCCCAGTCCTAGCACAGGGCTTATCTACTGAAGGAATTCCAGATGCTTGAGCAAGTCACCCTCAAGGCAACGTGGGCAAATGCGCCCAAACGTATAACCAAGCAACCCAGGAGCCACAGAGGGGTGACGACACAGGCAGGACTGGGTGGGCCAGGGCAGCCTGCAGAGGGCTCAGAAGTGAATGACAGTGATGCCAGTCAATGGAAAAGCTCAAAGATCATGAGTGTAGACCAGACGTCAAAGTCTAACTGCTTAATAAGCAGATGGAGCTGTGGGGGTGGCACCTGGCCCCAGAGTGGGGAGGATTGGCATGGAGGTAGGGGAAGCAGTGGAACTAGGTGACCTGGAAAAAGTCTGTCATATTTGGTAACAGCTCAGAACTGAAACCTACACCCTCACCCCAGCCCCAAACTCAGAACCCCCCTTATCCTGTTGTGTATTTTTTTTCCATCACAATTGTAGCCTTCCAACACATTGTATAATTTACTTATTTCATTGCCTGTCTATCCTGAATAGAATGTCAGCTACTTGAAGGCAAGAATGCTGCTCAGTTTTGTTTATTATTATATACCAAGAACCTAGAGTACTGCCTGGCACAAATCAGGCACCCAACAGTCATTTGTTGATGAATGAATGATTAATGAGTGAATATTGCAGCTTCAGGAGGGGCCCATGTTAAACTCGTGGAAGTTAAAAAGGCAGCACAAACAAAGCATGAAGTGAGTTTAGGGACGACTGTGTGAAGCCGTGGCTTCAGCAGAGCAGACCCATTGAGCTGATGGGCAGCACAGGGGTGTTGAGGGCTGCAGACAGGTGCTTTAACGTAGTGAGAACTTATGTGAGTGGCAGGTGGGTAGGGCAGTAGGTTAATAGCTGCAAGAGGCATGAAGTTGAGGGTGAGCGGGAGGAGGAAACCAGCGAGTGCAAAGGTGAAAGTGCAAAGGCGAAAGGCTCAGCCACGCCTCCTTCCTGCTCCCCCAGCAGGGTCTTCCCCAGCTTCACAGCCAATCCACTCCTCTCTGTAAATGCAGGCCCTCCTTCAAACCCCAGCTCAATCCCCGCCCTCGCTAAGATGGTTCCTTCACTGGATGTAAGGTGCTGGTCATTAGTCAGCATGGTCTGAGGGGAAGAGCAAAGAACTGAAGATGACCAGGGTTAGAGTCCTCGGTCTACCATCTCCTGGACTGTGTCATCTGAGGCATTCTTTCCTTTGTGTGTTTGTTTAGCCATTCACCAAACACTGCCGAGTTCTTCCTAAGTGTCTTTTGATATGATACCTGATCTTTTCTTAAAGCCATCTCTTTTTTTCCTCTGACCTCACTCCTGCTCCTCCACTGTCCATTAAATGTTGGCGGGCTCACGGCCAGGCCTAGCTTTGTTTGCCTTCTCACAGTGGCTGCCCACTTTCTGGGGTCAGTCTACCTCTCTAACTCAGTGACACCCACATTTGTATCTCCAGCCCAGACTTCTCCTCTGTGAATCCAGCTGCCAATTTGAGTTTGCCTTTCACCTTCCTGAATGCACATCAAACTCGACATGCCTGAAAATTGAACTCAAATCTCCAAACCAAAATTGGCCTCTTCCAGGGTCTACTGCCTCTAGAGGATAGCACTACTATCAAGTTAGCTCCAAAAGCCCGGAAGTCAGAGGTCAACCTTAATGCCTCTGTCCCTCACCCCACATCCAACCAATCACCAAGGCCTGTCGATTTTAATTGTCTAATCATCTCTTAAATCCACACACTCCTCTTCAGCCCTGGCACAGTCCAAGATAGTCTCATCACTGGCCACAACTACTGCAAGACCCTCCGCACGTCCACCTCCACCTGCTGAACAGCCTTCGCCATTGGTATAGCCAAGGTAAGCATTATAAAATTCAAATGATTATGCCAAGTGCACTCCAGAAAAACCCTCTGATAACTCCTTGCCACTCCTAGGATAAAGAACAAATCATTAACATGGCCTAGGAGGTCCCGCAGGGTCTGACTACTGCCGAGCTCCCAGCCTCATCTGGCACTGCTGGCCTTCTCTCGATGCCTTCAAAGTACCAAAGTGCCTTCCACGATGGGTCCTCACACTGTTCACTCTGCCTGGAGTGATCTTTCCCCACTTTACTCCTGGCTACATTAGATCCTATTAGATCCTAGTCATTTTTTTTTTTTTTTAATCTCAGTTCATATGTCACTTTCTCAAGTCTTTCTGACTCCCTGGACTGAATGAGGCTCCTCTGTTACACAGTTTCACAGCATCTTGCTACTTTCTTTCAATGAATGACTCAACTTGTAATTATACATTTATTTGTGATTATTTGATTTAGTCCTCTTTTTTTTCTACTGTAATCTCCTGTAACCTCCATGGAAGCAGGGCTGTGGCCATTGTTGTCCCAGGACCTGGTACACGGTGGGCTTCATAGGTATTTGCTAAGTGAATGAACAAGTGAATAACAGGTACTGTGAAAGCACTGGAAATATAAGAGTGAACTAATAGTCTCTACCCTCGGTTTCCTTATCTATAAAATGGGTATCATCATAATCCCAACCTCATAAGATCCTCAAGAACTAAATGACATTTAAGGCAGTGCTTTACAAGCAATAAAGCACGTTGGCAAATATGCTCATTGCTTCCTCTCTAGATGCTCACAGCCCATAGATGGTACTGTAATACCAAACCCAGCTCCTGGCTACTCCAGTGTTTTCAGTCACAGAAGACCTGCCTCGCGACCTAAGCAAAGCTTTTCCCTGAGATTCAAGAGTGGGTCTCCCTTTACGCCTGGTTCACTGGTTCACAGTGTGGACAGGACGCGGAGTGCAGCTGGGACAGAGGGACAGGAGGTGGGATGCACTTTGAAGGGACGGTGACACCAAGCATGAGGAAGGTCTGGCAAAAGAGGCACTGGGAGGCAGAGGGTGAGGGCAGACCTTTGGGATCAAGGAGGTGAAAAAGGACACACATACCAACAGGTTTAGCAACAGGCACATTCCCCAGGTAATAGACTTGGAACTTTTGTACCAACTCATTCTTAGGCGCTGGGAATTCCACTGCAGGGAAAAGAAAAGATCAATCATAGTGGCAGATCTTGCTTACTCCCAGTCCAGTCCCACCACCAGGGCATAAGCTGGACATTCACCCAGCCAAGGCCCTACCGCCACCCCTTCCCCACCTCCCTTTAACCAAAGTCCCTCCATTTATTTGACCCAAAGAATTGAGTCTTCATTCTTCTGTCACTCTGTCCAGTAGCTTGTGCCTCTTCTTGGGTCACCCCCCCTCTGCCAACAAAGCTGAGACAGATATGGCAGGGTTGTGACACTGACCTTGGAAAGGGACGTCCACAAGTTTAGAGTGGTCCAGGGAGAGTCCATTTACCAAGCAGCGGGCATTGCGCCGTTCAGCCATGATCTGAAGAAGAGGAGGGGTGAGGGGGAAGAGCGAGAGAGAAGGTCTGTTAGGGCTTCGTAGCCCTGGAACCAAGCCCCCACCCCCACTCAACGACCCCACCCGCATCCTTGTAGAGCAAAGGTGACAGCTAGTCCAGGGTGCGAAGGGGGCCGTGCCTTAGAGCAGATCTCATGCAGGCTGGTGGCGATGTTCTTGGCGGGCGCCTCACAGCGAAACACGTGGCACTTGAGCATCTGGGTCAGTTTATCGCGAGCTACGTAGGCAAAGTCCCTGTTGGGGGAGGGGCATCTCAGTGTCTCCCAGTGCCTTCCAGTGCTGAGCCTCATTTCCGCCCCACCCACACCCTCCCCATCCGCTGCAGCTCCTCCAGGGCTTCTGCCCTGGGGATGGGGTCCTGTAGGCGCTGCCTTCTGGCCGGAGGGTAGATAGGCAAGCACGCCGAGGTGGGGAGAACGGGCGAGCACAGCGGGCAGGAAGGGGCTGGGCAGAACAGGGAACTTGGGTGCTTCGCAACATCCGGTCCAGGTGTAGGAAGAGGAACGGTCAAGGTAAGTTAGGCATAGTACCTCTCTCTGGGTCCGGCAGCACAAGAGAGGCAAAGAACAGAGTTAGGGAGGAGGGCCCTGCTCTGACTGCTGGCTGAGCCCCCACCCTAGGATCCCTGGCCCTGCTCCCACCTTCCGCTGTCCCGCCCGACGCCCCACACGCGAATGCTGACGATCGGCTGGGCGTGCAGCAGGGCCTGACTGTGCGGCTCCACCAGCTTTAGCGTCTCATCCTCCAGCTGTAGCAGCAGATCCTTTCCCTGCAGGCCCAGGAAGCAGATGCTCAGCAGTGTCCCAGCTGGGAAGGTGGCTGATCTTTGCCACTTCCAGCTCGAGGGAGGGTGAGTCACAACTCAAGGGCCCTTGCTTTGGTGTGGGACCAGCCAGCCACCCTGAAGGCCTCACTCTAGTAAAGGTCACACCTGTTCTCTCTAACCTGACCCCTCTTATCATCCCCATCGCTGTTAGACAACCATCTCCCAGGGTCCCAACCTGAAGTCACACGTCCATCTCACAGGCTGTCACCTGGTGGGTCTGCACCTCCCTCCCCAGCCTCTCCCAGCTCTCACAGTTCCCTTCACTTCTCTGCTGCCCCGCCACCCAGCCAGCTCAGGCCCTCACCTCCCCCCAGCCCCCAGACATGGGGTCGTGCAGATTGTTTTTGTGGTAGGAGAGCTGACGGATGCAATTGTTGACTGCCACGCTGCTGCGGCCAGGGGCCAGCTCCTCCTCGGTCATCTCCACCCAGCCTAGGGAGCGCACAGCGAAACACTGCCAGACACAGAAGAGGGGGTGGGAGACAGAAGATCTGAGCTAAAACCAGAAGAGCCCCCAGCCTAGGACACAGGGAGGTTCGCTGAGACCAGAAGAGCTCTTGACTCAGAACACAGCAGGTGGGAGAGTATAAGACTAAGAGGCTCTACAAACAGGATATAGTTGCAGGAGGGGTGCTGGTCTCAGAGGAGATCCCTGCTAGTCAAGGAAGCGTCTAAGCCAAGCCAGGAAGGGCCCCCTGCCAGGCCACAGGGCTGGTTTAGTTAAAAACTGAAGTGTCTCCTGCTCAGACACAGGGGACTGTGCTGAGACTACAAGAGCTCAGGACCTAGGGAGCGGTACTGAGACCAGAGAGGCCCCCAGCGCATGACCTGAGGGGCTCTCCTGTACACAGGGGGGCCCAGTCTGGGAGCAGGCATTGATCTTGACAAACCTTGATCCCGGGGTTGGCGTTCCGTGGGGGCAGCGTCTCCTCCTCTTGGGGCAATGGCTCTGGGCTGGAGGTAGATGGTAACACTTGGTACAGGCCCCAAACAGGGAGCTGTCCCAAGGCCCCTTCCAGATAGACTCATCCCACTGTCAGCCCATGTGTCATGCCTTCCCGCTCACCTGAGGCTCTGAGCTGGGAAAGGCAACGTCCCCTCCTCAGGGTCCTTCAGTCCCAAATCCATCGGTGCCTCCTCACTGGGCTCATCCTTGGGAAGGGAGGAAAGGAATCAGTACCAAAATGATGGCCCTTCTCCAGCTCTCCCATTATGAAGGAGGTCCCCTCACCCACCTTCCAAAACTCTCCATCCTCGAAGCCTTCTCCATGAGCGAAGCCGGTCCAGGTGAGCTGGGAGGGAGAAGGGAGCAAGGAGTTGGGTGCCTCATCTTGCTCCAGCAGCACCACCCTCCACCCCTGGTCGAAACCATCCGGCCTGTGAGTCTCACCTGGGACTCCTCTCGGGGGCTGCTCCCCTGCGAGGGCGAGGCCCGGCCCGGGGGCTCCCACTGAGTGGTCCCCGTTGGGATGTGCCAGTAGTAGGTCCCTGAGGTGTCCTGGACCCTCATCCATCCAGCCGGCAGGTCGGAATCCGTCTCGAAGGCGTTGGGGTTCCAAAAGGAATCTGCCCGGTGGGAGGGTCTCAGGGAGGGTCAGCCCACCCAACAAGCAAATCGGGGGTGCTATGCCCAGTCCCCTCCTGAGACCCTGTGGTGGAGAAGTCGGGAGGGGGGGAGGGCCTCCAGCACAGGATTCTTGCTTCCTCCTAGAGCCTCAAGCCTGGAGTCACAGCATTGGGGGCGGGGGGGGGGGGAGACCAGCAGGGGACGTGACTCAGGTCTCCTCCTGGCCCTGCTCCTGACTCATGTGGCCACACAGAGGGAAGGAGGGAGGCAGAGAAAAGGGAAGGAGGTTGAGGGACCCCAAATGACCTCCTGTCACACATATCCGTATCTCAGGTACACACATTTACCAGCTCGTGCACACAGACATACAACATACACAAGCCCTACTACACACCTGTGCAGCCACCACAGACACAAGGGTCTGCACACACAGGAGATACCCGCACAGACGGCAGGCATTGCACACAGGGGCACGCGCACGTGCAGGGGCGCACACACACACACCCACCCCCCAACTCCAGCCATTCACGAATGCAGCCCCCACACACAGAGGTGTGCACACACACAGCTCATATTCCAGCCCCTGCCACACGTGTGTGCAGAGACCACACCCACAGTGACCCCCAAAACATGTGTGAGGACCACACAGACAGTGAATGCACATTCAGACACACAACATATGTCAACCTCTGCCACCTGTGTGCAGAGACCACAGGCACTCACACCCTGACCCTTGCCACACACGGACCTGCAGGCAAACACTCCACGCACACATACCACGCACCTGTGACACAGCGCCTCCTCCCAAGCTGGAGCCACACTACGCCAGCCCTGCAGCCCAGCTCCCGCCTCCACCACTTCCGCGCTCCCTGCCAGCCCCGCCCCATATCACGCCCAGGCCCGTGTTGCCCCTCACCTGGGCTACTGTCCTGCAGGATGATGGCCAGGAAAAAGTCCTGGGAGAACATGGCGCTCGCTCCCAGCCCCTCCTGCCTCCACCCTCCCTCCTCACAGCCCCTCCAGCCCAGCCAGCTGGGCTCACAGCCTGGTGCTGGGCTGCAGAGAAAAGCTCATCCCGCCCCCTTCTCACCAGGGCAGAGCGCCTGCCAGGCAAGATCCTCCCCCGCCTGGAGCTCACTAGGGAGGGGCCAGGACCACCAGGGAAGGGGACCTCCTTGGGTGAGGATGGGGGGTGGGGCTCATGAGACCCCAGCTTTCCCTGCTCATATCTCTTCTTTCTAACCCTGGATCCCCTCCCCCAATCCTGAATCTCCATCCCACCCCACAGCGGTCACCTCAGTGCCATAGTCAATCCTAGTCTGAGGGACACCAGGAGGCTCAGCCCCTCGGGAATAGCCCAGCCACACGGGGCTCTGCAAAGCCCAGAGCTCTCAGTACAAGCAGGGTGTGGCTTCAAGGCTCCCAGGGACCCCTCCCCTACCCAGAACCTGCCCAGCAGTTCGAGCAGAGAGTGGGCTTCAGGGGCTGGGCCCCAGCAAGCTTGAGGCTGGGCTTGGGGCTTCCCAGCACCAACCCCCCTCACCTGCCGGGGCCCAGCTAGGCTGCAGCGTCTCCTCGGCAACCGCAGCACCAGGACCGGCTGGGAGCGCCCAGTCTGCTGACGTGCTTCCCGTTACCAGGGAAACCAGGAATCCTGACTGGTCCAAGAGGCAGCACTGAGGGACAGGCAGTCCCCAGACCCAGGCTGCTGGGCAACCAGGCATGGAGGGCTGGGAGTGGGTGTGGTTACATCAAGGTGGCTGCATGACCTGGTGTGAGAGTCATTGGGGCAAGGTGCCTCACTGCCCTCAGCTTCCACATGAGGTGGGCCCGCAGAGGAGGGGCTCTTCTTGCCCATCCAGCCTCTAGGTACCCATTACTGCCTCTTTTTCCCCCACCCTCCCCTCCCCTCAGGCCCTAGGAAATTAGAATGCCTGCTTTTCCCCAGAGACCCTCCATCATCTTCAGGGCTCTCCCGCCAAACCTTCCAAGAACACCACATCCAGGGCAGCCGTGCCCCCCAGAGCCACACCCTTCTTCCTGAGGGTCATACACCCCCCTGAATCTGAGAACCAGTTCAGCCTCTTCTGACTGAGTCACACACACACCAATCCATCTGCCATCCCTGTCAGCCTGCACCTTCCTGCTTCAAAGAGCTTCATCCTTCCGATCTGTCCTGGAGAGGCCACTCTCCCCCCATGACCATCTGGGAGGCCCTTCTGGAGTCTGGCATTTCTCCCTCCAAGCACAGCCCCACCCTGGCCTTTGCTTCCACAGGCGCGTATTTATTCAGGAATGTACACTTTCACTCCTGCACGAATTCGTTCAGGCTACCTCCCCCCCACCCCCACCACCATCCAAAGGTTCATGTGTCATTCATTCATCCACGCATGCCTCCCTGGCTAAGCCAGATGTGGTCATCTGCTCAGAAGTCAGTGATGCTCTCCTTTTCCCCACCCCCACATATTCCTGTGGTCCAGATTACTAGTATTTTTCACCTGGGTCCCTGCAACAGCCTCACAAGTCGTCTCCCTCTTCCCATTTAGTCTCCATCAATCTGAGCTGCATGCTACAGCCCAAATTGCTGTTCCTAAATGCTAACCTTCTCTCCAGTTGAATACTCTAATTGTTTTCTCCTTGCCCTCAGGATAGAATCCACATTCCTCTACAGGGTTTGTGTGCTGTTACAGCCCCTGATCACCTGCTTCCTTACCTCTGACCACCCCCCACACTCCTGCTCTCTCTCTCCCTGCCGGGACTTGCCCCTTATCCTCTCTGAGCCCAGCCTCCCTCCCCTCAGTCTTCACCTGGCACCACCCAGTCCTCCTCTGGGCATCCGTATAAAGGTCCCTTCTCTAAACTGACCCACCCGCCCTCTCCCCCAGCACGCACACAGCCAGGGTGCGTGATGCCCGTCCTGTACCTCCCCCACCCCAGGGCTCAAACTGCCTGTTTACTTCTGTCTGTACACTAGATTGTGAGTGCCATGAGGGCGGGAACATCTGTCCCCTGTCGTATGTATTCTTGGCATCTAGGGCAAGGCCTGGCACTGAGTATGAACCCAACACAGGAAGGAAAGTTCATTCATTCATCATGTGTTCATCATTCAGTCATTCATTCGTATACGTATGCATTCAATCAATAGCTCTGTGGAGGTCCCAGGGTGGGAAGGGGAAAATCATGTGTGCTCAGTCCTACCCCATTCCTACAGGAGCCCAGACCTCCTCTGTGGCCTTCCTGGTCACAGCCGCACAGTCACAAAAGAGGAAGCAGTGACCCAGCCCCTTCTGCTACTCAATTTCCACAACCTCCAGCAGAGCTGGATCCTTGCCCATCCTCCTGCCACGCTAGCTCCCTTGCTGAGGTCGCTGCCCATACCTGACTTCCCGTTCCCAGCTCTTCAGCAGTTCTGCCCTCCCAGTCCCAGAAGGCTCATAGGAGCGGCCACCACAGTGACTATTCAGGGGCCCCAGAGCAACCAGGCTCTCCCTCATTTGGCCCCTGATTCATACCCCCCAAGGCAGAGGTTGCAAATAAGCAACCTGCACACTGATGTAAGCCTCAGATAGATTTTGTTTGGTCTGCATGGTGCTTTTTAAAAAAACAGACTCGGTGGCTAACATTTAGAAATTCGGATGTTTCACATGGATACATAGTTTTCAGTTTCCCTTGAAAAGTTACATGAACTGGCTCCACTGAGACTACATTTTCCCTCACCTAACCCTATAAATAACCAGCTGGAGTGGAGCAGTAGCTGTTCCCTTTAAAAGGGAACCAGGCAATGACCACCGAAGGCCACGAACATCCCTCTAAAGACAGGCGATCAGACTTTGTCTTTAGGAGAAGTCCTCAACACCACCAGTGAAGTGTTCTTACAAAAACAAAACACAAAAATCCCTTGAACCTGAATGTGATCAAGGCGCTAGAATTCACTGCCAATTTACAGGAAATCCAGGGGGAGAGGAACATGTTCAACATCACACAGGGAGGGTCTACAGATCCAGACCACAGAAAACCCACGACAAACAGCAGAGTGGCTTCAATTAAAACAACACCAACAACAAAACTGCGGGCACAAATACAGAGAGAGAGATGGATGGATAACATATAGATCAAAAGAAACTTTAAGACGTATCAACCACCTAAAGGTCAGTTCCTGTTTGGATACGGATGCAATGAATCAAAACTTTTTTTAAAGGGCGGGGAGAACACTTACTAGACAACTGGAAAATGTAAACATTGACTGGATATTTGATGATATTGAGGAATTACTGTTAAATTTCTATACACATGACATTGGTATTGTGGACGTTTTTAAAAAACAGTTTTATCTTTTAGAAATGCATGAATGAGTAGGGACTTCCCTGGTGGTCCTGAGGTTAAGACTCCGAGCTTTCACTGCAGGGGGCAACGAGTTCCATCCCTGGATGGGGAACTAAGATCTACATGCCACGTGGTGCAGCCAAAAAAAAAAAAATAGCACGAGAGAACATTTATGGATGTATTTGCTTCAAAATAACCTAGGCTGGGGCCCAGGAACAGGTGGGGGTATAGATGCAGCAAGGTTAGCCTTGTGTTGATAATTGTTGAAAGCAGGTCATGGGTAAATCAGGCTCATTATTCTATTATTTTTGTATATGTCTAAAAATGTCCATAGTAAGTTTTTTGAAAGAGAATGGCCTGCTGCCCTTGGCTCCTCTGAACCGCATGCTCCTTGCAAAGGTTCCCCAGTTTGGGGTCTGGGTAAGGTGCCTGCTGCCTGGTGCAGGAGGAGTCTTTCCTTACACTCCCATCCAGCCCAGGCCTGTGGCTGCAGCCCACCATCTCTGCCCTCTGCTCCTCAGCTCTGTCTGCATCTCTGTGTGACACTAGCAAATGCGGAGACTCAGCTTATTTAAACGGAACACATTCCATGGTCAACCCTTGGAGTCCTAATATCTATTCCCCCCACCCCAACAAAGCAGACGTTTATTCTTCCTTTGTTTCCTAACTTTTAGTCAATATCCTATTCTTGACAAAACAGTACTCTTGCAACACCCAGCAGGGTACTCTGCACGCAACACCCCGGTCTTTCCAAATACACGTCTGTGGGGAGGCGCTGCCTGTTAAAAACTGCCCGGAGTGCACCTGGGCTTGTCACGCTGTGTACGTCGGTGACAGCATAAGGGCCAAGAGCTCCAGGCTGCACTTGGACCTGGTTTAGATCTCAGATCTACTATGATCTCAGACTGTCTGTGAACTTGGGAAAGGACTAAAGCTCTCCAGGCCCCTTTTTCATCACCTTAGTATGGGCATAAACATGGTATCTACCTGACATTATAGTGCGGATTAAATACAATAACGCTGAGCACAGATCCAGTACCTGGTAAGTGCTCATAAACAGACCTAGCCCATCAGCCATCGCGGGTATCAACTTGTTCAAGCACTCTCTGAATGTAGAAAACCTGGGTATGGTTTGCTGAGGACTGAGGACATGGGCTCTGTGACTCACGTCCAGCCTCCGTATGCAGGGACCCACACTCTGCCCTCTTGCCCTCCCACGTTGCCCGTGTCAAGCTCCACAAGGTACCTGCGTCCTCCGGGGAGCCATAGGAGGGGCTGCCCTGGGATAAGGTGGCCCAGCTCGAGTCCTCGTCACTGGCTGCACTGTTCCGCATGCCAAACAGGAGGCTGGCACTCTTGCCGTGCTCTCGGGGACCATCTGCAAGGGCTTGGGGCCCTGGGGGCACCTCCGCACTCTCCAGGGGCTCCGGCAGCCCTGGGGGAGAAGACAAGTCCTCCTCCTCCTCCTCCTCCTCCTCTTCCTCATCATCCTCCTCGGCCTCTCCTGCCGCCTTCTCCTCTCCCTCATCTGGGCCCTGCTCTTGGGTGCTGAGGATCAGGCCGGGTCCTCGGAGCCCTCTGTTGGCCGCATTATGGGTGGAGAGCTCCAGCTCAGAGTACAAGTGCATCAGGCCTTTGGGGCCCAAGGGTGCCATCTCGGGCTCCTGGCTGGCCTCCTCTGCCAGGGTCAAGGTCACGTTGCGGTTCTGGTCACGGTGGGCCGTGGCAGCCCGCCGGAGCTGGTTCTGGCCCTCCTTTAGCCACTTGGCGTTGGCGGGGCCTGGCTCGGGCCCACCACCCTCCCCCATGGCGCTGCGCAGGTCCTTGGGTCCCACAGCCGTGGCCTGCAGCTTGGCGTTGAGCAGCTGGTTGTGGGCAGCGTGCAGGGGCAGGGGCAGGCTCAGTGCAGCACCTCCGTGGCTGTTGGCATTAATGGCCGACTGGCTCAGGGATGACGGAACAGACATGGCCTTGGCGGCTCCTGCAGGTGGGGAGGGGAGACCATATCCAGGTCAGGATAGCAGCACCCCTGCTTCTGCTCTAAGCCTGTGCCCTGCACCTTCCCGTCTCCCTACACTCAGCAGGCCAGCACACAGCACTGTGTCCTCTGAGCTATTTTCCCGGAGAATAACTGGGCTTGACTTCGGTCCACCATCACCACCACCACCCGCTCAACCACCAACCCCGTGCCCAAATCCCCAGCCCTGAGCATCCTGGGACAGCACAGCCAGCCCCTGCTTTGCCCTCACTCCCAATAGCAGAGACTCCACACAATGGCTCTCTGTGCATCCCCACCCCCAGCTCATCCGACTGGGGCTTATTGTGCCAGGGGCACAGCTGGTGAGGGACTGGCTCATGTGTTCTGGACACTGGACACTGCCTGCCCCCTTCCTCTTGCCACACTGCTATCCACAGCCCCACCACTGAGAGCTCCCCACCCTCTCTTCCTATCATCATAAATCACTGGGCCCAATCAGCCCCCAAGCCCACCCCACACTAGGGACCGTTAGGAAAAGAGAGAATGAGCTGCAGACCAAGCCCTCAAGGGCAAGGTCCCGGGAAGCAGGTCACAAAGGAAGGGCCTTCAGCTCCAATTCATGGCTCCTCTGACCAGCTGAAGCTACATGTTGGTGACTGTTGCTATAAAGTATCTCACCTTGGGTACCAATTCCTCTGCCAGCCCCTATAATGCCCCACTCCTGGGTCACTGCAAGAGCCTTTGATCTGGATCCTCCAGCCCTTCAGGTCTTTGCCCAATGTCACCTTTTCAGTGAGGCCTTCCCTGAATGCCCTTTGTAAAACTGTAGGCCACCATCTCCCCTCCTAGCAATCCCCAAACTCTCCCCAGCATCTAGCACCATCTGACAAGCTAATTTATTATTTACTTTATTTAATGATTGTTTGCCCATGACTATAATTTCAGTTCCATGGTAGTGAGGATTTTGTCTTTTTTTTTTTTTCAGTGCAGTACGCCTAGAGCTTAGCACAGTGCTGACACAGAGCAAGAACTCAATAAATATTTGTGGAATCAATGTATGAATCTGCCCTCCCATCTTCCCCAGGCCCTGTTCAGCATCTCCTCTGCCAGTTTCAGAAAGCACACTGTGGTCATGTTACTACATCTCAGCCACCGCTCATGGTGTCCCAACCAAACTCCACCTGCCCTTCGGGTTAGGGGTTCTTCTGTCCCACAGTGACAGCCCACCCCTCCTGCCCCCTTGGATCCCCTCCTGCATCCTCAGAAGCCCTTTGTGGATCAACTCCTCCATCTATCATCCTTCCAAACCCATCACCCTAATGATTAATCCCACCCTCAAAACCCCACTCCATCCTCCCTATCTCCCTGACTTTCCGCTGCTGGCCTTCTCCCCTTCTCTGACCCCCACTATAATGTGCTCACTCCCTGGACCCTCCCTGGCCACCCCCCTCACAGTTTGTTCTCCCTGACCAACCACCATCCAACTCTCTCTCATCCTGACCCTCTTAGACAGCCCCTACCACTCCATCCTCCCCTCCCTGATACCCTTACTCAGAGTTCTCTCTTCCTACTTGACCTCCCCCTAACAAGCAACTCTCCCCAACTGACTGCCCCCCATGCACACCTTTCTCTCTGACTCCCACTGCACAGTTCTTTCTCCTCAATTTCTTACCCGAGAGGTCTCCACCTCCCTGTTCACCCTGAGTTCTTTCTCTCCTTGAACCCACAGCCCCAGTTCGCTCTGCCTCCTCAGCGTAGCTCTCAACTCTGAGCACAGGCTGCATGGAGGTGTTTAGGCTGCCTGGCAAGGCTCAGCCACTTCCCAGGGGCAGTGCAGGGCCCTGAGGCAGGAGCCGTAGCTCGCCTTTCCATCACTTCCAACTCCTCAGACCCTAGCACAATGCTATCCACACATCTGTGAAATAAATGAAAAAAGGTTCCTGTCCACGTGTCTGCCTCACATGTAACTTACTGCCAGTCTGCTTAGTATAGCTCTACCTGGGCAATGAGAAATCTCGTGGTCACCAGCATAGAGGAGAAAAATAAACGGCTCTGCCTCTACCCAGAACCACAGTAATCTTCCAAAAATGGAAATCAGATTGTGTCACTCTCCAGCTCAAAAAATTAGATGGCTACCGCTGCCTTTAGGATGGTGTCTGCACTCGTTAGCAGATCACCAAGAGCCTCCTTGATTCAATCCCTATGACCTCTCAGCCTCCTCCCCCCTCCTGCCTCCTTCCCACCTTACACTCCAGCCACAGGAAGTATGGTGGATTCTAGAACACATGTCACACCCACACAGCCCTGGCCCTCTCTTTACACTGATCCCTCGGCTTGGAATCCCGTCTCCCCTTGTGAGGACCTCTGCTCATGTTTCAAAACTTGGCTCAGCCATCACAGCTCCTAAGCAGGAAGTCTTTTCTGTTCAGCCCCCTCTCCCCATCCTCACGTGCCCATTCCCTCCTTGTCTCACAATACCCAGTGCCGCATTCTGTCCGAACACCTGAGACCGTGTCTCATTCAACGTCACACTCCATTACCAAAGGGAGTGCATTGTGCATCTTCACAGAGTGGGTCCCTGGTCAGGATGGAGGGGTGAGAGGAATAGAAACTAGGAAGCTCAGAACTAATTGGGAACAGACACGGAGACAGGCTGGTGTGGCCTCATGGTCTGGGGATGGGAGTGTCAGGGAGGTGCTGGAGAATGATGAAGGGTCCCTAAGAAGGAAGTAGGATGGGGTCCCGGACAGGTGAGGCCTGAGATCTAGGAAAAAAGGGAGGCAGGGAGTTAGCTTAAACTGACATCCTGGCTCAAAGGCTGTTCCTTTGAGTGGCATCTCCATGAGTTTCAGGAGATGGAAGAACCCATGACTCTGCCAGGCTCAGAGCACTGCAGGGATGACAGGCCCTTCTCTGAAGCAAGAGTGTACGGAGCCAGGTTGCTCAGTGCTCAGGCCAGGACCAACCTCCTTCGCATTTGGAGGTGTGGTCTGGGAAGGGCACATGCCCGTGAGGCTGGGACAGTGAAGAGCCAGGGTGACTTCAGGGCAGCCCTGCCCATCTGGTCACGGGGGCAGAAAACACTGCAGGAGGAAAAGATCTGCTGTGAATGAGTGCTGAAGCCTGAGCGTCTAGCCCGAGGCATTGCGGTCTCCTTCACCTCACTTTTTAAGGTCAAAGGATGACCAGCTGCCCGATATCAAGAAGGCGCACAACCCAACCTCTCCCCTCTCACTGGTGCTACCCACACCTGCAGCCTCTCAAAGGATGGAAAGAGCCAAATGGATTCTGGCTCAAGGCATGGAGCTAGGTGGAGCCCTCAGGGCAGGAACTAAAAGAGTGGCCATTAAGCCTGAAGGGGCTGATAGGAGACCACAGGGGTATGGGGTGAGTCCTGCTCAAGGTCAATGGTCTTCTAACCTGACCGCTTACTACATGCCAGGCACTGTGCTAGGCATGGGGGGTGCGGAGTGATGAACAATAAAGAAATGGCTCTTCACCAGTGGAACTCACAGTCTAGCAGGGAAACAGTCACTGAACATCTTCTTACAATGCAGTGTAATGGCAGTATCTAGCACCCTAAGCACTTCCTATTTGTTGAATAAATGCTTGACTATTTTAATGGGGAAAGAAGAGGGCACTATGGGAGCCCGAGGCTTACTTTAGCCAAGATGTCAGTGAAGACCTGCCTGAGACAAGAACACAGTTCTCCTTGGACCACCCCCCTTCACCATCCCTCCCTCGTAGAGGATGACCCCCCCCCCCCCACTCCCAATTCATGGAGGAAATGGAAGCCATCAGCCAGAGAACATCCTCAAACCTACAAACTTACTGACTCAGCACCTATCCTTTTCTCTCCTTTTTCCTAAAACCAGCTGCTTCACCTGTCATTTAAATCCTTCCTTTCATGCCTTTCCAGGAATTTTATACCACTGTTAATCCATTTTTTCTTCTATCCAATCAACCCCTCCTCAATGGGATCCTCCATCTCCCAGCTTAAACACAGAATCTTTCTTGACCTGACACTCCTCCAGTGCCACTTGATACTCTTTTTCCTCCCTGACACCAGCAAACTTCTTGAAAGAGCCGTCTTTACTCATGGTTGCCATGTCCTCACCTGGGTCTCATTCTTCAACTCTTCCCAGTCCTGCTTCCACTCTCAACATGCCTCAGTAACAGCTCCTACCAAGGTCAGCATGACCCCTGTGTCATTTAACCCAACAGACACTTGGAGTCCTCATCCTGGTTGTACTCTCAGCAGCACCTGACACCATGGGCTTCTCATCCAGCTTTCATCCATGGCTTCCACACGCTACCTCTGCCTGTCTTCTTCCTGCACTCTAGTTACTGTCTAGTGGTTTCTTATACTCCTTTGCTGGCTCATCTTCCTCTGCTGGCCATTACACGTTGGAGTTTCTCACAACTTGTTCTTATGCCCTTTTCTCTTTCTCACCCAATATTTGATACAGGTATTCATTCATGCCCATTGCTTCAGTTGCCCCTACAAACTAATGATTCCCGAAAGTACACCTCCATTTCAGACCCCTCATCTGAGCTCCAGACATACACATTTAACTTTCTACTCCACTTGGATGTCTCAAAGGCCTCTCAAACCAACACATCCACTCACGTTTCTCTCTCTCACCCCCTAACCGGTCCTTTCAGGATCCTGGCTCATGGAATGACATGACCACTGGCTCTGTTCTGTAAACCAGAAGTAGGGATACCATTCTTGATACCACCTTCTCCCTCACTCCCCACGTTCAATCCATCCCCAAGTACTAATGATTTTCTAGCCAAGAAAATTTTTGGATTTGATCGACTCCCTGCATCCACTACCATCAACAGTCCACACCAAGGACAAAGACTTTAAGATCAAAATTCTTAACATAGCCTAAACTGTCCCGCTCAGCCTGGCCTCTGCCTTCCTCTCCAGCTCTGGCACTCTGCTGTCCAGCAGCACTGGCCTTCTTTTCATTCCTCGAAGACATCATGCCTTCTCCTTCCACAAGGTGTTTGCATGTGATTCCCCTTCTGCCTGGAACCTCCTTCCCCTACCCTCTCAGCCTAACTCCTACTCACCCTTTGCCTCTTACGTCAAATGTCATGTTCTCAGAGACACCTTCCTTGACCCTCTCTCCCTACCCTAGTTCAGCTTAGCTTGTGCTCTTGTGTGTTCTCCAGGCTCCTTTCACTTTTCCCTTCATGGTATTTATTACATTTATAATACTATTCTTTTCTGATTTTCCCCGTAAACTGTCAGCTCCATGGGGACAAAGACCCAGTCTATTTTGCTCATATCTTCAGTGCCTAATAGTACCTGGTATATATTAGGTGCTCAAAGCATATTTATTGAATGAATAAATGATCAGATAGATGCTTTTTTTTTTAAAGGAAAACACTATGTTAGAGTATTAAGGGGAGGTAGGCAAGAGGGTATGTGATCAGAGCAATCAAGGAGAAAAGGAGGTGTGTGGCCTCGATTAAGTTTTGCAGTAGTGGGTGAGATGGGGTGAAATGAATGGATTTGAAAAGTACTTAGGTAGTGGATGTGACAGAACTTAGTGACATAAGATGCACAGAGTGAGACAGAGAGATAGATTAATCTAGAATGTCAGCCAGGATTCCAGCTTGGGTAGCTGATTGGAAAGTATCCATTTCTGAGAGTTGAAGGAGGAACAGATTTGGAAGAAGGGTAGAGAGGGAACACAGGAAAGATGATATAGCCTGGGATCAGTAAGTTTGGAATCCCTTTGGACTTCCAAGCGGATGTCATGAGGCCAGTTGGGTACTGAGTCTGGAGTTCAGGAAAGAGATCTGGGCAAGATGTATAAATCCAAGAATCATATATATATATCATATATATATGATATATATATATGAAATTTGAAGCCTTGAAAGTGAATAAAATACCTGAGGAGAAAGTGCGGAATGACAGAAGATAGCCCAGGAAAGAATCAAGAGCCTCACCAGCATCTAAAGAAAGGAGAATGAGGTAGCAAACAAGATTGAGAAGGAGCAGACAATGCTGCAGGAGAGAAACCAGGAAAATGTTTCAAGGAGAGTTGACAGACACCACTGACACTAGGAAATGGAAAGGGGATAACAGGAAAGTGTCCATTGGATTTAGCCACAGGGAGGTCTCCAGTGACCTTGTCTTAAGCACTTCCCGTGGGTGCGAGAGACAGACGACCCAGTGATGTGAATGAATGGGAAGTGAGGAAATAAAGACATCATGTGTCGAAGGGGTTCTGGCTTTAAGGAGTGGAGAGAGCTGGGACTCTGAGGGGCTGGGAAAGCAAGAAACGTACAGGCACATTCAAAATAGGTTCGAAATATCCTCTGAATTGGCAGTGGGAAAACTGCTCCTAATGAGTGCTCCTGCCAGTGCTAGGCCTCCTGGCTGAGCTGGGGACACAGCCGGCCCCAGGGCACACCCCTCGGTCGCCGAGGGCAACCGAATGCAGCTTGACAGATTACAGGCCAGGGACCCTGCAGGAATCCGTGTAGCCTCCCGGCCCACCTCACCCCACGTCCCCTTCCCAGTCCTTGACCTCCCATCCCCCATCCTCTACTCCCCATCCCCCATCCTCCATCCCCCATCCTCCATCCCCCACCGCCCCTCGCTTCCCGTCCCTTATCTGGCTCCCTATGCATCCCGGAGGGGCAGGAGGCAAAGGTCGGGGAGGGGACGGTGTGAGGACCGAAGCAGAATCGGACCTCGTAAGGAGGTGGGGTGAGAGGGACGAGAGGGTGGTCGGGATACGCGGAGAGACGGCCGCCCGCGGGGATGGGGCCTGGCCGGGGGACGCGGGCCACCGCGGGGCTCGGGCTGCGGGGTTCGCCGGCCGCTGGGGGCCGGGATCCGACCGCCCGGACTGGGCCGGGCAGGGGCAGCTCCTACCTGCGCGGGGAGGCCCCAGGCCCAGGTGGCGGAGGTAGCTCAGGCTGCGGGGCTCGGCCTCCGCGGCGGCTTCTCCATCACAACATCCCCCGCCCAGGAGCGCGCGGGCCGCGGGGCCGCGCCCGGAGCGGCGGAGGCGCGCGCGGGGCAGTGGGTGGGGGAGGGGCGCCATCTTGGGCCGGGCTCGGGCCCGGGAGCGCGAGCCCCTCCGGGGCGGCACCGGCGGCAGCGGAGCAGAGGGCCCCTCCCCACGGGACCCTCGGGCCTCACTGAGCCCCGCGGCCCAAACCCCGTCGCGGGCCGCCATCCCTGCGCCCGGGTCCCCGGGTCCCCGGGTCCCAAGGCGCTGCCCCGGCCTCCGTCGACCCCCGCCCAGCCCGGCACCGCCCTCCGCCGCGAGGCCCCGGACTCACCCTGCGCGCCCCGCAGGGCCCTGGCCCCGCACGCCCGCGGGGCGACGCACCGACGAGGTTGGAGCGAGAGCGGCTGTGGCGCTGCCCGGGCCGCGGCCGCGCGGGGAGGGGCTCGGAGGAGGCAGCCTGCTCCGCTCCTGCGGCAACACTGCCTGACGTCCTGGTGAAGTGATGAGGGCACAGCGTTGGTGATAATAATAGCTCGTATTTATTGACCGCTTACTCGGTGCCAGGCTCTGTGTTAAACCCTTTATGTGCATTCGTCCTCACATCAGCCCTGTGAAGTCGCCACTGTGATTAGCCTCAGTTTTCAGAGGCAGATGCTGAGGTTCAGAAAGATAAAGCGACTTGCCTGCAGTCTCAGGTAAGTGGGGAAGTCGAACTGGAACCCAGTTGTTTGTTCACACCCTACCCCTGCTGCTGGACATGAAACTGTGACACCGAGGCCTTGCAGACGTGAAGAATGAATCGTTTCCTGGTAGAAATTCACAAGAGGGAAGGAAGAAGGGGAGAATGTGGATGAAAAGTGTGAAGGAAGGAATGGTGGGGCCCAACATTGAACAGACTCCCTGGATAGTGGGAATATTATCATCCAGAAACCCTCTCCTGGCTCATTCCTCTAAGGCAGAGGTTCTAATTTATTGTGCCTACTAACTACTGAGCAACTGACTCAAGATGCCCTCGAGGTACCTAAAACTAAAAATGTCCAAATCTAAATATCTAAATTCATTGTCTCATTCCCTTTATTGGCCTTCTTAGAAGTTTCACTGGGGTGAAAAAGAACCTTCCCCAGTGCATGTGTGCACGAACACACACACACACACACATACACACACACACACACACACACACACACGACTGGTTGCAGCTTCCCTTTATCCATCCCAGTGACTGGTAACACCATCTACTGCTTGCCTAAGCCAGAAGCCTCAAGATCATCTTTGACTACACTTTCACTTGATTCGAGGTGAATATAAATGTTTTAACTTTTTGTTATGGAAAATTTCAAACATATAAAACAGAAGGAGACAGAATAGTATAATGAACCCTTATATACCCATCACTGAGCTTCAAAAGTTATCAACTCTTGGCCAAGAATTTATCTTGGTTTGACAAACTTCTATGATCTGTGAACCATGTACCAAGTCCCGAGCTAGGTCCCAGGGACCCAAAGATGAATCAGATTTGACTGTCACTCAACCTGGAGGGTATAGCATATGACCTTTGTCCTTGAAAGATGAGTAAGAGTTACCCAGAAGAAGAAAGGTGTCCTCCTTTATTTGATCATTCTATCTCAACAAATAATTATCATGTGGGAGGCACTGTCCTTGGTGCTAGGAACTTGTAAAGAAACAAGATTGAATCCTTGCCCTCAAGGAACTTGAATAACAAGAGAAAGAGATATTAAATATATGATTAGAAATGTGATGAGTATTTTAAAGATGTACACGATGCTATGTGAGTGGACTAAATTTGGTGGGGGAGTTTGGGAAAGCTTTCACAAGGAAGTGGCACTTATGTGAAGGGAAGAGGTGAAGGAGATAGAGGTTTATCCAGGAGAAGAGAAAATAATTCCAAGTCAAAGGAGAAGTCCAAGAAGGCCAGTATGGGTTGGAGAAGAATGGCATAAGGTGAGGTGGAAAGGTGGACAGGTGCCAAATAAAGGATGGCCTTGTCTGTTAGGCTTAGGGTTTTGAACTTTGTTTTAAGGACAATGGAAAATCATCAAAGGGCTTGAGGCAGGGGAGGGGCGTGTTCACCCTTGCACTTTAGAAGATCACCTCTGGCTGCTAAGTGGAGGATAGAAAGCAAAACTGGCAGCATGGGGGCCAGTGAGAAAACAATTGATGTAGTCCAGGTGGGAGATGACTATAGCGATGGGAGTAGGGATGGAGAAAATTGCATAAGTTTAATAAATATTCAGGAGGTAGAATTCACAAAAACTGATGATCAGTTGATTGATTGGCCATGGTAGTATGAAGGAAATGATGACTTCCAGATTTCTGTTTGAGCAAATGAAAAGAATCCAGAAATGTCACTCATTGACAAACAGCCCGCCAAAATACTTATCTTACCAATCCCATTGAGCAGGTTGGCTGCAACATCCAGGGAAGTCTCTTCAGGTGATCCGAGGCTCACAGACAGGATGGGGAGAGGAGTTTAATTAGCTAAGATGAAGAAAGGGAAATGTACAGCTCACACACTGTGCAGTTTGACTCACACACCGTCTTCCTGCATCCCTGATCTCCTAGGTCTGCAAAGCCACCTGATTGGTAGGGCGTCAACCTGTGCCCTTCATCCATCCTTTCTCTGTTGTATCTCATCCCCCCTTCTAATGCTTTCCAGAGCAACCAGTAGCCTATGAGCCATCTCATATGCTATGTGTGGTTTTTACCAACATGGGTCCCTCTGAGGCAGGAAACTTTTTAAATTATTACCTTGGACCTATCAGGAAAAATGAATTAGAAGCAAATCCATCCAGAGTCATTTACCAAGAGTACTGGCTTTATGCTATTTGGTTTGATAGATCAGCCTGGTGGACATCTGCATTACCAGGCCGTTGGCACCCAAGTCACCTACAGGAAAGAATAGAGCTTGCAACTCAATTAGCAGTAAAGACACTTTTGGAGCAAAGGCAGCCTTTTCTACCATTACATGTAAATATTATTTTGATACTGTAATTTTTCTTGTAGTTGATCCAATAAACCCTCTTTCTTTAGGGTGGCTGTTATCATTTGGGAAATCTATAAGAAGTAAAATCTTCCTACGTATTATATGCACTGGAATTCATAAGTCAGTTGCTAGTCCTGGCAAGGACTTCCTCAACACCCTTCTTCAACAGGACTGTTCTAATAAATACATTCCCAGTAAGAGCACATAGAATGAGAAAAGAAAAGGATGGAGGACTGATCTCTGAGAATGCTAGTATTTGGTGAGCCAGTAGAGGAAAAGAAGGCCAAGAGGAAAGCTGAGAAGAAACAGATAAGAGAAGATCAGGAGAGAGTAATGTCATGGAAGAAATCCAAGAGAGAAAAGACTTTCAAGGAGGAAGATGTGGTCCACAGCATCAAATGCAGCAAAGATTTCCAACAAGGTCAAGGCAAAAAAATATCCTCTGAATTTGGCAACATGAAGGTCATGTATCCCCATGCTATGATCTAAATCAGCAGAAAATGGAGGCAGAGGCCACAATGCAATGAACTGGACAAATGAAAATGAGGAAGTACCATAAATGTGCAGATCCTCCTTTTCAGAAAGTTGGAAGAAAGAATAGACAGTAGCTGAAAAGTGATGTAAAGTTAAAGATTCTGGTTTTGTCTTTTAAAAAAAAAAAGATGATGGAGACTTGAACATGGGTATAAACTACAAAAAGATAGTGGTAGAGAAGATAAATTTGAAAGTAAAGAAAAAAGATGAGCTATGGATTGAGATCCTGGAGGTGATGAGAGGAGGTGGGATCAAGGACTCATGTAGAACTGGACACCCGAACTTTATAGGCTGAAGGGATGGGGTGAGGATAGGGGGAAGCTAGGGTAATTAATAAGGTGGGAGCAGGCAAGAGGTTAAGGTATTTCATGCCAAGTGACATCAATATTTTCAAAGTCATTAGCTGAGTAAAGGAAAGAGGGTTGGATGGAGAACAAGGAAAACCTTACAAGATAAGTATTATCCTGTCATGAACAAGTTGTTGTTGCCTTTGTTTTTATCAGTGTAGCATCTTTCTCCCCCTCTAATTGGTAACAGCACATCAGTTTTCTTTGAAGACCCATCTCCTCCCCACTCTTAGTCTGTGTGCTACAGATGGGAATCATTCCAGCTCTACAACCCACTTTAGTGTTGGGCTCCTAAACCATGATCAAGTCAAAGTGATCAATTCAGAGATAGGCATCTGACTAAATTTGAGCCAGTGAAACTCAGAGCCAGGAATTTTCCTTCAACTTTTGGGCAAGAGGTACTGGTAAAGTATAAGCCTGGTTCCTAACTTGCCATGAGGAGGGATAAGCCTGAGAATGAAGCCAACTCAAAGAAAGCAGAGCTAAGAGATGGAGAGAGATAGATGCTTGATAACATCACTTTCATACCTTTGTTTACCTTTTCCCGAAGTTACATATGTTGATCATTTTTTTTTTGGCTTACACCACTCTGAGTTGGGTTTTATTGCTTGCAACCAAGAGTTATGACAGGTATACAAGGCCCATATTGCCTGTTGGTACTCGGCCCCACCTCCAGACTTCTGTAATCTCCACCATATCAACAAGCCTGGAAATCTGAAAACTGCATTTCTCAGATTCCTTTGCCGCTTCACTCCAGTTAGGTTCTGCCAATGGGAACCCTCACTTGAGGAAGATGGAAGGAAGGGAAAAGTCGTTCTGCTTTTGGCAATGCCTCTGGCAACATCAGCAGCAGCGGTTCCAACCTAGCAAATGTGGAGGCCGGTCCAGTAGCGTCAACAATACAAATTCCAGCTGCATCAGCAGCCCGTGCCAATTTGTGGGTTCTCCCTCCTTGATCTTTGGGGGTACCTTTTCTCCCTGTTGCTCCTCTAAGCCAAGATTAATGGTAGTTTCCTGGTCTCTGGGTAACCCTTCTTTCCCTCTTGTGCTTCTACTTATCTCCCCTACAACTTTGTAACAAATTATTTACATTAAATCCTCTACTTGGAATATCTAGAGTACTTTCTGTATCCTTATTAAACAGTGATTGATACAATACACATTTTCCTATTTTGCATACACATGTGCGTGTACACACATAGACACCGCACACAAGGCTCAGGGAGGGTGAGTTTCTCAAATCTACAGACTTAGTAAGTGGCCTAGCTGGGACTGGAGTTCAGACAAGTCAGACTCTAAAGTTCTCACTCTTTCTCTGGCCTAAAGTTAGCTTTTGTTCTTTTGTTTTTTATGGTTAGATTAAATAGAAGTTAAAGGGGACAGAGAAATAAAGGCATTGTTAAGAAAGTTGTTCAGATGATCAACCTTGATGTTCAGTTTTGGTAGGAAAAAGAATAGCCTTTAGGGAATGGAGGACGGGGAGATAATAAAGGGATCAAAACCTCTATCACATCAGAGAGCAGGAGAGCGAGAATGAGGTTGCCAGGTTGGCAGAGAGAAGCAGGAAGATAAGGATAAGAGGCTGTGGTCACCAGGCAGATGTTGGGACTTAAGGAATTTCTTCACAGGTGTAGCAATTGTGAATGAGGACTAGGGTCTGAGTTTGGGTGACTGAAGTGGGGACTTCAGCAAATGAGGACACAGTCAGGAGGTTGGTAGATAATGGCCATGAGAGTACTGTGGCTCACTTGCTTGATGCCAAAGGAAGAGGAATTTAACCTAAACAGACAAAAGAGAAATGGCATAGATTTCTTTCATGAGTGTATGGGACTCATGCCAATGCTGAGATGCTTCACATCTACCGGAAAGGAATAGGGCCCTGGAGCAGAGGCTGGTCTCAATTAAAGTTGGAGGTAGAGATAGAGGAGCACATTAACTGTGGAGGGTGTGAAGAATATAGAGAAGCTTATCGACCACGGAGTGTGCATTCGAGATGGCAGCATGGAAAGTATGGGAAGAAGAGGCACAATGATGAACAGGGAAAAGGGCTGTGGAGCAGTTTGGAGGTGAAATTCTTCATTCTGCCTCACCCTCCCATCCAGTCCATCAGCAAGTGCTACAGACTGTCATCTAAATCATTTTTAATCTGCCTACTTCTCTTCATCTTCACTGCACCAGTGTCCAGGCCTCCATGATTTACCACCTGGACCATAGCACCAACTCCTCAGTGGCCTTCTCACACCCACAGCAGTCTCCTACCACCCAGGATCCACTCTGCAACAGGCAGAGTAATCTTTCTAAAATGAAAATCTCATCACCTCACTCCTTTGTCTAAAATCCCTTGGTAGGTCTCCATTGCCCCAAATATAGACAAAATCCAAGCTTCCTAGCCTGACATGCAAGCCCCCCATGAGCTGAGAAGCCCCTGACTCCTTCTCAAGCCTCATCTCCCACCAGCCTGTCACTCATCCCCTGTACTCAGCCCTGCTGAGTAGTTGCAGTTCCCACTCCTGGCTCTTCTTTCTTTGTGTTGCTTCCTCTGTCTGTAATTCACCCTGCATGGTAGTGCATAGCAGGCAATGAATATATATATTTTACTTAAAGATTGCATACATTCTACTCATCTTTTAAAATTCAGCTCAAGTGTAATGTCATAGATGAAGCCTTTCCTAACCCCCTCTCCATCTACATATCACTGGCTCCACTTTCATTTGCGTATGTAGTCTTCCATCTTAAGGCCTGTCTCACTCTGTTGCATTTATCTGATGCCTTGTGTGTCCCCGTCCTGACTGTGTAGAGTGGCAGGCCTTGGCAGCAGGGACTGTCTGACTCATCTTTTTATCCACTGCCTAACACACTGCTGTGAACATAGGAGGTGCTAAGTGTGTGGACGGAAGAAGCATGAGTTGGACCTTGTCTGGGAGTCCTTGGACACAAGCTAGAAGCTTCCCTGCAACAGGGCAGATGGGAGAAGAGATGGAAGAGGAGACATAGTTCTCATTTCTCAACGGCGAGGAGGAAGTTAACCTTGAGTATCCATCAGAGTTGCTGGATAACTGTTTAGACACCTCCAGGCTCCCTGACATGATGCAGTGATGGCCCCATAGGTGACACATTGACTGAATAAGGCTCAGAACTGAGACTCTGGCCTTGTCCTCACCCCTCAGGCTGCAGGAGGGACAGCAGCCCTGTGAGGAGAACCATCCAGACATCTTCAGGTTTGGAGGAGAAAGCTCAAGACACTCCTTGGAAGTGGATCCCGCAGCCCTGGTGCCTGGCCCCTAGCTTTGTTCCCAGCCCCAGCCAACCTCAAGTCCCGGGTGGACCCTGATCTAAGAGGCCCGGGTTCACCCCCTGCTTCCCTTCCCAGCCACAGAGGCTGGGGAAGGAACCTGAGGCAGTTCTCCTGAACCACAGGGTCCTCATGCCTGTTGGGAGCCACTCTACGGCCTGGCCTCCCAGGGCAAAGCTTGTCTGTCTGCTCTTCTACCCACCAAAGCCCCACAGGGCAAGGGGCCACCAGGTCAGGAGGGGCTGGCCCTAAACCAGGAGGGGCCATGGGCCAGAGTGTGGGTATCCTTTCAAGGCCCTTTCCAGAGTGAATCCAAGAGATGGGTTGAGTCCATGCTTGTCACTGGGAGGTGCCTTCCATTTTATGGAAGAAGTCACTGAGGCTAAGATATGGAAGCTCAGAGTGAGGGCCCCATGCTAGAGTCTGAGGCTATGTTTTTGAGCCTAAAACAAACAAACAAACAAGCTTTCAAGCTCAGCTAGGTTGGAAAGGTAGAGGAGGGAAAGGGTCTTACCTGAGACCCAGTTGCCTGTAGCCCAGGCCAATCCCCAGTCAGATGGTTGTCAGTAAGTTTGAAGCCTAAAGCCTTGGTCACCTTATGACCAGAAAAGAACAAACCTCCACCCAGACCACATTCGCTGGGCTAGATGGTGCAGATACCCAGGGGAGTTAGCCAGCAGGACTCCCCAAAGGCTGTGTGACATTTTGCAAATGTGTTTCATGGTGCCAGGTCCCTGAATCAGTCCCTTCCCGCTTTCCCTAGCTTGTCTTAGGTGAGTGAAAACCATCTGTTTTCATTCCACCTGTTATGCCTAACTCATAGCAACCAAAACCTTGTCTTCTGGTGTGATGCTGCCTGAACCCCTGGACCTACAATTTGAGGGCCCCCCACGGCAGCGCTGAGCCAATCCGTTTTGCACACTCGTAGCCGCCTCCAGCCCTACTTTCCCAATGTCCTGGGGCCAAGCTGCGGTCAGTTATCAGCAGGCGGGGGCAGAGTCCCTGCTTTACTTTTTATTGATATGTAAACACAGGGGTTCCTTTCTCTACTTTTGTTCCTCTGTTCCCCTCTGTGTTGATAGTCTGAAGGAAGCCAGTTTATGACTGGGATTCAGGAATCACCTGTGCAGAAATGAGGTTTGTCCCTGAGCCCTCCCCTCCCTTGTCTCCTGCAGCCTTTTTTCTTTTTCTTTTTTTTTTAATTTTTGTCCTCACTGCTAGGCATGTGGGATCTTAGTTCCCCAACCAGGGATCAAACATGACCCCTGCATTGGAAGCACGGAGTCTTAACCACTGGACCCCCAGGGAAGTCCCCCGCAGCCTCTTTAAGAGCCTCAAAAGAGAGGTTACAAGCTTCTCAACTCAAAGAAAGAAATGAGATTGTCGCACAACCAAGGCTCTTTGGTTCAAGCGAAGAAGCACTCTGGCTTTATTTTAAGGAAAACCGGGAGAAGGAGCTGGGCCAGACCCACATCAGGAGTGCTGGGGGTGAGAGCAGCCCAGGAGGCTGTTTACTTTCTGGGGCTGGGGAAGGGCCTTGGCCGTGGTCAGTTTCTCCACGTCTTTGTAGCAGTACAAATTGGGGCCTTGGATGATGTACAAGCCAAGACCACTGGCAGAACACGAGTTGGGGCCCAGAGACTTTTCTGTACACAGGGCCCCATCGACCTTCTCATGGGGCCAAGTAAGCTCTGTCCACGTGGCTTGAGCTCCTAACTTCAGGTCCAGCCACCACAGCTGCCGTCCTGGGAAGAAACACCAGACATAACATGGCTACTATGTCGTGGGTATCCTGACCTGGCCCTTCTCACACCCTGATGAGAATTTGTGATGTGGAGAAGTAGCAGAACAAGCCACCCCTCAGCACCGGACACCCCTCACCTGCCATGATGTAGAGGTGAGAAGACCCAGGACAGGTAAAGGCTGCATCCACAGTATCGATGTTGATCCCATGAGGGCTCCCAAATTCCTTCTCCAGCCGCTTTGGATAACCCTCTACTAAGATATAGCCTCTCTTTGTGAGGAAGATATATACCTGAGTGCCCTGGAGGACAAAGGACATTAATCAGCACAGAGCTGGGTGTTTTCGCAATCTCTACCTCAAGCATCTCTCCCAACACACACCTGGATCAGATAGAGCTTATCATCCCAGGAGAAGGCAGCATCCACTGTTGAAGGACCTTGGCGCCACAGATGGCCAATGGGCCATCTATGCCACCCATCCCGGCTGGTGTCCAGACGCCAGTAGTTCAATCCTGTGGGGTAGCAGAGGTACCTCTATTGCTGGTGGTAAAAGGCCAAGCAGTGAAGAGGCAAGTGACAGATGCAGGGGTGAGTGTGAGAGGGAGGAGAGGATGCATCCAGAGGCCAAGAGGGAAAAGGCCAAGTGAGAAAGAGTAGAGCAGGACTTGGTTGGAAAAGTTGGGCATGTGACCTGATTGGAACTGAAGTCAGTAGGGGCCTGATGGAAGGGCAAGCTTGGAGAACAGTAGCGAAGTTACCAGGTAAGGCCAATGTCATGGGGTTTGGTGGGGGCTCCTTATGCATCTCAGATACCCGTGTACAGAGATGCTACAATAAGACGGTGGCCAGAAGTTAAAAGGGGACTTCTCTGGTGATGTAGTGGTTAAGAATCCTCCTGCCAATGCAAGGGACACAGGTTCGATCCCTGATCCAGGAAGATCCCACATGCCGTGGAGCAACTAAGCCTGTGTGCCACAACTACTGAGCCTGTGCTCTAGAGCCCACAAGTCACATCTACTGAGCCCATGTGCCACAACTACTGAAGGCCACATGCCTAGAGCCTGTGCTCCGCAACAAGAGAGAAGCCATTGCAATGAGAAGGCTGTGCACTGCAACAAAGAGTAGCTTCTGCTTGCCACAACTAGAGAAAGCCTGTGCACAGCAACGAAGACCCAGTGCAGCCAGAAAAAAAAAAAAGAAAAGAAGTTATAAGAAAAGCAGATGCAGAGAATGGACTAGAGGACACGGGGTTGGCGGGGGGGGGGGGGGGGCCAAGGGGAAGCTGGGTTGAAGTGAGAGAGTAGCACAGACATATTTACACTACCAACTGTAAAATAGATAGCTAGTGGGAAGTTGCTGTATAACACAGGGAGATCAGCTCAATAATGGGTGATGCCTTAGAGGGCCAGGACAGGGAGGGTGGGAGGGAGTCGCGGGAGGGAGGGAATATGGGGATATATGTATAAATTCACTTTGGTGTACCTCAAAAGCTAGTACAAGGGTGTAAAGCAATTGTATTCCAATAAAGAGCTTAAAAAAATAAAATAAAATAATATTTAAAAAGGAAAGCACTGCAGCAAGCTTCCACTTGGTGTTCTTATGCTGGCTGTGTTCTCTAATCCTTTGAGATGGCAGTAGCCAGACCAGCACCCTAATTTTCCTCTCCGCTTTTCATAACAACTTATTAAAGGAACTGTCTAAACTCTCATTTACCCTTTCTTCCTCAACCCACTTCACTTACATTCCTGTTTCCCTCCTCCATTGAAATTTCTCTTTTCAAGGTCACCAGTATCCTCCAACTTGCCACATCTAATGTCTTCATCTTACTCTACCTCTTAGCAGCATTTTGACTGCTCACAGCTCCCTTCTTTAAATATCTTTTTTTTTTGGATCTCGGCTCCTGTGACTCCAGACTCTTCCAGCGTTCCTCTTATATTTTTGACTTCTCGTCAGCCTGATATCTAATATTGGAACCCACTAGTTTGGGCCTCTGCCCTATCCGCACTTACTCTCTTGGTGATTTCACGTAGTCCAGGGCTTTAAACACCATCTACTTACTGATGACTTTTGATCTGTTCTCTTTGGATCTGATGGAGCTCTTCTTCAAGTGTCAGGCTCAAACCCAGCTGCCTACCTAACATGTCCATTTGGGGCCGTTAGACACCAAAACGTAATATGTCCAAACTTATTTCTGCCCCCACCAAACACACACACACACACACACACACCTCTTTCCCTAGTCTTTCCCAATTTAAAAAAAAGGGAACCACCAGTCACGTAGCTGCCCAGTCTCCAAAAGCTAAGTCATTCTTGAAACATCTCTTTTCCCTTCCCCACTCCAATCAATATCTAAGGCACTGGTTCATGCTATGGGCCCGACGTCCAGAGCACATCATGATGACTCCTTAGCACGTCTGCTGCTATTATCCCAGTCCAAGCTGTCATCACCTCGAATCCAGAGAGCTGCAAGAACTCCTCGCTGAATTCCCTGCGTACCTCCTTGAACTTACTTACATTCCACAAGAAGCCAGGATGATTTTTTTTTTTTAAGTTTTTTGATGTGGACCATTTTTTTTTTTTTTTTCTTTGGGCACACGGGCTTAGTTGCTCCGTGGCATGTGGGATCTTCCTGGAGCTAGGGATCGAACCCGTGACCTCTGCATTGGCAGGCGGATTCTTAACCACTGCGCCACCTAGGAAGCCCCCTGATGTGGACCATTTTTAAAGCCTTTATTGAATTTGTTACAATATTGCTTCTGTTTCATGTTTTGGTTTTTTGGCCTGGAGGCATGTGGGATCTTAGCTCCCTGACCAGGGATTGAACTCACACCCCCTGCGTTGGAAGGTGAAGTCTTAACCACTGGACCACCAGGGAAGTCCCCAGGATGATCTTTTAAAAAAAATAAGTCAGAACATATCACAGCACTGCTCAAGACCCCCTCCTGGCTTCCTTTTACCGTTGAAAATCCTTACCAGGCCCATGTAATCTGGCCCCTGCCTCCCTATTTTCAAGCGACTTACCTGCTCCTTTTCAGCCACACTGGCCTCCTTTCTTGACTCCTCAAAGTATTTGCTGTCCTCCCTGGCTAAAATGCTTCTCCTCCAGTGCTTTATGTGGCTAATTCCTTTTTATCACCGAAGTCTCAGCTCAAAAATCATCTCTTTAGAGAAGGGGCCCCTCATTCTCTTCACCTCTGTTCCGTTATCCTGTCTAATTTTCTTCACAGCTTTTTTGGGGACCTAACATTTTTTATTTCATATTTTAAAACATCAACAACTCATAAATCCATTTATTCTAGCTTCAAATGGTATTTGAGGATAAGTAACATTCCAGTGTTCCCAGACCACTTCACAGCTATTACCATCGCCTGAAAGTATTCTCTTTCATTTTCCCTTTTTTATTGTCATCTCTCCCTCTAGCAGACTCTTTGAGGGCAAGTGTCTTGTCTGCCATGTTGATGACTGTATCTCAGTGCCTAGAACAATGCCCAGTGCCTATCAGGTGCTTGAGAATTTTTCAGTGCTTGAAAAACAGCTGGTGTTCCCAATGCAGCCTCAAGTTCTCTTTATGGGTATTAACCGGGCAAGTCACAGTGACTACATGTCTACCTTCCCCTCCTGCTGAAACTACCCTGCTCGTGGCCCCTATTTTGAGAATCAGAGCTGTGCTGTTCTTTGTGCAGAGGAAATAAGTGCTGAGCCCCCAGTCCATCAATAGCCAATTCAGAGGCTGACCAGCAGCCACTTTAATGTAGTCTTGAATAAAAATATGGGCTGGGCCCGTCCCATTCTCTCTCTGGAAGTCCAAGTGGGAAAAAGAGCCACCGAGGCAGCTATCAGTTGGATCTGAGGTTAAAAGATCACGACTAGAGAGAAAGTGGAGAGGACATGATGGTCCATGTGTGAGCCAAAGTTGTGACAAACAGAAAGGATGGATTAGAAGCTCTGCGGTTTATCAATAAGGGAGAGGAGAGAACCAGCCCTGTGCTGACTGGCTGGTTCACACTGGTGTTTGCACCAAGATAGTGAATTCCCACCTCAACTGGGTATTTTTAACATAACAGTGTTCTCTCAACAGTATTCTCTATAAAACATCTCTAGTACTCTTGATTGAGGAATTCAGTTGCATTCTATTTATGGACACATGGTTGAGGTTCCATGATCTCTCCATGGCTGGGTGTTCTCTCTACATCTCTGTGTGGTCCCTGTGGCCCTATTTTCTTAGTGTCTCTGTCTCCGTATTTCTCTACCCATCTCTGTCTCTACCTATCTCTGTCTCCATTGCTGCCTCACTCTGTGTGTGTGTCCTCCCAATGGTGCCTTGCTTCCACCACAGCTGCATGTTCTCCTGATGTTCATGTGTTCTTACTCTGGCCTATGTTCTCAGTATAGGTCTACCTTTTCACTACAGGTGTGTGTTTCATCACAGATGCATGTTCTCATTACAGCATGCATTCCTGTTGTGGGGATATGCTCTCCTTGTGACTGTGTATTTTTCATTATGGCTTGGTAGCCATATCTGATCATATTTATTCAGGGATTAGGAGCAAGAAAGGATTTTCACTCTTCTGTATCCTCACTGCTATTTTACATTTGTGTCATACATATACATATATCTTGGCCTGAGTGTAATGTGGCAGGTCACTGCTTCTCTTGGAGCTGTCCTCAAGCATAGATCAAGACTTATCGCTCCCTGTCTGACTAGCCCTAGAACATCCTTAGGTATCATTAGATGGCTTTTACTAATTAACAGCACAGGTCTGGGGAGAGGGGTCTCCCCTGGTCACTCAAAGGAGAAATCTCCTCAGGCTAATGAAGCTATTGCCTAAAGGTCTCAGGGACTGAACATTTCTTGACCAGTTGTCAGCAATGGGGACATCTCTTCCCCAGCTAATGCTGTGCCCAGAGGCCTGGACACAGGAACCAGGAACCTGTAACAAGATGGAGCTCCTGCGCATAAGCTCGATGCGGGAGGGGGGAGGGCCAGAGGACCCTGCAAGACACGCAAGAGCAAAGTGAATGTGAGGAGTCATAGGGGCCAAGAGGTACAGAGAAGGCACAGACCTGGGACTGGATGATACTGGGAGGCAGAGAGGTGGATGGAGTTAGAGGCTTCAGCAATGGGAGACAGGTTGAACCATATGCACCAAAGGAAATGAGGGGTGGAAAGGGGCATACTAGGGTAAAAGGATAGGGGCTGATGGGACAAAATATGGGGAACAGTGATGAAAATGGAGGAAATGTGCCAGAGATAAGAGACACACATGAAAGAGATGGGCGGTATGGGGGGCAGAGATGGGAGAGTTGGAGGGCAGAATTGGGGGAGTTGGAGCGCATCTCTTACCACTGAAGGCATAGATGGCACCATGTGTGTCAGACAGCAGTGCAGACAAGACTAGATCTGGGCTACAGCGTTGACCTCCAGGGTGGGTCACATTCCAGTGTGCAGGGCCTTGGGGGAGAAACAGGTGAAGGGGAACACAGGAAGGCAAGAGGTCAGAAGGAGGTCTGAGGTGGAAGAGATGGCTGGGGTTATTGGGGCTGCAGGTTTTCCCCACATGAGGACAGCTGGGAAAAGCCAGAATGGAAGTGGGGCTAGGGCAAGGGCCAAGGTGTCATTCCACAGAGTGAAGGTAGGAGCTGCGGCATATGGGGTCCACAAACTCAGGGAAGGTGGACAAATTCCAAGAAGTCCCGGGGCTTGGGGCTTTCTCACCTCTGTCAGGGCAGTGCATGAAGTAGTCTCGGATATCCAGAGGGTTTGGGGAATGCACCTCTCCCGAGACGGGGTCGAAGCGCACGAATTTGTTACCGCGGAAGCAGTAGTAGCGGGCGAGCCATCGCATGGCAGAAGAGCATTTCCCAACAGCCGGCCAGCAATGTTCCTTTGCGGTGTTTGTAGTGAAGTCCCAGAACCACGTGCGGTTGCCTTTGTTCAATCAACCAACAAGCGTTCCATGAGGCCAGGCTGTGCCCTCCCTTGTGCTTGTACTGGGCCCCAGGATGGACCAGATACGGTCCCCATCACATGGAGCTCACAGCCCAGCAGGGAAACAGTTGAGGAAACTAATCATACGATAAAGTTGAGCAGCAAAGTACACATGATCAGCTCAGAAGGGCAGTGGGACAAGTCAGGGAAAACTTCCCACTGCCCTTGCTGTGGCTAAAATCTAAAGGAGGAGCTACAAGGTAGACAAGAGTGGGAGATGCAACTTCAGAGAGGAAAGTCTAAAGCATGAAGCAAATTGAGTGTACAGGGAAGAGCATAGAGTTTCTGGGGCTTCATGTTCAAGGTAAGGGTTTGATGAGACTGAAGGCTGGAAAGTCAGTAGGGACTTGGTCATGGAGAACCATGTTATGTAAGTCTAAGAAACATAGATTTGTCCTAAGGGTCATGTGGGACGATGAGGGACTTTTAGCAGAATTACACCCAGTTACTTTCTCCAGGATGACTTCCTCTCCTTCCCCTACTTGACCTCTAGACCATAATTGGCTTCTCTATTACTTCCTTTCCTCAGGAAACCATATAGTGGTTCCACCACCACCATGATCCCTACCACTACCTCCATCACCACCACCCCCCCCACTACTCGAGTCTCTCTTATTCCAGCCTGGACTGACCTTGGAAGAAGAAGACACCCTCATGTAGGCATTCTCCAAGGTGACATTCCACAGCTGCATCCAGTGGGGATGGGATTCCAGGAAATGCCTCTTGGAGCAACACTGGATATTCCTTCTCCTTCTCAGGAGGGTATACCCAGACTTTGTCCCCCTGCACACAAAAGCACACTACTTTTAATATGCACGCCAGATACTACCACTCTGTCATCCCACACAACATCTTTGATCTATTGCACTTACATAATACCCTTCTTCAGTCCCACACACTCTCAAGCCGTCTGTGGACAGCAATGTGCTGTCCGCTTGCACAAATACACACGTTCAGTTTGTGCAAATCCCATCACTGTTACTATAACACATACATCTGGCTATGTACAGCCAGACACTCCCATGGCACAATTATCTGTAACACATTGGTTTTGGCAAACACATCCACAAATAGTCATCCTGCAATCGTCCATCCATTCATACATTCACTTGTTTATTTATTCACTCAAGAAACAGTTGCTGAATGACTACCATATGTCAGGTATTGTGATACCTGGGGATAAAGGGTTGACAAGACTCTGTCTCTGCCTTCAGGGAGTTCATTGTACAAAAGCAGAAAAGATCCTATGATCCTAGCCATATGAACCCCAAGGTGGAGGCATGAGAAGTACATTGGGAATAAAGAGGGAGTGCCTAAGTCAACCTAGAGAATTCCTGGAAGGTGCAGAGGAGGAAGCATTTGGGTCAAGAGTTAAAAATTGAGCAGGAGTTTTCCAGATAGACAGGTGTGGAAAGGGCATTTCCAGCAGAGGGAGTAGCATGTACACAGCATGCTTGTGTGACCGGCACACAATTAATGTGGTGGGGGAGGAGATAAACCTGAAAAGATAACCAAGGGCCAGGTCTGAAGATCCATGCGCACCTGGCTTGCAGGAATTAGCATGTGGTGGTGTCATTTGCTGAAATAGGGAACTCAGGAGGAGGGGTGGATTTGTATGGAAGACGTTGTGTTCCACTTGGTGGATGCTGAATTTGAGGTGCCTACAGAACATCTGAGTTGAAGATGTCAGCCTGGAAATTGGAAAGAGATGTCTGGAGCTCTGGGGAGAGATCCAGATCTGGGGTCCACAACTTGGAGAGTCCTCAGAGCCATGGCAGTGGTTCAGATCACCCAGGCAGGGTGTGTGGAGGGTCTGGGAAGGATCCCCAAGGAACATTCAGGGAGTGACCCAGGATGAGAAGCCTGTGAAGAGCAGGAAAAGAGGCAGGGGGAAAACAAAGCCAGCAGTGAAGGCTACCCCAACCTCACAGCATCTTTGTGTGAGTCAGGAAAAGATGCTAGAAGGAGGAGACAGAGGCTGGGCCAGGGCGTGGGGCTTGATGAGAACACTAGGCTGGATTCATCCTCCACTCATTCCTCGGCCAGGTACCACTGTGCTGTGAACAACCTGGCAGCCATAGGAAGAAGACCTGATGTGGGGTCATGGAAGCAAAACAAGAAATTTCCAGGAAGGAAAGGATGGTCGACGGCTTGAGGAGTAGCAGAAAGGCATGGACGCAGATTACGACTGAAGAAGAGCCAGGGTGTTGTGCCTGCCAGACTTGCATGCACACAGACTCCTTTAGCCTGAGCTTTCTCAGGAAAGGAAGGCACGGGGGAGGAAACCTGGAACCTATTGGTAAGGGATCCATGCCAGGGGCATTTGGGGGAGTGTCTATAGTGTTGATCCAGCACTTCCTGGCCTGGCCCTGACCTTGGTCCAGCCATACCTTGATCAGAAAGACTCTGTCATAACCACGGCGGAATGCAGCATCCACGGGGCTGGGGATATCCTTCCACCGCTCTGAGATTAACTCCCGGGTCCAATTTGTAGTCTTCCACACGATCTCCCCTGCAAAATGCACAATCACTGAGGGACCTGGAACAAACTTTTGGCCTCCTGAGATAGTTACAAAGAAGCTGTGGGTGATACTCTCAGATAACTCCTAAGATCTCCTGCAGATGGATACACCCTCGGTGAAGGAGACCAAGTCTGAAGTCCCAAATGCCCCAATCCCATCCCCTCCTACCTTTAAAAAACAGCATGGTCCCATGCTCATCCAGGGTGGTAGCATCAAAGCCCCAGCCATCCGAGCAGCGTTCTGGGGAGGAGGTGGGGAGATAGCAAGTAAAAGAGCAGTCAGATGATACAATGCAGAGACACAGCCACACAGATAGATTCAGGGAGTCAAGGCCTCACCAATCACGTCTGGGTCCAGCTTGGTCGCATTCCCACCTTCAGCTCCATGCCTAGGGGCATCAGCCCTAGAGAGAAGACATGCAGATGTCTGGCTCCACAGTGTCCAATTCCTCTCCTTTAGCTCTTGACCCGAGACTTGTCCCAGACCTAAAAGCTGGCCCTATTCCACTCTCATCTGGGCCCCGGTCCTTCTTCCCCAGCCCCAGCGTCACTCACCGAGAAAGAGGGTGGGCATTACCCAGAGACCAGCACAGGCCCCACAACCACACTACAACGGGTGCTCCCAGTGCCCGAGGCATGATGAGCTGGAGAGGCCACAGGACTGCTGTGGGCACCTGGCTGAACCCCTATATAGAGAAGGCAGCAGCACCACCCCCACCTCCAAGCCTGCTGGGAACGAGATCTCTCAGGACTATGCCAATATTGGCTGATTACATCAGTGCAAATAAGGTCAGGGTCTGGACAGAAATCTGAGTCCAAGACTAACTCTTCCCGGCAGGAGGCCCCATCCCCCTTCAGTGACTTTGGAGCAGGGACTAGGCCCAGGCCACTGGTGTCCAGTTGTGACGCTCTTCACTTTGGTGATGGGTCTGGGTGTCCATAAGGTCGGAGAAGGGGGTAGACTGATTGAGGACCACCATCTGTGATTGGATTTACCTGGACAACGCGAGAGGAGAGAAGAGCAAAGTAACATTTTTGTGTACTGTGCCAAGCGCATCTCTGAGATCCCTAAAGACACTAACACTTACATATACTTAGTAACCAGACACATACACAAACATACTTAGAACTACTCAGAGAACAGCTTCTTCCAAGCTCCATCAAGGGCCTTTCAGGGACATTCCCAAGCCTCTGTAGCTTTGCCCTCGATGGGTCAATAATATTTCACTGTTGCCAAAAGTCCAAGTTCCACCCTTGCCCCCACCCCCATTGGCAAAGAGATTTGCAAAAAATCACCTGGGAGGCAAGGGCTGATAAGAAGAGGGACAAGAAGAGGTGTCTCTCTTCCAGAGAGACCTACTAGTAATTAGACTTTCTTCATAGTTTCCACCTTAAGGGGAAAGTGTTTTGTTTACCTATCACAGAATAAATAGAACAGTACTGGGCTTTCACAATATTTACAGCTGATTCTTGCTTAAATGCTATCTTCTCAATGAAGCTTTTCTTGACTACCTCATCTAGCTATTTCAGACTCTCGCTTGTTTCCTTCATGTTACTTAATAAAACTTGAAATTATTTTGTCTGTCTGCTTATGCTTTTGCTTCTGCTTTTGCTTGCTTCTGCTTTTTTTTTTTTTTTTGCTTGTTTTGATTTCCCTGTTTCATGTACCATTACATTTTTTAAATTTTTTTTATTTTTTGGCCACTCTGAGCAGCATGTGGAATCTTAGTTCCCCCACCAGGGATCGAACCCACACCCCTTGCATTGAAAGGGCAGAGTCTTAACCACTGGATCACCAGGGAAGTCCCTGCACTGTTACATTTTCTCCACCTAAACTCGCAGCTGGCATGTACAGGCATACCTCAGAGATATCAAGGATTTGTTTCCAGACCCTTGCAAGAAAGGGAATATTGCAATAAAGTGAGTCACACAAATTTTTTGGTTTCCCCAGTGCATATAACAGTTATGTTTACACTATACTGTAGTTTATTAAGTATGTAATAGCATTAGGTCTAAAAAAATGTATGTACCTTAATTTAAAAATACATTATTGCTAAAAATGCTAACCATCCTCAGAGCCTTCAGGGAGTTGTAATCTTTTTTGCAACAGTAACAACACAGATCACCATAACAAATATAATAATAATGAAAAAGTTTGAAATATTTCAAGAATTACCAAAATGTGACACAGCGACACAAACTGAGCAAATTTTGTTGGAAAAAAAGGTGCCAACAGACTTGCTCAACACAGCGTTGCCACAGACCTTCAATTTGAAAAAAAAAAAAAAATGCCACATCTGTGAAGTGCAATAAAGCAAAGTGCAATAAACAAGTGTGTCTATAATAAGTGCTCAACAAATATTTGTTGAATGAGAAAAATTAATTTCAAGTACTGAATAGTGTTACTAACGTTGCAGCCAAATTGCTAACAATTTTCTTCCTTCTGGGGTAAGGAGAATATCAGGATTGGGGCTGTGTTATTTTGGAGGCATGTTGTGATCTAAGGGTCAAAGTTCTCCTTGGCACTGACCTTCATCTTATGGTCTTGTTTCTCTCTCCAGTGTCCCTGCCTTACATCCCTCTCCTCCTCTCAGCCCTGTTATCTCTAGTACCTGCTATCTTCTGCACTCACTGGGGCTACTCCCAAAGTCTGCCCCATTTCTATCTGAGATGTAGTTGCAGGAGACAAATATGGGCAGAGTTGGCTCTGGTCCAGGCTGAGGTTCCAGGATCCCTTGTTCCCCAGTCCGGCATGAAGGGGCCCTGATGCCTCTCAGATGCCCTTGACCTCCCCCTATATAACCTTAGCAAATGTCTCAGATCCCTTATCTTCCCTGTTAAGGTTCCTCCTAACAGGAAGACAGAGATTTCTGGGACCTCTGGAACAACATGTCACCAGTCTCTGCCACCATCCTCTCCTGACTTACAATGAAAACGTGCCCTGTTAACAGCATTCCTCCCCTTGGGTTAGTGAACAAAGCTGGACTCCCCAGGCCCTTGGCAGCATGGACAGCACCTTGGCTTCCTCAGCAGATACCTGACACCTACCTTCTCCCACTGCAGGGTATCTCTGAATGCACCTGTTTGCCCCCAGCTGCTGGGCACTGGGCACTGGGGGCTGCTACTCCCAGACTCCCCCCCTCCTTTTCTTCAGCCTCTTTAACCTTATATAACCTTCCTGGGATTCTCCCTCCTTGAGCACCCAGTTACCTTTCATCAGCAACCCCCTCAACAGCCATCTCTAGCTCCAGAACTGTGTCTGTGTGTCCTACAGATTTCACTGAGCCTGCCTGGGGAGATGCAAGCGTTCACACTGAGTCACAAACACCCCCAGAAAACCCACAGTGAGGGTGTTTGACAGTGGTACTGGCAGGGCCCCGCACAGACCCACTGGTCCAGGGAGCAGCCTCCCTGTGGCCTAGCAGGGCTCTTTGAGGAGAGAGAGCACATATACTGGATGACGGTTTTTCAGCGTGGGCTCTTCTTTCCCACACAGCTCTGATCCCTTTCTCAGCACCCCGGATCTACCTGTTGCAGAAGAGTGACTTGTGGCACTTTTTCACTGTTGTTTCCTAATTTGCCAGTCTACCTGAAGGTGGCTTAGATGCCATTATTGGAAGCATCCCTTTTTCCTCCCACACCCCCCACCCCCCAGCCTCTCAGGGACTAGGCTGAGTCTTCTGCATGGCAGACAGCTCAGTTGAAGCTCACATTCTCAGCAGGGGCTGAGAGGCCATTTGAGAACCCAGGCTGTGAATATGTTGGCCATCCTGGTGCTGGTCACAGGACACAAGGCAGTTGTTCTCAGGGGGCCCAAGATAGGGCTGGCTTTGCTTCTCTTCTCCTCACTTGAGGTGGTTATTTCTGCTTGTCCTGAGTCCTTCCCAGCGCTCTGGCTTCGGCTGTGAACAAAGCGCTTGTCCATACTTGAGTCTGAGTGCCCCCTGGAGGCCACAGGGATCATTGCAGTCCCACCCTTCAACCAGAGGCCACAGCCCTGGAGATTTTCCTCCCTGAAATTGGCTCCCCACAGCCTTCCTCCCTCACTCTTCTCAGCCTGGCTGTGGGACCTTGATGCCACGTCTCCTCCCTCTGCAAATCTCTGCCGCCCAGAGCAGGTGTGGAGATCTCAGTCTCTTGCTCGATTTTGGGGGGAATTCAAGCCCAGAAATAGCCAACCATCCCCTTTTCCATGTAGTCTTCCCAATCCTCCTAACCAGCGGCTTTCCTCTAAGGGAGTTTGAATGTGGGCCTGCAAACATCTTCATGGAGAGAGCTTCCTCTTGCATTGCCAGGGGCCACATTTAAGCTGGACACTGACCTGCTGTCCCTTGGAATGGCTGTGTACAGGCTGCTCTGCTGTCATCTGAGTTCTCTGATCTCAGTTACTTCTCCCGGGGTCCACTGAGCGCTGTGTGTGCTGGGCCTGCTGCTGTGGCTGTGTACTCCGGGTAGCAGAGATTGGATTCTCACTTGTCCTGAGCTTAGAAGAATTGGGATACAGCTCCAGGTACCAAAAGTGCTCGCTGCTCCCAACCAACTCCTCCAGGAGTTTCTCTTTCTCTCTCTATAATGGGCCTTCCTGCCTAGTCCATTCTTGCTTCCCTATGAATAAATAATTATAATAATAATTTGCTCGTATCTATTGAGCACATATATGTCCCTGGCATTGTGTTAAACACTTAACATGGATTGTTTTATTAAATCACACTGTTGGTGTGATTTAATAAATTATATACTGTATTATTAGTCCCATTTTACAGATGGGGAAACTGATGTTTGGTATCTTAGCCAAAGCCCATTGTTAGCAAGTGGTAGAGCCGTGATTAAGCTCTACCTGCTTGACTCCTTGGGGTGTGCTCCTTACCCTATCAAGGGGTGTGCTGGTGCCTATTTAACAGCCAGCTCTGCAGAGGGATAAAGCCCTGATTTGTAGCATTTGTTAGTTTCTATGGTGTAAATACTCCTATCACGGACATCTTCTTTTTTTTTTTTTTTTTTTTTTGCCAGGGACCCAGTACTTTAACTATTTATTCTTAAAAATTTTTTTTAAGAACTTTTATTGAAATATAATTGACATACAATAAGCTGCATATATTTAAAGTGTACAATTTGATTTTTTTTTCTTATTAGTAATGTATCCCAATCTTCCAATTCATCCCACCCCAAGCCCCCTGCTTTTCCCTCTTGATGTCCATATGTTTGTTCTCTACATCTGTGTCTCTATTTCTGCCTTGCAAACCAGTTGATCTGTACCATTTTTCTAGATTCCACATATATGCATTAATATACGATACTTGTTGTTCTCTTTCTGACTTGCTTCACTCTATATGACAGTCCCCAAGTCCATCCATGTCTCTACAAATGTCCCAATTTCGTTCCTTTTTATGGCTGAGTAATATTCCACTGACGGCCATCTTCAAGCTACCAAGACATCACCAAACATGGAGTTGAGAAGAGATGCACAGTAACATACTGCTTACTACCTGGCATTTCCACCCTGCACATATGACATGTGTAAATAACCCCAAGAGCACAGGTAATAGTAAAATGCAGTAAAATAATTAGGAAGTGATGAGTTTTGAGTATTTATTATATTTGGTTTTAATACAATGAATTTAAGTTTAGAGCAGTGCCTGAAACACTGTGTGTGTTTAATAGATATTGACTCCCAGTGTTCCCTCTTCCTAGTTACACGTGAGTGTAAACACCATCATTTCTTATCTGATTACTGAAATAGTCTCTCCCTCTCTGTTTCTCCTGCCTCTCTATAATACATTCTTTGTAGCAACCATGGTACTCTTCAAAAATATATCTGAAACCACCTTATGTTCCTGCTTAAGCCTTCTTGGCAATAAAAATCAGCTTTAATTCTACTAGCCAGAGAACATAGTGATGAGAGAGAAATATATTAACATTTTATCTATTCCAGTCTTTTTCCATACTTGAAATTTCCTTTTTAAAACAAAGACATGATTTTATAAAGCTTTTTTTCTGTAACAGTGTGTCTCAGACATTAATGTTTTGAAAGGATGCGTATGTATAAGCAGAACTGTATATAACCATACTCTGCAGCTGGTCATTTAGGTTTGTCTGGGGTCCCTTTTTTTTTTTTATAAATAAAGCTGTGGTTGGGCTTCCTAGGTGGCACAGTGGTTAAGAATCCACCTGCCAATGCAGAGGTCATGGGTTCGATCCCAGCTCCAGGAAGATCCCACATGCCGCGGAGCAACTAAGCCCGTGTGCCAAAATAAATAAATAAATAAATAAATAAAGCTGTGGTAAACATTGGTGCACATATCTTTGTGCATTTGCCCAATTATTTTCTTAGTGGATATTCCTAGAATTGGAAGACTGTAGATGATTTTAAGGCAGCCAAAGTCTTAAAGAGGAGCAATTTAGACATGTTGAATTTTCTTTTGTTTTTCATTCTCACTTCTCTTCCCACCCCACAGAATCACTGTCCAACTGCCAGTTCAACTCGTAAGGCAGGGGTCTGCAACCCCTGGAACTGGTCCTCGGCCTGTTAGGAACAGGGCCACACAGCAAGAGATGAGCAGCAGGCAAGTGAGCGAAGCTTCATCTGCCGCTCCCCGTCGCTCGCATTGCCACCTGAACCACTCCCCCGCCCCCGTCCGTGGAAAAATTGTCTTCCACGAAACCGGTCCCTGGTACCAAAAAGTTTGGGTACCACTGCCATCCCTTTCACCCCTGTCACTTAAACGTTTCCATGGTTTATGGTTATACTCCAAATCAAATCCAAACTCAGGATGGGAGTGCAGGGGAGAAACAGACCACCACTGAGAGCTCTCAGAGAAGACCCCTCTGGTGCTGAGTGGCTGATGATTGAGCACGCCATCTCTGCTGGCCAGGGCATGGGCTCAGGGAATCCTACTCCTAACCAGGGCCGGAAGTGCAGGCCTTATAAAAATACTTGCCCTAGAGCCTTCAGGGTGTTCATCTGTCCCTCCACCTGCTTACCAGGTCCCAACCAGTGGGGCCAAAAAGGACGAGGCAGGTGAACATAACTGAGACTTCCATGCGGTCCACATGGTGTCCCTTTGATCTCTGCAAAGCCCCTATGGTCTTCCACAAGTCCATGGACAGGCCCTTGCACCCTAGCCCTGGGATTCATGCTACACCAGGACAAAGTCTTGAGCTTCCCCATGATGTTTTATAACCTATCTTGCAGATCCATCACTCTGCAAATATTGTTGCATGCCTTCTCTGCCAGTTACCATGCTAGGTGCATGGGGCTTAATAGTGAGTGAGGTGCTACAACTTACTAGTGAGGAGTATGACAGCTACACATTTAAGACTGGGCTCTGCTCTCACTCAGCAATGAAGAGCAGCTTCAGCCTTTTGTGGAGTGAGAGAAATCATAGTCCCTACCTCCCAAATCACTGAGCGCTGATGGTAATTATCTCTGGAATTGGCAGCCAAACCCTGGCAGAATAGAGCTCAGGAGGGGGTGCTAGGACCCTTGTTCTACTGTGGGGAAAGGGCAGCAGTCTTGGCATGAAGAACAGCAGGATGAAGCAGAGCTCCAAGCCTTCAGGACCGAGTTCTAAAACTGACCACGGAGTCTCCCACAACCAGCTTCCACCTGGGCTCACCCCAGGTCCCTAACCCAGGCCTGCGCTTCAAGGATTGCTGTCATCCCTGCAACTGTTCTTCCTGCAGCTGCTGGCTGTGTTCTGGGCAAGGGTCATTTCTCAGCCCCAGAGCTTACTATTTCTTACAAAGGACTTACTATTGCTGCAGGAGATGTGGACCTGGGGACAGGCATCTTGAGGACAGGCATTCAGAGGTGGCTGAGTCCCAGGGGCTCCCCCTCTCTGCTCTCCTCTTCTGAAGCTTTGAAATATCAGGGCACATTTGGGGATCTGGGTCCCCTACCCAGCTGCTTGACCACCTTTTCATCAAGAGCTAGTTGCACCCTCTTCCACCCCGCCAGCCCCAGCCCACAAGAAAGCAACAAAACCATCGTGATGAACACATTTATTTAATATGAGGGGTGGGGTATTGCTGTCTCTGTCAGTGTGTATGGGGTGGTAGGGAGACAACCAGAGGGACTTCTGCCCTGGAGTAAGAGGCTGTTGTGGCCCCAGGCTGGGGGGTGGGGAGCAGACTGAGGGGACGGGGAGGTGTGTAAGGCGGGGGGAGGGGAGGGTGAAGCTCTGCACACATCCTTGGGACCACAGTCCAGGCCCACCCAGTCACAAAAGCAAGAACCGAATAAATAAAGTGCAACCGTGGGGTTGGGGGAGGGGAGAGGGAGGGCACCGGGCGCACCCACGCCCGCAGCCCACATTCAGTGCTGCCAGGTCTGGCCCACCTCCTGGCCAGACCACCTTGTCCAATCACCCCTGTGTCCATCCCTCCGTGAGCCAGGCAGGGCCCCTGTGCAGCTACTGGAGGTAGCGATAGGCCTTAAAACAGTGGTTGCCAGCGTCAGCCACCACCACGTGGCCATCCGAGGTCAGTGCCAGGCCCTGAGGGCCATACAGTGGCTCTGCAGACGTGTTGATATAGGACAGGAAGGAGCCAGAGCTGTCGAATACCTGGGGAAGGAGTAGAGATTGGAGGGAGAGGTGAGATCCGGCAGATGAGCGGCATTTGGGGAGGGGGGTGCATGGGGCCCGGCAGGAAACCTCACCCTCAGGCCATCCCCGGGGCCTTCCTCACCTGGATGCGGCTGTTGCCCCAGTCAGCCACGATGATGTTGCCATTGGAGTCCACAGCTACTCCCGTGGGGGCGTTGAACTGCCCGTTGCCCTCGCCATGGGAGCCGAACTTGAAGAGGAACTCTCCGTCGGCACTGTACACCTGGCAGGGGGAAGGGCTGGGGACTGGGGACCCGGCCTCAGGCAGAAGGCAGGGACTTGGAGGAGGATGGGGTGAAGCCCCAGGGCTGAGGACCCCCAGATCTGCAGCTATAAACCAGTTCTTCTCCCCAGGCTTCACGTGCGTGCATCCCACTGCCTACTGGACATTTCCAGCTAATGTTCCTTGGGCAGCTCACCTTCCCTGGGAAAGCAGTTCTTCTTTCTCCTGACTGGCAACACCCAGGTGGCCATGAGTCATTCTCAACTCACCTTCTCCTCCGCTTGACAGCTAATGAATTACCACAACCTGCCGATTTTATCGCAGATCTGTACCCTATGCATATATTGCCACTGCAATGGTCCTCAGCTGCATTACTGCAAAAGATTGATCTTCCTGCCTCTAGTCTTGCCCCAGCCAGAGCTATCTTTCTAAGACACACAGGACTGCATCACCCTCCTGCCTGCAATCCTTCAGTGACTCCGCACGGCTCTCAGGAAGAGAGCAAGCCCCTTAAGGGAATGAGCAAGTCTCACTCTCACCTGGCACCGCTCCCCGCTTCAAACCTCATCTGAACGGCCTGCAGTTTCTTGACTACATGGTACGAGTTCCGAGCTCCTTGGCTTCTCCTGTCCCCCTACCTTTTGGTGAATTTCCACTTGTGCTTAGTCTCACCTGAATCAAGTGCTCCTGCTACACCCTCACCCAGTTCCCCTGCACTCACCTACCATAAAATCTATCACATCACATTGTAATTTACTGGCACCTTTTTCTCCTCCCCACTAGACCATAACCAATAAGACAGGGAATGTGTCTGCTTCATTCATCACTGTATTCTCAGCTTCTGGCATAGTGCCTGGGACAACGCAGCCACGCCATAGATGTTTATATTGTTCAAGTGAGTGATCTCAAGGGAGAAAAAAGGGAGGTGACAGAGAGAGGAGTCTTGTGGAAGAGGAAAGGATGTTGGAACAGTAGTCAGGGAGGGAGGGAGGACACTGACCTTCACTGAATGGTTATGGAAATCCGTCACTACAATCTCATTCTTGTTGTTCACAGCCACAAAATGGGGCCCTGAAAATACAAAGTGGGCTCTCTGGCAGTAAGTCAGAATACTGAGTGGGATGGGGAAGAACATCTGGGATAGCAAAGCTGGGGTGTGAGGAGAGGAGTGGGGTCTCTGGAATGATGGCGCTAGGGTACAGAGAAGGGAAGGGGTCCCCTAGGGCCAAAATATAGGACGAGGGATCTTTAGAGCAGATGCATCCAGGGGAGTTCTCTTGGACTGGGGCATCAGGGACTAGGTCTCTAAATTCTTTCCCAATACCTGCAAAGTGGCGGTCAGTGGCCCCACGGCCCCCGAAACGGCCAACCAGCTTGCCATTGGGCTGGAAGGTAAAGACGCAGCAGGACTTGTTGTCGACCACAATGATATGTCCATTCCGGTCTACAGCCACGCCCTTGGGGCCCATGAGGCGGCCAGCTCCAACCTTGGTCTGGAGGAAGGGGATACTGGTTAGGGGCTTTCTCCTGCCTGGGGGGAGAGTAGCCCCAGCCTGGCACCCAAGCAGACCCTTAGGCTGAGGATGGATCGAGCAGACTGGGCCCTGACCACCAGGAGGCATTAGAATGGTCACCTCAGCTGGCCACCAAGGGTGCAGAGTAGAGTGACAGTAGGCCTCTCACCTTGAACTTGCCCTCAGGGGAGAAGATGCTGACCCAACGGTTGTCATAGTCTGCCACAATAATGTCTCCATTGGTGTCCACAGCCACACCTGTGGGGCGCTGCAGCTGCCCAGGCGAGCGCCCTCGGACTCCAAAGCGGAACTTGAACTGGCCTTCATTGGAGAAAACCTGGAGCAGAGGAGCAAGGGAGGGAGCAGGCAGGAGGGGAGACACTGTGGGCACAGAGGGAAGGGAGCAGGATCCTGAGGGAGGAGACCCCCCCATCCATTCATCACTCAACAAGCACTGACTGACCCCCTGCTGGGGGTAGAGTCAGACCTGGCCAGTGCAGACCTTAGGGGACATGCAGCAGAGGTGTGAATGGGGCTGTAAGAATGTGAAAGGGGTGAGGGGGGGTCAGGAAAGGCTCCAAGAGCAGGGGCAATCTGAGCTAATAGCCTACGAAGGATCAAGAGATGAACCAAAGTTGGCGAGTCAAGAAGGAGGAAGAAAGGTGTTTAAGCAGAGTCAACGGTATGTAGAAGGCACAGAGTCCAACAGGGGCACGGCTTGTCCAATGTGGCTGGACTGCAGTGGGCACGCACACCCATAAAGAACAGAAGAAGTAAGGTTTTACGCTGGGGAGGATGAGGCTTCACTGAAAATTTCTGGGCAGGAGCGAGACAAGATGAGATCTGACCTTGCAGTATGATAAGAAATACATTTGGCCTTTGTCCCCAGTGCCTGGCAGAGAGCTCCTCAAACCCTCAGAATTGCCTGATCAGTAGGAGTGTCTTTTGTCTTCATAAGGAGCCCCTTCTGAATTTATGCTAACGAGGTGACTTAGGGTGGGGCCCCTAGGTAGCTTCAGGATGGGGCTGGTCAGCATCTGATTAAAGGGTCGGAACTCCCAGCCCTACTCACCAACCTCTGGGAAGGAGAAGGGGTGGGGAGCATAGATTAAGTTTTATAAAAACTCTTGAACAAGATTTGATGAGCTTCTGGGTTGGTGCCAGGAGGGTGTGTACCCCAGTTCCACATGGACCAAAGCTCCTATGCTAGGGACTCTTCCAGACTTCACCCTATGTACCTCTTACCTGGCTGTTCATCTGCATCTTTTGTAATAGCCTTTACAGTAAACTCATAAACGTAATTAAATGTTTCTCAGAGTTCTGTAAGCTGCTGCAGCTAATTAATTGAACCCAAGGAGTGGGTTGTGGGAACTTCCAATTTGTAACTGGCTGGTCAGAGTACAGGGGACACACAGAACCTTCGATTGGCATCTGACCCTCAGCCCGTGGGATGTGATGCCATCCCCATGTAGATAGTGGCAGAATTCAGTTAAATTTACAGGATCCCTGGTCAGTGTCCACTGAGCATTGGAGAACTGCTTGGTGGTGTCGGAAAAAGAACATGGGAGCTTTTTCAGAAAGAGCACTACGGCTGCGGGGAGAAGGCGGAACTGGATGTTGGCCGACCAGTCAAAGGTGCTGCAGTGGTTCAGGTGAGAACCGACGGTGGCTTGGACCAGGGCACTTGCTGGAGGGAAGTAGATGGACTCAAGAGACATACAGGAGGAAGACTCAACAGGACTTAGCAGCAGACAAGAAAGGGGTAAGTGAGGGTGGGGGGAATGGACAAGGAGTAGCCCATCGGGCTATGAGGCTGATAAGGTGCTCTGTTCAGAGTAAACCTTTCAACCTCTCGCCCTCTTCTACTTCTTCCACCTTAGCAACATGCTCAGGACTCACCGTCCTAAAAGTACCTATTACTTCAATGCTCCTCTCCTCTATAGCTAAGCCTTCCTGCTTCTTCATAGCCAAAACATCACTCACATAAGTCTCACACATTGCTCTGCTATAACTCTAGAGACACAAGATAAATCAGAGCCAGGAGCAGCCTTGGAGAGCTCAAGTTACGGGCCTTGGCCTTGTTCTTTGATCCAGATGTTCTCCCTCCTAAGTGGACTGAGCCCCCTGCCCCTGCATCATCCCTATTTGTTAGAGATGATGAACTGTTTGAACCGATCTCACCAATGGACATCACCTCCTCCTGATGTGGACCTTCCATCATGCCCTCCCCTGGCTGATCAGAACAACCCCTGGGTTCTGCCCTGGTCCCCAGTGGTTGGACAGCACTTGCCAGCATGAGAAGGTAGGCACCACGGGCTGAAGAGTTGCTGTGAGAGGACTAAATGTACCACCAGATCGGCAGTGAGGTAATGCGTCTGCCTCCTCCACTCTGAGCAGCTTAGTTTCTACTGCAACACTGAGGCTTTAAGGGGTCTTGCTCTTCCCATCGTATCCTATCCTATCCTATCTTATCCCACCCCTTACACCTGGCCTACTCCTACTCATGTTCCAATTCTCAGAATTTCCAGGTCACTTCTTCAGCGAAGCTTTTAATGATCAACTCCACCTCCTGAATCAATATACACACATAAAGTCAGATCTCCATGATATACGTTTTTTAGCTCTTTTCATAACAACTGTCACTTCTGTAAGTAAATAACTGCTAAGTATCCTTGTCCCCTTCTAAGAGCATAAGCCCCAGGAGGGGCAGGGACTGTGTCTGTTTTGTTCGCCGCTGCATTTGCAGCATTGGATTAGCAACTGGCATACAGCAGACATTCAACAGATGAATGCATCTGTCAGCTCACTTCCAGACCAGAATAGGGCACCTCCGCTTAGATGCTGCATAGCTGTCTCAAACTCACCACATGCGGAAATGAATTCATCAGCTTAGTTCCAGGCCTGCTCCTGAATGGCACCACCACCTACTCAGAGCACCAAGCCCTGCAACTCCTGACCCCTCCCTCTCCCTGGACATCTGATGGCTCATCAAAACCTGCTGCATTTGCTTCCTCATCCCCAGAATCCGCCGCTGCCCTCATCTGATCCTTACCATCTCTCCCTTAAGCCATGGTAGCAGGACGCGACATCAGCATCTGAGCCTACTTGGGAGAGAGACTAAAACAAAATAAAACAAACAAACCAGCAATTCTGGTAAAGAATGAAAAGTGCTATGGCAAAAGGCGGAGGGAGCTCAGAGGAGAAGGTGATTAACATTCTGTGTGATGGAAATGAGGATGTTTCAACAGAAAAGCTGATAAAATTTCTGGACTCAGACAATTACACAAGGATGTAGCATATCCAAATCAAATTCTTCATTCAAAATCACAAAATGTTTTTTTCTTCTGTCAGCTGATGCTGATTCAGCACAAGGGAGAGGATTTGCCTCAGCCACCACCAAAGCCGGGTCCAAAGGAAGAAAAATTCATGAGGACCCCAATCCTCATGGACCGAGGGGGGAGTCACAGCCCACCTGGGAGCCCAGCCCACACCAGGCCTGAGGACCCCAGAGTGACAGAAGCAGAAACTCAGCTTTGTAGCAGCTATGAGGTGGTTGTGCCGGTGGCAGTAGGGAGGGGCGAGGAGGATTCCTGATCGGAGAGGGGACTGCACTAAGTCCTCCCTCTTAAGTCCCCATCCCGAAACAACAGGCAAGCACAGCCCCTCGTCGGGGAGACAAAGTGGCACCTCTTTCCGTACACGTGAGCAGCCATGTGTGTGCACCCCAGAGGAAGTTTCCCAAACCTCAACTTTTGTGCCAAAAAGCATCCTTGGCATAAGGAGGAGGAATGGAGTTGGAGGGTGGAGGGAGTGATGGAGTAGGGCCTCAGCACCATCCCTACCCACCCACCCCCTCCACTCCTCACTCTCCAGGCTGGACCCAAATGCCTCCCTGTGCGGATCTGAGCCTCTGGGCTGCCCTTCTTCTCCACAGAGTGGGAATAAAGGCGGGCTACACAGGCTTGGGAATATAGTCATGGAAGAGTTCCCGGCTCCTTCAGTCTGCTAGTGGAAAGCAAGGGCCAGGAGGAGCTGACACAGAGGTGACAGACCTTTGGCAGGGCTGCATCTGTGACGGGGGTACGCAGGCAGAGGGTCGGGAGGTTTCAGTGTGTAGGTGTGACGTCAGAATCTTCAGGGAAAAGTTTTGCTACCCGACAAAATGTTTCCAAGAACGGAAAGTCTGAAACAATCCTATACAGAATAAAATCAAAATTCCACACTTTCCTCTCCAAAACCATTTACAGTGTGACCTCAGCTACCCCACTCCTACATAGCAATCTCCCTCCAGCCCCTCTGGGATCCTTCCAGTTCCCTGAAAAACCCCCTCCAGCACCTTCCCACCTCCTGGCTTTTGTTTATAGCCCCCACCTGGACGGCGATATTTTCGACAACAGCTAACAGTTAGAAGGTTCACGCGGTGTCAGGCACAGCACGTGGTGTCAGGCACAGCACACGATGTCATTCAAGGCTCCCAGCAGCCCTCTGAGGTATTCTGTTCCTAACTTTACACATGAGTTAACCGAAGCTCAGAGAGCTCACAGGACTTGTCCGCAAGTGGCGGAGCTAGGGCTCAAGCCCAGGTGTCTGGGGTCAGCACCTGAGCTTTGAGCAGCTCTGCTGCGTCTGCCACACTGCTGCCCGCCACTAGGCTCCGCTTGCTGCTAGGCTCAATACAAGGAAGAGAGAAGACCACATTTTCTGGCTTTGTGGAGCTCAGAGTGCAGCAGGAGGCCATGTCCATTTGAAGGGCAGATGCTTCACTCGGGGGTGTGAGGCACTGAGAGGGCCGGAGGCAGGACCGCCTATGAGGATGCACTATAGTCTAGCCGCTGGCAGGCACTCCTTTTCACAAGTTACCCCTGTCTAATCAACTGGACATTTGCAGAGACCAGCACAGATGACACACATTCTGGATCCACACAGGTATGTTGGAAGACAGCGGGGTGGGGGGGGGGGGGGGGAGGGGAAGTGCAGAGCCTGCATCCTGACCGTGTAGTGGTGAAAAGGGCAGGAAGTAAGCCAGCCAGGTGGAGACTCAGGTGGAGGCAGAGGGGAAGGAAGAATGAGCCAGATCTTCAGGATCCAGGAGCGAATCTGGCCTGAGCCACAGCCTGGGAGGTAGAGGCTGCCAGCACAGTAAACGTCACACCTAACTGTGAAGGTGCTGGTTCCTGCTGTGGCCAGTGAGGAAGGGGTGGCAAGAGTGTGGCAGGGGGGTGGTGTTGTGATTCACTGCTCTTTAAGGAAAGGTACTATCTGTAGGGTTTTATCTTTCAGGAGGTGACCTGTATACTCTGTTGGGGTTTTTGTTTGTTTTGTTTTGTTGTTATTTGTAGTGGGCTGTGGCCTGAGAACCTCTATTTCGGTGTTAGGGGACAGCTTACCTGGATACATTGGTTGTTGCTGTCTGCTACCACTATGCGGCCGCTGCTGGCTGCGGACACACCCTGTAAATTGGTGAATTCACCCTTCTCCCTTCCACGACTGCCTGCGGGGAAGACATGGGATGGAAACAAAAAAAATTCACACTGAGGTCATTTTGAGCCTCTGGCCCCGCCCCACCCACTGCCCGCCCCGCCCCGGGCTCCACCGCCCTCCGGCTCCGCCCTCGGCTCTCTGTACCAACGCGGAAGACGAGCTCGTCCTCGATGGGGTTGTCCTTCCGTTTCCCGCCGGTGCTGTACATGGAGCTGGGTCTGCGCACCGCCTTCTGGCGCACGTGGCTGCCCGGGCCGCCAGGGGACTTGACGCGGCGCTTGACGTCGTCCGGCGAAGGTGGCAGGTCCCCAGGACGCAGGGCACGCACGCGGAAGGGGCTGCCGCGCACCGGCTGTCCGTAGAGCAACACCGAGAGGAGCAGCTCGCCCTCGGTGCGCGCCGTGTACACCAGCTCGTACGTGCCATTCTTGTGGTCCACCACGGGCACGGGCAGGCGCGTGCCGTCAGGGCCCGTGATCTCCGCGCGCAGCTCGGCGCTGCCTGTGCGCACCAGCCGCCCATCCTTGTCTTTGGTAGTGACGGTGAGCGAGGCGGGCTGGCCCACCAGTGCCTGGCGCAGGCCCTCGCCCGTGGCCACCGTCTCGTGTGCAGTGGCGCTCGTGGTGAGCAGCGCGCCCAGATTGAGCACCGATCGCCGCAGCCCGTCGACCTCGAGGACCAGTTCCAGCTGCGCGTTCTCATGGGGCCGCTCCGGGAAGGCCTGTGCTGCCAATGCAGCCAGCCGCTCTCGCATGTGCTTGCGCACGAGCAACACCTCCGGGGCGGAGCCCAGGCGTAGTGCCTGCTCCGCGAAGCTGCAGCTACTGCCGATGTGTTCTTGACCCTGGCGCAGTGTGTCTAACTGGGTCTGCAACACCTGAGGAGGGGTTAGGGGAGGGCTGGGTAAGCAGACTGGTGTGTGTGTGTGTGGGGGGGGGGGGGGGGGCGGGGAGCTTAGGGGGGTGTCTGTGATTCCTGATGAACTTGTGTTATGGCATGAAAGAAATACAAGAGGGTGAGTGTGGACAAGGGACACAGATGCCCGCTGCTCCTACTGGCCACACCAGGAGGTGGCAAGTATAGACTAGGGGGAGGGCTGCTCAGGTGTGGAAAGCAGGGGAGGCACCGGGGCAAGAGGCCATCTCATGATGGGCAGTGGTAGGAAAGGGTGAGCAGACGCACCTTCTGCTTGGCTCCACAGATGGCCTCCAGGTCGCTGACCAGAGCCTGCTTGCGCTGCTGCAGCGCTTGCTCCAGGTCCTCGAACGCTGCGCTGATCTGGGCCAGGGCCTCTGCCTTGCGCTCCTGCAGCTGCTGGCTGATGCCCCCCACTAAGGCGATAGCTGCGGACAGCTGTGGCAGTCTAGGGAGGGGAAACATCTCATACCGGGGCTGCTGGAGGGTGTCCTCCCCAAACCATTCCTTCTCCCTTGGGGACCCTGCTGCTGCGCTCCAGGATTTCCCCTCCCTGAGACCTCTCCACCCTCCCCAGGGTCCCTCCTCTGCCCCTGCTGAAACACCATCCCACGTGGCCCCGCCAGTGCGGGTTCCCGCCGGGCACCTACCGGCCGCGCACCGCCTCCAGCTGGCGCTGCAGGGCCGCCTTGTGCTGCTCCACCACGTCGCGCAGCAGCACCGTGCCGTGCTCCCGGTGCTCGCCCGCGCGGCACTCGCCGCACATGGCCGTCTCACAGGCCTCACAGTAAAACTCCATCGTCTGGCGGCGGCATGAGGACTCCAGTCAGGCAACGACTAGACACCAAACTTCTTTGTCTCCTCGCCTCCCCCACCTGCCTTCCTCGCCTCTCACCTTCCAAGTGCGCCCCTCTACCTGGACCACTTCGCCAGAGAAACACCCTCTCCCCCACAGCCACTCGGCCCCCTCCCCCGACCTCTCCTCCCCCTCCACCCCAAGTCCTGGCCTCACTGGGCCTGCTTGGGCCCACCTTGCCTTCATGGTTGGGGCAGGAGAGGGGGCGGCCAGCCACTGCGCTGAGGGGGTGGGGGTCCTCGGGGTCGTGGGCCCCATCAGGTGCCCGCTGCATGGCCTCCATGAGGCTGCTGATGAAGAAGTTGTTCTGCAGTGCAGAGACGCCCTGCTCGGGGAGGATGGATGTCTGGCGGCACACTGGACAGGACAGCGTCAGGCTCTGGGCAGGGATGTAGTTCTGGAGGCATCTGGCCAGGGAGGAGGGGGAGTCAAAGGAATGAAGGGATGGGGCAGTGTCAGGGCACCCCTCCTCTCACCTACCGTGGGTGCCAATCCCTCTCCTCACAGGTGTGCTGTTACATTCATTTTGAAACCCCTCAGGCTGGCACACGCATCTTGTCCTACCAGCAGGGGTACAAGGCCTCACCTCTCACAACTGAGTGGAAACTGCTCTTCTGACGTCTCAGAAGAGCAGACATACCCACATTCCTCACAGTGTGCACAAACACAAGTTCACCTTTCACAGGTGTTTACAAACCCTTCTCGCAGAAAATGTGCAACTACCCGCCCCACCCCCACACCATTAACTCATTAAACGTTTACTAACTGCCTTCTCTTGCCAAATTTATGCCAAGCTCTGGAGATACAAAGATAAAGCACAGTGCCTACCTCTAAAATACTTCTAGTTTACAGAGTAAAAAAGTAACAAAATTAGAGTCTGTAGAGGTAAACAGTGTGATGATTTAAAGCATGGGTCCTGGAGCTAGGCTGCCTGGGTTCCATTCTCAGGTCAGTCACCTTTTATACTGTATGACCCCTGACAAGTTACTTACCTTGTATGAGCCAAGGATCCATCCTCTGTAAGATGGAGACAGTACAGGCTTCACAAGGTGTGGAGAATTAAATGTAAAGTGCTGACATGCCTGACTCAAACAGAAAACACTATATATTATAGGCTATTAGTATTACCTATCATTAATATGAGGAACACAGAAGATGCAGTGATAAGGAAATGCACAGAAGGGCCATCGGGCCAAGTGTTGTTAGAGAGGGTAGCCAGAAAAGGCTGAAGGGGAGGTGACGTAAGCAAAATCTTCACGGACAAATAATTGTTAGTCTGGCCAAAGAAAGATACAGGGAGAGGAGGAAGGGTGTTCCAGATACAGAAGGTGGCCAGAAACAGCACAGTATGAGTAGGGAATTATAAGCAGTTCAAGGTGGCTGGAGAGGACGTCCAAGGCAAGGAATAGCAAGGGAAGTCTGGAGAGAGGGGCATGGGCCAGCTCATGGAGGGCTCCACATCAAGGAGCTTAGAAGTTATCCCAACAGCACGAGAGAGTTGCAGGAGCATGGTGCAGGCAGGTTTACATTTTATCAAGCTCCTCTTCGCTGCCTCTGTGTGGAGGGTGAATGTGAACATGACGAGACAGCAGACAAGGGGTAGTAGCATCCCCCTCCTTAGCATTCAGCTATCATTTATTAAGCACAATGTGCCAGGCTGTGCTTTGCACTTGATGTCTGTTAACGGACTCAGAAAGGGTAAATGGTCCAAAGTAACGAAGCTAGTGAGCACAAAGGCCAGCCAAGGCAAAGCATGTGCTTAACCAAGATACTCTTGCAATAGTCTAGGCAGGAGGTGAAGAAGACCTGGACTTAGGCAACAGCGATGTAGACTGAGGGGGAACGAATCTGAGAAGTATTTAAGAAGTGCAGCCAGTGGGAGGTGTTGTCCGATTAGATACGGGGAGTGAGAAATGAGTCTCGGTTGACTCCCAGATTCCTAGGGCTGTGTGGATGGTGGTGACATTCACCATGCTGAGAAACACAGAAAGAGGACTGGTTTACAGGGATGTTCAGCCTTGACCTGGTTGAGTTTACTGTAACAGGGGGACATCCAGGCAGAGGGGATCAGTAGACAGCTGGGGAGAAGGCAGGTTAGAGATAAAGATAAGGAGGCCATCAACATTGAGACAGCTTCGGTAGCCATGGGAGAGGATGGGATCACCAAGAAGGGGATTAGAGTGCCAAGAGCAGGACGGAGCACCCAGCAAATACTAAATGAGGAGAGCAAAGAGGAATGGGCAGAGAGGCAGGAGGAGAGACAGTGTCAGGGCAGCAAAGTGACTAGTGCAATTCCAGAAGCAGGGAATGAGTAGTCATCAGTGTTAAAAGCAGCTGAGGAGTCAGGGAAGGTAAGGACTGGAAAATGCCCTGGGAATCTGCCAACTAAGAGTACTTTTGTCTGTAAAACAGTGAGTGGAGTGGTAGGGGAAGGAAGGCTTGACTGTTGCCAGTTGAAGAGTGAATGGGAGGTTGGAAGTATGAGTAAAAAGGAGGTTGAGGGGTTGGATGGCAGCTGGGAGGGAGAGAGGGACAAAGGAGAGTTCTTATCTGTTTGTAACAAGAGGCTTGAGCATGTTTATAGGTTGAGGAGCCAGTAGAGAAGGAGGGAGGCAAGAGACTAGAAGACATGGGATGAGGTCTGGGGATGGGAGAGTGGCTCAGGTTGGCTTGAAGAGGAAGAGGAAGACCCCTATCCTCTGGATGGAGGGAGCGGAAAATGGAGGTGGATGTACTTGAACACAAGCGGCAAAAGTAGAGAGAGGATGCCTAACTTGCCTCAGACAAGATCAGCTGCTGAAAGCAAAAGGAGTGGGGTAGGGGTGGGGGGGGATCCAGAAGGACAGGGAGGCTGGGATTAGTCACTGAAGGGAGGAGGAGAGGAATCTTACTAGCAACAGACTGATGGCAGCTGTGGTTGGAGACCACAATTTTGTGGAGGGAAGATCCACATGGTGCAAAGTTTCCCACATCCTCAAATCTCTTCTCTTAACACTCTCTACACCTCTTGATCTGAATCAATTAATTTTTATTTATTTAATAAACAGTATGTGCCAGGCACGATTCTAAGTGCTTCACAAATATTAACTTATTTGTGACCTAGCTTCCCCTCCATCCTCTCGAGTTGAGAGTGGTTTTTGTCTCATGCTCCACATTCCTCAGGACCAGAAGGTGGGGTCGAGTCCTCCCCGCCCCCAACTGGAACACTTCTAAATTCTTCCTCAGCTCCTTGGAAGCTCGGGCCTGCTGCCTACAACACCCCTCTTGATGTCATCTCCGCTGACTTACTGGTTGCTTCCCCATCGGCGAAGTCCCTCTTCTGGCTCACTGTCTTCTTCTGTCACCCCCTACCCCCCGACATCAACACACACACTCCTGCCATCATTCTCAGTGGCTCCGACATCCGCAGAGTGACCCACCCACCATTAAGATTTCTTAGTTCCTCAAACATATGGACACCAAGTGGGGAAAGCGGGGAGGGTTGGGGGGGAATGAACTAGGAGATTGGGATACCAAATTGTACACTCTAAATATATGCAGTTTGTCGTTAAAAAAAAAAAAAAAAAAAGATTTCTTAGTTCCTAAGCCTCCTCTCACCCCCTCCCCCCGTGATCTTTTCCTCCACTTCACCTCAGCTGTCCACACCATGTTCCCAGCACCACCTATGTCACATCACCCATCATGGCATCAGCTCTGAAGTCTGCATTTCAACCATGTCACTCAAGTTGCCTCGCAGCCCTCTTCCCAGCTTGCTGGATCTGCGGTTTACCCTGAGTGCCTCTGAACTCATCAAGATCTCCATCCCGTGTGTGGCATGTACCTGGCTTCTGACTGCTTCCTAACTGGTTTCCTCTTTCCACTCTTGCTTTTTTAGAAACCACTCTCCAAGTGGCACAGAGTGAGCTTTAAAAAAAATCTAATTTACAGAATTCCCTGGCGGTCCAGTGGTTAGGACTCCGTGCTCTCACTGCTGAGGGCCCGGGTTCGATCCCTGGTTAGGGAACTAAAATCCCAGAAGCTGCACACTGCGACCAAAGAAAAAAACAAAAAACTAATTTATGTCACATTATTTCCTTGCTAAAAAAAATCCTCCAGTGGTTTCCCACTGCATATGGAACAAAATTCCCAAACTGCCAAGCTCCCCCATGCACCGTCCTGACTCTTTTGGACCTCACTTCATCCCACTTTCCTCCTCACTTAGTCACGCTGGCTTCTCCCCTGGTCTCTGAACATGCCCTGCTTACTCCTTCCTTAAGGCCTTTGCATGGAAGAGTGCAAAGATAATCCTGTTGCCTGGAACAATCTGTATGTGTTTGTTTCCTTCTCATCCTCAGGTCTCAGGTCAAATATCACCTCCTCAGGGAAGCCTTCCCTGATGACTCTATGTAGACTAGCCCCTGGCCCAACCACCCTCATTTACTCCCTGTTTATTTCCTGGAAAACACTTAGTCCAAACTGTGACTCTCCTGTTTGATTATTTGCTTGCCTATCCGTCTCCTCCCACTAGAGCATAAGTCTTTGAGAGCAGGGACCAAGGGATAAATGAATGAGTAGTAGTTTAAGAGAGAAGGCTCTGCAGTTAAACCTGGATTCAGACCTCAACTATTTACTTGCTGTGGAGCCTCAGAAATATTCCTTAATCACTTAATGACTCTGAACCCTCATTTCCTCCTCTCTAAAATGGGGATAATAAAGAATCTGTTGTGAGGATTAAGTAAATCAATACATGTAAGTCACTTAGCTAGTACCGGGCAAATAGTAAGCAATCAATACACGGGAGCTATTGTCATAATTTCTCAGGCACTGATTTTCTCCAGGAGTGCTCAGTGATCTGGGTATAGGAGAAGGTGCAGAGACATCCAATTACAGCTCAGATCCAGAATCAAACTTCTGCCACATGGGTTTAGAAAAGGACAACGGTGTGTGGGAACTGTAGAGGCCTATGGTTCACCATGGGATTCAGGATGGGTAGGAAAGAGAGGGAGACCAGGAGGGAGCTGGTGGCTGGGAGAAGAGGGAGCAGTCAGGGAACTGATTGGACATCTACACCCAGTCAAAGCTGGTATAGTGGGAATGAGATAATGGGAGCCAAGAGTGGGATACTGGAGTTTGTAACCACAGAAGAAGTGGTATTATTCTGGGTGATGGCAAGATCCAGGGCGTTGTTGGGAGGGTGTCTGACTGAGGTGGCACGGGGTACATTTGTCTGTGGTCTGGCTGTGTGATGAGTCACTACTGTCTTCCTCCTTCACTACACTGTAAGCTCCTTAAGAGCAAGGATCATACCTGTTTTTGCTTATCACTGCTTGCCCCGTGCCTGGGACAGGCCTGGCACATAGTAGTTGCTCTATAAATAAATACTTGTTGAGTGAATGAATAATAGAAGCCCAGAGGCTAGGAGGGGTTGCCTTTCACTCAGTGCCTCAGGACAATAATGAGGACAGGCAGGGAGGACAGACCTAGCTTTGAACATCCTCCCACTGGTCAGAAAGTTCTGGTGCCAGAGCTGGTTGAGAGTCGCAGCTCTGCCTGACTTCTCTGGTGGTGTCGGAGGCTGCCTTGGGGTCTGGGCAGGGGCAGAGACGGCCCTGCTCTGGGCAGGAGGCACAGCCCAGTGTTAGGAACCTCTGGTCCTCTCACAGGTTCCTGCACTGAACCCTTACCTCCTGCAGGTTGGGGTTCACCTGCTCCCTTCCATGTGTGCACACCTCTTACAGGTTCACACACAGCACTCCCTTCTCCGGGGGGCCTGCAAGGTCCTCATTCCTCCCCAGTACATACACCCTTACCTCTCACAGAAGGTGTGCAGGCAAGGCAGAACCTTGGGGCACCGGTACCTATCCAGGCAGATGCTGCACACCAGGAACTGCTTGTCCATCGGCTGCACCTCTGGGCCAGGGCTGTCCTCCCTCTTCGCCATGGTGCCCACGGATGGCTCCTGCCAGTCACACCAGCCTGTGTACAGAGAGATGGTCAGCACCAGGGAAGCCAACACTCCCTCTCTCCACCGGATCCCCACCATTCAAAACCCCCGCAGAGCACCAGCCCTGTCTCTTCCCTGTCAGCAACGGAGTAGGGTGAGGTACATGGACTGAGTACCCTCTGAGCCTGCTGCTCCGGTTAAAACTACAGGCATCAGTTTAGATTGATTTCAAATTCAGCTCAGCCTCTTACCAGCTATGTGACCTTGGACAATTCATATACCCTCTCTGAGCCTCAGTTTCCTAATTTGCAGTTATGGAAATAATAATCCCTGCCTCAAATGGTTGAGAATTTGCAACAGCGTATGTCAAGTGTGTGGCATGGGGATGCCCACTTTCACTGACACACCCACCCTTCATCTCCTCTGCCTCCCCCAAACCCTCCCCCAGGAGACTTTCCTGATGAAGTATCTCTCCTCTGACCACCTGCAGCCCTTCTATCTATGCTCTGGCCCACCTCCCAGCACAACTGCCCAGGATCGCATTCTTTTCCACATCCAATCAGTATCCAGGTCTCATGGATTCTGCCTCCCAAATATCTTATCCCCTTTTCTCCAACTGCACAGATACCGCCCCCAATTCAGGTTGCTACCAATTCTCTCCAGCGATACAGCAACAGCCTCTTAACTGGTGTCCTTGTCTCCTCGCCTGTGCCTTCTCATCCACCTCCCTTGCAGCCAGAATGAGGCTTCTAAACACAGATTCCATCTTGTCACTAACTCCCTGTTTAAATTCTTTCAATGGTTCTTCATTGTCCAAAGGACAAAGTCCAAACTCCTTAAAATGGCCAACAAGGCTTAGCTTTGTCTGGCCCATACCTCCCTCTACAACCTCACATCTCATGATTCTATGAGTAGACACACTGGTTTCTTTTCAGTTCCTGGAAAACTCCTTGTTCTCTTTTGCTTCTGGGCAGTCATACATTCTGTTCCCTCTGCCTGAGATCCTCTTCTAATCCCCATTTTGTTTGACCAACTCTCGCTTATCTTTCAGGTCTGGACGTAAATGTCACTTCCTCCAGAAGGCTTCCCTGATTTCCTGAAGTCTGGGTGAGGTGCTCCAACTTTGTGTCATTCTGCACCCTGCATTTCCTCCACCTGGCCCTTATACACTATACTGTAATTTTCTTGTTACCTCTCTGCTTTTTCCGTACCATGAGTTCTTGAGGAGAGGCATTATGTTTTATTTTATTTTTTATTCTTAGCACTTAGCACAGAGCCTGACATAGGGATTGGTCTATATTTATTGAATTAATTCAGTAATTCAACAAATATTTATTAAGTGCCTACTTTGTACAGGTGCTGGGGTTAGAGTAATAAATGGAACAGATATGGTCACTGTCCTTGTGGTGGGGAGGTGGTGACAGATATTTAAAAAGTAAATAAACAAATAAATACATAATTACAAATTGGGGGAGGGGAGTGCTATATAGAAGCAAAGGATGCTATGAGAAAGGACGCTTTTTTGACTGGGTAATTGGGGAAGGCCTTTCCAAGCAGGTAACTTTTAAGTAGAGCTTTGAGGGCTAGAAGGAAAATAGCAGGGATTAGGGTGGGGGCAGCAGAGAGTGAGGGAGGGCAACTCATTCTAGGCTGAAGGAGCAGCATGAAGGAAAGTTCTTAGGCAGAAGGCTCACCGAGAACCCAAAAGGGTTCATGTGGTTATAGCAAAGGGAACAAAAGGCCGGAGGTGAGTTTGGGAGGGTAGGCTGGAATGAGATCAAAAAGGACGCTGATGTTAAGAATCTGGGTTTTATCCAAAATTGGGAGGGAAATGATGCAATTTGCAGAAAATAAAAATAAATTAAAAAGCTACACTGGTGGCTATGAGGACTGAAGAGGAACCAAGGTGAAAGCAGGGAGATCACTTGGGAGGCTACCTCACTTCTTCAGGTAGACTGACGTTGGGTATTAGCACAGCTATAGGCAAAAAGGTGGACTGATCTGAGAAATAAGCATAAGGTTGAGTTGAAAGGACACCATGACGGACTGGATATGGGAGGGGAAAGGAATGGCGATAATGGCTCCCAGCTTTCTCCCCTGAGCAGATGGTGGGCCGTGCCTAGAGACACTGAAAGCTGAGAAGCTGATTTGGGCCACTCCATTTTTGCCACACGACATCTGAGATGCCTGCGTGATACCCAGGTAGAGATGTCAAGCAAGGAATAGAATATAGGAGCTCCAGGGAGAGGTCTGGGCTGGTTTTTGACTTGGGAGCATCGGCATATTAATGACACTTCAGGCAATGATAATGGATGGGACCATTTAGAGGTAGCGTGAAGAGTGAAGGAGAACCCAGAGGGATGGGAGGAAGACCAAGAGTGTGTGGGGTCAAGGAAATCGGGGAAGAGGGTGATTCAAGAAAGACGGAACGGTGAAGTAAGATGAATACTGGAAAGCGTCCACCAGATTTGGTTGTGGTGGAATGGGAGGGACAGAAGCCAGGTCAGAGTGATGGAAGGATGAATGGAGATGAAGAAATTAACACAGCAGATGTAGACAGTACAGGAGAGCAATCTGGCCATGAAGGGAAGCAGAAAGATAGTCAGACTACTTCGAAACAGGCAGTGACTCGAAGCAGGTCACCACTACCTGTGCCCAGCTCGATGCACCACGGGCTTCTCTGAAGACAATGAGTGAATGAAGAATGAATGCAGTGGGGCCAGTCCAGAGTCCAGAGCCCTCTCCAGGTTTGCAGAGGGGCAGGAGAGGGGCTTGGTTGCATGTGCCTTATGTTTATGCAAGGGTGGGCATGGGTAGGGTAGGAAGGGCATCCCTGAGAGCATCCTCTCCTGATGTGGGCACTGGGATTCTGAGGTTCTTTCTCCAGATGTGATGGATTCTGAATCTGGAGACTTAATACAAAGACAGCAACATAGCAGGAGGAGGACAGATTGAAGGTTGGCGGAAGGAACAGGAGGCCAGAGCCAAGCTGAAGCTTCTGTCTGGCAAAGGGGAGGGCTGGGAGGAAGAGTAGGAGTGGTCTACCAGGCCCTTCTGGGGCAGCTGGAAGTCAGGCTCCGCCTCTCTCCAAGCCCAAGGGGCTCTCCCAGCCTGTCACACAGGGGCGGGGATTGGGCTACATCCAAGCACAGGCAGCTCCTCCCTCCCTTCCCCTTCCGGCTTCAGTTCCCCACCCAGAGTGCTGGGCACGTAGCCGCTGAGGTCATACCCCTGCCTAAATCACTATGATTCCCTTCCTCTCCTGGGCTTTTACTCCCACCTCTCCCATCTCGCTGCTCCTTAGAGATCTGCCCCCAAGGTCCTCTGGTTTAAATAGACTGTTTATCACAGCAGACACTTGGAAGATCTTGAACTCAGAGCTGAGATTTCATCCTCCTTCCTCAGGCTGCCTAAGGCCATCTCTGCATCCCTTATCCTTCCCATCTTTTAATTGAGGTTCTAAAGGCACTTCATTTTCTCTTTCAGCATTCATTCAACACCTCTGCTAGGCCTGGGGATACAGAGATAGATACTCGCAGCCCAGCCTCCATGGATTCCACAATCTAATAAATCGATTACTGTAGTGCAATATGGTGAGGGCTAGGACAGGGAAGTGCAGATTGCTAAGAGTCACCTAACCTAGATCTGGGGCGGGGGAAGGGAGTACTAGAGGTTGGAGGTCAAGGGAGTTCTCCTGAAGAAAGGGCCATTCAAGAGCTCCAGGATGGGTAAGAGTTACAGAGAGAATGGTGCCTTCTGCATCAGGAGACTGAATCAAACACTGTGACAGGGGAGGACTAGGAAACGAGAGAGAGTGGTAGGCAGGAGCTAGATCACACAAATCTTTGTTGGCCTTATTGAGGAGTTTAGACTTTACCCTTCCCTGCTAGGGGATTAAGGCTTTATCCAAAGAGCAAAGAAGCAGGGTGGGGAGGTGGAGAGGGTTTGAGTATAGAGTGAGAGAGCGACAAGAGTAAATTTTTGACTGCAGTGTGGAAAACAGTTGCGTGATGTCATGACTAGGAAGTTAAGAGACTGCCATGATATTGCAGAGATGATGGTGATCTTGATGAGGACAGTAGCAAAGGGGAGGTTGAGAGAAGTAGATTTTATAGGGAGGAATCAACAGAACTTGGTGACTGGTTGGTTACCTATGAAGAGTGGAGGGGAAAGAAAGAATTAGAGATGATTCCTAGTTTTCTCGCTTGAAAACTCTGAAAGGCAAGCAGTTTGGATGGGAGGGTGACAGGCCCAGTGTTTAATAACAGGAATCTGAGGTGCCTATGGGACATAGCTGGACCTATGGGAAAGGTCCAGCTGGCAGCTGGAAAGATAAGCTGGAGGCTAGGAAAGAGGTCTGACCTGGAGATATGGATTAGGGAGTTGGTGTAGAAATGGTACCTGAAGCCATGGAAGTGGATGACATCACCCAGAGAGGGTATAAGATGAGAAAGGAGAGCCTGTGACTGTGCTTCAAGTTTAAGGAGCTAGTCCTGACTCCCACTAATTTCACTAATGCAAGGTAAGACTCTGAACAAGTTCCTACTCCATCCCCTTACTTGCAAATTGGGGCGGGGGTGGGGGGGACTTTTTCTTCCCCAAATCTGAGATTCCCAAGGTTCTCTGTCCAGCCAAAGATCTCTACAGGTTGTAATATGTGCCCACGGTTAAATACAATCATGTACTACCTTGAGTACTTGATTTCTGGTTTCCATGTGACTGAATCTCAACTTTTAAGGGACAGGCCCAGAAAGCAAAGCCTGCAAAGAAATTGAAAAAGTGTGGCCAGAAAGGCAAGAGAATCAGGAAAGAGATATCACGAAAGACAATGGAGAGGAGAGCTTCCTGGATAAGAGAACAATCTTCATTGTGAAATGCTGCAAAGAGTCCATGATCTAAAGCTCAAAAGAGGTTGGTGTCAACCTCAGGGAGTGTGGTTTCTAAGGGCTGGAGGAAAGGAAGCCAGATCCAGGGGGCTGAAGAGGAAGTTAATTGTGAACAAATGAGGACAGCCAGTGCTGATTCCACTAGATCTCTGACATCTGCAAAGGATGTGTTTCAAGGCTTTTCAGTTTCTCCAAATTCTCAAACAGCATTTAATTTCCTCCATGACTTCCTCCTACAACCTCACGAGAGTCCCAGTATACATGATTTACACAGCTGTGAGCGATGGTAGGTGACCAAGGCATTGTTTAAAAGTGGATGCAAGTGGCCAGTTAGGCTCACTTGCTTCTGAAAATGACTCACTCCTGTTCACTAGCCTCAAAGTGTATTTGATCATTTGAGGCCTCAGCAAAATGACAAATGACTGCAGGTTACAGTCTTTGGGGTTTCTCTGGAACAGATGAAGCCTTGGAGGAGGTAAAGTCCTCAAAGCCAAGGAATACTTGCAGTAAAATTGGCAGGGAAAGAAAGTGATGAAATTTGCAGTACCATCTCTCCCTGCCCCCTAGTGCCAGACTGAGTAAGTAGGTGAATGAACCATTCAATGAGCTGATCAACCAATCAAACAATCAAACTTCCTGGGCACTCTGGACAAGGCTAGTAAAGTGGTTATTGGAGACACAATGCTGAAATAGACACTCCCTGTCCTTCACAAGTTCTCAGACTAGTGTGGGAAACAGATATGGAAATACATAATGTGATAACTGTCATGATATTGACATATTCAAACTGCTATGGCAGCAAAGGGGAGGAGGTACCTAACTGTGAGGTGATGGAGAACAAAGAAGACTGTCAGAGGAAGGGGATATATGAGCTGGGTCTTAGGGGACAAATAGGAGTTTGACAGGTACATTGGGAAAACACTGAGTAAAGGAACAGAAGCATGAAAAATTAAGAAACATGGACCAGTTGGGCAAGAGAGCAAAACTCGAAAGGGCAGAGGTTGTACTTGATGCTATCACAACACACTCAATGTGAGTTCTCCACTTGCCTCTCTGGCTGCTCCTTCACTATCCATTCTTTATATGTCTAGTTCCTCAGGGCTTTGTTCTAAGACCTCTTCTCCCCTCACTTTCATACTCTGTCTGGAAAATCTCACCATCTCCCATGGTTTCAGTTACCATCCACTTGCTAATGATTCCCAAAGCCTTATCTCCTGTGCAGAAAACTTTCTTGAACCCAGACCTGCATTCCCAGCTGTACCTTGGACATCTGTACAGGGATGATGCTAAAGACTAGCCTAAAACTGAATTCATTTTCCCCTAACCTACTCATCTTGCTGCATCTCTCATCTCAATGAAAGCCACCACCATCCACGTAGATACACCAGCCAGAATCCTACTACATCAGGAGTCTTCCTAACTCCTCCTCTTCTTTCAACTTTCAGATACAAGCTATGACTATTATCCTTGCTTCTGCTCCTAAAATGTGTCTAGGTTAAAGGTCAGGAGATCCAGGAGTCCCGACACTCACTAATTTCACTAATGCAAGGTAAGACTCTGAACAAGTTCTTTCTCCATCCTCTTACTTGCAAATTCGGGGGAGGGTGTCTTTTTCTTCCCCAAATCTGAGATTCCCAAGTTTCTCTGTCCAGCCAAAGGTCCCTACAGATTGTAAAATGTGCTCATGATTAAATCCAATCTTGAAGTACCGTGAATATTTGATCGCTGGTTTCCACAGGAGAGCTAGGTGTGTTAGTGAGTGGTTGCAGTTGTCTGCACCTCCCTTCCAAAATAAATGCCGAGGTGAGGGTACCCATGACACTCCTTCTGGGCACCCCCTCCCCTAGCCTAGCAAAATGTTTTTCTGAACACAGGCTATACTACATCAACTACGGGCCTTTGCTCAAGCTCTTCTCTCAGCAAGAGTGCCATTGTCCCCTAAGTGGCTGCGGCAGCACCTGGCACACAGAGGGTGCTCATATATGTTGGTGACAAGAGAGCCATGTTTAAATCACTGCAGTTCCCTCTCACCAGACAGAGAGGCAAAATCAAAGGCAATAACAAGACAAGTGAACAAAGTTCCAAGAAAAAAGACCTCCACTTAACATAAAGAAGCTTTCCCATAGCAGAAGGTAGTAAGTGCTCTGTCACTGGAGGTATGTAAGCCAAGAGAGGCAGGGCACCTGTCAGGCCTGCAGCTCTGATTCCAATTCTGCTGCAAATAAGAGCCCTGCTTAGGGGATGAATGGACACTGATGAGCTGGACAGACAGGCACGGAGAGACCTGCGAAAAAGACCTCTGCACCTGCTCCAACCTCCCAGATCTCATTTTCCTACAGGGGCCAGTCCTGGGTTTTTGCTTTCCACATCAGAGACCCCCACACCAGGGACAGCCCATGGCTGGCCTTTAGTGGACTGACCTCCCTGGGGTGCAGCCTGTCCCTCCAACCTGCAACCATCTGTCCCTGCAGGTTTGCAGCCCATGATCTGAAGCCAAGTCCAGAAGGGAGGAGGCCAGAACCAGGGAGGAGCCCGGGGTCCTCCAGGCGGGGCCCAGGCTGCGGGGGAAACAGAAGGGTCCTTTCCTACAAGAAACAGCCTCCGGATGAGGCTTCCTGTCCCAAGGCCAGTGCTAGAGGAGAAAGGGTGTCCTCTACACCCGCCAGTGGGCCTCTAGGTGCCTGAGGGTGGAGGGGGTAGCAAGGGGTGGAAGTGTCTGCACCAGGGAGAAAGGAACCCTCGGACAAGCTGGGCCACAAGATTCCAGAGTCCCACTCAGCAACCCCACCCCGCGCCCCCAACCCCCCACCATTCTCGGCCGCAGCGTTCGACACCCTCCAAGAACATACACAAGCTCCCAAACCCCGCGCTCCTCCAAGGAACCATCACCCATGCACCCGCGCCTCCCCCCTCAAACATGGACCTCACGTGAGCAGCCACAGCCCGAAGAATCCCCCTCTGCTCTCACGGACAGGGACACGCCTCACGTGGACAGAGACAGGCACAGCTTTTGAAAAGCATCTATGCCCCCACCCACAGACACTGGGACTGACACACCGCCGCTCGCACCCGGACCGGGACCTGGGCAGACAGGGATACAAACGCACCCCTGGGGGCCGCCCGTCGCACTCACCGCGGCGAGGCAGGATGGGGGGGGCCAAGACCCGGACTGCGGCCACTCCCAGGGGCCCGCGGCGCTGCCCCTGCTGCCAGCGCCCGTCCGCCCGGCCCTGCCCGCGGCGCCGCCCCACGTCCCGCGCCTCCGCCTGTCCCCGCGCCGGCGCCGCCGCCGGACCCGCCGCACAGGCCGGAGGGAGGGGCCGGGGCGGGGCTGCGGACCAGCCGGGGGAGGGGGCGGCTCGGAGACCGAAGACCCACCCACGCCCCGCCCGCCGCCGCGGAGGCCCCGCCCGCCCCTACCCCACCCGCTCTGCTCCCCCCCCCACCGCCCCAACTCCCCTGAGGCTCCTGCAGGAGCTGCCTCTGCGGTCGGGCTGGGGAACCCTTGAGCCGGATCCCGGATCCCGGATCCCGGATCCTCGATCCCCGCCAGCTGCCTCTGGCTCCTGATGGCTCCAGGAAAGGGCAGAGTAGTAGGTCTCCGAGACTGGGCGGACGCTCCGTCACGAAAAGGCAGCTGGGCAGCAGGGTTTTCGGACTCTGAGAGCCGGTAAGGGCTGCCTCCTGGGGGTGCCCTTCCAGGCTTTCTTGGGGGGCCCCAACGGACTATGCTTGTGTGGTCTCTGCTGAGCGGGGGGTGACAGGCATCTCCTGTGCCTCGGCACGGATCTCTGGGCGGCGGAGGAGCCCCGAAGTGGAAGGGCAGTACTCAGAGCTCTGGGAGAAGGGGCTGACGGGGTAGAAAGATGGGGGACTCATTTTGGCTCAAGGTGCCTGGCTCTCCCTCAGGAGCCCCCTGGCGAGGAAATTATGGTTCAGACCATCCAGCGGCTTCCTTCCACCCTCCAAAGACCAGAGCAATTCTCAGAATCATCGCATTGTGGAAAAGCAGCCCCGGCGGAAAATAAAAACAGTTAACAGGGACTGAGAGCTTATTATGTGCCAGACACATAACGAATCACTTTACATATATTATCTACTTTAATACTCATAATCTTAATAGGTATCTTCTTTTATTAGCCGTGTTTTGCAATGGAAAGAATTGAGGGCCCTTGGCTCCCCAGGCATTAACTCTGATCACTCAGGCAGAAGGAACTCTGTTTGTATGTAGGTCCTGCCTCCAGTCACTTGGAGCCTCAGGACCTTTCATGTTGAAAAATCCCCAGCGGCCCATGAAGTGAGGGGCCTGTATGTAGACCACCCCACTCAATAATCAAGCTGCAGCCAGACAACTGCACCTTCCAGAGGTAGGGGAGAATGCTCAAAAATTCTGGTGCATTCCTTGGCCAAGGAGCATAGGGTGATGGTACCTGGGCCCTGACTAAATCAAAGTGCTGTTGGGGAGCTTTCTTTCATTACACAAGGTTCAGATTTGGGCTTAACACCTGGCTGCAGCAGCGACCCTGGCAAGTGCCTTGCTTCTCAGCTGCCTCAGGTCTGGCACCCAGCACAGGTGCTCCAGTGCTTGTGAATGAGCCTCAGACAGGGTTCACGCTTGCTTTGGAATTTGGGGCCAGGGCTACCCAAGATGAAGTGACTCGGGTCTATTTTAAGCCTCACAAAGACTTCTTTCCTCAACCCTAAACTTGTCCTATGTCATCAAACTTCTGCTGATAAGGCTTCATAGCTCTCTGAGTTCAAAGGGCAAAAGTCCTTAAGCAGCCTGAAAAAGCTCAGATAATCTACTACCTTACCTCTGTAGTCACCCTCTGGCCACTCCTCCTTCATTTTACCCAAGCTGAATTCCTTCCTGTTCCTACTCAGGGCCTTCACATATGTTGGCTTCTTTGCCTCAGATGCTCTTCCCCCTACTCTTTACCTGGCTCTCCTGTAGTTCCCATCAGGTCTCAGGTTTCAAGCCAACATCCCCATCTCCACCCATCTAGGCTAGATGCCCCTCCTCTGTGCTCCCATAGCTCCCTGTACTTCTGTGTTTCTGTATCCTAGTATTTATCACTGTATTGTAGTTGCCTAGTTACTTGCCTCTATCCCCCACTAGGCCATAAGCACTGTGGGCAGGGACCGTGTTTTATTCCCTGATGTTTCCCCAGGGTCGAGTGCAGTGCCTGGCAAATAAAAGCACTCAGTAAATATTTGCTGTATGAATGAATGGATGATGGAGGTCAGTGGGCCCAACCCGCTCTGGGCCCTGTGCTTTAAGATCCATTGCTATCTTGGTGCTAGCTTAAAGGGCAAATAACACTTTGGCTCCTGCTGGGGCTGCGAGGAGAGTGTGCCCTCAGATTGTTCCTGAAACCTGACTTCAGCTATCTGGCCCCAGCTCTCCTGAACTGATAGGATTTTGGTCTATGATTAGACTGAGCATTTCTCCACCCAGACCACCCTCCTAGAGTCCCCCACAAATTGACCTCACTGGGCCTGCTTTTATGAAAGGTTTATTCCTAGTGCTAGGTCCCAATCTTCCAGGGCTCTAAGCACAATTAAACTGGGTGGGTAGGTGAGGGGAGACCCCTTCAGATGCAGGGCCAGAAATGGGGCTCCCCATATCCCCACCCCTTTGGTCCCAGTCCCCTTCTCTGCAATGGACACGCATTGAGGAGGGACAAAGGGTTTTGGAGGCAACATCATTGGCCCAGGGGAGCCCAAGAAGAGCTGCCATTGGCTGACAGGGCCTTTTGAGGCTCTGCCATTGGTCAGGGGGCACACCCCAGGAACTGGGGATAGGCCTGAGGAGTGATGCCATTGGCCAGGGAGTGGTTTTTGTCATAGCCTTTGGCTGTGGAGTGGAAGGAAAAGATCTGGGAATGAAGCCCAGTGGCCAGGAAGATAAAGGACAGGGCAGCAGCTGCTGGGCCTGCAGACCCCGTCAGGCCCCAGCCAGGGAAAGGGAACCCAAGCCAGAGCGCAGGTGGCAAGGGATGTCCCATGTCCAAATCTCCCCCACCCTAGGACTGCCCCTCTCAATGTCCTTCTTGATAGCCAGGTTGGGCTGGAGTGGCTCACTGCTCCTCTAGCCAGGAGGGCTTCTCAGCTCCTGGAGGCCGCAGCTTGATGTTGAACTGCTGCAGGGTCTGCTCCAGTTGTTTCTGGTTCCCAGCAAAGTAGGCTGACACAGCATTGTGGAAGAGCAGCAGCTGCTTGTGCATCACCTTGATCTGGGGGTGCAGCAGGGTCAGCTGAGACTGGACTCAGACACCCTTACCGAGGGGCTATGAGCCTGAGCCCAGACAAGAGGCACACGGACTCTGCTCTGATGGTGCTTTTGGAGAGGGGGCTGATCCACCAAGGGAGTCAAAGGATGAAAGCCATTGTGATAGGAGAGACCTGACTTGATTGGCAGGGCCAGGGGTTCTGGCACCCAAGCTCAAGGGGTGGATTTTCCCCAGTTATGTTCTTGGGATCCGCAGCCAAATCCTCCAATAGAAAAGGACCAGGGATCAGAGGGAGGGTGATAGGAAAGGTCCAGGGGTTGAGTGGGCTGGAGAAAGATTCCACTCCTTAGCCAGGCTGCATTTCCCCATTCAATGACAGGGAGGTTTGTCGGGTGGTGTGGGATGGGGAGGGGGGCAGTGTTACAGATGGCAAGGTGGGCTGGGTCAAAGGGGTGGGGTTAGCACCTTGTTCTCTTCCAGGAACTTGAGCTTGATGGCCACATCTCCCCGCAGCTTCTCGTATTTGTCCCGATGGGCCTGGAAAGTGGCTTGGGCACTCTCGAGTCGACCACGCGTCCCTGCATCCCGGGGGCCTAGGCTTAGCTCCTCTAAGTCTGTCCGGTAGGCATCGTATTCCAGCCTGGGGAGGGGGCGACATGGGCTGGTCTCCACCCCTTTGCCCTCCACACACATTCTCCTTTCTCTTCTCAATTCTTATGCCCCTAAAGCTCAAACTTCCACCCATGCCAGCCAACTCCCCAAACCCTAGGCCCTGCCAGTGCCCACACCTGGCAGCCTCATACTGTTTGACAGTCATAAGTGTGTCTTCCATGGTCTTGGTTACCAACGTGTTGATGCTAGAGACAAAGAAGTTCACAGCCCCTAGCAGCGTCTCTCCATTCTTGCACAGCAGCTTCTGTGTCTCTGCGTTGTAGCCAAATTCCTCCTGAGGGCAGAAGGGAGGGACAGGCCTTGAGCAACCGTATGTAGCCACCTGACTGGAGCCGCAGGGCCCTTCCTTCCCCTCCTCTCCCAGGAGGAGCCAGCCATTGAAACTGGAACAACCCAGGACTGCCTCTGGCAAGGCTCTCTTGGCCAGAAAGTTAGTGGGGCCACCCTGGGGATGCCTGGGGCAGGAATGTGGGAGTGGGGGTCTCCGATTAAGTTCCTAGGACTGGACTAGGGAAAGCTAGTGCAGCAGGCAAGGCAGGGGCTCCGATGAGGCTGAGCACTGAAGGCATTCTCGTCAACGCGGAGAAGGGTCACTTGCGAGGCACCTCGTGTGCGGCCTCCCCCACCCCTTCCAACTTCTGAACCTCCGTACCAACCCTTAGGCTGCCTCCACAGGTGAGTGCTGCCGGGGGCAGGGCTGGGCCCACCCTGGAGGGGTGCTCCCTCTGGGCTGCAGGAGGGAGGGAGGGAGGGAGGCTGAGAGGTGACTGCCTGGGAGGGCCCGGGCCCAGTCCCCCCACCCTCTTTGGCCTGGCCGAGGCACCTGAAGCTCTGGGGACTTCTGGCTGAGGTCAGCAAAGGCGTCCCCTAGTGCATGTTGGGTCTGCAGCAGGCTGTAGAGGTGGGCTGTCAGTGCCCGGCCCAGCTGCAGGACACTCTCATACTTGCGCTTCGTCTCACGCAGCAGCTCAATCTGCAGCTCTAGCTCCAGGTCCACAGTCCGGGAGCCCCGGCCAAATCGCTCTGATAACAGCTGCTTTGTGCACTGATTGGGAAGTGAGGGAACAGGTCAGAGACCCTAGCACCCTGCCCCCCGCAAAAGGTACCCCAGCATCCCCAGGCCCCTAGTCGCAGCCAGATGGGATATTATGGTCTGGAAGATGGGGGAAAGGTACCCAGGGGAGTTTGGGGGAAGGAAGGGGTGCTTGAATCCCACCTTATATGTGTTGATGCCCCATTTCTTGACGATGTCAAACTTCTCTCCAGCGATGCCCCGAGCCACCTCATCCCCGGGGCCAGCAGGAGTGGCACTGTGAGATGGATGGCGGCCAGACCCTAAAGGACCAAGTTCTCTGACACCATCCTCTCTCAGATACAATCACACACCTCTGTGGTTCCACCCATACTTCCCTCCCAGCACATGAAAATGACTTCCCTGAAGGAGCAGAAGCTAGAGGCAATTAGATTCTCCTACTCACTAGGAGGAACGCATACATTGTGCCCTGAGACCCAAATCCCAATATACATCTGGCCTCCTTTTGAAGTGGGGGTGGGGGTTGGAGAAGGAGGGAAGAGAGAGTTGCTAGCATACAGGGGTAGAGAAAACAGCAGAAAATAGGCTGACTGTGGGGTGACTGATCAAGGATGGTGGGTCCATTCAACAGAAAACCCAGTTGGCGTTCCCATGGGGATCCTAGTCGTGCAAAATTCAGAGCTGTTTGTTCCTCTAAACGTTGGAGTCTAAAGTAAAACTCTGAGAAGCCTCACAAAGTTCCAAATCAGATTCAGGCTCCAGAGCGGGGCGGGGGGAGGCCTGTGAAACAGAGTTCTTTGCTTGACTTAGGTGGTAACAGCAGAGAAAGGACGAGTGGGGCTAAATGGCAAGTGGGTGCAGATGGACAGCCCTTGGAACTGGCCTTGGGCTGAGATTCCATAGGGGTCATTCTAGCAGAGGCTCCCAGGATCTCCAGACATAATTCAGGCCTTCTTTGACATAGTCTATGCTCCCTAGAATCATCACTCTCCCCCTCTACACTCAAGCTCCCTGTCCTGTTCTGCTTATTCATACCTGTGGGGATGAGTCCATCACCAGAGCCCCCATAGCCACCAGACACAATGCTGGTTTCATTGAGGTTGGGTCCTGACACCATCACCTGCTGGAGGTCCTAGAGGCCAGAGAAGAGGGGGGCTTCAGGAACATAGGGGCAGCTGAAGCATTTTGGGGGTGAAAACAAGCTTGGATTGAAGCATCATAGAGAGAGCACACAAGGGACGTCTGCACAGAATCAGAACAAAGATTTGTAAAAAGAATGAAGGGAGTTAGGTAAGTTAGGGGAAGGCTACTGGAATAGAGGTAAGAGTTCAGGGTTTATGAATTGGGATTCCTCAATTGAAACAATATGAAGAATCAAACAGAAGCACCTGCTCCAGCCCATCATCCTCAGGAAGCTGCCCAGCTTCACCATTCCCGTGGATGGGGATCTCCATTGTGGCTGCCTTCCCTAGGATCCCGTCCGTCATGGCTAGCGAAGGGACTGGAGTCAAAGCCTCTACCCCAGCGCCCTGCAAAGCCCAACACAGACAGTTCTGGAAACTGGCCAGTACTCCAAAGAGGAAGGTCTCCCCTGCCATTTCGGAGGTTGTCCCAGGGCTTCAGTGTTCTGGGGTTTGGCCACTACTCTTGCCTGAAGTTTATGTATTTCTCCCCTCCAAGGTGCATATTTGTACACACGCACACCCAGGCCTCAGGTGTGCCTGACCTGAGGTCTTGTTCTCATGAATCCCCCACCCTACCAGGACTCCGGTAACCATCCATCCATTCAATCACTCAACAGACATTTCATGAGTACCTACGATGAGGCACTATTTGAGGCAATGGAGATACAGCAGTGAACAAGAGAGAGGAAGTCTGTGCTCTCAAGAAGCATATGCCCATGCAGGTGTTTCTCCCCATCAGGAGATGAACCCCCTTCCCAGGGCTCAGGTGTCTACCCCCACTAAGGTATGTACACCATTGCTTGGCCTTTCACACTTCTTCATTGTTTCTTGCCCTTTCCTGCAGGTGGTCTCCCCCTCCTCCATCCCATGCACCTCCTCTTCCTCGAGCCCTCCCCCCACCCCCCTCAAGCCTGAGTTGAATCAGTTGGTATAAGTTCCAGACCTCTGGGAAAAGCCTCTTTTTCCCAGGACATAGGTAGGTGATCTCTTCCAAAGTCTGTTATGTCTCCCCAGGTGTGTGAGTCTCCGCCCTCCCCCCCACACACCTGGGCATCAGGTGTGTCCTCATCCTTCCCCAGGGCTCAGAGGCATCTTGCCCTCAGGTCAGGTTCGTGCATTCAACTTGCCCTCGCCCATGCATGTCCCTCTCACCTCGGGCCGGGCCGCTCTTCCCCTCAGGGCGCCAGGCCCGGGCCGCGCGGGGACCTCGGGCTCCAGTTCCCGTCGCGATCCTAGCAGCAGGTCAGGGACTCGGCGGAAGTGACGTTCTCTCCCGGGCAGAAGAAGCCGGCCACGTCGCAGATTATGAGGGCGGAAGTGACGTTGGCATCTGGGGGCAGGGCGATCCTGGAGCCAACCCCTCTGTCTCTGAGGAGCCACGAGAGGTCACTTCCGGGGCGTTACCGAGGGGCTGCGAGGGAAGTGATGTAGGGCACGCGCCGGCGGCGTGATGGAGCAGCAGCAGCAGCAGCAGCAGCAGCAACTGAGAAACGTGAGTGGGAGCTAAGTCGCTCTAGGGCCATGAGGTCAGCTAGCATCCTTGTCTGCATGGCGCGAACCCCAAAGAGCCAGGCATCTGAGGGATGGGAACGTCGGGCCCTGCGGCGCGGTCCTGGGAGAGCTCGGGCGGCACGGCCTTGAATGGAGATGTGGCCCCCTCTTCGCTGAGTGCCTTGTCCCCCCCCTTGCTCCCAGCTGCGGGACTTCCTGTTGGTCTACAATCGGATGACGGAGCTCTGCTTCCAGCGCTGCGTGCCCAGCCTGCACCACCGAGCTCTGGATGCTGAGGAGGTTAGGTGGGGAATCCAGTAGGGAGATTACCCTAGATGCTCAGTCAACCGTAGACGGCTTCCCTCTCCCGCCACTTCCCCTGCCTCTGGCCCTGGCCTTTCTGTGACCCTCGCCCCTAGGCTGGGGATGGGAAGGAAGGAGACGGACCTGACAGGACACCTTTGGCTTCTACTTCCACCCTGTCTTCCTTCCAGGAGGCCTGTCTGCACAGCTGTGCTGGGAAGCTGATCCATTCCAATCACCGCCTCATGGCCGCTTACGTGCAGCTCATGCCTGCCCTGGTACAGCGCCGCATCGCAGACTACGAGGCTGCCTCAGCTGTGCCAGGTGTTGCCGCTGAACAGTCCGGAACCTCGCCATCAGGCAGCTAGCCGTCCCCACCCTGGAAAGGGAGGCACTGGATGGACCCTCAAATTGAAGAAGCCAGTGGACCTTGGTCTGGGTGCAACCTGAATGTAGAAAGTGAGGAGTTACCTGAGAGCTGGGTACTGTTGCTCCTTTTCCTGGAGCTAATAAACCCACTTTTACTGTTTGCTTTATATTCTGGGCAAGGAAGCTTTGCCCACTTTATTGGCACCATCCTTATTGTTCTGTCAGTTAGTCCTTCAGCCCTGGCAGCAGAGAAATTGCCTTCTGCATGTAGGAGGAAAACCTCAGCATTCTCAGGCACCTGATTAAAGCAACGTCTGTGAGTACAATTTTAAGACTGGTGATAGCAACGAGAAGTTGGTTTCTGCCCAGATGGCAGAACATGGGAACTCTGTATAGCTGTGCGTCTGACTTAAATGGCCCCCTTAGAGATATCTAAGGACAACAGATTAAGAATCCGTAGGGCTTTTAGGCACTACCTCCTGGGAAGTCAGTAGCCCCAGACAGAGATGAAGCCTGTAAGAATTCTGGGGTGTTTTGGAACGTAAACCACTTCTGCAAGTTGTTACTTACTTAATATTTTCTGTCTTCTTAGGATGAGCAGTAAAATCTTTAAACAAAGAAGATCTGTGTGCTTGTCTTCAGGAGCAGTCAGAAAGGGGAAACTTGTGGAACCATATTCTGCAGTACAGTCAGACTTGAGGGATTAAAAACCTGAGGGAGAAGTAGGTGGTGATGGTTATGGAGGGAAAAGGAAGAAAGCCAGATCTTCAGGACTTCTTGAATGTTACCTTAATGTCTCACCGCTTGTCTGTAATCTCCTCATTCTGTGTCTTCCTCTACCCCACATTGTTCCCACTGTGGCTGTTCTGTGGTTTCTAATCCCAGCCTCTCTATTCTTTCCTCATTATTGCCCTCCATGTGGAATTTACCTCTATAGTCAGCAATCCGAATGGCCTGTCACTTCATCCCTGAATTTTCTTACCATTCTTGTGTCCTTTTTGTATCATTTCAGCTGTTTTAACTTTTCTGTTCCTCCATTCACACTGCTAGAGAAAAACAAAGCTGTATAGTGAATGCCATTAAATATTTAAGGTCTCCAACCTCAACCAAGCCCTCATTACCAACAAACAACGTTTTGTGGGTTCCTGGTCTATTTGCTCCCCTAATCACCACGGCAGTTATTTTACACCTTTACTGCTCTCCTTAATCCCCCACCTCACCCTCAACTATTCCCCATCAGGTGATACGTTTCATTTTTAAAATAGAAGTTCTTAGACATTGGCTCCCATAATCATAAAAAAAAAGAAAAGAAAACTTACAACCACCCACAAAGCAGATGCTTTCTCTCCTGTACAGATCAGGACACTGAAATTCTCTAGTAGCAGACCCCATCAGAAAATGCAGGTCTGTCTTGAAAATCCATGTTGTCTTTCAAAATATCTATTGAGCACCCACTTTGTATAGGTTCTGGTCTTGGTATTATCCCCACATAATAGATGAGGAAGAAAGAATTCAGTATGTACCAGAAGCCCACCTTATACACAGTTACCTATTGAGAAATGTGGCTCTAATCAGCTTTTTGCCTCATTAGTCAAAATCTTGAACAGAAAGATTTGTTAAGACCCTTCCTTGATAAAAAAAAAGTTGTTGACCAGGAACTTTCCTACTGAGTGGTTTCATGTCTACCCAATAAAGTCCTCTCCTTGGAAAGTATAAATGCAGGTAAAACAGCTTGTGAACTTTGCAGTTCCCAGAGACAGGAATGGGGACCTGGAATGGGAAGGATTTTTCCATATCAATATTTACATTTATCCTTGCAATAAACTTCCATTATGAAGTATCTGTGTTTCCATGTCATGTAATTAGTAATTGCTGGACAAGGGCTGGGAACACAGATCTGTCTGACTCTAAAGCCTATGTCCTGGGACTTCCCTGGTAGCACCGTAGTTAAGAATCTGCCTGCCAATGTAGGGGACACAGGTTTAATCCCTGGTCTGGGAAGATCCCAGACCAGGATCTGAGACGTGGAGCAACCAAGCCCGTGTGCCACAACTACTGAGCCCGTATGCTGCAACTACTGGAGCCCGTGCTCCGCAACGAGAGAAGCCACTGCACTGAGAAGCCCATGCACCACAGCAAAGAGTAGCTCCTGCTCACCACAACTAGGGAAAGCCTGTGGCAGAAACGAAGACCCAATGCAGCCAAAAATTTAAAAATAAATAATAATAATAAATTTTTGTTAAAAAGCCTATGTCCTTTGAACTTTCAGAGCTTATATTTGCTTGCTCATCTGCAGTCAGTCTTTCCTTAGGCGTGGAAAAACAGGTGTCCCTCGATCTGATCCACCAGTTCCTTAACTTTTCAATCTCTTCTTTCTTCTCTGTTTATAAAATATGTTCAATACTTATGAGAAGAACCTTATTCCTACTATTCGTCTTCCATTGTCACTGAAGTCGCCTTCAGGTCTTACCATAAAGTGTTAGCCATTGGCATAATGAGCGATGTGATGTTTCAAACACAGCACAAGGACAAATGGTGACAAAGCTTCATCCCTTTATCACAAACTCTTGAGAGGGTTGTTCTTGCCATTGTGGCTTCAGAACTTAACTGCCCACTCCTTTGCAAAGTCTAATTCCTTTGAGCCTATTCAACTGTACCACCCTCTCTCATTACTTATCCTCAGTAACTGCCACTCTCCTACTTTCCTCTAAATAGCTAGCCTTTGGTCTTCCTATCCACCCCTTAATACTTTAATGTTACACAGACAGTCCATTCAGTGTTTTTGTCTCTTAGTTGCTTGACCCCATCTCCAGTCATTTCTATTCTGTCTTAGGTACCCTTAGTTATGTCCTGGCCATTGTCACCACCCCAAACTGCTCCATCTTCAAAACATTATTACTTGCATTGTATTCACTGAATGTGTTCCTTCCACTTCGTTTATTGAACTATTCCTTTAGCATTTTTAAAATTTCACTGCAGCATTCAGACCATTGCTTCTACCTTCTCTCCATTGACGCCTTCCTGTCTTTAGATACCTGTCATGCTTAAATTCTAGTCATTCTTTTGTAATAGGCTAAATTTCCTTCCCTCTCATTTCTTTGTTGGACCTGGATAAAATGAAACATTTGTGCCTGCATTTGGACATCTAAAAACTGCCCAAGGAGATCACTACAGAGCAGATTTATATCACTGAACCCATGGTTATCAACTTCAAATAGAACCTCAGCCCCTGTAATCCCACTAGAGTTTTCTAGTCATCTTTCCTGTTCCCTGCAATAACTATTTCAAACCAATATTCTTAAGCCTCTTATTATCCCCACCATTCTGTTCGCTTTCTGCAGGTAACCTTATTTTTGTCTCATAGGCAAAAGTAGAAGCTATCAGTGGGGAGCTCCCGCAACATCTTGCAACTCCAAACTTGGTCACCCATCTACATCTGCATCATTCTGTCCTCTTTCCCTCCTGTCTAAACAGGACAAGCGTCCCTCTTAAGGCCAGTGCCTGTGTCTGTGCACTGAATCCTAGTCCTTCCTTCTTCGGAGATCTCTGACTCTTTCCCACTTTACTAAATTCTTCTCGTCAATGTTTAAGTGTGCCAAAGACTCCCATTACAACAAACAAACCACTTTACCTCACAGGTACCATCCAGTTTTTTTCCACTTTACAGCCAAACTTCTCCAAACAGTGGATACTTTGGTTTTCTCCATTCCCAGTCCTCCACCCACTCTATTTTGACTTCTGTAACCTTTATTCTATTCAGATAGTTCTACCTGAGGTCACCCCACCTCACCAAGTGACCTTCATTTCCCTGAATCCAGTGGTTATTTCCTCAGCTTACTTCACTTCTCAGTGGCATCTGGTACTATTGACTTGTTCCTCATCGACACTCTGGTGTCTGCAATTCCAGTTGTGTTTTTACTGCTACCTCTGGCCACAGCTTCTTAGCCTCCTTTGCAGGCTTACCCGCCTCCAGCCATCAAATCTAAAAGTTTCTCTAGGTCCTGTTCTTTCTCAGTGTAATTCTTCCGGTGTTGTTTTATCCCCACTCTGAGCTTTCGTTGCTGATAACTCAGCTCTCTCCTCTGAGCTACTTGATTGACATCTCCACTTAGGTGTTTCAAGAACATCCCAAATCAACATGTTTCCTCTTAAACTTTCCTCCTATGCCTGGTACTCAACCAGTCATAGAAACTAGAAACCTCACTCATCCCTTCAGTCAGCTGCCAAATCCTATCAGTTTACATTTCTAAAAATCCCTTGCTCTGTCTGCTTCTCTTCATCTTCACAATCTCCCACCAAGATCATTGCAACTCCTGCTTCCTCCCCTGTCCACTTTTGTACCCCTCCAATCTCTTGTCCATTCATTGGCCAGAAGACACAAACTTATGCTTAAAACCTTGCAGTAGCTCCCCATTCTTAGGACTGAACACTGACATTCTACACATGACCTACCACGCCCTGCAAGATCCAGCCCCTGCCTACCTCAGCTTATTCTTGTCAGTAACTGTCAAACACCGGACAGTTAATACTGTTTGTTGAATTGAATCAAATTGAACCACACTTCACTCCTGTATTCTAACCACTCTGACCTTTCAATTCCTCTAACCTGTCATACACTATTCCATCTCAGGGCCTTTGTACCTGCTGTTTCCTGACTTGCAATGCTTTCCCCCCTTACTCTCCCTACGTAATTTCTACTCATTCTTGAGTACTTAGTTCAAATACTATTTCCTCAAATAACTCTTCCCAAACTCCAGCTCCCATAAATGCATATGTTTTGGGCATGTAGCACTTGTACACTTGGTAATTATCAATGTAAATCCCATGAGGTCAGAGTCCTTGTCTGTGTTGCTCACCGTTGTATCCTTATCACAGTGCCTGGCACGTGAAAGTGCTTGATAAATATTTGTTGAATGAGTATCTTTCGGTCTCTTCCTAGCTCAATCAACTCTATATAATGAGAGAAAGGCTTTTTATCAGAAGGGACAGCAATGACTCTGTATTTGACCTTTTGCCAATGATTTAGAGGTGTTTTTCATTCAAACTTACACTTTTTGTATCTTCCCTTAATCAGATGTCAACACTGAAAAGCCTCCACCTGCAGCAAATCATTGAGCTCTTGTTATGAGGGAGGCTGGGAAATGTCAGCTTTATTCTTACCAGTCTTTTACCCAGTTAAAAATTGGAGCTTCTGTTACTAAGGAGGAAGAGGAGATTGGCTATTGGGAGACACTGCCAATCCATTTTCTATACTAACCAAGAGTGATTCATGTAAAATATAAACTTTAACCATGGTGCTCGTCTACTTAATGCCTTCCATGACCTTCAGACTCCTTCGCCTCACAATGGAGGCTTTCTCTGATCAGGTCCCAGATGACCTCTCTGGCCTCATCTTCAGCCAACCTTTGATGATCTTATCCTTGGTTATAAAAGAATCTATTTGCGGTGTTCAGACACATCATGCTAATTCTGGCGTCTTTTTTTCTTTTTCTGGGTATGCCCCCACATTCATCCATATATTTATATATTTCACAAATACTTGAGTGACTGCTTTTACCAACTTGGTTAAGCCCTGCACATACAGAGGTGAACGAGAAAGATGCAATCGTCGTTCTCTTGAAACTTTACGTGGTTATGGTGAAGGTCAATATAGAAGAAGTAATCACAACTGTGATGTATGTCATGAAGAAAAAATGTGCGTTGTAATGAGAGCAGACAGTAGTACTAACTTACCTGTGTGTGGGATGAAGAAATTCCCCGAGGAAGTGATTTTGAAGCTGAGATTAGAGGATGAATTAGAATTAACCAGGCAATAGGCAGGGAGAAGGGCTTCCCTCCTTTCCTTCATGTCTTTGCTTAGATGCCACCTTTTATTAAGGCTTACTCTGATTACCCTATTTAAAACTGCAACCATCCTTCCCTCAGACATTCCTGATCCCCTTTTCTCCCCCGTAGCACTGTCACGTCTCACACACTCTACAGTTTACTCATTTTGTTTGTTATTTATTATTTGTGTCCCCGCCCCCACTAGAGTGTCAGCTCCATAAACAGGAATTTTTGTCAGTGTTATTATTTTGTACACTGATGTAACCAAACATCTAAATTGGTGCCCACACAGTTGATACTCCACAAATACTTGTTGAGAAATGAATTCAAGAGAGAATATTTCCAAAGCAAAGGTCTAGAGCTTGGCTTTAGAGAGAGGAGAATCATCTCTTATTGGTAACAGGAAGAAGTGGGGAATGGATGAGATCAGATCTAAGCAGTTTTTTGATTTGGTTTTGGGAGATTGAGAGTTCCTTTTAAATAGCTTGTGTAACGGTTAGTTTTATGGGTCAGTTTGGCTAGGTTACAGTACCCAGTTATTTTATCAAACATTAATGTTAGAGGCATTGCTGTGATGGTATTTTATAGATGTGGTTAACATCTACAATTAGTTGACTTTAAGTAAAAGAAACTACCCTCAATAGCATGGGTGGGCTTCATCTAATTAATTGAAGGCCTCAAGAGCAAAAACAGATTCCCAGAAAAGAAATTCTGCCTCAAGACTGCAACATTAACTCCTGCTTGGGTTTCTAGCATGTTGACTTGCCCTACAGATTTTAGCCTTCCCAGGCAATTCCTTAAAATCTCTCTCTCTCTCCAAATATATATATATATGGAAGATGCGAAAGTGCAGCAGAAGTTTTGAAATAGTCATTGCACTGTCTCTCTAACTGCTCTCTAATAAACTTACTTTTTGCTTACAAAAAAAAAGAAGTAGTCATTGCACAGAATGAGAGAATGAACTGACAGAAGGAACATAATTAGATCATTGGGTAGTGTTGAAGTTTCAGTAGAGATTACTGAACAGAATTCCCTTTTGGCTTTGTCTGTCTGGAAACCTTTTTTTTTTTTTTTAATTGAAGTATAATTGGTATACATTGTTATATTAGCTTCAGGTATGCTACATGGTGATTTGGCACTTATATACCTTATGAGATGACCACCATGATAAGTCTAGTCCCCATCTGTCACCGTTGAAAGTTATTACCATATTGCAATATTATTGACTATATTCCCTGTGCTGTATATTACATCCCCATAACTTCCTTATTTTATAACTGGAAAAAACTGTTATTTTAAAGCCTAAAACTTGAAGGCCTGCTGTAACTCTTCCTTGCCCTTTCCGGGGAGGATTCTTATTTGCGCCCTCTTGGAACCCTTCTATGTCTTGTTCACCATGACATCCATAGCACTCAGCAGAGTGCCATAAGCAACGACAAAAGCACGTAGCTCACACGGATCCCTTATACCACATGCTTATTATCTACCAGGCTCTAGTCCAAGCGTTTTATGTACGTTAACTCATTTAATTCTCACAGCAACCCTGTACAGTAGGTACTACTATTATCTTCATTTCACAAGAAAAATAAAACTGCAGTAAAATATCCCATGACTGGCAAGTGGTGGAGTCAGGTTTTCAATCCAGGCAGTCTGACTTCCAGAGTCTGTCCTCTTTCTCACTAATGAAGATTGCTATACATTTATTTATGCATTTATTCCACAAATATGTTCTGATCACCTGCTCATGGTGCCTAGCACTAGGGGCTGGGGCTACAGCAGAGAGCAGTCAGAATCTGCCACCATTGAGCTTATACTTCTAGTCAGGGGGAAGAGACAATAAGCAGTTAAGTAAGTATCAATATGAGATGGTAATAAGTGCTATGGAGGAAATTAACGCAGGGTGAGAAGGATAAGGAATGGGGGGAGAGTGTTGCTATTTTATGCTAGGTTGTCAGAGAAGAACTCACTAATGAGGTCTTCTTAAGCAGAAACTTGAAATGTGATTGAGTGGTGCATGCATTGCTAGGTTGTGCCCTTAAGGGTATGGGAATGCCTTCTCCTACTCTTCCCCGCCTCTTACTACGTGGGATGTGGCCCAACACACATGGTGGTGAACTGCCTTGGACCTTGAAGACAAGGACCACTTCCTTGGAGAAGGCAGAACTAAAAGGCTGCCATATTAGTCCTGGAGTACTTATTCTTGGACAGTTATATGAGAGAAAAATAAGTTTCTATCAAGTTTAAGCCATTGTATTTTGGGGGTCTTTTTGTTATTACAACATATGTGTAGTAGACAGAATGTTAACATGGTGCCCAAGATTTCCTGCCCCCTGTACACAGCCTGTATAATCCCTAGGACTGTGAATATGACAGATTTTACCTCTGCGATTAGGTTGTATTATATGACACACTTGACTATAAGAAAGGGAGATGATCTGGGTGGGCCTGGCTTAACCACATGAACTTTTTAAAAGCAGGGAGTTTTCTCTGGCTGGTTGCAGAAGAGAATGTCAGAAAGATTTGAGACATGAGAAAGATTTGAGGCACTGTTGCTGATTTGAAGATGAAGGTACCATATGACAAGGAGGATGGGTGGCCTCTAGGGCCTGAGAGTGGCCCCTAACTGATGCCCAGGAGGAACCTTAGTCCCACAACCACAAGAAACCAAATCCTGCCAACAAGAGTGCGCTTAGAGGAGGATTTTCCCCCAGAGCCTCCAGACAAAAACTCAGCCCAGCCAGCCTCAATTTCAGGCTTATGATATCCTGAGCAGGTACCCAGTCAGGCCATTGCTGGGCATCAGTGTACAGAACTGTGAGATACTAAATGGGTGTTGTTTTTAAGCTGCTTAGATTGTAGCAGTTGGTTACACAGCCACAGAACACCTGTCTGTCTCCTAAATGAACCATAAGCAGGGATGAACTGTACGAAGGCTCTGGAGTGGGAGCATGCTCAGTGTGACCCAGGCACAGAGGAGTGGTGTGAATAGGGATAGAAGGACAAAAAGTCACAGAGGTAGCAGCCAGCTGATGAGATAGTAAATTGTAGGCGATATAGGACTTTGGCTTTCCTGAGGGAATGAGATGATAAGGCATTAGTGAGTTTTGAGCAGAGGAGTGATAGGATCTGCCTGTATTTGAAAAAGGTCACTGGCTGCTTTGAAAAGAGCGGATTGTAGGAGCAAGGTTGGAATAAAAGAGACCAGTTAGAAGGCTGTGGAATAATCTAGGTGAGAGGTGATAGTGGCCTAGACCAAGGTTTAGCTCTTGGGGAAGTGAGAAATAGTTGGATTTTGGATATATTTCGAAGCTATAGCTTAACAAAATTTGCTAAAGGATTAAACATGGAATGTGTGCAGGGGGGAGTGGGGGGAAGGGAGAGTCAAAGGAGACTCAATATTGACCCAAGCAGCTGGAAAAATGGACTTGCTATTTACTGAGATGGGGAAGACTGTGAAAGGCACAGGTTTATTTGGGAAGGAGGCAGTTAGGAGTCTGGATTTGGACACTTTAGGTTTGGGATTCTTATCAGATATCAAAAGCAGAGGTGGGACTACCACGTGCTGAATTTCTATTTATTTTAATCATTCAGGCGTTCCCCCCACCTCCAGCCCCTGTTCTGAGATCCCTGTGATCAAGGAGTTTGTCTTATTTGTTTTCTTTGCAGGGGGTGAGATGAGCTAGGTGGATACGTGCGAGGGTGTGTTGGTGGAAGGGGTCCCAAAGACATAGCTTGTTGCTGCCCGTGGCAGCTCACAGGCTCAGTAATAGATAGACAGGCACATGGGTTATACCTGCCCACGACGCCCGCAGGATTGGTACACGTAGCTTTGTCCATACCCAACCCGGCAGACCACCTGCTCCCGAGGCCTGCGGGCAGCCAGCAGGTTTGCTCTGGGCCCGGCCCCTCCCTCCGGCCCCGCCCCTCGGCCCCGCCCCTTTCTGGCCTCGCGCAGTCCTGTAACTGTTCTAACAGCTGGGAGGTTATGCGGCTGCGGGTGAGTCTGCTGCTGGGGATCAGCTTCCTTTCGCTGCGCTCCCCGCCCTCCCCCCCCAACACACCCACTCTCACTGCTGTCCCCAGGAATGTCCCCTTCTCCCACTCTCCCACGGATCCTCCTCCCCTCTCTCCCCTTCTTTTCCTCCTCGTTTCTTCCTCCTCCTTCCAGCCCGGCCCTCCGCCCTACCCCGCGCCGCCCTCCATCCAACCAAGTAGTTCGCTCTACCCACTCCTCTGCTTTCTGTCCCCGACACATCCCTCAGCCCACGGGCAAATGGGACTGGGGCTTTGCTGCCTCTGAGTAACGACCTGTTCCTCCCCTTCAGGCCATCGCCAGGCTGCAATCCCAGTGACAGTTGCCTGCTGTTCTGAGGTCCTCCGCGCTGTCCTCTTGGTGTGTGTGGCTACAGGTGATCCCACATGTGTGCCAGTCTTTGTGTGGGGGTGGCTGTGAATAGAGTGAGCCTGTGCCTGGGACCCAAGTCTAAATTCATCCATTTCTCCAGCAGGCGCGTCCCCATGAAACGTCACCAGCAGATTCCGCTCTCTTCCCTTCCCTTGCCTCCTGTGCCCCTTAGGCCAGGTGAGGGGACAGTGTCCTGGGCGGTGGGAAGGGACTTTTGTGCAGGGAGGGCCCTACCTCTGTCCTGGGCCTGGTTTTCACCATTCTTTGGGGGAAGCTGTGGGGTGGTCTGAGGGTCTCAAGAAAGGCCCTCTGCTGGTCTGGCTCTGCCCTGCAGTTCCATCCGTTTCCCTGTCCTAAGTCCCTCCCTTCCCCTTTCTCCCAATCCCTTCCACCCTGCCCAGAGCTTAAGCCCCCTTCTCTTGCCCTCTCTTGTGCTGGGCCAAGCAGGTGAGATCCAGCAACCAAGAGTCTGGAACTGGCAGTCGGATCCTGAGCAGTGGGCAGGGACAATCCGACAGCAGCTGAATGCCTGGCTCCTCTTGGTCTCGGATGAAGAGGCTTCATCTAAAGCCCTTGAATCCCGGCATTCTGTAGGTGTCCTAGACAAAGCAGAGCAGCCCTGGGTCTGTCAGGGAAAACAGAGGCAGGCCCTGAAGGCAGTGACTCGGTCAGAGCGGCCTACAGTGCTGGAGCTCCTGGTAGCTGAGCTCCAAACTCTGTTCTCAGCAGTGCTGCAGGACGGCAGCTCTGCAGCTTGGTACTACCTGTATGCAGTGCTGGGTCTGCTGCCTCCATATCGTGTGCTGCTTGTTGGGCGCCTTGATTTGCTGCCTTTCCTGGAGCGGCTGTACCACTGGGCACCCTGGGTCCGGGCCCAGCTCCAGCTGGACCTGATAGGTGCCATAGACCAGGCCTTTCCCCGAGACACCTCTTTGTTAGAGGACACCTCCCATGTTGACTGCTACCCCCAGAAGCAGAGGTTCCATCCCGGGCCCCCACACCCAGCCTGCCCTTTTGTGCAGGCCCGGTGGGGAGGGCAGCAAGTAGAGGAGGAGTTGGCCACATGGCTGCGACCATTGACACTGCCTGAGCTACAGCACAGCCTGGGTATCGTTGGCGCTGAAGTGGCCCTGGAAGAGACCCACTGGCTACATGGTCTCAGGCTCCTTCCCCTGGCACTGGCGACGGACATCCCTGTACAGGATGAGAGCAGTGACACCGATAATGCAGGGGAGGAGCCTTCTGGAAGAAGAGAGACTAAGTAAGTGCGGGACCTAGTCTGGGACTTTGAGCAAAGGAGGGAAAGAACACTCTTCCTTTCTGTCTGCAAAATAAACCCGGTGGTCTCAGTGTTAATCCCCATAGGGAAATGCAGAAATTAATGAAATCAAAAGTCAACCACAAGGAAGCCAAAGCTTCAGAATATAGCTTGAGTTTCCAGAGTTTCTAGACTTCTTTTTCATATAGTGCTTAGTTGTTTTTCTCACTTGTTCGTAATCCCTGAGTCCTGCCTCTGGGCCCACCTAGTGGGTGCTGGCTGCTCAATCCTGGTCCTTCCCTTGGGATGCCCTCAGGTGAGTACTTGTCTGAGGGCCCTTTCCCACCATGTCTGTGTGAGCTAAGCCAGCTCCAAGGCAGATTACAGTTGGCAGCACTGACAGGACTTTCATTCTGACCCTCCCGGAGTCTTCTTCCTGCACTGCGAATGAGGGAATCCTGGCCCCTAGAGCGATGATTTTCTCCCCAATCTGGCTCTCATTGCTCTCTTCAGGGTTTCAGAATGTCTACAGAGACCCCCTCTTCTGAGAGGTCTCTAACTCTAGTCTTGGAATTTCTCCCTGTCCTCTGGCCAGCTTGTCTGGGACACATTCACTGTCTGGGAAGAAAGGTAGTTTTACCTTTAATCAAGCGTGGCTCTCAATTTTTGCTCTAAGTTTATGGCTGGGTCAAGTTTTTCCTGAAGCCCTAGAGCCTTACTGGCAAAGAGATAGGCAGGATCCTGGGGCCCTGATGGCAGGTGGCCGGTGCCCACAGTATATGTATGCCTTAGTAACCCCAGCCGACTCTTCTTTTTCAAAGATCTGCCCTGTGCCCTGAGTATAAGTCCCCTTTCCTGGGGGAACCTAACTTGAGTGAGAATGGGCTGAGATGTTGGCAAGAAGTCAAGTTTTTTGTCCTCTGTTTGGAGCTGGCGGTAAACCTCTGAGGCCTAGCTAATGTGGCTTAATGTGCACCATGTTCCCCAGGACTGGCCTCCCAGGCATTCACACATTCAAGAAGTATTATTGGATATCTAATATATATCAGGAACTGCTAGATGCTGAAGACACAGAAGTGATAAGATAGACTCAATCTCTTCCTTGGGGTTTTACAGCTTAGTTAAGGGAGATAGATGATAAGTAAGTTGATTTAAGTAAAATATCATTACAATTTGTGTTGTGTTATAAAATCAAAGAACGTTGCCTTTCCCCTGGCTGCTCCTCTGGCGGATGTGTGTGTGTGTGTGTGTGTGTGTGTACACATCAGAGTTAGGGGAAAGCACATCAGAGGAGTTTGGGTTTAGATTAGGGTTAACAAAATATCTTGAAGGTCAGGAGGTGAAATAAAGAGGGAAGTTTCAAGGAGGAGGGAGCAGTCAGTAGTGTTAAATGCTACTGAGGGAAGTAAGGAAAATCTGAAAAATATTCACTGAATTTAGCAGTAAGGCAGAGGTTGGTGAGAGCAGTTTCAGTGGAGTTTTGTGAGGAGGGAGGCAGGTTGTAGTGCGTTCAGGAGTGAATGGAAGGTGAAGAAGTGGAAGTCACGTCTTATTCTTCTTTCATGAAGCTTGGCTTGAAAGGGAAAGAGAGATTAGGACAGCAGATTGAAAGAATAGTGGTGTCTGAGTAGGACTCTTAAAAAAATGGAGCGACGTTTACAGCCCTTAAGACAGTGCTTAAGAAGTAATTCCTCAATAAATATTAGTAGAGTGAATGAATAAATATAGGCTAACAGTCGAAGAAGAAGAGATTGAAAATATATCATGCAGGGAACTTCCCTGGCAGTCCAGTGGTTAAGGCTTTGCCTTCCAGTGCAGTGGGTAAGGATTCGATCCCTGGTCGTGGAGCTAAGATCCCACATGCGTCAGGGCCAAAAACCGAAACATAAAACAGAAGCAGAATTGTAACAAATTCAATAAAGACTTTAAAAAAAATGGTCCACATAAAAAAAAAATCTTAAAAAAAAAATACATCATGAAGAGGGGATAAGAGCACAAATGGAGGAATTAGCCTTGCAGAGAAGAAAGTCACTCCTTCCTTTCAAATTTGCAGACAAGATCAGGATGGACAGATAAATATGTGGATGGACAGATAAATATGTGGAAAGGCAGCTGAACTTGAGGGAGTTATTTCATGGCTGAGAGCCTCGGTTTTCCCTGGGCAGGGATGGAGGCAGGGAAGGGGACTGGGAGCCCGGCAGGGCTGGGCATGGGTGGGGGGGTGGGTATGTGGAGGCCTGGAATAGCAGCTGAGGAGATTCCAAGGGGTAGCTGCCCGAGGACTTATACTAAGACATCAAGCAGAGTGAGCCCACGGATGAGACTGGACACCAGGAGTCTATAGAGGAGCTGATATTCCTGGTTCTGAGATCTGAACCTACTTAGATCATATAGCACTTCAATTATTGAGGAAATGAACCTTTAATAGCAATTACACCATTAAGATGTCCTGATCTAATGTCAAAATCATAAACCCTACTGTTGAGGTGAACTTTAGAATAGCATTGCATTGTATCCCTAGGGTAACTTGTTCTGTTGATCTAGATTTGGGTATACTTTGACTAAGTCTAATTATTCAGAGGGTTTTGGGTTTGTTTTATTTTTGTGCTTTGAGTTCACTCTAACCAAAATTATTAGTCCAGGTAATTGACTTTTGGCTTCTTGAATAATTAATTTTAATACCAATTTTATTGACTGGTACGACGGAAGGGTGAGAAGATTGATGGTACTGGTGCAGGTTTGAGGGGGCTGAAGGAGGCATCATAGGATCCCGGCTGGGAAGAGATGGATGTGAAGCTGGAAGCTGGGTGATGACGGAGGAAGAGCAAGAAAGAATCACAAGCATGGAGATCATGCAGTTTTGTAAAGCAGGTATAATGGGGGCAAAGATAGGAGATCTAGAAGGTTAGGAAGGTTGCCAGAGAGAAGAAATCTAGGACCATGGGCTTGCAAGGTGATGAGTTGGGACAGCAAAGTGTTCCCATTACTTTTACTCAGTATTATGTAACACTGACGTCATAGCAATCACAATCCAGAATGATTATTCACTTATCAGAAAGGGAGGGGTTGTTCACACCCAGGTCTGTATGAATATAGTTGCCTGACTGTATCACCTCATGGACTGCATTTGCTCAGTATGTGAACCTTTGGGTATAGATGGTTGACAGGCTCTGGCAAGGCCACATCAGGTCCTCTCAGGCACCTGATCTAATTCCTTCATTCACTGGCCGACAGCGGCCACCTGACGGCTCTGCTCTGCCTCTTCTCTCCTGATTTTTTATCACAAGGTCTCATCGTGACTTGGAAGTTCCTGGGGAGAAGACCTTCCAAAAAAGAAGCACTGGCTTCTTACCGCAGACTTCCCTCCTGGGTGGCCAGATAATGACCGTTATGAAGACGGAGAGATACCTGAAGAAGATCCACTTCCTCTATCTCAACGTGGCTCCCAGCCGCTACTTTCGGTGAGAGCCTATGCCCAGACCCCTGTCCTGCTCCTCCTGCTTGCTGACTGCCTCCGGTGCTATCTTCCCCTCCTCCTCTCCAGACCCGTCCCTCTATCTTTCCCTTCTTCCCTCCCATTTCTCCTCTGTCTCCCGGTTTCCCTCCTCCTTCCCTCCTCCTCAGCCTCCTCTCCACTCTTCACCTCCTCTTGCTCCCCTTTGGTCTCATAGCTTTTTGTCTTAGTCATTCTTTTCTACTTTTTTCTTTGTCTTCTTTATTCTGTCCTAGAATGACAGAAACATTTGGTCATCGCCTCAGAAGGGAGTTTAATGGTAATCTCTTCTAACTCCAATGCAAGAATCCACGTGTTTGTTTAAATCTTTACAGTGTCAGGGAAGCTTTGTATTTCACAAGGCATCCTGTTCCATAGACTACGTTCCTTTAACGTCTACCTTTTGGTCGTAGTTTTATTTCTTTTTTTTTTTTCATGGATTGAAAGATTCAATTTTCATTGTTTTTATTGTTTTTTTTAATCAATATTTAAAAAATTGATGTATAGTTGACTTACAATGTGGGTTACTTTCTACTGTACAACAAAGTGATTCAGTTATGCATACATATACTAATATATATAAGTATGTATATACACACACATTCTTTTTTTTTTTAACTTTTTATTTTTTTATTTTTTACAGTAAACTGCATATATTTAGAGTGTACAATTTGGTATCCCAATCTCCCAATTCATTCCCGCCCCCCAACCCTCCCCGCTTTCCCCACTTGGTGTCCATATGTTGGTTCTCTACATCTGTGTCTCTATTTCTGCCTTGCAAACTGGTTGATTTGTACCATTTTTCTATAGTCCACATATATGTGATAATATACAATATTTGTTTTTCTCTTTCTGGCTCACTTCACTCTGTATGACAGTCTCTAGGTCCATCCATGTCTCTAAAAATGTCTCAGTTTCATGGCTCTTTACAGCTGAGTAATATTCCTTTGTATGTATGTACCACACCTTCGTTATTTCTTTACTGTAAAAACAAGTCTCCTTCCATATGACTTGAGAGGCATTCATTCATTTTCTTCCATTAGATCCAAATCTTAGTATTTTTAAAAGCTCTATTCAAGTCTCTTCCCAGAAATAACAATTACCATTAATCAAGCTTTTCTATATACATGTGTCATTTAATCCCCACCTACCAGGTAGATGCCATTATTATGTCCATATATGAGATGAATAGACTGATGTATAAAGAGGTTAAGTAACTTGTCCAAGACCACACAGTAAGTGGTAGAAATAGGACTTCAACCTAGGACTGTCTTAACTCAAAAGTCCACACTCTTAAGCAGTATCTGATACCCACTCCCAGGGAGCCTATATTTCCTGCATACACTGACCTCTTTCTCCTGAACTTAGGTGGCACTAATGAGCTGTACCATCCATTGATTTACTGATCAATTCATTTAACAAAAGTTCACTGAGAGCATTGTGCCAGTTATTAAGCAATTGTCTCTTGGCACCAGTTCTGCTCTTCTCTCCCTGCTTTGTAATACTGGGGCTGGAACTCTGCAAACTTCATTTCTCGTTTTTCAGCTAGCTTTCTGTTAGGTTTGGTTAATAGGGTATTCTGGAAAGAGACTGGACAGCAGGATAAGAGGAGAAGAGACTTTGTCCTTCCTTTGCTTGCTTTTCGTGTCATTGCCCCAGAAATGGTCCTTAACTCTAGCAGCAGGCAGTTTCTGAATCAGTCTCTTCCTGACCCTGAGAGGGACCAACGCCAGCTGGGTAGCACCTTCCTATCAGAGTTCCGAGTTACAACTCTGCAAGGCCCCTCCTCCAAACTCCTTAGATACTAGTAGCAGCCAGGCAGCATCTCCTTCTTAGAGAAACCTCTTCCTTTTGCTCCTCTAGTTCTAGGGCTGGCATCCGTTTCCTGCAGTTATTGTCTCTGCATTTAGTATTCCCTTTTTGCTCTTTAGGTGTCCTCTGACACCTTTCCTAAAACACGTTTTCTCTATTAAATGCACTTTGTTGAAATGCCTAATGCAGTTTCTGTTTTCCTGACTGCTCTCTGATATAGTACTTGATATCATGAGTGGTCCCAAGAAACGATCCTCAAATATGGGATTCTGATATTGGTTTGGTAATGTCCTTGGCCTGGGACAGTACCAGCTCCTTGCTAATGGGAAATAGTATACTCGTAATCCATGACCTGTAGTGGCATCACAATTAATTAAATTGTCATTGTGGTTGAAAGTGATGAATTACGTACTGACACCTAGTGGCTGCTACACTTGACTGTCCGGCAGTAGCGATAGTGATGGTAGCAGTGTTGAATGCGATGCCTGTTGACCATGGTGGAGAGCCTATAGAAAGAAAATTACAAGCTTAGGGCTTTCAACTATCAGCTCAGTCACAATCAGAGAAGTAGCACAGTCAAAGATAATTAGGCACAGAGAGAGACAAGAAACCACAAGCAAGAGAACTAAAAGGGCAGTGAATAATTACAGGGCCAACATCTGTCAAAGAAGGAGCCCAGTGAAGTGAGTTTCGCACTTGGTGCTGCATTTCCCCAGAGATTCCAGTAGAGGCAATAGTGTGTCAGTTTTACTATATGCTCCTGAAAGAGAAGAGGTGCTGAGCTTTCAACAGACTCAGAAAGCTAAACAGTAGAAGCTATAGCTGGGGGCCCACACCAAGGAGGGAGGTGTTTTCTGGTTCAACCTGTGTTGTAACCAGGGTCCCAACTGGAAGCCGGGGGGATTTAATTTGTGGGTTCTCTGATGATTTTCATATTTTATCCAGATACTTTGCCCAGTTTTTCTAGTTGTTCTCAAGTGGGAATGTTGGTTTTTGTTTCACTTTATTTTTTTGCCATGTAACATATTTCTTTCAGTGTATTTGCATTTATCAAAATTTTCTTGTATTTGTCCTAGATTTTTTTTGGGGGGGGGAAGGGTGGACACCACGTGACTTGCAGGATCTCAGTTCCCTGACCAGGGACTGAACCTGGGCCACAGCAGTGAAAGCCCGGAATCCTAACCACTAGGCCACCAGGGAACTCCCTATCCTAGATTTTGATGTATACTTAGGGAAGAATATATTCCTTCACCTCCTTGGAGTCTTTGCTCAGCTCTCCCTGACTCCTGGCCCTGTGCAGGAAGAGTAGCCTTCTTTAAGAAGGCCACAGGGGAAGGAGTGTCCCCTTGGGAAGTCAGGCCTCAGTTAGGGGAGGTAGCCATCCTGTGGGAAGCCAGATGACCCAGTGGTTAAGAGAGGGGGCTTGAATCAGGTAGATTTGGTTTTTAAATCCTGTATTCTTTCCTTAACTGCCTTGTGCAAAGTTATGACTTTTCTTTGTTCGGTTTTCTCATCTGTAATTTGGGGGTAATAGTACTTGAGAAGATCTAGTCACTTTGTCAGAAATGAAATAAAGTTTTTATATGACTTAGTGAGTCAAGTTTGACTTGACTAGTTTATTCTGGTATCCATGTAAATGCTCTTGAGTCATTTGCTTAATAATGTATGTGTGTGAGAGAGAGAGAGAAGGGCCATTTCATCTTTTAGGCATTATATGCATGGGGCCTGGGACACACGGATTTAAAGGGCTTAAAAATATATTTAGTGCTTAAAATATTACTGGTTCCAAGTTATGAAAAGAAAACTGTAAGATAAAAATTAATAAATGCTTGAAACTTCCCTGTTGGTCCAGTGGTTAAGAAACCACCTTCCAATGCAGGGGACGTGATTTTGATCTCTGGTTGGGGAACTAAGATCCCACTTGTTGTGGTGCAACTAAGCCCGTGCTCCACAAGTACTGAGCACATGGGCCACAACTAGAGAGTCTGAGTGCTGCAACTACAGGCCCATGAGCTCTGGAGCCCTCATGCCACAACTACAGAGCGGAGCATCCACATGTCACAACAAGGGTCCCACCTGCCACAACTAAGACCTGACAGTCCTAATTAAAATAAATAATAAATATTTTTTAAAAAAATTAATAAATGCTTTAAATGTGCCCAAACATAGCATTATGGCAACTAGTTTACTGCAACTAGATACAACTATTATATAGTTGCATATAAATTGTATTTAATGTGGAATGTAGGTACATTTTCTGGAAATAAAACAACCTACTAGGATTTTAAGATGCCTGTGGAGGTACTTGTCTGGTTCACTAGGTGGCAGTTTTCCTCTTTATTGGCGTGTGTCTAGTCTTCTGGTTACCCTTGCCTTTCCTTGTTCTCAGTTACTCCAAATAGCATTCCCCGATTCCGTCTGCATGTTATTTCAGCATCTAGCGATATACATATTTTATCATTTCTAAGATGGACATTTTTTTCCACATTTCAACATCTCTGAAATTGTGAAGCATCTTGCAAATTGGTAGCATATCATATTGACAGCATTTTTTAATTTTAGTGTTTCATAAGAAAATGCTGTAGCTAGGGACTTTTCCTGGTGGACCAGTGGGTGGGACACTGTGCTCTCAATGCTCTCAATGCAGGGGGCGCAGGTTCAATCCCTGGTCAGGGAACTAGATCCTGCATGCTGGAACTAAGAGTTTGCATGCCACTAGAGGGAACCTACCTCAACATAAAATAGACCACCTATGACAAACCCACAGCAAACGTCATTCTCAATGGTGAAAAACTGAAAGCATTCCCTCTAAGATCAGGAACAAGACAAGGATGCCCACTCTCACCACTACTATTCAACATAGTTTTGGAAATCCTTGCCTCAGCAGTCAGAGAAGAAAAAGAAATAAAAGGATCCCAAATTGGAAAATAAGAATTAAAACTGTCACTGTTTGCAGATGACATGATACTATACATAGAAAATCCTAAAGAGACCACCGGAAAACTACTTGAGCTAACCAATGAATTTGGTAAAGTTGCAGGATACAAAATTAACACACAGAAATCTCTTGCATTCCTATACACTGACAATTAAAGATCAGAAAGAGAAATTAAGGAAACAATCCCATTCACCATTGCAACAAAAAGAACAAAATACCTAGGAATAAACCTAACTAAGGAGGTAAAAGACCTGTACTCAGAAAACTATAAGACACTGATGAAAGAAATCAAAGAGGACACAAAGAGACAGAGAGATGTACCATGTTCTTGAATTGGAAGAATCAACACTGTGAAAATGTCTATACTACCCAAAGCAATCTATAGATTCAGTGCAATCTCTATCAAATTACCAATGGCATTTTTTCAGAACTAGAACAAAAAATCCTAAAATTTGTATGGAAACACAAAAGACCCCGAATAGCCAAAGCAATCTTTAGGGAGAAAAGTGGAGCTGAAGGAATCAGATTCCCTGACTTCAGGCTATACTACAAAGCTACAGTAATCAAGACAATATGGTACTGGCACAAAAATATAAATATAGGTCAATGGAAGAGGATAGGAAGCCCAAAGATAAACTATGGTCAACTAATCTGTGACAAAGGAGACAAGGATATATAATGGAGAAAAGACAGCTTCTTCAATAAATAGTGTTGGGAAAACTGAACAGCTACATGTACAAGAATGAGATTAGAACACTCCCTAACACCATACACAAAAATAAACTCAAAGTGGATTAAAGACCTAAATGTAGGCCAGACACTATAAAACTCTTAGAGGAAAACATAGGAAGAACACTCTGACATAAATCACAGCAAGATCTTTTTTGACCCACTTCCTAGAGTAATGGAAATACAAATAATAATAAACAAGTGGGACCTAATGAAACAAAAGCTTTTGCACAGCAAAGGAAACTATAAACAAGACAAAAAGATAACCCTCAGAATGGGAGAAAATATTTGCAAACGAATCAACAGACAAAGGATTGATCTCCAAAATATATAAACAGTTCATGCAGCTCAATATCAAAAAAACAAATAACCCAATCAAAAAACAGGCAGAAGACCTAAATAGGCATTTCTCCAAAGAAGACATACAGATGCCCAAGAGGAACATGCAAAGCTGCTCAGCATCACTAATTATTAGAGAAATGCAAATCAAAACGACAATGAGGTATCACCTCACACTAGTTAGAATGGGCATCATCAGAAAATCTATAAACAGTAAATGCTGGAGAGGGTGTGGAGAAAAGGGAATGCTCTTGCGCTGTTGGTGGGAATGTGAATTGATGCAGCCACTATGGAGCACAGTATGGAGGTTCCTTAAAAAACTAAAAATGGAATTGCCATATGACCCAGCCACCCCACTACTGGGCATATACCCAGAGAAAACCATAATTCAAAAAGACACATGCATGCCAATGTTCACTGCAGCACTATTTACAATAGCCAGGTCATGGAAGCAACCTAAATGTCCATCAACAGATGAATGGATAAAGAAGATGTGGTATATATATACAATGGAATATTACTCAGCCATGAAAAGGAATGAAATTGGGACATTTGTAGAGACATGGATGGACCTAGAGACTGTCATACAGAGTGAAGTAAGTCAGAAAGAGAAAAACAAGTATTGTAAATTAATGCATATATGCGGAATCTAGAAAAATGGTACAGATCAGTTGGCAAGGCAGAAATAGAGACACAGATGTAGAGAACAAACAGATGGACACCAAGGGGGAAAGTGTTGGGGGGGGGTTGGAGGAGGGATGAATTGGAAGATTGGGATTACCATATATATATTACTAATAAGAAAAAAAATCAAATTGTAAACTTTTAAATATATGCAGTTTGTTGTATGTCAATTGTATCTCAATAAAAGTCCTAAAAAAAAAAAAAAGTTTGCATGCCTCAACTAAGTCCACATGCTGCAACTAAGAAGCCTACATGCTGCAATGAAGATCCTTCATGCCGCAACTAGGACCCAGCACAGCCTAATTAATTAATTAGTTAATTAATTAATTAAAAAATGCTGCAGCTTACAATTGATGGCATCTTAGATTTGATGGGATGTTAGCTGTCTGAGTCTGGAGATATGAACTTCATGGAAACTGGCTAGGGTTCTTTTTTTTCTTCCCACCTAGTTTTGGCTTCCGTTTCTTCTTAATATTCCATCTTTCTGGTTTGAAGATCATTCTGCTCTCTTTCCCTCTTCCCACTCCCACCTTCCTTCCTGACTCTTTATTTCCCCCTTCCTGTCCTCTTTTGGTCCCTTCCTGCAGTCTGCACAAGTTTGCAAGGCTTCCACTGATCTGTGCTCTTTTTTAAAGGCCCTACAGCCTGATGGTGGTACCACCCAACAAGGTGAATCCTGAGCACTACATCTTTTCTCCCTTTGGGATCCTGCACATACATCCTGTGGAGGGCAGTGAGGCAATGACGCTGGGGACCTGGCACCGCCACTCTGTCCTCTGGCAACAGCTCCAGTTCATTCCATTCTTCAAGTATTGCCTCTTACGCAAGGCCTTAGCCTGGTAGGTGATGATGGGTGTGGGATTGGAGAAGAAGTGTCACAAAGAGCAATAGCACACTGTCACTGCCCTCCGATTTGTAGTTGGAAGAAGGGTGTGAAGTTGCAGAGGCTGCACCGGCACCGGACTTTCCTAGAGAACCACCTGCTCCTTGCTGTGCCCCACTTTGGAGCTGGGCTACTCCATATTAGCAGGTGAGGTCTTCAAAACACAGCTTCAGTGGACTTGTAAAAATTATTTTACAAGAAGTAATAACAGGTTCATTGTAGAAAGTTTGGAAAACACAAAAAAGCACAAAGGAAAAAATCTTCAATCTCACCATCTACAAATAACCATGGCAAACATTTCATTGCATATCCTTGTAGTCTTTTTTTTCCATCACATATGTGATCATACTTTACATATTGTTAAGTAACCAGTTTTTTTTCCTCTGAATAATGTATTCTGAATGCATCTACATCAGCTTGCTCCAGATCATACAATTATTAAATATCAAATCTGAGCATGTAATGCAGGTGTTTGAAACTCTGCTCTTACCATGGTATTACTTGGATTCTTTTTTTTTTTTTTTAAGAAAAGCTTAGTTACTCCTATTTTCAGTACTTTCTTGCTTTCTCTGTACAGCTCTTCAACCACTCCAGAAATGCAGTGGATTGGATTCAAGACTTTAGGGAGTGTGGGAATGCAGTCAGTTTGGAGATTGCACCTAAGGAGGACAGTCACTACTCAGTTCCAATTGACTGTTGCCATTGGGAATGTGGGTCCAGTGTGTCAGCCACATTATTTTTTCAGGATGACCTGGGAATCCACATTTTGTTGTAAAATCTCTTAATTTTATGTGGTTAGTGAAAATTTTTTATTAAAACACTGTGCTGGCTGAGTCTTGGTGGTACATATAAAAACTTTTTCGGTCTGAATTTGGCCTGTGGGCTACCAGTTTGCAACCTCTGCTCTAGGTAGCCCCCAGTCTATCTTAATCATCATGGCATAATTGGGCTGCACAGATCTGAATGTACGTCCTGAACACCAGCAAGGGACTTTACTCTTTGAGCCCCAGTTTCCTGATCTGAAAACAAGAGAGGAAGATTTCTGCTACTCACAGCTGTAGTGAGAATTTAATAAGATTGTGAATGTAAAGTACCATGTTCAGTGTCTCAATAGGTACTGAATAAATGACACCCGTTATGATCATCCTCTGCTTATTTAGGGGGTCCTTCATTTTTTCAAGGATATTTGGAGATGTAGATTTTTCAGGGTGATTGTGGGGGGAATGAATAACAGAAGTGGGTTTCTTCAGGGATGGTTAGCCCACAGGGAGGTTGGAGGTTCCTCACCTTTGATTCTAAAACCTACCTACACTTCTAGACTGTTAGGGCCCTTGGCTTTCCCTTATTCCATGGAAGAAGCCTCTGCAATCTCTTCTTCTAAGTCAGACCTTGGGATCTCTTTGACCCTCTTTCTTGGCAGAAAGGTAACTCAGTGTAAACATTTGCACGTACCCCAAGCCTTTCCCAAAGAGTTCCCCACCAGCAACTTCCTGGGCTTAAACTCTTCCGAAGAACTTTCAGGAGGAGACTGTCACTATTGGTCACTGGGAATGTTACAGTCTTTCTAAACCTTTGCTTATCCTGAGGTGAGCTGGGCTAGGAAGACATCAAAGGTGTCCACAGAAAGAGGGCAGCGTCGCTGGCTCTGATCAGTTTAGCCCTTGATTCCAGGCTTCTGCAGGAGCTGCGCTCTGTGTCCTGGCTCCCACATGAAGCAGATCAGTGCTACGAGCTGCTGGACCTGCGGCAGGCTCTAGCCAAGGAGAACCAGAAGGCTCTGCGGCTGCTCCATCGCTGCCTGCGTCTCTGCACGTCCATCCTTCATCTGGTAAGAGGCTGCAGTTTATCGTGAGCTTTTTTCTCTGAGCTGAACTCGCCAGAGTTTCAGCCTTCTCTTGGCCTAAGCTGCCCTGTGTGTTCTGGACTCTGCAGTTGGCTCAGGGTCATTGTCCTGTCCAGCAGCAGCAGTTTCTGCTCCAGGTGGAAGGATTAATAATAGGTAGGCAGAGACTTGGACTCAACCCTTCCCTACTTGAGCAGAGACGAGAGGGAACATAACAACATCTGATTTTTCAGTTGTTCGTGCCAGGAGTGTTAGAGAATTTGAGAGTTGGAGTCCTGATCTTTCACGGTGCTAGGCTTATCTCTGAACCTATCTTGAACCTTTGACAGGCCACTGTGGCTGGTAGAAGCATCCAGTCACAGAGTCCTTCCTTCATATGCCTACTTTGTTTGTTTGTTTGTTTATTTGGCTGTGTTGGATCTTCATTGCTGCATGCAGGCTTTCTCTAGTTGCAGCTGCAACGAGTGGGGACTACTCTTTGTTGTGGTACATGGGCTTCTCATTGCATGGCTTCTCTTGTCACGGAACATGGGCTCTAGGTGCAGAGGCTTCAGTAGTTGCAGCACATGGGCTCAGTATTTGCATCATGTGGGCCTTAGAGCGTGTGGGCTTCAGTAGTTGTGTTGCACAGGCTTAGTTGCTTGGCGGCATGTGGGTTCTTCCTGCACCAGGGATCGAACCCATGTCCCCTGCATTGGCAGGCAGATTCTCAACCACCGTGCTACCAGGGAAGTCCCCATGTGCCTACTTTGCATTTGTGGTACATGCCTCCTAAGTACAATTTATTGAAATATTTGCATATGTATACACCCATGTAACCACCAGTAGATCAAGATATAGAACATTTATAGCACCTCAGCAAGTCCCTGGTACCTCTCTCATCAGTGCCTCCATGAAGGTAACCACTTCTCTGACCTCTGTCACCATAGGTTAATTGTGTCTGAGTTGGAATTTCCTATAAATGGAATCAGACAGCATGTACTCTTTCTCGTCTGGCTGTTTTTCAATCCACGTTGTGTTAGTGACATTTATCCATAACATTTCAGGTAGTAGCGGTTCACTCTTTTGTATTGTTATGTAGTGTTCTATTACGCAAATGTACCACAATTTAGTTGTTAATTCTCCTATAGATGGACATTTGTGTTGGTTTCAGTTTTTTTATTATTGTGAATAACTGTTAGGAACATTTTTGTATGTCTTTTGATGGACATAAACACTCATTTCTTTGGGGTGTATATTCCAGGAGTGGAATTATGTGTTTCACAGTGCCAAACAGTTTTCTAGAGTAGTTGTACCAGTTTATATTCCCATCAGACTTCTAGTTGTCCTGTGATCTCATCAGCACTTGGGAGTGTCAAGGTTTTTAATTTTAGCAAAATTGGTGAGTGTACAGTGGTATTTCATTGTGGTTTTAACTTGTGTTTCTGTGATCACCAGTGATGTTCAGCCTCCTTTCAGATGTTTATTGGCCATTTTGGTACCCTCTTCTCTGAAGTGTCTAACTCTTGCTCATTTTTGACTGGGTCGTCTGATTTTTTTCCTATTAATTTGTAGGAGTTCTTTATATATTCTGGTTATGAGTCGGGTATCAAATATATACATATTGTGTACATTTTATCCCAGTCTGTGGCTTACCTTTATACTATTTTAATGGTGTCTTTTGATGAGCAGAAATTCTTAATCTTTTTGAAGTTCATTCTATTATTATTATTATTATTATTAATTTTGGGGAGGTTAGTGTCCTTTGGGTTCCGGTTTAAGAAATCTTTGCCTACCCCATATTCTCCTATCTTTTCTCCTAGAAATTTTATTACCTTATCTTTTACATTTAGGTGTATGATCCATTTCAAACTAATTTTTTTTTTTTTTTGGCTGCGCTGTGTCTTCATTGCTGCCTGTGGCTTTTTCTAGTTGCAGCGAGTGGGGGCTACTCTTCGTTGGGGTATGCAGGCTTCCCAGTGTGGTGGCTTCTCTTATTTTGGAGCACAGGCTCTAGGCTTCAGTAGTTGCAGCACACGGGCTCAGTAGTTGTGGCACACATGCCCTAGAGCGAGAGGGCGTCAGTAGTTGCCACGAGTGGGCTCATTAGTAGTGACACTTGGACTCTAGGGCCATCGGGCTTCAGTAGTTGTGGCACACAGGCTTAGTTGCTCTGCGGCACGTGAGATCTTTCCGGACCAGGGATGGAATCCGTGTCCTTTTCATTGGTGGGCGGATTAACCACAGTGCCACAAGGGAAGCCCTCAAATTAATTTTTATGTGTGGTGTGAGGTAAGAGTCAAGTTTTATTTTTCTTATTTATTGAAAAGACTTGCATTTCCCCACTGAGTTACAGTGGTGTCTTTTTCTTAAATCAGATGATGGTGTATGTGTGGGTCTGTTTCTGGACTCTGTTCTGTTCCATCAATCTACCTGTCTATCATATTTGTCAGTGTCACACTATCTTAATTATTGTAGCTTTATAATAAGTCTTAATATCTGGTATTGTAAGTCCTACAGCTTTTTGTTGTTCAAGATTTCCCTAGCTATTCTAGGGAAATTCTTTAAATTTCCATATAAATTTTAGATCAGCTTGTTAATTTTCACAAAATGATTTACTGGAATTTTTTTTATTAGCTTGTTTTTAATCTGTAGATCAATTTGGGGGAGAATTGATATCCTAACAATATTTAGTTTTCTAATCCATGAACATGGATCTCTTGATTTATTTTGATTTCTTTAATTACACTTAACAGGTTTTGTAGGTTTCCTGGAGAAGTCTTGAATATATTTCATTAGATTTATTACTAGATATTCAACATTTTTTTTGCTATTATAAATGGTATTTTAAACATTATTGTTTTCTAATGATTGCTATACTATACACAAAAATTAATTCATGGTGGATAAAAGACATTAAGTGTGAAAAAAAATCCAGAAAGCTTTCGGAAGATAATATGGGATAATATTTTTATCATCTCAGGGTTTCTTAAAATATAAAAATTATAAACCATAAAAAACAATGTGTGTCTATATTAAAATTAATTTTAAAAATCACCATAAAAAGAGTGAAAGGACAAGCAGAGGCAACACTTACCACTTTCTGTGCTGCTGTGTGGAGTAGAATGGAACCTGTCCCTGTTGGCAGTCACCCCAAAGGTTAGGGGGGTGCAGTAAGGGAGGATCACAGTTGCCAGCAATTATCACAGCTGGCAACTGAATTGTTACAGAACCAAGCTTGTAATCTGTGCTAAATAAAAGCATGCTGCTGCCCATTAAAATGTAACATTACTGAATAACTCAAATAGATTAGAAACAAATAAATAATGATATTAAATGTGAGTGTTTGATAGACATTCATCAATTTTTAAGGAAGTTTCCATCAATTCCTAGTTTGTTAAGAGGTTTTTTTTTTCATGAATGGGTATTGAATTTTGTCCAGGGACTTTTTTTTTTCTTCTTTTATTTAGATGATCATGGGGTTTTTCTCCTTTATCTGTTAATATGGTGAATCATCGGTGTTAGACCACCTTTGCATTACTGAGATAAACCCATTTCCTTCCTTCCTCCCTTCCTTCCTTGTGTAACTTTTAATTTTGATATAATTTCAAACTTATTAAGAGAGTTGCAAGAATAGTGTAATAAACTCATTTATTCCTTTCACCCAGATGGTTATTTTTTGCCCTGTTATTTATGCTCTTTCTTTCTGTATATGTATATGCATTATTTTGCTGAACGATTTAAGAGTGAGTTGCAGACATCAAGTCCATTTACCCCTAAATACACCAGTGTGTTTTTTATGAGAACAAGGACATTTTCTTTCATAACTATAGCACAATTATAAAAACTTAGGAATTTCACTTTGATATGTTCTACCATTTAGCCCACAATCCTTATTAAAAATTTGCCAATTTTTAAAAAATAAATTTATTTATTTATTTATTTATTGGCTGCTTTGGGTCTTCATTGCTACGCATGGGCTTTCTCTAGTAGTGGAGAGTGGGGGCTACTCTTCATTGTGGAGCACGGGCTCTAGGTGCATGGGCTTCTATAGTTATGGCACGTGGGCTCAATAGTTGTGGTTCGAGGGGTCTAGAGCACACACTCAGTAGTTGTGGCACATGGGCTTAGTTGCTCCGCAGTGTGTGGGATCTTCCCCGACCAGGGCTTGAACCTGTGTTCTCTGCACTGGCAGACAGATTCTTAACCACTGTGGCACCAGGGAAGCCTGCCAATTATTTTCAATAATGTCCTTTTTAAAAATATGTTTTCTTCCTGCTTTATGATCCAATCCAGAATCATGCGTTGCACTTAGTGGTCACTTCTATTCAGTCTCTTTCACAGGCAACAGTTCCTCTGCCTTTCTTGGCTCCTTGCCTCACAGTGGGACAACTTTACAATATGATGCACGTTCCAAAGCCACTGCCCCTCCAGATCAGATGGAGAACAGCGTTAGCTGAGATCCTTATCTCCCTTGTTTTACTTCCCTCTCTCCCTTAGAAGTTAGTTTCCAGAAGATCATTCCTTCAATGAATCACGTTTCCCCAAATTCGTCTCTCAGGCTCTGTTTCTAGGGAACCCAACCCAAGAAAATACGTATTAGCCCAACAGCATTCAGTATTTTATTCAGACATTCTATAGCCACAATCATTTTTGTTATCCACTTTTCCTTTCAATTTCTGAGAGATATACGTTAAAAATCCCCTCCTATGGCTATAGATTTGTTAATGTCTCCTTGATGTTCTTTCAGTTTGCAACACGTATTTCAAAATCATATTGTTATGTGAGTAAAGATTTATTACAATATTTCTTGGTGACTTTATTGATATGAAAAAGTCTTCATTCTTGTCACTACTTTTCTTCTAGAGTTCTCTTTTGTCTGATGTGAAAAGCATCAACCGTTTGCTTGAACTATCTTTCTCTGTCCCTTTGTTTTCAATCTTCCTTTGTTACTCTGTTTCATATCTCTCTCTCTCTTTTTTTATAAATTTATTTATTTATTTATTTATTGGCTGTGTTGGGTCTTTGTTGCTGGGCGCGGGCTTTCTTTATTTGCGGTAAGCAGGGGCTACTCTTCATTGTGGTGAGGACTTCTCATTGCCGTGGCTTCTCTTGTTGCAGAGCACGGGCTCTAGGGGCGTGGGCTTCAGTAGTTGGGGTACATGGGCTCAATAGTTGTGGCTCATGGGCTTAGTTGCTCTGCAGCATGTAGGATCTTACTGGAGCAGGGATCAAACCCGTGTCCCCTGCATTGGCAGGCAGATTCTTAACCACTGTACCAGCTAGGAAGTCCCTACCAAAGTATTTTGAAGAATCTTAGGAGTGCATCCATTTATACACCTGCCTAACATGGGTAGCTGTTCAACTTATATTTTTATAACAATGTCTCTTTCATATCTTTTCCTAAAGGCACGTTCTCAAAGAGGCCTTCTCTAGTCACCCTATTTAAGATTGCAAGCCCCACTGTCACTAGTACTCCTGATCCCTCTTTCCCTGCTCTGTTGTTTTTTTCATAGCACTTTTAATTTTCACAAACAATACACATTTATTATTTATATATTTAATGTATATTATTTACTTATTATGTTTATTGTATCCCGTCCCCCTCCAACGAGAGGGTAGGGATTTTTACCTGTTTCATTCACTAACATGTCTCTGTTGCTTATTATAGTGTATGCCATTGAGTAGGTGCTCAGTGAGTATTTGTTGACTGAATGAATGCCAAGTTGAGTCTGTGTCTATATCTTTCTTCCAAGCAGAATAAAAGCTTAGCACTCTTCTAATTTCCTTTTTCTCCTCCTACCTTCCCCACCCTCCACCCTTCTCATTATGCTTTTATTGATAGCTCCCAGAATTTTAGTTCTAGATCATTATGGACATTCTTGTTTTACAGCTACTCGTTTAGAATTAACAATATGTTTCACAAATGGTTTTGCTCATCAGAGCTTCTTGTACTCCAGAAATATAGTTGTTTGTTTACTTTCCAGAGAGCATCTGCGAATGGTAAATTTGTAGAGTCTTTGCGTGTCTAAAAATGTCTTTATTCATCCTCGAACTTCAGTGATGCTGTGGCTAGATATGGTATCCTAGGTTTTAAAAATGTCCTTAGAACTTTAAAGATATTGCCCCTACTCGTGAGGCTTTTTAAAATAAGCTGTTAAAAATTAATTAATTAATTAATTAATTAATTAATTAATTTTTGGCTCTGTTGGGTCTTCGTTGATGTGCACGGGCTTTCTCTAGTTGTGGAGAACGGGGGCTACTCTTCCTTGCGGTGCGCGGGCTTCTCATTGTGGTGGCTTCTCTTGCTGTGGAGCACAGGCTCTAGGCGTGTGGGCTTCAGTAGTTGGGGCATGTGGGCTTCAGTAGTTGGGGCACATGCACTCAGTAGTTGCAGCTCACAGGCTGTAGAGTGCAGGCTCAGCAGTTGTGGTACACAGGCTTAGTTGCTCCATGGCATGTGGGATCTTCTCAGAACAGAGCTTGAACCTGTGTTCCCTGCACTGGCAGGGAAAAAACCTTCATTCTGGTCACTACTTTTCTTCTAGAGTTCTCTTTTGTCTGAGGTGAAAAGCATCAACTGTTTGCTTGAACTATCTTCCTCTGTCTCTTTGTTTTCAACCTTACTTTGTTACTTTGTTTTATCTCTCTCGCTCTCTTTTTTATAAATTTATTTATTTATTTGTTTATTGGCTCTGTTGGGTCTTTGTTGCTGGGCGCGGGCTTCCTTTAGTTGCGGTAAGCAGGGGCTACTTTTCATTGTGGTGCGGGCTCCTCATTGCCATGGCTTCTCTTGTTGCGGAGCACGGGCTCTAGGGGCGTGGGCTTCAGTAGTTGGGGTACATGGGCTCAATAGTTGTGGCTCACGGGCTTAGTTGCTCCGCGGCATGTAGGATCTTACTGGAGCAAGGATCAAACTCATGTCCCCTGCAATGGCAGGCAGATTCTTAACCACTGAGCCACCTAGGAAGTCCCTATCTGTGCTGATTTAACAAAGTTTTGTTTTTTTTTTTATAAATTTATTTATCTATTTATTTAATTGGCTGTGTTGGGTCTTCGTTGCTACACATGGGCTTTCTCTAGTTGTGAGGAGCCCAGGGCTACTCTTCATTGTGGCACATGGGCTTAGTTTCTCCTCTGCATGTGGTATCTTCTTGGGGCAGAGATGGAACCCGTGTCCCCTGCATTGGCAGGCAGGTTCTTAACCACTGCGCCACCTAGGAAGTCCCTACCAAAGTATTTTGAAGAATCTTAGGAGTGCATCCATTTATACACCTGCCTAACACGGGTAGCTGTTCAACTTATATTTTTATAACAATGTCTCTTTCATATCTTTTCCTAAAGGCACGTTCTCAAAGAGGCCTTCTCTAGTCACCCTATTTAAGATTGCAAGCCCCACTGTCACTAGTACTCCTGATCCCTCTTTCCCTGCTCTGTTGTTTTTTTCATAGCACTTTTAATTTTCACAAACAATGCACATATCTATATCTTTCTTCCAAGCAGAATAAAACCTTAGCACTCTTCTAATTTCCTTTTTCTCCTCCTACCTTCCCCACCCTCCACCCTTCTCATTATGCTTTTATTAATAGCTCCCAGAATTTTAGTTCTAGATCATTATGAACATTCTTGTTTTACAGCTACTCGTTTAGAATTAACAATATGTTTCCCAATTGTTTTGCTCGTCAGAGCTTCTTGTAGACCACTTTACCCTCTTGTATTCATTTGTCTCTGCCAGAAATAGAGTTGTTTTTTTTTTCCAGAGAGCATCTGCGAATGGTAAATTTGTAGAGTCTTTGCGTGTCTAAAAATGTCTTTATTCATCCTCGAACTTCAGTGATGCTGTGGCTAGATATGGTATCCTAGGTTTTAAAAATGTCCTTAGAACTTTAAAGATATTGCCCCTACTTGTGAGGCTTTTTAAAATAAGCTTTTAAAAATTAACTATTTAATTAATTTTTGGCTCTGTTGGGTCTTCGCTGATGTGCACGAGCTTTCTCTAGTTGCGGAGAACAGGGGCTACTCTTCCTTGCGGTGCTCGGGCTTCTCATTGCGGTGGCTTCTCTTGCTGTGGAGCACAGGCTCTAGGCGCGTGGGCTTCCGTAGTTGGGGCACGTGGGCTCAGTAGTTGGAGCACATGCACTCAGTAGTTGCAGCTCACAGGCTGTAGAGCACAGGCTCAGTAGTGGTGGCGCACAGGCTTAGTTGCTCCACGGCATGTGGGATCTTCCTGGACCAGGGCTCAAACCCGTGTCCCCTGCATTGGCAGTCGGATTCTTAACCACTGTGCCACCAGGGAAGTCCCCAGTGGTGAGATTTTACAAACATATACTGATTATGTTCTGTTGTAGTAATTATTGTTGTTGTTTTTATGGTTTTATCCTAGTTGTCACTCAGTAAGCCCTTTCAATATGAGGTGATACATTCTTTTTATAAACACTTACAATGGAACGGGCCATGCCAGGCACTGTGTTAAGCAGTAGAGACACGAAACAAGGTGTGACAGAGGCCTCCTTGGAGAATCTACAGTGTAGTGGACAAGTCACATGAGTAGGTAATGGCGCACTGGACTAAGGACTATGACACGGGAAGCACTGCGTGTTGAGGATATTGCTAGAGCACGGAAGAGGACACCTCGCCAAGTCCAAGGCATGTTTGTACATGACATGCCCAGCTTAGGTCTCAACTGCCTTACGTCTGGGTCTCAGAAGACTGGGATCTGAGCTCAGAGTAGCAGAACGCAATCTGCAGACACCACGTCGCAGCTCTAACCACGAGCTCTGTTGAGCATCAGAAAGGGTAGGAGGGCAGCAAGGACAGAAGGTCCATCTGGCCAGACATATCTTTCTGGTGTCTCCACTCTGTCCCTCGGCAGGAGAGGCCCAGAGAGCGGCAGCTGTCAGCAGCCTGTGGAGGCTGAGGAGCTTCCCAGCTGCGGGAAGAACCCACACAAAGGCTCCCAGGCTTTTATCCCTACTCCCTGCCCTCCACGGGCACAGACACAGAAAGTCTGCCAGTAGTCAGAGACCGCGTCCGCCCTCACAGAGGGCAGCGTTATGCGGGTCAGCAGGCCGCATCGCCCAGGCCTAGCGACTGGACTCCACATCCTGGAATAACTGCTGAGCCTTCCTTATCCAATCTCTCTTTTTATTTGTCTGATCTATGCATTGTGACTCTCTCTGTTCACACACGCACAGACTTTCTGTTTGAGTTCCACCCTGGGGGCTTTTAGCAGACAGGCCTGGCCTATCAAATTAACTCACTGTAGGCTTTCAATATGTGTTCTCCATTTCACATCTTCTCTGGTCACTTAAAGATTTCCAGGGCCAGCCTCTACTGAAAAGCAGCTGTTTATGTGCATACCTAGGTTGTAGGCTCCAAGACCTGAGAGCTTTGCAACAGACCAGTGGGTGGCCAGTTTGCTCTCCACCCCCCTTTCTCCGGTGAATTTTCCACTCTCTATTCCGACAGATTCACGAGGATACATACTACATGCAACAGGGCCTGCAGGAGCGAGTGAAAAACTGCAAGAGGATCGGGACACACCAGGGCTCCGTATACCTTCAGAGGGTGCAGTGCCAGCAGCTTGAGCAGAAGCTGAAGCAGGCAGAGACCTGGCTGCTGCAGATGGGACAGCTGGCCCGCCTGGTAGACTACATGATTTGCCAGAACCTTGTGTCCATCATAGAGGAGGAGATAACCTCTTTTGTGGCCAACATCCTGCAAGTGAGGTGGTGGGTGGCATGTGTGGAGGTGGGCGGGCAGTCAGGGGCCAGTTGGCGGGGAGCAGATACTGAAATCTAGCCCCATGACCTCTCCTGACCCTTCTTTACAGGCCCCAAGGCAGAAACCCTTTCTCTCAACACAGCTGGCCTTTGACAGTTGTGGCCAGCTGTCTCATGAGCCCTGTATTGAAAATATGATCCAGATTTTAACTGGGGGCCTAAGGTCTGTGAAGGCCTCTGCCTTGAAGGTATTCTGGATTGGGCAGGGGGCTGCCTGTAGGGATTCCCAGTTCCTATCCTCTGTATAATCAGAAGCTCTCAGACCGGTCTGAACTCTCATCGTTTGCCATTTCTGCCCCTTCTCTGTACTTTGGCATAAAGGTATTGCAGTCTACAGACCCAAAGACCTTCTGGGATTCCCTGTATTTTGAAGGTATTTAAGGAGCCCTAGGCAGCGGGGAGGAAGGGTGGAAGGAGGGAGAAGGGCTCATGCAGTGTCCTAATGGCCATAGAGTCAGGCGCTGGACATGGATGGAGCAGCTCTAACCTGGGTCTGCACGTGTTTTGAGGGGTAGGAGGGTGGAGGTATGGTTTTGCTCACTCGTGTGTGTGCCTATGTGTATGTGTGTGCACACAGCTGAGTGTAGTGAGAGGTGTATGAAAGAGTGTGAGTACATCGTCCTCTGATTCGTCCTAATGCTGTGAGGTTTTTCTCTAATGTCATAATGGCATTTCACTTACAGTTGGATTTGATTGCTAAGTTAATTTGTACTTGTTTGAAGAACTCTGCCTGTTCAATATTTGCTTTATTTCATGCAGCTTTTTCATTTCATATAGAATAATTCATTCGTATTATTGAGCTATCTTATGGTTACCAGTTATCATTGGTTATCAGTCTCAAACTTGTAAATCATCAGGGAGGAAATACACATTCACATTTCCTTTATTTGGAATACTCATGCTGTCACAGATAAAATCATTAAATGCATTTAGTCGCATCTGACATGTAGATGCTTTTTCATTTTCCCATTCAACTAGTGCATTTTCATTAAGATGATGTAAAGACAGCAAGTTAATTTTAGGAATTAGGTGAGAAGGAAGAAAAAAGGTCATTGAGGAGCCTGGTTTTGGGGGGGTTTTGTTTGGTTGGTTGTTTGTTTTGGCCATGCCTCTGGGCATGCAGGATCTTAGTTCTGCGACCAGGAATCAAACCTGTGCCCCCTGCAGTGGAAGCGTGGAGTACTAACCATTGGACTGCCAGGGAATTCCTGAGCCTGTGTCTTCTACAAATCACACCAGTTGGGGCACGTTTTTTCTCAAATGAGTCTAGATTAATTGATAGAGACTATTGATATTTGTTTTACATGGTACATTGGGAAAAGGAAGGGCTCTGAAATCCGACAGTTTAGTTCACTAATCTGTAAAATGGGAAAACAAAAATACCCACTTGCAGCATTGTTTTGAAGAATGAAAGAGGTAATATGTCTAGAATAGTGCTCAGCACAGAGTAGTACATATTTCAGATAGTATCTTCTTACTATTATTAGTATTAAAGACAGATAAATCATACATTTCACAGCGCTTCCTCATTGTATGATGTACAAATTCATACTATGCATATGCTCTAGTATTTTCCTTTGAATGGCAAAACAAACAAACAAAAACTTTTATTCTGAATTCTAGTGAATGAGAATGTTCACCTGCAATGTCTTGGGGTTGTCCCTTCTGCTTTTAGAAGAGCAGCAGGGACTTATCTATTTAGAGGTGAAGTGTCACGATATTCATCTTTCAAATATTGGGTGGGCCAAAAAGTTTGTTCGCTTTTTTGGCCAAACCAGTAGTTTAGGGAAAAGAAAAATAGAATGAAAAACAAAGAAAGCAATGTGGCAAAATGTTAATAATTGTGGAGTCTAACTGGATAGATAAAGGAGTTTGTAGAACCTTTAAATTTTTCTACATGTTTGAGACTTTTCAAAATCAAAATTTGAAGGAAAAAAAAAAGATCAACGTGGAAAATCAAGTTAATATTGTGGAGGAACCAGAATCAAAGTTCTGATTTGGCATTTTCTATAAGTTCTTTATGAAAATTAGAGTAATATACAATAAACATGTAGCAGTTAAAACACTACAAGTCGTCTTTAAGAAAAACATTCACCTGAGAAATCTTTTACTTGAATGAGGCAAAATTTGTATGGCATTTTAAGCAAATTAAAAAATTATTTCAATACCTCTACTTATACAGAAAAATATGAAAAATAAGCCCCTTATAACAGAAACATATATTGGCTAGGTTCTAGTTCCTAGAAGAATACGCAATGTTTTACTAATAAAATGCTTGCAACATATTCTCTATTCATAAGCTCTGTTCTCTGACATTTTCCAGAGGGCAGCCTTAGTACGGGAACATTTCGAGACCAAAAAGAGATTAATTTTACTATCAGATGCTCTTACAGTCTTATCAGTAATAGTCTGCAGTTTAAAAGTGAGAAAATACAATCAGATAATGATTTTTCTCAACTGGCAGGTGTCAAGTTCAGGAGCTATTACCTTAAAGTTCTTACTTTAACTTTACTATGACAATACCCTACCGAGATCAGAATATCTTTTTGGTATTTGCGGTAAGATAAATCTGTAACCCTGAAAAGGGACAAAGGATTGCTTCATTTTTATTATAAAATCTTTTGAAGTACGTTTTTGTTGGAATGGTGTTGAAGTTAGATTAGAGACATCATGCAAAGAACAAAGCTGTCATTACCATATGTTTTTCCAGGGGCCTGCATAGGGCAGGGAGGGTCTCTGGAGAATGTGAAATGTAGACAGTGTGACCAGCAAGAGGAAGTATAGGTGGAAGCAGTGTGACAGTGAGAGAATTCATAGATGAGAGGGAAGGGAGTTTTTTTTCTTGACCCTCTGTAAGATATTTTGAAGAGATGAAAAGTTGGATAAGTATGTTTGACAAGATGCTTATGTCTGAGTCACTGATTCAAGGAAACCTACAGGAAAGATCTATCATTATTTAGGTCTTCCAAAGTTGGACGGACATTTAAAAATGCAGCTCCATGTTGACTCATATGTATTATACTAAAACATATATACTTTAAATGGAAGCCCAAATCCCTCAGCAATGACAGATAACTTATGTTTCTTTGACTTAGTTGATATCAGGTCTCTGTATTTCACTCACTTTGGCTAAGAAGTCATTAGTGTTCTATTTTGTTGGAATATTGTGTTCACCAAGTTGTATTAAAAATGCATTAGCTTTGGGCTTCCTAGGTGGCACAGTGGTTAAGAATCCTCCTGCCAATGCAGGGGACACAGGTTCAATCCCTGCTCCAGGAAGGTCCCACATGCCGCGGAGCAACTAAGCCTGTGCGCCACAACTATTGAGCCTGCGCTTTAGAGCCCGTGAGCCACAATTATTGAGCCCATGTGCTGCAACTACTGAAGCCCACTCGCCTAGAGCCCATGCTCCACAACAAGAGCAGCCACTGCAATGAGGGGCCCGCGCACCATAATAAAGAGAAGACCCCACTCACTGCAACTAAAGAAAGCCCGCACACAGAAAAAAAGACCCAATACAGCCAATAAAATAAATAAATAAATAAATAATAAATTAATTAATTTAAAAAAATGCAATAGCTTTTCTTTCCATTACTCAGAAGCACACATGAATTGACTGTATTGCCTCATATTGCTTGAGTGCTCTCATAGGTCTTGGCACCTTGAATGGCAGTTCTTCAACCTCATCTTTGTTTTGGAGCTCAGAAAACAGAGTCACCAAATTCAAAAGCAGAAAAGATGTGGCAGCACCAAACTTCAGAGAAATTGAAACTAGACAGTCAGGAAGAGAGTCCCTGTCTCTCAAACTGTTGATTATCCTTTCATCTCTACTTCTCACTGTGCTTTTTCCCAATTCCCCTGATTCTCTCCAGCACTAGCTGTCTCTGCTTCCTTTGAACTTTCTGCTCCATTATAATTGTTGTTTCCAAATGGCTTAGACTTTCTGTGGCGCCAGCTCCATTCTTGACTCTCTATATGATCTTTCAGTTAAGTTTTCCTGATTGTGTGTCTTAGTTCAAATTTTCCAGGCAAGAAATGTGATTGATTCAACCTATTCTACAGAGAGTCACGTATCCATAAGATTTGGCAAGAGGAATGGGTCATAGTACACATTGATTGGTTTTCCCTGTAGGTCAGGGCATATCCTCTTAGAAGGGTGTATATGGTAGAGGCGGCTCCAGTTTTCAGCTATGCTTATCCTGGCTATAAACATGTATTATGTGGGCCCAAATGTGTAAGCTGGTTTTGGATTACATATTCCTAATTCAAAACTAGCTAAGGAAAAAGGGAGATTTATTGGCTCCCATAATTAAGAAATTCATGGATGCAACTGGATTCAGGCTCAGCTGGATTCAGGGCTCAGGCAATGCCGTCAAGGCTTTTATCTCTCTCTCTTAGTCTTTTGATTTCACGTGTGAGTTTGAATTCTGAATCATTGAGAATGCTTTCAGCTAGAAGCAACAGAAGACCTAAGAGTGGCTTAAATAATACAAATAGTCATCTCACATAACAAGAAATTTCGAGGTAGCTTCCAGGGTTGGTTCAGTGACTCAAAAATGTCATCAAGTACCAGGCTCTTTATATGCTTCCCCTGTTCCTTTCTGGGTTTAGCTCGAGGTAAGGGCAGATCCCTTACCTAGAAGGGTATGTGTGGTAGAGGAGGCTGCAATCAGAAATCTTTTTTCATCCTCAGGCTTCTTGTGTTGTAGTTGCAAGACAAGCTGCAGCTCCATTCATCCCATTCTGAAGCAAAATCAGGTTTTAGAAAGGGAAGGCAAGGTTAGAGAGAAAGCTCTCCTTGCCTGACTCTCACATTTTATCAAGAGAGGAAGTCTTCTCCAGAAACTTCCTAGCAGGCACACTATTATATCTCATTGTCAAAATCTAGGTGTGGGAAATCAAATGGCTCATATTTCTAGTTTCTCATGGAAGGCAGGGTCAACCACCACAGAAGAAGGGAGAAGGGACTGGCTGTAAGGTAGTTGAGAAATATTCATTCTTCAGATAGGCTCTCTCCTCTTGCAAGCAGAAGAATCACCAGCATTCTCTATGTTATCATTTCTGCTATATTCTTTCCCTTTTAATAATTTTATTATTTAATGAAACCTCATTTGAGTTTAGTTAATACAAGTAACAATATATTTATGCTCAGCAGCAGTCCTTCTGTTGATGTCTCTTTTAGTAATTCTGTTTGTCCGAAGTTAATTCTCTGTTTAAATTCTTCAAGAAGGGGTTATAGGAGCAAAATTCTCAAGTTCTATGTTAATAATAGTTTATACCCTTTGAAAGTTATTATTGCCAGATGTAAAATCATTGCCTCCTTTGTTCTTCCCCTCCATATCTTAAAGATGTTACTCCATTTTCTTCTGGCATTAAAAGTTGTTTTCAAAAGAACCTAATTTTATTTCCCTTATAAATCACTTGCTTTTTTTTTTTGCCTAGAAACCTAAAATATTTTTTTTCCTTGCAGTTCAGTAATTTTAGTAGAATATGTCTTGATATTGACTATTCTAAGGTAGTATTCTCAAGTATGCTCCTTTATAATGTAGCTTTAAATCTTTTTATTTCAGGAAAGTATTCTTGAATTAAGGTTTTTAGTGTTGTTCTTTTCCCTTGCTTTGGATTTTTCTTCAGGGACTCCTATTACATGTATTTTACATCCTTATCACCTATCTCCCAATATATGTCCCTTTCTCTTTAAATCTTTCTTTAAAAATCCTTATTTCTTTTTTATTTTATAATTGTCCTTATTTTTACCTTCTGTTTTTCTTAAGGCATTATTTACCTGTTAAGTTTATTTGCTCTTGTCTTCCTTTTTAGTTCAGTTTCCATTCTAAAATGATTTTTTTCTTTAATTTCTAATTTTTTCCTGAGTTCTGAGTTTAATTCTTTTTTTTTTAATTTTTAAAGTTTATTTATTTGTTTACTTATTTATTTGGCTGCATTGGGTCTTCGTTGCTGCGTGCAGGCTTTTCTGTAGTTGTGGCAAGAGGGGGCTACTCTTTATTGTAGTGTGTGGGCTTCTCATTGCGGTGCCTTCTATTGTGGTGGAGTATGGGCTCTAGGTGTGCGGGCTTCAGTAGTTGCAGCACGTGGACTCAGTAGTTATGGTGCATGGGCTTAGTTGCTCTGTGGCATGTGGGATCTTCCCAGACCAGGGATTGAACCTGTGTCTCCTGCATTGGCAGGCAGATTCTTAACCACTGCACCATCAGGGAAGTCCTGAGTTTTTCTCATTCTGATATGCGTTTTTCTCTCATGGATTATGCTGTTTTCCTGGTGTCTTTTGGCTTGTTTTGAAATGGGCTTGTTTTGATCTGTTTCCTGACATGCTTTCATTGTCTATAAAGATGTTATTCTACTCCCCATTCTTTTTTTTCTTATGCTAGCTTTGTATGGGGTTTGATGTTGGTACTTTTCTGTTGCTCATTTTTGAAAAGTTATCTTTTACTAACTTTTAGGAGACAGCTTGATTCAGAGCAGTTTTCTAACCTCTCAATTTCCTTTTCTATTGTTTTTCTGTAGCGTTAAAAAAAAACTACCTTTCTGAGATTTCCTGGCTTCTGTTTCTCTCTCCCACTTTTATCTGAATGTTTTCTTTTTCTCTATTGCTTCCATTCTGCTCACTTTTAACTTTACCCCCCGCAGTGTCACCTTAGTGCTAAGCACTGTCCCAGAAGGCAGCCCTCGCTGGTTGGTTTTAGGAGCTCATGGGGCGTAGACCACTCCAGCTCCTTCGGACCTTAACCTCACCTGCTACTAGAGCGGGCAAATCGCTTTCCATTTTTACCTGCTGTTCTCAGATTAGCCCTCTGCTTTCCACGAAATGCCTGTTGGCTGTTGTGGAGTTTTCCTAGTCTCAGGGCAGTCTGCTTCCCCTCTGCTTCCTTCCCCATAAATGGCAATGCCACGTGCCACTCGAGGCTGTAAGTGGTTTGTTCCCATCCACTTACATTTTAGGGCTTGTAAGGATCCTTTGTCTTCATTTTGTTAAAAATGTTATGTAGATGGGTTTTTGGTTTTACTGTCTAATTGCTCTGTCAATTTTATACGCCAGTTTCATGTGGGAATTTGGGATAGATTTCAAAGTTTTGCTGCCACTTCCACCATCTTCCCAGAGCCCTTCTGGCATTATTTTTAAAGGATCATTCTGGTTATGCAGGTCAGGCTGCAAGGCGATAGAGGCAAGGACCAAAGCAGGGAGATGGGTTAGAAGGGTATTTCAGTAATGCCGTGAGATTTGATGGTGACTTGGGCTGGGGAAAGAGGGGCAGGCGGTGGTACTGGTGGTAAGAATTGGTTAGGTTTCGGGTATATTTTGAATGTAGAGCCAATGGGATTTTTGGATGGCTGGATGTGTTGTGTGTGAGAGAAGAGTCAAAGATAGCTTTAAAGTTTTTGACTGGAGCACCTGGAAGAATGGAGTTCCCATTTACTGAAGTTGGAAGACTGCATGAGGAGAAATTAGGGGGGTGGGACAGAGATCAGAGCTCATTTGGGGCTTTAAAAGTTTGAGGTGCATATTAGGCATCTAAGTAGAGATGTGGACTAGCAGTTTAAGTGGGATTGGGATTCAGGGAGAGAGCTGAGCTAGACATAAATTTTAGAGCAAATAGATGGTATTTAAAATTATGAAACTGGACGAGTTCTACAAAGTGAGTACTGATGGGGAAGAGATCTGAAGATGGGCCTTTGGGGGCACTGGGCGGTTTAGGTGTTGGCAGTATGGCTCTAATTTCTGAACATTTTAGTGCTTCTTCTCCATTTTGTGCAAAGTGTTAACACAAATACTAAAATTGGCAATTAAGCAGTTTCTAAGAATTAAGGGGGAGGCCATGCTCAAGGATATTCCTTAAGATGGGCACTGAGGACTGGCTTGCTCAGCTTCCTTTCCCACCTCCTCCTCTGTCCTGCAGAGGCTAGAGTGCTACAAACTGCGTTTCTCAGGCCCCCTTGTGGCTGGGAGTCATATGTGATCCAGACGTATATGGGACTTCAGTTCAGAATTGAAGTAAGGAAGGGAGAGGGGCAGGGCGTATGCCATCCATTCCGCTGGTGGGGCTTGTAGTCGTTTATGATCATGTGCTTATGTAGCTGGTGGTGTGGCAATGACATGCCAATTTGCCGAGCAGCACAGGGCCCTAGACACTTGGCCTAGAGTGCTTTTGTTTTTCATCTCTTGCAGTTATTCACAACCCACTTAATAATCTATAATAATTCCCTCCCTGCTTATACTAGATAGACTAAATTTTGTTCTCTGCACCTGAACCCTGACTAGTAAATTCCCTTGGTGGGTTTGGTACTGTAGATGTATGATGTACATGTGTGTGTAGATATATGTGTAAACTCACTCATGAAAAGAGAATGTGTGTGTGTGTGTGTGTGTGTAATGTGTATTACACACTCAGGGTAGAGGGAGAGGTTGTGTGTGATCCCTGGAGGGCACTCAAGGACAATTATGGCATATACCCCATTAGAAGAAGATGAAGAGGAGGACTCAGACACGGACTTCATGATGCCCAAGTTCCAGGGCCAGCCCAGTGATGCTGTGGACATCTTCTGCGGCCCGAATATAGGATTGGTGTGGCCCTGGAAGTCTCACACAATTACTGAAGCCCTGGAGGTGTGTGGGCACCGACTGCGGGGCCAGTACTTGCCCCCCGATTATAAGCAGCTGCAAGAGGACCTGGACAACAGCCCTCGAATCCAGCAGGCACTGGCTGTACAACAGGCCCTGCTGGAGGTGAGGACAGAGGTTTAAAGAATGGGATGGTGGCCACCAGTTCCCATCATAGCCACCCACCTCTGTCCTAAGCACCTTGTCTGCCCCTAGGGCATGCTGCAGGAGGTGCAGGAATTCTGCAGGGACCATCACTGGATGACAGGCATTTATGAGTTCCTGCAAGCCTGGGGGCCTCAGACGCTGGAGGCTATGAGAGGTTGTCCTATCAGGAACTACGTGATGCTGGTGAGCCGCCTAAACGGCTGGCAGGCCCGCGTCTCCAGGATACCCATGGAGTTGATCACAAAAGGCAGGCTGCTGCTGCTGAGCTGCCACGACATACGGATGGAGATGGGTGAGTGCTGCTTATCCTCCCGTACCTTATCCACACGGCCCTGCTTGGGCCTTCCGTGTCCTCCAGGGACCTTTGGTGCAGGCCCCTCCTTGGACCTGTAGAGCCTCCCAAAGCCCCAGGTCCCAGTCCCTTCCCTTTGCAACTGGAGGTGTGATCACTACAGAGGACAGCCTCGCCGTCTGTTTTGGCTCCTCATTCACCACACTCCCTAGGAATCGTGTCCCTGACACACTTTCTATTCTCACGGCGTGGAAGTAGTTCAAACCAAATATGACTGAGAAAAATCCTAGCCTGCTCCTTAGGCTAGGAGAAAATTTCTTCCCAGAGAGTCTTAGGAATCAGGGGTGCCCTCTCCCCACATGTAGCCGTCAAAATGGACACTACTATTTGCATGTATAAAAAGTTACTCTCTTTAACTGATCTTGGCTGAGTCTGTAGCCCTAAATTCTGCTGATGGTGAAAGAAGAGACAGTTGGCCCTCCCCATCTGTGTGTTCTACATCTGTGGATAAAATTCCAGAAAGTTCCAAAAAGCAAAACTTGAACCGACAACTGTTTATATAGCATTTACATTGTATTTACAACTATTTACATAGCATTTACATCATTTTAGGTATTATAAGTAAACCAGAGATGATTTAAAGTATACAGGAGGACATATGTAGGTTATATGCAAATACTGTGCCATTTTATAAGGGAGCTGAGCATGTGTGGATTTTGGTATCCTCAGCGGTCCTAGAACCAATCTCCCAGGGACAACTGTATTCCAACTGAAAGTCAATGCATTTTTTTTTTTTTTTTTTCATTTAAAGCAGCACTTTTGGTCTAATTCAGTCTATTTTGGGTATTTGGTCCATTCAAAATCCATACTGCAGTTCTGAATTATTTTGATTTTCAAATGTCCTCTGCTCCTTTTCCTTCCCAAGGTGGCACCCAGCATTGAAGAGGGCTTCTGGGCTGTGTGCTCTTCTTTGCTGGCTTCTGTTAACTTCCCTGAGGTCTCTACCCTCCTTCTGCTCCTGGTGCAGCTGTGTCCTGAGCTGGGGTGTGTTCTCTTGGCTAGTAGGAGTCCAGAGTGTCTACCTTTGTTGACTCAGCTCTGCATTGGCTCCTGCTGACGTTACATATCTTTGAGGTTTTAGCGAACCCTTCATCCAGTCTTTGTCTTAGGCTGGCCAGCCCATAGCTTCTGCTTAAGGGTCCCTCATCCCTCAACACAGGAATCCCATCTGGGCCTGCTGGCTATCAACTCTCCACTATCTCCTGTATCCCCTGCCGTTTGGGAGCCGTGGGGGACTTGGGAATGTTATATTTGGCCCTCTTTCTGCCACAATACATCACACCATGATTTCTGCTCTGCTGTGACTGTCTCAGGTCACATGAGCATAAGGGCACCCTGCAAGGGGGTTTCTTCTCAAAGTGGTACATGCAAAGTGGAGCCCAAGCCCACTCTGCTGTGTTCCCTCCTCGTCCCATGTCGGCCCCACCTCATGTGTCTTACCTACCCCCACGAGGCCAAGGCTCAGTTGGTCTCCCTGGGTCTCTGAGAAATCTGGTTTAAGACCTAGTCTTGTTCCTCTTTTCTCTTCCTCCCCTCCCATGGGAGGGATGTCTCATGCTACTGTTTACTAGCTAAGTGCTTCCACCTGGGAGAAGGCTGTGGAGAGACACACAGTGGGGTAGATTGGGAAGCTGGTGGTTTGTTCTTCTAGGAAACAGAGAGGTTGTTCTGTTTTGTCACCTAACACCCATGGATGGCAGCAACCGATCGGGTCTGCTTCCTGCAGAGACGCGATGCTCTGAGACCCATGGCCTCCAAGCCTGCTTTCTTTAGGAAGGTGGGAGGCCGTGGAGCTGGGCCTGAAAGAGTTTGCTGGCAGGTGCTTGCCCGCCTAGCCCTCCCTGCCTTTGCTCTTCCACAGAGGAAAGCACATGCCTCCTTAGGGATCTTCTAGGCCGCAAAATTCACTCTTTCCCCCACCCTCCCTCCTAAATGCACAGGGGGTTCAGGCTGGCAAGGCAGAAATAGGAAGCTCTGTGTTTGGCCTGCTTTCTTTCTGACCCTGTTTTGGGCAGGCTTTGCTCCACTCTTGCTCAGGAAGTCGGTGTTCTTTCTGGTTTGTTGGCTTCTTGGTCCTTAATCCAGGAGCAATGGCCTCTTCAAGAGGAGCAGAGGGAGAGAGAAAAGCACAGTGTTCAGAATCCTGGCTCTGTTTTTTTACTGGTTTCTGTGACTTCAGGTCACCGAGCTTCAGTTTCTTCCTTTGTAACATGGGCATAATAATGTAGTCACTCACAGGGCTGTGGGAAGGAGGAATAAATGAGCTATTGTTTGCAATATTCCTAGTATTGCGTATGGCATGCAGTAGATGCTTCCTCTTTTTCATTTCACCCTATCCTCTTCTGTCCACTTCATCCTTCTTGCTGATATAATTCTATCTTCTTATCCTGCAGCCTTGTTCCTCTTCTACCTGGGCTCCCTTGAATACTTGAATTACCTAATCTTATGAGTTGGCCTCACCAGAGACTTGAGTTCATACTTTACTCTTCCCTCTCCCTAAATCAAACATACCACAAAGCCTTTCCATTCTTCTGCCTCCTAAATATCTCTCAAATGTGTTTTCCCATCCATCGCCAACTTCCAACCCCAGGGAGCCCTGGTACTTTATCAGTCCATTGCTCCTTTATACCACGCGGTGTCACTGTTGAGCTCCTCTCTGGCAGCACCATTGCAATGGCCTAGCTACTGTCAGGCCAACGGGATCTTTTGAAAAAGGATAAGTACACATTGTGCTCTGTTCAACCTTGGGTACCCTTGGAGCTTCCCTTGTCTTGGTTTTCGCAGTCTCAGCTCTTGGTTCTGAGTCCTATTGGTTACCTCCTCCAAAGCTCCAACAGACCCATTCCCTGTATGTCTAAATTATCTGCCCCAGGAACTCATTATCCTACTTTGCAGTTGCAGAGGTGCTCATGGAGGGTAAGTTAATTTACTTTTCACCTTTCAAAGCATAAAACATAACAGAGTGGAGCCAGGCTGCCAGAGTCTGAATCCTTGCTCTACCATTGTGTGATGTTGATAAAGTTCCTTAACCTCTCTGAGTGTCACTTTGCTTATCTTCAAAACAGGGGCAATAATAGTATCTACCTCAGAGGGTTTTGTGAGGATTAAATGGGTTAATACAGGTAGAGCAGTTGACATTGTGTCTGGCATGTAGTAAGCACTCTATATTATGTTTTGTGGTATACTGCATAACTATTTCTATATTGTATTTTACTGCTCTGTGCATATTGTAACATTTCTGAACTTAGGTGTATTATAATTGATGGCATCATTTTTTCTTTTTTTGTGGTATATATAAAATAATGGCGCTTCTTACAATCAGTGGTATCTTAGATTTGACGAGGCATCATTTTGGTATTATTCCTGTCCTTGGCAACAGTGGAGCTGTTCATGTTGCCAAACCCAGCTGCCAAGATTATCTTCTTCTTTTTTAAAAATTAATTAATTAATTTATTTATTGGCTGTGTTGGGTCTTCATTGCTGCACATGGGCTTTCTGTAGTTGTGGAGAGCAGGGGCTACTCTTTATTGTGGGGCATGAGCTTCTCATTGCGGTGGCTTCTCTTGTTGCAGAGCACAGGCTCTAGGCACTCAGGCTTCAGTAGCTGCGGTGCATGGGCTCAACATTTGTGGTGCACAGGCTTAAGTTGCTCTGCAGCATGTGGGATCTTCCCAGACCAGGGCTCAACCCGTGTCCCCTGCACTGGCAGGCTGATTCCTAACCACTGCTCCACCAGGGAAGCCTCCAAGACTATCTTCTAGCCCCAAATCCACATGACAGCTTCTTTCCTTTAATCCTTAAAAAACAAAAGGCAGATTACACACTATTCTTGGTATCTCTTCTATTAGAGCAGAGACAGTAAGCCTCCGCAGGCGGAAAACATTTATCTGTGGTGGGCCTTCTGCCATCCATGCACACAGCGTTCCCGTGCCTTTGCACACGCTTTCACCCACTTGGCGAGCCCCTGGAAGCCTTAACCACTCAATACATTCAGCTCCAATGTCCCTTTCTCTGAGGAGGCCTTCCCCAGCCTCTTCAGGCCTCTTCCCCCTTCGCTGAGCCAGGTTGACGACTCTTTGAAGAGCATTTATCACACTGATATGTGATTGTCCATTTTTATGTCCATCTCTGGTGCCGTATTGTGAGGCTCTGAGGGTGGGACCCCTTTCTGTCTCACCCATCTCTCTTGTCTACCAGTGTCCAGCAAAGGCCCCAGTGCACTGCAGCTGACTGGACACCAGGCAGGGGTCCAGCAAGTATTCAGTGACTGAGGGAACGAATTCATGCTCTGGCTTCCCCCTCCACCTGCTCCCACTCTGCACCCCCACACTCCTCTGTCACTTCACTCCCTCATGCCTAACTCTCTCCTGTCTTCAGAATCCAAGCTGGTGAGCATCAGGAAGGACATCCTTGAACAGGTACAGGACGAATGCCAGAGCCGCAGTCAGCAGCTAATAACAGAGCTCACAGATTTCATGAAGGCCTTCCAGACTGTCGACTCGGACATCCGCGCCATCGCATGGTGCTCCCGGAAGGTGGGCTGTTCCCATCCTTCCCTCCCAGCTCACCCAGGGCTGCCCCGCTCCCACGCTCGGCACTCTCCCTTCAGGTCTCAGCTGAGCTCCCGATGGGGCTTGCTGCCCTCAAACTGTGCTCCAGTGTGCGGTCTGCCCTCGCCAGTACCCACCCTGCTCACGTGGCCCTCAGTAGCCTTATGAGAGGGGGAGGCCCTGGTGCGATGACAGGGATACAGTGCTGCCTTCAGAGACGGTTCTGCTCTCTGTACAGTCACGTGGGGATCCATTGCTCTGCCATCACGGTAATGATTTGATGGGGGAGGAACCGTGCTGTCTTCAGGGAGTCCTAGGTCAGATGGGGGATCTGATCCCACATTGCCTTGATCCCAGTTGGTTAAAAGGTGGCTGCGGGGGCCTGGAGCCTCTCGCAGGTGGGAGTGCCCCTCAGGATGGGTCCGGAGAAGTGCACAGGGCTGTGGGGGTGCTGGTCTCATGCTGCCGTCCCTGCAGCTGAACGAGGCCAACGAGCAGTACGCAAAGCTGGAGGAGCGAATGGAATACACGCGGTCACTCTATGAGCTCGTCCGCAACCACTTGGGCGTCTTCAGTGCTGAGAATGAGGCACTGGACATGTCGGTGAGAAGGCATCTCGCCCACCCCTCCCGGTGCCCCTCCCCCAAACCACCTCTGCCTGACTGCCCTCCGCCTGCCCCGCAGCTTCTGGACACGTGGGAGTCATTCCAGTTTGAGAAAAGCCAGGCTTCAGAGTTCCTGCTCAGCAAGCAACATGCCATCGTGCCCAAGCTGCAGCAGCTGATGGCGGCGGCGCTGGCGGAGCTGGAGGGCCTGATTGAGAAGGCCCTGTCCGGCCCCTTCATGGACCCTGAGCAGGAGCAGAGGAGCACTGAGCGCCAGCTCATCTCCCTGGAGCGTCAGTTCCAGAGCACAGCCAGCAGCCTCAGCGAACTGCACCATGCCTACGCCACCTTCACTGGTACCCAGGGGCCCACCTCCTCCACCACCACCTGGGGATGCACCCTCCCGCTGAGATCAGGGTTGGGACCCAGGGGCCTGCATCTTGGGTGACCCTAAGCAAGTCTTGGGCATCACATACCTTCATTTTAGTCTCTCTCTCTCTCTCTCTTTTTTTTTTTTTTTTCCCCGGCTGTGCTGTGTGGCTTGTGGGATCTTAGTTCCCTGACCAGGGATTGAACCCGGGGCCATGGCAGAGAAAAAGTGCTGAGTCCCAACCACTAGACCACCAGGGAATTCCCTTAATCTCTTTTATATGTGAAAAATTGCAGGACAAAAATCTAAATACACTGGGTATGTCAACTGTTGTGCTTAGGGTGGGGATACGGGAGCTCACAGTCTGGTAGAGAAGGCAAATAGGTGAGTGTTCTGTTGGTATGTGATGGGGTCAGAGGGCTAAAAGCCTGTGCAGGAGAAACGTAGAGGTGTCCTCACCGTAGTCCTTAGCCTTCGTGTAGCCCTGTTCAACCCAGTCCTGTACCAGGCAGCAGGTCCCAGATGCTCCAGAGCCACTGCTTCCAGCCAGCGTGGTGGAGAGAGATGGCTGCTGAGGTCCTCACTGGCCCCTAGGAGGAGACCGGGACGGAACTAATGGCCTTAGCCCTTCTGTGCAGTGGTGCAGCTCGTCTGGCTCCCTTCTGCATGTAAAGAGCTTCGTAGACTCCAGTTTCTTTTCTCAGATGCGGTCACTTCTGTTGATCACTTGTATCCCTTGGAAGGGCATGTTGCTTCTGAGTTGCCTCTTGGCCAACTGCCACCTGTACCATCTCTGCCTGTGGGATCCTCCGTTCCAGGGAGGGCCATCTGACCAAATGTGAGGTGGAAGACACTCTGGGACCATCCTCAAACAAGGGGCTTTTTCTTTGGTCAAGTATTGGGAGACCCTCATCCCACCCCTGAACATAGCCTGGGCCTCAGCCTGCCCTCTCCTACAGGGGACCAGAGTCCTGTGCCCTTGCCAATCTGTGGGACCTGTCCTATCGTGCAGCAGCAGCGCATTTGGCACCTGTACCGAGTCATCTTTGAAAACATCAGCGAATGGAAGTGCATGGCTTTTGCCAAGGTGCGGACACCCTCCATGGAGCCCCTACCCGGGAGTGGAGAGTCTGCAGGGATGGGCGTGGGGAGGGGTCTCCGGCTGCCCATGTGCCTTTCTCCCTACAGTTCAATCTGGCTATGGCCCAGCAGAAGACAGATGGCTGGCTGACAGAGGCGGCCCAGATGAGTGCAACACTGGGGCTGCACAGCCCAGTCCTGCAGCGCTGCATGTGTATGCTGGAGGAGTTCCGCAGCCTCCTGCCATCGCTCACCAAGCTGGGCAGCCTCCAGCAGCAGAACGTCAGCTTCCAAGCCCTCCTGCGAGGTGAGTTTGGGTAGAGTCAGAAGGGAGGGGAAGAGAGGACATAGGGTTAGAGCAATGGGACAACTCAGTTTCCTATTGCTCTTTATGGAGACACCTTTCCTCCCTGGGTTGCCCTGGCCTTCCCTCATGGACCACAACCTCCTTTCCCCAACAGGGACAAACATTTTTAACCTCCCACACTACCATGTGGGTCCTCTCTGCTGACCTGGGCTAGGCTTAGGCTGGAGTGTTTACTCCAGACTCTGAATTGTGCTCTGGACCTTAGGTTCTGGGCCCTTGCCTCTGTGTCATGCTTTGAGATGTGCTGTCTGGGAGCTGGGCTGGGCTGGGCTGGGTTGGACAATGCCAAAGACCGAGTGTTGCTCTGACTTGTCCCTCTACCTCCAGCCCTAGGGCTAAGCAATCTCCACAACATAGAGCTCGTAACAGTGGGCCAGCTGCTCTCTTGCCCACTGCTGGAGTTTACAGATCGAATCAATCAGGTGGGCTTCCCGTCCCCTCCCCACCCCAACAACCGCAGAAGAAGTGCGGTCCAAGTCCAGGGCCTGTTTGCTAAGCTCTAATAGAGCCAATTAAGGCCCAACAGCCCCTTGAGACAAGGTGGGGGGGGGGGGGCAGTAGATACTGGCTTGCATGGGGGTGGGGTTGAGATTGCCAGCCTACCTGGAGGGTAAGGGGATCTGGTGGGTGGTTCCAGACTCCCTGTGACTGAGAGTACGTCTCCCCAGGGGAAGGAAGTGGGTGGCAGCCCCGAAGTTGTGGGCACACAGGATGGCAGATGTCCCCAACACTTAACCCTGTGCCAAAAGAGCGTGAGCTGACTGAGGTATTGTCTGCTCAGTTGGAGCCTTGCAAGAGTGGGTTTCCGGGCAGCAGCCCTAGGTCACAGTATGACGCTGGCGGCCTGTCTTTGAAGCCTGATGGTCCCACTCTCCATTTTCCGAGACCTCCGCTCTCCTGAGCCCTGGCCCTCGAGTCCCAGCTCCAAGGCTATCCCTTGAGCCATTACTCAGTCCTGGTTCCTGAGATCCGGCTGTTGCAGATCTGGCAGTGTGAAAACACGCGGACTCGTGCCCAAGAGGCCCTACTGCAGCTGCAGCGGGCCTGGGAAGCACGCCAACTGCGACTACTCAACTTCATCCTGCATGTGCCACATGAGACCCCAGCCTCAGAGCGCTCCAGAAGACCAGCAGCCTGCAGCCCCCAGTGCCAGGTAGTGGGCAAGGATAGTGGCACCTTCATCCTTTCAGGTGAGACCCAGCCCAGTGAAAGCCCCCCGCTGTGGCAGGTGTTGGCGGGCGGGGATGGGGGGAGGAGCCGGGAGAGACGCAGTTGGGCGTATTCATCCAGCAAGCCCTGCCGGATCTGGCTTCTCTGGCCAGGGCCCCTCCTCCTGGACAACCTGAGCTGTCAGTCTGTGCTGAGACGATGTCTTCCATGTAGCTCTTATACAGCCTTAATCTTCTTGGGAGTCCCCCACCCCCTCCCTGCCTAATGCCTGGCTTCTTCAGCAAAGGTCCTCCCCTTTCTGGGTGTGCTAAGGAATTGGTCACGTCTCTCCAGCTTTCAATGCTGTGTCCTCTAGACTGCACCCACTCCTTCATTCCTTTGTCATTCCCTCATCAAACTCACCTGTCTCTTCTGAGCCAAATGCAGGAGACACTCAGATTTACAGACGGAAGTCCTCTCCTTTGCAAACTCCAGTCCAGTGAGAGAGGGACAAGAGAATAGAGATAGGTGCATGACAGAGCACCTAACTGAGGGCAGTAGAATCTCAGAAAGAGGACCAACTTCAAAGGACCAGGAGAGTCAGGGAAATCTTCCCTTCCATTAGACAAAGGCCTCATGCTGATTTCTGAAGGAGTAGGAGTTTGCCAAACTTGCAAGGGGAGAAGGGCATGCCAGGCAGAGGGGGCAGCACATGTACCAGCACTCAAGGTGATGTAATTAGGGAATTGCCAGTAAAGGAGAAATTCTCTTCATCCAGCCTAATTGAAACCCAACTGGTGAATTCAAGAAGTTAGTTAAATAGGGAAATCATAAAATATGCATACATGGCTTAAGATTTTTATTTTAGCTTAAATCATATAATGTACATTTATTTACTAACCTTTTAACCTAAGGACAAGAGCTTTTCTTTGATTTGCAGTCAACTGATAGACGTTCCTCACTGCCTTTCGTACGTTAATACATGGTCTGCTATTTCCACTTTCAGTTTCTGAAAAGTTGAGAAGTGACATGAGGACACTTGTGAAGCTGAGTCCAGAACTTTTCTAGATTTTTATTATAATTTCACAATTTTTTAAAAATTGACTTGCCTATACCTAATTTAATATGTTCTTATTAGTTTACTGAAGTCTTCAATGGTTTCCATAGAAGTAGCAAATCTTTTGCCGCCCATATTTCAGTGGTTAACATAATATTAGATTAAACTCTGTAATTAAAATTATCACTCACATAAATAGAACTCACATAAACAAGTTTGCAAACACACTCTGACTCTTGGTGAGCTTACTAGATTCATTCACCTAGTGGAAGAAAAAATGTTTGTGTCCTTTATAAAGTAGTTTGAGATCTGTGAGTTTCAGTGTATTTTGGGTATCAGTCACGCCTGCCCTTGTGCCATCTGACTGCCAGCTCAGCTCAGTTCAAGCCCACTCTTCCTTAGATTACAGCAGCCTGCAGGATTCTATCCAGGAAAGTCTTCAGGTGTTGTTCAAGATCCTGGCCATCCAGAAGTCAGGAGACTTAAACAAAATGGCTTTGGAGTGGGTGACCCTCATGCATGGCCTGAGTGAGTGCAGGCCGCTAGCTGGTGGGTGGGACCTGAGGGAAGAGGGCCCAGAAGGATGGGGAGAGGGGTGCGGGGTGGGTGAGGACAGAGTGAGGACCTCCTTCAGGGCCATGTCTTGGGCTGACGTGACCAAGTCTTTATTCACGCTGCTGGTTTTCTCTCCTTTGAGCAAGGTCCCTGAGTCCTACTAAGCATAGTTTTTTTGGGGTTGGGCATCCCAAGAGGGCAGGAGCAAGCTGGACCCCCTTGCAGGAGCTAAAACCCTAGTTTCCCTCCAGTGTTCCCCTGGCTGCTCTCACAGGTGCTGTGCTGCAGGTGTGGGCGACTTTCCAGCAGAAGTGGATCTTTTTGAATAAAGTTCTGCATGAGATGAAGATCCAGTTTCCTAGTTCTGACCTGGTAGGGAAGGGGGTATATGGCAGAGTGGACAAGTGCTACCAAACAGCGGGGCTCAGGGTGGGAGGGGGTGCTGCCTTCACTCTTACCCTCTCTCTCAACACAGTGGTCCCGTTTCCAGGCCGTGGATGAGCAGTATCGGACCCTGATGCAGATCTCTGTAGCTGACCCCCTGGTTCTGTCACTTGTAGTGCCCAGTGCCAAGCGGAGCCCGTATTTCCAAGGCCAGCAGCTGCAACAGCTGCTGCAAGCGGGCTCCGTGGAGCTGGAAGACATCATCATGGCGCTGGAGAGCGTGCTCTACGCCGTGCGTGCTCACTTCCCCCGCCTCTTCTTCCTCAGTGACAGTGAGCTGGTGGCCCTGCTGGCTGCCCCGCTGGAGTCCTGTGCGGCCCAGCTCTGGGCACGGCGCTGCTTTCCTCACGTGCATGCCGTGAGCTTCAGGTCCCGCCGAACTGATAAAAATGGGGATGGCCGGGAGTCAAGCCCAAGCACCCAGACTCAGGTGGAGGCACTTGCCGTGCTAGGGGCAGGTGGGGAGGAGGTGAAGCTGCCGGGGTCCCTTCCCCTGCATCCAGATCTCCCCAAGTGGCTGGCCTCTCTGGAGAAGTGTCTGCGTTTGGCGCTGGTACACAAGCTGCAGGACTGTGTGGCTGCCCGTCTTGCTCTGGGCCCGTCCCTGGACAAGTCCTTCAAGAAGCTGCCCCAGCAAGGCCAGTTGCCCCCGCAGATGTATGTCCAGCACTGGCTGGACTTAGCCCAGGCCTTCCCGTGGCAGTGTGTGCTGGTGGCTGAGGAGGTGGTATGGCGGGCCAGCATCGAGGAGGCTCTGCTTGAAGGGAACACGCGGGCCGTGGTCCCCATGCATGTGCACAAGCTTGAGGTACTGGTGCATTTTTTGCAGGCCCAGAGGGCCTCTCAGGGTGAGCAGCCCCTGCTCTCTGTCCGCCAGACCAGCCTACTCAGTGCCCTGGTGGTCATGGCAGTGACTCACCGGGATATAGCACAGCTGCTGCAGGAGCACCAGGTCAGTGATCTGATGGACTTCTACTGGGCCCGCCAACTCAAGTATCACTTGGATGCACCTCACACCACTCCCCACAGCCCCCTGAAGAGTCCCGAGAATATTGCATCTACCGAGGCATCTCTGTCACCAGCTGCATGCTGGATAGATGTGCTGGGTCGGTCTTTCCTGTACAATTATGAGTACCTGGGTCCCAGACTGGGTTCTCTACCCAACCTGCTGCCTGAGCGGCCAGCCCTAGTGCTTTTATTGGCCCTGGAAGAGGTGGCCTGTGGGACCCTCCTGGGCCCTGATGGTGTGGGCAAGGCAGCCCTGGTGAAGACCCTGGCGCAGGCACTGGGGCGCCAGCTGGTGGTGGTGCCCTGCTTGCCTCAGATCGAGGCCCGAAGCCTGAGCAATTACCTGAACGGTGCCCTGCAGGGTGGTGCCTGGCTGCTGTTAAAAGCAGCTCAGCACTTGCCCCTTGGCTTGCTCTCTGCCCTGGGCCAGCGCTTGGCCAAACTGCGCCACCTCTATGCCCCACTGTACCAGGAAGCTTCCCGAAGTACCAGCACCATCAACCCCACCCACCCTCAGCTCCTTGGCAGTGGCTTCTTTGAGAAATATCAAGTGGACATGCGCCTCGGCTATGGCTGTCTCCTGACGCTGCGTGCCCTGAGCCCTGCCGTGCCTGCCAACCTGCGCCGACTGCTGCGGCCTGTGGCACTGACACTGCCTGACCTGCACCAAGTGGCAGAGCTGACCCTGCTGGGTGTGGGGATACAGGACGCCTCCCGCATGGCTACCTGCCTATCCAGATTCTTCTCCCTTGAGCGTGAGCTGGTGCCTGGGCCCCTGCCCTGCCGCTTGCCTCTGCTCAAGAAGGTACTGGAAGACATGATACAGGCTCTAAATGTGACCAAGGAGGATCCCGAGTCCCAGCAGCCCCGCAGCCTAGCAGCCATCGAGGAAGCCACCCTGCTGCGCGCCCTGCTGCGCTCCCCACTGTTCAACATCCTGGATGCGGTCCGCCTGCACAACCTCCAAAAGCTGCTCTGTGGGCTCTTCCCTACCGCCAACCAGGTGCTGGCAGAGCCTGTGACCCCCAGGCTGAGGAAGTCATTGCTGGTGGAGGAGTTGCGGCAAGGAGGCCTGCATCCCAGCCCTGATATTTTGGGGTCCCTGGAGCAGCTGAGCCAGGCCCTGGGCCAGGCCTCAGGTGTTTTGCTCCTGGGACCTGCAGGCAGTGGCAAGACCACATGTTGGCACAGCTTATTTAAGATCCAGAATCGGTTGGCAGCCATGGAGGACCCCTCAACCCAGAGCTGCCAGCCGGTGGAAGTTACTCACCTGTATCCCAGTGTCCTCAGCCCCCAGGAGTTCCTGGGATGGCTGGAGGGCCCCTGCTGGCACCACGGTGTCTTCCCCAGGCTGCTTCGTGAAGCCAGTCGGTGTAAGAGTGTGGGCCCAAGGGGGCAGGTGCAGGAATCAGTGGGGATTCATCACTGGATAATATGTGATGGGGCTTCCAGTGCTGCCTGGCTGGACTCCATCACTTGCCTCCTGGGCGACCCCCCCCAGCTTAGCCTCCCCAATGGTCAGCAAATAGCACGACCTGCGGGTACTTTTCTTTTGATGGAGGTGGGAGATGCAGCAGGCATGTGCCCCACGGTGCTGGGCCGCTGCGCCCTAGTCTGGTGTGGGGGGGAGCGGACGTGGCAGGATATGCTGAGCGTCCTGCTGGCAGCCCTGCCCCGCGAGTACCGCCTGCAGCACCAGACTGTTGTTGAGCTCAGCCACCTGGCTGAAGTGCTGGTGCCTGCAACGTTCCGATTCCTCACCTGCCAGGGTGCCAGCTCTCTGCTGCAGGTACACGGGCAGCAGGCCATTTGCCCAGGTGTGGCTGAAGTCACCAGCCTGGCCCGCATCTTGCGTTGTCTGCTTGACCCACACCTGCGCGTAGATGAGGAGGAGAAGGCACATCTCCCAGGTGAAGGGAAGGGCTGATTTGAGAGCTATGTGGCCTCAAGGATAGCTGGGATATAGTTGGAGTCTGTGGCCCAGGTTCTTAGGTGGACTTGGGCCTGGGGACTGAAAGTGAGAAGTAATATCCAATCTCTACTCTCTTCCCCCACCCCCTCCCCTTTCTCCTACTGGGGCTCCGATTCTGGCCATGGTGACCTTTGCAGAGGACCTCAGCTATAGTGATCCTGTGGCTCGAAGCTTCAAGTCCTCGAAAAGCAGCTCCCTGCACCGGTACCAGGTTGACAGCAATACTGTGCCTAGTAAGCGCAGGGACCACTTGCTGGCTGTCAGCAGCTTTCTTTTTGCTTTGATCTGGGGCTTTGGAGCCCACCTTCCCTCCAGGTATCTACAGGGGTGGAGGATGCGGGGTGCAGAGGGCTGAAATGGAAGGGCCCATGGGAGTCAAAACCCAGGTGACAGCGTTGGGGGAGGGTATAGTGTGTGAGTGTATCACAAATGGAACTGTTGTGACTGTCTGAAACTTTTGCCTGTATGTCCATCTGAGCAGGCTCTGGCCCCTCTTTGATACCTTTCTGAGGGATTCTATTAGTTGCCTCTCCAACTACCCTGAGCTACCACCCTCAGCCTTGGTGTTTGATCTACACGTATGCCCTGAAGATGGGACACTGGCCCCCTTCACTGGCCAATACCTGGGTAGCCGCATCAAGGGAACTCAGGGCACCTTCAGCCCTTCTCCTCAGGTGTGTGGACAGTGGGGCAGTAGCTTGGGTTGGGGCTCAAACAGATATCCTGAGGTGGTCCCTGTGCTAGGCCTACCTGAGGCCTACCTGCTCCCGTTCCTTTAAATGTTTTCACAATTACAAGAATACATGAAGTGTTCTGCAAAAACAGCTTTAATGCAAGATTCCTAGACCTTTACTTTCAGCCAGATTACTGTACTAACCTGGAGCTGCCATAGTAAGCCCTGCTCCTGTCCTGTAGACCGAACGGCTCTTGTACATGGTGGACCTGCTTCTGTCAGGGGGACACCCGGTGCTGCTGGCTGGAGAGGCAGCAGCAGGGAAGTCAGCCTTTGTGGAGGTGCTCGTGGAGCCACAGCACCCCTACACGTCCAGCCCCATCCACCCTGCCGTCAGTACCTCCCACCTTCGCCTCCTGCTGAGCCGAGGAGTCCAGGGCCAATCACAAGCCAGCCAGTGGCCTGGGTGGCAGGAGGATTCCAAAGGCTCTCTCCTCTTCCTGCTGGAGGATCTGCACCTGGCTGCTTGTGGTAAGGAGCTGGGAGGAGGGAAGGAGTCATTGTCGTCTCTTGAGACTGTAAAATCCCTAGCAATATTCATCAATTCTCAAACATACACCTACAGACCAAACTTCAGTGTTCCATTCTTAATATCTTCTCAGTCTACATATGCTCCCTGAGTAATCCTGTCCCTTGCATGGCCTCATCCACCATCTCTATGCTCTGACTGGTAAATCTTCATCTCCAAGATTCTCTTCTAAGCGTCAGATCTGTTTATCCAAAAGTCTGCTATATATCTCTTACCTTGTTGTCCCATTGACACCTCAGATCCAACTCTGAACTCAACATCCTCCCCCAAAACCCCGCTCTCATGTGCCCTCTCAGTAACTGGTACCACCATCCATCCGGTCACTGTAGTCAGAAATCTTGTTGACATCTTCAACAAGATGTCACCAATATCCAGGCACCATGTGTCTTAATTTTGCCTCCTAAGTATCTCTCAAACCTCTCCACCTATTTCCATTCCATCTTCCCTCATTCAGGCAGTCATTACCTGGAACTTTCTCAAGTGCTCTTCAAGGTTTCTTGTGATGAATCTTTCTTCTCTAGATATTTACGCACTGTGCTGTAACTGGATTCAACTTTGTAGTGCAGGCATCCAATAAGTTAGGCTTCCTCTAGCCTCTGGGATTGCCATCATCTCTGCCTTCTCTCCTACATTTATCTGGCTAAATCCTACTTATTCTTTACAAATAATCTCAGGCAATATATCCTCCAGGAAGCCTGGGCCTCCAAGGTGGGTTCGATACTCATCCTGTGCTCTGCACGAAAATCTATGACAACCATGGTTTTATGCCTGTACGTTTACTGGCCTGTCCCTTCCATCCCTCTCTGAGCTTCATCACAACAGAGGAGAGTTGTTTCACTCATTTTGATAGACCCAGCAGGAAATAAGTGCTCAGTAAGAGTTTGTAGAAGAAAAGATAAGGAAGGAAAGGGGAGAAATTGTGATGAAAGTTTTGGTTATTGAAGTTTAAAGTTCCTAAAGCAATATGCCTCCAGATGATGACAGGTTCCAAATACGGCCATGGGAATGGGCAAAAATGAAGTATAGGTACAGGTTAGTGAAGTCAAGGAGGTCGTTGGGCTAAAGCTTTAGATGGATTGTCCAGTTAGACACTGGAGTCCCTTATGCAATGTAGAAAATTTGAACCAGGTGGTATAAGTACTTAATAATATTTGGTACAATTTATTGAGTACTACATGCTACATGCTTTATCTATGTCATCTTTAGGGTTCATAAAAGCCTAGTAAGATAAAAATAAAATAAAATAAAATAAAATAAAATAAACAAACAAAAAGCCTAGTAATATTGAGATTTGTTATTATTATTTTAAAGATAAGAAACTGAGAGATTTTATAACTTGACCAAGACACTCTAGCCAGTAAGTATCAGACCAAGATTAAAATTTAAGTCAGTTTGTCTCAAAACCAGTAAACTTTTCCAACTAAGTTATTTGACCTTCTCAGTGAATTTGCACAGGAAATCAGGATGTTAGTGGATAGTAGAAAGGGTAAAAGGTGGTACTGCCAGATCTGTGAATGGCAACTGAGAAGAGATTTCAACAGAAGGTTGAAAACATTATAAGTAACGTCCTAGACTGAAGTATACACAGCTGGCAGTGTAAAAGCTGTCCTTAGGTAAAAGGCACCAAAACATCCAGTATAAAGTAAACAATTAACAGACATACAACAAAACAGAAAACTGTGACCCACTGTCAAGAGAAAATAGTCAATAAAAAACTGATCCTGAGATGGTCTAGACATTGAATTTAAAAGCATTCAAGTACTGAAAGGAAAATATGAGCTTAATGAGTGAACATAGAGGTAATCTCAGCAAAGAAATGGAAACCACTAACAACTAAATGGAAATTGTAGAACTGGAAAACACAATAACTGAAACGAAAAATTTATTGGGTGGCTTAATAGCACATTGGAAATGGCAAAAGAAAGAGTCAGTGAACCCTGAAGAATGAAAAAATATTGCTATGATAAGAGCTTCAATCCAATGTATATATAATTGGAGTTTCAGAAGGAAAGAAGAGTGAGAGTAGGGCAGAAAAATATCTTTGAGGAGATAATGGCCTACATTTTCCCAAATTTCTTTAAAAATATTGACTTTCAGATATAGAAATCTCAGTTATCCCCAAGTAAGATAATAAAAAGAAAAACACATCTGGGAACATCTTAGTCAACTTGCTGAAAATCAAAGAAAGAAAAACTTTGAAAGTAGTCAGAGAGAAAAAAAGACATGTACACATGAACAACATTAAAAATGATTGGTTAGTTCTCATCAGAAACAACAGAGTTCTGAGGGTGGTGGTACAACATCTTTAAAGTACTAAAAGGGAAAAAACAAAACAAAACAAAACCGTGTCATCCTAGAATTCTCTACCCAGTAAAGAAACCTTTGTAAATGTGGATAAAATAAAGGTATTTCAGATATATGAAAGCTGAGTAAATTCACTGCTGCTAGAGCTGTACTACAAGAAATGCTAAAAGATGCTCTTTAGGTAGAAGGGAAATATCATATGGAAACTCAGATCTGCAGAAAAGAATGAAGAGCATCAGGGATGGTAAATATGTAGGTACATATAAGTAACTATATTTTGTCTCAATTTCTTCTAAAGATAGCCAGTGGTTTAAAACAAAAATAATATTGTTAGATAGAGTTGGCAATGTAAGTAGAAATGAAAAAAATGGAACAATAGTAAAAGGATAGGGTGGGGAGCAGTGAGTAAACTGAATTATACCATTGTAAGTTTCTTACATTTGTGAAATGGAAAATAGGAAGTGGAAAATGTTAGGTATGAGGTATGAAGTGGTACAATGTTACTTCTAAGTATTGAGAAGTTAAGGAGGTATATTGCTAGCCCTAGAGAAATCACTAAATACTAATAACAAAGAGTATGACTAAAAAGGCAATAAAGGAAATGCACTGGGGTATAAAAATATTTCAGTTATGTAAAAGAAAGCAGGAAACGAGCAACAGTGGAATAAAAAAAAATAGAAGATACAAATAGAAGACAACAATATGGTGGACTTTATTTTTCTAAATTTTGATTAGAGTTGATTTACAATGTTGTGTTACTTTCAGCTGAACAGCAAAATGAATCAGTTATACATATGCATATATCCACTTGTTTTTAGATTCTTTTCCCATATGCGTCATTACAGAGTATTGAGTAGAGTTCTCTGTGCTATACAGTAGGTCCTTATTAGTTATCTATTTTATATATAGTAGGGTGTATATGTCAATCCCAGTCTCCTAATTTATCCCTCCCCCTCTTCCCTGTGGTAGCCATAAGATTGTTTTCTAATCTGTAACTCTATTTCTGTTTTGTAAATAGGTTCATTTGTACCATTTTTTTTAGATTCCACATATAAGCAACATCATATGATATTTGTCCTTCTCTGTCTGACTTACTTCACTCAATATGACAATCTCTAGATCCATCCATGTTGCTGCAAATGGCATTATTTTGTTCTTTTTTTATGGCTGAGTAATAGTCCATTGTGCATATATACCACATCTTTATCCATTCCTCTGTCGATGGACATTTAGGTTGCTTCCATGTCCTGACTATTGTAAATAGTGCTGCAATGAACATTGGGGTGCATGTATGTTTTCAAATTATGGTTTTCTCCATGTATCTTTTCAAATTATGGTTTTCTCCAGGTATATGCTCATGAGTGGGATTGCTGGATCATATGGTAGCTCTATTTTTAGTTTTTTAACGTGCCTAAATATGGTGGACTTTAAACCAACCATATCAATAATTACATTAAATGTAAATGGACTAACACTCTAAATAAAAGGGCAACCTTGTTAGACTAGATGAAAAATCAGCTATACACTATGTAAGAGATGTACTTTAAATATGAAAACACAGATTTTTTTTTTTAAGGCAAAATATTTACCATACAAATAGTATGCATAAGAAAGTTGTATGGCTGTAGTAATACCAAAGCCCTTCAAGACAAAGGGTATTATAGAGAACTGGAGATCTCATAATCAAATGATTCAATTAATCAGAAAGATATAAAAGTCAAAAATGTGTATGCACCTAAAACAGAGCTTCAAAATATGTGAAGGAAAAAACAGATAAAAATGAGGGAGAAATAACAAGTCCAAAACTGCAGTATGCTTAACACTCCTCTCTTAATAATTGATAGAACAAGGATAGAGAAAATAAGAATATAGATCTGAATAACACTATCAGTCATATTGACATTTAGAGAACATTATACCCACTAATTGCAAAATGCACTTTCTTTTCAAGTGCATGTAGAACATCCACCTAGACCACATGCATAAAATAAGTCTCAACAAATTTCAAAGGATTAAATTTTACAGAATATTTCCTCTGAATGTAACAATAAAAACCAGTAACAATAAGATACCTAGAAAATTTCCAATTCTTTGAAATTAAACAACACACTTCTAAACAACTCATGCGTCAAAGAAGAAACTCCAAGGGAAATTAGAAAATATTTTGAACTGAAAAATAATAAAAACACAACACATCAAAATTTGCAGGATGAAGCTAAAGCAGTGCTTAGAGAGTATATAGCTTTAAATGCTCATATTAGAAAAGAGGAAAAATTTAGAATCAGTGATCTGTATTTTCAGCTTAAGAATCTAGAAAAAGAAGAGCAAGTTAAACCCAAAGTAATTAGAAGGAGATAAATAATAAAGATCAATGAAACAGAAAAAAGCACAAATAATAGAAAATATCAATAAAGCCAAAATTTGAAAAAGATAAATAAAATGAATCCCCAAGTAACACAAATCAAGAAATAAAATGAGAAAATATAAATTATCAATATCAGGAATGAAAGAGGTTTTACTTCAAAGATTTTAAAAAGGATGACAAGGGAATATTGAGAAAAACTTTATACTAATAAATTTATAATTTAGATGAAATGAACAGATGCCTTGATAAACACAACTTATCAAAGTCTGACTTGAGAGGAAGAAGAATAGAAAATGAATAGCCCTATGTATCTATTAAAAATTTGAACTCATAATAATAAACATCCCTAGTCCCAGATGATTACACAGTTACATTATATCCAATATTTTTTAAAAAATGGAAACTTACACACACTTTTTCAGAAAATGGAGTAAATACTTTTAAATTCATTTTATAAGGCCACCATAACCCTAATACCAAGTTCTGAAAAGATATTTCAAGAAAATAAATTATAGACCATGATCTTTCATAAATATAAATGCAAAAATAAATCCTCAATGAAATGTTAAGTAAAATTCAGCAACATATAAAAAGCACAACACATTATGATCAAGTGGGATATCTCCCAAGAATGCAAAGTTGACTCAACATTCAAAAATCAATGTAATTCATGACATTAACAGAATAAAGGAGAAAAAGTGTAAGATCACCTCAATAGATAAAGAAAATGCATTTGATAAAATTCAACACTATTGGGAATTCCCTGGTGGTCCAGTGGTTAGACTCCATGCTTCCATTGCAGGAGGCGTGAGTTTGATCCCTGGTTGGGAAACTAAGATCCCGCATGCCACGGCAAGGCAAGGCAAAAAAAAAAAAAAAATCAACACTGTTTATGGTAACTTTAAGCAAATTAGGAACATAAGGGAATTTTCTCAATTTGATGAAGGGTATCTATTAAAGTCTACAGCTAATCACATACTTAATTGTGAAATATTGAACACTTTCTCCATAAGATCAATCAAAGGCAAGAATGTCCACTCTTACTGCTTCTTTTCAATAGTGCACCAGAGACCCACATCAGTGCAATAAAAAAAAGAAAGAAAAGCCTTTAAAGTTGGAAAAGACAAAGTAATACTGTCTCTACTAGCATATAACATGATTTACTACATGGAGAGTCCTAAGGAATCTACCAAAACAAACAAACAAACAACAAAAAACAACTGAGGACTTCCTAGGTGGTGCAGTGGTTAAGAATCTGCCTGCCGATGCAGGAGACACAGGTTCGATTCCTGCTCCAGGAAGATCCCACATGCCATGGAGCAACTAAGCCTGTGAGCCACAACTATTGAGCCTGTGTGCCGCAACTACTGAAGCCGAGCGCCTAGAGCCCATCTCCACAACAAGAGAAGCCACCGCAATGAGGAGCCCACACACCACAATGAAGAATAGCCTCCGCTCACCACAACTAGAGAAAACCCGTGTGCAGCAATGAGGACCCAACATAGCCAATAAATAAATAAATATTAAAACAACAACAACTATGAAAGTATTAGAATAAATAAGTGAATTTAGCAGGGTCACAGCATACAAAGTCATTATTTCTATATCCTAATAACATACAATTGGAAATCAAAAATTTTAAATATTTAAAATATCATTTAAAAGCTTAAAGTATGCAGGAATAAAATTAGTGAAAGATATCCACTGAAAATTACTGAATGTTGCTGAGATAAAGGAGATTTAAGTAAATGAAGAGACATACCATGTTCATAGATCAGAAGAGTCAACATTGTTAAAGGGCTCATTCTCCCCAAATTGATCTATAGATTAAATGTAACCCATCTAAATCTCGGCAGGCTTTTTTTAAAATTTATTTTAGAAACTGACAGATTCATTCTGAGACATACAGAAATGCTAAAGACCTAGAAGAGCCAAAACAATTTTGAAAAAGAAGAACAAAGTTGGAGGGCTTACACTAGTAATTTCAAGTTATACAGTTACAGTAATCAAGAGAGTGTAATATTGGCATAAGGACATGGATACAGCCGAATGGAACAGAACAGTGAATCTGATATATGGTCATTTGGTTTTCAACAAGTGTGCCAAGACAATTCAATGGGGGAAAGGATAGTCTTTTCAGTGAATGGGGCAGAAACAACTGTATGTCTGTAGGGGGGGAAAAATGAACCTTGAATCCTACTTCACAACATCCACAAAAATCAATTATAAATGTATTACAGACCTAAATCTAAAAGCTAAAACTATAAAACTTAAAAAAAATATATTGGAGAAAAATCTGTGTGAATATGGTTAGAAGCAATGACTTCTTAGGATACAAAAATTGTATTTTACTAAAATTAAAATCTATGCCCCTCAGAAGACACTGTTATGAAAATGAAAAAAATAAGCCATAGAAAAAAATTTATGATAGATATATCTGACAAAGAACTTACACCCAAAATACATTAAAAGTTTTTAAAAATCAGTAAGAAAAACTCCATTAAAAAAATGGACAAAAGACTTGAACAGACACTTCACAAAAGGAAAATATATGAGTGGCCAATAGCACGTGAAAAGGCGCTTGATATTATCAGGCATCAGTTAACTGCAAACTAAAACCACCATGAGACAGTACTTCACACCTACTAGAAAGATTATAATTAGAAAGACCTATAATAATTGTGAAATGTGGAGCAACTGAAACCTTCACACTTTGCTGGTAGGAGTGTAAAATGATACAAACAACTATGAAAAAAAAAGTGTGACAGTTTCTTACAAATTAAATGTATGCTTGCTATTTGACCCAGCAGTTCTGCTGGTAGGTATTTATCCACGTGAAATGAAAGCACATGTACGTTCTCAAATAAACTTATACATAAATGTCCATAGCAGCATCATTCTGGATAGTCAAAACCTGGAAACAATGTAAAAGTCCATCCATGTGTCAGTGGATCTACAAACTGTGACATTTTCATAATGGAATATCACTCAGCAATGAAATAGAACAAACTACTGATATATGCGAAACACAGATGAATCTCAGAATCATGCTGAGTGAAAGAAGCCAGACATGGTAAGCTACATACTGCATGATTCCCTTTCTGTGACATTCTAGAACAGGCAAAGCTAATCCATAGTAATAGAAATCAGATCAGATAGAAATTCCTGGGACAGACAGGGGATTGACTGCGGTGGGGCATGAGGGAAATTTCTGGGGCGATGAAAATGTCCTGAGTATCATTGGGGTGCTGGTTACACAGGTATATACATTTGTTAAAACGCATTGAACTATTTCAAATGTGTAAAACTTATTTTATATAAATAAGTTTTTAATAAAGTGGACTTTATAAAAGTGCACATGAGATATAACTCCACTGTCTTTGACTGATGATTGCACTTTTCCCTCTGTTGTGCTCAGGTCAGGTTTCCATCAGTCTCAGTTTGCAAACCTTCCTATTCATTAACCTTTGGTTAAGGAATATGTAATTGGTCTTAGAGGTAGGATTTAGGGCAGAAGAGGGGAAAAAAATCATTCACTCACTTCTACAGAGGGTGCGAGGGACAGAGAACGACTTAGACAGGACCAAGTCCCAACACACCAGGTGCACAAAATTCCTTAGACCCCCGTGTGTGCCCAGAGCAGCCCCAGTGAGGCAGGGAGAGGAGGAGCAGGGTGACACTCGTGCGGACTCACGCCTGTTCTGTTATTCTTCACGGCCCACAGACCCAGAGAAGAGCTGTCAGCCAGTGCTGGAGACTCTGCGCCAGGCCATAGACGGCACCGTGTACGCCAACAACACCCTGGAGCTGCAGGCGCTGCAGCCTATAGTCAACTTCCTCGCCACTGCCACAGTGCCAGGCTTCTGCGAGCGCCCGCTGTGCCCACGCCTCTCTCGGCTCTTCACCGTGCTGGCCCTGGGCAGCGTGACCCAGGCCACGCTGCTGAGCAGGCACACGCCCAGCATCCAGGCCTGGCTCGAGCGCTTCCCCTGTGTGGAGCGGCAGAGTGTTCTAGCAAGGGCCCTGGTCCGGGCCTCGGTGGAGGCCTGGGAGGCGGTGGGCAACTGCTTTATGCCCTCACCCCTCCGCCCGCACTACCACTTCTCCCTGCACTCTGTGAGCCAGCTGCTGGGCAGCCTGCAGCTGCTGCCCATCAGGCTGGGCTCCCGGGGTTTTGTGGACTGTCCCAACCACCAGGAGCACCTGCACCGGGTGTCGGGCCTCCGTGGCACCCGCCTGGCGGTCATGATGGCCATGCGCAACGTGGTGCGTCTGTGGTTGCACGAGGCGCAGAGAACCTTTTGTGACCGGCTGGACAGCCCCAGGGAACGCTCCTTCTGTGCCAACCTGCTCCTAGAGGTAGCTCAGAATGTCTTCTGCTGTGGGCCAGCGCCCCAGAGCCTGGGCAAGGGCTGTGAGGAGGAGGAGGAGGAAGAGAAGGTGCCTGAAGTGGAATCCGAAGGGGAGCTGGCCCAGTGGGAGGACTTGAGCAACAGCGGCAGTGAGACCGAGGAGGAGGAGGAGGACCCGCGTGGCCTTCAGGTCTCCGCAGGCTCACCGTCCCACGATTCAGCGCCATCCATGGTACCAGTAAAGAGGGTGGCCACAGGGAGCGTAAGGCAGAAGAGAAGCCAGGAGGAAGGCACCAGGACCTCCAGCTACAAACTCCAGCTGAATAACAGGTCCAGGAACTGGTGGCAGAAAATGACCCAGGTAGACGTGATCTCACCCCTGTTGCTCCCAGTGCTACTGCTCCATCCCCAGGAAAAGCCCTCAGATGTTGTCTTCAGTCAGGAGCTGATACTAGGGTCCACCTCGCAGAGCGCCAGCTTGTACCTGGAACGGCAGTGGGCGAGCCTGGAGGAGCAGCTGGCCGCCTCAGCCGCTCAGCTGAGGCTGGGCCCCCCCCTTGCCCGGTGCCGCTCCACGGCCCAGCACGTGGCCCGCCTGGTCCGGGTGCTGGCCAGGCCCAGGCAGCATGGCCTCCTGCTCTCGGGGGCTCAGGGGGCCGGGCGCCATACTGCTGTCACGCTGGCTGCTGGCATTTGTCAGGCCCGCCTCTTCCATCTGCCATGTGGATCAGAGGAGGCCATTCTCCAGTGTCTACGGGATGCCAGCTGGCATGCTGGCATGTTAGGCCAGCCGGTGGCCCTGCTGGTGCCCAAGGGTGTGGATCTTACTACCCTGCATCGCCTGCTGGCCCTGGCAACCTCAGGCAGTTTCCCTGACCAGTACACAGAAGCAGATCTGGACAACATTGAAGAACACCTCCTCAGGGACAACCTTAGTGTCAAGCAGACCGTCAAGAAGGAAATGCTGTTGCGGAGGTGAGGCCAAGAAGCCCACACTACGGGCTGCTCTGCTCTTGCCCCATCCTGGCCAAAGGCCAAAACCCCCCACAAAACCTAAAGGCTACTGTGAGGGCACAGAAGAGCAGCAGTGAGGGGTCGGGTTGGGATGGGAACCTGGATGGGCAAACAGGGATAAAGGGGAGGACGGTGCCGGAGCTCCTGCCCCACAGGTTTTACCAGCAGGTATGCAGCCACCTGCACATGTTCATCCTGATCGGAGATGACCAGGCCCACAAACAGCTGCCTTCCACCCTTTTCCTGAGGCTCCTTCAGATGGCCGTCGCCAGCACTGACCGCTATGAACCCTGGGACCAAGATTCCTTGGTCAGTGTTGCCCAGCACCACCTGGAGGGGGCTCAGAGCCCACCCTTTGATGATGGTGAGCCCTTTTTACCCGTCCTCCCCACTCATCTTGACCAGGTTCTAAAGAGGATCATTACTTAGGTCAGTCTCTGTCTCTAGAACCTAGTTGAGCCCCCCTCACCTTTTCTACCCTCCTTCCTGAGCCAGGAGAGGGTCCCTTTCCTTTCTTCCCCTACAAGCTCACAAGTCCAGTCTAAAGCCATGCCTGTTGCAGACTCCTTGAAGTGCCTAGACCTCCAGGCCTCAAGTCCCAGTGTGGCCAAAGCCATGGCTCTCATCCACCTTTCGGCTGCCAGCTACCACGAGCACCTGTGCCCCGAGTTGCCACTCGTCACCCCCAAGACCTTCCTGGACTTCCTGGACACCTTCATGCTGCTGCAGCAACAGATAACCCTGAAGATTGAGAACAAGGCCCAGCGGTGAGTGGCCCCATTCCCTCCCCTGCACCTCCTTCTGCTCCCTTGTGTCCATTCACTGGCACCCTGTGTCTTCAGGATCCAGAATGCCCTGGGAAATCTGAGAATGCTGATTGAGAAGCACAGTGCCCACGCCAACCTGGTCTTCAACTTGGAGCAGCAGCTGAAAGGCTCCCGCAAGGTAAGAGGCAGAGGATTTTGAGGCATGCACAGTAGGGTCAAAGCAGGAGCCCAAACGGGGACTTCAGAGGAACCAACCAGACTAAACCTTAGTTCTCGTCTCCTGAGACTCCCCCTTCCCCCAGGGGATCTCTCTAATCCCTGCTGCCTCCTCCTTTAGAGCTCAGGCTCAAAGTTCCCCGTGGCACAGCTGAGACAGGGCTGATTCCTCTAAACACATGAAACCCAAGTGTCTGCTTCTGGTTGTCCCTAGTACCTTGACTGTGTGAAGTTCAGTAAGTTCCCCAAGCTCTCCAGAGATTCCCATTGGGAATGGGGCGGGATTACATCCTCATGGTCCCCTCTCACTCTAATCCTCTTCTCCTGGATTCTGTATCACTGCTAGTTGGCACACCTCTTGTAGCTGTCCTCTCTTCCCATGCTGCTTTGTCCCTGCACCACTTCCTTCCACAAAAGCACCAAATATACAAATATATACACTGTATATACAAAAATATACACTGTCATGTGCAGTGGATGGGTGACGGAAGTGGGGGCAATTTACATTCTAGAAAAGAACCAGAAATAGATTGAATGGCATACTAGACCTCAGTGTCCTGAATTTTCCTCAGTTAACTTCCTCTACAGGGCGTTTCCTAGTGAAAGACTTTTCTCTCCTCCTCCCATCTCCCCAGTACTGCTCCGCAATGCTATTCGGCTACGCCACTTTTCCTTTAGAGCTCCCTACATACAATGCTCATGTAATAAGAGACTTTTTTTTTTCTATTCCAAACCCTAAATCCTGTTGCTTTCTTATACAGAGCAATTTTCTTCTTTGAATAAACAAACTGCTCATGTCTAGCTAAAACTGGTAGCAGTGGGGTCATAACACCTTCTATAGTCAAACACGCTTAGTGAAAAGTGTTTTCCTAAAATAGACCTTTTTCTTTTGTTTTGTTTTTAATAAGAGGAATTCTGAAATTGCATTTTTTTTCTTCCTGCTACATAAGACTTTGAGGAAGGTTCAGGGATAACTACAGCACATTAAATTAGTGATCAACTCACGAGCAGATAATCTGACTTACTTTCTGTTTCTTACTCAATGCCTGACCCGCCTCTTCTGATGGGCACCCTCAGGGCTGTCATCCAGTGTTGCACAAGTCCTGGGGCCTGGCTTATGTGGTGTCTATTATACACATCTACTCCACATGTGTTCTGTGCAGGCCTCGTAGTACTGGTGCCTCCTACCATCAGCCACGGAGGATCACTAGCTTAGATTGAACATCAAGACTCCGTTGAGATGCAAAAAAAGATTGAGAAGTTCATAGATGTACAGGAGTCCTCGTTCCCATATTTTCCAAACTGTCTTCCAGTGTCCTGTCTTGGGCCTTACCTTTTCCCCAAATGGTTAATACCAGGAATTATTGATATGGTTTAGGGGTGTTATTATTCTTTGACTCCAGGTCAGCTACATCAGAGCGCAACATAAGAAGCCCTAAATCTGGATAAGAGATTTCATAGTCTCAGGGGCATTCACGCAGCAGCCATGACAGTGTGCACTTCCCTCAGTGTCGCCCACCTCAGGAAATGGCACCACCATCCACTTAGTCATCTAAGCTAAATCCCAGGAGTCATCCTGGACCCCTCCATCTGCCTTCCCGCTCGTATTCAATTGGTTCGTTTACTTATTACTGAACTCAACAAAAATCAGTTGAACTGCATATTTTTTGTCCAAGCACTCATTAACATTTTGTCCATGTCTATATCGATGCTTACATCTAGATAGGTAGAACTTTCGCCTCAACGTTTCTAAGGAGACCATCCTTTTTTCCATTTTACAGATAAGAAAACTCGGATCCAGAGAGGTTAGGATGAGAATCAAATAAGATCTTATATGTAAAGCACTTCAAAGTGCTGGCACGTAGCAAGAGCCCAATAAACGTTATCACATACTAGATCGCCTTCCAATAAGGAAGATATGGCACTGTCCTTGCCTTCATGGTACCTAGTTTACTGGAAGGTATAGGCTCATGCAGGCAATTACAAAACAGTGTGTTATGACAGAGCAAGTCCAGGGTGCTCTGAAGTATCAAGAAAGACCTTCTAGAGAAAGCATAGTGCCACAGTAAGTAGCACAGAGGCACATGTAGAACATGGTAGGTGCTCAAAAGCATTCCTTAAATATGTAAACAGATGAATGAAGGTTAGGTAAGATTAGGTATAAAAGGGGATGGGAAGAATGTCACAGGCTGAAGCAACAGCAGGTGCAAAGGCCCAGAGGCAAGAGGATGTGTGCCACATTGGAGGAGCTGAGTGTCGGGAATGGCCAGAGAGCAGAGTGCTGGGAGAGGAAAAGGAAATGAGGTTGGCAAGATGAGTGGAGGCCTCCTGGTCATGGAGGCATTGTAAACCAAATGAAAAAAGTGGCAAGTATTAAGGGACGTGAGGATAGGATATTTGGCTTTGAGAAAACCAATTAGGTGGCAGCATGAAAAGTCACTTAGAAGATGGGGAGGAGGAGTTAGGAAGCCAGTGCAGAAGGTCAGGAGTGAGAGAGCATGGGCGTGAGTAATGGTGTTGCGGATGCGAGCAGACACGAGAGACATTCAGCAGGCGGAACTGAAAGGCCTTGAAAATGGGTTGGGTTTGGGGGACTAGAAGAGATGGAATCAGAGTAATAATTAGGTTTTTACTTTGGGAACCTTGGATGTGTTTTGCCACAGTTCTATTAGAAAAGAACACATGAAGAGATGAGTAAGACTGCAAGAAATCTGAAGAGACATAGCCAATACATTCACTTCTGGACATGTGGAGTCTGAGGGGCCTGTGAGGCCCTGAAGAGGAGATTCCCACCAAGCAGATGGATACGGGGTTGTGGGTCTTGGGAAAGAATCTGGCTAGATATAAAGATTTGGAAGTCGTTACAATATAAGTGGTAATCAGAGCCATGAGATTAAGGAGGGTGCACAGGAGTATAGGCTGAGGAGAGAAGGGGGCCCTGAAAAAATTTCTGAGACCTATTTAAGGGATGGCAGAGGAAGAGACTGAGAAAGAGCAGCCACAGAAGTTGGAGAAGGCCAAAGAAGAACACGGGCTCATGAAAGTCAAGAGAGGAGAATGTTCAAGCGGGAGGAGGCTGTCCTCTGTGACAAATGACACTAATGGCTCAAATAAGATGAAGAGTGTAGCCGAGTGGTTAAGCGTGTAGGCTCTGGATTCAGATTGCCTGGGCCTGTGTGGTAGGTCAGGAAAAGCACCCACCCACTCGGGGCTGCATTACTAGATGTGTAACTCACAGACCAGTAAATGACAGTTTCAGAGCTCAGCATGTATCTGTGGCTTATCTGGAGTTCAACCTGGTCACCCTGACTGTCGAGTGAGGAGTACACCTGAGTCCAAGCCCATGGGGTCTTCCCTTGGGGTATTCCCACCTGGCCCAGGATCTAGAGCTACAGAGCCTGAACTCTGTTCACAGAGCCTCAGCAGACTGCATCATCAGCTAGAAGAAAACAAGCTTCTGCACAAGCGGCAGGTGGCAGAGTGTCGGCAGCAGGAGAACCTCATTGAGAACCTGACCAAGCAGCGGGATGCCCTGCGGGCTCAGCATGAGGCTTTCCTGGACCAGGTAGGCTCTTCCTGCTGCCTGCCCTGCACTGCTCCTCTCTTGGAAGAGGAATCTCCCTCATGGGATGCTCAGAGGAGAGGATGGGTTGACTTGTCATGAAGTCTCCTGGGGGAGGGGGTAAAGGTAATAGGATGGCTTGGGGGTATGGTCCCTTAGGGAACCCTAGGAGAAGATGATCCCTCCTGGAAATACACTGAAGAAAGAGGACTTTCTGGGAGCTCACTTCAAGAGCACATCTCTCCTCATTTAGATGGGCAAGGCATTTCTGGGGCCCCTGAGCCAGCTGCAGGTGGCTGACTTTGAGGAGATACGGAGCTATAGAGTGCCACCAGAATCTGTGGTCCAAGTGACTGATGCTCTGTGTGACCTCTTCCACCGCGAAAAAGGCTGGGCCAGTGCCAAGCAGCTGTTATGCACTGAAGATTTTTATCAGGTAGGGAATATGGGGTACAGTGGAGGAGAGTGGAGGCATACTGGGGAGACTTGGCAGGACGAGGCTTTTGGGGCAAGGTCCAGAGCATCTATGTCTTCCGCCACCCCTCTTAACACACACTCTCCCAGGAGCTGGTGTTCTTCCCCAAGGAGAAGATGACAGACTCAGAGATGATAAAGTTAAGCCTAGCTCTGAAGGCTCCAGGCATGAGCGACGCAGACTTGCGGGCAGTGAGCACACCTGCAGCAAGCCTGGCGGCCTGGCTCTGGGCCGTTCTGTGCTACAGGCTGGCACAGCGCCGAGGACTGCCCACGGGCCTGCTGCTGCGGCAGGTGGAGGCGACACTGGCTAGAGAGCAGGCCCGCCTGGGCCAGTACCAGTTCCAGGCCCAGGAGATCCTAGAGCACCATTTGGCCCTGTGCAAGAAGCTGGAAGATGCCCAGGTTTCTCACAAGCGTGTGGTAGAGAAACTCAGTCAGGCTCAGTGTGGCCAACATCACAAGTGGCCCGTTAAAGCTGCACTGCTCACGCCCATGCATTTCTGGACCACAGAGCTCCAGGTAACCAGCCCCTCCTAGATTGCCCCCTCAAGTTCATGTCTGCACCACAGTCCCCACTCCCCTGCTCCTCCCCGTGCCCTCACTGCCTCCCTCTGTCCCACTCTGCCCTCCTTGCCATGCTTTCCTCCACACCCTGCCTTGCTCCCTCTCTGCCAGACCCTCTGCCTGTACCCTCCTCACGGGCCTACACACGCTCTGGTCTTCCCTTCCACGCCAGAAGTTGAAGGGGCACCACACGACTGTGTTCGGAGATGCCGTCTTGTGTTCAGCTGCCGTCAGCTACCTGGGTCCCTTCCCACCCATGCGGCGTCAGGAGCTGCTCGACAAATGGCTGGCTCTCTGCGGGGGCTGTCAGGAGCCACTGGGCCCAGATGACGTGGCACGGGCACTGAAGCAGATGCAGAAATCTGTCATCACGCTGCCAGAGAAACCCCTGCTCTCCACACGCTCTCCCTTCAGCCTTCTGTCCTTGCTGAGCTCTGAATCCGAACAGCTGAGGTGGGACCGAGACCTGAAACCCCAGGGAAAGTCAGCCCGCCTGGCAGGCCTGCTTCTGCGAAGTCACACTCACTACTTCAGTCGCCGTTGGCCCCTGCTGCTTGACCCCAGCAACCAGGCCCTCATCTGGCTGAACCCACTGCCCCTGGAAGACGCTGGGTGCTTGGCCACAGATCCCACCAAAGGCAGAGGTAACGCCGGGGATAATAAACACAGTGCTTCTGGGGTGTCTGAGCTGCCTACCACTTTCAGCCACATGTGCTCTTGCCTTTCACAATGAAGACACTAAATATTTATGGCCAGAGTATCCCAGATTTCATCAGCTAACACGATATATGTTTTTTTAATATTTATTTGGGCTGTGCCAGGTCTTAGTTGTGGCATGCAGGATCTTTGTTGCAACACATGGAATCTTTAATTGTGGCATGCAGGATCTAATGCCCTGACCAGGGATTGAACCCGGGTCCCCTGCATTGGGAGCGCAGAGTCTTACCCAGTGGACCACCAGGGAAGTCCCCAGCCAACATGCTATTAATGAATTAGGTCACATTTACATTTTGGGGTCCATATTGCAATGATTCTGAATCTATATGGCTGACCATGATCATCCACTTACTGATCTGCTCGGCACTCTTAGAAACTTGAACTACAGCTCAGAGCTTTACTACCCAAATTCATCCCATGTTCGGGAATTCTGAGGAAATATTTCTATTGGTTCTGCTTGGATCAGGGACCCATCTGGGTAAAGCATCAGAAGGAGACTTTCCTGGGGGAAGGAAGGGAGAATGTTTATTTCCCAGAAGAAAGGGTTGAGGGTTGTACTGGTAAGAATAATAGCCATCTAGAATAGAAGGTGTATAATGACGGGGTCTGGAACAGGGGCTCTATAAGTAGACTATCTGGGTCAAATATCTGTCCTTTGCTAGCTGGGTGGCCTAGGCAAGGTATTTAATCTCTCGAGGCCTAAGCTTATTTGCCAAGAAAATGAGGATCTTAATCATACCTTTCTCATAAAGTGTTGTGAGTATTAAGTAAGATAATTCATGAAAAGAGTTCACACAGTGCCTAATACATAATAAGTTCTCAAAAACGTTCATCAGTATTGCTACCAATATACTACTGCTGTCATTCTTACAGTCCATCCCTTGGCCGTCCAGCACGACTTTCTGTTGTTCCCATACACCATTACAGAAATGTCCATTACACAGCTATCACATGTGTAGCTATACATTAATTTACCCCTCTCTAATAAGAGACACCTTAAAGAGACATCTAGCTGCTATATCCAATTCTGAGTCCTGAAACTCTGAATCATGTTTGTTGCTCTTGATCAGACCTGGATGTGGCTCTCCATGATTCTATAACCCGTGCTAGATGACAGGCTGAATCTCACCATACCAATACACCTGATATGCAAAGTGAAGCAAAATCAAATCAAGATAACTATAATAAATTTCTGTTTAGAAACTTGGAAAGGGTAAGAAGTACACACTGTATATTGTTCTCTAGCACATACTGTACAATGCCAGACAGAGGTAGTAAGACGAATGGTTACCATCATTTCACTGGCTAATGGGACTCACTGCCGTGAGTTCTTGGACAGTCAGTTCAGCTGCCCTGAGTTCTGATGAAGAGCATAATTTCTTTGCCCATTGTCCCCAGGGCTATCAGTGAGAGGAAAGTTGGCCAAAAGTCCCCTGTTATAGCTGTTATGCGGAAAATATCCACTTCCTATTGGAATGGGTATGGGGGCTTAGGATTTGCCTTAGAATTAAGCAAACACAGATCACTTGTTACCAGATGGGGGGATTTTCTGGCTAATCCCTTAAAATTTCTCATATTTTTTCCTACAGATTTCATTTGTAAGGAGTCTATTAGCCATTAACAGATGCCACAAATCTTTTTTTTTCTTTTTTTTTTTTCTTGGCACACGGGCTTAGTTGCTCCGCGGCATGTGGGATCTTCCTGGAGCTGGGATCGAACCCACGACCTCTGCATTGGCAGGTGGATTCTTAACCACTGCGCCACCTAGGAAGCCCCACACAAATCTTGATACATTCTCATTCTTGAATTTAAACCCCAGCTTCTGGCTTCTGTGTCTTAACATTGGTTCTGGAGGCTCCACCAATTCCACTAAGCCTTAGTGTAACTGTCATCCATCTAAACTTTGGCCTTCACCTCATAGCTGTAGTAAGAAAACAGTCTGAGTAGTGAGCTTAGGCTAACTGGCCATGGACTGTAGCCCCTATTTGGGCTGTATGAAAATCACAAGGGGTTGGGAGACTACTTCTTGTCAAGCAGGGAATGCATAGAGAGAAGTGCTTGGGATGAACCCGGAGGCTTCCCCAATTTTCTAGGTTCCTCCAACAGCCCATAATTTCCTATTCCATACAACATGATGCACAGAATCATTTTTTTATAAATCAATAAGGTGCATGAGCATCTGATCATCTGTGATCTGAAATTGCTTGATATGAGAAGAAAGGAATTTCCTTCAAGTTTTTTCTGGAGACTGTTTCTCTCATGTAAGTAGAGAAGTAGCCAGCATGCTCCAGTATCTTCTACTAAATCCACTAAAGTTCAGTGAGCACATGGTCCAAGTCCCATGAGATAAGCTAACTTCTTACTCACCACGTAGCCTAGCCACCTTCCCTGTAGGGAAAAGAAAAGTCCTCATTACCCCTTACTCCCCAATGTGCTGTATCAGTCAGGAATGCTCTGACTACCAGTAACAAAAGTCCAACTCACCATGGCTTAAACAAACAGGGATTTATTCATCTCACATTATAAGAAGGACTGGAATAAACAGGTACAGAGCTTCAGTGTTTACTTCAAGCACCAAGAACCTTTCTGACCTATGATCCATGGTATGTTCATTTATCACATTGTCGTGGGTTGAATGGTGTCCACCCAAAAGGTATATTCACATCCTAACCTCCAGAACCTATGAATGTGACCATTTTTGGAAAAAGAGTCTTTGCAGATGTAATTAAGTTAAGGGTCTTGCAATGAGATCATCCTAGATTTCAAAGGGTTAGCCCTAAGTCCAGTGACAAGTGTCCTTGTAAGAGACTGAAGAGAAGGCTTAGGTACACAGAGGAAGGCCATGTGAAGATGGAGAGAGAGTGGAGTTACGTAGCCACGAGCCAGGGAACTCCTAGAACCACCAGAAGCTGGAGGAGGCAAGAAAGGAGTCTTCCTTAAAGCCTTCAGAAGGAGTGCAGCCTTGTCAACACCTTGATTTTGGATTTCTGGCCTCCAGAACTCTGAAAAAATAAGTTTCCATTGTTTTAAGCCACCATATTTGCTATCAAATGCTGCTATCCCTCCAAGCACCATGTCAGAGTTGCTTCTTGCCAATTCTGTCCCTTTCATCAGGAAAATAAAACTTCTTCCAGAAATCTGAATAGCCAAATGCGCCAGGCAGAATTTGGCCCCCATCACCTTTGTCCTCTGATGTTACTCCATGATTATGTTACATGGCAAGAGAGACTTTGTGGATGTAATTAAGGTTGCTAATCAATTGACCTTAAGATGCCCATTGTTTTTGATTGGGGTGTTTGTGTTTTTAATATTGAGACATAGGAGCTGTTTGTATATTTTGGAAATTCATCCCTTGTTGAAAAGATACCTGCACCTCCATATGCGTAGCAGCACTATTTACAACACCCAAGACATGAAAGCACCCTAAATGCCCATCACCAGATAAAGAAGATGTGGTGTGTATGTATATAAAATATTACTCAACCATAAAAAAGAATGAAATAATTGCCATTTGCAGCAACATGGATGGACCCAGACATTATCATACTAAGAGAAGTAAATCACACAGAGAAAGACAAATATATGATATCACTTATAAGTGGAATCAATAAAAAATGATACAAATGAACTTATTTACAAAATAGAATAGATACACATAGAAACCAACTTATGGTTACCAAAGGGGAAGGAGGGGGGAGGATAAATTAGGAGTTTGGGATTAACAGATACACACCACTACGTATAAAATAGGTAAGCAACAAGAGCCTACTGTATAGCACAGGGAACTACATTCAATATCTTGTAATAACCTATAATGGAATGGAATCTGTAAAAGTATATATATATATCTGAATCACTTTGCTGTATACGTGAAACTATCACAACATTGTAAATAAACTATACATCAATAAAACAACAAACAAAAAACCCCAAAATAGTAAGCCTGGAAGAGCACCCAAGTTCCAGATCCCCAGTGATTTTAGCCTTGATTTTAGCCCAGTGTAACTCTGAGCAGAGCGTCTGATCAGGCTTCTAACCTACTGAACTGAGAGATAATAAATGGGTGTTGTTTTTAGCTGTTACGTTTGTGGTAACTTGTTAAGCAATAGGAAACACCAAATTGTAGACCTGGCAACCTCACTTGCCCACTTCTTAAACACTTAATATTTTAAAAAATCTTTAAAATTCTTAAATTTCTTGACACTTAAAAAAATATTTATCTTTTCCAGCTCCTGCAGTAGAGGAGGCAAAGAAGAAGGGGGTTGCAGGTGGCTGTTGGTCAGCCAACCACCTGTGTCCACAGCACTGCCCGTGACATGGCTAATGCTGCAGTTTATGGCCTTTCTCCTCCAAGTTGATACTTCCTGGCACTGATCTCTATGCTAGTGATGATTCTTGTAGTTGTTAGTGACAGAATTAGCTTAGGCAAAAAGGGAAATGCACTGAGTCTTCTAACCAACCTCTAGAAAAGCAGAAATAGAGCTGCTTTCAGGGGTGACTGGAACCCCTCCCTGGAATTTTAGAGTAGCAATAATGAGAGCCCCCCTTTCCAGAGTGCTTGGTAGGTGCCAGCGGAGTGCGTCTATGCATCTTCACAGTAACCCTATGAGGCACTCATTACTACCAACCCCATTCTGCCGATGAGGAAATTGTGTCATAGAGAGCTTACGTGACTTTCCTAAGGTGTCCTCCCACAGACCTTCCTTCATGAGCTGGAGCCCTTGGGTGAAGAGGGCTCCCCAGGAGCCTGAGTCCCTCCCTGAAAGGAGCTCCTTTTTCTGCCACAGGGAAGGGCTTCAAGAGAAATCAGAGAAAAGAGCCTAAAGAGGAGGACGCAGAAGACGAAGATGGTGACAGTGATGAGTGTGATAAGACAAAAGAGCAGAAGGCAGAAGAAAGGAGAATCAAGGAGAAGAACAAGGAAAAGGAAGAGCAGCGGGAGCAGGTGGAGAACGGACAGGAGGAGGAGGAGACTGCGACTCAGTCCCTGCCCCCTCCCGAAGTCCAGGTCTTCTCAGGCGCTGACCCAGAGCTGGGGCCTCAGCTCCAGCAGGCAGCTGCCGGTGGTGAGAACGCGTCCTCTCCACCCACACGTCTTCTGTGTCCTCCCCGCGCTCTGTGGCCCCACAGGACTCTCACGCCACAGTCTGACCTCAGCTCCCACCCTCACCCTGGGCACTAACTCTGCGGAAGAGCCCTGAAGGGGCCCTCCTGTAAAGAGGGGAGAGGGTGGGAGCCAGATTCTGTGCATGGGGGGCCCAGGTGCTGGCAAGGTGGGTAGGGTGTCCTTGCCTCCCCCTCACAGGCCTGCCGGTGCTCCTGACCAGCATGGAGCTGGGCCTAGAGTGCCCAGAACTGCAATGGCTACTGCAGCGGGAACAGCTGAGCCCGCCCCAGGTGCAGCCTGGCTTCTGTCTCTATCTGAGCACTACCCTTCCCCTCAGTTCTTTGGAAAAAGGTGAGGCCCAGTTGGTGAGTTGCCAGCACAGCTTTGTGGAAACACTGGGGCCTAAGCTTCACTCAGTCTGGCCCAGAGTGGGCTCAGGACTGTTGCAGGGAGCCACACTCCCTGCGCCCCTCACCCCTGGCTCTGCCAAGGCGAAGGGGTTAAGCGTCTCCCATGTGATTCCAAGTGCTAGGCTGTGAATTGCTGAAGGGGCTGAATGTGCTGGATCTGGGCATGAACATGGAAATCCTCGAAGAACAGATGCTGCATGAAATCTTGTGCACAGAGCGCCCTGACCTCGAGAACCACCGGCAGGACCTGAAGATCAGATTCCTGGATGCCTGGGAAGCTGTGGAGGCTACTGAGGTGCTTGGGGGTCCAGTCCGTGGGCTGGGATGAGCTCTGTGGGGGCCCAGGTGCGGGGACGGAGCTGAGTGTCGCTGATGGGGAGCTGCATGGGAAAGGGCCAGACCCACGCAACAGGAGACTGTTTGTAGGAGCGGCTGCTGACGATGCTGCTGCTGCAGAACCCACGGCATCAGAAACCAGCCAGGTTCCTGCGAGACATGGTGAGGACCCAGGCAGAGCTGTGTCAGCTGCGTGCCCATTTCGAGGAGCTAGAAGAGCTGAGGCTGCAGCAGGTGGCACTGTGGGCACCCTATCGGCGCGTGGTCTGGCATGGCATGGCCATTATAAAGGCTCTTAGCTCACTGCAGAACCTGCTACCGCTTTTCCGTATGAGTCCAGAGAAATGTCTGGCAGCCACCAAGCAGGCTCTGAACAGCATAAAGGGTGAGATCCATCAGCGGGAGGAACTACCCTGCCATCTGCTGCAGCTAAAAAGGCAGCTGACCCGCCACCTACTGGGCAGCACTGTCGCTACACTGGGCCAGACCCAGGTACCCTTGGTGGGGGCCTTGGGTGCTTTGGCTCTGCTGCGAGTGGCAAGGAAGGCACCAGAGCTGGAGAGGCTGGCTCTCTGGCCTGGATTGGCAGCCTCTCCCAGCACAGGCTACAGAAAACCAGTCCCAGGTGTGGCTCGACCGGCCTGGCTAGGGGTAAGAGCCTGGCACGAATGTGAGATGTTGGAGGTACTGCCCCCATTTGCTGGGCTGTGTGCGTCCCTGGCAGGCCACTCCAGTGTTTGGCAGGCTTACCTGTCACTGTCATCCACAGTGCTGGGTCCTGCACCAGGGCCTGGGACTGGCCCATTCAGCCTCCTCCAGAAGCTGATCCTGTGGCGTGTGCTGCGACCTGAGTGCCTGGCCAGTGCCCTGGCAACCTTCACCACCAGCCTCCTGGGCCGGCCCTTGGATGAAAACCTGGGTGCCTCCACCATACCCTTTGAACACAGTCAGGCTACTCAGCCCATGCTGATCTTGTTGCCACCACCTGGCCACCCCACTGCCACTCTGCATCCCCTGACCGTCATCCAGAAACTGGCTGCCAAACACGAGCAGGTTTGAGCCTAGCCTCTTGGCCACAGAGCCACCGGACTCTTAGGGCTGGGATGGGGTGTGGGGCTCCCCTTCCAACATCCTCATGGATCTTTCTGGATTACTCAGGGACTTTCTGGGTCATCTGTGGCATTACTCTGGGTCCCTTGGTCACCCTAGCATCCCTTTGAGTTACCCTGCCATTTTGCTGTTGGTCCCCAGGGACAGAAGCATCTGAAGGTGATAGCTCTGGGCTCTGAAGCCTGGGACCCGGTCTCAGCTGTGGTCAGCATGCTCCACAAGGCTATGCGTACCGGGCACTGGCTCGTGCTGGAGAACTGTCATCTGATGCCTCACTGGCCAAAAGAGCTGCTACAGCCCTTGCTGGGCCTGCTGGACAGAGCCAAGGGTGGGTTTGCTGCCTAGCGATGGTTTCTAGGACGCTATCCTACACTTGGGCCTGAGCTTTAACTCAGGTCTCATGGCTGATCCCCTAGTCCCCTTTGTATCCAACTCCTGACCCCCTAGCCTCAAGTCTGATCTCTAGGCTTGTGTCTGACCTATTACCCAGCAATTGATCTCAGCCCCATGTCTGACCCCTAGTGGTCTCGGACCTGGAGTTAGAACTGCTTTTTGCTCAACAAACAAGCAGGAATGTGGCCGCTGTCCACAAAGATTTCCGTCTTTGGCTTATTGCATCTTCAGAGGCTATTGCTTCCTTACCAGGTGAGGCGCTTCCCCCATAGGCTCTCATATTGGAACGGGGAGGCAAATGCACTGTGCTGACTCAGCGCTTTCCTTCCTCCCCAGCCGTGTTAACTCAGCACTCCATGCCTATTTTCTGGGACCAGTCCCTGGAGCTGGGCCATGTCTTGGTTGACAGTGTGGAGCTAGTCCAGCAAGGGCTCTGTGTGCAAGCCCCAACCAGGGCGCTGCCTCTGCTCCTCCTACATGCCCTCCTGCTACACCGGCAGCTCTATGGAATGAAGCTGCAGGCTCACAGAGGGTGCTGGTGAGGGACCGCATCCACCCTGCTCTGTCAGTCACTCAGCAAACACTGAATATTTTTCACATTGGTGGGATTCATCTCTGGGGAGCTCCACAATGTGAGGGCAAGGGGAAGTCAAGGAAGCCTTCTCCAAGGACTTCAGGATCTCTCTTTGAATTGAGTCCTGACAGCAGAGGCAGATCAGGTGGAGATGACTTTCTGAGCAAAAGGAGCTAAGCTTAGCAGAAGAGAGAAGACTTCAGTGTGGCTGAGGTGGACATGTTAGGGGTTGAGTGGGGAGAGGTGAGGCTTGTGGTAAAGGGCCTTTAAGACCATCACAAGGGACCTGATTTTCTCCTGAGGACAGTGGTAAGTCACTGAAGGGTTTTAAGTAGAAGAAACATGATCCCATCTGTCTGTTGGAAAGATCACTCTGGCTGCAACGCAGAGAATGGACCAGATTGGGCAGGGCTGGAGGCAAGCAGAATAGTTTTGGGAGGCGCTGGCAGTCTCAAGGAACAAGATCATGGTATGGGTGGTAGGGACTAGGGTAGTCACAGTGGGGAGCGAGTAAATACGCGGTGAGGAAGAGGGAAGAGTCAAGGATAGCTCTCAGATTTCTGCCTTGGACAACTGGGTGGCTGGTGTGGGAGGAAATGATGATTTCAGTTGAAAGCAAGTTGTATTAGAGGTGCCAAGTGGCGATGATCAGTGAGCCCTCATGGGTCTGGAGCTCAGGAGAGAGGTTTGGGCTAGGGAGAAAGATGTGAAAGTCCTCCCCATATAGACGGTTTTGAAACCCTACTTCCTGCTCTCCACCCCCAGGAGTCAAGTGACCCTGACCCAGATCCTGCAGATCCAAGACCAGCTGTGGGCCAGCCTTAGCAATCCCAGTGCTGCCATGCAGGAGCTGGCCGGTGAGACTCCTCCTGTCCCCCATGTAGTCACCAGCCCCCAGGAGAGCCTGGAAAGGGGCAGGGAGGGGAGCACTGAAATGGGGACATAATTTACAACTTTGGTTTGGGAGGTTGTGGAAACCGGAGGGGCTAGAACTGAGGGGCTTTGACCTCATCCTCAGCTTCGGTTTTCTATGGGGGTCCTGTGGGAGACGACAAGGACAGGGAGGCCCTGATTAGCCTCATACAAGCCTGCCTGAGCTCCAGCAGTGGGAACTGGGCCCAACCACACACACCCCAGTATCTGCTGGCCACTCTGATGCCTAGCCCAGGTAAGCTCCTGTCAGGTATCTGTGTTGAGGTGGGGAACAGTGCAGTAAGGCCACCTTGCTCAAGGGAATATAACAGAGGTACCAATAAAGATGTAGAAGGGGGCAATATTCACATAGTTATGGTTTGATAACGGTTTAAAATGTCAGAGGAAAGCCTACTCCCTTGGGTCTGGGGTGGGAAGAGACCATCTTCTCTCTCACCCCTCACTCACCTCCACCTCCAAGAACTAGAGGAGCTGGATGCTATGGAAGAGTGCAAGGCCCAGATGCACCTACTGCCCACACCACCTGAACCCCGGATCTGCGGACTGAGTGCCGGCCCCCAGACCTGGTTGTTGCGACGCCAGAGTCGCGCTATCCTGAGTGCGCTGCAGCGGTGTTCACCCACTTGGGTTCCCAGGGCCCGCGGAGGCTCCCGGCGCGCGGAAAGGCGGCTGCGGCAACGCCTGGTGCAAGCCAAGCGGAGGCTGGAGTCTTTGCAGGCTCTGCTGACCGACAACGTTCGCCAAGATGAGTCCGGCCCGGGGTCGGGGGAGCTGGGGCTGGGTGCGCCGCGGCCTCTGGAGGGCTTCCTCATGACGGAGGTGCTGGAACTGAGCCAGCTGGTGGGCGCGCTGCAACGCGACCTTGATTGCCTGTTGCAGCAGCTGCAGGGCGCGCCTCCGTGTGCCTCCCGGCGCTGTGCCGCGGTGGCCCACGCTCTCTGGACTGGCCGCCTACCCCCGCCTTGGCGACCCCACGCGCCTGCCGGGCCTCAGCCGCCCTGGCACTGGCTGCGACAGCTGTCTCGCCGTGGGCAGCTGTTGGTTCGCTACCTGGGTGTGGGAACCCATGTACCTGAGCGCATCTTTCACCTGTCAGCCTTTTGCCACCCGCGCCGCCTGCTGCTGTCACTGCGTTGGGAGGCTGCCTTTGCTGGGGTTGCCCCGACGAATTTCCTCGGTTGCCAAGGCTCTAGCTCCAGTCAGCTCCCCCACAAATGTCAGGAGCTGAGCAGCCCTCTGCACCTCCAGGTATCCTCCTGCTGCCCCTTCGTGTCCAGTTACGCCCCTTCAAATCCCTGGTTACACCTAGCAGTTACCCCACCTTGCCTCTTCTTGGTTTTACTCTCAGTAGCCCCATCTGCTTCTCTAATCCCACTCCACCACGACCCCTCAGCTTCTTGGCTTTCCATGACCAGTTTCTGGCGTTCCCAGGTGGTGAGCGGCCCAAATCCCACGGTTCCGGAGATAGGGCTGCTGCTGATTGGGCTACAGCTCCGGAACGCTGAGTGGGACCCGCTAGCAGGCGCCTTGCAGGACAGTTCCTCCAGTCAGCCCAGCCCTCTGCCTCCGGTCAGCGTCAGCGCCCTCACCCCGGCCCTGGGGGCCAAGGACGCGCCCCCTGCAGCCGGCCGGGCCGTGTATTCCTGTCCTGTGTACTTGGAAGGGCCCCTCGGCACCACTAGGCTGCACAGCAGGAAGATCCTGATGCACCTGCCCCTGCCCACGAAGCTCAGCCCCGCCTCCTGTATCCAACGGAGAGTCCACGTGTGCAGCCCACCACTGCCCTGAGCCCTCAGCCAAAATAAAGTTGGAGTGATGTGATGAAAGGTTTCTGAGACTTAATAAGGAATGTAGGTGTGTGCACACTGATAATGTGACACACTGAGGGGAAAGCACCGTGTGCACAACTGAGAGACAGGAGGTCTGTTCACACTAAAGGTAGAAGAGGGTGTGTGCCTGGCAATGGGGAGAGGGGAGTGTGGGTACACTGTGGGGAGATGGGCCTGGGGTTAGTCATGTATCCAAGGGGCTAGGCAGATCTCAGGATGGCTAACACACAGGACTTTGAATCCCTGCTCAGCTCTCGACTGTGCTCTCTCAGCTCTTGTGCTAAACCCCCAAGGGATATTTTTAAAGGGAGAACGTTAGAACTCAAAATAATTTCTTCAGGCACTCAGCAGTATTATTGGGAAGGCCCTAATCCTGCCCTACTAGTCATCCCCTCCCCCAGGTTGGATCCTGAGTGAGTCTCTCTCACAGACACACACACACACACACACACACACACACACACACACACAAGCAAAATAAGACACAAGGTCCTGTGTTCATTCAACGATTATTTATGAGCACTCCTCTGAACAAGGTGCTCTTCTAGGCACTGATGAGGTTGTTCTAATGCCGAGAGACAGACAATAAAAGGCCAACATATAAATGAGTTAAATTTAATGATTTTTAAGTGCTATAAAGAAAACAAAGCAGGCTGATGTGTTAGAGACTGACTAGAGGGGAGCAGTTAATCTAGTTTGAGTGGTCAGGGAAGGCTTGCTGAATATTTGAAAGAGAGCTATTTGAAGATCTAGGAGTGTTTCAGGTAGAGCCCTCAGTAGGTGCAAAGGTCTTGAGACACAAAAAAACCTTGGGTTGTTCAAGGAACAGAACATGTAGCTGGAGCACTGCGAGGGGCAGAGTGAGCCAAAAGGATGGAAACGTATAGAACGGGGCAGATCACGTAGAACCTCTTCATGATAATGAGTTTGTATCTTTTAAAAGTGTAAGAAGGAATCTATTGGAGAGTATTAGGTGGGAAATGATCCTTTTCAAAGATCACTCTGGCTGTTCTATGGTGGGTGGATGGATGGAAGGAAATCCAGAGTAACAAGGAGGAAGATTTGTTTGGAGGCTATCGAAGGTAATATAAGTGAGAGATGATGGAGTTCAGACTAAGGTCATAACAGTAGACATGGAGAACTGATGGATTTAGGAAATATTATGGAGGCAAAGCCAGCAGAACTTGCAGATGGATTGAATGTGAAGAGTGAGAGAAAAGAGCAAATCTACTGTAGGATGTAGAGCAACTGGGTAGATCATGGGGTCATTAACTGAGATGAGAAATTTGAGGGAGAGACAGGTTGGAGGTGGGGAATCAGGGGCTCTGCTTTGACACGTTCAGTTATTATTAGTTATGTGATTGCTTGCTACCCCAGGGCAAACCTCTCTGATAAAACTCGGGTGAGTGTATAGCAGACGATACCAGCTTAAAGCCAACACCAGCTCCTCTCCTTGCCCCCAAGCACCAAAACTCCCTAGGTACAATTTACTTCCCTTGCTGTATGATTAGGTACGAGCCACGTGGTGGGAGGAAATGCAAACAGTGGTGTATACTGAGCACCAGTGCACAACCTCTTCACAAACAGTCACCCCACTCGCTAGAGACTGGGGTGCAAATGATGTCCTTTAACAAGAGGCTGAGCAAAGAGGCAGAAGCTTCCTCTTTCCTCAGAAACCCTTCCCTTTTCTTTTCCACAGTCAACCAGGGGCATGGCTATTCCTTCAGGAGAGGAGATTAGCAGAGTATTAAAGAAGTCCTTTTGGATAAATGAACCCTCTGTCCATATTTACCATCAATACTATTTTCCCCAGTGGGAAGAGACAACAATAGTGATATATGAGTAAAATCATTGGAAACTGGTCAGCACAGAATATTTTCTACAAATCCACATCATTCTCTAGACCAAAACTTATTCTTTTTTGTAATCTAGCATTTCTTTTATTTTTTAAATTTCAACTTTTTTGATGTATAGTTGACTGCAATTCATTCTTGAATTATGCCCAGCAAATTGTTATTAAACTTAGTCAGTTAAAGATTATAAAATAAGTACCAAGTGACAGCATAGCCCAAATACAATGACTGCATGTAAAAATGTTCCAGATTTGACAATTTCACTGTTGAAATTGTCTACCAGATAAGTTAAAAATCTCATTAGGGGGAATTACCTGGCTGTCCAGTGGATAGGACTTGGTGCTTTCACTGCCAGGGCCTGGGTTTGACCCCTGGTCAGTGAACTAAGATCCATGAGGTGCGGCCAAAAAAAAAACAAAAAACAAACAAAAAAATCTCATTAGGGAAGTAAAGTCTCAAACAATGAAAGGAAGGAAGAAGCAAGACACATGACAAAGGGGAGAAATATATCCCATCCTGTCCTGACAGATGGGGGGGGCGGCCAAGGAGGGGCGGGGGATGAAGGAGTAGAGTCAAGGGAGAGAGGAATATGACAAAATCAACCTGCTCTGGGACTTTAGCAGTAAACTAAGGTACTGAGGGCAAAGAGGCTTTTGCCCTTTTCCCTAACTGGGACTTTAGAAGGGAACTGCTCTGCAGCACGGACCTACTGTGGCCCCAAGAGCATTAAGAAGGCAGAGTGGCATGGACAGGAAGAAGTGTCCCTTGATCCCTACCTGGTGTGGAAACTGAACAGAGACCTGTTAGGCTTGAGGGACTATGAGGCAGAGAATCACGGGGGTCTGCAACACCAAACAGAGCTGTTGAGAGGAGGCCAAATTGGCAGGGAGGGGGCAAAAGGCCCTGACAGCTGAAAAAGACAAGACCACGAATTCATCAGCTTTAGAAGCAAATTCTGGCAGGATGCCCAGGGGTGGAACTGGGCCAACCATACCCAGAGAATTCCAGCTTGTGCACACCCAAGGACTAGTATTAGGCCAGCACCCCTTCCTTCTGACATCAAAATGCCACATAAGCCCTTTTCTCTACACCCAGATGCCACTTTGGAGAGGAGCAAAGGTAGAATTCTCAGAATTTTAGAAATGTTCAGAAATTCTGAGCATGTATTTCAAAGAGAATAAATGAAACCTAAAGAGACTGAACCAAATTTATTTCTAGCCTCTTCTATTATGCAGTGGAGTGGAGAATAGGAGTGAGACTTGTGAGGAAAATCAGATCAGTAATTGAGAAAGGAGCTAAATTTTTATTTGCATATTCAAATTTGTGAGGAAATTTGTGATTCTGCTCTGTATACTATATGCACTAAAGATCAAAAATTTCATTGACTAGTGCTCTGCAGCTCACCTGAAATTCATTTCTATTTTTTCAACTTTTCAATCTAATTTGAAATCCTCATTCAGAAATAGGATATATAGGAGCAATGTCTGAAATAGAAAAAAAAAAGTGCCAGTTCACCCACTAATGCCTAAGAAGCCCTGGTAGCTATAAGACAGGTACTATTATTTTATTCTGTACTACAGATCAGGAAACTGAGATACAAATTCAGTTATTCAAGGTCACAAAGTCAGAGCCAGTTTGTTTTTTACCTTTACTGTCTATATTTCTTTTTGTAAAAGAAATTTAGTCTGTAGTTATCACAACAAAATAATATCTGGGTCTTATTTTAGGCAGTGTACTCTTACTGAGGTTTCAAGTTCCTACCCTACTTGTACTTTTCTCACTTTGTGAGAGAAAATTGGACATGATTTAGACCGTCTGACTATGAGTGTATGCCTGAGAGCCATGCAAGGAATGGCATTTTTAATGAGTACTTTTAAAAACTTCAGGATGACAAATGCTCTTGGATGGGACCTCAGACAGCACTACTTTATACTGAACTTTTTTCTGCATGAAAGAATAGAGGAAGCATCTAGTACAGTCGTCACCAGCCCTGAGGATCTAAGCCACCGATTAGAAAGGAGATTCGCGTGCACCCCACTGAATACAGCTTTCTCTAGGTGTATATGAGCCTGGGAAAGGAAGACCCTCTTTTTGGATGAACGACCAGGTGGTATGGGTCTGCTGGAAGACTGGTTGGTGCCAGCAATGAAGGTAGAGATGTGGGCCTTTTGAGTGTTTAGTCTTTTTAGACTGAACAGAGTAACCCATCCTAGGGAGCAGATCCTACGCACCACATGCCCGGTACTAGAGGAGTCACTTTCAAATATTTCCTCTCATTTAATCCTTTTAACAATCCTGTGAGTCTTGTCAACACCACTCCCCACCCCCCCTTTATCTGCACTTTTAAAAACTGAAATATAGCTGATGTACAATATTAAGTTACAGGTGTACAATAGTGGTTCACAGTTTTTAGAGGTTATACTCCATATATAGTCATTATAAAATATTCAAAGCCAATTTTTGAATCCAGGCATTTGTCTCCAGAATCCATTCTCACTACGGCATTCTATTACCTCTAATGTAACAAATATTGGGCAGACAGTGGAAAACATGAATCCCCACGCACTGCTGTAGATGAGTATACTGGTGTATTCTGGGGAGCAATCTGGCAGCACTTAGTGAAATTAATTAAATACAATATGTCCTAGCAATTTCACTCCTGGGTTTATGTCTTAGAGTCACACACAAAATGAGTTAGGAAGTGTTCTGTCCTACTCTGCTTTCTAAAAGAACTTGTGTCAGAATGATATTATTTAAACGGTTGATGTAATTTTCCAGTAAAGCCACTTTTTTTGTTTTGTTTTTCTGAGGAAGTTTTTAATAACAAATTCAATTTTTCTAGTAGATATAAGGCTATCAGGTTTTTTACCCTTGAGTTTTCAGAGTTATTTATATAATCTAGATACTAATCTTTTGTCAAATATGTGTTTTGCAAATATTTTCTCCCAGTCTGTAGCTTCTTATCTTAATAGGGTCTTTCACAGAGCAAGGGTTTTACATTTTGAAGTCTCAATGTATCAGTTTTTTCTTTTATGAATCATGCTTTTGATGTCAAGTTTAAAACTTTGCCTCATCTTAGATAATAAGATTTTCTCCTGTGTTTCTTTTCTAAGGGTTTTATTGTTTTATATTTTACACTTAAGTCCATGATCCACGTTGAGGTAATTTTTGTGCAAGGTGTGAGACTAGGTCAAGACAGACAGATTAAAATTTATATACTTTTTAATGTATTTATTTTTGCCTGTGGACGTCCAAGTTCTCCAGCTCCATTTGTTGAAAAGGCTACCTTTCCCCCATTTAACTGTGTCTGCACCTTTGTCAAAAATCAGTTGGGCATGGTTGCATGGGTCTGTTTCTGGGTTCTCTGTTCTATTGATTTATGCATCTATCCTCCCCTCCACAAATACCACACAGTCTAGGTAACTGTAGCTATGTAGGAAGTCTAGAAATTGGGTAAACTCATTCCTCTTACTTTAGTCTTCTTTCTCAGAACTGTCTACCTATTCTAGTTCCTTCGCCTTTCCATACAAATTTTAGAATACAGCACGTCCCCTACATACAAACACGTTCTGTTCCCAGAGCACATTCATAAGTCCAATTTGTTCGTAAGCCCAACAAAGTTAGCCTAGGTACCCAGCTAACACAATACAGTACTGTTATATAACACAATACAGTACTGCTATATAGTACTGTACTGTAATAGGTTCATAATACTTTTCACAAGTAATACAAAAAAACAGACACACACAAAAAAGAAAACATTTTTAATCTTACAGTACAGTACCTTGGAAGGTAAAGTAATACAGTACAACAACTAGCATCCAGGGGGTGTCATCGAGTGAACAGGCAAGAAGAGTTACTGACTGGAGGAGGGAGATGAGGTGGGAGATGGTAGAGCTGAAGGATCATCAGCTATAGGAGACGGAGGGTAAGCTGCCTGTGACAACCTACGCCAGATGTGTGAGCTAACGTGTGATTGGACATGTGAATGCATGTTCGAATCTTTGAAAGTTTGCAACTTGAAGGTTCATATGTAGGGGACTTACTGTAATCTGTGTCAACAAAAAGTCATGCTGGGATTTTGATAGGAACTGTGTTTAAACCTGTGTACCCACGTGGGTACACAACTGAAGTCTTTACTATGTTTTGCAATCCAAGAACATAGTATGTCTCTCCATTTCAGATCTTTGATTTCTTTCATCAGCGTTGTAGTTTTTGGCATAGGAGTCCTATAAATGTATTGTTTATAGATAAGCACTTAATTTGCTTTTGAGCAAGTGTAAATAGTATTTTAAATTTTAGTGTCTACATGTTCATTTCTAGTGTATAGAAATACAATTAATTTTTGTGGTTTATCTTGTATCTTGTAATGTTGCTCAACTTACTTATTCTAGGAGTTTTTTGTAGATTCCTTGGGATTTTCTATGTAGACAAACATGTCATCTGTAAATAGTGACAGTTTGCTTTTCCTTTCTGATCTGCATGCTTTTATTTCCTTTCATTGCCTTATTGCATTAGCTAGAACTTCTAGCACTATGTTGAATAAGAATGGTAAGAGTTGATATCCTTGAATTTTTTTCAATTTTAGGGGGGAAACATTAAGTTTTTGTTTTTTTATCATTAAGTATGTTAGCAGTAGATTTTTAGCTGTCCTCTGATTTTTATTTTCCATGCCAAGCAGCCTGTGGTATCTTAGTTTTCCGACTAGGGATTGAACTCGCACCCCCTGCAGTGGAAGTTTGGAGTCTTAACCACTGGACTTCCAGGGAAGTTCCAGCAGATTAAAAAAAAAAAAAAAGATGCTCTTTATGAAATTGAAGAAGTTCCCCTCTATTCCTAGTTTTCTGAGAGCATGAGTGGTTGCTGAATTATGTCAAATGCTTGTTCATCACCAATTGATGTAATCCTGTGATTTTTCTTCAGCTTTTAAATATGGTGGATTACGTTGATTGACTTTCTACTACTGAGCCAGCCTTTGCAATCCTGAAATAAATTCTGCTGGGCTGTGGTATGTAATTCTTTTTTGTATGTTGCTGGATTCTATCTGCTAATATTTTGTTAAGGATTTTTTGCATTTATATTAGTCAGGGATATTGGTTTATAGTCTTCTTTGTTTACATCCTCTTTCTGGTTTTGGTATCTGAGTAATAGCTTCTTAAAATGAACTGGGAAGTGTTCCCTTCCATTTTTTGAAAAAAGACTGTGAAGAATCAGTGTTATTTCCTCTTGAAACATTTGGTAGAATTCCCCAATGAGACAATCAAGGCCTGGAGATGTTTTTTCCTTGGGAGTTTTAAAAATACAAGTTTAGTTTCCTTAATAGTTACAAGGTTATTTATTTATTTCATATTCCAAGAATTGTAATATTTTGGTGTCTTTTTTGGGGAGAAATTGTTCCATCTCAACTAAGTTGTCAAATATATGTCTAGAGTTGTTTGCAGTATTCCTTTATTATCTTTCTGTATTTGCCTGCACAGTCTGTACTGATATTTGTTGTTGCATTCCTGATATTGATAATTTGTGTCTTTTTTCTTTTAGTCTTGCTGGAAGTTTGTAATTTTATTGATCTTTTCAAAGAAACAGCCCTTTGTTTCATTGATTTGTTCTATCTGGTTTTTTACTTTCAATTTAATGAATTTCTGCTCTTATCTTTATTATTTCTTTCCGTTTGCTTTGGATTTATTCCCCCTCCCTTTTTCCCCTAGACTGAGGTGGGAGCTTTGCTTATTCACTTAAGACTATCTTTTTTCCAATGTATACATTTCGTGCTATACATTTTCCTCTAGGCATTGCTTTAGCTATTCCTCACAAATTTGGATATGCTGTATTTTCATTTTCATTACATTTGATGTATTTTTATATTTCCCTTGTGACTTCCTCTTTGACCTATAGATTATTTGGAAGTGTATCATTTAGCTTCTGAATGTTTGAAAATTTTCCTGTTACTAATTTCTAGCTTGATTTTTTTTTTTTTTTTGTGATCAGAGAACATACTCTATATGATTTCAAATCTTAAAATTTGTTGAAATTTATTTTATAGCCCAAGATATGGCCTATCTTAAAGATATGTTATATGGATACTTGAAAATGATGTGTATTTTGTTGGTGGAGCAGTCTATAAATGTCAGTTAGATCCTATTGGTTGAAGGTGTTGTTGAGTTCTATGTACTTGTTGATTTTATGTCTAGTTGTTTTAACAATTGTTGATAGTTTCCAACTGCAAGTGTGGATTTGTATATTTCTCCTTTCAGTTATATCAGTTCTACTTCATGTACTTTGTACACTGTTGCTTGGTGTGTACACGTTTAGGATTATGTTTTCTTGCTGCATTGACCCATTTATTATTATATAATGTCCCTCCCTCTCTCTGTCAAAATCTTTTCCTCTGAAGTCTACTTTACCTGATATCAATATAGCCACTCCAGCTTTCTTTTAATTAATGTTTGCATGATAATATCTTTTTCATCCTCTTACTTTCAATTTGCCTATATTTTATATGTAAAGTGAGTTTATTGTAGACAACATATATTTGGGTCATTTTTTTTTTCAAATCACTCTGCCCATCTCTCTTGTTTAATTGGTGTATTCAGTTCATTAACATATAATTACTGATCTGCTAGATAGTAAATCTGCCTTTTTTGTTTGTTTTTCTGTTTACTTTCTTATTTTTGTCTGTTTTCTTTTTTCTGCCTTCTATAAGTTAACTGGATATTTTTTAGAATTCCATTTTGAGTTATCTGTAGTGTTTTTGAGTTTATATCTTTATATAGCTTTTTAGTAGTTGCTTTATGTATTACATTATATATACATTACTTATCATGGTTTACTGGTGTTGTCATCTCAGCAGTTCAAGTGAAGTTTCAAAACCTTACTTTCCTTTATCCTTCCTTGTTTATAATGTAATTGTCTTAATACATTTGGAACCACATCTGACAATGTTATAAACTTTGCTTCAATCATCAAACACAATTCAGAGAACTCAAGAGAAGGACATATTTTTGTTTACACAGATTTTTGTGCTCTTTCATCCTTCCTGATGTTCTAAGACTTCTTCTTTCATCATTCCCTTTCTATTTTGAGAACTTCTTCTAGCCATTCTTTTAGGGTAGGTCTGCTGCTGACAAATTCTCCTAGTTTCCCTTCATCTGAGAATATCCAAATTTCCCCTTCACTTCTTACGGATATTTTCACTGGGTATAAGATTCTGGGTTAACAGTTCTTTTATTTCAAAATCTGAGAAAAATTGTGCCACTTCCCTATAGCTTCCATGGTTTCTGATAAGAACTCTGTTGTCATTCAAGTCATTTTTCCCTTTTAGGTAAGGGGTCATTTTTCTTTAGTTGTTTCAAATTTTTTCTTTTTATTTAGTTTTCATAAGTTTAATTATGATAGTTTTAAATGGATTTCTTCATGTTTATTCTGTTTGGGGTTCACTTGCTTCTTGAATCCATATGGATTTCTTACCAAATTTGAGAAGTTTTGGGGTATTTTTTCATCAAGTGCTTTCTCAGCTACATCCTCTTCCTCATCATCTTCTGGGACTTCAATGACACAATGTCAGATGTTTTGTTATAGTCCCACAGGTCCCATCAATTTCTTTCAGTCTATTTTCTCTGTTGTACAAATCAAGTACTTTGTATTATCCTCCCCACCCCACCCCCCTTTTAGTTATTTATATTTTTTCAGTTCTAGAATTTTCATTTGGTTCTTCTTGTAGTTTCTGTTTCTGGCAAGGTTCCCCATCTGTATATTCATTGAGGCCATATTTTCCTTGAATTTCTTATATACATATTTTCATTTCATTATTTGGACACATTAATAACAGCTACTTTGACGCTACTATGTGACAACTAAATCCAATACCTTAGCCCACTAGAGTCAGTTTCTGAGTGTCTTTTACCTTGAGTATAAATTACTATTTATAATTTCATATTTTTATAATTATAATAGGGCTATAATTTCCTATTTATTTGCATGTCTCATAATTTTGGTTGAAAACTGGATATTGTGAATAATATGTTGTAGAAACATAGAAATTACAAGAAAGAACCAAATAGAAACTTTCATTCTGTCATGTTCTGAAGATTTGTTGTTGGTGTTGTTACAGAAGAATTTTGTGATTTGGGGGGCCTCAAAATGTCATGTGCTGTGCATGCAACAGTTGATATACCTGCTTAGTTCTTTTGGCTTCCAGCAGCTGCTTTTTTAGCCTAGCCTCAGAGCATCTCACATGCATTTACATAGGTTAGTCACTGGCCAAAGATTTGGACAGATTTTTGGGGCTCATCTCCTCTTTTGCTTCTGGGATTTTCGTTTTAAATTTCCAGCAGTTCTCCATTGCCAAACCCTGTCTTCTGACACTTCAGCTGCCACCCAAGCTGGACATGAATAGAGGGATGTACTCAGACAAAAAAGCAGCAAATTTGCACATCTTACCCCAGCATATTTCTGTCATTCAAAGTTAGACTCCTCACTGGATTCTGCCAGTTATTTTTGCTAGGTTCCCATGAGTCTCCCCTGTGCGTGTGTAATTTAGTATTCATCCAAAGATTTGGCCTGAGTTTGTCCATATTTTGATTTCACCCTTTATACCACTCTCTCTCTTCCAGGATTTCTGCTCTTAAATTTCCAGCATTTTTACCAGCCTTGAACTCTGTCCTCTGCTGTTTTGAGTGAGTAAGGCTGTAGTTTTCTGCAGGATTGGGTGGGGCTGGAAAGTGGGGTGGGGAAGGACAACCTTCAGAGAGAAAGACCACAAAAATCACAATTCTTACCCATTGCAGCTAAAGTCTTTCATGGGTAAATTCTCCTCTGCCTTCTACCTGCTTTTGTTCTCTTTCCAGGGCCTTCAAATAGTTGTTTTATGTTTGTATTTTGTTCAGATTTTATAGTTGTTAATTGTGAGATAACTGGCTTGACAAATTAACTTGAAATCTGGAACCAAGACTCATATATACACTGTATACATTTATAAGAGAATATTTATTTCTCTGTAGTCACAGAGACTTGGATAATCCTGGATAATTTTTTGTAGTCACAAGGACTTGGATAATCTAAATGTCTTTAGATGAATGGCTATGTTAAATGTTCTAAACAAATACGTGTTGGAACACTAAACAGATGTCAGATGCAAGTATGTACTAGATCTCAGAGATACAGTATTAAATAAAACAGCTAAGTCCCCACTCTCTTGGAATTTACATTCTAGTATGGGGAAATACACAATAACTATATAAACAAATAAATATGTAATTTAAAAGCTGGTGATAAGTTCCTTGAAGAAACACTAAACGTGGTAAGGCAGTAGAAAGTATTGACTTAAAAAAAAAAATTTTTTTTAAAGTATTGGCTAGAGAGATGGATTATCTGATACATTGACATTTGAACAGAGACCCGAATACAGAGTGGAAGTAGGCTATAAAGACATCTGTGAAAATAATATTCCAGGTAGATGAAATAGTACAATGGCCGTGAGGCAGGGGCATGCCTAGAATATTCAACAAATAGAAAAGTGGACAGTATGGCTGGAAAGGTGTGCATAAAGGGGGTGAGTGTTAGGAGATAACTAGAATCCAGATAATACAAGGGCTTTTTCAGTTATACTAAGAACTCTGGGCTATATTATGAGTGAGATGGGAAGCCCTTAGAGCATCTGAAAAGGTTAAAGCGAGTTATAGGTACATATAACAATGTGAAGAAAACTTAAAAGCACTGTGTTGAGTGGGAAAGAAAGATTTATAGGAAGATATCACTTAACATTCACTCATAAGCACAGATTAAAAAGTCCTATACAAAATGTTGTTAAACTGATTTCATCAATATAAAAAAGGATATAATCAACTAAGCTGATTTTATTCCAAAAACTCAAGGTTGATTTCACATATCAAAACATATCTTTTACCTGCTACACTGACAGAATTTTTAAAAATATATGATCATCTCAATTCAGAAGGAGCATTTGACAAAATTCAAAACCCAATTCATGACACAAGTAATAGCAAGTGGAGCACATTATTGATCTGACAACCATTAATCAGAATCTCATTTCAAATATACACTCAATGAAATACTGAAAGCTTTTCCTTCAGGTCTGAGAATGAATCAGACTTCCACCAACATCACTTTTCTTGAACATAGTGATGGATCTCCCGACCAGTGGAGCACAGGAGGGATAAGAATAAATGATAGAATTAGAAAGGATGAAATAGGGCTTCCCTGGTGGCACAGTGGTTAAGAATGCCGATACAGGGGACACGGGTTCAATCCCTGGGCTGGGAAGATCCCACATCCCACAGAGCAACTGAGCCCATGTGCCACAACTACTGAGCCTGTGCTCTAGAGCTTGTGAGCCACAACTATTGAGCCCTCATGCCACAACTACTGAAGCTGACGTGCCTAGAGCCCGAGCTCACAACAAGAGAAGCCACCAAAATGAGAAGCCTGAGCACTGCAATGAAGAGTAGCCCCGACTCGCCGCAACTAGAGAAAGCCCACACACAGCAACAGAGAGCCAATGGAGTCAATGAATAAATAAATAAATAAATAAATTTATTTTTTTTAAAAAGTGACCAAAAAAAGGATGAAATAAACTGATATGATGTTCAGAGATGATATGAGTATAATATATTTAGAAAATGAAAGAATACAGATAAATTATTAGAGTTAGTAAGGTTATTTACATTTAGCAAGGGTGCTGCTCCATGGTCAACACACAAAAATTGGTTGTATTTCTATATACAAGCAAGCAGAAAATGAAATTTCTAAAGATCCCATCTGCAAGACACTTAAAAAAGAAACAGTAAATGCCTCGGAATAAATCTAACAAAAGATGTGCAAGAAGAACTTTGCACATAAATCTATAAAATATTATTGACAGCAATTAATGAAATGGCGCACACAGACCACAGATTTGGAAGCCTCAGTATTATATCAATTCACCCCAAACTGATCCAGAATAAGAAAATCCTATCAGGGTGTTTGGGGAACTTGACAATCATGGAGGTGCAAAGGTCCAACAATAGTCCTGGAGATGAACAACATGTGGGACTTGCCGTACCACATACTAAGACTGATTAGAAAGCTATTGTAGTTAAAACAGTTAGGACTGCTGTGAAGATAGATGTATAGACGAAGGAACAGGTTAGGATGCCCAGAAACAAACTTGCACATATGTAGAAAAATACAGAAAGGTAGACAGCAACAGGAAAAATTTTTTTTCAATGAACAGTTTTGTATTAATTGGATATCTAGATGGAAATTAAACTTGGCTCCTATTCTAACCACACAGAAAAATCAGTTGCACACGGGTTATAGAACTATGAAAAAGAATACTTTTCACACTAACACTTCCAGAAGATAATTTAGCAAGATATTTCATCATTTTGGGGTAGAAATGATTCTTTAAATAGGCACACACAGCATTAACCACGAACAATTGATAAGCTAGGTTACATTAAACTTCTGTTCATCCATAAACACCTATTAAGAGAGTGAAAAAGTAAACCACAGAATGGGAGAAAATATATGTAGTGCATATAACCAACACACACACATATATGAAACTACAAAAATCAACACAGAAAAGACAATCCATTAGACAAAATGGGCAAGAGACTTCAACAGGCACTTGATAGAAGAGGATTTTCAATCAGCCAGTAGACCCACGAAAAGGTCGATCCCATTAGTAATCAGGGAAATGAAAAGTTAAACCAAAGGACATAACACAACACATACACTGGAACAGGGGGACGATGCCAGATAGCAAAGATATGGAATAAAGTGAATTCTCATATTGATTAAGTGAACACTCATTTACCTGGTGAAGGGAGTATAAACTGAAAAATTTGTAAACAGTCTAGCATTAACTATTACAGTTGAGGATATACATATTTCATGACCAGTTTTACTTCTAGTTATATTTCCAACAGAAACATGTGCACATGCACAAGAGGCATTTGCAAGATGGCTCACAGCAACATTGTTTGTAGGAACCACAAACCAGTCACTAGGCAGTTCACATTCTGTTCCTCTTCCTTCTGGGTACACGGTAGGCTTGTACCTTCTTACCATCTATGGAGCTATATAGGGCAATGAGACTTGTTTTGGCCAATTAAACAGGGGCAAAAAGGACATGTGTTGCTTCTGGGCTGAACCTTTTGGTGCCAGGGGGTGACCTGTTTCGTTTCCTTTTCTCGCCTAGTGATTATGGAAGCATGTATTGCAATGGAGTTTCACTAGCTTGAGTACCCTGGTGACTAGCAACAGCATCCCTGCCAACCTACAGCAATAGTAAAGAATTATCTTTGGTGGGGTTAAACCATTAATATTTTGGGTTCTTATTTCCTGCAGCATGATCCAGCCCATTCTGATTGATATATAACTCAAATGTACACCAACAGCTGGATCAATCAATAAACTGTGGTTTCTTCATAGAATGGGATATTTCTGCAGAAATAAAAATGAATGAAATCCAGCTGCACTCAACACATGGATGAATCCCATAAACCTAATGTTGAGTGAAAGAAGCCAGACACATGGAAATATATACAATTATACACGACTGTATATACAATTTAGGTATGGAGGCTCAACTGGTAAGACTAAAAAGAAAAGCAAGGAAATCAATGTCATGAAAGTCAGGACGATGGTAACTGTGAAATCGAGAAAAGAAAGTTGGGAGGTGACATAAAAGAGGTTTTTGGGTGTTGATGGCATTCTGTTTCTTAGTCTAGGGTATTGGCCTTGTGATAAAGCATTAGGCTTAACATTTCTGTTTACTTTTCTGATGTGTTCAATCAAAAGGGATTTAAAAAAAGATTACTAGTCACTGTAACAACCAACCAAGTGTATAATGGCTCAAATAGACGGAGATTTATTTCTGACTCACGTGAAATCCAAAACAGATGTTCCTAATTGATGGGTGGCTCTCCTCTAAGTGATGTTCAGGCTCCTTCCATCGTTTGGCTCCATCATCTTCAATGTGTAGCTTTCAAGGTCGTATGCTCAAAGGCCAAGGTGGAAATAACATGGGGGACTGTGCATAGGAAAATTTAAGGACCCAAGTCATAGAAGCAGCACACCTCAGTTCCACTACCATCCAACTTGCCAGATTCAATCACATGGCCACGCTTGAGAATAAGGGACCCAGAAAGAGAAAAACAAACACCGTATGCTAACGCATATATATGGAATCTAAAAAATGGTACTGATGAACCCAGTGGCAGGGCAAGAATAAAGACGCAGAGAGTGGACTTGAGGACACGGGGTGGGGGGAAGTAGAGGATGAAACGTAGTGGGAGAGTAGCATTGACATCTATACACTACCCAATGTAAAACAGATGGCTAGTGGGAAGCTGCTGCAGAGCACAGGGAGATCAACTCTATGCTTGGTGATGACCTAGAGGGGTGGGCAAGGGAGGGTGGGAGAGAGGTTCAAGAGGGAGGGGATATGGGGATATATGTATAAATACAGCTGATTCACTTTGTTGTACAGCAGAAACTGGCACAACAGTGTAAAGCAATTATACTCCAATAAAGACATGGGGGAAAAAAAAAAGAATAAGGGAAGCTGGGAAAGAGTCCAGCTAATTTCCCAGGAAGAAGAAAATGGGTGCTAGGAAGAGCTGGCAAGTCTCTGCCACAGCATACATATATCAAAGCCACCATCTATTTTGCCAAACATACACAGGTGTCCAGGAGCACACAACAAACACATGGTGGGGGTATAAGAGGAACAGAAGTATGGATCAGGAATAAAGAAAACAAACAAAATAACAAAGAACAGGAGAGGGGCCTTTCATGAACCAATCCTAACACAGTGCCATGAACTTAGAGGAGGATTAACACAATTCTCAGCATCAATCTATGTACCAACAAGAGCGAGAGAAAAGTCAAGTAGCAATGGTGCCAGCAGTGCCATCCTAACCAGACTCGAAGTTGACCTTAGTTTTCGCAGTTGTTCATCCTCCCTTGGTTCCTGTCTGTTCTGTAAGCCTCACTCTCTGGACTTTCCATTAGTTCTCTGAGAAACTTATTGATATCGTTCCAATAATTTTTCTCCTTAACCATTTTATTAAGGCCAAATTTGTGCAGAGGAGATCTGTTTTACCTACTGAACTTCCAGAATATGCTGAACTTTAGCCACTACAGTAGGCATCCTTATTTTGTCCTCGGCTTCAACGGGGAACACTGCTGCAGAAAGCCCAACAGCTAACCCTGCCTTCAGCCAAGCAGCCTTCCCTCCCAAATCTCAAATGAGTGCATCTAATGGGGGGAACTTATTTTGTACTCAGAACCCTAGCTGCAAGGATTTGAATTTCTCCAAATGGCAAAGAATTTGAGGCAACCAGGCCAATGGGTAACATTTAATATGGTGGATGCATATTATGAAATACTTCACAGCTGACAGAAGCAACAATCTAGATGTATGAGCAGCTACATGGAATATACTGGTTATTTACCTATTTTCTTTTGGCTCCTACACTCTCCGTATCTCCCTCTGCAGCACACCTCCCTCTCAAGCCCCACATACACACAAAATCTGGAGTCGTACTGCTGCAGCTGTGACTCTGCAAAGTGTATTTCCCAGAATCCACTGCTAGGTGGTTCCCTTAGGTTCTGCCAAGGGAATGCCATAAAGGGAAACTGAAAGTGAAACATGGGGGAGGGTCTCCATTGCTGTTTCCCAGTTGCTGTCACATTACTTCAGCTGCACAGTTGGCTCTGGCTACTAGCTTCTTGTGCACTCAGCAGCAGCCTTGCTACACTTCTGCGACATGAGCAGCAGGTCAGCTCCCCGCTTGGCACTCAGAGAACAGTCAGGCCTTGCTCCCCCACCCTCAAGGCCATCTCCTTCCTCAGAAGTCCAAGCACCAGATATGTGGATGGAGCCTCCCCGACAAAGGTCTGAGTACTGACCAGTCAAAGGGGCCCCCTCTCTGAGCTCCTTGTTTCTGGTAATCACATCCCTTCTTCCCTTTTGTTTTCCCGGGCCTTGGGGCATTATCTGATTTCTCCAGTTCTTAATTTTTAATTACATCAAGCACCTTCTTTTGACTCAGCCTCTATCACTTGTAATCAATTCTCTGCATTAAATGCCCTCTATTTGAAACACTTAGTGTGGTTTCTGTTTTCCTGCCTGGGCCCTGATTGATACATCAACGGATATAAAAACACAGCTGAGTGAAGGAAAAAAAGTAAGAAATAAGACAAGATTTGCTGACAATACTCTATAATACAGCACACACACAAGAATAATCCACATTTTACAAGAATACTTGCACAAGTAAGAGGATGCTAAATAAAGGTGCTAGCTATATCTACATAGGATTTCCTCCAAGATAATAAAGCTTACTCAGAGCCCACCAACATCCCTATTGTACATGAAGTTAGAAATGCAAGCTTCATTGATGGGAATTTTTAGGAACAGAGAGAACTTCTCCCTGAAAGGCAAAGAAGCAGTGCTGTTCCTGCCATCCTAAATTAAGTGAGGAGGGCTCCAACAGAACTGCTTATAGTCATTCCGTGTTCCCATGAGAGGGAGAGACCTTATATTCATTTGGCGTTACATGCTCTAGCGAGAGGCTTGCTTCACTTAGAAACTTATAGACCCAGCTCCATGTGGTCACTGGGGTGGAGCCTGGGGCAGAGGCTTCTTGGGAGAAAGTAACCTGAATCACTTGAGAGGGTTTGGAGCCACACAGAGGGAGACATGGAGAGGTCAGAGTCAGGCTCGCTGGCGCAGGGCAAGGGGCAAGGAGTCAGCTGCTGGCTGGTCTGCACTTCTGCTGTGTGGCAGGACAAACATGCATGAGCTTCCTGGGAGCTCTCAGAAAGGTAACCACTCTTCAGGTGTTTGTTGGGACCTCTCCCAGGAGGGCTGCCCACCAGGGTGAGGGCCTTTAGCACTAGGAGGCTGTGGATACGCTGTCAGGGTCAGGAGCTGAGGAGCTGAGGGGGAGTGTGGGCTGAGTACCATAAGGAGGGAACCAAAGCCAGTTAATGCACAGGTCCTCATGGGGTGCCCCCAAAGAACCCCAATACCTCACACCCTGAGCCAACATTTAAATGCCTGTCTTAGTAGAACACACTGATGAAGCTAAACTAAACCAAAGTATAGCCTTTTTGCCTCTAATATGCCCTCCCTCATCCCAATCCTCAAAGTGACAGAGGAGGTAAAGAATGAGTGAAGAAACAGACTGTGAAGGGTTCCCCACCCCACTGAGCTGGAGGGAGAACAGCTTTGAACTGGATGAGCTGCTGATAGGCCACTGAGATATGGGAAGGGGCAGGGGAGACAAACATATGTAAAATGTTAATATTTCAGATTGGCCTCAGCCATGTTATAGGAAATAATGGAACATATTTACACCAGGGTATTAACAACGTAGACGGACCCTTGAAGTAAGGCCAAAAAGATAGGGGCTGTGGCAACCTGCAAGACTCCTGCGAAGGGTGATAGTAAGTAGGGTGTCTCCGCCTCGTGACCATGAGAATCAAGAGAATCACACAGACCTAACTGCTCACGTCCTTGAATTCCTGAATCAATGCCAACAACCATCAGGTTTGCAGTTTAATGAGAAGAAACATCTAATTTATTTAAGGAGGATTTTCTTTCTTTTCTTTCTTTCTCTCTCTCTTTCTTTTCTTTCTCTCTCTCTCTTTATTTCTTTCCTTCTTTCTTTCTTTCTTTTCTCCCTTCCTTCCTTCCTTGGTCAAAATCAAAATGTAACTGCTACACTGATAAAATCAGTACCTCAACTTCCTCATGTGAGTATTTTTTCCCCAGTTAGGAGTACACTCATAGAACAGGGGGGAAGTGTTGACTGGCATCTGGTAAGACAGTTAAATGTCTGAAGCAACCCGAAGGAAACAAAAAGGGTTTTGTGATCAAGAATAAGGTGGACAGGATGTCCAGAGAAGATACATTAGCCAGGGTATTTAATGCTAACTGCTGTAACATTACCCAAACTCACTAAATTAATGCAATAGAGGTTATTCTTTGGTCAAAGCCAATGTGGATGTTCTTGGTCAAGCAATTCTCCTCTAAGCAGGGACTCAAATATCCACACTTCTTCTATGCTCTGATTCCATCTTCAAAACATGTGTTTCAAGGTCACCCTGGAAGGCAGAGGAGGTGGTGGAGAATACGGAGAAGGCTCATCCACTCTTTAACTGCTCTGGTCTGGTAGGGAAACATCACTTCTACGCACTTTCCCCTGGGGAGGACTATGCACACAGCCCCACCTTGATGCAAGGAGCTGGGAAATGTAATTTAACTGTCTGTCCAGGGAAAGGACATTTTGGTGAGCATCTAGCCTGTTGTTTCCACAGAAGAAAAGGTGATGCTGATGTGAAGATCTGGAAGATGAAAATGAACTCACCAGAGAAAAGTATCCTGGGAAGATGGAATAGCAAATGTAACAACCCAGAAGTAGGAACAGCTTGGAACGTTTGAGGAATGAAAAGAAAGCCTGCACGGCTGGCGTTTTCATGTGGGAGTAGGTTAAGGTGCAGTTGGAGAGGGAGGCCTGGGCAAGATCACATAGGGCCTGGGAAGGAATCTGTCTTTTGTTCTCAGAGCAGTGCAAATCCATTGAAGGATTTTAAGCAGAGAAGTGACATATCTGATTTACATCTTAAAAAGCTCACTTTTTGTGGAAAATTAATTGCTCTGGGGAAAGGAGTGGAAGCAATTGGACCAGTAAGGTGGTTACTGCAGTAGTTGAATATCCTAGAATGAGTGGCCAGCCTGGGAAGTCACCGGGGATGCAGGACGACCTAATTAGAGGTCTCTGTGAAAATCTGTAAAGGGCTTTGTGCAATTACGTAAGTGGCTGAGTGACTGGAGCTGAGCTGTGTCTCTGCCAAGATCATGTTTCTTTGGGAACTGTGTTCCCTTAGGACTGTGTTACAAGAACAAAATCTGGAGCACACCAATGACTGCAGGGGCAATAAACCTCTAGAAGGGATGCTGAGGAAGCATGAGCACAGACTGCTATCCAAACCCAACTTTATTCTAGTCTCCCACCACCCCTCTAACCCTTTTTCATTTAGAGAGAAGCTGCAGCAAGCTTGTGACTTTTCAGCTCATTCTTTGTTCATAGACGTCTTAGGGTCACTTTAAGATACAAACTCAATCTCAAGTGATTACAAAGTCTAATCCTATGTAACAATAAATAATCTGCACCTATTTGTAGCTTTAACTGTCAGTATTTTCACCTCCCAGCTCTGCCCCACTTAAGTCAAGGAGCCTGCACTGGGGAAGGGAAGAATGATCTGTATGCTCTCTGCTCTTCTCACCTCCTCTCCACTTAATAGCGGCTGACTGCTCTGGACCCAACTGCAGAGAAAGAAGAGGATAAAAAAGTTCTTGCTTGACACACAGGCAAGATGTTTCTGTGTCCCGTGGGCCTGGCAGATATTTAAAGGGGGCATCTTTCTGTCCCTTTCCTGCAGTCCCCTTGACCCTGGTGGGTGCAGCTTTATTCTGGGCTGTCTTCTGCGAATCCCTCCTCAGCCCACATGGCACACTCCTAGCTTCTCTGTGCTGAGGTTTCCTTGCCTCTTCAAGTCCGGTCCTACTTCAAGTCCGGACAGGACTCAAAACCAACCGACGCTTCCCTCTCCGGCAAGGTGCACAGGATACACTCATGCATGGCTTGCCATGGCAAATTCTGGGAACAGAGGCCATTGCAAAAGCAGCGGCACACCCCTGGCTCCACCAGTGAAACAGTTAGTGAGCCTCTGCCTGCCCTCTGAATTACTAGGGCAGGAGTTAAGACTCCAAGTTCACCAATTTCTTGGCTTTAGGAATAAATACTTCAAGCTCCCAAATGCTCCCAGTGGAGTCTCCAATTAGACTATTTCCCACTCCTGTTTCCTTCTTGCTACAACTGCCACTCCTTCACTCTGTTCTCAAATTGTTCCTTAAACTGATCTTATTGTTCCTTAAGCAGCTGGCATGCTGTTATTTCTTAAGGAAATATTGTTCTCTTTTCAGTCTAAGCTCTCAATATTACACACTGAAGCCCAGGAATGGACTTGAACAAGAGCTTGTCCTGAAGCTGAGGATGGAGCAGGAAGGACCCAGACTCAGGAAAGTCCTGCTTTCAGAACTGATAGAAACACAGGTGGAGGCTGGGCTGAGTTAGGGGGAGCCGGGGGCCTGAGTGAAACCCAGAAAGATGTTTATTCAGATGGCTGGAGCCAGAACAGGCAAAGAAAGAATCCAAATTTTAAGTAAGGGAGGAAAGTAAAAGAGCGAGGAAGGCAGACCCCAGCTGTCCTGCTGAGCACCATAACAAAACAGGGAAAATTAATCAAGATCTAGGAATATAAATAACACTTGGGAAACAGAGATATGGAGCTATGAAAAGGTGATGTGTGTCCTACAGTGAGACAGATGCCCTGCTACTCCAAAACATCCCTTAGACTTTATGACTTGCCTCCCTGTTATCCCAGGAGGTTCCTATCCCATGGAACTGCAGCAACAGTTTACTCCCCAGTAATCCCCAACAAGTTGGAGAGAACTTTTAGGGTTATTTTGTCTTGGCTGCGTAACAGCCAGCTCCACTCACCAGCCTCACATCACCCCCAAAATGGAAGTCTCTCTAGTAGGCTATGTGAACCCTCTGTCCTTTCGAAATTCCCGCCTCTCCTACTCTTTGTCTACAGATCTGCTGGATCTGCCCCCTTCCAAGGGTTGGCACCTGTTCCATGCTAATTTCTTTCTTTCTTTTTTTTTAATTTATTTATTTGGCTGTGCTGGGTCTTAGTTGCAGCATGCAGGATCTTTAGCTACAGCATGCAGGATTTTTAGTTGCAGCATGCGGGCTCTTAGTTGAGGCATGCAAGATCTACTTCCCTGACCAGGGATCAAACCCAGGCCCCCTACACTGGGAGCAGAGTCTTAACCACTGGACCATGAGGGAAGTCCCTGTCCCATGCTAATTTCTACCATAATACTGGAGAACTTCAAAGTCTATGTAGAACCCCTCCCAACATCTAAGCCCTCCATGCATTAACCAATCTTCAGGCAACCTCCCGTGCATGCCTATCAGGCACTCACCCCTATAACTACACTCTAAACTTGGCAATTGCCTGGAACCACTCTGCTTCCAATATGAATTATTCAGGCATTCCAGTTTCTGAGCACAGTCTCCCATTCTCCCAGGTTAGTTGTTCAGTTACCCCCAATGCAACAACCTACTCCTGTCTTCACTCCACTCACCTGTTCTACAAAATTCCATGGTCCAGCATAGCAATCACTTACTTGCAAACTGTCTGAAATTCCTTTGCTCGATTTCATTTCAATAGTGTGGCAAGGTTCCAACTCTGGATGATCCCTTAGTACTCACTCACAGCTACACCTAGATTCCTGAGTAGGCAGAGATAACCACACCACTGGGCTGACTGACATAACTATACATTTATGAATAATATCACTATAAATTTAAACCCCAGGCCCTCAACATTACGTAGCAATCCTCTCCCTGCTGCCATCTGACCTCTCTTTCACCTTAATAGACCTTTCAACAGCATCTGACAGCCGACAACCTCCCCATTCCTTCCACATTAAGACATCCACTCTCCTGGTTTTACTCCTCCATCTCTGGCCCCACCTTCTCTTCTTGTCACCTTTACTGGTTCATTTTCCCTTACTCATCCATTAAATGCTCCTGAGAGTTCTATTCCAAGCCATTTTCTCTCCTCACTGTCTTACTCTGGACATCTTATCCATTCCTATGACTTGAACGACCTCCTCTGGCTGCTGAGTTTCTGTCCCCCTTCCAAATGGACACCTAGGTACCAAAACCCCAACCTTTTGAATGGCATCACCAGCCAACCCAGTTGCTCAAGCCAGAAACCCAAGACTTGCTTCAGATTCCTTTCTCTCACCAAGCCTCAATGTCCCACCAGTTCTACCGACTGAAGTCCTCCTGACCGCCTACTCCTTCCATAGTCACTAGGTGTGCCTGAACCTGGGTTCCTGCAACACCCCTGCTTCTCATTGGCCCCACTCAGCGGGATGCTGTCATCCTTATCACCTCCTTAGATGGCTCTCAAGTGACCAGCTCTGGGAATACAAAGATAAATATGGGTTGAGAAGACCGCGGCCTAACGCACAGAGCAATCGCTGCACAGTATTTAAATGCTGAAGCTGCACACTTCAAGTAGTGCTTTGAGAGTGCAGATGAAGAAGTTAGTTCTGCTTTGGGAGTAATGGAGTAGGAAACAACTAGGCTATTTGGGAGGATGAGTAACACTTTGCCAGTCAGATGGGTATTCAGCAGAGAGCAGCACATGCAAAGGTACTGAGCAGTATGTGTGGGTGGTTCACAGCCCAGCCTCCAAACATGCCCTCTGGCCTACACAGCCTGCCTCAAAACACCCACCTTAATGGAGGCACCCAACTGGCTCAGAGCCCTAGAACCTGTGTCCCAGTGGTCACTCTCAGTTCTTATTCTTTGAAATAGGTCAAACAGGCTGTATCTTTATACCTGGGTCCATGGCAGATGCCTTCTAGAAGAGGCCAAGGACCTATTATACCAGTTCATCTTCTCCCAGCACTAGCCTTCCCTGCCCATAGCTTTCCTAGGACGTGCTGATCTGGGCCCACGACAAGGCAGAAACAATCGACAGACCCTTCTGCCAATGAACAGACCAATCCCAGCCCAAATAGCATCAATCCTTTGTGATTTGTGAAGAGACCCAGCTCCCGCAACCCCCCTCCTCCAAGAATAGCTCACAATCCGTCAAGAATCTCTAAAAATCCTATAAAATAAGCCTGTTGAAAAGCCTATCTTGAGCTCTCCCGAAGTCTTCCTCAGTCAATATATCCATTCTTTACTCTTCAACCCCTAACCCTGCCTAAGGAAGGGCTTTAGAAAACAATAACACAACACACAACAGCCACAGCTACAGTTTATTGAGTACCTCCTATGCACCCAGCTCTGGCTACAGATTTCCTCATTAACCCACACAACAATCCCATGAGACAGGAATCCTACCATTTTCCAAAAGAGTAATATGACATTCAAAGATTAAAAGGCTCTCAGTAATCAGTGGCAGGCCTACTCAATTCCAAAGTCTGTGCTCTCAGCTAGACACACAACAGGGCCCTACGGGAAAATTTTTTAGATGCTAGGAGTAGTTTGGGCCATATAGCTCCAAAGAAGGAGATGAGGATCAGGGGAAAGAAGCGTTCAGTGCTGGAACAATCAAACATCCTGACCTAGAAGCCCAGACTGATATGCTCAGCCAGGAGGTTGGTGGGCTACAGCTGCCTCAGAGCCAAGAAGCAATGCCTGCCTAAGGCCTTGATGGCCTGGGCAGACCAAAGCTGCAGAAGCTATGGGTGAACAGAAGGAGCTGGTGCGCAGACAGGAAAATCAGGATAGAGAAGAGTGGAGATGCTAGAACAGAACGCCCATGTGGCTCCTGAGAGATGGAAAGAGGAGCCAAACCCAGAGATGCCTTGAATTCCAAACCATGTGGTTTCCATGACGCTGAGGGGATCCATAATTCCCAGATACTCCTGTGTTCTCACAATAAAGTCCTTATTCTCTAGCTTGCTCAAAAGACTTTATGCTTCCTGGAACCAAGAAGCCTTCATTAGAGCAGGGATGAACCAGGGGTTTCATTACATTTTGTTCCTGGGATGGAGTAAGGGTCACAGCCTGGCTGGATACAGTCTTCAGAGTACTGAGCCTGAGTTCAAGACTTGCCTCCCCTTTCAAGGGGAGGTCCAGAGGTCACCTGCGCTTGTAGAGACAAGGTTGAAGCTTCAGGCCTGAGAGTTGAGCCTTGGGTCCTACCCGAGGGGGCCCAGTCTTTTGAAAGTCAAACAAGAAGAAGTGGCTGTTGGTCAGGTCCTAGGGGCAGAAAAGACCCAGTGAGCTCTAAATCCTCACACCAGCTTCTCAAACCATCTCTGTCTACGTCCCACCCCTGCTCAGAAAGCTTCCCGGGGCTCTCCCATGAGTCATGCCTTCAAGGAGCAAATGTCTGTGTCTGACTGTGACCTCCTTCCTGAACAGCATCATTACCCCCAAAGGACCACACATGTGACAAAAACAGGGACAGACTTCTTGGGGCCCTCACCTTGGAGATGACCTTGAAGCCCAGTTTGGTGACAGACCCCAGAAAGGTCCGAACATCTTCAAAGCGGCTGCTGACCTCAGCCACTTTCAGGAGACCCCTGAAAAGGATGGAAAGTTTCAGCTAAATGCACAGACACACACATATACACATATACATGCATCTGTGTCCTGGAGCTCCTACCCTGGCTTCAGCACTCGATTCGCCTCCTCTAGGAAGTCTCTGATGTTGGTTCCCATCAGTGAAAGGCAGAACACAGCCACATCTACAGATTCATCCTCTAAAGGCACCTGTGGAGAGTGAGAGTGTTGTATGAAGCACACATTATGGGGAGGAGAAAGCCGACACTGAATGCTAGGGATGGACGCAAGGATGCGGGGCAGGGAGGGCGTGCTAGAGATTAGCACATGGAGTTTGGGCCTAGAGCACGGGCCAGATACTTGGAAGGAAAGAGGGGTTTACCTGGGCCATGTCACACACAGTGACCCGGGGGTCCAGAGAGGCCAAGTCAAAGCAGTACACAGGGTTCCGGATGCTTGAAGCCAGGCGGCAGTCCCCACAGCCAAAGTCAGCCACCACCAGGGATGCAGGTCTGGGAGCGTAAGGGAAGAAGAGCTCACTGGTCTGGTCTGAGCCCTTGACTGACACACCTCGCTTCTAACAGTGCCCAAAGCCCACTCACTGCTGGCGAAGATCCCTGGCAATGCGGTCCACCGGCTGCAGTGGCCACTTCTTGACTTGGTTCTGGAAGCCACGGTGGTAGAGAAGAAAGGCCTCAGGGTCTTCCTGGAAGAGGCGCTGTGCAGCACTGCTCGGCCCTGAGTACAGCTGTTCATTGAGGTAGCGGAACCGGGCACCATCCAGGCGCTGGGCCATGCGGGCTCGCAGAGCCTCCGCCCGGGCTCCATGGCTGCCTGGAATGGGGGCAGGAGGCACCTCTGACTCCTCTGTGGCAGCTGGGGCTGGGGCCGGGGCCTGTGCTGGTGGCTGAGGCGGCCGAAACTTGTTTTTCTGTCTACGCTTGTTCTTCTGCCGGTTCCGCCACTGCTTGCGACTCAGGGTATGGGGAGGATTAGAGGAAGGGGTCTCAGGGCTTGGCCTGGTAGGACTAGAATTCCAAGGTTTGGAACCTGCATGGAGAGAGATGGGAGGGCATATTTGGGGCAAGATCCCTGAATGCAGAGGCTTAGCAAGTCTGAGACAGAGAGTGGCCTGGATGAAAGTACTTCTTATTTCCTAACCCCAAACCCAGTGGTGGCAGATAGCCCCTGTCACCTGTAGGATCAGCTGATCCCCCCTCCCTGTCCCACATACATTAATACCTGTTTGGTCAACACTGCCCAGAGGCTGGGCAGGATTTGAAGGGGCCTGTTTCTGGCATTTCCTCTTTCTTGTCTCTTCTTCAGCAGAGTCACTGCCCAGAAGAGCTCCTTCGTGGTACTTCTTCCTTTCCACTTTCTCTTCCTTGGAGTCACTGCTAGGTGGGCCCTGTTTTGGACATTTCTTCTTCCTTTTCTCCTCTACTTCAGTAGAAGCACTGGCAAACAAGGCCTTTTTTGGGCGTTTCTTCTTCCTTTCCACCACCTCCTCCTCCTCCTCAGAGTCGCTGCCAGGCAGACTAGGGGGCTGCTGGGGAAGAGATGCTGCCTCCAGGGCTCGTAATGTAGCCAAGAGCTGGTGATGCTTGGAGCCCTGGGGGAAAACAAGGGATGACAGCAAAGGCGAGGAGAATGAATGGGGCCTGGAGAATAAGAAGGAAGAGACCGGGACCTCATTCAGATGCCGGTTAGAGACATCTGGATTATTCCCAGTCAACTTAATAGCTTGTCACAAAAACTGCCAGACCTTGAAGAACTTTCAAGTCACCATCCCAACCTTTGGGAGGCTAGAGGGCAAAGAAATCACCCACCCCACTCTCTTCATCGTGCAGATAAGGCAACGGGGTTCCCCAGAAAAATGTGATAAGGCCACAAGCTACAGGACCAAGGCCAGCAACCAGCAGTTCCAACCCTCATTCTCAGGTTTCTAGCTCTAGCTAATAGCTTTTTATAAAAGGTAGGAAGGTTTCTGCAAACAAGAGTAACAGGTCACATGTGTGTGTATTAAAAGTGCTTCCAGTTGAAGTGTAGAGAAAAACTGAAACAGACAAGCTGTAGACAGAGGCCAGTGGCAGGGACTACAACAATTGGTTGAGGGGTTGAAGAGGAGGGAATAAAGCTCACAGATTCCATGTTGGAGGCTGACTTAAGGGTAGAAAGAGCCTGAGCAAGTGCAGCAGCCCTCACAGCGGCAAAGGCTTAAAGAAGGTCTATTGTCTGGGAGGCCATTCTGGGTTGAAGTCCTACTGGGCGGTCCTAGGCCAGGCACTTCTTGGAGGTTCTCAGCACTGCCTCAGCACCACATCCCTTTGAAAGGTACTACTGACAGCCCTTCATTGTCATTCACTCTTGCTCTCCAATCTTCACACAGCAGCCAATGACCTTTTGGAAACGCAAATCTGAAGAAATCATTCCCCTGCTAAAACACTCCATTGGCTTCTCTCTACCTTTAATGTATGCAAAACTTCTCATCTAGCTCTCCAGTTTCTACGGCACCCCCTCTCACCCTGTACGTTCCAACTACACATATTATTTCGTGTGTGTGACCCTAGCAGGATATGCTCTCTTACGCCAGAGTGTCTACAACTGCTTTTCCTTCCCAGAAGCCCTCTTTGCTTCACTAACTTCTATTCACCAATTCTCTCTCAGTTCCAACGTCACTTTCTTTCGGGAGTCCTGGGATCTTCAGGTGGCCGCCGGCGCCCCCCTCCCGCTGATACACACGCGGCGCACCCCAGCGCTGGGATCCAGTAGGGTCCGTTCCGAGTGCCCCTGCGGGGCCACTCACCTTGATTTGCGAGGCTGGCGTGGGCCGAGGCCGTAAGGCTACAGACCCGAGGTCCGCGACTACCGGGGCCTCCTCGGCCCACTCCGGCTCCTCGAACATGTGGCTGGGGCGGGCGAGGTCTTGGGGGCCACACGCCTCTCCACGTGCAGAGAGCGTCTCCAGGAATCCGAGCACCCGGAGCCGCCAAGCACAGGGCCGGAAACCAAAGAGTAAAAGCTAACGCGGCTAGAGTAGCCGGAGCGGCGCCGAGAACCATCGAGTTTAGACACTGCTGGGCTAGAAGGGCAAGGAAGGCGGGCTGGAGGGCTGGGGGAAGGAGGCCCGCGCCGGCCGGAGAGGGCCAGGGGCGGGGCCGGGCGGCGGGCGCGGCCGGACGGGAGTTCCCCGGAGAAGGCGCCTCCAGGCCGAGTCCCGGTGAGTGTGGGAGCACCCGTGCCCCCTCCCCAAGGCTCGAGTTCTACCAGGCGGTCACCCCTCACTCCGCCTACTCCGTTCCGAGTCGGAAACGAGGGCCACCCCCGGGAAGGACCTCCGACCGCCTCCCCCAGGTTATAGGGCGCCTAAACTGCCCCCTCCCCCAGCTCTGTTCGCGGGTCGGGTCTCCGTGCTTGCTCTCTGACATCCCTTTGGGAGATACTACCTCTTAATCACCCTCTACTTCACCCGACCCGCCTTTCCTTTGCGCCCGGGGGACACAGTCCGGGATCATCCCGCTGCCCCCCTAACTCCTTCCTAGACCTCCAGTAGCCGGGGGCGCAGCGTCCAGACGCCCACCCCAACACAAAAACACTTCTCTCCTGTAGGGGGCAAAGCTTGGGGCTCACCCCCCTTCCCTGGATCTTTCTGCAGCCCCCACGCTTCCCCAGTCTAGGGGACTCCGTGCCGGGACCCTGCCATGGACGACATTTTCACTCAGTGCCGGGAGGGCAACGCGGTTGCCGTCCGCCTGTGGCTGGACAACACGGAGAACGACCTCAACCAGGGGTGAGCTGAGAGGGCTGGTGGGTGAGAGGAAGAGCAAAGACATGCTCCTCTCTGCGATGTGGGGTGCTCACAGCTGGTGCGGGCTGCTGACTTTCCCGTCCCGTGTGATGAGGACTAAGTACAGCCTGTCAGGGGCAGAGGGTCCTCACACAGGAAGCTGTTGTTTGAGCTGAATCTTGACTGAATAAGAATTTCACAGGCAGAGGTTGCAGAGACCTTGTCTAGCCTCAGTGAACTGCATGGGCAAAAGCTGGGGGGCAAGACACCCAGCAGAGTGCCTGAAAACTGTCCCGAGTTACATATGGCTAGAGGATAGAACACCTCTGTGGGCTTCTGTGAGCTGAAACACTGGGTACAAGTGGAGAACAACAGGAGATAAGATTGGAAAGGTCTGCAAGGGTCAGCCAGATCATGCGAGAATATGTAGGCTATAATAATGTATTCCAAGAGCAAGTATTTAAAGTGTGTAATGATATGATGAGATTGCCCATTTGTTAAGTGTCATCTTGGATGCTTTGTGAAGAGCAGGTGGTGATATGAAGAGAGGCAACTGCCTGGTCCATCCCAGAAGTGGTGATGGCTTGGACTAGAATTGGGGCAGGTAAAAAAGAAAAAAGGTGATCAAATTCCTGAAATCTTTAGAATAAAGAATTGGTGAGACTTCATGTGGAAGTGAGAAAGGTCAAATATGATGACCAGAGTTCTGGCTTGGGCACTTGGGTAGATGGTGGTTCCCTTTATTGAGATGGACAAGACTAAAGGGTGATGAGTTCCACTTTGGACATGTTAAAGTGACAATACAGTGAAGTGGAAACGTTGAGTAGGCTGTTGGATTTCAGGAGAGAGATCTGACTTGGAGACAGGTATTTGGGAGATATTAGCATGTACATGGCACCTGAAGAGGTGGGTGTGAAACAGAGGGGATGAGAAACCTACAAGACCAAAAAGGAGCAACTATTGAAGCAGAAACAGGAAAATATGCCAGTAAGGCTTAGAGAAGTGAATCTTTCAACGAAAGGGGAGTGGTCAACAGTACTGTAGGCTGCTGAGAGATCAAAGAACTTGAGCACTTTAAAGTAACCACTGACTTTACAATTAATTATATATGTGATTATCTTGGTGAGGGCTATTTCAGAGGAAAACAGGTGAAGAAACCAGACTATACTGAACACCTCCTGTGCTGGGTGCTAGAGATCCAGAATCAGACATAATGCTTGCCTTCAGGGCACCGGCCTTGTGGCAAGTTGAATGGGAGGTAGAGAAAGTGAATGTAGACAAATTCTTTAAGGTTGGCTGAGACAGGAGGACAAGAAAAGCAGTAGTGATGTTGACTCAGGATGGTGGATTTTAATTTTAAAATTTTATTTTTTAAGGTTGGGAAAATTTAGTTTTTAGGTTTGAGAGGTAAGGATCATCTGTCACCTTCATCCAGGCTTTATGGGTTCCCACGAGGATCTACACTATTTCTCCATAATTCGCAGTCACTCAACATTTTTCATATAATTCTTCAAAGGGTGCTCTGATGAAGACAGCGAGCACAGTTACTATATTGTTGGTGGGGTTACAAAGGGTTAGGTGATGTTGTCCAGTGATCCTGGCATCTAGGAAGACTTAGCTGCCAAAAGGTGAAGGGGTGGCATTAGTGAAATTGGTGCTGGTTTGAGTGGATACGCTTTGGGGGCCCAATTGGCTATATGCTGGATATAAAGTGAGGGTGAATTTCCTGCTGGCCTCTTAGGGATTAAAGTTCAGGCTCTGAGGTGGGCAGCCTGACAGTGGGCAGAACCCTTGTGCCCATAGTTTTGCTCTCAGGCTCTGGCCTGCTCTGGGGCTACAGACTGTCAGAGGCTGATAAGCTGGGGCACAAATTAGAGTCAGGATGCAAAACTGACTGATAAGCAGGGGGTGGTGATTGCTTTAGGAAGAGGGAGGGGAATACCCACCTCCCAGGAAAGCTTTTGCCTATCATTGTGAGCAGATGAGGGCAGCTGTGGAGGGAAGTAAATTAAAGGCCACGCCCACCACCCACATTGGCTGTGGAAACATCTGGGTGGCCTACAGTGGCCGTACCCCTGATCCACTCCAGGCCCCGCCTAGAGCCCCCACACGGGAAGTGACCGCAGCACTAAGGCATCCGGAGGCTGCCGGCCCAGACCACGGGCCACCCCCCTGCTCCGCCCCTTGGATCTGCAGCCCGGGACTGGAGGGAATTTCCTTTTATGGCCCCAGGCTGTCAGACAGGCCTAGCTTCCACCCAATTATTTTTTTTGTTTTTGGTTTTTTGTACATTTCTTTTACTTTATAAAATACAAGTTCCTGGGAAAAGGAAAAAGTCAGGTACAGCTTTCTTTCTAAAGAAGCCATTCTCATTTTCTTCTCTGTGCCCAGGAGTGCTTGAGTAGAGGAATCCTGTCTTATGTGTTGGTATCTGCCTCAACATGAATGACTTATCAAAAGCATTTCTCCTTTTCATTATAAACCCTTCCAAACCATCTTTTAATTCCATTCCCTTTTTAGATCTTAATTTCAGTATCAGAACCAATCAGTAAGCTTGCTCCCTCTCCCATGAGCTGCAGCTTTCCATCTCAAAGCTACCACTCCTTCCCATTAACATACACTGAACAGCTGCTGTCAGTCCTTTCTCTCAAGCTTACAGTCTAATAGACAAGGCAGCCCACTAACAGATTTTTACAATCCAGGGTAGTAGGGGGATGTACAAGACATGGTGGAAAACAGAAAGAACCAACAGAAGTTGCAAAAGGGGTGCAGAGGAAACCAGATGAAGAATGTCAGCATTTAATGAGATAGGGCATGCCAGGGAAGAAAGGCTAGTGGGAGATGGTGATGAAGACAGTGAATCATATGGATTTGTTGGGATTTCAGGTGGTGGTTGGTTGGGTTTGAAGCTCAGGGGAAGGTCTCAATTGGACAGCTTTGGGAGTTGCTGGCATGAATGAGAATCAAAGTCCTAGAGGTAAGGCTTCCCAGGGAGAGTATGCAGAGTGGTGATCAGATTTTCTTGTATCAAAGCCTTTGCCCCCATCCCAGCTCCAGATCACTGACCATTATCCCTTCCTCAAAGGGACGATCATGGCTTCTCCCCCTTGCACTGGGCCTGCCGAGAAGGCCGATCTGCTGTGGTTGAGATGCTGATCATGCGGGGGGCAAGAATCAACGTGATGAACCGTGGGGATGACACCCCCCTGCACCTGGCAGCCAGTCATGGGCACCGTGATATTGTACAGAAGGTATGTATGAACCTCTGCCTCTGTCATTTACTTGACATACATACCTGGAAGTCAGTCACAGACACTACAACATACTGTAGAAAGTGCACGTACTTTTCTCCCTCCTTGCATGCCTCAACACACACCTCTCATTTGGGACTGACTGTACCTTCTGCCTCTTTCTGTTTGGACATGGGGACCAGCTGCTGCAGTACAAAGCTGACATCAATGCAGTGAATGAGCATGGGAACGTGCCCCTGCACTATGCCTGTTTTTGGGGCCAAGATCAGGTGGCGGAGGTGAGTACTCAGGCTCTGAGCACTGGGATGGGTGGGAAGCAAAGTCTGAGCTTGAGTGGGAGATTCTGGAACCCTCAACCCATCCTATGAGTACTCCCAGTGTGTGACATTCACAGGGTTTGTACTGCATCTGCATTCATAGTTGATTGTGTCTGCCTTATCACAGCCACCTTTTAATTCCAGGACCTCGTGGCCAATGGGGCCCTTGTTAGCATCTGTAACAAGTATGGAGAGATGCCTGTGGACAAAGCCAAGGCACCCCTGAGAGAACTTCTCCGAGGTCTGTCCCCACCCACCGTTCGTCCGTTCTTGTCTTGTCCCAGCCTATCTCCTCCCACCACGCAACAGCTGAGGCCAAGACTGTTGTCTTTCTTCCCTAGAACGGGCAGAGAAGATGGGCCAGAATCTGAACCGTATTCCATACAAGGACACATTCTGGAAGGGGACTACCCGCACTCGGCCCCGTGAGTCAGTTGTGAGGGGAGGGGTGGTGACAGGATAATCCTGGGCTCCTAGGCCTGGGTTAGAGGGAAGCTGGGTACCTGACCTGCCCACACTCTCAGGAAACGGGACTCTGAACAAACACTCCGGCATTGACTTCAAACAGCTCAACTTCCTGGCGAAGCTCAACGAGAATCACTCTGGAGAGGTGACCCCTGCCCTTCATGTCCCCCCACCCCCACCCCGTTCCTATTACCTGCTCTGCACCTGTTTTAAGTTTTTCCTCCAGTTAGTAGGCAAGAAAGCAGTGCCCTTAGTTAAAGCCTTCTAACCCTTATCTGTCCCTCAGCTATGGAAGGGCCGCTGGCAGGGGAATGACATCGTCGTGAAGATGCTGAAGGTTCGAGACTGGAGTACAAGGAAGAGTAGGGACTTCAATGAGGAGTGTCCCCGGCTCAGGTGGGGCAAAGCCTAAACTAGAGGCCTTGGTTCCAAGGAATGCTGCCCAGCACCCAGAGGGAGATCTTTTATGCCAGGTCTCAGCCAGGGACATTCTCTTCCTCTTCCAGGATTTTCTCACACCCGAATGTGCTCCCAGTGCTAGGTGCCTGTCAGTCTCCACCTGCTCCTCACCCCACGCTCATCACACACTGGATGCCATATGGATCCCTGTACAACGTGCTACACGAAGGCACCAGTGAGTAGGGGATGCCAAATCTCATTGTGGCGGGGGGAGGGGAGAGACGCATGAGCCTCTCCAAACTATTTAACTCGTCTCCTCCTAGATTTCGTTGTGGACCAGAGCCAGGCTGTGAAGTTTGCATTAGACATGGCAAGGGGCATGGCCTTCCTACACACACTAGAGCCTCTCATCCCACGACATGCACTCAACAGTCGTAGTGTAATGGTGAGGTTACAACTTCACTCCTAGCCCAGACCCCAGAAGCCCTTTCCTTGTTTAGAATAAGACTTACCTCCTTCCACACAACTGTCTTCTTCCTCAGATTGATGAGGACATGACTGCTCGAATCAGTATGGCCGACGTCAAGTTCTCCTTCCAGTGCCCTGGGCGCATGTATGCACCTGCCTGGGTGGCCCCTGAAGGTGAGTGAGGGTATTATGTTGGGAGGCAGAGGAGGGGCAGCTCAGTAGTAATGGAAGGGAGCAGAGACAGGATAGGCAGCTGGAAAGATAAGTCCTGTCCCTCCAGCTCTGCAAAAGAAGCCTGAAGACACAAACAGACGCTCAGCAGATATGTGGAGTTTTGCGGTGCTTCTGTGGGAACTAGTGACACGGGAGGTACCCTTTGCTGACCTCTCCAACATGGAAATCGGAATGAAGGTGAGAGCATAACTGAATATACTTGTGTTGGAGGAGTGGTGGTGGTAGTGACAATAATTGTAGTGGGGCTGGGCTCTTCCCACATTTGCTCAAATATCCTGTCCTGAGAGCTAGAAGCCTCTCCCCACGTAAGACTCGAATTCTGAGACCCACCGTGTTTTTCCTTGTGTTTGTAGGTGGCACTGGAAGGCCTTCGGCCTACCATCCCGCCAGGCATTTCCCCACATGTATGTAAACTCATGAAGATCTGCATGAATGAAGACCCTGCTAAGCGGCCCAAGTTTGACATGATTGTACCTATCCTGGAGAAGATGCAGGACAAGTAGGGCTGGACAGTCCTTGTCTAAACTCGAGGTGTCAGGACACGGTTAGGGGAGTGCACCTCCCCAAAGCAGCAGGCCTCTGGCTGCCTCCCCTGCCTCTAGTCATGGTACTACCCCAGCCAGGGGGCCCATCCCCTGCCCCCATCCCTACACTGTGGCCCCAAAAGGGAATGGGCTCAAAGCTTTGTCACTTGCCACATGGTGTCTCCCAGCATGGGAGGGATCAGCCCTGCCTGTCACAATAAAGTTTATTATGAAAACAGGCTGGTGTGGGGACAAGGGGACAGACAAGTACATTTAGACTGGGTGGCTCAGGTGAAGTAGTGCGGCTTCTTCACATTGATGCCATACTCGCTGAGGGCAGGGGTCAAGTCCTCCATGGTTAGAGTGTACTTGCGGTCCTGAGGGAAGAGGGAAGAGCACCAGCTGAACACAGGAATTCCAGATTTCAATCCCAGGTGGGTGACCCTGAGTAGGTCTTTCACCTCCCCTAAAGGCCGTTTCCCTCAAAAAGATTTCAGGATAATTTAAGCCTCTGCTGCTGTAGGAGGTAATTACTGATTCAATGAGCCTCCCCTCACACCTTGCTCTTGCTTCGGGAGCTGCCAGAGGCTGTGCCCTTCATTTTGCAGTGCTGTAGGGCATCGTTGGCAATATCTGAGATGAATTTCTGGGCAGCTAGGGAGATGAGCCGAATTCTAGAGAGAAAAAAATGGTATGAGAAGGAGACAGACATCAAACTCCACACAAGCACCCAAGGCTCTAACTTGCCCAGAGTTTACTCACATGCGTGGGTCCGAGGCCTCAAAGCCAGCACGGTTCAGGTAGTAACCAGTCACTGCATCGGGGATCTGAGAAATCAATTAGACGACTGTCAGTGTTAGCCCTGCGTACTGCAGCGCTGAGTGGGAGGGTAAGGGAAATAGAGGGCAGGCCTGGCTATCAGGAAACTCCCAGTTTGGGTGGGCAGAAGGGATAAATCACAAGAGCTGGTAGGGGGGTAAACAAAGAGGACGCTGCAAATCCAGGTGGTGTGGCAGAATCTGGCATGACAGCGGACCAGTTCAGGCGGGAAGCCCACCGTAGGCGTGTAATCCTCCAGCTGCATCAGGAAGTCCACCAGAGGCGTGCTGGACACCACCGGCTTCACGTCTCCGTTGGCTGCGCTCGGCAGCACGTAAACCCCGTTAGACATGGCCCCCTCCGGGGGCGCTGCGCCGCCCGCCGTCACCGGAGCTGGAGGAGAACCAGGAAACTGAGACATGGTGGTGGGAGGCGCGGGGGCCCAGTGAGGTCTGCCTTAACCCTCTGCCCTCACCCGCCGCTGGGCCCAGCCCGAGGCGTGGCCCTCGCCCTCACCCGTCCCGGCCCTCACCCGCCCCGCGCCGCTCGGCCGGCTCCCCGGCCCGCGCCGCCACGGCTCCCGTGCCCCCTGCCGCGGCTCCAGTCCCAGGCCCCCCAGCTGTCCCCGCGGGGCTGGCCTTGTTCTCCGCAGCGGTGCCGGCGGGCAGCGCGGCGGGGGCCGAGACCGCGGGCGCCGGGCCCGGAGCCGAGGCGGCGGAGGCCGGCGCCGCCTCGGGGTCCGCGCCGGAGCCGCTGCAGCTCATCAGGCCGGTGGGAGAGGCGGCGAACAGAGCCGCTTCCGCTTCCGTTCACGTTACGCGCACTCCAGGGGTGACGTCACACGCCTCGAGACTCGCCCCGCCCACGCCACGTTGGCTCCTCCCTTAGGCCGCCCTCCTCTTCTCTCCGCCCATCAGGCGGCTAGTTGACAAAGGCCGATGGGCGGAGATCAAGTCTTGGAGAACCGCCTAGCGCGGACATTTCGCCTCACACCCCGCAGATCTCCCGAGCGGATTCGCTGGGGTCAGAACCCTTGAATGTCAAGAAGTCTCTTCTGTGGGTCTGGGGCACCTCAACCAGCCTGACATCTAGAGACCTTCTTTGGGGCTCACCGCCCCGACACCTCTCGACCATTGGTTGCCTGCCAATCTGCATTCTTTCTAGTCCCCTTATTCAGCCTTTTAAGGGTTTGTAGTGGAGTTGGATAGCCTCTCTCCCCGCCAGCTACCCAAAGAAGTGAGGGCAACAGGAGAGCTCACACAGTGCTGCTGCAGATCGGGAGAGAGGTACAGTCCACCCTTGGTCTAGACGGCAAGAGGTGGGCAGGACTGGTTCCAGCACCGCCCCCCCCCCACCCCCCATGGATACCAAAATTCGTGGTTGCTCAAGTCCCTTATATGAAATTGCATAGTATTTGAACTGTATACTTTAAATCATTTCTAGATTAGTTATGATATCTAATACAGTGTAAATGCTATGTAAATAGTTGCTCATGGGTGGTAAATTCAAGTTTTGCTTTTTATAACCTTCTGGAATTTTTTTTTTAATATCTTCAATTCATGATTGGTTGAATCTGTGGATGTGGTACCTGAGGATACAGAGGGATGGTTGTCGTTCACCCTGAATAAACAACATATGCAAAATCACAGCTAGTGAAAGAGTGACGTTTTCAATGAAACATTTATTTAATTCCTATTTGCCAGTCTTGAACTAGGGTCTGCGAATACAAGGTTAAGTAGGAAAAGATTCTAGTCCTCTAGGCACTAATGGTCTTGGAAAGCGAGGCAAACAGTTAAACTGGCCATTTCAACAATATATGGGGATTAAAATACTGGAGGTAGACACAGAATGTGCAATGCGAGGGAGGAAGGGAAATAACAGCTGCTGCCTACATCTGCATCAGGTATTCTATTAACTTCCATTTAATGATTCCCTGAATATTAGAGGCAGCTATCAATATCCTCACTTAACAGATGAGGAAAAAGCCTCAGAGAGTTGAACTTACTTGCCCAAGGCTCTCTCCTAGTCTGTATCAGAACCAAGAATCAAACAGGTTTGTTTTCAAGAATCTAGGATTTTTCTGTCATACCCAAATCAACTAGCTTAAGGGAGCCAGAAGGTTCACAAGAGAAGGTGACTTCTGAGCTGAGTCTTGAAAGAATTATGGAAATCAACCAGGCAGAGGGAGCCAGAGGTAATGTTAGGACACAGACTATCTTGAGCAAAAGTGAAAGTGTGTGGGGGGAGGGCAGGAAAGGATAAATACTTTGTTACTCAGGAACAAATGGCAAGTAAGGAGTTAGGTGTTTAAGTCGTGATTAAAAAGCCTGAACTATATCCAGTAATCACTGAAGCTTCTTAAGCAAGTAAATGACCTCGCAGGATTTGCATCGTCCTCTGGTCAATGGTTTAGGAAAGGGCGGGAAGTAAGGACACTTCTCGCAAGGGCCTCCTCAGTTCAGAGGAGAGGGAATAGGGCTCAAAGCGAATGCAGTAGCAGTAGAGTTGGAGAGAAGTAGATGCGTTCTAAATGTATTTAGGAAATATAATGGGCAGGACTTGTGGATTGACAAAGATGTATTTAAGAGGTAAAGTCAGTAGCACTTGTTGACTGAAGGTGATGACGGGAGGAGGTGAGGGAAATGGGAGTCAAGGATGATGCTTTAGATTTCTGGCCTGGTTGAAAGAAGTACAGTATCATTTACAAAGAAGACACAAAGGAGAACAGTTTTGGATTGGGAAGAAGGGAGATGAAAAATTGAGTATCACGCATCTTGCTTTTGAGGTATCAATCACTGTTGGATAGAAAGTGATTTAGTGAGATGGTGATGGCTGTGAAGGCAGTGATTGATTTGTTCCAGGGGACAATAAGTAGAGTGAGAAGGGCAAAAGACTAAGGGTGGAGCAATGAAATACAACAACATTCAATGAGGAAGCAGAGAAAGAGAAGGAGGAAAGAGGGAATGAAGGAGGAAGAGGGAGTGGTCAGAGAAGGAGAAGTTAAGCCCTGGAAACTAAGGAAGGAGAGGCAGTAGGCTACTGTGACAGCCCACAAAACAAAGATTGGGAAGTGTGCACGGATGAAGCAGCAGGGAGGCCTTCATTTCTCAATGTTTCTCAGGGGAGGAAAGAGTGAAAAAGTTAGAGCAGAAGTCTCATGGCAATGAATTGAGGAGTGAAGATGAAGTGAAATAGTGTACTGCACAGTCAGTGTAGACAACCCTTTGGAAAAGCCTGGGTGAAAAGAAAAAGAAGAAATGGGGGGCAGGGGGTGGTGTGCAGGGGAGGCTCCCAAACAGTGCTGGTTATAGCATCTGTGGAGGAACACCAGGGCAGGGGTAGAGGGACCTGAGTATGGTGGAGCAGCTAGGGTTGGGAGTCAAGTCAAGCTCACAGCATTTCTGGGTTAGGGAGAGAAGCTGTCTGCGGCAGTCAACAGTTGAGTGTTCAGCAGGGCTTCCAGCAGTGCAGAATCAGGGATTGAGCCACCAGCTGTGGGGCAGGGGACAGGGGATGGGCCCGCTCTTCTAGTAGGAAAGGGTCAAGGGTTAATTAGTGTCTTCAGCAGAGCTGGGAAGTTGGGTGTTCCCCAGCCTGTCACAGGATCCCAGCCAGGGCCAGAGCAGAAACCTTGACCCTCCACCTCTTCATTCAGACAGGACTCATGGCAGCCACGGGTTACCTAGGGAGAAGGTGGGCATCAGATCTGGGTCTGCTGATGCTAACAGACTGCAGCACCGCACCCTGTATTCACATTCCAGAGGCTATCCCACCCCATCAGAGTCACCCTCAAGCTCATCTTAGCACTTGACATACTCTTATGAAAATGGCCACACTCCCTCCCTTTCCCACTTACATCAAAGAGTCCTGCCCCACGCTGCTGGTAGAGCCGTGGATTGAGAAAACCAAGAACAGAGAGGCCTCTGAGGATTCTGTGTTCATTTATCAGGGATAGGAGTCCCCCAAACACTGGAGTAGAGGCCTGCAAGGGTGAGGGTACAGGTAGAGGTTAGAGGTTCAGAGTGATTGGACTTTTGGGGAGGGATGGATCAGAGGTCTAGAAGTCAGGGTTTATGGGTGCAAGCTCTTGGGGTGGAAGGTGAGGGTATTCCCTGGGTGGGAGTCTGGAGCCAGGCTGATTCTCACCGAAGTGCCGGACACCCACGGAATGGGCACGTGGTTGCTGACCACCCAGTAGCCGTCAGAGAGTGCAGCCACGTCTGGGTAGGCACGGCCACTGGCATTGAAGTAACTGGACGGTGGCAAGTGGGGACTGGAGCTCAAGTACCGGGCTACTGCTTCCTCCTGAAAGGCATTGTTTTTTATTTTTATTTTATTTATTTATTTTTTTGTGAAAGGCATTGTTGAGTATCATCTGCTGAACTGAGGATCCCACCCATCCCCCCTCCATCCACACAAACACACACGTACCTGGTATGAAGGCTGTGGGAACACATTGCTAAAGCCACCACCACTGATATAGTCCACAACCTCATCTGTGACTCGGAAAGGATTCTGGAAAGATGTGCCTCCCACCGTGGTGACATAGGGGCTGAGGGTAGAAGACAGCACTCAGATTGTGGGGTCGTAAAGGCACCTCTAAAACGCATGGGGATGGGTGAGTATGGCCTGGGTCTTGCTGGAGGGGCTGAGAAATCACTCTAGTGTAGTATGTACATGGGGATGGCTGAGAGGTTTTGGGCTCAAGGCGTGGCCTGAGGTGACTGCACACTTTTTCCTGCAGAACACCCACCAAATCTCCCACTAAAATGGCTGGGGACTGAGGAAGCAAACCACTGGGAGCTATGTTCTACTCAGGAAACTTGGGGCCTGGGACCTACAGGAAGAAGAGGGGGTGCAAGGATCAGAGCAGGTAAAGCTGAGGGTTGAGCCACAGGAGCACCTGGTGCAATCAAGGCAAAGGTTCCAGGTCATGAGGTCACAAATGAAAGGTTGGTGGTCACGGGTTAGAGGTGGGCTGGGATGCTTACCTGGAGGCAGGGAAGCTGGGACGAAACCGGTGTCTTCCTGAGACAGACCAACACCCCGCCCCACTGTCACCTGGAAGAGAGACCAAGTTTTACACTCAGTTTAACTGGTCAGAGCTTGGAATGTGGGTTCAGATGTCAGAAAGGAAATTCAAGTGTTAAGTCATTAATGCAAGAGGTCAGGGTTGAGGTCAGGTCAGTGGTCCCTGTTGAGTTCAGATTATGAGTTAGAGATCAGGTCCAGGAGTCACTGTGGTGTTAAAGTTCTCATGTTGGGTGCGAGTGGGTGGGGGAGGGGGTCTAAGTATAGAGTAGGAGGTCACCTGAGGCAAAGAGCAGGGTAAGACCCCGAGCAGCAGCTTTCATGAGCTCAGTGTTGACCCGCTGGATGTAGGCGCTGCTGAGGGAGTCCTCGTCATCTCCGTAGCTCACAGTGTGCACATGTGGCAAGGCTGACTCATTACTGAGCAGCAGGAGCCACTGCAGGAAGGGCTCCTGTGATTCATGCCGGCCTGGATTTTTTTGGAGAAGAGGGCACAAGAGCAGTCATTTGGGAGGTTGTCAGGATCTCCCGCTAGCTCATGGGATTACCTTGGGGGAGCAAAGATCACCATTCACCCCAACCTCTATCCCCATCAGCCAGTCCCCTTGGCAGTACCAGGGCTACTGTAGACCCAGGTGGAGATGTTGGCACCAGCACTCATCAGGTACTCCACATCTAGGCTGGCCTCGATCCCGGCCCGGCCCCGGCCCTGCTGTCCAACCACACGGGCTACTGATGCCAGGTGTGCAAAGTTCCCACCGAAGAGATGCATGAACTCAGCCAGGTCTGAGTCATGGAAATACTGCTCCAGGAACTATGGAGGGAGTCAGAGCAGATATCATGGGTCAGAGGACACAGCCCTAAGGGTCAGGTCAGGGGATACTGTCCCAGATCCCAGGATTGGGGATGAGAGCCCAGGGGTTAGAGTCAGAGTCAGCCCCAGGCGGGTCAGGCACCTTGGGGAGGCTGTGAGGACCCTGAGGCTCTCTGCATGGCTCACCTGGGCACAGGCTTGACTGTTGTTGGTTGTGCCAGAGCCCACATCTTGTGCCGTCAAGTTGTAACGCTCACGGATCACAGATGGGGTCACCCCCAGGTGCAGGCCAACCGTCCCTGGCGCCTGTGGCTTGGAGCGCTGCCTCAGGGTTGATGTGGGGGGAAAGCGGTGCAGCCCCCCCACTGTGGGGAGGAGTCAGGCTTGAGGAAGACATCCCTTAGACGCCACCCCCCATTTTACCACGGACCCCACTCCCCACACCTACCCCCATGGCATCTAAATTTCTCCAGTCTCTGGCTCCAACTAGCCCAACCCCCACCAACCCCACTGGGTGTTACCAAAATCCACATGGGAGGCCAAGGCCTTTGGGAGCCTGTAGGGACGTGGGGACCTTACAACATGGGTGTCTGCAGGTCCCCCCATATAGCGATGAAACTCAGCCCCAGAGAGCAGCAGCTCTGCTTGTCTGGAAGTCAGAGATCAGAGAACAGAGGTCAGAAAGCACGGAACAAAGCAGAGGAGGCTGCCTGAGCATCCCTGGGCAGTTAGTCATTGTCTCCCCACGCATTTTCACCCACAGCCCCTTGCAAGCTCTCAGCTCTCTCCTACTGGAGTGACGAATCTCCCTGATGGGATGATTGGTACTCTCCATGAGGCAGTTATTCCCTCTTACCGGACGCTAAGCCAGCAAGTCAGAAAGTCCTGCGTGGTCACTGAGTGGCAGTTCCGGGCTCCAGCCGCCAAAAGCCATTTTTGGACCGTGTGGCGGGTCAGCGGTGATGGCTGGACCAGTTCAGCCACTTCCTCTAGGGTCAGGTACTTTCCTGCAGGGATTCAACAGAGACTCTTGCCTTCATTCATTGCTTTTCCAAGTTGCCCTTTTTGGACCTTAACCAGGAGTCACTGGAGCTTAACATGATGGGGAGTCACTGCTGTCCTCCGGGAATCATGTACACACCTCCTCGGTGAACCTTAAGACTGCTTCCCTCACACCCTCACCTTTCCTTCCCCACCACGAGGGGCTGCCAGCAGGGGATGCACACAACCTAGCCTGACCATTGGAACAAAACATGGACACTTTTGGAGCAGAGTGGGGAGTGGAGTAGGGATGGAGTGGAGGGGAAGAGACTGCAGGCCAGTGAGGGGGCTGGGCAGCAGTCTAGGCGAGAGAGTAATCAACTGAGCTGGTGTCAACAAGGAACGGTGAGAGGGTGGACTATTTCAGAGCTGGAACTGGCGGCCTTAGTGTCTGAATGGAGGAGTAAATAAGAGTGAATTTAGTGGTGAGGGGGTGAAATTTAAGGTAATAAGCACTTATACGCGTATTAGATACTACTTCCCCATTTGTCTGGTAGCTGGTAAATAGTAGAGTCAGAATTTGAATCCAGATCTGATCACCAAGCTTGTGCTCTTAACCATACCCACTTCAGTTTTTTAGCCTGATGAACGGAGGTAGAAAGTTTTGGAGGAACGAATGTGAGTTAGTTTTGGACAGCCTAGTTTCAATTCACTTTTTTATTCAGAAACTCTTTAGTGAAGGTCACTGTCATTCCTAGACACCCCCCCCACCCCGCAATAGGCCCCCAGAGCACGCCCCTGACATGACCTGCACCGTCGCGTGCTCAGCCCAGTCCTGTGTCCCTCCATTGCATCCCACATCCCTCCCCCAGTCCCGCCAGGCACCATAGCGAGGAGAGCCGGGATCCGACACAGCCTGCACCAGCTCTGACAATCTCTCCAGGTTCTGCTGCCTCAGGGCAAACGTGAGACTCAGCTCTTCCTCAGGGTCCGCACGGCCAAGGGGCACCCAGCCTGGGGGCAGCCTGCAGGGTCAGGGATCAGGAACGTGGCCTTCGTTAGAGGGGGGATGGGAAGGTTCAGCATTAGATCTAGACCTTGGGAAGGATTCCAGAAGCGGATATGGATCACAGGAAGTGGATGACTGGGACCGAGCCTGGGAACCTGGGAATAAGGCTATGGAGTGGGTACAGGGAGCCGGTAAGGGGGTGCGGGAGGCTAGAACCAGGATAATGGGTACAGGACAGGCCCTGAGGAGCGGGCAGTCAGTGCTAAGTCAACTCACGTCCGCTGCTGGTCGGGCTCCGGGCTGTAACTGCATTTGCCGGCGACAAAGAGGGCAAGGAGCCCTAGGAGGCTGCAGGGGCAGCACATGGGTTTCAGCAGGAGCTGGACTGTCATTGTGTTCCCACCCTCCAACATATACTCTCTCCAACGTGATTCCCTTCTCCCAGGGCCCCCTAGTTTCTCACCAGGATCGGGGTCTCATTCTGCCTTTCTGCAGATCCGCTGTCATGTGACAGATCACATGAGCCCTATCGTCCACCACCACCCGTCTCTGCCTAGAAACGAGTGACGGTACTGGCTCCTCCCTTGAATGGGTGGTCCTGAATGCTGTGGAGGCTGCCACTTGGATTCTCCTTCTGTGGACTGCCTGGGACTCCCCACCTGCTGCAAGAATCCAGGACTCATCAGTGTAGGGGTGCTTAAGAAAGGGGCTCTGGAGGCCCACAGACCCACACACCCAGGTTCTTACTAGCTGTATGATATCAGAAAGTCACTTAACTTCTTGGAGCCTAGGTTTCTTCATGTAGAATATGAAGACTGTTAAGTTAAAAGTGCTCTGCCTTGGAGGGTTGCAGTGCATTTTACAGAGATAAAGCAGGCAAATCCCTCAGCAGAGAGCCTCACAAAAGGCCTAACAAATGTGAGCTCTTATTACATGTGAATATATAGTGACCCCATGAAAAACAAATAAACCACTGGCTGTTCTTGTATCCACCCCTACCTCCTTGAAGACCCTCAGGCCTAGAGCTGGTCCTCTCCAAGATCTCTCCCCATCCAGCCAATCGCTCTCTAGGTCACTGCCACAAGCAAGCCCCTGCTGTCTGCTGTCTCCTGGCCTCCTGCCCATGGTAGAGGGAAAGGTCGACTGCAGAGAGATGTGATAGCTTCAGGCTACGCTCGTGCTCCCTGTGCCATCCCAACCCACCCTCACCCTAGATGCCCCTATGTGCCTCCTGAGGTGTCCACAGTGTGCCAGGTGCCTTCCCATCATCCCCCCATCCCTATGGCCCCCACAGAACAGAGCCGGACACTGGATACAAACTGCAGTTTATTAAGGCTCCAGAGTGAGAATTGGCACTTGATTCTGGGCAGGGGCAGGGGTGTCAGTGAAACCCAAAGGAGCTGGGCCCAAACAAGTTGGAGGGACTGTCCCCTTCCCCCCTACCCCCCAATAAATAAAGTCTCAGCTCCATCTCAGGGTGCTGGCACAGGGCAAGAAGCCCTCATTGAGGAGAACCCAGGGCTGCGGCCTCCTTCATCATCTTTCTCCCCACACTGGGCCTGGCCACAGGTCAGTGCCCCACAGGGCCTCGTGGTGCTGGTGCTCTGACAGGGCCCCGGGTAAACGTGAGACCTGTCCCCACTGGAGGACTCTGGGGTGGGGAGCTGGCCTCCCCCGTGGCCAATCATGGTCCGAGGCTGCCCAGGGCAGGCTCAGATGGGGCCTGCATTGGGGACACTGTGCGCATCCCAGGTCGGGGCCCAGCCTGGGCCCCAGCTAGATGTGCAGCTCTGTGTCATCGGGTGGCTCCAGGCCGGACTCTGCACTCAGTGCTGAGGCTGAGGGGCCCTGGGCCACCCCAAATGGTGAGACAACGGGTGAGCGAGCAGCCAGAGGAGACAGTGAGGGTGAGAAGCTGGGGGACATGGCAGCTGAGGACAGGGAACCTTCATGGCTGATGGGGGAGCGGTGAGAGGCCGGTGGGAAGATGGCCCGGGTTGCAGCCGTGCTGGCTGGCTTGGGGGGCACAGACTTGGCTCCAGGGTGGGCCACGGCCGTGATGAGGGGCGGTGGGTCAATACGGGGAGCCGGGGGACATGGCCGAGCCTCATCCTTGAGCCGGGCGATCTCTGTGAAGACGCTGGCCAGCGGCTGGAACTGAGGGCACCAGCTCAGCAGGTAGTCCCAGTTATAGCTGCCACGGAGCTCCTCCTCACCAGCCACGATGGCTGTCAGCGCTCCTGCCACGCATGGCTTGCCATCTGCTGGAAAGCCATAGTCCCCAGTGGGTGCAGGGCTTAGGCCACAGCCCCCCAGGAAGGCTGTGGCAGTGGCTGGGGGCCCCTCTTCTCGGTACAGAGTGGCTCCTGCACCCGGCAGCAGCAGCCCTGCCTTGCGGCCCTTATACCAGGTGTCGGGAGCAGGTGGCTCGCAGGATGTATCACTCAGTCCGTCTGCATCCTGCTGGATGCCGGAGTCAGGGCCACGGGCAGCCAGGGAGGAAGCCACACTGGCCACGCGGGGGAACTCATTGATCATGCGGATCTCGTCATCCTCTGCAGCCTCCGCTGAACCTCGGCCACTCGAGTGTGAAGGGTCCAAGGAGCCACCACGGGGGTAGGGTCCTCCAGCTCCGGGTCCCCCATAGCTGGGGAGAGTCTGGTGATACAGGTGCTCTGAGGGCGGTGGGCTGGGTGGCTCTCGGCCCAGCTTCTGTAGAGAGCCGCTGGCCAGGGGTGCTGCCTGTGACATCGGGCCAGGTGCCGCCTCGGCCTTGCGGCTCCGGGCCCGCACCAGCCCTAAGACCAGGGCTGCCAGTGCAAGCACCACCACGACTCCCAGGGAGGCCGCCACAGCCCCCACCAATAGCAGGTTGAGGTCAGGTGCCAGGCCCAGTGCAGTGTGGGTGATGTCCACAGTCACAGGCACTGTGGCACTCCGAGAACCAGGCAGAGGCCCCCGTGCCACCACCTCCAGCCTCAGCTCCCGTGGCGCCTCACGTCGGGTCCGGCCCCCACCCCCAGAGGTGCCTGTTCTACTTCCTGGTGCCCGGCTGTCCACCCGCAGGTACAGGACACCTGTAGTCTGGTTGATAGCAAAATAGGGGGAAGAGGTGGCAAGGGAATAGAGCACCAAGCCATCAGCACCACCATCCTCGTCTGTGGCCTGCACGTGACCCAGGCTGTGGCCACGCCGGGCACCTTCTGGCACTTGGAAGTGGAAAGCTGGAGCCAGGAATACTGGGTCATACTCGTCCTCGCCGGTCACCAGCACTGACACGGTGACTGAGGCTGACAGATTCCCAGCATCGGTAGCACCCACCAGCAACTGGAAGCTTCCTGTGTGCTCATAGTCAAAGGACACTCGTGCCCGCAACTCCCCGGTTGAGCTGTTCAGTGCAAATGCCTCGCGGCCCTCAGGCCCTGGCCCAGCCTCCAGCAGGCTGTAGTGGAGCCTTCCGAAAGCCCCAGCATCCCCATCAATCGCATGCAGAGTGGTCACAAGAGTGCCTGGAGGCTGGTTCTCTGCCAGGCTGGTGCTGAGCAAGCTCAGAGGGAAGGCTGGGCCGTGGTCATTCACATCCTGGACCTCGATGCTCACTGGTGCCAGAGCAAAGTGTGCCCCAGCAGGGTCGGCAGCCTGCACTACAAGCTGATGGCGGGCCTGGGTCTCACAGTCCAAGGGGCGCGCAAGTCGCAAGTCGCCTGAGGTCTCATCCAGCTCAAAGAGCCCCAGAGGGTCGCCTGAGCTGACGGTGAAGTGCACAAGGCCGTGAGGGCCTGGGTCAGCATCGGAGGCCGCCACACGCAGCAGCTCAGCTCCAACAGGCGTGTCCTCGGGTACCGCCACACGGTAGGATGCTCGGGTGAAGACAGGCGGGTTGTCGTTGACATCCAGCACGGTGACGGTGACCGGCACAGCCGAGCTTCGAGGTGGCTGCCCCCGGTCAGCTGCAGCCACAGTTAGGTTGTACTGGGTTAGGCTTTCAAAGTCTAGAGGCTCAAGCAACACCAGGCAGCCCAGGGCCTGGGGGCCTAGTCCGTCGCCCTCCCCAGCCTCAGCCAGCCGAGGTTCCAGCTGAAAGACGCGACCCCGGTTGCCACTGACAATGCTGTAGTCCACGGTGGCGTGGGTGCGGCTTCCGTCGGCGTCTGTGGCCTCCAGGGTGAGCAGGGTGGAACCAGGGGGCAGATCCTCAGTCACCGCCACACGGTAGTGGGGCAACGTGAAGCTCGGGGCGTGGTCGTTCTGGTCCTGCAGCTGCACGTGCACTGTGGCGCGGGCTGCCCGAGCCGGCACCCCATGATCGCGTGCTTCCAGCACCACATCCATCACTCCTGGCCCTTCATGACCCAAGGCCGCTGTCCCCACCGTCGTGAACAAGGTCCCTGAGATGAGAAGGGAATGAAGAGGAACATGGAATCAGCAGAGGCGGTGGTGACCCTTTGGGGACTGGGAAATGGCCTTGGAAGTCAGACTCCAGGGAGTGGCCTGTGTGCTGGGAGATTACGGAATGGCATCCAGGATTCAGGGAATGGCTTCTAGACATGCAGTAAGGACAGTGCTTAAAGTAGAGACAGGGGACGGGGGTGGGGCAGGGAATGTCCTCCCTGGGTCAGAGATCTAGGCGTTAAGAGTTCAGGCAAGAAATTCTAGGAATGAGGTCAAATATGGCCCAACACAGTCAAGGATAAGGGGTAGATCCCAGGAAGGACGCACCGTTGTTGGGGTCAACACTGAAGCCCTCAGCAGGGGAAGCCAGGTGATAGGAGACGTGACCATTGGCACCTGAGTCCCGGTCCGTGGCAGAGACGGACAGAATGGCACGGCCTGGGGGTGTGTGCTCAAGCAGCTTCACCTGAGGTGTGAGCACAAGGGTTTATGGCCAAGATTCCCAGCTGCTCACTCAGCCTGTGTCCTGCAGCTTCGTCCTATGAGCTCTGCTCGGCATCTGTTCCAGCTTGGAGCCCACGTTCCCCATAGTACTTGGATTGTCCACCCTCCCCCATTTCTGGGCACTGGATGAAGGACTTGGACACAGTTCCCAGGATTTAGAAGGCTCGTTTGAGATGGGACTCTTATATCCCCAAAGCTCCATCCCCAAGTCAGTTCCAACGTCCAGCCCACCCCAGGCCCTTCTAAAGCCTTGTCACTTCCCTCCATTGTGAACAACCCAGGGCCCAGAGGTGGGGGCACCAGTACCTGGTAGAGGGTCTGTGAGAAGGCAGGTGCATTGTCATTGACATCCTCCACGAGCACTGTGAGGTTGGCACGGCCCTCGTGAGGCCCATCATGTGCCAGGAGCTGTAGGTGGTAGCGGTCACGCTGCTCGAAATCCAAGGGGCCCGTGAGGGAGAGGCGACCTCCATAGCGGCCTACACTGAAGGGATCCTGGGGCCCAGAAGGGCTCAGCACATACCACAGCACCGGTCCTGAGTCCACGTCATTCCCTGTTACCTGTGCAATCTCTGAGCCCAACAGTGCATCTGCAATACATAGGATGAGGGTGTTTGGCATAGTCCCAGACACCCCCGGAGCCCCAGGGTGGGGAACAGTGCTTCCCTACCGCCCTTTGAACCTCTCACTTTACCCGGTCCTCACCTTCTGACACTCGGAGCTCCCAGGGCTGGGGGATGGTGGGACGATTGTCATTGGTGTCAATGACCATCACCGTCAGGGTAGCTGAGCCCACCAGGGCTGGGCTTCCTCTGTCTGTGGCCATCAGCACGAGCCTGAACACAGAGGACAATCATGGGGCGGGGCCTGGGGACAGGGAGAACCCTGGGCAGGGACAGGAAGCCTCAGGACAGGCCGGGGTGGGGGGGACGGGGAACTCAGGATATGGCCGAGGGATTGAAGGAGATTCAGTGCAGCGCTCGAAACTGGATGGACCCAGGATGGAGTCTCAGGGTCTACAGAGCCAAGCCTCACCGTGCTTCAGCCCAGATCTCACGGTCCAGGATAGCTGTGGTAGTGACAGTGCCTGTGGCTGGGTCTATGTGGAACAATCCGCGGGCTGGCTGGGATGCGGCCAGACTGTAGGAGATCTGTCCACTGGGGCCTTGATCCAGGTCATCTGCTTCCACCTGATGAGAGTATGAGGCTGCTGGCACTGGGCTGGCCACACACAAAGTCTGCCCAGCCCTGCCCCTCATCTTCCCATCACACCCCACACCTGCAGCAGGGGTCCCTCCAAGGGCCTGGACTCAGGCAGGAAGGCCACGTAGTGGGGCTGCAGGAAGCGGGGAGCATTGTCGTTGGCATCTTGCAGGATTAGGGTCAGCACAGAAAAGGCAAAGGCTCCTCCACTCTCCGCCTGCAGCACCAGTCGCAGGCGGGGGCTTGCCTCAAAGTCCAGCCCCTCTGCTGAGCGAACTGTAATGGCTCCTGGAGGGAGGCAGGATGCATCACTGACAGACCTCTTGCTTGCCCTAAAGCCTCCCTCTCTGAGGCCTGCTACTCAAGGGCAGCCTCTCCACAGCCAGTCTCCTCAGGCCCAAAGAGGAGCCCCCCCCACCAGGAGCTTGTCCCCTCACAGAGCCCCCTGTTCCTGTCCCTTACCTGTACTAGGCTGGATGGAGAATGTCCCTTTCTCATTCCCACTGAGGATGCTGTATGTGATGGGTCCACTTGAGCCCCCTGCATGGATAGCCTTGGGAGAGACAATGGGAGTCCCTGCAGAGAGGATGGTATTGGTTGAAAGGTAAGCTCTAGACTGAAGAAGTTTAGGGACCATTTTTAGTGAGTAACCCCAGCCTACCCAGGGACACAAAGCTGGGAGACATGGTTAGGGACCCACCTGGGGGCGCATTCTCACGGAGCGTGGCTTCGCTACTAGCCCGGGGAAAGCGGGGTCCACGTTCAGACTCCCCCTGCAGCCCAACAATGACCACACCAGTGGCAGAGCGAGCTGGACGGCCAAGGTCGGTTGCCACAATGAAGAGAATACGATCTCGGGGACCGAGGGATACAGGGGAGCGGGCCATACGGATTTCACCAGTGTAAGAGTCCACGGTGGTGCGAGGAGGTGGTGTGCCTGCCAGCCGGTACAGGATGGAGGCATTGGCACCAGCATCACGGTCTTCGGCTCGCAGAGTGGCCAGAGGCAGGGTTGGGGTGCCGAAGCTAGGGCCTGGGCGGGGCAGGCGCAGCCTCAGGGGACTGGTGGGGAAGGTGGGTGTGTGGTCATTGACATCGCGCACCACGACGGTGACAGGCACTGTGGTGCTCAGGGGCCCAGCAGCTGCACCATCCACTGCATTCACGGTAAAGGCATAGCTGGAACACTGCTCTCTGTCCAGGGTTGCGGCTGTGCGCAATTCCCCAGAGCTGGGCTCCAGCAGGAAGGCTCCTGCTGCACCTGCTCCCAGGTAGTAGGTCACGCGGCCATTGGCCCCAGCATCAGGATCATGAGCCTGGAGCTGCAGCAGCAGGGTCCCTGCAGGTGCATCCTCAGGCACCTCCACAGAGTAGGCAGGCACAGGGAAGGCTGGGGCATGGTCATTAGCATCCAGCACTGTCACTGTCACAAGCAGAGTAGCACTGAGAGCTGGCTGGCCTCCATCCCGGGCTTCTATCCGCAGCTGGAATGCTGGCTCCACCTCCCGGTCTAGTGGCCTCATGGTGCCAAACTCCCCAGAAGCTAGGTCCAGGACAAAGGCTCCCGATGGGTCCCCATCTGCAGAGAAGTGCATGCACATATAAACATACATGTGTCAGCCCATGGGAGCAGGGGTGATTTACAGGCAACCTGGCAAAGAAAGAGAAGGGGAGAGAGAGAGAGAGAAAAGAAAAAGGGAAAGTGGATGGACGGACCCAGGATGGAGTCTCAGGGTCTGAGTAACAAAGAGAAGGCAGAGAAACACAGAAGGTAAAGAAAGATACTGTAAAGTAGTTTTTCTCAGAGTGTGCTCTGGGGACCCCAGGGTTTCCAGGGATTCCCCTGAGACCCTTTTGGGGAGTATACAAGGTCAAAACTATTTTCATAGCAATACTAAGACATTATATGACTTTTTCATTCTCATCAACTCACAAACACAGAGTGGAGTCCAGATACTACATGACATGTGATGACATGACTTGGATGGTTAATGGAATGTGTACTTATGTAGTCTTGTGTTTTCCAGAATATTCTAGGTAGAAAGTTTACAGCATAAATATGTGTTGTTTTTAGAGATTCACTCAGTTTTTGCTGGCCTTCCTTCAGTTATATACCTGCTATAATCTTTGTAACCTCATTACTGTCCAACGAATTGTTAGTTGAAACCCTGTGCAGAAGTATGGCAAGTGGTACACTTCATTGGCTTGTTCTGCAATGATATTTAAAATTTTTCTCAGTTTTAATATCAAATATCATAAATATTGGTATGTTTATTATATATTTTATATATTTATTATTATATCACATTTTATTATATCAATAAATGCTGATATCGTATAAGCCAAAGTTCTTTTTTTTTTTTTTTTGGCACACGGGCTTAGTAGCTCCATGGCATGTGGAATCTTCCTGGAGCAGGGATCGAACCTGTGTTCCCTGCATTGGCAGGCAGATTCTTAACCACTGCGCCACCTAGGAAGTCTGAGCCAAAGTTCTATACAGTTCTCAAAACTTAAGAATGTTAAGGGTTCCTGAGATGAAAAAGTTTGAGAACAACTGCTCTACAGGGAGAGATAAGAAAGAAAAAGAAAGAAAAGAAACAGGAAGATAAAAAGAGACAAGGAGATCAAAAACTGGAGGAGCATAGACAGAGATGTTTGGAGACACAGAAACATAAAAAGAAGGAAAAGGACACCCAGACACACTGGGTCTGACACAGGCCAACAAGCAGTAGACCTGGGCAAGTGGGTGTGGGAAGGTTCTCACCCAGGATGCGGTACTGCAGCTGCCCGTTGGCTCCCACATCTGGGTCGGAGGCCCGCAGCATGGTAAGGGTCTGTGGGTCCTGGCCCTCAGGCACCTCCAGGGAGAGATGGGCACTCCCAAAGCTTGGGGCATGGTCATTCTCATCCTCCACAGCCACTCGCACTGTGACATGGGTCAACAGTGGCGGTGAGCCCCCGTCCCGGGCATACACTGTCGGAAAGCAAAATCAATGCAATCTAGCCTGCTCCCAACCCATGGAGGAATCCATACCACGTACTGTTCACGTGTTCACCAGGTACACACAAAAATCAGAATATGTCCATCTGTCCACACCCCACAAGCACACAGGCACGCATACATATATGCGGTGGTGTGACAGAAAAAGCACTAAATGAGGTAACAACAGATCTGAGTTCAAGTCCCCGCTCTGCCACTTCCAAGCTGTTAGCCTGAGCAAGTCACTTAATCCCTCTGGTACTCAGTATCCACAAGCTCCTCTGTTAAATGGCTACAGTGTAACCTGAGGGAATCCTAGAGGGCACAGCTGTGACATGATGCATCTGAGAGTTAGTGTGATCACAGCAGTGACAGCTTAGAAGGCAGTGCACCTTGTACTCTGCCAAACTCTTGACTCCCCCAAAGGATTAAAAATATAATAGAAATAGAATCTGTGCTGTAAGAGGTGGAAGCTTCTAGAAGGTACTTTTGGGGACCTGCCCATGTAACTCTGGTGTTTACAACACCTCAGGCTTTGGGGATCCTGTCAATGTATACCTGTCAGGTTGATCTCCTCCTGCTCCTCCCGATCCAGGGCCCTGAGAGTTGTAAGAACTCCAGTGTTTGGGTCCAGGGAGAAGCTGTCGCCAGAGATGCCTCCATAAGTCACTTGCCCATTGGCCCCTGAAGAGCAGCAGCGTGGGGGAAGATCAGAGGGTGAATATACCCTTTCTCGCCCCAGTCCACCCCTCTTCCAACTCATTCTCCCCGCCCCCCCCGGCCTTACCCAGGTCCGGGTCAGTAGCCCGCAGAGTGAGCAAAGATGTGCCAGGAGGGCTGTTCTCACGCAAGAGGACGCTGTACTCCTGCTGTTGGAAAGCGGGTGCCTCGTCGTTGACGTCGGCGACACTGACAGTCAGGAGCTGCGTGGCTGAGCGCGGCGGGGAGCCGTGGTCGGAGGCCACTACGGTCAGCACGAACTCAGCTCGCTGTTCACGGTCCAGGGACCGCACCACGGACAGCGCTCCTAGGTGAGCGGTAAGGTGGGTTGGAACGAAACCTCAACACGAGCTCCACATCAGCACCCTCCTAGCCTCACCCCCCTCCCCCAACTCACCGGTACTGGGGTGTAGCCGGAAGTAGCCGTCCCCGCCAGCTGCCAGGCGATAGGACACGCGCGCAGCCTCGCCCAGGTCCGGGTCCCGGGCTACCACGTGCAGCGCCGCGGGCCCTGGAGGCTGATCCTCAGGGAGGCGCACACGTGAGGGCGAAGCAAAGGCCGGAGCGTTGTCATTCTCATCCGTGACAAAGACGCGCGCAGAAACGCGTGCTGCACGGCGGCGGCTGGCGTTGGCGGGCCGGTCGGTGGCTTCCACGAGCAGCAGCAGAGCGGGAGTGGTCTCCCGGTCCAGGCCCCGCGGCGCGCTGAGCGCCCCGGTGCGTGCGTCCAGGCGAAGCGCGGGCACGGGCGGCTCCTGGCGCAGCAGGCGGTAGCGCACGTCGCTGTTGGGGCCCGGGCCGTCGGCGTCGGACGCGCGGAAAGTGTACAGCGCCGCGCCAGGTTCGGGGTTCTCCGGCAGCGCCAGCGCCAACGGGTCCCGCGCGAAGGCCGGCGCATGCTCGTTCTCGTCCTGCACGCGCACCTGCACGCGCAGCAGCCGCGCGCCCGCGCCTCCCGGCCCCTCGGCGCGCACTGTGAGCGCGCGCCACGCCGGGCCCGCCTCGAAGTCCAGGGGTCGCGCCAGGTACAGACGCCCCGATGCCGCGTCCAGCGCGAAGGTGCCCTCCGGGTCGGCGCCGCCCACCAGTGTGTAAACGAGTGCGCCCAACCCCGCCGGCTCTGGCGGCGCCACCGAGCCCAACAGAGAGCCCGGCTGGAGCCCCTCGGCTGCTGTCACGGTCAGCACGACAGGCACAGGCGCCGCCGGGTCCGGCTCTGCGGGTTCCGGAGGAGGCTCAGCCGAGCGAGCTGAGGGAAGCACCTGTTGTGGACCCAGGAGGGAGGACGGAATCAGGGGGACCCACGTAAAAGGGAATCTGGGCTGGCCTGCTGAGTAGCAGAAGGGTGGTCAGAGTAGCCTGACTAGAGGAGAGGGCACAAGGACTTAGGAAGATGGCGCTCTTGGAGGGGGATGCCCACATTTGTGGCCAAGGAGATGTGGACAGATTGGAGGAAGGGCAGCCATACCTGCACCAGCAGCTGGAGGCTGGAGCTCCGAGGGGGGCTGCCTTGGTCGTGAGCGCTCAGTGTCAGCACATAGTGAGGCCGCTCCGCTCGGATCAGGGGTGCTGCAGTGAGCAGCTCCCCTGAGTGAGGGTGCAGAGAGAAGAGCTCCGAGCCAGGACCTGGGGACAGGCAGAGGAAGGGTTAGAGCTTGGGTTCCAGAGCTGGACATGTCATGAGGGCCTGCCATCACCCACCAACTCCCTTCTCTCCACACCCCATACCAGTTAGCATGTACAGGATGGTTCCATTCTCCCCCTCATCCGGATCCTTGGCCTGCAGAGTTGTCACCAGTGTTCCTGGAGGCACACCATCTGGTACCTGTGGGAACACAACTCATCTACAGTTGTCTCCTTCCTCTTCTTGAGACAACTCAGGATGGAGTTCCCATCACCTATGTGCAGGCAGAGCCCTTTCTTTTCTCTCACACCTGTTCCAAGACCCTTCTTACTTACACCTACACCTCTAAGCAGAGACCCAAATACCCTCTCACTTCTTCAGGGCAGAGTCCTGCAGCTTCACATACCTGTATGGGAAGGCCCCCACCAGCAGCCCCTGAGGCCTGCAAGAAGGTGGGGCTGTTGTCATTGAGGTCAAGCACTGCAATGTGTATGGTGCCTGTGGTACTGCGGGGTGGGTTCCCCCCATCCTGCACCTGCACCAGGAGCTGGTAGCTGCTTTGCCGCTCACGGTCCAGAGTTTGGAGTGTGGTCACCTCTCCTGGGAGTGCAGGATAGATAGAGATCATGTATGGGGTAGCTAGGGATGCGGAGCCTGAGGTCCGTGAGAGGCTGGGGTTTGGAGAGTGTGGAAGGGAATGCCAGGGTAAAACTCCAGGCTCAGTCCTGGTCCTCGTGGCCAGGCTCTGGGGATCGTGTCTGGGTGTTCACCAGTCTGAGGACGAGGCTATAGGGTCTCAGATTTTGGGTCCCAGTGCTCACCAGTCTGGTGGTGGATGCGGAAGGCCTTGCTGTCTTCTGACAGCTGTCGCAGGCTGTAGGTCAGACGTCCATTGGGTCCTGAGTCTCGGTCGGTGGCAAGGACCCGGCCCACACTGGTCCCCGGGGGCTGGTTCTCAGCCACAGCCAGGAAGGTGGGCTCCTCAGACAAGCGGGGACTGTGGTCATTCTGGTTGAGGATGCTGACCCTCACGGTGGCTGTGGCTGTCTGCTGCCCCAATTCAGCTTTGGACCCAGACACTGCCATTACTTTCAGCGTGTACAACTCCTGGGCCTCACGGTCCAGTGCTGCTCGCACCCATAGCCACCCACTCTGTGGTTCCAGGCCAAAGGGGCTACTTGGCCCATCTGCTGCAAGGTGGTAGGTGACAGGGCCCCCATCCGGAGCTCGAGCCTGCACTTGCAGGACTTGAGTCCCAGGGGTGGTGCCTGAGGGCAGGTCCACACGGTAGGTGGGGCTGTCGAAGTGGGGAGCCAGCCCACGGGTCCCCAAGTCCTGTACCACCACCCGCAGTCGAAAGTGGCTGGTGCGGGGCGGGGAGCCCCCATCCCGGGCTTCCAGCTCCAGTTCATGGGCTGGCCCCCCTGGAGGCCCCAGAGGTCCCATAAGCCGTATGTGGCCTGTGGTGGGGTCCACAGTGAAGATCCCACCACCCCCAGCAAGCAGGGTAAAGGTGACTCGACTGTTAACACCCGAGTCAGGGTCCAGAGCCCGCAGTGTATAGATGGGGGTCCCCGGGGCAGTGCTTGGTGGCAGCAACACCGTGTCTTCAGGTGCAGGGAAGGCAGGGGCGTTGTCATTCACATCATCCAGCAGCACACGCACCCGAGCTACAGCAAAAGCCGGGGGCACGCCACTGCCTGCCCGCACCTCCAGCTCCAGCACTGGTCCCAGCAGCTCCCGGTCCAAAGGGCGAAGCGTTTGTAACAACCCTGTGGCCCCATCTAGGGAGAAGAGTCCTTGGGGATTCCCACCTGACAGGGCGAGAGTCACAGGCCCCAGGCGACCTAGGGAAGAGGAAAGAGGGGTCAGAAAAGAGATGGGGGGCACCTACTGAGTTGGGACCCAGACTCTGATCCTCAAAAGGGCTAGGCAGTGCCCACACTGGGCCTTTCAAAGTATTAGGGGGAGAGGCAGGTGTTGGCAGAGAAGCTGGGTGGCACTAGGCTGATATTAATGTATCTGGGGATGAAGCAGAGTGCCTGCACTATGCCCAAGGAGGTGGTGGGGATTGGAACCAGAGTGTTTTGTATTGGGGCTACCTGTGGTGTGATACTCGAGGGTTACGTTGGGGTGTCTGGGTATGACACCAAGCGGATATAATGATAAGTGATACCTGGTGGATTGTGTGCCTGGACTACTCCCACGCTGGTGCCTGGTGCCACATCCTCTGGCACAGAAAAGACATACTGTAGTTGTTCAAATACTGGTGGTGTGGGAGTTCCAAGCACAATGCTGATGTTGACTCGGGCACTGGGCTCTGCCTGCAGGCCACCTCCATCCTGAGCCCCGATCTCCAGCTGCACCACCGAATTGGCCCGTCTGGCCAAGGGCCAGGCTACTGTCAACAGCCCTGGGAGGAGGGACAGAAGTGGAGATGTATAAGGAAACAGAATAGAGCTGGAAGGGTTGGGGTGGAAGCAGTACTTCATTTAGGCAGGTGGGGAGGCAAGCCCTGGGAATGGGAGTATTCTCACCTGAGTGCTCATCCAAGGCAAAGAGTGGGGGGCTATTGCCAGCCAGGATGTGGTAGGAGAGTCGCCCATGGGGCCCCTGGTCAGGGTCATGGGCGCGCACCCTCAGCACAGCTGTGCCTGGTGGACTCTGGGCGCTCAGACTGGCAGCATACTCCCGTGGATAAAACTGAGGTGGGTTGTCGTTCTCGTCTGACACAAACACCTTCACGTATACCAGAGACTTGAGGCCTCCCTGGTGAGACATGCAGCCATTAAGTCAGGTGGGCCTTGAGCGGCCCTGGTGAATGCCCTACCCCAGCCTGCCCACAGTCTGCCCACTTACCCCATCCACAGCTGTCACTGTGAAGTCGAAGCTTGAGGGCCCCTGATCGCGGTCCAGGGTCCGAGTCGTGCACACGTCACCACTGTGGGCATCGATGCGGAACGGGGGAGACCCCGAGGCCCCAAGTCCGGCACCCAAGGAATAGGAGAGGAGGCCAAATGGACCACTGTCTGCATCTGTGGCTGTCACCTGGGGAGAGGCTGGGGTGAGTAATGCCCCATCTTTTGGGCCAGAAAAGCCATAGCTAAGTGGAAATTAGAAGGAGCAGACCCTGGGCCAGTTGGTGCCCAGAGTCTTTGGATGGTGGACACACAGAAGGGACTAGTAGGACACGGACCAAAATCCAAACCCAGCTCAGACCTCACCACTTGCGTGAGGTTCCTATGAGCCTCTGATCACAACATTTTTGTCAACTGGTCAATATGTAAGTTTTATGTGCGTTTCTGTTTAAAGGCACCTTATTTAATATATATCGTTGGTTCACTAACACTGAACTCATGGCCAATGGCACAACTCGTATCTAATGAAACTCGTCTAACACGTATTTTCTCCATAAGGCACAGCACAGCCTTCTTGTGTTTAGGAGCACAGGCAGCACTTTTGCATTACAGTTGGGGACCATTTTAAACAGCAAAATCACCAAACAAAAAGCAAAAAAATGCAAAAAACATGGCACTAAATAGACCGCAAAAAGCACCCTTGTTTACAATAAAAGAGCTGAAACATGAAGGCAGAGCACTGCCTTGTCCGACCTCAGCCGGGAATGTGCTCCCTGAGAGACCTGAATTTTTCATCCTTCTGCACATGTCAAGAAATGACTGCAAAAGCTCCATGAGTATTGATTCAAGGGTTACAAATAAATTTCAGAGAGTTGGTGAATTCACAAATACAGAATCTGCACATGATCAGGACCAACTGTACTTAAAAGGAGAGTGCTAAGGGCTGTGACAGCAAATTCCAGGCTGTGACAGCAAATTCCAGGCTGTGACAGAGAGTTTATAACCTTCACCAAGTCTCAATCACTCCAATCAGAGAATTGACTAACCAATAGAGTTATTGAGACTGATGCTATAGGCCCCCTGTTCATTGAGTCTGGTCATAAAGTGGGATCTGACTGATGCTCGGATCTGACAACTGGAGTGACCAGGATATGCTCTATGAATTTATGGGAGGCGGCTCATGCACCTTTAGCATCCCTTCGTCTCTCAAGCCAACCTCATTGGAAATGATAAAGGGAGAACTGCAGGTCTATAGGACGCCACTGAGGTCATTAAGTTCCAGGGGCTCCCCAAAATGAAGAAAAACGGGAAGGCTTTCCTGGTGACTTCTCAGGCATCTCCCAGACTGGCTCAGGAAGAGTTTATGATTGGATGCCCATGTCAGGAGCCTCTGAACATTTCAGAGCCAGATCAGCAGAAGATGTCATTCCGAAAGCTTCTGAGTCTAGGACAGGGACAGGCACACTGTAGGTACACTATGTGTATTTGTTCCTTGAGTGAACAGACATTCAGATTGCCCTGCCTTCAACAAAAACTTCTTTCAAACTAAGTTTTATAAATTGGGTGCACATTATGCCCTCAATAGTGGGTTAGCTGCTGCAGACTGCTGTAGCTTGTGATAAAGTACTCTCTGTGGTTACATGGGCCTCAGGGTCATGATATGCTGTGAAAGGAAGCTGGAGAGTTCCTCTTTCTTAGCCAGAAAATGTTGCTCAGAGAGAAGCCTCGCCAAGGACTTCTGATTGTTGCTCAGGCCTTTGACAGAAGTGATTTGTGCCACTGTTTACCCTCCTGAGACACACTAAGACCTTGCCATGCTGAACCCTGGAAACAGCTCCTGTTCCAACTCTTTACTGTGGCCGTGGGCCCGGATATCCCAGGAGACAAACTTCCCCCTGCATCAATCTGGCGGGCTGCAGCACAGCTGCGGCACTCTCTCCAGAAGCTGTTAAAGACCTCTGCCCTTTGACTCGCTGCAGGAAGAAAGCAATAAATAGTGGTCAAGAGAAGTTGTCAAGAAGTGACCCCAAAAGGCACAGGGGCCGTCGACTGGAAATGACCAAGGCAGAAGTGAATTTTCTGGCCTGTGCAGCCCCTACTCAGAGGTGCCACTGCAGATGCAGACTCCAGTTTCAGCAGGCTCTCAGCCTCACTTCACAGTCCAACCTTGGTCAGCTCCCTCTTCCAGCTCTGCCTGAAAGCTGTAACGAACCTCATCTCTCTCCTCTTGTCCCCACCCTACTCCCAGCTCTCATCAAATGCACTAGTGCAAGGAGAAAATAAAGGCCCTCATCTGTGAAGTCTCTGAAATTCCTACCAGACCACAAACTTACTGCATCTGCCCCATGCTGAACTCCTTCCCAGATGTCTCTCCTGCTTTGACACTTTGACACTGCGCTCTCTGCTTCTCCTCCCACTGCTTTCCCACTCCCCAGCCTTCCTCCGCCTCCCCTTACTCTGTCTGTTATACACTGTTGTTCTCTGGAATCTTTCCTTGGCCTCTTCTCATTCTACACACTCTCAGGGCCTTCTCTTCCACTGCTGTGGCTTTGACCATCATCTGTACTTTGACCCAGACCACTCCTCTGTGCTCCAAACTTCTACATCCAGCTGCCTGCTCAACATCTCCACTTGGATGTCCCACAGGCATCTTACATCCAACCTGTCCTAAACTAAACGCGTGATCATTCCAACCCCTCTCTAATGATTCTTCCATCCATGCAGTTACTCGAGCCAGAAATCTGTTCTTCCCTTTTCCTCCCTCGGCATATCAATCAACCAGGGACTAAGTAAATCCTCATTAACCCCCCTATTTGTCTATTCCTCTCCATCACCATTATCACCGTCTTGACGTGGACCTAAGTCAGCTCTCCCCTGGACTACTGTAGTTCCCTTCTCACAGGTGTCTGACCCTGCAATCTGCACGCCACACCAGGACTTCTCAACCTCAGCACGACCGACATTTTGCACCAGATAATTCTTTGTTGTGGTGCTGTCATGTGCATTATAGAATGTTTGGCAGCATCTCTATCCATTGGATACCAATAGATCCCACCAGTTTTGACAACCAGAAATGTCTCTAAACATGGCCAAATGTCCCCTCCAGGGGGCAAAATCACCAGCCATTGCAAACCACTTCTGTGCACTAACTAATAAAAGCGTGTTTTGAGAAAACAAATATGATCATATTATTCCTCTACTCAAAAATATTCAATGTCCCCTAAAGAAAAATGCTCAGACTCTTTGGCTTGGCTTGACCCTTCACTGTCTGGTCTCCCACAGTCTCATCTCCCACTCTTCCATCTCACACCTTAAACTCCAGAGATACTGAGCCACTTGTAGGCCCTTGAACGAGTCAGACAAGTCAAGCTCTTCCACTTCCCTCTGCATGTCACCTCAGCTTGGAACTCTTCCCTTATCTCATCCCCTCATCAGCTCCTGCTCATCTTTTAAGTCTCAGCTCAAAGGTCCTTTCCTTTGAGAAAACATTCGAACTGCTATCTGTACCTCATGTATATCCCCATATAGAGGTTTTTATTATCAGAATAAAACGTTTCTTTGCACATGAATCTCCCCTCTAGACTATGAACTCCATGAATTAGGTAGGGGTTACTCAGTCATGACCGTATTCTGTGGCCCCAACACAATGACTGGCACATGGCAGATACTTGATAAATGAATACTGAATGAATCAAATATTAAGACTTCTTGTAACAGCTGTGAACACCCAATGGTCATTTTTACCCCTGCTTCCCTATGATTACTGCTAGTAAGAACTCCAGGAAACCACCTGGAGAGATGCCCTCTTGCTTCAGGCACTAGTGAGGAGGGAAGATGTTTGGAAGCCACAGCACACTGGTCCTGGGCCAAGAGGGAGAGTAAACACACGGGAGAGTGGGTGGGAGCTGAACAGCAGTAGGCAGGCAAGTACCCAGAGTCTGGCCAGAGGGAAGGTCAGCCAGGCCCAGGCACTGGTCTGAAAGTCTAGGCCAGGCAGCTCCTAGCAGATGTTCAGGGATTTGGTGGACTTCTGAGACATAAAGACTTCAAGCACGAATCTCCTAAGAGACCTCCCTGCCTCAGTCTCCTCTCCTGCATGCATACTCTGTGGGGCAGCCAAAGCAATCTTTCGAAAAGACATATCAGATTTGCCCAGAGCCCCTCAATGGCCCCCTATGATTTTTAAAATAAAGTCAAAGCTTGTAATCTGGTCCTTGTTCACTCGTCTCATCTCCCCATAACTCTTTCTCATCAGCACAGTCGAGGCCAACTTGAACAATGCATTCCCATGAACATCATGATGTTCTGCAGCTCTTTCTGTGGACTTGGAGTCCCTGTCTACATACCCCATGTTATCCACTTGGCAAAGTCTCACTGCTTTGCAAAGGTCTGCCTCTAGGCTTCCAGAATGCCTCATATGCCACCTGATGCATCTTTAGTTACTGGTGTGTCTCCTTGCCTAGACCGGGACCGGCCTGGGAATAAGACTGTTTCCGTTCTTTGCTCTCCAGGGCCCAGCAGAGTGCCAGGTTTACAGTGGGTAAGTTAATTTTTGAATGTATCAATTACCATTTATCTAATCTCTCTTTCACCCTTAAAGCAAGTTAGCGTCCAGAAAGTAAAAAAAAAAAGGGACTTCCCTGGCAGTACAGTAGTTAAGACTCCACGATTCCACTGTAGGGGATGCAAGTTTGATTCCTGGTCAGGGAACTAAGATCCCACATGCCACATGGCATAGCCAAAAAAACAACAACAACAGGACCTCCTAGGTGGTGCAGTGGGTAAGAATCCGCCTGCCAATGCAGGGGACACAGGTTCGATCCCTGCCCCAGGAAGATCCCACATGCCACGGAGCAACTAAGCCCATGAGCCACAACTATTGAGCCGATGTGCCACAACTACTGAAGCCCACAAGAGTGGCCACAGCAGTGAGAAGCCCTCACACCACAATGAAGAGTAGCTCCTGCACGCCGCAACTAGAGAAAGCCCGTGTGCAGCAACAAAGACCCAACACAGCCAATAAAATAAATAAATAAATAAATTTATAAAACAACAACAACAACAAAAACAAACCAAAAACAAACAATCTGTAGTGAGGAGGGAGGGATGAATAGGTAGAGAACAGAGGATTTTTAGGGCAATGAAACTACTCTCTATAATACTATACTGTATGCCATTATATATGTCTGTTACAAATATACATTATACTTTTGTCCAAACCCACAGAATGTACAACACCAAGAGTGAACCCTAATGCAAACTATGGACTTGGGTGATAAGGATGTGTCAATGTAGTTTCATCTGTTATAACAAATGGACCACTCTGATGTGGGATGTTGATAACGTGTGAGGCAATGCATGAGTGATGGCAGGGGGTAGATGAGAAATCTGTACCTTCCACTCAATACTGCTATGAATCTAAAACTGCCCCCAAAACATACAGTCTTAAAAACAAAAACAAAACAATCTGATCGTGCCTTTTCCACCTCAAAGAAGTTCAGCAACCTCCTTTGCCTTCCAAGTAAAGTCCTAACCCTTCACAGCTTGGTGTCCAAGGAGTTCTGCAATTTGGCCTCAGCCTGCCTCTCCAGTTTCATGCTCCCCCCCATCTCCTCCTGGTCTGACTTGCAGGAAGTCTGTGGCTTGCACAGCCTATCCAGGGCTCCTGCCTCTTCCTCTGAGAGGTCTTCCTGCTCTGGACATCAGGATTTTACTGGATACGTCTTATTATCTCTCATCCTCATGCCTGAGCCCAAGTGTCCCATCAAGGCTCAGGTCCAAGGGCAGGGATGGGGGTGTCTTCCAGGACAGCTCAGCACTGGACTAGGGTTGGAGAGCTCTGTAAATGTTGGCATCTCCCTTGGGGAACAGGAACCACATGGGTGTGCAGAATCTCCATCTCTGTTAAAGAGTCCTCTCTCACTTCCTGACACCACAAGACACATTTTCTCTACATCGAATCTTAATTCTCTCAACTGCCAAGATTACCTGGCCCAGCTCTCGCACCCTGCTTTCTCATCTTCTCATTAATCCTCAGCCTCTGCGCAGACTGTGGAGCTCCCCGAGTAGGACCAAACCTTCTGGCATACGTCACCATCGATAGATGGCACCTGCAAGGCTTGGCTCCTGTTCTGAGGTCCCCTGTGACCCTCTGACCCACTCCTGCCCACAGCATCACCCCACTGTGTGCAGGGGCTTACCCACCTGCAGGAAGCAGGTTCCAGGCTGGGTGCCCTCAGGCAGGGAGGCGTTGTAGAAAGTCCTCTGGAACTGCGGCTCGTTATCATTCACATCTTGCAAGGCCACGCTCACAGTGGCAGAGGAGGCGAGAGGGGGCAAGCCCCCATCCGTGGCCACCACAATTAGCTGTGGCTGAGGTTCCAACTCATAGTCCAGTGAAGCAGCTGTGGTGATGATGCCCAAGGTGGGGTCGATGGCGAACCAGCGGGTGTGGGCGCCTGGGGCCAGGCTATAGGTGACCTGACCGTTGGTGCCCTGATCAGGATCCCGGGCCATCACCCGCACCACGAAGCTGCCAGGCAGTGCAACCTCAGGCAGGGGCTCGGGTCGGTAGAGCTGGCGGTCAAAGGCCGGCGCGTTGTCATTGACGTCAGTGACATGCAGCACAAAGGCGGCCTCGGCCCGCAGCGGGGGTGAGCCTGAGTCTGTGGCGGTAACTCGCAAGTTATAGGCATCACGTTCCTCCCGATCCAGCTGCCGAGCCACGCACACCAGGTAGATGACGCTGTCCTGGGTGCTGAGCGCAAAGTGGCCCTCTCCACCCTCCAGGGACACGTTGACATGGGCAAAGTCACCATCATCTGGGTCTGACACAGAGATCCGAGCAACAAGCTGGCCAGGGGGGGCAGCCTCGGACACTCGGGGGGAGCCATCCGCACTCAGGAAGATGACCGTCATGGAGGGCTGATTGTCGTTGGCATCTCGCACGTGCACGGTCACGAAGGCCGAGCCCAGCTCAGGGTGAGCCCCTCCATCCCGTGCCTGTACCACCAGTTCATGGACCCGCCGTTGCTCAAAGTCCAGTGGCCGCTCCAGCCGCAGCAGCCCCGTGTGTGCGTCGATGGAGAAGGGTCCATCACCCTCGCTCTGCCGCCGGTTGATCTCGTAAGTTACAGCCCCATTGGCACCGGCGTCGGCATCAGAGGCATACACCTGCAAGACAGGACTGCCGGCGGCCAGGCTCTCAGACACCACAGCATGGTAGCGGCTCTGATTGAAAGCTGGGGCATGGTCATTGATGTCCAGCAGTGTCACGTCCAGCAGGGCCTGGGCCCTCCGGGGGGGTGAACCACCGTCATAGGCCTCCAGTTGCAACATGTAGTGTGAGCGGTTCTCTCGGTCCAGCTCCCCGGTAACTACCAGCTCAGGCACCGGGGCCCCATCAGGACCAGGGCGTGTTTCCAGCCGGAAGGTCTCTCCAGCCCCATCACCAGACAGCGCGTAGCCCTGGGTTCCCAGGCGGCCAGCATCTGCATCGCGAGCAGGCTCCAGCGGGTAGCGGGTGCCAAGAGCTGTATGCTCGGGTATCTGTAGGACAGCTCGAGCCTGTGGGAAGGCTGGGGCATGGTCATTGATGTCAGCCACTCGCACGGTAACTTCCACAGTGGCGCCATCAGGAGTGACTGCAGTGAAGCGGTAGCGATCCCGCCGCTCTCGGTCCAAGACTCGGGCTGTACGGACCACCCCACTGTGTTCGTCGATGGCCAGGTCTGTGCCCACACCGCTGCCCTCCTGGGCAGAGATGAAGTACATGGGAGGTGCTGCCGTGCCTGCCGGAAGCCCTGCGCTGATGTCCCCGATCAGCGTCCCCGCTGGCTGCTCCTCATCAATCTGCAGGTCCAAGCTCCCAGCCTGACCCCAGGCGCCTGGCACCCCCACACCCAGGAGCAGCAGCAGCAGCAATGAGAGCCGGGGGAGGGGCCTGGGGCGCTGCATGCCTGGGCAGGAAGGTGCAATGCCCCGCTCCTTCTGCATGGCAGGGGCAGTCCAGCTGTGGCTTGGGCTCCAGCTCCAGGTCAGGCTCCGGGCCCAGCTTGATCTCAGGCTTTGGATCAGGTCCAACTTGGACCCCGGCTCCAGCTCACGATCCCTGACCTGGGAGAAAACCGGAAGCAAAAAGGTCATGCTGGGGGAGGGATCAAGAGTGCAGGGAGGCTGGGGTCCAGGCCACACCAGAACTATGACCACACTATGACTATGACCGTGCTTGGCGCCCCGCAAGGCGCTTGTGCTGCCTCACACCGTCTGGGGCCCAGGAAGCCCCTCAGGACCCACTCCCGTCTTTACCTGGCAGGTCCCATCCCACTCTGCTTCCCGCCCTCCCCCCAACCCTCCAGCAGATTGCTTTTTTCCTATTGTTCAGGCCTCAGTGCCTTCAGACTCTCTTCCTTCCACCTCTAGACTTAAACATGTGGCCAGTTCTTTCTCATTTTCCTTCTCATCCAGGACTAATACCTCAGTAACCACAGGCTTGGCAACCTCACCTGAATCTCAGCATTTTCCTCTCTGTCAGAACCTTCTATCAACATTTAAATATGCGGAAGTCCCTCCCTCTCTCTCTCTCACATATATAGCCCTTCTTCCCTCTCTATTCCTACTTCCCTCTCTATTCAAGGAGAGACTGAGCACCTCCTATGTGGACGCACTGGACACACATCAGAGAATAAAGGAAACAGTCCAGGAATTGGACAAGTAGTGAGTAGTGTGATAAGGGCTGCGAGGGAGAAGTGCAGGGAGCTGTGAGGGCATAGACATAGGACCACAGTCAGGGAGTCGGGGAGTGCCTCTCTGAGGAAGCAGCATGCAAGTCAGGATCCACTTAATGTAGGTGTTAGCTAGACATCGGTGGGCAGAGGAGGGGGAGACAGAAACGAGAGAAGAACATTCAGAAGAGGGAACAGAATGGGAGGCTTAGAGTCTACAGTCAGGAAAGGGCTGAGAGTGTCTGGGGGTGGGTAGGGCACCACATGTGTGAGGTGTGGAGTGCTGGGGCAGAGGGTATGAAATGGGCCAGGGGCTCATAGGCTATACTGATGATTCTGACTTTATGCTGAGGGCAAATGGATGCCATGAAAGCATTTTAAGAGTGGGTGCTGCAGTATGACCTACATCTTGTGAGGATCACTGCTGCTGCCCCTTCGTAATCAAGGATCACACAGATGGGAAAGTTATGTTAGGACAGCCCTTATAACACACTTGTGGGAGTTCAGGCAAGGGTATGGCTTTGATGGTAAATTGGATGAGTGTTAGCAAGGAAAATGGGGAGAAGCGGATAGCTCCGCAGGAAGTTTTGCAGATAGAACAGGCAGGGCTTGGGGATGGCTTGAGCCAGGGGGTGAGGGAGTGGGAGGAATCAAGGATGATGGACACATTTCCGGCCGGAACCATCAACTGGACAAAGGCATCCTTACCTGGTCAGGGAGAGAGATAGAAAGAAATCCAGGGAAGGGCGGTGCCTCTGAGGCTAAGGGAGCCAGGGCTTCAAATGCTGCTGCTGTTTAAGAAGGAGAAGGCCTAAAGCCCCATGACAGCCTTCAACGACTGAGTGAGATCAGAGTCAGCGGAGACAGTGCCCTCTCTGAAAGGTTTGTTCACTTCCCCCAGTTTCTCACTTCTCACACCCTCCTCCATCTACGCAGAGAGGCTTCCTCTCCTGTGACACTGCCTTCAGGAAGCTTCCAATCATTGCTCTGCTCTCCATCCAGTGAACACTTTATCTTCTTGCTGGATCATTCTGGAACACTGAATCACTGACCACTGGCTTTTGAAGCCTACCCCTCTTGGCTTCACATGGTGATACCCCACCTCTTGCTTCCATTGTACTTCTATGTCCACTCTTCAGTCTCCTGGGCAAGTTCTTCCTCTGCCCTTAAAAACTGGTGCTCCTCAGGACTCCGTCCAGGGTCTCATGTTTTCCCACTTTCCACCCTGCCTGGGTGATCTTATCCACTCCCATGCCTTCCATTCAAATGTATCAATCATTTTATGTACCGTCTATTCGCTGGTGACTTTGCGATCTCCAGCTCTGGAGAGCACGGGAGACACATGTCCAAGCACACAACGGACTGCCTTACACCGTATTTCCAACCTTCGTCTCAGACTGATTTTCTTCCTCCATTCCCTCCTGTGAGCAATATCACCACTCAGAAACTCTCCTTGCTTTCCTTCTCTTCAGTCCTTATTTCCAATTAGTCTTCAAAACCTGACGATCTCAACTAGACCTGTCTCAAGTCTGCCCTTTCCTCTGTTTTCACACTGCTGCTGTCCCAGTCCAAGCACTGCCATTCCTCCCTTCGTTCCTGCCACAGCCCTTTACGGGTGCCTGTGCCTCTCGGATTGGACCCTCCGACCCAGGTCCACCTGGCCCGAGCTATCCTCACAGCTCTCCCCAAACCACTCCCGACAAAAGGCTTCCACGGGTTTGCCATTACTGATGACAGAAGACTGCTGCTCGTTACAGACAAAAAAACACAGATACACACACACCCAAACTGTGTCTGCAGTTTCAAGGCGTCATGGACACTAAGTATAGAACTTCCATTCACAAGACAAAGCCCAACCTCCTTCATGTATCTTCCTGGCCTGAGCCCTGTCAGCCTCTCCACGGTGCCCCACATTCACGTCCCCCCGCCGTATCCTGCATTCCAACACTAAACCCATCACCTGCTCCTTCCCAACTCCTTGCCTTGCATACACTATACTCTTGTCCTGAGATAGCCTTTAAAATTCTCGTCTAATTGGCCATCTCCTGCTCAAACGTCAAGATCCCGTTCAAATATCCTGTCTTCTGTGGAATCGTCTGTGATACCTCTCTGACCTCCCTGCAGTGCCTACGGTATCCCCTACGGTGCTCTCACTGCTTTTTTTTTTTTTTGGGGGGGTACACCAAGTTCAATCATCTGTTTTTATACACATATCCCCGTATTCCCTCCCTTCTCTCACTGCTTTTGATGCACACTGACAATAAATTGTACAGTAGCCCCGATTTGTTCATGTGTCTGTCCATCACACCCCTCCCCCTACGCTGAATTGAAAGCTCCTTGAGGACAGCAGCTTGAGGGTCTTAGTTAGTCTCTGGTTCTCCAGCATTTCGTAGAGGTATTGTGAGAGCAGCCAGTCAGTGCTGAACGAATGATCAGAACCTCGTAACTGCACACCACCACCCTCACCTACTGACACAGGGAGACACGTCCCTGGACACGCCAGCTCAGACAACACATACAAACACGTGTGAGCCCGTTGCCCCTGAGGCACCACGGTCAGGAGTGTGGCCACAGAAGTGGCTACAGCAGTGTGTCCTTTGGTCTTTCTAGATTTGCTTTGTTCTAGGACTTACTGTGCTCCTAAGGGATGAGAGTTTCTGACCCTCTACTTACACTTCCAACCTCCATCTCTCCCACCTGTGTGAGGCAATGAAAAGAGCTGGGACTGTGGAGTCTGAGCTGGGTTTGAGTCCAGTCTCAGTGTTATTTTCTTAGTCTATACAATGGCCATGTTAATGCCTACTTTGTAGGGTTGTGTGAGAATTACAGGTAATGGAAACAAGGAGCTCAGGGTTGGGCATTTGGTAGATGCCCTCTCCTTGGTTCCCAACACCATCCCTGGCTTCAGAATTCTAGGATTCACTAAGACCCCTCTCCCCAAGGCTCAAGTCTGTGAAGCCTGTGGAGCTGCCACATGGAATAACAGATCAGAAGGTCAGAGTGACACGAGGCCTGACTCAGAGAGGGGAGAGTCTGCACGTACAGAGATGATGCCGTGGTCAGGGTCAGGGATAGAGACTGGGTTGGGGTCAAGGGTTAGGAACTGGTCCTATTAATTTAATCTGTCAGTGGAGAGAAAGCAGAGGGGGGAGAGAAGCCAATGGAGAGTGAGGTCAGTGTACTTCTTACATTCCGTATTAGAATTCTCTGTCCCCCACCCAGAGACAGAATGTCAGCTGTTTGAGGGCCAGGACGTATCTTACTCACCTTTGTGTGTAGCACAAAGCATGGCATATAGCACAAGACCAATACATTTTCTGAATGAAAGGATGTATGAATGGTATGGGGTAAACTCAGCTGAACGATCAGCCTTGAGGAGGAGGGATTCGGGCCTCAGCAGGTGCCCCTTCTCCCACCCCGTGTAGACCCTGGTGCCCTCCTGGTGCCCATCCTGGGTCCCTGTTCAACGCAAACTCTCCCATACACCCTCAAGGGAACGCACAAAGGTGCCTACTCACAACGTGACAGACCCACACACAGCCAGGCACACGGATGCACAGACTCACATACAGATAGGCACACAACACACACTCACACTCACATAGACAGAGGTTACTTTAACATATGCAGCGACACCCCTCCTCACACACGCAGAGAAACACGTTATCACTCACACAGATGGGCGTGTTCATTCATAGGGAACCTCCCCCACCCCCATACACATGCAGGCACGCACACAGACACACACAGGCATGCTGTCGTCCACACAGACACACACACACAGAAAGACACCTTCGCGCGGGCCTCACACAGACAGGCACACGCTCATGCACACACACAGGCACACTCGCACGTGCCCCTCCCTCTCACGGACACAGAGAGACCACTGTCACCCCTGCACAGACTCACGCAGGCAGGCTCGTGCACACACTTGCAGACCCACCCACACGCCGGCACGCTCTCACACGCTGCCGGGGCACTCATGGTCAGCTCTGCGGCTGCAGCTGTGACCTCAAGGTCCCTGGGGCCTGTCTGGACTGTGCCTCATCACTTCCTGCTCCAGGGCTTCCAGTTCCAAACTCGAACTCCAGACTCTCTCCTGAGACTGTCTCATCCTCTCTCCAACTCTCTTCTCAACACCATCTCCCCATCTGTCCAGTGTTTCTCACTGCTTCTTCCCCAAGACTTGCTCCTCCTCCCTGTGCGTGGCTCTCTCCCTCTCTAGGTTTGTTCCACCGCTTCCCCCAGATCTGGCCAAAACCATCTATCTTGTCTTTTTCCCCAATCTGTCCTGCCTCCTACCCAGCTCTGTCTTCTTTCTCCCCCCAGACTGGTCACATCTCTTTCCCCGCCCAGTTCTGCCTTGCTACATGCCCTCACCCTGTCCCGGTCCTGTTACTCTGTCCTCTGACTCCATCCTGCTCTCCCCCTCTAGCCCCACATCTGGGCCTCTGGAACCACAGCTGGTTCTCATTAGGAGGGGGAGGGGCGAGACTGTTCATTGGGGCCTGCAATGTGATGTCAACTCCCACCTCCCCGCAGCCTGTGTGTCTACAGGACCTGGGAGCAGGGGGCACATGGGAGAGGAAAGAGGTGGGCTGTGGGGGAGTAGTAGGGGGACCATAAGGGAAGGGGTGCTCCAGAAGGAAGCAGAGGAGTGGCCCGAGGTGCAGAGGGGAAACGGGCTGGGGGAACTGGCACCTCGTAAGCCTCCTCCCTCAACTTCCTGTCCCAGGGCCAGGGAGGGGCAGGGACCAGAAAGACAACAGGGTGAGGAGGGGGCTGCAAAAGGCAGATTGGCTCCGAAGTGGAGGAAGAAGAGGGTAGCCTTGGTGAGCAAAGGGAGGTGGAGATACAGGGCCAGGCGTAAGGGAGAGAGGACGAGAAGTGAGAGTTCTCATGGGGTATGACTGGGAGCAAGGCTGAGGGAGAGTGAGTGTGTGTCAGCAAAGGAAAGAGTGAGTGGAGGTCATCCAGAAAAGGGAGGTAAGCCAGAGACAGGAACAGCTGGACTGCAGAGGTGTGGGGGGGCGTAAATAAAGGCGGGAACTAGGGCTGGGGAGCGGGTGGAAGCAGGGGAAAGAGGAGGGGAGGTGTGAGGAAGGGAGGAGGGAGGAGAAGGCGGACAGGCTGGCTTCCCTGGATGTCCCCGGGACGACCTCATGGATGCGTGGCCAGGGCAGTGCCTGGGCCTGACTCTGTCCCTCCCGAGGACTGGCTCCCATTAGGCACCTCAGGGAGAGGCCAGTGATGGATGTGAGCAGGGAAGGCAGAGGGGAAGTTTCTTTTCTGAGCTGTGAGTGTGCTGGCAATTCGTAGGTGGTACCTTCTTTAATCATTTGTAACAACCGCATGAGGAAGGCGTCCCATCTTCCACTGAGGAAACTGGGGCTCGGAGGCAAACAAATGTCCTGAGTTAACACAGCCTTGATTGGATCGCAGGACTATGAGCTCCACGCTGCCTGAGATTCACAGAGGTGAGAGGAAGAAATTACAGGAGAGCCGAGGGGAGAGACCTAGCAAGACAATGGAGGCCTGGGGAAGAGAATCTATGGTGGGGGGACACCAAGGACCAGGTGTTCGTAGCCCAGGTCCGCAGCAGCAGGACAGAGAGGACGCAGAGGAGAAAGAGGTGAGGAAGGGAAGTTGATAGGATTTGGCCACCGACCCCTCAGGAAGGGTGAGGGAATGCGAGGGCTCTGGACTGACTCCAGGGCTCTGGCCTGATTACTAATGCAGTGCCATGAGGACACCACAGAGGAGAAGCCATTTTTGGGGTGCGTGCTGGGGCCTCCCATGGAGATGTCCCAAACACAGCTGGATTTGCAGGTCTGGAGCTCAGGTGAGAGGTCTGGGTTGGAGAGATGGATTTGGACCCATCAAGGAGTAACGGAGACTCATGGGTGTGGAGACCATCAGCTAGGATGTGTAGAGAGAAAAGATTGTCTGGGACAGAACCCTGGGGGAACAGTCACGTTCAAGGGGCAGACTAAGGAGAGCGTTATTCTTCTTGGAGGAGAAAGAGAAGGAGGCCGTTATCAGAAGTTAAAGGACGGAGCGTTTCAACAAGGATGGAGAGGTTGATAGTGTCCAATGCTGCTGAGAGGTCAAGTAAGATGAAGACTGAGAAGTGGCTATTGGTTTTACCAGTTAGGAGGTCACAGTGATCTTGGGGAGAATTGTTTCAGGAGAGCCCTAAGGGAGCAAGCCTCCTGCAATGGGAAACGATAAAAGAACGAATCAACTAACAACTAGCCACAGAGGAAATGTCAGTATAGGTTCATTTGTCAACACATGTTTACCGCACTCCTAGAAAAGGGAGGTAATGTATCATGGTGAGGTAGGACAGGACAGTGCTGAAGACATGGACTCTGGGGCCAAACCAACTCTGGGATTTCTTCCCAGCTTCTCACTTGCTAGTTGTGTAATCTTGGGTGAGCCACTGAAATGCTCAGTGCTTCCACTTCCTCATTTATAAAATAAGGACAGGGACTTCCCTGGCGGTCCAGTGGTTACGACTTCGCCTTCCAGTGCCGTGGATGTGAGTTCGATCCCTGGTCAGGGAGCTAGGATCCCACATGTCTCGCAGGCAAAAACCCAAAAAACATAAAACATAAGCCATATTGCAACAAATTCAAAGAAGACTTTAAAAAAAATGGTCCACATCAAAAAAAAAAATCTTTAAAAAAAAGTAGGGACAATAAAAATACTACAGTGTATTTGCAGTTAGACTAGTGTATTGCACCCAGTAAGCATTTTATAAGTACACAAACATGAGCTATATTATTATAGTGGTTAAGAAGATGGGCTCTGTCTGACAGACTCAAGTTCAAATTCTGACTCTGCCACTTACAGAGTAATCCTGGAAAAATTGTTTAATCTTTCTAGGCCTAAGTTTCCTCTTTTGTAAAATGGGGATTAAAGTGCCTACTTTATATGGTTGATATGAGAGCTAAATGAAAGAATGACAAAAAGCTCAGCACAGTGGCTGCCACACAGTGAAGGCTCAGTAAATGCTGGCTGCTGTTGTGTGCCAGACACTCACCAGAAGGCTGGGAGAAGTGCTATTCCACAGACAAGGAGACTGAGGCTCAGAGCAGGGAGCAGAGAAGCATCTGGAACACAGCTCTGACAGACTCCAAAGCTAGTGCTTTCTCTTCCACAATATTGCTTCTCTGCTGGAAAGCTTCGAAAGGCCTGATAAAGGGTCATGTAAGTGGCCAGGCAACCGAACAGGGAAGGAGCCTGAGCAGAGCTCTGCATAGGAGAGTAACTCCAGCAGTGTACACAAGGTGGGTCAGAGGAGGAGATCAGTGGTGAGGCAGTTGTGAGTCCAGGTCAGGTGGGCATGGGGTCAGGTGGAGAGAGAGGAAGGGACCAGGAGATGCTTGGAGGTCTCCAGGAGACAAAGGGAAAAACAGGAGAGGTGGGCCCAGGGCACGCGTGTGAAATGATTCATCAATAGATTTATTCAGTAAGAAGCCACTGAAGATGTACCATGTGCCAAACACCATACTAGGCAGGGGAGACATAGCAGTGACCTGGACAGATCGCATCCCTGCCTTCATGATGCTCACAGGTAGGGATGCCTGGGCAGGGATGGGCAGGGCAGGGTGAAGGAGCCATGAGTGGTGGGGTGAGCAGCAAGGACCTGGTCTGAAGATCTGACTGTCACAAGTAGAGTCCAGACGTCAGAGGAGGCCAGTGAGGCTGGAGCTAGCAGAGACGTTGGAGACATAGAGGGAAGAACTAGTTCGGGGAAGCAAGAGATGAAGGAGGAGAGAGTAGTAGAGGGACTGAGATCTTGGAAGTAAAATGAACTAAGTTGAGTTGAGCACTTAATAGTTGTTTAATTTCTCAATCCTTAAAACAACTCTCTTGCCATCACCTCCATATTCAAGTGAGGAAAGTGAAGCCAGAGAAGCTAAGGTGATCCCAGGGGTAAATGGTGTGGCTCGAAGGTGTGAGGTGTAGCCACCCTTCCTCACCAAGCACATGAGAGTGTGTTCTCAGCTCTGAGAGGAAACATCTTAGACAGAAAAATGTAAACAACAGGGCACTCTACTGTGCTAAGCGAACACAGAGGGGCATCCTGACTCAGGCCTGGGGGTTCTAGGTGGACCACTAGGAGGAGATGCCCTTTTACCAGGGGACACAGGAACTGAGAAGCCCCTCCTAAGTGTCAGAGGTTGAAATGCCCAGAAGTCAGAGGATTACTTGGAAACACACACACAGGAGCTGAAGGAAGGGGCAGGCAGCAGGAAACCAGGAAAAAGATGGGATCCGATAGCATGAACCTGTGGGAGGAGCTTTGCTTACAGGTCTTGCTTCTGTTACCACTGACAGGCAGAAGGATCAGAAAGAGGGCACAAGTATCTGGGAACCTGATATGGGGAGAAGCAGGGGCCTGAGTACCAGGAGTGGGGGGGCTCAGAGTGGTGTATGTGAGGGCGGGAGCGTTAGAGGAAGGAGCAGCCTGTGGCAAGGGAAGCGGGCCTGGCAGAATAGCGCAGACGGAGAGGCACTGTAGCCCTGTGGCCTGATGGCATGTCACAGCTTCCTCGTCTTCCACTTCCTCCAAGAACCTCAATACGCACGTGGCCCAATAGATTTGGATCCGCAAATTTCTGGTGTTTGTTAAATATTTGATAGCTGAATGAAAGGGAAATCAAGTATAGATAGGGGAGAGGAAGAGGATTCAGGAAAAGAGAAGCCCAGGTGAATGGGAGAGAAGAGGAGGGAGGAAGGACAACTTGTTGCAGAGGGGAGTGGAAATGTCTCCAGTGGGTAAATGGGCATGTGTGCAAATGTCTCTATTGTGTGGGCAGCTGAGACCAAGGGTCAGTCTTCTGAAGAGTGAATGAGGGTGAGGGAGGTGCTGTGAGGTGCCTCATTCATTCATTCACCTGTTCATCCCAAGCATCTGGGGGACATGAAGATGAATAATATGCAATCTTGCCATTAAGGATGTCCCAGCCTGGGCAGAGAGACAGAAAGGGAAAAGGCAATGACAACAGTGACACAAGAGGATGCTAAGCTTGCCTGGTGGTCAAGAGAGGCAGGATTTGAGACTAGAGCTGAGGATGGGAAGGGGTTAGTTAGGAGACAAAGGGAATAAAGGGCGTTTCAGGCAGAGAGCGGTATGTGCAAAGGGCCAGAAGCATGGAAGAATGCAGTGTCTTTGGGGAACTACAAGGAATTCAATATAGCTGGAACTCGCAATGTGAGGGACCTATGGGAATGGGACAGGCTATGAGGCCGGGGAGGCTGGGGGGAATCAGATTATGACAGATCTCCTAAACCTCCTTAAAGTAGAGATCTCACCCAAGACAGTGGAAGGACACTAAAGAATGCTGAGCACAGATGCCATGGCTGGATTCGTACTTCAGGGAAATCCCTTGTACCATAATGAGAAGACTGGATTGGAAGAGGGAAGAGCAGGTGTCTAGGGAGACAAGTTAGGAGGCTCTTGCAGTAATTCATGTGAAAAGACGGTGAGGTGAAGGCAGTAGCTAAGGCCATGGATAAAAGCGGGTGGGATATCAGAGACAGCTGGAAAGGAAGTAGAACCAACATGTCTCAAAGACTTTCTGGGTTATAGGGCATGTGGAGAAGGGAATGGCTACCGTTAATTTCTGGGCTTGTAGCTTGATAACTGAATGGGGATGGTGGTTTGGGGGAGGAAGGAATGATGAGATCAGGTCTGGACATGTTAACGGGCTTATGGACTCTATAGTAAAGATCAGGAAGGAAGCAGACCTGCGGGTCTGGGGGTCGGAAGAGAGGTCTGGAAGAGGTAGATGTTTGGGAGTCATCAGCTTATACAGATAATCATTAAAGCCCTGGGAATGAATGAGATTGATCAGTCAGAGGGATGATTACAGTGAGGCGATAAGAAGGTCCAAGCCAGAACCCTAATAAACAGTGACATTTAGGGGTCACCCAAAGGAGCCCCCAAAGCAGCCTGAGAAGGAACAGCCAGGAGGTTCTCTGAGAGAGAGATGCACAGGTCCCAGTGTACTCTATCATATCCTTATTGGCCTACCTCCCTTGCTGAGGGTAGGAACAGTGTCGTCTATCATAGCCTTCCCACCACCTGGCAGGGAGCTCATTAAACGTTAATAGAATAAAACGGTGGCTCAGAAGGTATAAGACAAGAATGATTCAAAGAGAAAAAAGTAGTCAACAATGTTGGGCCCTGCCAAGAGGTCAAGCAGTTGAGGACTTTTGAAAAGAGCCCCTAAATTTGGCAGGTGAGAGGTCATGTTCTCTTGGGGAGAGCAGTTACAATGGATGGGCAGGACTAGATGGGAAGTGACGGGGTGGGAACAGCTCTGTGCGGAAGACCCTTTCACAAAATGTGGCAGTGAAGCAAAGGGAGAGAGCCTCTTAGCTAGTCAGGTATTACAGGGTTAAGGAACGTGGAAGAGCCTGGAGGCTCTTCATGTGTTCACAGGAGGAGTGGGTGCAGAGGGAGAAACTGGACACATGGGTAAGACTCAGAGTCAGTTGTTGAGTGAGGTCCCCTCGGAGGCCGAATGGGATGGGATCTACAACAGCTGAGGGAATTCAAACGGGTTGGCCTCAATTTTCCGAGTGGCCAAAAGACCAGGTCTGTCTGTCACGTCTACTCTTCCTTCCTCCCTCTCCTTCAACCTCCACATCCATTCTGTCACTGAGCCCCTCTGACACCCCTGCGTAAAGAACTCTTGAAAGTATCTACTTCCTCGTCCTCTACTGCCACTTCTCCAGTTCAGACCAGCACTATCCCCTCCTGGGTTCCTGCAACAGCCAACTATCCCCTTCTTTTCAGACGCCTGCCTCCAGTCACCACACTGCTGTCAGAGTGGTATTTATAAGACAGATCCGATCATATCACCCCACAGCTTTGATTTGGTGACTTTCAATGACTCTTGGGTTCCGTAAGCTCTCATATGACCTACAAGAACTGCACGACCTAACTAACCCTTCCTCACCTCTCCCAGACCCTCTGACCTGCCCTCATGTCTTGCTTTTCCCCTCAGACATACAATACTTCCTTACATGTGAGCTTTCCATTGCTGCTTTCTTGGCTTGGCATATTTTTCACTCACTCCACCTCAACTCCACCTCTCCTTTGCTTGGTAGACTCCCTATTTACCTATCAAGCTTAAGCTTAAATGTCACTTCCTTCCAAAAGCCTCTTCTGGTCTCCCTGCTATGTGCTACCATGTTACAGTGCTCACCCCACAGCCTGTAAACTCCATAAGGGCAAGGGCCATGTCTATTTTGTTCACCCCTGTAATGCCAGCACCTACCACACTGTCTGGCACAGAGTAGGTGCTTAATAGGTGTTTGCAGAATAAATGATCCAGCGAGTTGACGAATTAATCTGCTGAAAACAATGAGGAATGTAAGGTTAAGCGATGTAAAAAAATAGAAAAAATTTCATCTATTTATTTATTTATGGAGGGTCCAGTTGAGGGTGCAATTTATAGCAGCATGAATTTATAGCCGCATCACTTGGTGTGGTTGAGAAACCATTCCAGCTAGGGTTGAGACTTTATGGGACGGGTGGTCTCAACGACAACAACAAAATGGAACAAAGAGTGGCCAGGGAGTGGGTGGGGTGATCGTCTTGGGCATATAAACTGGAAGGAGAGCACAAAGCCAGAAAGGGGCAGATTAGGACAAAGCGAAGAGGTCAAGGGCAAGGGGTCATTACAAGGTTGAAGCGTAAGTGGAATGGGAGCGGGGGCATCTGGGAGCTGGAAGGACACAGAAGGCTGTGGGCAGAGTGAAATGTAGGAGTTCAGAATTTTAGTGGTGGAGCAGCTGTGCAGAGTGATCCTGGGAGGGGAGAAGGTAACAGGAGCTAAAGAGTTCAAGAAACTGTGAGGCTACACTCGCAGGGACACTTAGAACCATGGCAGGGTGTAGGGTGACGGGAAGACTGATCTAGGTCCCCAAGCTTTCAGGCAACCAGAGGGTAAGCCTGGGAGGTCTATGGGTGAGAAGAAGCTGTAGTGTGAGCATTGTAAGTTAATGGGAGTTTGTTCAGCAGCTGGGACAGCTCAGTCTGTGGTGTGTGCATGACACCTAAAAGTGCGTTTCCTATGGGATGTACAGACAGGTGTTGGTAAGGGAGACTGCAACACAGCCTCCTGTTAGTGTCAGGTCTCTGAGACACCTGCTGTGTACAGGCAGTCCTGAGGAAGCATAGCCTAGATGATAGGCTGGCTGTGACAGAGTCACCCGTGGATGCGTATTGCTGTGGCAGTGTCTATGATAAGGTGCTAGCAGCAACAGTGTCTCCCACGGTTTGTGTTGGCTTTGCTCCTGTGGGAATGTGTTGGCTGCACCATTTCTGCCGTGGGTGTGTGCTGTTCTGAGAGCACCTTCTATAAAAGTGTGTTGGCTGTGACAGTGCTTCCAGGGGGTGTGTGATGGCTGTGAAGGCATCTCTTGTAGATGTGTGCTGCCTGCGATTTTGTCCCCTGTGGGTATTTGAGGAGTTGACATAAGCAACAATATTTTTCTGGCCTATGACCCCGTGGCTGCGGGCCCAGCCCACGCCACACTGAGTTCATTGTACTTCTAGACCTCCATTTCCCCACCCCCTCCACGTGGGACCAGGCCTGCAGTGACCTCCCTCTGTGCCCTGCACCGGATTCCGATCTAGGCATCCTGGACACAAACTCAACACCAGTCTGGGTGACAGACCTCCAATTTAGGCTTTGCCTGTCTCTCCTGTTTCTCTTTATTTCTCCCTCCTCAGTTTCTTTGTCTCTGTCTTAGTTTGTCTCTGTCACACACCCATCCTCCACGTTCTGACACATGGCTCCCATAGAGGCAGGCAACACACACACACACACACACACACACAAACACACACACACTCCCTCACAGGGACTGGCTCACCAGACACACACTCACTATGACCCACACACCACTGGAGTGACACCACATACACAGGGCCAGACATACACACAGAAACACAACTTCCCAGTGACACGCACTGACTCACACTAGGCGATGCACTCGCGCTCACACTCACACTCACACTCACACTCGGAGGAGCACACACACACCCTGCCCACACCCCCGGCACACTCGCGCCGCCACACACCCGACTCGATGACACACGCACACAAAGACCCCCAGGCCCTGCCCCCACGCTCACGTTCACGATCGTCCTCGTCCCGCAGGCCTAGGCCCCCCCTCCCCCATTGTCTCCGGCACAGAACAAAGCCCCCGGCTCCGTCGCCGCCACCGCCGCCCAGGAGAGGCCGGAGGGCCGGCGGACGCGACCAGAGGGGCCGGGCGGCCGCGGGCACTGACCTCCGCGCGGCGCGGGCTCCCTCGCCCGGTCCTGGGGCGCCGTCCGGCGCCGTCAGCCCCCCGGGCAGGGCCCGCCCGCGCGGGGCCTGGGGCCGCGCATCCTCCGCCACCGCTGTCTCCCGGCCCGTGAGCAGCTCCGGGCGGCTGGCCGTCGGTCCGCGCGCCCCCGCCCGTCGATCGGTCCGTCTGCCGCCGCCGCCGCCGCCGCCGGGGCGCCGCCTCCTCCACAGCCGCCCCGCGGAGGATGTGAGATTCGCCGCCACGGCCCCGCGCCCCCTCCTCTCCCCTCCCCCGCCCTCCGCGCGGTAACCCGAGCCCCCGCCCCTCCGCCCGCGAGCCCCCGCCCCCACCCCCACCCGCGCTCCGCGCCGCTGCACCCCCAGCGCCCGCCCGTCGTCCCTCCGCCCCTCGACTTCCCGGCCGCAGTCCCCGGCCGGATCCGGCCCCAGCGCCGCGCGGTCCCCGCGTCCCGGTTCTTTTCCCTTTTCCCGGTCCAAGCGCCCTGTCTCCTCCTCCCATCCCGTTCTCTACATCGTCTCTCCTAGTCCTCTTCTCCTTCTCGTCCTGCTCTTCCGTCTTCTTTCCCACTCCCCATTCCCCCGCCGTCCTCTGTTCTCCCTCACTGTCCTATTCTCCCTCCCAACCCTTTTCTCTCCGTTCCTCTCTCCCTTCTCCCTACTCTCTTCTTCTCGCCCCATCTCCCCATCCTGTCCTTTTCAGCCCCTTGTCCCCATCCCTTCTCGATCCTTTCTCCTCAGCCTCTTCTCCACACCAGTTCTCCCCATGTCCTTTGCCTGCCCTTCTCCCTTCCTTGTCTCCCCACCTTTTCTCGTCACCTCTTTTCCCCCAACCCCTTCTCCTTTTCCCTTTCTCCCTGTCTCCTCCCCATATGTCTTTCCCTCCCAGTTTCCTTCTGTCATCCCTCTTTCCCCATCCTCTTCTTCCATCTTAATCGCTCCATTCTCTCCTCCTAGTCACCTCTGTTTAACCCATGCTCTTTATTCCTTTTCCCTTCTTCATCGCCTAGTTCTCCTTCTCTCACTTCCTATTTCATCCCAAAGTTGAGGCTCCAGATGGAGGGTATTGGAACAAGGAGATTTAGGAGTGGTGCTCCCACTCAGGGTATACTCAGAAAAGGAAAGTGAGATGGAAACTGGGCAGGGAGGTGGGAAAGGGCTTGAGGGGCCAACTGGGAGAGGAAATGGGAAGAAGTAAAACAGATGCAGGCAGACGGTGTTAAAGAACTAGAAGAGTTTTGATTCCTCCTCTTCTGTCCTTCCTTGTGAGTATAGACCGTGGGTTCAAAGGTATCCTGACTTGAGATGTGCAAATGGTACAAAGAAATCAGGAACTTCTGGGGAGAGAGGACACACTTTTAGTTAAAGCAGAAGGGAGTGTGATTTTGAAATAGAAGAGTGAGGAAGAGGCTGGAATCCTTAATAGCATCCAGGTTTCTGGCTTGGGCAGCTGGGTGGAGGGTGGTGACATTCACTGTGTTAGACAAAAGGACCAGGAGTAGCTTTCAGGAGGCTGATTTAGAAAGATGATGGGTTTTGATTTGGGCTGCTGACTTTGAAGTGCTTGTTGGGTAGGTAGGTCTGCAGCTTAGAAGAGCGGTCTGGAATGGACATAAATATTTGGAAGTCATCTGCACATACTGTATAAGCTTGAATATAGGGTGAGGTTTTTGCTGTTTTGTTTTTCCAAAATCATCCCAAGGAAAGAGGGAGTAACCTTGTATTTGAGTCCTTACAAAGTCTCTCATATTACAGGGTTTGCTCTCATTTACTTTATTTTGAACAACAAACCACTGGATAGGGCAGTATGGTATGGTGACTAAGCTTGTGGACTCTGGAGCCAGACTGCCTGGCTTGGGGTCCAGACCCTGCCATTTATAAGCTGTGTGGCTTTTAGAAAGTTACTTAACCTGTCTCTGCCTCAGTTTTCTCATCTATAAAGTGGGGCTAAGGGTTAAATTATTTAATATATATAAAGCATTCATACCTGGCACACAGGCGATGCTCTATAAATACTATTTTTACTGTTTGGGCAAGACCCATTAACCTGAAATGTCCTCAACAATGCTATTTTGGGTGCCTGTATAGGTCACTTGCCACAGAATCCATAGTCACAGCTTTGATAGCTGTTCCTGGTAATACAGTCTCACAACTGCATGTGTTGGATGTTTCTAAATATACTTTATAAAAAGTGCTTTTAAAAGTAATACTGTAGTACTTGGGAGGGGCTTCTAGGCTGCTGGAAATGTTCTCTTTCTTGACCTGAGTGATGTTATATGGATGTTTTACTTTGCAACAATTCATTGAACCAAACACTCATAACTTGGGCCATTTTCTGTATGAATATTATACTTCAGTAAAAAAATTAAGAATTAAAAGTTTTTTTTTTTTTTAATATTTATTTTTTTTTGGGGGGGTACACCAGGTTCAATCATCTGTCTTTATACACATATCCCCGTATTCCCTCCCTTCCTTGACTCCCCCCCCTCGAGTCCCCCCCACCCTCCCTGCCCCAGTCCTCTAAGGCATCTTCCATCCTCGAGTTGGACTCCCTTTGTTATACAACAACTTCCCACTGACTATTTTACAGTTGGTAGTATATATATATCTGTGCTACTCTCTTAAAAGTTATTTTTAAAAGGCAAAACATTAAGTGATTTTTAGAGGTCATGAATATATTCTTGCAGGATGCATGCCAAACACCAACTGCCCTAGTGTGATGCGAATGGGGACCTGTGACTGAGGATAAAGTTTCCAATGACTGCATCACACGTGGATTCAAATTGTGCTGTGTCCTCTCCCAAATTCTCCACTTAGACTGAAGAGAAGGTTATCTGTTCTGGAAAACATGTAAGATGGCTGAAAAAGTGACCCTAATAGTGAGAAAGACACTGCTTTGAAGAATTCATGTTAAAAGTGTACATTAAATTGTTTATTGAATTATGAGAATGGAAAAAAACCAGTATTTATAAATCAATATATTATTTATAAATATTTATATTTCATGATGATATATGAATTTAAATATGTATATGATAAATCTGTTAACTGATAGAAGTAGACTTTGTTGTTTCACCCTCATCCCTGAAGGTATACGTTTTCAGGTTGGTCAAAAAGCTTTTTGGATTTTTTCATTGGGAAAATGAGGAATCACCTTAGGTTTGGGTTGATTTATATGGGAAGTGTGATAAATGACAAATGAAGCTAAGGAAGTAAATAGGATTTCTCAGGGACAGCATGTACACTGGGAAGAGAAGGGGGCTATGACAGACCCTAAAAAACTCCAGCACTTAAAGGTTGAGGAGCGGAGGCACAGCCTTGAAAGGAGAGTGAGAAGCAGTGACCAGAGAAGGAGGAGAAGGGCAGGAGGCACTGCCAATGAAGCCAAGGGAAGCCACGAGGCAGAGAGTGTTCATCAGGGTTGAATGACACAGGAGGCCAGGGAGGCAAGGACTGAAAACTATCCATTGGATTTGACCAGAGGGACACCATTGGTGATCTTGAGGACAAAGGGGTTGGTGGACTGGTAGGGTTGGAAACTAGTCAGCACTCAGTAAAGAAGTTGGGTAAGGGTAGGGGGAACTGAAGACCTGAAGTAGAGCTTGTTCTTAAGGAGGCTTGACTACAGGGAAGGAGAGAGATCTATAGCAGGGATAGGGGACGGGTGTTTTACAGGGCCAGAGAGTTTTTCAAATAGGAGAACCTAAATTTTCTTACTTTCTTCTATTTATTAAAGACATATAAATGGCCAGCTTTATACTTAAGATACATAGTTAGGATATAACTAAGGAGCTCACCGTAAGCTGTGAAGACAGAGTTGCACGTTGGCACTGGGTAGTATAGAGGAAAGCATGGGATTGTGGGCATAGGAAGGATTCTTTTTTTTTTTAAGATTTATTTATTTATTTATTTATTTTTGGCTGCGTTGGATCTTCGTTGCCTTGCGCAGTCTTTCTCTAGTTGTGGCGAGCGGGGGCTACTCCTCGTTGTGGTGCCCATGCTCCTCATTGCAGTGGCTTCTCTTGTTGCAGAGTATGGGCTGTAGGTGTGTGGGCATTGGCAGGAGGATCCTTAACCACTGTGCCACCAGGGAAGTCCCCAATAGTGTCAGATAAATGATGCTGGGAAAACTGAATATCCATGGGCAAAAGAATGAAACCAGACCCTTATCTGGTCAGACCCTTATCTATCTACCATACTCAAAAATCAACTCAAAGTGGATTAGATTTGAACATTAGGATCTGGAACAATAAAACTCCTAGAAGAATTTCAACATAGCAGGTAAGCTGCTTGGCATTGGTCTTGGCAGTGACTTTTTTGGATTTGACACTAAAAGCAAAGGGAACTAAAGCAAAAATTAACAAGTGGGGTCGCTTCAAACTGAGAATCTACTGCATATCAAAGGAGACCATCAACAAAATAAAAAGGCAACCCATGGAAGGGGAGAAAATATTTGCAAACCACATATCAGCTAAGGGGTTAATATCCAAAATATACAAGGAACTCATACAACTCAAGAGTAAAAAAAAACCAAATAACCCAATTTAAAAATAGGCAAAGGATCTTAATAGATCTTTTTCCAAAGAAAATATACAAATGGCTAATAGGCACATGAAAAGGTGCTCAACATCACTAATCATCAGGAAAATGCAAATCAAAACTACAATGAGATATCACCTTATACCTGTTAGGATTGCTGTTATCAAAAAATAAGACATAGGGACTTCCCTGGTGGCTCAGTGGTTAAGAATCTGCCTGCCAATGCAGGGGACATGGGTTCAAGCCCTGATCTGGGAAGATCCCACATGCCGTGGGACTAAGCCCATGCGCCACAACCATTGAGCCTGTGTTCTAGAGCCTGTGAGCCACAACTGTTGCACCTATGTGCCACAACTACTGAAGCCCGTGCTCCTAGAGCCCAGGCTTCACCACAAGAGAAGCCACTGCAATAAGAAGCCCACACACTGCAGCGAAGAGTAGCCCCCGCTCGCCACGACTAGAGAAAGCCTGCATGCGGCAACAAAGACCCAATGCAGCCAAAAATAATAATAAATAAACAAATAAATTTATAAAAAAAGACAAAAAATTCTGGCAAGGATGTGGAGAAACAGTGAACCCTTGGACACTGCTTGTGGCTATGTAAACTGGTACAGCCACTGTGGCAAACATTATGGAGGTTCCTCAAGAAATTAAAAATAGAACTACCATATGATCTAGCAATTCTGCTTCTGGGTATATCCAAAGGAAATGAAATCACTGTCTCAAAGAGATAAGTGCACCTCATGTCCATTGTAGCATTATTCACAGCAGCCAAGACATGGAAACAACCTAAGTGTCCATTGATGGACAAATGAATAAATAATATTCATTTATGCTGAATATAAGAATATAAATATTCCTTCCAGAATAAAGAAAGGATGCTAATGAGATAGGAAGATGAAGAACTACTACTCAGCGAGTGCAGCAAGGAAAGAGAGAAAGGATAGGTAACAGGAGACTGAGAGGAGGGTGAGGTAGGGAAGGACTGAGGAACAGCTGCTGGAAAGTAAGCAGCAGGACCACATTTAACACCGCAGGTAAAGAGCTGATGGAGAGGCAATGGCTAGTGGAGCAAGGTCCCAGAGGAGAGAGGAGGGTCTGAGGAATTAACCATGCCTACAGAAAGGCATTGGTTTTTAACCTAGAGAGGTACCTCTTCTTTCAAGACTGAAAGGGAAGATGAATGAGGATGCAAATAAGTGCATGCATGAGGGTATGATGGCAGTGCAGGAAGAGGGTGGACAGGGTGGGGATTTGAGGCCATCATACCCGGTGATCCCATTCTCTCTGGAGAGGAGTTGGAGTTTGTAAAAAATGGGGCATGAGGGAGCCAGTATGTTAGTGATTTTGAGGAAAGTGTTAAAGGTGTGGAGGCACTGTTAAGAGGAATGATGACTGGTGGCTTTGTAGGCTTGAAGGACCATGGAGTTGAGGATGCTGGTGAGAGAACAAAGGATACAGGCACAGCTACACTAAAGTCTTTGATGAAAAAGAGAGGTCATTTCAGGACAACGCTGAGGAGGGTAGAGGCTTGAATAACAAGATGGTATGATTCTCCAAGGCTCAGCGGGGGGGAGTGTAGAGAAGTACTTGTGTGTGTTGGGGCCTTAGGGAGCCCCGAGAGTGGAGACAACTTCCCTCTCCTCCCTGGACATGTGGAAGAACGTGAAGAAATGATGTACTTAAACAAAGCCAGCTCTCTCAGAGGAAGTGGAGACTCAGAGGTGTGTAATGGGGCTGAGCATTTAGGGGTTTCAGAACAGGAAAGATTGGGAGGAGAGTCCACGATGGAAAGGGCTAAACTCTGGGAAGCAGTGGAAGGGCAAATTAACCAGGGCAAGGAAGGACAGGCGGGTGTGGGGAAGACCAAATGGGAAAGGAAAGATGACCCAAAGGGCCCGACTTGTAAACGAGGATCCTGACTGACAGGATGGGAGACTAACAATTCTCCCTGGCTCTGTTATTCATTTGTTCCTTCCTCGTGTGGGAGGAGGCACTGGGTAGCATCAGTGCTTGGTTGCAGACTGCTCTGAGACTGTGTCCCCATTCAAATGCTGATGAGAGGCCACAGTCGTTAGCGCTCTTCAGTAGAGCCCAGCCCTGGAGAAAGTGAGCAGGAGTATTAAAAAAATGGCCGGAGTCCAGCACTGCTTGAGTTGGGTTCTTCCTTGGGCAAGTATGTTTTCCAGGCTCTGAAGGATTTCAATTCCCTGTAGAAACTCTAGGGAAGAAAAAAGGAGACTCGATTCTATCCCACAGAGCAGGAGTCAGAGAAGGCAGAAGCAGATGGAATCTAGAACACAGGTGGAGGGATTAAATGTGGAGAAGAGGAAGGACTCCTATCCTCTGGGGTAGGAAGTAAGGAGAGCCAGTTCTCTGAATTTCAGTTCACAGAGTGATCAGTTTGCTGAAATTCACCAATTTTGTCAATTTACCGAAGTTTTGTTTCTTTTAATTTTGTGTAAAGTTTACAACAATTTGCATGGTTGTATGGATTTTAACTACTTTTTAAGATTTCTACAGATTATCAGTTGACTAATTTGAAGTGCAGTTTAGCTCAGTTTTAGATTTAATTTATTTGCAACTGTTCCACTGAAGTCATTTTGCCATGGCTGGCCAAAGTTCAGTGTAGTCTAAAATTTTCCTTACTTTGAATCTATGACTTTTGAGAATGAGAATTTCTTGTGTATTTTGTTCTGCAAGTGTTGTGCAATGACTCAAATGTCAAATATAAACAATCTTGGGGAAGGGGGTCTCTCTTTCAAAACATTTTCAATCTAGTAATTTGCCTTTTTAAAAACACTTTTTTTGGTGCATTTGTAATTTTAATAGGTATATAGATATGGGCTGAAATGTGGCTGTACTGTATATGGGCTGAAATATGGCCATACTGTATTTCCATAGCGGTTGGTAAATGGTATTAACAGTTACTAAGGGACTTCCCTGGTGGTCCAGTGGTTAAGATGCCACACTTCCAATCCAAGGGGTGTGGGTTTGATCCCCGGTCAGGGAACTAAGATCCCACATGCCGCATGGTGCGGCCAAGACAATGTAAAAAAACAAAAACAAAACCAAAACAAACAAACAAAAAACTCTTAAGCAAGTATTCGGGACTTCCCTGGTGGTACAGTGGTTAAGAATCTGCCTGCCAATGCAGGGGACATGGGTTTGATCCCTGGTCTGGGAATATCCCACATGCCTCAGAGCAGCTAAGCCTGTGTGCCACAACTACTGAGCCTGTGCTCTAGAGCCTGTGATCCACAATTACTGAGTCTGCGTGCTGCAACTACTGAAGTCCTCATGCCTAGAGCCTGTGCTCTGCAACAAGAGAAGCCACTGCAATGAGAAACCCTTGCACTGCAATGAAGAGCAGCCCCCACTCACCACAACTAGAGAAAGCCCACATGCAGCAATGAAGATGCAGCCAAAAAAAAAGTAAATAAAAATAAAATAAGTTAATAAAAAAATTAAGTGATAAGGTTAATTATATAAATTCATTAGTTCAAGATAATTGTTCTAAGATCCCGTGATGACCATTGATGAATGGACCTCATGCCATAGTGACATCGAAGAAAAATTTGTAAAATTTCTGCCGGTCCCATTCATGTCACAATAGGAAGACTGTAGTTTAGGAATATTTCTGCTTATCCTTATCCTTGATTATGTAGTTGCTACTACTTCTAAATAAAGTTTTTACTTTGATTTTATTTTTTATTTGTTTAAGTAACAGTTTTATTGAAATACGATTTATATACCATAAAGTTCATCCTTTTAAATGGTATAGTTCACAGTGGTTTTTAGTATATTCACAGAGTTGTGTATCCATCAACCACAGTCAAATTGCAGGATGTTTTCACTGTTCCAAAAGAAACCCTATACCCACTAGCAGTTACTTCCCTTTTCCTTCTTTCTCCCTTCAGCCCCTGGGAACTAATAATCTACTTTCTGTTTCTGTGGATTTGCTTACTTTGGATATTTCATGTAAATGGAATCATACAATAGGTAGCCTTTTGTGTCTGGCTTCTTTCACTTAGCCTATTTTAGAAGTTCATTTATATTGTAGCATACATCAATATTTCATTCTTTTTTATAGCAGAATAATATTCTGTTCTATGGACACGTCACGTTCTGTTTATTCACTCATCCGTTGGTGGACATTTAGATTTTTTGACCTTTTTGGCTATCATGAATAATGCTGCTGTGAACACTTGCATACAAGTTTTTGTGTAGACATACTTTTTCAATTTCCTTGGGTATGTACCTAGGATTGGAATAGCTGGTATGACACATATTGTAACTATGTATTGTAATCTATGTTTACCACTTTGAGGAAGTATTTGAGGAAATATGGCCAAACTTTTCTACAGCAACTTCACCATTTTACCTTTCTCTCTAGGAATATATGAGGGTTCCAATTTCTCTACATCCTTGCCAACACTTGTTATTGTTTATCTTTTTTATTATAATCATCTTAATCGGTATGAAGTGGTATCTCATTGTGGTTTTGATTTGCATTTCTTTAATGACTAATGATGTTCATCCTCTTTTATCTTTATTTTATTTTTGCTTTTATTTGTTTTTCTTTTATTTATTGTATTTATTTTATTTTTTAAAAATATTTACTATCTGGTTCTTTATTTTATTTATCTATCTATCTATCTATCTATCTATCTATCTATCTATCTATCTATCTATCTATTTTTGGCTGCATTGGGTCTTTGTTGCTGTGCGCAGGCTTTCTCAAGTTGTGGCAAGCTGGGGCTACCCTTTGTTGCAGTGTGTGGGCTTCTCGTTGCGGTGGCTTCTCTTGTTGCAGAGCACAGGCTCTAGACACACAGGCTTCAGTAGTTGCAGCACATGGGCTCTAGAGCAGGGGATTGGTAGTTGTGGCCTACAGGCTTTGTTGTTCCGTGGCATGTGGGATCTTCCTGGACCAGGGATCGAACCCATGTCCCCTGCATTGGCAGGCAGATTCTTAACCACTGGGCCACCAGGGAAGTCCCTTAGCCTCTTTTTATATATTTATGGGCCATTTTATATTTTCTTCTCTGATTTCTTTCAAGATTTTCTCTGTTTTTGATTTTCTGTGGTTTGAATATTTTCTGTAGTTTAAATATTCTGCAGTTTCATACACCTAGGTGTAGTTTTTTTCAGTGTCTATTTTGATGTCTTCTGAGCTTTCTGGATCTGTGGTTTGGTGTCTGTCATTAATTTCAGAAAATTCTGAGTGATTATTACTTCAAATATTTCTTCTGTTTCTCTCTTTCTTTCTTCTCCTCTGGTATTCCCATTATGTATATTTTGTTATTGTCCTACAGTTCTTGGATATTCTGTTCCTTAAATAATTATCTTATTTTCCTTGTTTAAAAACTTTTTTTAATTGAATGATTCTTTAAATTCTGTAGTGCTTTACAATTTTCAAAAGTTTCACACACATGATTTCATATAATCACATTAAATAAGCCTTTTTTTTCCCCACCCCTATGTTGCCCCTTCTCCCTCTTATTTTCCTTTTATGGCCTGTGTTTTTGGCATCCTATCTAAGAAATCATCATCTAAACCAAGGTCAAGATTTACTGCTAGTTTTTTTTTTAACAGTTTTATAGTTTTAACTCTTACATTTAGGTCTATGATCCATTTGAATTAATTTTTGTATTAATTCAAAATTAATGTGTAAGGTAGCAGTCCAACTTTAATTTTTTACATGTAGATAGCTAGTTCTATCATTATTTGTTAAAAAGACTTGTCTTATTTGATTTTCTTGTCATCCTTGTTAAAAAAATGTCTATAAATCTAAGGTTTTTTTTTCTGACCTTTCAATTCTATTCCCTTGATCTACATGTCTATCCTTATGACAGTACCACACAGTTTTGATTACTTTGTAGGAGTTTTAAAATGAGGAGGTATGAGTCCTCCCTCTTTGTTCTTTTTCAAGATTATTTTGTGTGGCTATTCTGAGTCTTTTGAATTTCCATATGAATTTTAGTATTTCTGCCAAAAAAAACCCCAAAAAGGCAGCATGACTGTGATAGGGATGATGTTGAATCTCTAAATAAGTTTGGGGAGTATTTACATCTTAACAATATTAAGTCTTCAAATCCATGAACATGTGTTATCTTTACATTAGTTAGGTATTTTACATTTCCTCTCAATAATCTTTTATAGTTTTCAGTGTGTAAGTCTTGTACTTCTTTTGTTAAATTTACTCCTAAACATTTCATTCTTTTTGATGTTACTGTAAATGGAATTGTTTTCTTACTTTATTTTTTGATTATTCCTTGCTAGTGTGTAGAAATATATTTAATTTTTGTATACTTATTGATTTCAGAATGGTAACCAACCTCATATTTCTGGCATAAAGCTCACTTGGTCCTAGTGTATATTCTTTTTTTATGTTGTTGGATACAGTTTGCTAATTTTGTTGGGCAATTTTGCATCTATATTCATAAGGGATATTGATCTTTTCTTGTGATGTCTTTTTCTAGTTTTAGTATCATGACAATAATGGCTTCACAGAATGAGTTAAAAAGTGCTGTTTTTAACTTTTCTTAATTCCTAGGTTTTTTTAATCAGCTTGGTCAAATGAGTATTATCTGTGTGTTTTAGGCATCTGAATCCTAAGTTTCTGAGATGAGTGTCACACACAAAAGTGACATTCAACAGTTTGATTGAAATCTGGTACACAACAGACCTAATAAGAAGACTTTGGTAAAACTAAAACTAAACTAAGTCAAGTAGTCAAGCTGAAATTAATTGAAAACTAAAAAAAAAGAAAAAAAAAGGAATCCACAAAGTTGTTAAACTGTTCCATGCAACATAATTTCTATAAATTTTATAAATTATTGATAGAAGCAAATTTTTGATGAACTGATAACTTTAGCAAATAGATTTTGGTGCTGAAAACCAACAATTTTTAAACTTGATAACTTTGGAAAATTTGATGAATTGAACTTTTGGGAGCTTGGTCATTGGGTGAACTGTCTTCAGTAAATAGGTTTTCAACTAATTGCCTGGTTCCTGGATATAAAGATCAGGAGGGAAGGGAATTGAGAAGACCATGCCTACAGCCTCCTTTTCTTTTCCCCCCTGGGAAGTAGGAGGTGAGATTAAGTGCTTATAATAAGAAATGAAGATGATACAAAGAGTTTAAGAAAAGTGGAGAAAGTTTGCAGGGATCAAAGAGATTGTAGGATTGAGCAATCCAGGCTTGTTGAGTTGTGTGCAGGGCCTGGTTCTGTTGATCCCAGTGTCAGTGGTTGTGTAATATTTTTTGTTTCTAGGAGCTCTTAGTGATGAGGGCACAGGAGTAGAGAAAACTGGTAATGAATAAGTGGGTGGGAGAGAAAGACATGGGGTTGAGGAGGGGCTGCTGTGAGAACAGATGAAGTGTTGGATCATGATATCTGGGCTGGGTTGAAAAGGAAGAAAGGCCTGGTGCACACAGGGAGAAAGCAGAGTTCAGAAGGCTAGAGTTCCTAAGAGGTTGAAAATTTGATATGTGGGCAAAGGAAATGAGAGACCCAGAGGTAAGAAGCTGGGTTTAGAGAGTGAGATTCTAGAGGGTAAATCTTCAGGGGTAAAGTAGATTTGGTCATGAAAGGGTCAAAGGCCTGGTAAACAGAGTGGGCTAGATAGATGGGCTTCAGGAGGAGACAACGATAAAGAACTATGGGGCCAGAGTCTTGAATGGGGCATCCCCGACTGGGATGGTGAGTAAGACTCTGGGCTTAAGACTTGAATGAATGTGTGAGTTTGTTTTCCCCCACCTTTACCCCCAATCAGCCTGACATGAATAGCCCAGCCTGTTATAAAATAGATGGATGTAGGGGAGTGGTTCTTAGTGTTACAAAACCCTTTCAGAGGGACTTCCCTGGTAGTGCAGTGGTTAAGAATCCACCTGCCAATGCAGGGGAAACAGGTTCGATCCCTGGTCTGGGAAGATTCCATTTGCCAAGGAGCAACTAAGCCTGCGCACCACAACTACTGAAGCCCACGTGCCTAGAGCCCATGCTTTGCAACAAGAGAAGCCATGGCACTGAGAAGCCTGCGCACCGCAGCAAAGGGTAGTCCCTGCTCACCACAACGAGGGAAAGCGTGCTCAGCAACGAAGACCCAACGCAGTCAAAAATAAAGATCAAAAATTACAAAAAGAAAAAACCCTTTCAGAGTTTTGACTTTCCTGTGCTTTCTTCTGTCTCTGCTAGCTCCATGTTGACTTCTCAGTCATGTTTGGAATTCCTGATATTTTGTCTGTCTGCTGTAGCCCAGCACTCCCCAACTTTTTGGTACCAGGGACCAGTTATGTGGAAGACAATTTTTCCACGGATCGGCGGCGGGGGGGTTGGTTCAGGTGGTAATGCGAGTGATGGGGAGCGATGCAGAGTAGCAAATGAAGCTTCGCTCACTCACCCGCCACTCATCTGCTGCTGTGCAGCCTGGTTCCTAACAGGTGATGGACTGCTACTGGCCCAGGGGTTGGGGACCCATGGTCTAGCCCATCCTGTCAGGTCTGAGACTGATTGAACTTAACAATTCATTTTGTGATTAGTTCTGGGCTATATACTGTGCATGTTTTTCTCCTCAAAGGTAGACACATTCAAACTGCAGGACTGCCAGCTGACTTCCTGTATGTGGGGCCAGCAGGTGCTTTAGGCATCCTGTAGCAGCTAAGGCCAAGAAAATCAGGGGGAGGTGGTACAACTAATGTCCTGAGTCCCCAAACAAAAGAGGCTTTACATAAAGGTGGAGGAGCCATGGAAGCCACAGTGGTGAATAAGAAAGCTCTCTTCCATCCCCTTTGTCCTCAGCACAAGGTTTTGGACTTTTCCTTCAAACCTGTATGAATCCTTAAGTGTCTATCTCCATAACTAAGACCTGGCAAAAGTACTCATTATAAAATTGTCTTAGTCTATTTGGGCTGTTATTACAAAATACCAGAGACTGGGTAATTTGTAAACAATAGGAATTTATTTTTCACAGTTCTGGAGGATGGAAAGTCCAAGATCGAGGTACCAGCATGGCTGAGTTCTGGTGAGGACCCTCGTCCAGGTCCATAGCCAGTAGCTTCTCACTGTGTCCTCTCACAGTGGAAGGAGCAAGGGGTCTCTGTGGGTTCTCCTTCATAAGAACTATATTCCCATTCGTGAGGCTTCCACGCTCATGATCTAAGCACTTTCCAAAGGCCCCCACCTCCCAATACCATCAAATTGGGTGTTAAGATTTCAACCTATGAATTTGCGGGGGGGCGGGGGGAACAAGCATTCAGACCATAGCAAAAAATAAATACATTGATTTTCAAAATTTACTTTTTAAATCTCCTTTCCTCTCAAGTTGATGCAGTATCTTCCCTTTTCATTGTCACCAAACTTCTCCAGTTGTCTGTATGGTTTCTGCTTTTGCCCCTCTCAAGAGACTGCTCCATTAGAGGTCAACAGTGAGCACCCTAATTTTGAAGTCCAGCGGCCAAAGATACTCATTAAACCACTATTCTGGAGCCTGGCCAACATTAGGTTCTGAGAATACAAAAATTATCTAGTGTCTGTCCCTAGGATATCAGAATCTGAAGGAGATGTTTTTGACTCTGCTTCCCCTGGATTTTGAGACACCAGTGTTCTAGCTGTAGTCCTTCGTTTCCCTCTCTTGGGAGGGCTTCTTTTTTTCTGTCTGGCCTTTGAATGTTGGCTCTATCCTTTTTCTTTTACTTTTACTCTATATTTTTTTGTCTGGGAAATCTTATCTAGTCCAGTTGCTTCCATTTCCACCTATGTGTGTGATTCTCACATCTGCATTGCTAGGGTACATATATCTTCTGAGCTCCAGAACAATGTTCACAAGACAGCTCTGTAACATGTATACGTTTACGACAAAGCTCATCACAGAATCTCAGATCTGCTTCCCCTCTGCTATTCTCATTCTCTGTGAATGGAATTGCTTCACCCAACTGCCCAAGTAGAAACCTGGTATCCTGCTTGACTCAACTTCTTCCTCTACCTCATGTAATCATGCATGATGTCTAGTCTATTCTATCTCCTGTATACCTGTTTGATCTGTTGGCTTCTCTCCATTCCCCCTGCTTCTAGTCTAGTCTAGCCTTCCCTCAACTCCCCTTGGATTCCTTAACTAGACTCCTGTTCGGTTTCCTCGTTTCTAGTCTTGTCCCCAACCCGTCTTCCGGTCTAATACAAGAATGATCTTTCTGAATTGTAAATCGGATCCCTTTTCTCTCCATTTAAAAATCCTTCAGTGGCTTCCCCTGGTCCTCAGGATAAAATCCAAGCACTATATCATGTCTTACAGGGCCTTTTGTAACCTGATCTTGCCTAGCTTTCCTGCTTCATTTCCTCCACTTCTTCCTCAAAACTAAACCCTGGCTGTACCAAATTACTTGCTTGGAATTTCTCAACCACTCCATTCTGTTTCATAATTCAGCACACTTCTACCTGCAGATCTTGCTGCCTGGAATGCCCTCCCAGAGGATCTCTCTACCCAACGCTTGATGAACGCCCACTCATTCTTCAAGATTCAGCCCTCACATTGTTTCCTCTGAAAAGTTCCTCATTGACATCCTCCTTTCTTGGTACTCCACTATGCCTTGTGCACACCACTTTCTCAGCTATCTGTCTTACTATCTTGTACTTACTCATGATCTGTCTCTGCAACTGGCCTGTTGGGCCCAGGAGGAGTCATCCCTATATTCTCTACACTGGCACAGTACTTTGAATGAAAAAGGACTATGCTTGCTAAATTCATTTGATAATTATTTTTTGTGTCTCCTGTGCACAAGGAAGACACTGTACTGGGTACTGTGATGAATTCTGCAACTTCTCTTTCCTCTCTGAAAGGCAATTTCTCAGTCTCCTTCATAGATTCTGCATCCTGTCTGTCCCCTAATGTCTGACCTCAGTCTCCTTTCCCTCTACGTATACACTCTGAGTCATCTCATCCATTTCCTTAGCTTTAATTGCCAAGAACTCCCAAATCTCTTTTCCCAGGGAAGAACTCTTCCCTAAACTCTACATGCTCCCAGGCATCTCAAACTCAGCACACACAAAACTGAACTATTTTTCCTTTCTTTTGTTCCTTTTTGGGATAAAAGGAAAAGATAATTATAGGAAAGCTTCAGAGACCATTTTAAGGAAAAGCAGTTAGAAATTAAGTCAGGACAATGGTATTGAGTTTTCAGTGACATCTCTAGGTACAGCTGTGGTATTTTCATCTCCTTGAAGTGAATAGCAGTAAAACTTTCATGCTGTGCTTCCCATGCTGGGCTACACGGTGGTGTGCCAAGGCATATGTGAAGTCACAGTGTAAACAAGGCTCATCTTAGAGCATCAATTTTGATAGAATTGTGTGTATATGTGTGCAATGTACAATATTTAACTTGTAAGAACTAAAAACGTTACTTTTATATTAAACAGATATATTGTGGAACAGAGTGCAAAATGTCAGAAAGATTGAAATGCCTTTCCTCAAAATGTAAGCACACAGACTATTTTTATTATTAGGGCGTCTCAAGTTTAACTACTGATTTCATGTCCCTGAGTCAGAAAGCTACAATATGCCCCCGCATTTAAGATCACGGAGAGGAAAACCTTAAGGGTACAGACATTACCCAGTAGTGAACAATGGGGAATCAGCATTGCAGGAAGTTCATTTTCAGATGAAGTAAGAGGAAACTGGGGAAGGGAGGAGTTAGTAAACCTAAAATGCAGAGCTAGGCTGAAGAATTTAGTACAATGCATTGATTCAGTTAATAGACATTTATAGATGCCTATTTTGTCCCATGTTCTCTAGTGGGTAGCCCAAGAGTTGATTAGGTATATCCCCTACCCTTTAGGAATAAATCAGTTAGTGATGGGTGTTGAACAATGTAATTGTGCCATTGCTACAACGAAGGATGTACTGTGTGAAACTGGACCACTGGAAAAGTCCCTAACTTAGTTTGCAGAATTCAGTGACTACTTCTCAGAAGAGGTATCAGATCAGCTTCTGGCTATGTCTTGGAAAAATGCATAGGTGTTTTCTGTCTGTAAGTAGGTTAGAAAAATTTTAGGAAATTGAAATATGAAACGTGTGGGAAATGAGTTAGACACATGCTTGCTTTTTTTAAAAAAAAAATTTAGTTTTGGCTGCGTTGGGTCTTCATTGATGCATGTGGGCTTTCCCTAGTTGTGGTGAGCAGGGACTACTCTTTGCTGTGGTGCACAGGCTTCTCAGCACCATGGCTTCTCTTGTTGCAAAGCACGAGCTCCAGGCACGTGGGCTTCAGTAGTTGCAGCACATGGGCTCAATAGTTGTGGCATATGGGCTCCGAGGCATGTGGGATCTTCCTGGACCAGGGCACGAACCTGTGTCCCCTGCATTGGCAGGTGGATTCTTAACCACTGCGCCACTAGGGAAACCCATGCTTACATTCTTGACTGTCATTATGAACACTTAAGTCCCTGGAGAGCAAGAAGCCCATTTCTTCAGCCTTGGTATGCTTAGCAGTGTGGTTTGCACTGTCCCTGCACACAGTACCATATTTATGGTTTTGTAAAGCTAAGCCAGAGAGTTGACTGTGTCACAGACAACATGTAGCTTACTCCTCCTTATTTAATAAACATTTATTGAATCAGGTCCAATGATAGGGATCAAGCTATCCAGAAGAATGAGTCCCAGTTCCTGAGTGAAGCAGTCAGTCAAGCAGATAGACAACTGTAGTAGAGTGTAACAGCCATGTGACCCAAGGGCTATTACTGAACCCAGGAATGTACCTAGTCCCATTTGGAGGGTGATGTGGAGATTGCAGAAGGCCTCAAAGAAGTGACTTTGAGTAGAGATTTGAATGACATGTAGGAGGTAATTTGAAACAGGGCAAGCACTACGGTAGAGGCACCATCATGCAGAAAGGTATGACATATTTGGAGAATAACAAATTAATTTCCTGTGAAGGGTGGGAGCACATAATGGTAGGAGGTGAGCCAGAGAGGTGACTGAGACCAGGCCATAGAAGGCCTTTGTGCCATGATAGAAGCCTGGCTTTTATCCAGAAAAGGTAATGGTGAATCACTGTAATGCTGGTTTACATCAGTGTTTCTCAGAGCAGGTTGTAAAACATTAGTGAGTTGTAAAATCAACTTAGTGAATTGGGACCATCATTTTAAAAAAGTAAACTAGAAACGAATAGACAACATCAGTTCACATGATATTTGCACAAGTAAATATTGTTTTGTGATGCTTTTGTTTCAATTATACATATATATGTATATGTATACACATGTCAATATCATGTTCTGATGTAATGTTTTTTGATCTGTGGGTCATAGTAAAAAAAATTGGGGGAAACACTAGCCCAAAGATTCAGTAGTACAAAATAATATATCAGATTACTTTTGGTAGCAATTAACAGAAAACTCAGGCACAAATGGGAGTGATCACTAAAGATTCATACTATATAGTATGTTTTAGTTGTTCCGACCTGCCACTCTCAGTATCATCTTCAGCCTAGAGCCAGTTCTCTGTGTTTATCAGAATAGCATGCAATCTTACTCTTATCTAGCAGAGTAGAGCCTGGATTCTCATTGCCTCAAATTATTTAAGGCCTGTCCATCCCTGAATCCATCAATAGCTAGGGGATGGAAGTAGCATGACTGCCTTGAATGTCTGGGAATCAACCCGCTGTAGGCAATTGTAATGCAATGTGATAAGTGTATATGGAAATACAATAGTGGCACCTAGGGTCACAAAGTAATGAACTTAGATGTGGAGACAGTCAGAGCAGTCACCCAGGAGATGCCAAGTTTGTGTACAAGGCAGGTAGGTAAAACGGGGAGGGTTTTCTGGGTGGCAGATGAACAAAAGTTGTTAAGGAGAGCCACGCGTAGGGAAACAGTCAAAATAAGGCCTTCCAAGCCTCTGGAGCATAAAATTAGAGGCAAGGGAAGAAGCTGGAGCAACGAGCAGATGCCTGCCCAGCGAGGGGAGTCATGGTAAGAAATCTGGACTTTCGCTACAGGAAAAGAAGAGCCGCTAGAGATCATCAAGCAGAGAATTAAGATAGCCAATTCCCATCACTATGGCTGCAGTGTGGAGGGAGGCAAGTTAGGAGGCTGTTGCAATAATCCAGGATAGGGATGTCCTGGATTTCAGACTAGGGAGAGATGTCTGCAGATTTGATAAAATCCACATGATGTGCTAATCTGACTGCAGAAGATGAGTGTAAGGAAACAGTATTTGACTTTCAGAGTTGTCTCTCTTCTAGATCTTGGGCTTACACTATGTCACTGATATCGAGGCTAGAGTAAATTTGTTACCTTTTGAGGGGAATGGGCATAATTGTGAACCTTGTAGTGAAGAATTGGAGCCCGAACAGAGAACCTCTAAAAGTAAGAGGGAATTTCAGTGTGTCTGGGCCTCTCTTGGGAGTTTGGAATTCATTAAAGAGATGCCTGGATGGACTTGGGGGCATATTCCACCAATTTAGGTGAAGAGTTACCATTTACAGGCCAGATTACTAAAACTGCTACATTGTTGTTTTTCCCTTGTGTTATCCCTGAGGCTTTAGTAAATGTTCTAGGACTCATGTATTCCAAAATATTAAAGGGGATTCAGTGTCTCTTGAGACCATTGTGGCAGTGGAAGTAGCCCATTAGACTGTGAGCTCCTTGATGGCAAAGGCTGTTTCTTTTCATTTCTACACCCCTAATATCTAGCCCAGGGCCTGGCATATGGCTAACACTTGTTAACTAGTATATCCCTAGTGCCGAAAATGATGCTGGGTAGTAGCAGATGCTGAATAAGCACTTAGAGAACCACTGAAAGCCCCAAAGGGAGGTATATTTCTGGGGGCCATGAGGAAAAGCTATGAGTTCAGCCATAATCCACATGTTACCAATACTTAAAGATGTGGTTTTAATTTTAGGAAAGTGCTTTCTCTAGGAGTCAAGGATGACTCCAAGATATCTGGCTGAGGTGAATGTTCGTACCAAAAAGACAGAAAGGGGGCAAATTTTTTTTGAGAAGCATTCAGAGTTTTAGGTTTATTCAATAAATGTTTTGAGTGTCTACTATATGTCACTCAAAATATGTCAGAAAGAGCTTTCTGGCAATAGTGTGAAAGACCATCTGGAATAGAGTAAAAGAGATGAGACCCCTGTTGGGAGCAGATGAGTTTTAGATTAGGGAAGCGGTACTGAAATAGCACCAGAATAGCTCTGTCACTGAAGCTAATATCTATCTGCTAGACCAGTGAGCCCTCCACCCACACCCTTATTATCTCAGACAATGGATGGGTTTGGTGGGCCAAACACTCTCTGTAGGTCTGGCCTAAGATAAAAATCTCTTTCTTCCACTGTACTAGATATATGGGATCTGCTAGGCCCTGTTATCATATGCTCATGCAGGGAGGATAGCTCCAAGTCTTCTCATGACTATCACCCTAGTCAAGCCTCTGAGTGTGAGGGATGGGCAGCCTGGCTGGGCCAAGTCTGGCTTCACAGTAACTAGAGCACATAAAGGAACTTCCTACTTCTCACATGCCCTGACCACTCTGAAGCCGGATTTCCTTTTTCCGAGTTCCCAGAGGGGCCCAGATTTGACAACAATGAACACTTCCAGGAAATTCCCACAGGTTTAACTTCCTAATCTTCCTTCCACTTCAACCCTCTCCTTCACCCCTCCACTCCCACCTCAAGAGGAAGGAGTTTACCCTGGAGCCAACATCTTCCGCTGAACACTTCCACTCCCTTGGCCAGGGTGGGGGTACATGTTAGTTCTCAGGTCCTCTCCTCTGAGGCCCGTTCAAGGCTTGAGGGGAGCACTTAAGTAATATGTGATCCTGTCTAGAAACAGGAATGGAACCTTGAAGGTTCCTAGAGTACCAGATTATTATGTAAAGTTCATTTCTAGATGTTCACCCTCTCACCCCTGTCAGAAAGTAATCCTTCTCTAAGGAATTCCAGGGACTCAGTCTCTATATTAGATATCAAAACTCAATCACCTTTGGGGGCTAGTTTGGAATTACAGGATATATGCCCCATATAATCTGGCATTAAAAACAAACAAAACTGTGCTAACTCCACCCAACCCAGATTTAAAAGCCAGAAACACACACCATGAATTTATTATCCCACACAGACCGAGCATGTGGATAGTTCTTATTCTCCAGAAATCCCAAGGAGAGAGGAAAAAAAAAAAGCACTTTACATATATCCATACAATGAATTTTATCTGTGTGCAAAGAGAGAGCTATCTGGCTCCCAGAAGGTTCTGGGCTCCAATCAGACAGTCCATTATTACAACTCAAACTCCAGTTCTTCCTAGAGATTAACAGAGCTCCCAAGGTCTGTGGATCATTGACACTGACGAGGGCCACATACCCTTTGGCTCCAGTTAAATCTCTGGTGCTTGAGCTGTGTGGGAGCTGTGGGTGCTTGCTTCCTGGTCCTGCCGCAGACCCTGAAGCAGCTGGTTTAGGAGCGTAAGGCTGCTGTCTCTGCGAGGAAGGGGCAGGGGTGGGAGACAGTTCCCTTTATACTCGATCACTGCCATCTTGGCCCGATCCTGCATATTCCGATTTGGGATCTGCAGCATTCTCGTGTAGCCCCCATTCTGACCTTGGTACCGAGGGGCCAGTACTTGAAACAGCTTTGGGATCAAGTCTTTCTCCTAGAGGGGGAGAGTTATCCAAGAGAGAGCAGAGTCAGGCACCACCGCGGAGACATATAATTTTCAGCACTTCCAAAGGTAGGATCCAAACACACACACACACACACACACACACACACACACACACACACACACACACACACACACACACACACACACACACACCCCCCCCTTCCCTTATCTTCCGATGTGGTAGAGTTAAAATTACACAGAGTGGATCAGTTACAGACAGTTGTGCAGATTGAGATTCACAATGAATTCAATTTAGGGCACATATCTCTAATTCAGTTCCCATTTGTCCGTAAGAGCGTGCCTTAATTCTGCCCAGTTCCCTTTCCTCTAACAACCCTCTCCCCCTTAGGGAGCAAAGGATGAGATGTGGGAGGCAGGATGCACTCACCGTGAGCCAGAAATCAGCCATGCGCATGGCTCGTTCGTTGGTGTTTCCCAGCTTCCCATAGTCGATGAGCTGTGAGGACAGAACATCACTGACCCAACCCGAGCAAGAAAGGAGGCCGTCAATCTTACTCCTCTAATGTCGGACTGCGACCCATTTATTCCCTACACCAGCAAGGCATCTCACTATTTCAGGCCACCTTTACTCCGCAGCCCTAACCAGTCTTCCATTTGAGCGGCCGGAGGAGTAGGTTCAGCTCACGGTATTGGGGGAGTCAGACTTCGGGCACAGCTTACCAGGGCGGCCCCAATTCTTCCCCAATTCCAGCCGGATCCCGCCTCCTCAGGCCAGACCTGCGCGAGGGACAAGAGGGTTCCGCCGCTCACCTTCTCCGCGTAGCCCCTCAGCTCGTCCACGCGTGCCCACGACGCCTCGATGCGTTCGTGTCGCACCAATCCCGTAAGCAAGTTCCGCAACAGGTGGATGCGGGACTCGGGACCAAGGCCCAGGCGGCGGTATACGCGGCCGTGGGAGATGGCCGCGGCCACCGAGAGCCGCATGTTCCCCGCTTCTCCCCGCCCCTGTGAGGCCGGAACTGAAAACACCCAGGCGGAGCTTAGAGGACGCAGGCCCCTTACGTAGGTGCGTGCGCATGTGTATCAGAGCCTGCCTCGCTGGCAGCCTGGGGGAGGGCGGGGAAGGGGCGTTGACCTCTTCCCGAGGAGGCGAGGCTGGCGGGGGTTGGCCCTGGGGACCGCTGCGTGTCGGCTCGGGAGCCGTGCGCCCCCTGGTGTGGAGTGAGTAGGCCGTGCGCGTTCGCTGTGCCGCGTCAGTCGTCTTGCGGGCTGGGGAGCTCCGCTCGGTGCCGGCTGGGAGAGTGAGTACCTGAGGGGAACGTGCCTGGCGGGGTCCCCGTTCTTCAGGCTGGCCGCCCTGCCCTGCCTGAGGCGCGGCGCGTCGGACGCCCTGAGCGTGTCATTTTTAAAAGACAATTTTCAGTAGTAATGGTGAAATGCATGGAATAACAATGGTAGGGAAGAAACGCAGAGGGTGAACATTTTCTTTTAAGGTGTTGAATGAAGAAAAGCAAAAAAAAAAATTGAGATTTATGTCTTATTTGGCAGACAAAACTGAGGACTGAAGCCTGGGACACAGCAGCTGAGATAACTCTGAGAGGCTGCTCTGAAGGTGAGGTTGGGGGTGGGGGATCACGATACGTAGGAGTTTTTGCAACAAAGACCAGTTAGTCGGAGAATCAAAAGATTACTGTGAATAAAAGAAAACCAGATATCTCAAGTTAAGGAATTTAGCGCTTTTCTATGTATGAGAAGATGCAAGAGTCTGGGCTTACTGAAATCATTATTTTGACATGCACCTCAGCTATTTGGGGCCCTATCCGTGTTATCTCATCCCAAGTTTCCTGGGGGGCGGGGGGTGGCTGCAGTGTCTGATTATTTGCTGGTGGGCATTATGTTTCTGTCCTGAATTTCTCCAGGGTTACCCTTGGGGAGGGTGGCTGTAGTGGCTGATGGCTGCAACATCCTTGGTTTACTGATACGGTAGGTGGCATTTTTAGTTCACAAAGTACATACAGTCATCGCGGTTCAAGAAAAATTACAGCACTCAAAGGAAAAGTAATGGGTTAATACTTTTAAATTACATCAGTTTTTTTTTTTTTAAATGGGAAAACATGCCTATGCATTTGTGTGTTAAAGTAATGAACAGTAACATTATAGTTTCTGGCTTTGAGCGTTTGTGCCTGCTGATTTGCAATGACTTAGTCAAAATTGCTCTTTGTTGTGGATTCAGATGTGTTCCCGCCACAAAAAAGATATGCCGCGTCCCACCCCACCCCTACATCTCCTGCATATCCCTCACCCAATACCTCAGGATGTGACTTTATTTGGAAATAGGATCCTTGCAGATGTAATTAGTGAAGATGAGGTCATACTGGACTAGGGTGGGCGCCTAATCCAAAATGACTGATGTGTTTACAAAAAGAACACCTGTGGGGGGACAGAGACACACAGGGAGAATGCCATGTGACTAGGAAGGCAGAGATCAGAGTTATGTAGTTGTAAGCCAAGGATTTCTGGCAAACATTAGACGCTAAGAGCAAGATACGGAGCAGATTCTTCCCTAGACCCTGCAGAGAGTGCATGGCCTAGCTGACGGGTTGATTTTGGACTTCTAGCCTTCAGAACTATAAGACAGTAAATTTCTGCCCAGTTTGTGACACTTTGTTACAGAAGCCCTAGACACATATTCATGTTTGTTAGAAAGCATATTTAGGTTTGTCATTCGGTCTTCCTCTTAGGTGACCAGAGAACACTTCTTGTTAATTTTAATTTTGAGAAGTTTCCTTTGTCTGAAGCAACATACATGCAAATAGGAAAAGTCTTAAACATATGGATATGTTGGCAGACATTTACATGAACCACATTTCACAGTAAATTCCAGAAATTACAATACTGTCTGTGTCTTGTTTCTTTGGGATCAATTCTTGTAGCTTCCAGTTATCTCCACATTTCACTGTGACATCATCATCAGAAAATTCATCATAAATTTCTACTGGTAAAAATTGGGAAGATTTTCTTCTTTGCAAAAGTCAGAGAAAATGAACATTGACACTGGTGTTATTTGATCCATTGCTTTAAAAAAGGAATGTCCACTTGGTCAAAATGTACAGCATCAAGCACTGTCCTTATTTATTATTTTGGTTGTGTGAGACTGATCGCGGGTGGCCTCCCCTGCCATGGCTTGAAGCAGCGTTTCAGTTTTCAGCCAGTGACTGAGGTCGGGTCGCGACCGTGAGAGTGTGGAATCCTGGCCACTAGACCAGTGGTCAGTGACAAGGCCCTGGCCCTACGGCTTTGCAAAAAAAGAATTCCCACAAAGGCAGAAAGTAGTGAAACAAGTGAAGTATCTATTAGGAAAAAAAGAAGTACAGTGTGTGTGGCTAGACACACAGGTGGGCTCTGAGAGAGAATTGTGCCCTCACAGCAGTTTGAATCACTTATATGGGGCATTTCTTCTGTGTTTCCTTTGGCCAATCATTTTGATTTGCCTGGTTCAGAGTCCATATTAGTGTATCTCAGGATCTTCCCATGTATCAGCACGCATCTCTTAGCCAAGATGGATTCTACCGAAGGTCTCTATGGGTAGTGAGCATCAGTTGGTTTCAGTTAGCATCACTCCCCTTTTGGCCTCCAAGGAGCCCTTCTGCGCATGTGTAGTAGGGGATGTCTTCTGACTTCAAGAATGAGAAATATGTGGTCTCTTATCTTCTGTCTGGCAGGGCCCAGCCTTCTCTCTCAATTGTCATGTTATTTTTGTCTTGGGATTATCAAACTCTGACCATTTGCCCCAGGGGCCCATCTGTCTCCTGCCTCAAGACCATCATCTCTTGTTTGTTCTCCTGGCAGTATTCAAACGTTGATCCTTTTTGTCTATGTCAATTTCTTTACATTTTGTTGGTGCATAGTTAATGGCTTTCTCTACAATTTTTTGTGGATTGATGTTCAAGGAACAATTTTAAACCTTGGTGTCTCACTATATATTGTTCAAGGCATATTCTGGCTGTTTGCAGATACTTTTGTGTCTGATTGACCTCATCTGAAACTTCACCTTGAAAGAAAAAATAACTCAGGAAAAATCTCACACAACTAGGATATTTTATTTTATTTTATTATTTTTATTTTTTAAATAAATTTATTTATTTATTCATTTATTGGCTGTGTTGGGTCTTTGTTGCTGCACGCAGGCTTTCTCTAGTTGCAGCAAGAAGGGGGCTACTCCTTATTGTGGTGCGTGGGGTTCTCATTACGGTGGCCTCTCTTATTGCGGAGCATGGGCTCTGGGCGCATGGGCTTCAGTAGTTGCGGCACATGGGGTCAATAGTTGTGGCACATTTAGCTCAATAGCACAGGCTCTGGAGCGCAGGCTCAATAGTTGTGGCACACAGGCTTAGTTGCTCCATGGCATGTGGGATCCTCCTGGAGCAGGGATGAGACCTCTGCATTGGCAGTGGGATTCTTAACCACTGCCAGTGTCCTCTGCTTTGGCAGGCAAATTCTTAACCACTGCACCACCTAGGAAGTCCCAGGATTGTTTATTTTAAATTTATAGTTTTAGAAGCAGGGCTATGTTCTACTGCAAGGGTTGGAGGCACAAAATGTGCCTGAAGTGAGCTTGAAAGATCACAAATTCTTATGAATTAATCAATACAGTGAAAAGTAAGATATGTGGCTGAATCTGTGTAACTGATAGTTTTCCAAATTAACTTGCATGTGGAATAAAATGTTTTAGTGGATTAGTTTTAAACAGTGATAGTTTGAAGCTTACATGTATTTTATTTTAACACAACAGTAGCCATATCAATTGTTTAGAGCTTAGACCAGCAAATGCTTTTTCTTTGAGGGTTATTGTATCACTGACACTGTTTAGCATAGTCATGCAATGTGATAAAAATCAGATTGACTTTTATTTAGTTTTATTACTATTTTAAACTTCATCACAGACATTTCACCTCCTTATGCTTGCATTGGGCCAGGCTACATCTACCTCCCAACCCTTGGTACCCAGTGGCTTTGAGAGATTTGGGGAATAGAATTGCTTTGGTGTTAGAAATGTTGTAAATAGAAAAACAAGCTTTTTCCTTTGCTCTGAATGACTGCATCCTATTCTGCTGATGCCTTCATGAAGTGATATCCTGGGAGCCTATACAGAAAGCTCAAGCAAGTGTTCCATCAAGGATTTAGTGATGATGGTGAAAAGCAATTGTCGATTGGACCCCAAGCCACCTTTTGTTTCTGTCCCTAGAAACCTGAATGTAGAGAAGTATCATAGGGACTATCTCCTTCTGGATTTTTTTCCCCCTCTCAGGTCTGGATCTTAACACCTCTCTGGATTGATCCAGTGTCCTGGGAAGGATTGGACAAAGACAGAGCCCATCTCTGGTATCAGATGGAATTGTGGTTATATTAGGCTCAGTTAAAATGAGTTTCCCACATTTGAATCATTAGGATATTGAAGATAATAATCAAACACATCCTAAATGAAAACAAGAAACCTTGTAAGCAGTTGAATTTAGGAAAATAAGTTACTAATCTATATGCAACTAAAGTTAAGGTGGTCTGGGCTATAGAGGGACATGGAGTTTGGATAGAAATCAGCATAACCCTCTGTGGTGACATTTCCCTCTGGAAATGATGACTAACTATTGGTAATTCCAACTTGGCTTGCTCTCTTCATGTGTGTTCTTCCCCTTTTTACTTTGTTTTCTTGTATTATTTGTGAGATGAACTGCCTGCTGCTGAAATTATAAGGTCCTTTAAGGTCAAAGAAGGGCTCTGATTCATGTATCCTATCTCTTCTCCCTCTCCCCACCTCAAGCCTAGTTCTGTGCTTTTTTCCCCCCTAAAGTCTTTCAATACAAGTTTTTAAAAAAGAGAACCTGAAATTTTTCTTTTTTGGTCTGTGTCCCTTGATGATTGCACCTTTACTTAGATCAATTGCTTGTCTTCTCCTTTCTCTTTCATGTGATAAATATTTGTTGAGAATTTACTATATGGCTAGGTACATTGCTTGTTAGCTACCTTTCATCACACCTCAACACCAAATATCTCACTAATTGTACCTCTGCACAGTATATCCCTTTCTCTGTGACCTTTTGCTACCGAGTCTAAATTATTAAAAAGATTTCTCTAGCCCATTTCCTCCTGTGAACCTGAACTTAGCAAATCACTGACTGTAGTATTTGCAATGTATCTGATTGCTTTTGCTTTGGGTCTGTCTCTCACCCTAGCTGACATATTTCTTCATCACTGGGAACTGGATCTTTCTTTTATTCCCTACCTACTACCTTAGAAACCCTTGAACCAGACAAAAGTTGGGCAGTAGACCCATCAGAGGAGGCAGTAGCTATACAGTTGATCCATTTGAAAGGAGCCTTTTCTGATTATCCAACCCAAGGGTTCTTAACCTTTTCTGTGCCTTTTGACTGAGACTGATGAATCTTGTTCTTCTGAAAATAATGTTTTTAAATGTGTAAAATAAATTAAAAAGTATTATAAAGGAACCAATTTTATCGAAACACATCAAAATATTTTAAAAACTCTCCAAATTGGTGATGTTTCAATATGTGCTTTTAAACTAATACATTAAATAAGATCCAGTTATGGGTTTAATGAGTACTATAATTTTTCATGGCGATGATGAACATACATGATATTTTGAGGTATTTACAATACCTGTTATGTGATATGGAAAAAATCTGTGTTTTCTAATACTATTGGGGTTTGCTGCCTACCTACAAATTGAAAAAAATGCGACATTTCAGTAATTGGTCAGTGAAAATAAAGGCATGTTTTTTCTCATCCAAATTCATGGACCCCTTTGTTTTGTTAATTGGTGTATCACATTGACTGATTTGCAGATAGTCAACCATCCTTGCATCCCTGGTATAAATTTCACTTGATTATGACGTTGCAGGAAGGCGGACCCCTCCCAGGGTCTGAGATTGGGCTCTTGTCTAACACTCGGAAATGAATTGTTCAAGGAGAGACACGTACTGACAAAGTAAAAGACTTTATTGGGAAGGGGTACCTTGGAAGAGAGCAACAGGGAAAGGGAGCCCTGGAGAACTGCTCTGCCACGTGGCTTGCAGTCTCAGGTTTTATGGTAATGGGGTAACCAGGTTGTCTGTGACCAGTCATCTTGCTTGGCCCATATGTGGTCTGACTCAGGGTCCTTCCTGATGGTGCACGTATCTGTCAGCCAAGGTGGATTCCATTGCGAAGGATTCTGGGAGGTTGGTTTGGCATCTCCTCCCTCTTTTAGGCCCCTCCCAAATTCTCCTGGTTAGTTTTTGACAGCAGTGCCATATTTCTTTTTTTTTAATTTTTATTAATTTTATTTATTTATTATTTTTTGGGGGATACACCAAGTTCAATCATCTGTTTTTATACACATATCCCCGTATTCCCTCCCTCCCTCAATTCTCCCCCCACCCTCCCTCGAGTCCCCCCCCCCGCCCCATCCCAGTCCTCTAAGGCGTCTTCCATCCTCGAGTTGAACTCCCTTTGTTATACAACAACTTCCCACTGGCTATTTTACAGTTGGTACTATATATATGTCTGTGTTACTCTCTTGCTTCGTCTCAGCTTCCCCTTCACCCCCCGTCCCCTTCCAAACCTCGAGTTCTCCAGTCCATTCTCTGCATCTGCATCCTTGTTCTTGTCACTGAGTTCATCAGTACCATTTTTAGATTCCGTATATGTGAGTTAGCATACAATATTTGTCTTTCTCTTTCTGACTTGCTTCACTCTGTATGACAGACTCTAGGTCTATCCAGTGCCATATTTCTTATTGGGAGCTCCTGTTGTGAGACAACTCTTGTAAGTAGTTATTGTAGTGCCTGGCCAAGGCAGGTGGTTTCAATCAGTGGTTCCCTAACAATTGTGCATGATCCTTTTAATGTATTGTTGGGTTCAGTTTGCTAATATTTTGTTGAGTTTTTTCATGTATGTTCATTAGTGATATTGGAAAGAAAAAAATTTTTCTTTTTTGTATGGTGTCTTTGTCTGGTTTTGGTATCAGGGTGATGTGGACTTCCTAGAATGATTTGGGAGCATGCCTTGCTCTTCAGTTTTTTTGGACTAGCTTCAGAAGGAGAGGTTTGAATCTTCTTTAAATTTTTGATAGAATTCGCTTGTCTGGTCCTGGAATTTTGTTTGTTGGGAGTTTTTTGATCACTGATTTAATTTCATTACTAGTAATTGGTCTATTCAGAGTTTCTATTTCTTCCTGATTCAGTCTTGGGAGATTTTATATTTCTAGGAATGTATCCATTTTTCTGTGCTGTCCAATTTGTTGGCACATAATTGTTTGTAGTAATCTCTTATGATACTTTGTATATCTATGATGTTGGTTGAACTTTTTCTTCATTACTGATTTTTTTTTTTAAATTTGGGCCCTTACTTACACTTATAAAGTACATACTCTGTATATGCTCTGTCCTAAATGCTTTATATGTAGCATTTATTCTTTCCAACAACAGCATGAGAAATGTACTCTTTTACAGGTAGGGCAGTTGAGCACAGAGTTTAATTTACATGCCCAAGATTTCACAGGCAGTACTACTGCAAATATATCAGCATTAGTAATTATCATGATACTATCAGTGGTAGTGCTCACATTTTGCTTTACTATTTTGTTCACTTGTGTGCCACAGTACTACCATAAAGGGCTAAATGGCTTTTTTCAGACCTTCCTAAAAGGTTAGAATGATTAAAGGGAATTACAACTTTGGAGGAAGGGGAACAAATTTAAAAATGTATGTTTATTATGTCTTTTTCCATAGTCCAAGGGAAAAGCATCCTAAACCTTGGGGGGTGTCAATTTTTTAGACACACCTTGCCTTAGTCAACTTGGGCTGCCATAACAAAACATCATAGACTGGGTGTCTTAGAAAACAGAGATTTATTTCTTTCAGTTCTAGAGCACATAAGATGAAGGTGCTGGCTGATTTGCTTCCTGATGAGAGCTCTCTTCCTGGCTTGCCTTCTTGCAGTGTGCTCACAAGGCCTTTCCTTGGTTCATGCTCATGGAGAGAGAGAGGGGGGTGGTAGGGAGAGAGATATCTGGTGTCTCTTCTTATAAGGGCATTAATGCTGCCATGAGGACCCTTCCCTCATGAAACCATCTCACTCTAATTACCTCCCAAGGCCCCCTCTAAAATCACACTGGGAATTAGGGCTTCAACATATGAATTTAGGAATGACAGAAATATTTCATCCATAACATACCTCATTCAATTGACTTTCCCATATTTATATCCTCTCTCTGAGAGAAAGAGAGGGAGAGAGACCTAAGTGAAAATCTTCTTTGTGCAAATTTCCATCTTCATTTAAGTAACTCACATCTTATTCATGTTATTTGGTCTTGTCTTAGAATCCATCACCCTCCTGGGCCTATCCTTACAGGCCTTGTCCTCTTTTGCTTAACTTACTCCAGAAATCCCCTGAGTCTGTTGATGTGGTGACCCCAATCCCTGTTTTCATGATCCCCACTTTCAGTGACTCTGAGAGAGTCATGTCCCACTAAGCATGTGAACCTTACCTCTGTTGATCACATTTAATGTGGTCAAACACTGGCCACATTTAATCCTGTGACCTACACCTGGGGCCAGTGTCTTCCATTCTTTTTAGTCCATTGACATTTAAAGTAAAATTATTGATAGGTAAGTATTTATTGCCATTTTGTTACTTGTTTTCTGTTTTGTTTTGTTTTTTTTTTTAGTTCTCTGTTATTTTCTTCTTCTTTTAGTTTCTTCCATTGTAATTTGATTTTTTTTTTTTTTTTTAATTTTTGGCTGCTTTGGGTCTTCGTTGCTGTGTGTGGGCTTTCTCTAGTTGTGGCGAGTGGGGGCTACTCCTCGTTGTGGTGCACAGGCTTCTCAGTGCAGTGGCTTCTCTTGTTGTGAAGCATGGACTCTAGGCACGGGGGCTTCAGTAGTTGTGGCACTCGGGCTTAGTTGCTCTGCAGCATGTGGGGTCTTCCCAGACCAGGGCTTGACCCCCTGTCCCCTGCATTGGCAGGTGGATTCTTAACCACTGCACCACCAAGGAAGTCCCTGATGATTTTCTTTAGTAATATGCATTTTTTCCTTTCTCTCTCGTTTTTGTGTATATATTGCAGACTTTTTTCATTTGTGGTCACCATGAGGTTCATATATGTTGACTTATAACTGTATCTACATGTTTTTAAACAGGTAGTCCTTTAAGTTCAGATTTGTTTTAAAGGATCTAATTTTTTACTCTCTGATCCCACATTTTGTGTTTTTGTTGTTCTTTTTTATATCTTCATGTTTATCCCTTTACTGATTGTTGTAGTTATAGTTGTTTTTACAATTTTTGTCTTTTAATCTTTGTATCCCTATTAGCTTATTTAAATGGTTGATTCACAGCCTTTCCTGTATATATGCTGCTATTAGTGGGATTTTTTTCTCTCCTATAGATACTTCTTTTTTATTTTTTTAAATTTATTTATTTATTTATTTATTGGCTGTGTTGGGTCTTCGTTGCTGTGTGCAGGCTTTCTCTAGTTGTGGCGAGCGGGGGCTACTCTTTGTTGTAGTGCATGGGCTTCTTATTGTGGTGGCTTCTCTTGTTGCGGAGCACGGGCTCTAGGTGCATAGGCTTCAGTAGTTGCGGTGCATGGGCTTAGTAGTTGTGGCTCGTGGGCTCTAGAGTGCAGGCTCAGTAGTTGTGGCACACGGGCTTAGCTGCTCCGAGGCATGTGGGATCTTCCCAGACCTGGGCTTGAACCCATGTCCCCTGCATTGGCAGGTGGATTCTTAACCACCGTACCACCAAGGAAGCCCACTTACTTCTTGTTATAGCCTTTTTTTTTTTTTTTTCTACTTAGGGAAGACTTTTTAACATTTCTTTTGGAGTAGTTTAGTGCTGATGAAAATTTTTAGTTTTTGCTTGTCTGAGAAGCTCTTTATCTCTCCCTCAATTCTAAATGATATTCTTGATGGGTAGAGTTTCCTAGGTTGCAGGTTTTTTCCTTTGAGCACATTGTATTTATCATGCCACTCCCTTCTGTCCTGCAAAGTTTCTGCAGAAAAATCAACAGATAGCCTTATGGCAGTTCCCTTGTATATGATTCTTTGTTTTTCTCTTTCTACCTTTAGAAATCCCTTTTTATCTTTAACTTTTGCCGTTTTAATTATGATATGTCTTGCTGTGGGTCTGTTTGTGTCCATCCTGTTTGGGACCCTCTGTGTTTCCTGTATCTGGATATCTGTTTCCTTCTTTAGGTTCAGGAAATTTTCAGACATAATTTCATCAAATATATTCTTGATCCTTTTCTCTCTCTCTTCTTCTGCGACCCCTATAATGTGAAAGTTGGTACGCTTGATTTTGTCCCAGAGATCCCTCAAACTATTTTCATTTTTTGTTTGTTTTTCTTTTTGCTCTTCCGATTGGATGATTTCCATTATTCTATCTTCCAGATCACTTACGCGTTTTTCTGTATCACTTAGTCTGCTGCTGATTCCTTCCAGTATGTTTTTCATTTCAGTTATTGTATTCTTCAGTTCTGTTTTTTTTTTTTCTAATATTTATTTATTTATTTATTTGCTTGCGTTGGGTCTTAGTTGTGGCACATGGGATCTTCATTGCAGTGAGCAGGCTCTTCATTGCAGTGTGCGGGCTTCTCTCTAGTTGTGACATGCGGGCTCTCTAGTTGTGGTGCACAGGCTCCAGAGCACATGGGCTCAGTAGCTGCAGTGCATAGGCTTAGTTGCCCCGCGCCTTGTGGGATCTTAGTTCCCCCTACCAGGGATGGAACCCATGTCCCCTGCATTGGAAGGCAGATTCTTAACCACTGGACCACCAGGGAGGTCCCCTGATTGGTTCTTTTTTCTATTTTCTAATTTATTGTTAAAATTCTCACTGTGTTTATCTATTGTTTTCACGAATTCAGTTAGCATTTTTATTACTAATGGTTTTATCCCTTTATCTGGTAAATTATTTGTTTTACTAGTTGTTTTTTTCAAGGTTCTTTCAATTGAAACAAATTCCTCTGTCTTCTCATTTTGTGTAACTGTCTTTATGAAATTAGGTGAATACAGTTACCTGTTGTGGTCCTGAAGTGTTGTCCTTGTGTGAGCGTGTCCCTATTCAGTCTACCTGTGCCCAGTGGATTTGGTGGGAGAGCTGGATGTGACATGAGCATGAGTCATGTCTTTCTGCAGGTTGTGCTGGCAGCTATTACCTTGGTGGTAGGTGGGGCTGGAGATGGAGGGACTAGGGCCAGATCCAGGTGTGAGCTGTGGCTTCTCCTCTGCTCAGTGGCCAGAACTACTCTGTTGGGGGCAGGGTCATGTTCCAAATTTCTGGAACAGAAGCCCTGAGTGTTAGGTCCTAGCTGGCTCCATTCCCTTTAAGAGTGTGCTCTTCCCTGTCTCAGCACCAGCACCCTATCCCAGAGGGAAGCAGTACTGGAGCAGGAGGAGCTGGTGCAGGCTTTCAGTGTGGGTCTGTAATACCCCTCCTCTCCTGAGTGTTCTCCCAGGGCAGAGGTCCTGACCTGATTGCTTCTCTTCCCTTCCTACTTGATTGCATGTGGATCTTTCTTATAGCCTTGGTTGAACAAGAGTCCTTCTTCCAAGCCTCCAGTTAGCTTTCAATGAGAATTGCCCTATATGTAGATGTTTTTCTGATGTGTTTGTGGTGGAGAGGTGAGTTCTGCATCCATCTACTCCACCATCTTGATGTCTTACCTCCCCCCTAGTTTCTCCTACTCTTGATAATCATATGATTCTCATCCCTACTGACTCCATTCCCCCCACTACACTGTTCCTGAGATCTCCCTCAGTGATTCCAACCCGCTGACCCTGTATTCCCTTAATCTTGAGCCCATGTTGATGGCAGCTTTACTTTCTCCACTGCTATCACAGAAAACCCCATTTCTACACAGCCATCTTCTCTGTATCCCAACTTAGTTCTTGCCATTTTTTTTTTTTTTGGTGGGGAAATTCTTGACCGCAGCCTCTGAATTTCATTTAATAATCACTGCTTAAATGTCTGAGGAATTTATCCAAAATACTGTTATTTATACACAGTAATTTTGGCTTGAAAATCAAACTTGATATATATAATATTCTTAGTTAAAGGTTTTTATGGATTCATTAAACACATATGAAAAGCATTCAGCAGTGTTAACATTGCACAGTTTTCAAGGATGCCGTGATGTCAGAGACGGGTGCTATGTTATGGTGAGTTCTGTTTACATCACTACTTCAATTTTATCCTCTTAGGAGATGCTTCCAACTCTCACTGATACTGTTTTTTATAGATCAAAAAGAAAACCCTACTGTTCAAGAACATCTGTTTCTCTTATTTTCTGTTGCAGGATTTTTTCTGGATACATGGTCATTTGACCTGAAACTGAGAATAGGCTCAAAGTCCTTGATGGTACAAAGACAGCAAAGTTGGCACTTCTGTTTTCCAGTACTGAATATCCAAGTCCATTGACTGTTGTTCCCTGGACTGTCTATTTTGACTGGCTATGGAGGGGTAGAGAGTGTACCCTAAGTGAAAGCCAATGGATGTCCTTATGTTAGGTATAAAGAGATTTTCTTCTTTGTCAGGATTTTTTAGATCACCAGCTTTGAGAACCTAGCATAAGGTATAGGTTTGCAGAACGGTGATTTCTTTCCTCTCTCAGGCCCTTGGTTGGCTTCAGCATGTTTTTCATTTTTATTTCTGATCATGACCCTATGGTTCAAATAGTGTGAAAAGTCACATGGGTGCCTGATTTGGAGATAAGCATTTTCTTACACTTCAATACATAAAAAGCATTTCTCATTGAAATATCACCATGTAAAAACTATATATTTTTTGATATTTTAATCTTGAAGAAATAGTTTTTATAATAATTAATGGCTTAATCAAATTTGAATTTGTCCACAACCTTGATTAAAAGGACCTTTTTACCTGGTCCTAAATCTTATTCCACAAGCCAATCCTTTCCAGACTTGTGCATAGCCTGAGGCTTTGAATACCTAAGCTTTTGTGAATATTTCTTTTGTTTTCTCTTCTTTCCTTTTTAAAAAAGCACAGGCAAGGAAATGTCAGGGTGCCAGGGGAGAAGAGAGTTATGGTTAGATGAGAAAAACTGTTATTTGATTTCTATTTCCTATATTTGCTTGATGTTTCCTGAACTGATACGGGCAGGCTCTTTTCTGATCAAGTTTCTGTTTTTCCTTTCCTAGAACAGAATATGCCTAAATATCAACTGTATTTGGGAATTGGGAATCTTGAACTTTCCATGGATGTTTTTGCATTCAAGCATTAATAACTCTTCTACCCGATTTCAGAGGGTGAAAAAAAAGACACTTAGAAATGAAGACCATTAGTAGCTTCCAGTCCAGAACTGTATATTGGTTGAAATATTCATATAGTTATTCTATAGAATTTAAGGCAACCTATAATTTTTTTTCTTAATAAATTTATTTATTTATTTATTTATTTATTTATTTAATTGGCTGTGTTGGGTCTTTTTTGCTGTGCGCGGGCTTTCTTTTGGTTGCGGTGAGTGGGGGCTACTCTTCGTTGTGGTGTGTGGGCTACTCTTCGTTGTGGTGTGTGGGCTCCTCATTGCCGTGGCTTCTCTTGTTGTGGAGCACAGGCTCTAGGCACATGGGCTTCAGTAGTTGCAGCACATGGGCTCAATAGTTGTGGCTCACGGGCTCTAAAGCGCAGGCTCAACAGCTGTGGCACACGGGCTTAGTTGCTCCGCAGCATGTGGGATCTTCCTGGAGCAGGGATCTAACGCATGTCCCCTGCATTGGCAGGTGGATTCTTAACCACTGTGTCACCTAGGAAGCCCAGTCTGTAATGTTAACTTCCCTCTATAAAAATGACTTTCTTGATATTTTATATAACATTATACATTTAAAAATAAAAAAGTCTCATGAGTCAAGGAAGGGAGGGAATACGGGGATATGTGTATAAAAACAGATGATTGAACTTGGTGTCCCCCCCCCCCCCCCAAAAAAAAGTCTCATGATACTTTAAAATATGAAGTAGGTATTTTAAATGGATTGTATTTGATATTATCCTGTGTTTATATATTTTAGTAATTTGTTTTTAAACCAGAAGGAATTGAGACAAAGAAAATGAAACCCTTTCAGAGCAAATCTCAGCTCTTACTATTGATTGATTTAGTTTTAGATGTTTCACTTGAAAAATTGATACAATGAAAGTTTCATTGTGAGGAGGTGGTATTTTAGTCAAGTTCAGTTAATGTGCCTCTTTAGTTCAGATACTGGGGCTCTTTGGTGGTTATTGACTATTAATTTTTTTCCAAGTCATCAAGCACATCCTGCTTTGTGATTTTGTTCCATGCATGAGGAATTTCACCTTTACGTATAAATTTTTTGTGATATTTTTCTTCCAGCTTTGATCTGAAGTGACACACAAACCATTTCCAGTATGGCTGTGCAGATGTGTCTGGAGTGATACTCCACGTGGCACATTCCCCTCCTGCCTGTCAATAGTTCTTATATGGGATTTTCCTGCCATCTTCCAAAACAAAGCAATAATCACTTGCTACCAAACTGGTACAGTAATTAATGACAAAGTGGTCTGTTTGGTACCACAACATTCCACCGACAGCCTCTGGACAGTGGAAGGGAACACTGTGGTCTCCATCATGGGTAGGGATTGTGTTTGTACAAATTGCTCTACAGAAGGGACACTGTTTCCAGCAGCCACAGAGATGTTCATAGAGCATTTTCTGGATTTCAGGAACCATTTCTTCTACAAGCATATGCAAACAGTTCTCTTCTATTCTCTCCATTTCAGGATCCAATGCTTTGTTCATGGCTTCTTTGAGAAACTCAATATCTTTGATCTCCTGGTGTTCAGTGCTCATCAGATCTCTGCGTGGAAATATCAAGTTATTCCCCAGGTGATCACAGAACAAATCCAACCACTCAGACACAGTGCTGCTTTTATCTTTAGCTATTTCTGTGGATGCACGAATAGCTGAGAGGATGGCATTCTTGATGTCATCTAAACTCATTTTGAAAAAAGTCCTCATTTTTTCACTTCCTATGTCAGAACAATATCTTTTAATATGGTTTTCAATGTAATTCTTAAAAAATGATTCTGAATGATGAAGGTACTGCCAGTAATTATCAAAATTTTCCTCTTCTGCCAGAGAGATGAGGATGTGTTTCTCCAGGTTAGCCCTGTTTCTATTGAATGCTAGGTAGGTGGCTCTCATGTCCCCAGCAATTTTGGGGGCCAGGTTTTTCCTTATGGTGGTAGAGACAGCAGGGGAGAGTTTGTGCCACAGAAAATCAACAAATGTTTTGATTGCAGTTGCTCCTTGACAAGCGATCTTAAAACTCATGAAGAAGTCATCTTTCTTGCTTTCCAGATAGTTTACAGGATCATTGGCTCTCTTGAATGCCTTGTGCATCTCCTTGAAATTCACTGATGCTCTTTGGAATAAAAACAAAGTCTCTTTCATATTCTCTTGTAAATGAGTACCTTTGCTGAGTGGGTGCAGATTTCACCTCCTCATCTATTATTCTCAGGATTTCATAGAAATAACTTGGATTGTAATCACAGTTTTGCCTACAAATGTTGTTAACAGTTTCAGTAAATTTTGAAATAATGTGGTCAGTAGTCATATTTATGGACTCTTTATCCTGGACCTCTAATGTCATTGTAATACAGTTCAAGTATTTTGTTTTCATTTGGACATGTTTGTCATATTTGATGTCAAATTCACCTCCCCAATCTTTCTTCAATTTGTCCACCATCTTTCTGTCCTGTTTGAAATAATCCAAAAGGATGTTTTCAGAATCTACTTCAATTTCCGGCCCTGAGGCTGGAGGGTGAGTTGAGGACACGTCATAGACCCATTTTTCCCAAAGTGGGTTGAATTTCTCATGTAGCTCCTCCTCACTCAATTCTGTGCCCTTCATAGTTAAAGCTAATTTTTGACATTTTTCCAGTAATTCCTTTTCATGATCTGATTTTTTGTTATCCAGTTTTTCTTGATTTATTTTAAAACAAATAAGTTCTTTGGCTTTTCTTTGGCTGTCTAACATTAGTGCCTCTTTAAGGATTCTTAGCTTATTTTCAAAATTTCCTTTCCACTGTACCAGCACATCACTATCTGGGTCTTCGTTAAAATATCTTTTGAGTTCTTGCCTGATGGCTTCATATTTCTCTGTAACTGGAGCCTCAAGTGTGTTTGTTTTGAGTATCTGGATTTTTCCATTCTGAATCTGGTTCATCAGCTGGTCCTGTAAGCTCAGCACATGACTCCTCAGCTCCCATGTCCAGTAGTTATACATGGTTTCCAGCTTGCTCATGGCCATGACCTCGCGGGTGTTCCTGAAACTGAAAATAAAGTTTTCATTCAGTAGGGCTCTCCACAAATCTTGAACTCGGAATTTTACATCTGATATCTTCATGATGCTTCCCCTAGATTCCTGTTGGGCAGTCACAAGAATTCTGCTTTTCAGCTCCTGGACATTGTGGCTGTAGCGAGGATTGGGAGGGGCCATTGGAGGATTGCCATCCCAGAGGTGAGCAAAATAGTAGACGTGGGTATTGACATCAAAGTTAATAACATCGCTAAAGCGAGTTATATCTGAGCACTGCTCTTCTTCAGCTGCTGTTGCTGCCATTTCATCCAGTCTCTGCTCTAGCCGCCGTCTTCCTTCCATGGTTTGGTCTTTCACTGTAACTTCCCCCACATTCTGATGGACAAAGAGGCAACTAGGTGAAATTTTTACGTGCTTCATCCTCAGAAAAGCTTGGACAACGATTTGTAGAATATCTTGCATTTCTGATGGATTTTCCCCAAAAATATTGATCAGAGTCAAGTTTCCAAGTCCGATGACAAAGGTTGCCAACTCATTGTCATGAATCTGGGACTTGTTGCTGAGTTTTGGGGCCCGTAGTCTTTCTGTGTCCACAACAAGCACAAAGTCAAAGCCAAGTTCCTCTGTGAATGTCTCGTCCACTTTCAGAAGCTGCATGTAGGCCCCCCAGGTACACCTCCCAGCACTGACAGTGAACTGCAGCCCAAAAAGGGCATTCAGCAGGGTGGACTTCCCTGAGCTCTGCAGGCCAAGGACAGAGAGAACAAAGAGCCTTTTGTTTCCAAGTTTCTCAGCAACCTTGTCAAAAACAGCTGCCACCCACCTCAGGGGCACATATGAAGCATCCCCATCCATTAGCTCAATGGGAACTCCAGATAGCATCAACTCTGCAGCAGTGTGGGGAAAGGAGAGATATAGGGTATCTTGCATGGAGGAAGCTTCTTCGAGAGCTTCATAGATCTGGCCAGCTTCTCTGAGAGGTTGCTCAATTCCCAAGGTACAGTTGCTAATCTCTCTGGAGACAGCTTCTATCTCATTTTGCCAGCCTTTCAGGGAGCTGCTCTTTGGTGCCTCTTGCTTTTCTTTGTGGACTAGTGCCCACAATGCCTTTTTCTCCTCATTTAGTTTTTCCAAGTGTCCTGCAGTCAGGTCATCTAAAAACACACTCAGCCATTGCAAGAAGTAAAGTTTGGTGTGAGTTTCTGAGGGATTTTGGAGAATTTCAAGGACAGAACGCATTAAATCATTGAGAGGAAAGGCTTTTCTCAACTGTTGACATCGTATTATTTGTTTCTCTGTCTCAGTCTCACTCTTGTGTTGCTCAATGCTCCGATTCCCTTTTTCTCTCAGATGATAGAGTTCTTTGTCCTTTTTACACCAATGTTGCCACAGTTTTCCCTGAAGGGGTAGTAACTTTTCCTTTATCTGAGATATTTTCATTTCTCGCAGTAGGACCATTAGAATCTCTGCCTTTTCTTTGGCTTCCTTGCAATCTCTCTGGTCTTCATCAATAAGCAATCCTTGCTTACAAGCAACTTGGGCACAGTTCTCCAAGCTGAGCGCAGTGTCAGAGAGCTGTAGCAAACGTCTGATTACAGTTGTGAGCTCCTCTATTAATTCTGCCTCATTTCTGTTGCTGATCCCAATTCTCACCTTTGGGCCAGAATTCCTGGTCATGGTTTTTTCTTTATCATCAAGCAAACAGATCAAAGGTTTTGATGACTGCCACAGGTCACGGACAATTTTGGGGTTTTGTTTATTGTCATCAGAAGTTGACATGAGGTCCACAATGAGGGAAGAGACCTCCTGCAAAAATGCGAGTTGCTTCTCATGTTCCCTGGCATCTCCATGAAGGTTGGTGAAGGTCAAACAGTTGTCAAGTCTGTCCTCATCTTCCCCCACAGGACAGAACCAGGAGACTTCCACCATTCCTCCCATCAAGAGACAGTCTCTGCTGCTCCCTTTGCAATGTCGGTGAAAAAAGACATTGTGTTTCCGGTTACTGAGAAGAGAGTTCATGATCTGAGATTTGGAGGCAGAGAAGCCATTTCCAACTCTGATAAAGGACACAATGGGTGTAGAGACACGACACATCTGCTGATTCTTGTAATTGTCCTTCTCCTCTTTTGCTGATTTTCCAGCTTGCTGCCAGCTCCTTCTAATTTGTCTGAGAGACCAGAGAGAGAATTCAATCTGAGCATTGCAAGGATTAGGTATGAGAAGGGGGAGGGCAAACTGACAAATGGCAAGTTTGGCCAAAATATATTGCCTGGCAAAATCATCTGCACAGTGAAGAATTGCCATCTGAATATCCATAGGGTGAATGTAGGGCCTGGCATTAGTGGCTGCTGAAGGACTAGTGGGGCTATTACTGTCTTCAAATAGATCTTCATATGGATCAGAAACCTCTTTTTCTTGATTTGAGGAGCTTGGATAGACTTGCTTCTCTGTGTTTTCATTATCTTTGATGATCAGGTATCTCAGCCCATAATCCAGCATCAGTAGCTTCTGCAGGAAATAGAAGGGAAGCTCTCTTTCAGAGCAGGGCTGGGTGTTGTACACAGACGTCTTGTAGATCAGATGGAAGTTAGCTCTGCTCGTCTTCTTTGGGTAGTAATGTTCCAGGCCTAGACGCTGGCGTAATTCTAGGAAGGCTCCATTTTCTATCACCTCCCAGTTGATATTTTCATTATCATGTGCTTCATGGGGTTCTTTCTTCCCATGGAAAAGACTTTTCAATTGTTTGTCACCTCCTCCATTTGCAATGAAGAGATGGTGGCCTCATAATCCCCATCAATGAGCAATCTCAAGTCTTTTTTAGGTTTTCCCAATCATGATCTGCTCCCACTTTGGTGAGGACATGTACAACTTCTTTAGATAAAGATTGTCCCATGTGATGTCTTATTAATGCCAAGCGTTCTGTTTTCTCTTCTGGAGAAACAGCTTTGATGCCAACTGTAGCTGTCAGACCTGTGAGCACCAGGAATGCCTGAGCCCTGTAGTCACAAATATTTTTGAGCTCTTGGTATTTATCTTGGGCAGTTTGCATTTTATCCAGAAGGAAATCTAACTCATCACACCCCAGGAGGTATTGAAATGTATGCTTTACCACATGATATCCTGCACCAGCTGCAATGGAAAGTAGCAAGACATATGTGTCGGGTTGCCCTGTTTCTTGGAGGTATTTCAGGAAGCAGCCAAGAGAGAAGCTGACCTCATTAGTGGCCTTACTTTGAGTTTCTTCCACAGACTCTGGGGACTCAGATATGCCCGTCTCTTCCATAAGGTCATTCTTGGCTTTTTTAAAGATTTTAATTAATTCAGAAAACTGGGTGATATTTACATCTCCTTCCTGTTGTTCTGACTGAAATATCCACTGCTTAATGGAATGAGCTTGAGGAAAGTTTGTTACTTCGTAGATGTGAGGATCCAAAAGGAAGCACAACTGAGATTTAATAAATTTAGTTTCATAAATGGAAGACTTTTTGCAAAAGTTGACAGTGTTTACCAGGAAATTCTGCAGACCCCAATCTTTGAGGCATATATTAGTCCAGGTGTTATAACTTTCAGTTTTTTGACTCAATCTTTGCATGAAATTTCTCAGCTTTTGAAGCTGCTCTTCAGGATCAGATACCTCCCAGGATTTCACATCTCTAGGAAAATCCTAGCCTCCTTCTCAACAGTCAGTCATTCTTCTCCCTCCTGGATCTGGGCAGTGAGTCCAGTCAGAGCAGTAAAACTCTCTTTCAGGCACTGAGCTACCCAACAAGGATCCTTAAAATCACTTCTGTGGCTGGAGAGGATGATGTCCCAAATAGGCACCAGCTGAAGTCCTCGGTCAATGACACACCAGGTTTGATTACTGGCAACTAGGCCAGCTTTCCACTGTGAAAAGTCATTTGCTTCTGGTGGGCCACCTGTCTGGGCCACAGATAATTGGACTTTGGTTTGGCAATTTTGGAAGGTTGTTCTCTGAGGCTATTTCTGAATGAGCGGCTGACACATCCACACCTGCAGCAACTTGCACTACAAAGCCACTGTAGCTGCCCCTTATGTAAATATCCAGGGCCTCTGCTGACTGCTGTTTCACTTCTGCCAGCTGCTCACTTTGGAAACCCTCTGAAATAGCTTTCCACCAGTAGATTCCTCCCAGGTGCAGAGGACCCTGGTTAGCATGAGAGCCAAACCTGTTGAAGAAGGCTTCAGCCCTACGCCTCAGCAAGGGACATTTGTTAGGGTCTTCTGGCTGACCCAAAAGGTCTTCAATGCATTTCAATTCCTGGACAGCAGCCTTGGAGAGCTGGAGCTGGTCAATGGGAAAGTGGCAGGAGGCCAGTGGGACGTAGCTGAACTTGGTTGTACAGAATTAAGAATGCTTAGAACGTGACTCTTGGGATTCCTTGGATTCTAAATGCTTGCTCTGATTCATAGCAGCTTCCAGGCTAACTCCCCAACCTCTACCCATTGCTGAGGCAGATACACTGAAGCCCAGCTTCTCTACTGTCTGGGTGAATATGGATTCTTCTTGAGAAGATGTAAATTGCTTTGTTTCCATTCGTGTACCCTGCTCAGGGCCACAGAGTGAGAACTCCTTGGGGACACTGAGTAGCTCCTCTTTCTTCTCTATCAGACCGCTACAGTTACTGGTTTTATAAATTCCCTGTAGGGCTAGTCCTCCAGATGCATGTCTCAGTAGCTCTCTATCTGGGAGGTTTGTCTTGTGAGACAGAGTCCCCTCCATGAGGTTGAGCTGTCTCTGCATGTTTTCCATGACTTCTCTCAGGGACTTTTTGGGAGGTGGCCAGAACTCTTTGGGGATCTCCATTGCCTGCCTCAGCTCTGCTTCCTTTTCCCTCACTGCCTCTTCCTGTCGCTGCCTCCCTTCTGACAGCATCTTTCTTAGTTCCTGCAGTGACTGTCCTGCCTGCTTCTGCCTTTTCTTCATTGTTTCCACTGGAGACTCCTGTAGCTTTGAAAGAGTGTTTGAGTGTGACAGGTTAAGCAGGTTCTTCAGGGCTCGTTTCTCCCAGGGATGTTGTGCCTGGGATTTCAGCTTCTGGAGGTCTTTTTTTCCTAGATATTTTAAGGCGTGGGCAGAGGTCACACCCAGGTGTTCCTGCAGCTTGGGCAACCAATACTCAACTTCCAATCCTACTTCTCTCAGCATCTCCTGGAGATCTTGCCCACTTTTGCCTGTGAGCAGGGGCTCATTGGGGGTAGACTCTGCTACGTCCATGGCTGTGGGAAGAAAAGAAACTGAGTTCGCCTGTGGTATGTTAATGTATAGAACTGTGTGATTAATTTGCAGAAATCTGTTGCTTTTCTATACATTAACAATGAACTATCAGAAAAGGAAATTGAGGGAACAATCCCATACATAATCACATTAAAAAGAATAAAATACCTGGGACTAAACTTAACCAAGAATGTGGAAGATCTAAGCCTTGAAAATTATAAACACTGATGAAGGAATTTGGAAGTGCTACAAAGAAATGGAAGGATATCTGTGTTCCTGGATTAGAAGAATTAATGTTGTTAAAATGTCCATACTATCCAAAGCAATCTATAGATTTAATGCAATCACTATCAAAATACCCATGGCACTTTTCACAAAAGTAGAAAAATTAATCCTAAAATTTATTTGGAACCACAAAAGACCCAATTGCCAAAGTAGTCTTGAGGAAAAAAAAAAAAAAGCTAAATGTATCATGTTCCTGATTCAGGTTATACTACAAAGCTACAGTAATCAATACAGCATGATACTGGCATAAAAGCAGACAAATAGATCAGTGGAACAGAATAGAGAGCCCAGAATAAACCTATAAGTACGGTCAATTAATCTATGACAAAAGAGGTAAGAACACAATGCAGAGAAGAGAGTCACTCCAATAAGTGTTTCTGGGAAAACTGGACAGCTACATTAAAAGAATGAGATTAGCAAAAAATGGGCAGAAGAGTAAAGAGACATTTCTCCAAAGAAGACACACAGATGGCCAACAGGCACATGAAAAGATGCTCAGCATTGCTAATTGTTAGAGAAATGCAAATCAAAACCATATTGAGGTATCATCTAACACCAGTCAGAATGGGCATCATCAAATAGTCTACAAACTATAAATGCTGGAGAGGGTGTGGAGAAAGGGAACCCTTTTGTACTATTGCTGAGAATTTAAGTTTGTTCAGCCACTCTGGAAAAGATTGTGGAGTTTCCTCAAAAATTAAAAATAGGACCACAGTATTATCCAGCAATTCCACTTCTGGGTATGTATGCAAAGGAAATGAAGACAGGATATTGAAGAGATATATGCACTCCCATGCTTATGGCAGCATTATTCACAATAGCCAAGATATGAAAGCAGCCTAAGTGTCAGTCCATGGCTTAACGGATGAAGGAAATGTGATACATGCACATGCGCGCACACTCATGCACACACACACACACAATGGAATACTATTCAGTCATGAGAAAGAAGGAAATCCTGCCATTTGTATGTGACAACATAGATGAAGCTTGAGTACGTTATGCTAAGTGAGATGTCAGACAGAGAAAGACAAATCCTGTATGATGTTACATATGTAGAATCTGAAAAAGCCAAACTTGTAAAAACAAAGTAAGACTGTGGTTACTAGGGGTTCGAAAGTGTAGGCATTAGGGAGATGTTTTTTAAGAGAAGAAAAGTGCAACCAGTAAATAAATAAGTACTAGACATCTAAATCTCAGCACAGTGATTATAAACAACATACTGTATTATAAACTTCAAATTTGCGAAGAGACTGTATCTTAATTGTTCCCACCACAATAAAGAAATGATAATGTGATGTGATAGAGGTGTTAGCTAACTCTGTGTTGGTTATATTGCAACATATGAATGTATCAAATCAGCACATCATATGCCTTAGACTTATGCAATATATGTGTTAAGTGTACCTCAATAAATAAATATATAAAATACACTTCTTACCTGGTTTATACTTGTCGCTCACTTCTTACTCTTCATCTAAGACTAGTTAGTATCTTTGTATTATGAATAACTTTTATATTATGAACTGTCTATATATTATGAAGGTCTCTTTATCTAGTGATGACATCTTAAAGTGTGTATGTAGAAACAAATGCTCTTCTATTCAGTGTTTCATGAATGTTATGCTTTTTCCCCCCACTGCCTTTGGGACATATCTTCAGACAGCAGATGAGATGCAATTTCACATCTCAACTTCACATATTATTCAAGTTTCCCCTCTTCTTGGAATTCCTGACCTACTGAATGTCACTATCATACTCCCAGGTCAATGGGTGTCATACTCATCCTTCTTCCCCCTAACATAAATATAGTTCACTATATTCTTTCAATTTATCCATTTCAATTTCTCATCAATCTCTTTTTTTTTAAGCTCTTTATCAGAGTATAATTATTTTACACTGTTATGCAAGTTTCTGCTGTACAGCAGAGTGAATCAGCTGTATTCATACATATATCCCCATAGCCCCTCCCTCCCGTGACTCCCCACCCTCCCTATCCCACCTCTCTAAGTCATCACTAATCACTGAGTTGATTTCCCATTGTTTTGCAGCAGCTTCCCACTATCTATTTTACATTTGGTAGTGTACATATGTCAATGCTACTCTCTCACTTTATCCTAGCTTCCCCTTTGTCCCCCTCACCCCCACCGTGTCCTCAAGTCCATTCTCTACACCTGCATCTTTATTCTTGCCCTGTCACCAGGTTCATCAGTACTGTCTTTTTAGATTCCATATATGTGCATTAGCATACGGTATTTTATTTTCTCTTTCTGGCTTACTTCACTCTATATGACAGACTCTAGGTCCATCCACCTCACTACAAATAACTCAATTTCATTCCTTTTTATGGCTGAGTAGTATTCCATTGTATGTATGTGCCACATCTTCTTTAGGCATTACTAGCTTAGATTTTACCTTCATCTTGTCTTTATTGGATTGCTCTAATTGTCATCTCATCTTACATCATTCTTAGTTTGTGCTTTCCATCTTCCCCAATGTCACTAAAATTTGAATCTAGATTTAATGGCAGAGTCAGCAATTCACAGCAGCTTTTCTAACTGAAGATATCTAAAATATCTAGATAAATTTGTAAGACAAATTCTTTGAAGCCTCAAGGAATTTACTAGATAATGAAGTAATATGTGATGGAAGAGGTAAATAAATTTGAAACACCTGAAACATTTTCATTACAAATTAAAGACAACATTTAAGAACTTGCCACCCACCAAGGAGGACAAAGAAAAGAAATTTACAATCAGACATATCATAGTGAAACTGCAGAAAAGAAAACAAAACAGCCAAAACAAGGTATTTAGAGAGAATCAGATGTTACTTTCAAACAACTAATAATTAGAGAGAGGGATGACATCTTAACAGCATTGATGGAAGCCAGAAGCCAGTGGAATGGAGTGTTAAATCTATTGAAAGACAATGGCTGACAAGCTAGGATTCTATACAGAGTTACATATCCTGAAAGAATTATGGTGGAAGAAAAATAAAATTGAAAACAACACATTGACAGAATTTGCTACTTGGAAATGCACATTGAAGCAACTACTAGGGCATGTTTTCTCAGGAGAAGGAAAATGTCACAAATGAACTGTCAGAGATGCAGAAAGAAATGATAAGCAACAAAGGAATAAATATATGGAAAAACCTAAATAAATGTGTAAAACAATGAGGTTTAAAATATGTGATAACAATTGCATTCAGGCTGGAGTGTGTGGCCAAATGGATTTAAAGGACCATTAGTTCCTTGTGTATTTGAGAGGAGGGTCAACGATTCTATTGATTTTGCTACACTTTGTTAAGTAAAATACATATTACAATTTCTAGTATAATGTGAAATAGAAGAGTAAAGTATGTATAACTGTCAAATAACAGAGGAAAAATGAAATAACAAAAATTTGATTACATACATCAAAATTTGTGGGCTACAGTGAAAGCAATGCTTAAAGGAAAATGTACATTGAATGCATATATAAGAAAAGAACAGGGACTTCCGTGGTGGTCCAGTGGTTAAGAATCTGTCCTGCAATGCAGGGGACATGTGTTTGATACCTGGTCGGGGAACTAAGATCCCACATGCAGTGGGGCAACTGCGACAAAACTACTGAGGCCGTGTGCTCTGGAGCCCACATGCCAGAACTAGAGAGAAGCCTGCACACTGCAGTGAAAGATCCTGCATGCCGCAATGAAGATCCCATGTGCCGTAATGAAGATCCTGCAGGCTGCAACTAAGACCGGATGCAGCCAAATTAATTAATTCATTAAATAAAAATAAAAAAAGAAAAGAATAATTATCTAAATTCAGTAATCTAAATTACCACCTTAGGAAGTGAAGAGAAAATTAAATCCAAATAAGCAAGAGAAAAATAATGAAAACTAAAGAAGCCAATAAAATTGAAAATAGGAAAGCAATAGATAAAATCAATAAAACCGTAATTTGATTCTTTGTAAATACCAACAAAACTGATAATTCAAATTACCATATACCCCAGCAGACCCACTACTGGGCATATACCCAGAGAAAACCATAATTCAAAAAGACACATGCACACCAATGTTCATTGCATCACTGTTTACAATAGCCAGGTCATGGAAGCAACCTTAATGCCCACCAACAGATGAATGGATAAAGAAGATGTAGTACATATATACAATGGACTATTACTCAGCCATAAAAAGGAATGAAATTGGGTCATTTGTAGAGACATGGATGGACCTAGAGACTGTCATACAGAGTGAAGTAAGTCAGAAAGTGAAAAACAAATACTGTATATTAACGCATATACGTGGAATGTAGCGAAATGGTACAGATCAACCGCTTTGCAAGGCAGAGATTGAGACACAGATGTAGAGAACAAACATATGGACACCAAGAGGGGAAAGCAGGGGGTTGGGGGGGTTTGGAATGGGATAAACTGGGAGATTGAGATTGCCATATATTCATTAATATGTATAAAATAGATGACTAATAAGAAAATATATCAAATTGTACACTTTAAATATATTCAGTTTATTGTATGTCAATTATATCTCAATAAAATTCTTTTTAAAGAAAAAAATAAAAAAATAAAAATAATACATTCTGCACATGAAAAAAACTGATAAGGGTTAACATACAAAATTATTGTTTTTTTAGTATACCAGCAATAAACAATTAGAATTTGAGGTTAAAAACACAATAACACTTAAGTTAGCACCCTCAAAAAAGAAATACTTAGGTATAAACATAATAAAATGTGTGCAAAATCTCTATAAGGAAAACTACAAAACTCTGATGAAAAAAAATCAAAGACTATCTGCATAAATGGAGAGAGATCTTGTGTTTAATATACAGACATCAGTTCTTCCCAACTTGATCTATAGAGACAATGCAATCTTAGCCAAACCCAAGCACGTTATTGCGTGGATATCAACAACTTGATTCTGAAGTTTACAAGGAAGGCAAAAGACCCAGAATAGCCAACACAACATTGGGGGAAGGACAAAGTCAGAGTACTGACAATCCCAGATTTCAAGATTCACTGTGAAGCTCTAAAGTAATCAAGACGGTATGGTATTGGCAAAAGAAGTGACAAATGGAATTGATGAACAGGCTAGAAGATCCAGAAATAGACCCACACAAATATAGTCAGTAGATCTTGAAAAAGGCGTCAAGGTGTACACTCCTCACAAAATTAACTCAGAATGGATCATCGACCTAAATATAAAATGTGAAACTATGAAACTCCTAGAAGATAACATACGAGGAAATGCAAGTGACCTTGGGATTGACAGTAGCTCTTTAGATACAAAATCAAAAACATGATTCATGAAAGAATAAGTGGATTTTATTAATTTTAAAAACTTCTGTTGTATGAAAGATACTGTTAAAAAAAAAAAGGAAAGATAAGCCAAAGCCTGGGAGCAAGTCTTTGCAAAATACATATCTAATAAAAGGCTGGTATCCCAGATGTACAAAGAATCCTTAAAACTCAACAACAAAAATACAAGCAATGTTATTAAAAATGGTGCAACATTTCTGAACAGATATATTACCAAAAACATATACAAATGGCAAATAAGCATATGAAAAAATGCTCACCATCTTTGTCATTAGGGAATTGCAAATTAAAACAACAAGATACCAGCACACACCCATTAGGTGACTAAAATGCAAAGCCACTGACGCCATCAAATGCTGATAAGGATGTGGAGAAATAAGAGCTCTCATACATTGCTGGTGGGAATGGAAAATGTTACAGTTACTTTGGAAGACCAGTTGACAGTTTCTTACCAAACCTCTCCCCCCCACCAAACAAAAACAAAACCCTATGTGGTTATCATATGATCCAGCAACCAAGCCACTTGGTATTTACTCAAATGAGTTGAAAACTTATATCCACATAAAACCTCCCCATGATGTCTATAGAAGCTTTATTTATATTTGCATCCTGGATGCAAACAAGAGGTCCTTCCATAGGTGAATGGATTAACACACTGTGGTACATCCACACAATGCATTATTATTATTTAGCAAAAAAGTATTGAGCTATAAAGCTATGAAAAAAACATAGAAGAACCTTAAATCACATTGCTATGGGAAAGAAACCAGTCTAATAATGCTGCATACTTTATGATTCCAACTATATGAAATAGTGGACGCCAAAACAATGGAGACTGTAAAAAGATCAGTGGCTGCCAGGGATTGCTGAGGGAAAAAAAAATGGTGCCAATAGACTTGCTCCATGCAGGGTTGCCACAAAACTTCAATTTGTAAAAAAACACAGTATCTGCGAAGCACAATAAAATGAGTTATGCCTATATGTCTGTTAGAATGGCCAAAATCCAGATCACTGTCAACACCAATTGCTGGCAAGAATGTGGCATGAAAGGAACTGTTATTCATTGTTTCTGGGAATGCAAATGGGATAGCTACTTTGAAAGATATTTTGGTTCATTCTTAAAAAACTAAATATTCTTTTTCCATATGATTAGCAATCATGCTCCTTGGTTTTTATACCTAAATTATACTGAAACTCGCACACAGATGTCTATAGCAGCTTTATTTATAATTTCAAAAACTTGGAGATAACCATGATGTCCTTCAGTAGGTGAATGGATAAACTGTGATACATCAAGACAATGCAATATTCTTCAGTTCTAAAAAAAAAAGAAAAGAATGAAATGAAAAGAAATGAGAAGTGTAAAAAGTCAAAGCAAAAAGGCTGTATACTGTATGACATTCTGGAAAAGATAAAACTATGCTGACAGCAGAAAATGAGTGATTTCAAGGAAAGAATGAGTAGGAGGAGCCCAGATGATTTTAGTGTAGTGAACCTATTCTGTATACTTAAAGGTTTGTTACACTTCATTAGACCATTTTCAAAACCCATAGAACGTGCAAGACCTATGTGAGCTATGTACTTTGAATCATGTTGATTTTTGTGGGTTCATCACTGTAACAAATGTGTCACTTTGTTGGGGGATGTTGATAATGTAGGAGATCACACATATGTGGGTCAAGGGGTATATGGGAAACCTAACTTCTGCTCATTTTTGTGTAAACCTAAAACTGCTCTAAAAGATACATTCAATAAAAATAAAGCAGAGTTTACAGAATCACTTGGTAAAGTTGATAATCCACAACTACTTTAGGAAAGGTTTAGTGTTTCGTATGTTTTACCACCTGATAAAAAAAAAACCAACAAAAAATAAGTAAATACAAAGAGCACCGGAACAATATGATTAACAACCCAACCTAACGTTCACATGTAGAACACTGCTCACACGTTTTCATTGTGTCTCTAATGATTTGTAGAAAACCTTTACACTGGACACAAAGGAACTTCTCATCTGGGCAGAAAACAGGCACGTTTTTGGGGATTGTTGTTGGCTAGTTGAGGGCAGGGAAGAAGAAAGTTGAATACCTGGGGTGAGGGCATGAAGATATGCATTTGGAGAGCCAATCTGGGCATCAGCCTAAGACAGATATGTGGTCTTCACCAGCCAGAACTCCCCATGAAGGAGCATCAAAACTGGATATCCCAAATTGCACTCATCACCTGATTTCCAAACTTCTTCCTCCTTTAGTTTTCCCATCAAACATATGCTATTCTAATTTTTCCAGTGTCTCAGGTTCCAAATAGTCATCTTTGACTTCTGTCTCTCTTTAGCTCACTACAATCAGATATCACATTTTCAAATTTTTCTGTCCAGTTCAAACCCATGTGTACATCATAGACTATGTGCCAGGTGTTCTGCTCAAAAATGGGGTTATAGGCATGAATAAGACATGGTCAGAGAAAATTCTGCATCAGTCTAGGAGGAAGGAAAATCATAAGAGTAGTCTAGGAGGAAGGAGAAACAGAGCTTTAATTGGAGCTCCTCTAATCCTCACTAGATGACTTTATTTCTTGATTCTCTAGAGAACACATAAGGTCCATCCACCTTATTTTGAGACTTGCTCTCTCACTTATCCTTTTTTTCACACCTGCATCTTTCTTGTTCCCCTGGTTATTTCACACCAGCTCACAGACATGCTCAGGCATTCCCATTCTAAACAAATGCAGGCTGGAGTTTGTCTCTGCCTTACACTCTCAATCTCTTCATTCCCTTCACTACAATATTTCCCAAAACTCTAAACAGTATCTCAGTAAATATGACTATACGATGGCTAAATAAGCTAATGAACATTCACTGTCCTGTTTCTGCATAAGTTTACATTGTGCCATATGACTTCTGTTTCCATCTTCTCTGAAAGGACTTTCCACAGTCCTGTCCTTCAAGCTCTAGTTACTAAGTTAACACATTTTTGGTACTCTGTCTTCATCTTACTGATTGTTAAGACCAATGAAGCCCTCTTCTTTCTCATGTTTATCTAAGCTCGTCCGATACTTAAAGATCTATGATAGTTAAATATCATGGGCCAGAGTTAGCAAAAATAAACCAAGGATGCCCCAACTTTTCTTTCATGGTGTTTACCAATACTGGCCTTTTGCCAAGTAGTGTTCTAGGTGCAATGGATTGCTTGCTAAAGAAGACAGAGATGTGCTTGCTCACACAGGTGGGGGGACAGACAATTCACACATAAGGAAATACACAAAATAATTTGTCATTCATGCTGTGAAGGAAGTAGCAATGTGATGGAGAGCTACTTGAGAGGGAATATGGCCACTTTAGATTAAGCCTCTTTGAGAGGATGACATCGGTGTCATGAAATGTATTTCTGGTGCTAATCATGGGAATCTTTTGAGGCATTCCCCATTTGTTTCTAACTTTTCTAGTTTCTCTTAAGAGTTTTGTTTTGTTTGGGGTGCCCACTTTCTATCTGTGATCCACTTCTTTCACTTTGTACTTGGTGTTGATGTTTGGTGGTGTGGGATTAACTTCTGTAGGTAGGAATATATCTCATTGTAGTTAGAGACATTTCCAATTCTGGCTCCTGTCTAGATTCCCCTTCAGATTGCATATATCTCCCAATTGTAATGGGAGGAGAGTGATATTGGCACATTTGTTTTCTGGACACCTTATTTCATAGTTTTTCATCCATAACTTTTCATTTCTTGTCGGGCATCTACTGTATATTAGACTCAGATTATCCTGTATATCCACCTGTATCAATTTGCTCATGAGTCTATCACCTATCCCATGTACACACTGCCACTGGGTCTTCATCTTTGCTCTGGTGTATTCAATAATTTTTTCTCTCTCTTGTAATTCCTTTTCCACATTGCATCCAGAGTCATCCTTTTGATATCCAAATTTAAATCTGTATTGCTTTGTTTAGAAAACTGAAAATTCTACATTGCCTTGTGATAAAATTAAAACGACTTACCCTATCATTCAAGGCCCTTATAATTTAACAAGAGCCATATTCTACCATACCTTTCACAACCACTCCTTTTTCTTTTCCTAATACTTACCTCACTCTCTCCCTTAGAAACCACACTCTGCCATCTTCATTCTCATGGCATTCTTGACTCTAGGTATTACCCTGCATGAGCCTTTCCCCCCTACCTTTTCTGCCAGGGGCTCTACAGTCCTTCTGCCCTAGTTGAAGTGTCTCCTTGTTTGTGAAGCCTTTCATTAATCTTTACATGGAGCAAATAGCTCTCTTTTCTGTGCTATCAATAGTATCTTGTACTTATATATATTATTTAGATTTTCCAACTGCTTCTTAATTATCTGTTTAGATCGTGTACTCCCCTTCTTCCTATACTTGTAGCTGTTATGGATCAGTGACCATGTCAAACTCGTATTTTGTTCTTAACAGTCTTATAGTCTATCCTTGTGTGTCTTTTTAGTCTCTGCTCCTTTTGACTTTTTATCACTGTTTCTTTTTCGGTCTCTGTGTCAGCTCTTATACCCTTTTCTCTTCCATTTCCTTTCTTTCTCACCAACTTGTGTCTTCAAGGCAAGCTTCTGTTTTCAAGTTGATCCAGCAATATGTACATATAGAGTGGGTTCTTTCCCTGAGTCTCTTAGAGTTAAGGCTCACAGCTTTTAGTTTAGGCTTTGGCTTCCTGTGTGGCAGAGGGCCTAATTTAAAAATAAGGAAGTGAAAAAAAAACCTGGTTTTACTGTGTTTTAGCATTTGCTATTGTCTTGCTAAGGCTCAAGGATCTTGAATTATGTGTTTAATGATGACTCTTAAGTTAAAAATTATCATAAGGAGAGGACTACTGATTATAAGGTGGGTTGTCATGTGTGTGTGTGCGCGCGCACACCCCTGGGTGGGGCATCACACATATAAGCCCTGTTCATCACCCAGCTGTCAGGGTCAGCCCTCTTTCCCTTCTGCCCACTGCTGCGAAAGGCTATCAGGTTTATTTCTCTGTCTCTCATTTCCCAGAAACAATGGTTTTTCTTTTCTTTTTAAGTCAGCGATGCCTTGGCATGGACAGAAAACTTTTCCACTTAAGGAAATGTTGCCGTGTATTATAGCTCCTGTCTTGACTTCATTCTTGCACCAGAATTCTAATTTTATCTCTCTAAGTTTCTTTAAGTTCCTTGAAATAAAGATTTCTGCCTGGTCACTTCTGTTTTTATATACTATGACCCTAATTATAACGATACTTATGCATGTGAAAAATTATTATAGAGTCTATGAAATTTTGGTTCGTGCATTTTCTTCTACAAAGGCTTGGTTTAGAATATTATTTGACATTTATCATATGGTGACACTTCAGTCTTTTATTATTAATACTTTGCCTGCTGATAGGAGCCTAAAATCTTTAGGAGCTCTGATAACTGAGAGAGTGGGTAAGGGTCCATCTTGTTGTGAGAGGCTCTACTGAGATCAGAAATTGGTTAGGTGTAGGGGAGAAGAATACTTGATGAAAAGGGTTAGAAAAGAATCCAAGGGCATTTTTATGGAGGAATAAAATCTCAATCATAGGCCTTCAGTTCTTGGCTGGGTTGGGGCATCCTCCTATAGATACTTTCGCAATGCTTTCTCAGAGATCTCTGTAAATCTCTGTTATGCCTTCAGGGACTATATCATGGTATGCTGGAACCAGTCTATACTGACTCATGAGAACCAATTGTTAAAAGTTCAGGAATTTTGTAAGGCAGTAATTAAGCACAGTCATTATGAAAAATAAATTATATGGGAGCACATCTGCAAATAGGAAGGGGTAAGTTGACCCAAGGACCCATCCTTCTACTGAAATAATAAAGAAGCAGAGAAAAAACATCAGAATCATTTTTGTTGGAAATCTGGAAAATAATCAAAGGTTTATAGTAAACAAAAGTGTGCTGATCAAGAAAAGGGCAACTTAAAAATGGTATGGGAGTGTTGGGGCATTTTTACTTGCCTTTGGGACACCTTCCTCCCCTGCTTGATAGAGTCTCAGTGATATCAGCCCACATTCCCATTGTGAGACCCTGGTGCCTGCTTTGAAAGGGAGAAGAGCAGACCTTGATCTCAAAGAATTGTGTTTGTCTGTTTGGAGCCCTCTGGGGGCTATCTGAAGGACTGAAGAAAGGCAGTGTTAGCACAGAGCTTCTTCAGGGCAGACAAGCAGCCAAGTGGAGGGCATTCCTTGCAAACAAGAAAGGTAAATGGAAAACCCCTACTGTCTGGGGGAAGATGTTAAGGTTGAGACAAACAATAGACATGCTGAAATTTGGTAGGAAAGACTGGGAAGAGAGATTTTGTGTGCAAGTGGAACAGTAAAAAGTTCCCTGTGTGTGGGATTTATACCTCTAACTGATCCTTAGGTTCAGGAGAAGCAGAAAGTGAAGGTTAAGGCAGAGTTATAAAGGGTCTGGTTAAGCATTGAAGGGATGGTAGACACTGAGCCAGTAGGCAGAGAGAGGTGTTTTTTTGCTTTTTGTTTTTTGTTTTGTTTTGTTTTGTCTCCAGGCAAAAAAATCTCACTCAACAGATAAACTTACGATAGCTAAAGAACACATTTCACAGAGCCACACCACAAATATCTTTACAGAATAAAGTAGAAAAGTACTAAATGTATAACCAAAATCCACAGGAACCAACTAAAACAAACCCTGAACACAAGAAAAATTACGATTTCAAACGTTACCTTACTATAGAATTCAAAATGTTCAGTTTTCCACACAAAAAAATTTAAAAAAACATGCGAAGAGACAAGAAAATATGACGCTCTGTGCATGTGGGATCTTCCCAGACCAGAAATCAAATCTGTGTCCCCTACATTGGCAGGCGGAATGGTTTGGGAGCATTTCTTCCATTTCAATTATTTGGGATAGTTTGAGAAAGATAGGTCTTAAATGTTTGGTAGAATTCACTGATCTGGTCCTGGAATTTTGTTTGTTGGCAGCTTTTTTTGGTTACTGATTTTCTATTTTTTTCCTAATTCAGTCTTGGAAAATTGTACATTACTAGGTATTTATCCATTTTTCTGGGTTGTCCAGTTTGTTGGCATACAGTTATTTGTAATAATTTCTTGTGATTCTTTGTATATCTGTGGTGTTGGTTGTAGCTTCTCTTTCATTACTGATTTTATTTATTTTGTCTCTTTTTTTTCTTCTTGATGAGTTTGGCTAGAGGTCTATCAGTTTTATCTCTTCAAAGAACCACTGCTTAATTTCATTGATCTTTTCAATTGTTTTTCAATTTCAATTATTTCTTCTGCAAGCTTATTTTCTTCTATGAACTTTGGATTTTGTATGTACTTCTTTTTGTTCCTTTAGGTGTAAGATTAGATTGTTTATTCAAGACTATTCTTGTTTGTTTATTTGTTTGTTTTCTTCAGGTAGGCCTATATTAGTGTAAACCTCCCTGTTAGAACTACTCTTGTTCTGTCTCATAGGTTTGGGAATGTTGTTTCCATTTTCAATTGTCTTGAGGTTGTTTTTTTAAAATTTCCTCTGATTTTTTCAACAAACCATCAGTTGTTTAGTAGCATGTTGTTCAGACTACATATTTATGGTTTTTCTAGTTTTTTCTTTTTTTGGTTTTATACTCCAGTTTTATCTTGTTTTGGTCAGAAAAGATTCTTGATATAATTTTAGTTTTCTTAAATCTACTGAGACTTGTTTTCTGGAGTTGCATGTGATTTATTTATTTATTTTTTTATTTTATTTTATTTTATTTTATTTTTTTGGGGGTACACCAGGTTCAATCAACTGTTTTTATACACATATCCCCATAGCATGTGATTTATTGTTGAGAATGTTCTTTGGATACTTGAAAAGAATGTGTATTCTGCTGTATTTGAATGGAATATTTTTTATATATCCGTTAAATCAATCTGATCAAATGTGTTGTTTAAGGCCAATGTTTCCTTATTGATTTTCTGCCTGGATCTGTACCTTTATTGTATTACTGTTAATTTCTAGCCTTTATGTTGGTTAATATTTTCTTTATGTATTTAGGGGGCACCTATATTGGGTGCATTTATAGTTACAAGTGTGGAAATAACTGAGTCCATAAGAAACCGATTAATATTCAAATTTCAATTTTGTGTACAGTTGGGCTTTTTTTTTTTTTGGCAGAGAAGTCATGTATGCAACACGTATATTTGATAAAGTGCTTGCATGCAGAATGTGGAAAGCACTATAAAACCACCACAAAATAAATATGGATGAAAGACTCGAGCAGGCACTTTATAAAAGTAAATATTCAAATAGTCATAAGGAATGAAAAAGCCCAGCCTCAGTAGTAATCAGAGAAATGCAAACTATAGCGAGATAGTATTACATACCCCAGAATGGCTACAATTAAAAAGACTGATAATAGTAAGTGTTGGTAAGCACGTGAAGCAACTGGAATACTCGTATATTGCTAGTAAGGTTATAAATTCATACAGCTACTTTAAAAATTGGCTGGTATTCTCTCCTGAAGTTGATGACATGTCTAGATATACAGATATACAAAGACCCAGAAATTCTTCTCCTGGTATATATTGAGTTGGCCAAAAATTTTTTTTGGGTTTTCCATATCTTCTAGAAACAGCCAAATGAACTTTCTGGCCAACCCCAAACCTAACGGAAATGTATGTATAAATGCAACAAAAGACGTGTAAGAGTGCTTATAGCAGCAGTATTTAAAATACATCCAAACTGAAAAAAGTCCAAATATCTGTCAATAGTATAATGGGTTAATGGATTGTAATATAGTCATATAATGGGATATGATACAATGATGAAAATCAACTATAATTCCTATTAGATACATAGATAAATTTCCTAAACAATGTTAAGTGAAGGAAATCAGACACAAAAGAATTACACTGAATCGTTCAACTTAGCTGTTCAAAAACAGAGCTATTCAGTGGTGTTGGACCTCTGGAATAGAGAGGGTATAGTTATTAGAAGAGGGCATGTTGTGGGGGAGGTGATTCTGGGAGGTTGGTGATGTTCTGTTACTTTTCCTCCTTGGTGGCTAACTTGGTGTGTTTGTTTTGTGGTAATTCCATGTGCTGTACACATGCAATCTGTGCTTTTTGTAGTATAACTGTTGTACTTCAGTTAAAAATAAGTAAAAACATATTCATCACATCTTTTATAGCCTTCTCACTCTCCAGGAGTTATTTCTCTCTGGCTCTATGAGTAGATGAGATTAAAAAAAAAGATATCCATGTTCTAATCCCCGGAACCTGTGACTATGTTGCCTTACATGGTCAGCAGAATTTTGCAGATGTGATTAAATTAAAGATCTCGAGATTGGGTGATTATTCTGTATTATCCAGTTGTGAGCAATGTAATTCAAAGGGTCCTTATGAGAGGGAGGTGTGAGGATCAGAGGTAGAGTGATGTAGCATAAGGACAACTTGACTGGTCACTGATGGCTTTGAAAATGGAAGAGGGTTCTTAGCCTAGGAAAGAGAGCAGCCTCTAGCTACTGGAAAAGGCAAGAAAACAGACTTTCCCTTAGAGCCTCCAAAAGGAATGCAGCTCTGCCAATCATTTAGCTCCTGAAGACCCAATTTTTGACATATCACCTCCAGAACTGTAGAAGAATTAATCTATTAAGTCAGCAAGTATGTGGTAATTTGTTACAGCGGCAATAGGAAACTAACGGTGGGTAGTTTATGTGCGATGTACCCTGACATTGTACTTGTCAGAATACACTGCACATGATAGATGCTGTGTAAATGTGTATCGCATGAGTGGTCAAGCTTTGAAAATGTCTGGTTCCTAAGTATGGTGAAGGGATTTTCAACATAAATAAGGATGTTTCTTTGAGAATTCAAGACCAGTAGGATGTGATGAGACCAGGCAGTTTCTGCCAGTCTCTCTCCCTCTAATCTTCAGACCTCCTTAAACTTTCCAGGCTAAAGGTCTGGAGGTGAAGTAAAAAGAAGACAGGTTTTGTAGTTATCACGCACAACGAAATTGGAAATGAGGATGCAGATGAAGATAGCATGATTGGGACTTTCCCTTAGTCTATGAAAGGCATTCATTTGTCAGGAGGGAGATTAGAATATTTTCCAAAGCACTGCGGAAAGACATCAGACAGGTAATAATGGTCTTTGTTATCCTGAACGGATTTGGCCATGTATCAACTTTAGGACGCAGTCACAGAAATGCAGCACTTGGTGGTCAAGTCGGGAGAAGTGCTGGGGTTAAGCTTGACAAAGATGCCCTGAGTTTTTGTGTGCTGTGGATGCTCACTTGAAACCCAGTGCGCTGCCACAGGCCTACCATAGCAGAGTGAGTTGACGGAACCGTCAAGTGGTGTGGACTACGGGGCCAACTTTCAGGGTGGAGGTTGTGGCAATAGACTCAGGTTCTGCAGCCAGCAAAATCCTTGATAATGGATCAGCAATTCAGGAACACTGTCCCTGCCAAAAATCTAGACCCTTTGTTAACTAGCCAATTCAGCAGTGCTATCCTACAGCCTGTTTAGAGATTAGGTGCACAAAGATGAGTGCCGCAGAGACCAGCAGGTGGCAGCCAGCACGTGAGGAAAACCAGCCTGAAGCTAGAGTCCCTTCTGAGTGTCAGGAGATTGCAGGAGCACTTTGGCAAGAGACTCAGGGGAAGGAGAGGCGCTCTGAGTGATTAAGCATTATTTTATCCAATAGAACCAAACACTTTCTAAAAGTATATTTAAATTGTCAGATAGGATTAAAGTAGATTGAAACTTTAGTTCTTTTTTTCCCCCTGCTAACCAGTAGGTGATTTGGGAGTGATATTAGACTATAGACTAAAATAAGGAGAAGATATTTCTCTACCTCATCTTCTTTTTTTTTAATTTTTTTTATTTTTTTGGGGGTACACCAGGTTCAATCATCTGTTTTTATACACATATCCCCGTATTCCCTCCCTTCCTTGACGCCCCCCCTCGAGTCCCCCCCACCCTCCCTGCCCCAGTCCTCTAAGGCATCTTTCTACCTCATCTTAATTGTAGTGTAAGCCTTAGGATTCATTCAGATCACCCTTCTGCAAGGTCATTCAGATTTCTTCTTGGATGAGCTTTTCTGAAGAGGAAAGAAAGGGGATCAGAGAAGTACATATCAACTTACTTTTCTCTCTTCCTCTCCTCTCTCTTTCCCATCACTGTTCCCTGGTGTGTCTTTGAGTTTGGAAAGTTTGGAGTGATTTTAAACTTGTATCTGTAGCCCAGTTGCTTCTATGTGAGTCTGCCTTCTCTCTCTTTTTAGGACAACGTTCTCCAAGCAGGAAAGTTTCCAATAAGTATCCCATTCAGAAAACCTTTACTGAAGATTCAGTAAATACAGGGTATATAAAGAAGAAAAAGCTAGCCCTGGCTTGTGCTCAAGGTGCAGGGGAAATAGGCATTTAAAAAATGGTTGTTATGAATAAAAAGAAGCTGAGACTACCTTTTTTAAAAATTTATTTTTTGGGGGGGGTATAATTGTTTTACAATGTTGTGTTAGTTTCTACTTTACAGCAAAGTGGAGTTCCCTGTGTTATACAGCAGGTTCTCATCAGTTCCATATTTTATACATATTAGTGTATTTATGTCAATTCCAATCTCCTAATTCATCCCACCTCTCCTGGCCCTCCTTGGTGTCCGTATGTTTGTTCTCTATGTCTGTGTCTCTATTTCTGCCTTGCAAACAGGTTCATCAGTACCATTTTTCTAGATTCCACATACATGCATTAATATACGATATTTGTTTTTCTTACTTCACGCTGTATGACAGTGTCTAGGTCTATCCACGTGAGACTAACTTTTATATTGACTCTTTCTGGGAGCATATCTGTGAAGCCATCCCTGATCCCCAGTCAGTTATATTTTCTTCATGTTTTGCCCATATTTCTACTTTGCATTTCTATGCCATTTATCACATTTTATTTTGTCTTGTGTTCATTTTTCTCTGCTAGTCTATGTACGTATCTGGGAAAGTGTCTATGTCTAATTCACTTTTCTAAGGCTTTGGATCCTGGCAAAATTCTAGATACATAGTAATATTGTGTGTGAAAGTTTCAGTCAACAGTTTCAAGTTGTTCAAAGATGTTAATTGCAATGCTATTTATAATAAGGAAAATTTAGGAACCAGATTATCTACTAGTAGAGACTTGGTTGATTACATACATAGGAATATTATACAAGCATTAAAATTAATTATTTAAATAGACCAATATTGTTGATCTTGACCAATGTTCATGGTAGATTGTGTGCGGAAAAGTGTTATAGGAGAATATACTACAGATTACCATGTATGCAAAATTACACATTTAGCTATGTGTCCATATGTCTAGAAAGATGGTCAATAAAATGTTCACAGAAGTTAATCTGAGTGGTGTGATTTTGTCCGTTTTTAATTTACTTTTGTATGTTTTTTCCATATTTTGGATATTTTTCAATGAATAAATGTCATTTTAAAAAAAGCAACAAAGTTTTCAAAAAAATCCCATCAAAATCTGATTCTCTTTTTCTCTCCTATTCTAAACCCTTCAGGGTCTCATTTTATAGTGGTTCTCAGCAATGTCTGGACAAATATTTGGTGTTCATGACTGCAAGGAGTGCTATTAGCATCTAATGGGTAAAGTCCAAGGTTGCTACTAAACATCCTCTACTGCATAGGACAGTTCTCCACAACGAAGAATAATCTGGCCTCTACTGTTAACAGTGAAGAGGTTGAGAAATTGATCAGAATTAATCTGATCAGTTTCTTTAGCACCATCCAGGGGTAAGAGAAGGGCCTACAACTTCCATATAACTTGAATGGGAATCTGGATGATTGAGCTAGGGCCTTAAAAATATTATAAGGTGGGAGGGCATAAGAAAGATAGCTGTATTAGAATGGGAGGCAGGGGCAAGAGCAAGGAAAATGTGTGGATGAGAGGGTCTGTGATACTCTTACTAAGACCAGCAGTTGCTTGTGAGGCCACCACTCTGTACTTGTAAACCTTACATTAAGATTCCCAGTTTCCCACTTTATTGTGACTTCAGTGGTCCAGAATAACTAGGTGCTGAGACAAGGAAGGCTTTGGGTAAGCTTTATAGATAAAACGTGGCAAATAGAAGGCGGGGGTGGGGGCGGGTTCTGCAATTGCATGCATAGGTGCCTCCCTAGCACAGAGGGTGATGAAGCTGCTCTTCCAGCAGTAATTCCAGCCTTGAGCACGTGGGGCTAAGGCAGGGCTCCTTGTGTTGGTTCAGTTTAACTATTAAGTGCATCTCATTTCCCTAAGGAATCCATTTGCAAGACCTAGGCTGTTTGTTTTTATTTTTTTACCCTTTCCTCTCACTTCTACCTCCAAGGCCATGTGGAAAAGATATCTATTCTTACTCTGTTCATCCGTTTTTCCTCCCTTTTCTTCATCCTCCAGTTTTGTTTTTTAATTTTCACTTACTAATGAGTTTCCCATCTGACAGCTGTGTCTCCTGCTCCTCTCCACTGCTCTCAACAGGGCCACTGGCCAGTGCTTAGTTTCCAGCCTGCTGGTCACTTCCAGAAAGCCTGCATTCTCTCACCCCTTGAAAGGATGCTGCTCCCTTCTGACCAGTGTAGGAATGTTATGCAGCCCTTGTTTTCTTTTTGTGCTGTTTATTCTTCACATCCCATTATTCAAATCCATTCGGATCTCTCAATCTTTACCAAGATCTTAAACGATGTCGCAGATCGGTTTCTCCAGAAGCAGATACTAAAATTTGGGGCTGCAAGATGTTTATTAGGAGTCAACACCTGTGAAAGAAAGGGATGTGAACCAGATTTGGCAGAGGAAGAAGCAGAACTGTGATACAGGCCCCACAAACCTTCATCAACAAGCTAGAGAGCTGTGGTGTGAGTGTAGCCCATCAGAGCAGCCTGTGTCAGGCTGCAGTGCCCAGTTCTTGTTGCATATTCTGCGTCTCTCAGTCACGGGCTCCAGGTTGCCCGAGGAAGGCCTCAGGTGAAGAGGCTCTTTGCAGCTGAGGCTGATTGGAAGGATCTCACAGCTGAAGCCTGGCTGCTCCCTTCACTCCCCTCAGCTGGTCAACACGTGGCTTCTTGAAGGAGGATCTGGGTGGCACACTTCTGTGTCTACCACAGAGGAATTCATGGAAATCACAGTGTAAACTACAATATAACATAATTGTTCCCACACCTCAAAGGGAAAGCACTAAAGATCATTAAACTCTTAGGGGGGTTGGTCCCAGGAAAACATGCCCTGGTTCACACTTTATCCAACTTAGAATAAATGCAAATCCCTTCGATTGTATTAGAAATAATATTGGCATGGCTTGCTATTAGGGAGCCAAGGGAAGCCAACAGTGCTCTAATTCTACCCTGGCCTAGCCACTTCACCACCCACCTTATACCTCACCCCCTTTAATTTAAAAATATTCTTTAAAGAAAACAAAATACAAAGACAGGAAACGATTAGACAAAGACATTTGTAACCACTACTTGGCTCAAACTATGGAGTTCAACAGCTAACCTCTCTCTGTGTCTCTCAACTTTAACCCTATTCCAACTTTAACCCTCTTCCTTCCCTCTGTAGTAATCACTTTCCTGACTTTTATAGTGATTGCTTCCTTATGTCTCTTTTTAGTTTACTTTTGCCCACATGTTCGTTTCTAGTCACTATAATTTCATCCTACCCATTGAAAAACAATGTGATATGTCTTTCAATTTTCTGTTACTCTACAAGCCTTCCTTCCTCTCTTCCCGTTTCTTTTATCTGAGTTTATCTGGTGAGGAACTTGGGATGTTTGACCTATTCCTACAGCCTGCATTTTGCTAGCCTCATCCTTCATACTCTTCGTAGTGTCAACATGTGCCTCTGTCTTCTGTATTTTCCTATAAATGGGCAGCTTGATCCAGACTGGATTAGACTTATTTATGCTGCTTTCAGTGTTTTGTGGGTTTCAGTCAGAATGCACATAAAGTCTGATTGTCTCTCTTTTTGTGATAGTGGGTGTTCATGCTCAAAGCTTAGATCCAATAATTTATTGGAGGATGCAAACTGGTGAAATTCTGATTTTCTTTTTAGCGTTTATGAGTGAGAATACTTTCCTAAAGAGACACCTCCCCTCATCTACTACTTGTAACCCAGTGGTAGAGATCAAATAGGAAAAGAAGGATACATGGTTGATTCTTTTTCTTCGTCTAACCTATTGAGAATAATTTAATTATTAGATAGTTTATTGTCATATTTTCAAAAGAATGAGTTGGTTTCCTGGCATTTTCTGAAAGTGATCAATTTTAAACATATTAGATGAATTTCAGTAAATTATAATCATTACCCCTGTGAGGCTCAAATTGTCCAACCATTAATTGTGAGAGCCCTTTAAATCTGGCTTCTGGGTTCTTTTGGTATGACCCTAACGTCTTTGCTATCTAGTATGCAAAGAAGCTCTAGACTATACTTTCTGCCCTGGACTTGGAATGAGACATTTCTTGAAAAAGCCCTGGTTTCTTTTAGTGGAAGTTGGTATTTCAAGACCATGATCTGGGCACTGTGCAATGTGAACCTGACCCATAGTGCTGGCACTTGAAGAGTGTATTAATGACAAAGAACGATGATTTGAAATATATGGAGCCAGAAGCTGATCTCTGGAAAAGTCTTCCAATGTGTAGCAGTACAGGATTTGGTTCTCATTGGTATTTGCCAAAATGGAAGTTCTCTTCTGTCAGGAAAACACTTGATAAAGTGGTGGTAGTATTTTAAATGCATCAAACGTTTCTCCCCCTTTTCAGGTGAGACTCACGTGAAAGAGAATTCATCAGAATGTCTGTGTTTATAGGGCACACACATAAGCACTACAAATGGTACAGCTTTTTGAAGTCACACATCTTTATACTTTACAACTATCAAATAGTAAGAAATTTAGATACCATGTTGGAAGAAAGACTAAACCACTTTTCTATCCTCACTACAGAAAGCAATGCAAAATCATTGACAGAAGGAAAGTATACGGACAAAAAGTAGGAAAAAAGTTTTACAGATGTATCAATGACTTAAGGTAAATGTTTGTATTATTTTTCTGGATTTTGGGGTTTATACTTGTCAGTGTTATAACATTTATAATTTTTTATAATTCCTTTTCTTGTAAGGTATTTATTTTTCTAAAAAAGTTTCTATTTTACACCTATTTATTTATTTATTGGCTGTACTGAGTCTTTGCTGCTGCGTGCGGGCTTTCTCTAGTTGTGGTGAGTGAGGGCTACTCTTTGTTACGGTGCCCAGGCTTCTCGTTGTGGCGGCTTCTCTTGTTGAGGAGCACAGGCTCCAGGCATGCGGGCTTCAGTAGTTGTGGCACGTGGGCACAGTAGTTGTGACTCGCAGGCTCTAGAGCACAGGCTCAGTAGTTGCGGCACATGGGCTTAGTTGCTCTGCGGCATGTGGGATCTTCCTGGAGCAGGGACCGAACCCGTGTCCGCTCCATTGGCAGGCGCATTCTTAAAAAAGGGACTGCGCCACCAGGAAGGTCCCTGCAGCTATTTTTGGATTTGTAATTATGTTTTCTTTTTCTAAAAGACAATTTTCCTAATTGTATAAGTTTCAGGCTCCATGAAACCTGGATCTGCTCCTGCACAGAGGCCTAAATCTTGTTATATCAGCCTTGTTTCCCAGGAATCTTTGCCTGGGTTTGCAGCCTGCTGATCCTCACTGTCCATGTTCCTACGACTCTGAATTCTTTGTCATTCCTGACCTGCAAACATCTGACTGCTTCACCACCTTCCTTAACTTCCCCTGTTGGCCTGGAAACCATTCCACATCTAGTTATCCTTCTTGACTCCCTATCTTTCAGGTCTCATCAATCACTTCTCCCTGTGGGTCCCCAATGTCCCTGCTTATTCTTCAATCACAACACCTCAGCACTACAGCAAAGTTATATGTGGGTTGGTTTTCACACAAGAATGTAAGACCCTTGAAGGGGGTAGCACCAGCTGCTACTTTTTTTTCTGCTCTGTCTCCACCAAAATATCTAATACTATTGACCTCTGCTTCAGAGCCAGGAACTGTGCTACTAGATATTACAGGGACTATCTAATTTAATTTTCCTAAAAACTCATTATTATAATCCCCATCTTACAGTTGAAGAAATATAGAGTTGGAGATAAAACTTGCTCCTATCACAAGCCAGATTTCAACCCCAGACAACCCAATGCTAGATTCTAGGCTTTTAACCATTGCCGTGATGATGCTTTTTCTTCATGAATGTTGACTGAATGAATTCCAGGCATTGAAACAGGGGCTTCCCCAATTTCATTTAATTCTCTTGAAATCACCTTTAAATCACATTGTCTATGTCATGTAATCTGTGAGTGCTAACATCATGAGGAATCTTAGCCATAATTTTATTTTGATTAGAAGGGACTAATAATGATCACTAGTTATAATTACTAAGATCTGCTTCCAACCACAGAGCACTTCTGACACCAAAAATGTGGGTTTTGCACACCAAGCAGTTCTCTAATTCTGTGTGATAAAAAGAATGGTAGGGTACTGTTGTGTCATTTTTACTTGTCTTTGGGCCACCTCCACCTCTGCTTGACAGAGATCTTGAAGATATCAGTGCATATCTTCAATGTGAGATCCTGGTCCCTGCTTCCAAAGGGAGAAGAGCTGACCTTGTTCTCAAAGAATTGTGTTTGTTTGAAACTCTCTGGGAGCTATCTGAAGGACTGATAAAAGGCAGTTTTGTTTTTGTTTTCCTAGCACAGAGCTTCTTTAGGGCTGAAAAGTAGTCACCTGGAGGGCATTTCTTGCAAACAGGAAAGGTTAATGAACAATTCTCTACTGTCTAGAGGAAGATATTAAGGTTCAGACAAATAACAGACATGCTGTAAACCTGGGAGGAAAGCCTGGTGAGAGAGATTTTGGGTGGAAGTAGAATACTAAAAACCTCTCTCTGTATAGCAATTTAGAAAGTCATGTGCATACTCTGGGCAGAATATATGCTCAGAAAATTCCTGAGAGACCAAGGCCTTTACCTCTAACTCATCCTTAGGCTCAGGATAAACAGAAAGATTAATGCAGAGTTGTAAAGGGCTTGTCTAGGCATTGAAGGAGTGTTAAACAATGCAGCAATTTTTTTTGTTTTTGTTTTCCTCCAGGTATTTAAGAAAATCTCTATCAACACATGACCTGACTGTAAGCTAAAGGAATGCACTTCAGAGCCCACACACCACAAATACAGAGAAAAAAAAAAAAAAAAATAGGAAAGTATGAAGGAACTAAAACTCATAGAAACCAATGAAAACAATCCCTGAACATGAAAAAGAATATAATTTTCAGAGTTACCACCTTTTAATATTCAAAATGTTCAGTTTTCCACAAAAAATTTTAAAAGCATACAAAGAAACAAGAAAATAAGGTCCATTCATAGAAAAATGAAAAGAAACTGTTTATGAGGAATCAAGTCATAGGATTTAATTCTCCTAGCCTCTGCTCACTTGTCTGATTCCCAAGCTGTTCCCCTGTTTTTTGGTACTGTAACCTGAAAACTGGGTTTGCCTCTTGGTTGGTGTCCAGTTGAAAGACACAACCAAGCCAGAGCATGGGAGAAGGAAGGATTTATTACTTGCAGCAAGTAAGGAGCACACTGGGGGTCTTTCCAAATGAGGTGTCTCCCCCAACAGCAAAATTGGGGAAGTTTTAAACTAAGGGTACATGCATATTCATGAAGGGGCTTGGGAAGTTGACAGGGTCCAAGTTTTAGTTGATTGAAGTCATGAGGGTCAGAGAAGGTCAAGGTCATCATCCCTTAGGTTCCTGTTGACCTGTCGGTTGAGCGCTTCAGGCTAATCTTTACTATTGAAAGAGAAGTGGGAGTCTTTAAAACAGATATATTATCTTTTCTATTGTTACTTTTCTTGCCTGATAGCAGTGTTTGTTTCTGCATTCTTTTGTTCCCTTAAGATCATTCATTACTGAGACCTGTTCAAGGGCAAGCATTGTGGCCAGGCTTAGATCACAAGATGGCTCAGATCAATAATGGCTTCTCTTCTATCAAGAAGCCATGGCTGGTTCTCTTTCCCCAGGGAGCCCTTACCCTATCTGCTTAAGGTGCCACTTCTAGGTACTAAAATGTGTGTTATTTTATATCGTTTGTGATAGGTTACCACAAACTTAGTATCTTAAAACAACACACGTTACATCACAGTTTCTCTCTGGGTCCTCTGCTCAAGGTATCACAAGGCAACAATCCAGGTGTTGACTCAACTGTATGCTCATCTAGAGTCTCAACTGAAGAAAAGCTGCTTTCACGCTAATACATGTTAGCAGAATTCATTTCCTTGTGGTTGTAGGACCAAGGCCCCATTTCTTCCTGGCTCTCACTTGGGGCTGCTCTCAGCTCCTAAAGACTGTCCGCAGTTCCTTGCCACATGGCCATCCCCATAATCCCTCTCTCAACATGGCAGCTTACTTTTCAAGCCAGCAGGAGGGAAAATTATCTCACCTAAATAAAGGCTTAGTCTCTCTTTAAGGGCTTTCACCTGATAAAGTCAACGCCCCCCGCCCCACCCCCCGCACTCCCAGTGATTATCTTCTGGTTAACACAAAATTGACTGGTGTGTGATCTTAATGTATCTGAAAAATTCTGTCACCTTTGCCGTAGGCTTGAAGAAAGGGGAGGGCATTACAAACAGCTTGAATAATAGAGCTACCTTCATATGTGGGCCAAGTGAAAAAGTATGTAAAGTGCTCAGCCCAAAATTTGACCTATACTAAGGGCTCAGTAAATATTAAATCCTCATCATTTAATTTTTCTAAAGTCCCTGTTGGAACCACAATCTCAGTGCCCAGAGGGATGTGGAACTCAATGAGGTAAATTGCACTGAAGGGGAGGAGGACCTAAAGGAAGTTGCCACCGCTAAGCCAAGGGAGAATCTGATTTTCCTAGTGACAAGAGCATGCCTCACAGTTTAGGAAAATCTGGAGAGAGGAGCTGTTAGTGGGGACTTGAACAGCTAAATCAGAGAAATTAGAGGGAATACATATGCAGATTAGGTTCCAGGGAACCTTTCAGTGTGACAAGGTGGAGTGCCAGAAGGAATTAAGAGAGAAACATAGCCCTAAGCAGTGCATCCCATCTAAATGAGTAGGTGTGGCTGTTATCTGGAGATACATATAAGCTTCAACACATCCTTTAACACTCCTAATCTGACTAGTTGGTAGGAGAGACTTGGGGTTTAAATGGCTCAGGAATTGTAGCTGGGCTATTCTGTACATGGAATCCATTTGGTGCCCACCCCTATTCCAGGTGGTAGAGGCAAATTTTCAGAGATGCTTTCTAGTTAAGATTGGCCTAGGGACCAAAGTAACTAGATAAATGGCAAGTGTAGCAGGCAAACAAACAAACAAACAAAAAAACAAAAAATGTCATGAAAAGAGACAAGGTCTGCTTGAACTGGAGGAAAAAGACCAGAGGACCAGAGGATCCTACAGGACTGGGAAGGGAAATGTAGGAAAAAGAGAGGCTCCCAAGATACAGGAACACTCTTTAAACTCCAGGAGATCAAGAAGACTCAGAGTAGAATGGCAGGCCAGTCACTCCAGGGAGCATAAATAGAGGATTATTATGAGGACATATCAAGTTACAATAAAGATTGAAAAGCTTACATTGGGGAATGAAACCAATGATCAAGACAGAAAGGTCTAAATTAAGTCCACACCTTTTTTTTCCCCTCAACTTTAACTTAAAACTACATACCACAGCTGTTATCATGGGTGCTGGTCCAGTAGATTAATTTTCAGAGGTAGTTTCCCATCTCCTGGTACTTCTGCCATGAGTTAATAGGAAATATTAGCTGTGGAAATTGCTGCAACGTGGAGAATGACTTTCATTTTGGTATAGGCTGAAACTTATGCGAGATGCTGTGTCTCTTTTCTGCTAATATTTTAGCAAGTCCTGTTAGAAGATGTGAGTCCCTCTGGAAGATGTGAGAGATTGTGACTGAAAGAAGGCCTCTTCTGCCTTTGAAATTCCATAGCTATTGACCTCCAGATTGGTTAGAAAGTAGCCAAAAAGGTAGGACAGAAGCTGCAGCTGCTTTTTCTTTCTAAGACTCAGGACTAAGCCTACTGACTTAGAATTCTCATAGGTGTCAATTCAAGGGCACAGAAACAGGCACATAGGGAGGAGGGTAGAGTCCTCAATAATGATTATCTCCACTGGACTATCTGGTTCAGATCTGGCTCTGGGAGCTAGGGACCCAGTATGTGTCCTGTTACACTCTTAGGCTTTTTTCATTCTGGATTCTGCATGAGCAAGCTCTGTTGGGCACTGGATGGGAGTTGAATGTGTCAGAAGACACTCTGTAAGATGAACTTCCCTGAAGGGAGCTCGCAGACTCTTGATACATCTGTACATTAGGAGATGATCTCCCAGTGATTTGAGAGCATTGGTTTATACGCCAATGGACACAACCTTTGATCACCAAGCAGAATGGTACAAGTAAGATTTTATATTGACTAGAGGAAGTGTAATGTGGAAATCAATCCATATATTGAGTCCTTGCTAAAGACCTAGTCCCTGGTATTTATGAAGCCTAATAAGATGATTTCTGCTGAAGAATAACACAAAAGCCTTTATTAGGTGTAGGTAGGTCCCAACACACTAGTATTTTCCTCAGGAAGAAGTCATGTTTACAGTTAAGGTATATACCAGAGGCCCCCTTCCCGCCCCAGGCCAGAGTGTCTGGGAAGAAATCCTTTGAAGTCACATAAAAAGTCAACTTTGTCAATTCCAACAAGGATCTATTAACTGTCACAAAATTACATCCTTGTTCAAGACCATGTTTTTTCTTTTCACTAACTTATTCTCTAAGGAAAACACTAAAAATAGTATCTATATCTGAGCACTCTGTATAAGGCACTTGTTCTGATAGTTCCAAAGGCAACAAGCCATTCTTTGTAGCTTTGTGTGCCTCAGAGCTGATGTTGGGGTTGTATAAATGAGAAGGAAGTAGAGACACGAGTAGTGGGAAGAAGGTTGAGGAGAAGCAAGAAAACGTTCCTTAGTTCCTGTCATCTTTACTGTTGCCTGCAGAGAGGGACTTGTGTGCTGGAGGTAGATTATCTGCCCATACTTTGCTGGGTCGGAAAGATTTTGACAATGGTTTCTATTTGTAGATTATAGTTTGGTCTATTTGAATGCCAAATAATGGGTATAGATTTAATGAGGGCAGGGATCTATTCAAAGAAAGGCAAAACTTTCAGTGAATTAATGGGGGTGTTATGGATTGAAATCTCCTCACTCCTCTGACTAATAGAACTGGACTTGCTTTTAAACTAATTTAGAGATTAAAGTATGAGTTAATATTTCAAAGTGGTTGTTCTCAATCTTTATTTTGCATAATGATAACTAGAGGATGTATTAAAAATGTGGATTCCCAGCCCCACTCACAGAGACTCTGAGATGGATTGTCTAGCTTATTACTCAGGAAATATTTTTTATAAACAATCCAACTTTCATTTTATAAACACTGCTAAGTTTTTAATCATATTTTGAAAAAAAAAAACTGTTCTAAGGAGACATTTTTAGTGGAGAAAAGGTGAGAGTGTAAAAAACAAATTTGCCATTCTTGTTGGCCTGAACATGAAGATAACTCACTTGAGACTTTTTGCTTCCTAGTTTTCAGTGGAAATGTTCTTTCTCTCAATATTTGAATGATAACGCCTGAAGGTTCACCTGCTCTGCTAGAATGTTCAACTGAGGGGTTTTTCAGAATTTAGCTTCAAAGGATAAAGAAATGAAAAGGGCTATAAAGTGCTAGAAAGGAGATATGTGCTAGATCCAGAAGTGCTGCCAACATGGGACTGACTCTAATATGGTTTCCAGAGGAGGGATGAGAAGGAATATTGGAAAAAATTATCAAAGAAACAGTAGAATAGCATATCTCAGAGCTGCATATGACCTGATTCTTTCTAAAGAAAATATACATCAAATGTTGTACAGAAATAATAATACACCTCCTGCTAACTACTACTACTATTTCTATTTAGATATGTCCTTGAAATATTCTATTTGTTTTTTCTTTCCATTTTTTAGTGATAGTTGATTTACAATGTTGTGTTAGTTTCAGATGTACAGCAAAGTGATTCAGTTATGCATATATATGTGTCTCTTCTTTTTCACATTCTCTTCCCTTGTAGGTTATTGCAAAATATTGAGTATAGTTCCCTGTACTAAACAGAAAGTCCTTTTTGGTTATCTATTTTATATATAGTAGTATATATATGTTAATCCCAAACTCCTAATTTGTCACCCCCCAACCCTTTTCCCTTGGTGACCATAGTTTGTTTTCTATGTCTGTTGGTCTATTTCTGTTTTGTATTGTATTTTTGTATTTGTGTCTTTTTTTTGTTTTAGATTCCACATATAAGCAACATCACATGGTATTTGTCTTTGCCTGGCATACTTCACTTAGTATAATAATCTCTAGGTCCATTCATGTTGCTGCAGATAGCATTATTTCATTTTCTTTTATGGCTAAGTAAGATTTCATTTTATATATATATATATATATATATATATATATATATATATATATATATATAAAATTGTCTTCCTCCTTATTGAAGCCCTAGATCCCTACCCCCTCCTTCTTAGCTCAGGATGTTATATAAGCCTCAATTGTCTGACTGCTTTTGAGTCTTCATGTTTTGGTGGGCTCCCATAGATATATAATTAATTTTTTTCTCCCAGTAATCTGCCTTATATCAATCCAATTATTAGACAAGCCAAAAGATGTAGAAGGGAAGAAGGGAATTTTTTTCCTCCCCTATAATATTATAGTACACGAGTGCTTCCCAGTATGCTATACTCCTAACCCAATTCCAGTTTCTCCTCATTTGTAAAGCCTTTCATTAATCTTGCAGGTTGAGTTAGTACCTCTCTTCTCTGTGTTTACCATAGCACCTGTTATTTACAAGAATCATAATAACAGTGTTAAACTTTTCCTGAGTCCTTTACTCCTGAAAAGCAGTGATGGTGAAAGGAATCCATTCATCTTTTTGTATTCTGAGAAATAGCTTGCCTCAAAGAACCACCACATAACTTAAATAAGACTCACGCATGACTCCCTTTTTTACTCACAATGAGGCAGACGCAGACCCTTTAAATTCCCATTCTTTGCCTCATAAAAGATTAGCTGAGCTGTTTTTCCCCACTGTTCAATTGCAAAGTGCTGCAGTCCCTTGAACTTTGACCCACCCTCCTCCTCACCCAGGATACAACTCTTGTTTAATGATCCCTCCTGAGAAAAAACATTCCCTGAGTATCCCACTTCCACTATACCATGTTCTTGTTGACCCTTTCCCATAAAAATCTTCCTTTTTGCCTGGTCTTTGAGATGCTTGCAGCTGTGTGTTTGGATTGTTTTCTGTGTTACAAAAGTCTCCTTCCCCTTATTGCAATAATTCTTTCAAATAAAGTCTCTTTTTACCTAAATCTAGATTTATTTTTATTTGACAATAGAAATTACCAAATTGATTGTTTCAATAATATACTCCCTTTCTCCTAGATTTGGAGCAGTTTATTGGAACAATGAGAATGCTAGATTCATATTTATGTTCTTAGCATGCCTTAATCTGCCTGTGTCTCTGGCTGTCCCCATGGTTATTTTCATCAATTTCTGTTTCTATTTTAGTCTCTGCATATATTGTTGTATCTCTCTGTCTAACCCATGAGAAATGAAATATTTCCTGCCATGTCAATAAACAAAGGATGTCACAGTCATCTACGACTGCAGCCCTCCAACGTGAGCGGAGGTAACTCAAGGCTGAAAAGAATGCCTGTCGTTTAGCAGCCATCAGACTACAAGTCACTCCCTGTGGTGAGTCCTGAGGTAACTCAGGATATGTCAGGATACTGGCCCAGACAGCTGAGGTGCATATCAAAGGCATGATTTCAGAAGCCCAGACTTTGCCTCTTCCCATACATAGAATAGCACTAAATTCCTTAATTTGAGGTATCTCGTTTTCTTTAATTTAACAATAATCTCTTGATGTTCCAGACTACCTGTCCTTTGTTACCTTTGTTGCAAAAATCCTATATATCCTGGCTCCTCCCCTTGCCTCCTCCGAGCAGTTTCTCAGCTATCTGAAATGCGGACTCCTGGGCTACAGTCCTCATTTTGGCCCAAATAAAACTTACTGACAGCCTTCATGTTGTGGATATATTTTTAAGTCAACACCCATTTCTCTCCTTTTCCTTCACTTTGAGGCCAAGCTCCTGTCTTCAGGTTGCTCCAGTGGTATTAGAGAGAAAGTAGGGTGGATTCCTTCCCTGAGTCTGGTATTTTGCTAAGTGAATCTTCAGCCTAGATTTCAACTCCCTCTGAAAGGGCTGGTAAAAGGGCCTTATTGTATCCTCCAAACAGGAAGGAAAAAACTGCTTTCACTTTTGTTTTAGTTTTTATCTTTTAAAAAATTCAGCTGATTTAAAGGAATACAGCTTGCTTGCTTATTTATGTATTATTTATATATTGTGTTACCTGGGTGTTAAAATTACTGCAGATAGAAGACTAATGTGTGTGTGTGTCAATGATGAGATGGGGTGAGCGCTGGGTAGTGAATATAGCAGAACAGAAAAGGGAAAGAACTGGGGAGGAGATGTGAGCACACTGGAGTTTTTCCTCCAGGAAATTGCTTTAACTGCTTTATTGTCCTAGTTCCTAAGTCACCCAAGGACAAAGGGAGAAGCATGTTCCCAGGGCTAAATAAAACTAATTTTTTTATATCCCATAAAAGACCTTGTTTTCTGGAATTAACTGTTGTCGACTGAAAACAAAACTACGACCTAAAAGTTGAGAGTTATGTTTTATTTGGTGGATAAAACTGAGGACTTAATCCTGGGATAACTCTCAAATAACTCTAAGGGACTGCTCTGGAGAGGTAAGGGAGGAGCCAGGATATACAGGAGTTTTTGCAACAAAGACCATGTAGTCGAAACATCAAACGATTACTGTTAAAGAAAAACCAGACATCTCAAGTTAATGAATTTTGTGCTTTTTGGTGTATGGGAAGATTCAAGCGTCTGGGCTCATTGAGGTAGTTCCTTTGATATGCACCTTAACTATTGAGGGCCAGTATCCAGTTTTTTCTCCACCCCGAATCCCTTCAGGGTGCACAGCTGGGGGTGGCTGAAGTGGCTACTGGCTGGATGGTCACAACATTCTTTGTTTACTGTGACAATATTCTTTGTCCACAGACCTATACTGAGCTCTTCTGTGCTGTGCTCTCAGAGCACTTATTCCACTCTTATAATGCTCCTATCACAATGTGCTGCACTGTAGCTGTTGTTTGTCTATATTATTTCTCCTGTCCCCTAAACCTCATACACCCCACCTCCCTGTGCTTCTCCCAGTTGTGGGGGATCTGTCTTATTCATCTTTATATTTCTAGTCCCAGACATAGTGCATAATATATAGATGAACAAAATGTGATGATTGAATAAGGAAGTTAACATATCTGTCTGAGCTTTTTTCCTCAGTTATATGTGAGGATATTAATAGTTATTTCAGTGAGTTGACATGAGACACAAAGAAGGTATAAGGGGGCTGGTATGGTGTCCTTCCAATAACACCTTTTTTCTACCTTTTTCTCTCGAAGTGGAGCATAGGTGTTTTCTACTTATCAAGAGTTTCAAGGTCAGTCAGACACAGGTTTTGTCAGAGATACAGTAGGATAATTAAACAGGTAGTTCACAAATCCCACAAGGGGATCAGAGATAGAGAGGGAACTTTGGGAGACCACTGTAAGTCAATGATCACTCAAGAAAACAGTCAGAACATCTTGAAACTGTAACAGGGAAGAGCTAAATCAGACTTCATGTTGGATCTGTTTCTTTGACTTTAACCTTTGCTTCTTGATGCTTTAGTTATTATAATCATACACGATGGCCTGCCTCAGGAAACACTGCCCCTCTGCCTGAATGTTAAACTGAAGTGCCTCTGTTCAGCTCACAGGCAGACAATCTGCCCTGCCCACCTGTGTGAATGGCTACAGAAAAGAAGAAATTAACATATCCCCTCACAGAGGCTGATCATCCCCAGAGGTGTTTTGCAAGACTGATGGCCCTTTCACTATACTTCCTCACAGCCTCTCCATCTCTATTCTACCCTTTTACTTTACATCCTCACAGCCTCTCCCTCTCTAATTCTGTAAAAGAAACTAGCATCCAGACCCGGATAAGATGGTTTATTGGAGACCCTAGTCCGCCATCTTCTCGGTCTGCCGGCTTTCTGAATTAAGTCGTATTCCTTGCTTCAACACCTCATCTCTGATTCATTGGCCTGTCCTGTGGTGAGCAGAATGAGCTTACTAGGTAACAAAACCAAGCAACAACCTGAACATCTTGAAACTGAGCAGGCCTGCTTAGCAATAAAACCATGCAATAAAAGCGAAACACATACCTCAAAACAATGAATAAATAGTGAGGAAATGAGACCTACATCCTGCTGGTTGAAGTCAGCAAGTTAATGACTCTTAGGATATGCTCCCCAAGAAAGGGAGTATAGGGGAAAGGTGATTATAAATTTCCTTTGATTATAAACTTGTAGCCCACTTAGCTCTCAGGGCAGCAGTCTCTTGCTGGCTCATTTGTATCTCTCACATTCTATACTAATAAATTCTCTCCGTACTTGTTACTCTGCTTCTTGTTGAATTCTTTCTGCACCAAGCAAAAGAACATATGCTTTAAAAAAATGCACAAGATGAGAGTTGCGAGTTAGGTTTTATTTGGGGAAAAATGAGGACTGCAGCCTGGGAGACAGCATCCCAGATAGCTCTGAGAAACTCTTCCAAAGAGGTAGGGGGGAAGAGCCATATATAGGTGATTTTGGTGAAAGGGGAAAACATGCAACCAAGCACAGGTTGTTTACAGAAGGTTTCTGCTAGTCTCGTGCAGGCTAGTCACAAGGAGAAGTCGTCACCATGAAGGATTTTAGTGTTTTTCTAGATATGATGAGATACAAGAATTGGGCTTATAAAGTTGGCTCCTGAAAATATTTGACTATCTAAAGACCTGTTCTGCCAGTTTTTCACAGAGCACAGAGTGCCTCCTTTCAGCTCTCCACCTTGAACACCTTTCAAGGGGTGTTGGCAGTCAGTAGCTGCAGCAGCACATGACAATATTTGTAGAGGTAGATGGCAAATGCCAATGGCAAATGTCAAGTGTAGTTGACAACTGAGTACCAAAACATGTTGTGCAGCTTTAGTGTGAGTCCATCATCCAGTAGTTACTAACTATATTTACTTAAGTCCTGGGTGTAGGTGGCCACTTAAGTAAGGAGAAGCAGCCCAGTGGTGGAATGAATTTGTGCCAGTAGCAATACTTACCTCACATAACATTAATGAGGATAAAATGAGATAGGTTAATTTCACCCAGTGCTTGGCCTGAAACAGATATTCAAATATGAATTTTTTTCTCCTCAGCACATGTTTGAAGATCAAATCTGTCAGAACAAGAGACATCAAGTGGTGTGTCTTCAGCTGCAGTGTTCCTTTCAGTGTTTAATTTTTTTTTTTTAATGTATTTATTTATTTATTTTATTGGCCGTGTTGGGTCTTTTTTTGCTGTGCACGGGCTTTCTCTAGTTGCGGTGAGTGGGGGCTACTCTTCGTTGTGGTGCTCACTGCCGTGGCTTCTCCCGTTGTGGAGCACGGGCTCTAGGCGCGTGGGCTTCAGCAGTTGCAGCACATGGGCTCAATAGTTGTGGCGCATGGGCTTAGTTGCTCCGCGGCATGTGGGATCTTCCTGGGGCAGGGATCGAACTTCTGTCCCCTGCATTGGCAGGCAGATTCTTAACCACTGCGCCACCTAGGAAGCCCTCAGTATTTAAGTTTAACCTAAGTATTTCTATATGAGTAGATTTCTTTTCTTTTCTCTTTTTTCTTTTTCTTTCTTTCCCTTTCTTTCTTTCTTTCTTTCTTTCTTTCTTTCTTTCTTTCTTTCTTTCTTTCTTTCTTTCTTTCTTTCTCCCTTCCTTTCTTTCTTTCTCCCTTCCTTTCTTTTTCTCTCTTCCTTCCTTCCTTCCTTCCTTCCTTCCTTCCTTCCTTCCTTTCTTTCTTTCTTTCTTTCTTTCTTTCTTTCTTTCTTTCTTTCTTTCTTTCTCTCTCTCTCTCTCTCTCTCTCTCTCTCTCTCTCTCTCTTTCTTTCTTTCTTTCTTTCTTTCTTTCTTTCTTTCTTTCTTTCTTTCTTTCTTCTTTCTTTCTTTTGCATTCTTATGCTGGGCCTTGTATCAGTACCTGTGTCTTCTCTATTGCTATGCTGTGGATCTAGAGATCATAGAATTTGTGTCTGATCCACCTCATTGTCTCTCACAGTGTGAGCACATTTGCTGTATATGGAAAATTTCAGGAAATGTATAAATTAATTAAGGGGTTAGAGCTATCCCATGGACTCAAAATCAGATTCACAAACAAGTTTATTTCACCACATAGCTGCTTCTTGTTACTCAGGTCAACTCCCAATGCCGAGAACAGACTTTGGTTTCATTTCCCACTCTATGTCAAGTTCCAAAAATGTTTGTTTTTAACATAAAAGTTTGTTAAGTGATTAGTAAATGTTTTTTTTTGTTTTCTGTTTTTTGCTTTTTTTATAAAATGTTTTCTCTTTGGTTTCCTTTTTAAACTGCCAAGTTCCTGATTTAAGTTCTCTTTAAAAAATTCAAGCCTTATGCTGAATACACTGAGGGAAAAGGAATTCACCCAGACCTCTGCAGTGTTACTGGAGAGAACCAGTGGCCCATCCAGGGTTCCACCCAGTGTTGGAACTAGGGTGAGGCAGGAGAGGAGCCTAGGGCACAAAGGAAATTGAGAATGAGGGAGTGTTTAAATTTTGTAGTCTGGGTGCCTTACTTGCTTCTCCCCGATTTCAGTCCTACTTTCAGCTTCAACTGAAAATCCTGAGGAGTGGGTCCGTCCATCTCTAATCCATTGATTACAGAGAGAAGGGCAGCTGATATCACTGGGTCTCTCCTGCCTGGCACTTCCCCCTGATCCTTTCATTTCAAGTTGCGCATCTTTAGCTAAGGGAAAATATCTTTTTTGGGGCTCTGTTAGCTTCTTCTGGAATCTGGTGGGAGATACTTGCCAACAAAGAAAGGGTGGGGGAGGGCAGTATTTCTCCTCTTCCCCCTTTGGTTCTTCTGGCTGGCCAGATAATTTAAATGACATGTGAAAATAACAGGAGATAATAAAATGTAATACACATGTCTGGGAATTAACATAAGCGTGAGGAATCCAAAGACAATAAGGCAAGATGAGGTATATATCATATTAGACTAAGGAGAAGGAAGTAGAGATCTGGAACTTCAAAGGGAAGTAAGATAATTCACAGGAAGACAAAGAGTTAATTTTTGTTAAGCAAATGTTTTCTGGGCCATCTAGAGACAATGGGACACAGAGAGGATTTGTATGAAACCTGCCTTGCGAAGTTCCTCCCTGTCTACCACACCTAGTTCATTGTGATCTCGGGTGGCCTCTGCACACAGTGGCTTGAAGCAGGGGTTTTGTTCCTGGCCAGTGCTTGAGGTCGGATTGAGGCAGAGAGAGTACCAAATCCTAGCCACTAGCCCTCTGATCCGTGACAAGGCCCTGGCCTTATGGCTTTGCAAAAAAGAATTCCCACAAAGACAGAAAGTAGTGAAACAAGTAAAGTATTTCTTAAGAAAAAAGGACATGTGGATAGACACATAGGCCTGGCTCAGAGAGAGAGTCACCCCCTCGTGGCAGTTTGAATCACTTGTATTGGGCATTTCTTGTGTTTCCTTTGACCAGTCATTTGGATTTGCTTAGTTCAGAGTCCATATTTGGCTCATCTCAGGATTTTCCCATGTGTGTGCAGGTATCTCTTAGCCAAGGTCGATTCCATGGAAGAGGCCTATGGGTAGGTTTGGCCGCTTGGCATCACTCCCCTTTGACCTCCAGGGAGGCTTTCTGTGCATGTGTAGTCAGGGCAGGTCTCCTGAGTTCAAGAATGAGGAAAATGTGATCTCTTATTTTCTATCTGAGCAGGTCCCAGCCTCCTCTCCCAATTGTCCTGTTATTCCTATCTCAGAGTATTGGTCCACAGGGAATGAATTCAGACCGTTCGCACTGGGGGCCCATCTGTCTCCTGCCTCAGTAGTATACCATAGTTATTAATGGTGATAACTCCTTCCTAGAACAGATCATCTATCTTAAATTCTTTCAGGCAGCCAAGGAGGTGTTCAAAGTTTCTTCCTGAGTCTTTTGGGCCTTGCTCATTTTCAGTTTAAAATATTCTTTATTCAAGAGTGGCACATCTTGGGGCAACCTACCCTGAACCCCACAAAAAAGAGGGGGAGAAGAATAAGAAAAATCAGATATCCCAGGTGTTTTGGTACAAATCCAGTCTTCCTTTATTTCAACACCAGATGCATGTGGGTTTTCCCCCTCACCAGGCAACTCTGCAACACCAGCCAGGTGTCCTACATTTTAACTCAATTCTGACCCTGTCTACCTGGATAGAGTGCCAGATCCCACAGGGTAAGGCTCAGTCCCATGACACTGACCCCAGATTCAGATGCCATTTGCAAGTAGTAGGTTCCCAGGTTACCCTTAATTTCTAATTTGGCTACAAATTGGAAGTTACCACAACCCCTCACCCCTGGTTTTGATGAATTTGCTAAAGCAGCTCACAGAACTCAGGGAACAATTATTAATGTTTACCAGTGTTTTAAAGGCTATGATAAAGATAAACAGTCAGCTGAAGAGACACATAGGGTGTGGTCTGGGTGGGTCCTGAGTGCAGGAGCTTCCCCATAGAGTTGGTGTATATAACCCTGCAGGATATATGTGCTCACCGACATGGAAGCTCTTCAGACCCCATGCTATTGAGATTTCATGGAGGCTTTCTCACATAGGTGTTATCTATTGTTAGCTCCATTTCCAGTCTCTCTCCCCTCTCTGAAGAATGATGGGGGTGGGAGGGGCTGAAAATACCAAAATTATAATCATGGCTCTTCTGATGACCAGCCCCCATCCACGAGCCATCCAGGAGTCCAGGCAGAGTTGCCTCTTGAGAACAAAAGATGTTCCTGCTGCTCTGACAACTTAGGAGTTTGTAACTGTTTGAGGAGCCCTGTGTCAGGAATTGGGATGAAGATCAAATATACATTTCTTATTATAAATCACCATATCACACCAGGGTAAGACACAGAGGCATCAGATCCTGCCTTCAGTGGACTTCTCTCCCTGTCTCTCAGGGTAGTGCCCAGCTGCAACCAGTAGAGCTTTGTCTGCCAGAGGAGGTAGAAAGGAAGGGCGTCTTCTTCTCCTGTGAACCCTGAGTTTTTCTTATTTCTGCTGTTTGATCATACCTCCATCCTTCTCACTTTAGAAAACATGAAATTCTGAGAATTATCAGGTAGCATTACCCTCACAGATGACAGGGATATGAAAATGTGGGCTCATTTGTCCAGTTAAAAGAGAGCTATTGTCATTAGTCTCTTTAAAGTGATGTATTTTCATGGAAAGTGGACTTAGGCGCTTTCCTCACTGCTTTCTAACTGTGTGATCTTGGGCTACTGATTTCATCTTTCAGTTTTTCATTCTTACCACTTTTTATTGTGTTGACCAAATGAGGTAATTTCAGTGCCTAACCTGAAGTAGGGACTCAAAAAATTAATTCTTTCTATCTCTTCTTCCCAGTTAAATCTTGCTTAAAGGACCCTCTAGTGTAAATTCCATCACAGCCTCATGTAGGGATGCAAAACAAGATGGAATTCAAGGAGCTTCCTCCACCAATCCAAGGGGAGAACTTCTTATACATTTCTAGACACTATGACATTTCCTATAATTGATGGTATTGAGCACTCTAGGACCCAAGAAAAACATCCACTAATAAGAATCTGGAAGTGTCAACATAGAGAATTTGTAGTGGATGTGGATTTAGGGTGGCCTGCATTTAGAGGATCCTGAGGAATTTGCAGCATGGCCAGGTAGAGTACAAAGGGCAGTCAAGCCAGAAGCTTAACTCAAAGAGTGGCCACCAGGGACGTGGTAGGGATGGACTTAGGGAAGAGCTTCCAGTAATATGGCAGCAATTGTGGACTTTGCTGACTCTGCAGGGGATTCAACTGCATTCTGCTACTACTAGTGAATATGGAGAGCATTAGAAGAGGTTGCTAATCGCTAAAGATATCTCTGGGGTTTGGGGTCATACTTAAGGGGGAAAGAGATCCAAGATTTTTGTTAGTTTAGTCAAATAGAGATTTGGATTTGATGTAATTTGGGATAAAATTTTAGGGGAGTATTTTTGAACCCGGCTATATTGCTTACATATACAATTCAAGCAATTCTTGGTTCTACCATGAAACTGTATCCCGGGAGAGATCAAGATGGCACAGTAGGAGGATGTGGCACTCACCACTCCCAATGAACACATCAGAAATTCATCCACCTGTGGGACAATTCTCACTGAAACCTAACTGGAAACTGACAGAAGGACTCCTGTATAACCAAGGCTGTAAGAAAAATACACATGTAGTTAGGTAGGTTGGGAAGAAAAGTAATCGGGTGGGGGCCTGTGCTGCTGGGAGGGGACTCAGAGGAAAAGGGAGTATATACAGGTGGACACCCACCGTGGGGAGTGAGAAGGTTCAGCCAGAGACTTGGCATTTATTCCTGAGGTCTTATGCTTAGGGAATGCTTAGAGAATTTCTGAGACAGATAAAAAGGCTGGAGAAACCTCAGTTCCACTTGTGAAGGGAGCATGGGTGCTGACTTGCCTTCTTGCAGGATGGAGAGATGTTTGCCCTAGCAGCTTCCCTGTTTCCATGACTGCTTTGCTGCACTCCTCAGCCCCGGCTGGAATGAACACCCTGGCCTTACTCAGTTCACTTCATAGAGTGGCACTGGACCTGGGGCTGGCAGCACCAGGGAAAAAACTCAGCCTTGGAATGCAGAGGCCACCGGTTTGCAGGGCAGAGCCCAAGTGGGGAGGTGGCAGCCATTGTAGGCCCTTATTCAAACGGTGCCCCACAAGCAGCCTGGACTTCCGATGGCAGTGCAACTGCCACGTTTCTCATGACCACCTCGCTGTGCGCCCCAGCTCAAGCCAAGTGAATGGTCCACCCCGCTCACTCAATTCAACAGCATGACACTAGATTTGGGGTAGCCAAGGCTGAGAAAAATGTGATTGTGAGCTGTGTCTGCGTGGAGACACAGGTACCTACAAAGGCAGAGCATAGGACCTCTGTAGGTGTATGAACTCCACTTACTTCAGCATTCCCTTCCTTTGGGGCAAAGGTCCTGGAGCAGGGAGAAGGAAAAACACACACTTAAAGGGGACAGAGCCAGGTTAAGACTGACCCTAAGGGCTTCCAAACCAGCAACTTGGGATCAGACCCCACCCCTGAGAGGGTGGGATGGCTGCTGAGCACAGAGCCCAGCATGTTACACCCTGTGCAGGCTCTAGCTCCTTCATCTCCAGGCCCACCTCTACCAAGGTGACAGCTTGCACACCCTGAGGAAGGGCAACTGATGTTCATGTCCATCTCCCCACCAAAGGCGCTGGACACATTCAGTCTGTACAGAAAATCTTGCACAAAAGAACACCACTTCAAGACCACAGTAGGTAACTCTTTCACCTAAATTCATAGAAGCAGAAAATGTTAAGTATAACAAAAAAGCAGAGGAACTACTCTCAAATGAAAGAGCAAGAGGCAACTCCAGGAAAAAATAACTAATAAAACAGAAATAAACCATTTACCAGATAAAGATTTAAAAAATTGTTGGTAAAAATGTTAACTGAATAAGGGAAAATGTTTGACCTAAACATTGATCATTTCAATAAGGAACTAGAAAATATATTAAAGATCCAATCAAAAAACAGATAATTCACTGTCGGAAATGAAAAACACTAGATGAAATGAATAGCAGACTAAGTGATACAGAAGATCACATAAGTGATCTAGAAGATGGAATAATGGAGATCACCCAATCAGAACAGCAGGAAAAATAGAAGTAAAAAAAAAAATGTAAGCATATCACTAAGTGTGCCAATGTTCACATTACAGAGGCTCCAGAAGAAGAAGAGAGAAAAGGAGATTGAAAATGTATTTGAAGAAATTATGACTGAAAACAACCCAAATCTGAAGAAGAAAACAGATATCCAGTTATAGGAAGCACAAAGGGGCCCAAAGAAGATGAATCCAAACAGACCCACACGAAGACGTATCATAGATAAAGTAGTATTAGTAGTAGTGCTGACACTTTCCTTCACTGATTGCCTATCCATGTGTCACAGCACTGCTGGAAAGGGCTGAATGCCTTTTTTGACCTTACTGAAAGGTTAGACTGATTAAAGAGAATGGTGAAAGAGAATTACAAGTTTGGAGGAAGGGGAAAAAATTAAAAGTTGTATGTTTCATATGTCTGTTTCCATAGTTTAACAGAAAAGCTAAAGGGCGCCAATTTTTAGACACATCTCATCTTAGTCACCTTGGGCTGCCATAACAAAACACCTTAGACTGGGTATCTTAGACAACAGAAATTTATTTTTTTCTGTTCTCGAGCATCTAGGATCAATATGCTGACTGATTTGGTTCCTGATGAGAGCTCTCTTCCTGGCTTGCCTTATTGTAGTGTGCTCATATGATCTTTCCTTGATTCAGGCTCCTGCAGAGGGAGAGAGATATCTCTGATGTCTGTTTTTATAAGGACGTTAATCCTATCATGAGGACCCTTCCCTCATGAACTTTTCTCACCCTAATTATCTCCCAAGGCCCCCTCTAAAATCACACTGGGAATTAGGGTTTTAACATATGAATTTAAGGATGACAGAAATATTTCGTCCATAACACACCTCATTCAATTGACTTCCCCGTATTTATATCCTCTCTCTGAGACAGAGAGAGGGAGAAAGACCTAAGTGAAAATCTTCTTAATGCAGATTTCCATCTTCATTTAAGCAACTCACATCTTATTCATGTTATTTGATCTTGTCTTAGAATCCATCACCCTCTTAACCCCATCCCTGCAGGCCTTGTCCTATCTTGCTTTACTTACTCTGGAAATTCCCCGAAGTCTACTGATGTGGTGATCCCCAATTCCTGTGCTTCTATGATCCCCATTTTCAGTGACTCTGAGAGACGTGTTCAACTGACCATGTGAACCTTACTTCTATTGACCTTACAACTCTGGCCATCTCTAATCCTGTGACCTACACTGGGCCCAGCCTCTCCCACTTTTGATGACCATATGATTCTCATCCCTACTGACTCCATGCACCCTGCTCCACTATTCCTAAGATCTCCTGCAGTGACCTCAACCCACTGACTCTTTAAACTTCACCCCACCTGGATGGCACTTTATTCACCACTACTATCACAGAAAACCACATTCCCACATAGCCCTCTTCTCTCATTCCCAAGTTATATCTAGCCATTTTGGGGGGATTCTTGACACAGCCTCTGAATTTCATTGAATAATCACTCTACTTAAATGCCTGAGGAATTTATCAAAAAATTTATTTGTTTATACACAACAATTTTGGCTTGAAAATCAAAGTTATTTAATACTTCTTAGCTAAAATTTAAATGGATTTATTAAACAAATATGAAAAGCATTCAGCAAATGTTAACATTCCACAGATATCAAAAATGCAGTGATGTCAGAGACAAGTGCTCTTTTTATCTGTTTTCATCACTATTTCAACTTTATCCTATTAGGAGGTTCTTCCAACTCTCAGTGAGACTATTTTTTAAAGAACAAAAGGAAAACCCTACTATTCAAGAACATCTGTTTCCCATCTAATTTTTCTGTTCCAGGATTTCTTCTGGAGACGTGCTCATTTGACCTGAAACTGAGAGTATATTTGAAGCCCCTGGGACACAAAGATAGCAGAGTGAACACTCGTCTCCCAGCTCCGAAGATCCAAATGCTTTGACTGCTCTTCTTTGCACTGCCTGTTGTCACTAGCTATGGAGGGATAGAGAGTGTACCCTTCAATGGAAGCCAGTGGGTGGCCTTATGTCAGGCATGAAAAAATTTTTTCTTTGCATCAGAATTCCTTCAGATCATCAGCTTGGAGAACCTAGCATAAGTCATTGTTTCAGAAGGCATAGGTGTGCAGACTGGAGGTTTCCTTCCCCTCGCAGGTCCCTGATTGGCTTCAGCATGTTCTTCATTTCTATTTCTGATCATGACTCTATGGATCCAATAGTATGAAAAGTCAGGTGGGTGCCTGATTTGGAGATAAGCATTGTCTTATATTTTAATACTCAAAAAGCATTTCTTATTGAAATATCACCACACAAAAGTATATATTTTTGATAATCTTGAAAGAATAGTTTTTTTAATCATCAGTGAGTAAATGACCATGACTTAATCAAATTTGACCTTGTCCGCAGCCTTGATTAAAATGGCCCTTTATACCTGGTCATAAATCTTGTTCCATAAACCAGTCCTTCTCAGACTTGTACATAGCTCCAGGCTTTGAATACCTAAGCTCCTGTGAATTTTTTCTTTTCTTTTTTTAAAAACAACATGTCCAGACATGTGCCAAGTTGCCCGGGAAGAAGAGGGTGATGGTTGAATAAAAGTTATTTAACTTCTATTTTCCATATTTGTTGAATAATACTTCCTGAATTGATGCAGGCTCTATCTGGGCCAAGTTTCTGCTTTTTTTATTTTTTTCATTCCTGTAACAGACTATCCATAAATAGCACTATATTTGTGAATTGGGAATCATGAATTTTCCATGAATATTTTTGCATTCTAGCAGTAATAACCCTTCCTCACAATTTTAGATGGTAAAAATATAACCTTAGAAATGAAAAGAATTTGTAACTTCTAGTCAATAACTGTAACTGTAACTATTCGTATAGTTATTCTATAGAATTTGTAGCAGTCTGCAATGATTTTAACTTTCCTCTGAAAGTGACTTTCTTGAGACTTTATATAACATTATGTATTTAAAAATAAAAGAACAACATTCAGAATAATAGTATAAAATATGCAGTTGGTATTTAAAATGGATTTTATTTGATTTTATCAGTACTCATATATTTTAGTTATCTTTTTTGAAGGAGAAGGAATTAAGGCAAAGAAAAATGAAGTTCTTTTTCAAGAAATCTTCAACTCTTACTGTTCATTGATTTAGTTTTAGATGTTTCACTTGAATAAATCAATATAAAGAAGGTTTCTATTTTGAGTGGGTGATATTTTAGGCTTCTTCAGGTAATGTGTCTTCTTCATTCAGATACTGGGGCTCTTTTCTGGTGTTTGAGTATTAATTTTTTTTCAAGTCATCAAGCACATCCTGTTTTCTGATTTTGTACCACGCATGAGGAATCTCACCTTTACCTATAAATCTTTGGTGATATTTTTCTTCCAGCTTTGATCTGAAGTGACACACAAACCATTTCCAGTATGGCTGGGTGGATGTGTCTGGGGTGATACTCCACGTGGCATATTTCCCTCCTGCTTGTCGATAGTTCTTATATGGGATTTTCCAGTCATCTCTCAAAACCAAAAGACAATCACTTGCTACCAAACTAGTACAGCAATCAATGACAAAGTGGTCTGTTTTGTACCACGATATTCCATTGACAGCCTGTGGACGGTGGAAGGGAACACTGTGGTCTCCATCATGGGTAGGGATTGTGTTTGTACAAATTGCTCTACAGAAGGGACACTGTTTCCAGCAGCCACAGAGATGTTCAGAGAGCATTTTCTGGATTTCAGGAACCATTTCTTCTACAAGCATACACAAACAGTTCGGTTCTACTCTCTCCATTTCAGCATCCAACGCTTTACTCATGGCTTCTTTGAGAAACTCAATATCTCGTATCTCCTGATGTTCAATGCTTATCAAGTCTTTTCGTGGAAAGATCAAGTTATTCCCCAGGTGATCACAGAACAAATCTAACCACTCAGACACAGGGCTGCTTTTATCTTTAGCTATTTCTGTGGATGCATGAATAGCTGAGAGGATGGCATTCTTGATGTCATCTAAATCTATTTTTAAAAAATTCTTCATTTTCTTATTTCTTTCATCAGAACAATATCTTATAATATGATTTGCAATGTAATTCTTAAAAAACAGTTCTGGATTATGAAGGTACTGCCAGTAATTATCAAAATTTTCCTCTTCTGCCAGAGAGATGAGGATGTGTTTCTCCAGGTTAACCCTGTTTCCATTGAATGCTGGGCAGGTGGCTCTCATGTCCCCAGCAATTTTGCGGGTCATGTTTTTCCTTACAGTGTTGGAGATGGCCGGGGTGAGTTTGTGCCACAGAAAATCAACAAATGTTTTAATTGAGGTTGCTCCTTGACAAGCGATCTTAAAACTCATGAAGAAGTCATCTTTCTTGCCTTCCAGATAGTTTACAGGATCATTGGCTCTCTTGAAGGCCTTGTGCATCTCCTTAAACTTCACTGATGCTCTTCGGAATAAACACAACGATAAGTCTATTTCATATTTTCTTGTAAATGTGTATCTTTGCTGAGTGGGTGCAGATTTCACTTCCTCATCTATTATTGTCAGGATTTTATGGAAATAACTTGGATTGTAATCATGTTTTTGCCTGCAAATATTGTTAATAGTTTCATTAAATTTTGAAATAATGTGGTCAGTAGTTATATTTATGGACACTTTATCCTGGGCCTCTAATGCCATAGCTATACATTTCCATTTCTTGTTCATCTTGATATGTTCATCATAGTTAATTTCAAAGTTTTCTCCAGAATTTTTCTCCAGTATGCTTGTTATGTCTTTCTCCTTTTTGAAGTACTCCAAAAGGGTGTTTTCAGAGTCCACTTCAATTGCAGGCTCTGGGAGTGGAGGGTGATTTGAGGCAACATCATAGACCCATGTTTTCCAAAGTGGGTTGAATTTCTCCCGTAGCTCTTCCTCACTCAACTTGGTGCCCTTTAGAGTTAAAGCCAATTTCCGGCTTTTTTCCAATAATTCCTTTTCATAGCCTGACTTTTTGTTATCCAGTTTTTCTTGATTTTTTTTTAAATGAATAAGTTCTTTGGCTTTTCTTTGGCTATCTAAAATTAGTGCGTCCTTCAGGATTCTTAGCTTATTTTCAAAATTTCCTTTCCACTGTACCAGCACGTCACTGTCTGGGTCTTCATTAAAATATTTTTCAAGTTCTTGCTTGATGGCTTCATATTTCTCTGTAACTGGAGCCTCAAGTGTGTTTGTTTTGAGTATCTGGATTTTTCCATTCTGAATCTGGTTCATCAGCTGGTCCTGTAAGCTCAGCACATGACTCCTCAGCTCCCATGTCCAGTAGTTATACATGGTTTCCAGCTTGCTCATGGCCATGACCTCGCGGGTGTTCCTGAAACTGAAAATAAAGTTTTCATTCAGTAGGGCTCTCCACACATCTTGAACTCGGAATTTTACATCTGATATCTTCATGATGCTTCCCCTAGATTCCTGTTGGGCAGTGACAAGAATTCTACTTTTCAGTTCCTGGACATTGTGGCTGTAGCGAGGATTGGGAGGGGCCATTGGAGGATTGCCATCCCAGAGGTGAGCAAAGTAGTAGACGTGGGTATTGACATCAAAGTTAATGACATCGCTAAAGCGGGTTATATCTGAGCACTGCTCTTCTTCAGCTGCTGTTGCTGTCATTTCATCCAGTCTCTGCTCTAGCCGCCGTCTTCCTTCCATGGTTTGGTCTTTCACTGTAACTTCCCCCACATTCTGATGGACAAAGAGGCAACTAGGTGAAATTTTTACGTGCTTCATCCTCAGAAAAGCTTGGACAACGATTTGTAGAATATCTTGCATTTCTGATGGATTTTCCCCAAAAATATTGATCAGAGTCAAGTTTCCAAGTCCGATGACAAAGGTTGCCAACTCATTGTCATGAATCTGGGACTTGTTGCTGAGTTCTGGGGCCCGTAGTCCTTCTGTGTCCACAACAAGCACAAAGTCAAAGCCAAGTTCCTCTGTGAATGTCTCGTTCACTTTCAGAAGCTGCATGTAGGCCCCCCGGGTACACCTCCCAGCACTGACAGTGAACTGCAGCCCAAAAAGGGCATTCAGCAGGGTGGACTTCCCTGAGCTCTGCAGGCCAAGGACAGAGAGAACAAAGAGCCTTTTGTTTCCAAGTTTCTCAGCAACCTTGTCAAAAACAGCTGCCACCCACCTCAGGGGCACATATGAAGCATCCCCATCCATCAGCTCAATGGGAACTCCAGATAGCATCATCTCTGCAGCAATGTGGGGAAGGGAGAGATATAGGGTATCTTGCATGGAGGAAGCTTCTTCGAGAGCTTCATAGATCTGGCCAACTTCTCTGAGAAGTTGCTCAATTCCCAAGGTACAGTCGCTAATCTCTCTGGAGACAGCTTCTATCTCATTTTGCCAGCCTTTCAGGGAGCTGCTCTTTGGTGCCTCTTGCTTTTCTTTGTGGACCAGTGCCCACAATGCCTTTTTCTTCTCATTTAGTTTTTCCAAGTGTCCTGCAGTCAGGTCGTCTAAAAACACACTCAGCCATTGCAAGAAGTAAAGTTTGGTGTGAGTTTCTGAGGGATTTTGGAGAATTTCAAGGACAGAACGCATTAAATCATTGAGAGGAAAGGCTTTTCTCAACTGTTGACATCGTATTATTTGTTTCTCTGTCTCAGTCTCACTCTTGTGTTGCTCAATGCTCCGATTCCCTTTTTCTCTCAGGTGATAGAGTTCTTTGTCCTTTTTACACCAATGTTGCCACAGTTTTCCCTGAAGGGGTAGTAACTTTTCCTTTATCTGAGATATTTTCATTTCTCGCAGTAGGACCATTAGAATCTCTGCCTTTTCTTTGGCTTCCTTGCAATCTCTCTGGTCTTCATCAATAAACAATCCTTGCCTGCGAGCTACTCGGGCACAGTTCTCCAAGCTGAGCGCAGTGTCAGAGAGCTGTAGCAAACGTCTGATTACAGTTGTGAGCTCCTCTACTAATTCTGCCTCATTTCTGCTCCTGATCCCAATTCTCACTCTTGGGCCAGAATTATTGGTCATGGTTTTTTCTTTATCATCAAGCAAACAGATCAAAGGTTTGGATGACTGACACAGGTCACGGACAATTTTGCGGTTTTCTTTATTGTCATCAGAAGTTGACATGAGGACCACAATGAGGGAAGAGACCTCCTGCAAAAATGCGAGTTGCTTCTCATGTTCCCTTGCATCTCCATGAAGATTGGTGAAGGTCAGACACTTATCAAATCTGTCCTCATCTTCCCCCACAGGACAGAACCAGGTAACTTCCACCACTCCTCCCATCAAGAGACAGTCTCTGCTGCTCCCTTTGCAATGTCGGTGAAAAAAGACATTGTGTTTCCGGTTACTGAGAAGAGAGTTCATGATCTGAGATTTGGAGGCAGAGAAGCCATTTCCAACTCTGATAAAGGACACAATGGGTGTAGAGACACGACACATCTGCTGATTCTTGTAATTGTCCTTCTCCTCTTTTGCTGATTTTCCAGCTTGCTGCCAGCTCCTTCTAATTTGCCTGAGAGACCAGAGAGAGAATTCAATCTGAGCATTGCAAGGGTTAGGTATGAGAAGGGGGAGGGCAAACTGACAAATGGCAAGTTTGACCAAAATATATTGCCTGGCAAAATCATCTGCACAATGAAGAATTGCCATCTGAATATCCATAGGGTGAATGTAGGGCCTGGCATTAGTGGCTGCTGAAGGACTAGTGAGGCTATTACTGTCTTCAAATAGATCTTCATATGGATCAAAAGCCTCCTTTTCTTGATTTGAGGAGCTTGGGTAGACTTGCTTCTCTGTGTTTTCATTATCTTTGATGATCAGGTATCTCAGCCCATAATCCAGCATTAGTAGCTTCTGCAGGAAATAGAAGGGAAGCTCTCTTTCAGAGCAGGGCTGGGTGTTGTACACGGACGTCTTGTAGATTAGATGGAAGTTAGCTCTGCTCATCTTCTTTGGGTAGTAATGTTCCAGGCCTAGACGCTGGAGTAATTCTAGGAAGGCTCCATTTTCTATCACCTCCCATTTGTTATCTTCATTTTTATGTGCTTCATGGGGTTCTTTCTTTCCATGGAAAAGACTTTTCAATTGTTTTCTCACCTCGTCCATTTGCAATGAAGAGATGGTGGCCTCATAATCCCCATCAATGAGCAATCTCAAGTCTTTTTCTAGGTTTTCCCAATCATGATCTGCTCCCACTTTGGTGAGGACATGTACAACTTCTTTAGATAAAGATTGTCCCATGTGGTGTCTTATTAATGCCAAGCGTTCTGTTTTCTCTTCTGGAGAAACAGCTTTGATGCCAACTGTGGCTGTCAGACCTGTGAGCACCAGGAATGCCTGAGCCCTGTAGTCACAAATATTTTTGAGCTCTTGGTATTTATCTTGGGCAGTTTGCATTTTATCCAGAAGGAAATCTAACTCATCACACCCCAGGAGGTATTGAAATGCGTGCTTTACCACATGATATCCTGCACCAGCTGCAATGGAAAGTAGCAAGACGTATGTGTCGGGCTGCCCTGTTTCTTGGAGGTATTTCAGGAAGCAGCCAAGAGAGAAGCTGACCTCATTAGTGGCCTTACTTTGAGTTTCTTCCACAGACTCTGGGGACTCAGATATGCCCGTCTCTTCCATAAGGTCGTTCTTGGCTTTTTTAAAGATTTTAATTAATTCAGAAAACTGGGTGATATTTACATCTCCTTCCTGTTGTTCTGACTGAAATATCCACTGCTTAATGGAATGAGCTTGAGGAAAGTTTGTTACTTCGTAGATGTGAGGATCCAAAAGGAAGCACAACTGAGATTTAATAAATTTAGTTTCATAAATGGAAGACTTTTTGCAAAAGTTGACAGTGTTTACCAGAAAATTCTGCAGACCCCAATCTTTGAGGCATATATTAATCCAAGTGTTATAACTTTCAGTTTTTTGACTCAATCTTTGCATGAAATTTCTCAGCTTTTGAAGCTGCTCTTCAGGATCAGATACCTCCCAGGATTTCACATCCTCTAGGAAAATCCTAGCCTCCTTCTCAACAGTCAGTAATTCTTCTCCCTCCTGGATCTGGGCAGTGAGTCCAGTCAGTGCAATATAGCTCTCTTTTAGGCAGTTAGCTACCTGAAAAGGATCCTTAAAATTGCTTTTGTGGTTGGAGAGGATGATGTCCCAAATAGGCACCAGCTGAACTCCGCGGTCAATGACACACCAGGTTTGATTATTGGCAACTAGGCCAGCTTTCCACTCTAGAAGGCCATTTGCTTCTGGTGGGCCACCTGTCTGGGCCACGGATAATTGGACTTTGGTTTGAAGATTTTGGAAGTTTGTGTTTCGAGAGGCTGTTTCTGAATGAGCATCTGACACATCCACACCTGCAGCAACTTGCACTCCAAAGCCACTGTAGCTGCCCCTTATGTAAATATCCAGGGCCTCTGCTGACTGCTGTTTCACTTCTGCCAGCTGCTCACTTTGGAAACCCTCTGAAATAGCTTTCCACCAGTAGATTCCTCCCAGGTGCAGAGGACCCTGGTTAGCATGAGAGCCAAACCTGTTGAAGAAGGCTTCAGCCCTATGCCTCAGCAAGGGACATTTGTCTGGGTCTTCTGGCTGACCCAAAAGGTCTTCAATGCGTTTCAATTCCTGGACAGCAGCCTTGGAGAGCTGGAGCTGGTCAATGGGAAAGTGGCAGGAGGCCAGTGGGATGTAGCTGAACTTGGTTGAACAGAAGTAAGTGTGCTTAGAACATGACTCTTGGGTTTCCTTGGATTCTGAATGCTTGCTCTGATTCATAGCAGCTTCCAGGCTAACTCCCCAACCTCTACCCATTGCTGAGGCAGATACACTGAAGCCCAGCTTCTCTACTGTCTGGGTGAATATGGATTCTTCTTGAGAAGATGTAAATTGCTTTGTTTCCATTCGTGTACCCTGCTCAGGGCCACAGAGTGAGAACTCCTTGGGGACACTGAGTAGCTCCTCTTTCTTCTCTATCAGACCGCTACAGTTACTGGTTTTATAAATTCCCTGTAGGGCTAGTCCTCCAGATGCATGTCTCAGCAGCTCTCTATCTGGGAGGTTTGTCTTGTGAGACAGTGTCCCCTCCATGAGGTTGAGCTGTCTCTGCATGTTTTCCAAGACTTCTCTTAGGGACTTTTTGGGAGGTGGCCAGAACTCTTTGGGGATCTCCATTGCCTGCCTCAGCTCTGCTTCCTTTTCCCTCACTGCCTCTTCCTGTCGCTGCCTCCCTTCTGACAGCATCTTTCTTAGTTCCTGCAGTGACTGTCCTGCCTGCTTCTGCCTTTTCTTCATTGTTTCCACTGGAGACTCCTGTAGCTTTGAAAGAGTATTTGAGTGTGACAGGTTAAGCAGGTTCTTCAGGGCTCGTTTCTCCCAGGGATGTTGTGCCTGGGATTTCAGCTTCTGGAGGTCGTTTTCTCCTAGGTATTTTAAGGCCTGCGCAGAGGTCACACCCAGGTGTTCCTGCAGCTTGGGCAACCAATACTCAACTTCCAATCCTACTTCTCTCAGCATCTCCTGGAGATCTTGCCCACTTTTGCCTGTGAGCAGGGGCTCATTGGGGGTAGACTCTGCTACGTCCATGGCTGTGGGAAGAAAAGAAACTGAGTTAGCCTGTGGTATGTTAATGTATAGAACTGTGTGATTAATTTGCAGAAATCTGTTGCTTTTCTATACACTAACAATGAACTATCAGAAAAGGAAATTGAGGGAACAATCCCATACATAATCACATTAAAAAGAATAAAATACCTGGGACTAAACTTAACCAAGAATGTGGAAGATCTAAGCCTTGAAAATTATAAACACTGATGAAGGAATTTGGAAGTGCTACAAAGAAATGGAAGGATATCTGTGTTCCTGGATTAGAAGAATTAATGTTGTTAAAATGTCCATACTATCCAAAGCAATCTATAGATTTAATGCAATCACTATCAAAATACCCATGGCACTTTTCACAAAAGTAGAACAATTAATCCTAAAATTTATTTGGAACCACAAAAGACCCAATTGCCAAAGTAGTCTTGAGGAAAAAAAAAAAAAGCTAAATGTATCATGTTCCTGATTCAGGTTATACTACAAAGCTACTGTAATCAAAAGAGCACAACACTGGCATAAAAGCAGACAAATAGATCAGTGGAACAGAATAGAGAGCCCAGAATAAAACTACCACACTATGGTCAATTAATCTATGACAAAAGAGGTAAGAACACAATGCAGAGAAGACAGTCACTCCAATAAGTGTTTCTGGGAAAACTGGACAGCTACATTAAAAGAATGAGATTAGCAAAAAATGGGCAGAAGAGTAAAGAGACATTTCTCCAAAGAAGACACACAGATGGCCAACAGGCACATGAAAAGAAGCTAAACTTTGCTAATTGTTAGAGAAATGCAAATCAAAACCATATTGAGGTATCATCTAACACCAGTCAGAATGGCCGTCATCAAATAATGTACAAACTATAAATGCTGGAGAGGATGTGGAGAAAGAGAACACTTGTGTACTATTGCTGGGAATTTAAGTTGGTTCAGCCACTATGGAAAAAATTGAGGAGGTTCCTGAAAAATAGGACCACAGTATTATCCAGCAATTCCACTTCTGGGTATGTATGCAAGGAAATGAAGACAGGATATTGAAGAGATATATGCACTCCCTTGCTTACGGCAGCATTATTCACAATAGCCAAGATATGAAAACAGGCTAAGTGTCAGTCCATGGCTTAACAGATGAAGGAAATGTGATACATTCACATGTGCGCACACACACACACACACACACACACAATGGAATACTATTCAGTCATGAGAAAGAAGGAAATCCTGCCATTTGTGTGTGACAAAAGAGATGAAACTTGAGTGCATTATGCTAAGTGAGGTAAGTCAGACAGAGAAAGACAAATCCTGTATGATGTTACATATGTAGAATCTGAAAAAGCCAAAGTTGTAAAAACAGAAGGATGGTGGTTACCAGGGGTTGGAAAGTGTAGGAATTAGAGAGCTGTTATTTAAGAGAAGAAAAGTGCAACTACTAGATAAATAAGTCCTAGACATCTCATGCTCAGCACAGTGATTATAAACAACATACTGTATTATAAACTTCAAAGCTGTCAAGAGACTATATCTTAATTGTTCCCACCACAATAAAGAAATGAAAATGTGATATGATAGAGGTGTCAGCTAAGTCTACGTTGTCAATACTGCAATATGTAAATGTATGAAATCAGCACATTGTATACCTTAGACTTATGCAATGTTATGTGTTGATTATATCTCAATAAATAAAGAAATGAATAAATAAATATAGAAAATGCACTTCTTACCCAGTTTAGACTTGTCACTCACTTCTTTCTCTTTATCTGACACCAGTTAATATCTTTGTATTATTTATAACTTTTATATTATGAACTGTATATGTATTATGAAGATCTCTTTATCTACTGATGACATCTTCATGTGTGTATGTAGAACCAAATGCTCTTGTATTCAGTGTTTCATCAATGTTACGTTTTCCCCCCCACTGTCTTTGGGACATATCTCCAGGCAGCAGATGAGATGAGAGTTCACATCTCAACTTCACACATTCTTCAAGTTTCCCCTCTTCTTGGAATTCCTGACCTACTGAATGTCATTATCATACTCCTAGGTCAATGGGTGTCGTACTCATCCTTCTTCCTCCTAACATGAATGTAGTCCACCATGTCCTTTATCCATTTCAATTTCTCAACAGTCTTACTTTTCTTTTAAGCTCTATATCAGAGTATAATTGTTTTACACTGTTGTGCCAGTTTCTGCTGTACCACAAAGTGAATCAGCTGTATTCATATATATATCTCCATATCCCCTGCCTCCCGTGACTCCCCACCCTCCCTGTCCCAACCCTCTAAGTCATCACTAATCACTGAGTTGATCTCCCTGTGTTATGCAGTAGCTTCCCACTAGCTATCTATTTTATATTTGGTAGTATATATATGTCAATGCTACTCTGTCATTTCATCCCAGCTTCCCCTTTGCCCCCCACTCCCAACACCATTTCCTCAAATTCATTCTCCACACCTGCATCTTTATTCTTGCCCTGCCATTGGGTTCATCAGTACCATTTTTTTAGATTCCATATATGTGCATTAGCATACGGTATTTGTTTTTCTCTTTCTGGCTTACTTTACTCTGTATGACAGACTCTAAGTCCATCCACCTCACTACAAATAACTCAATTTCATTCCTTCTTATGGCTGAGTAATATTCCATTGTATATATGTGCCACATCTTCTTTATCCATTACCAGCTTAGATTGTGCTTTCATCTTATCTTTATTGGATTGCTCTAATTGTCATCTCATCTTACAGTCATTTTTATTTTGTGCTTTCCATCTTCCCCAATGTCACTAAGATTTGAATCTAGATTGAATGGCAGAGTCAGCAATTTTTTCAGAACAATTTTTCCAACTGAAGACATCTCAAATATCTAGATAAATTTGGGAGACAAAGTCTTGGAAACCTCAAGGAATTTACTAGATAATGAAGTAACATGGAATGGAAGAGGTAAATAAATTGGAATCAACTGAAACATTTTCATTACAAATTAAAGACAACATTTATGACCTTGCCACACACCAAGGAAGATAACGAAAAGAAATTCACAATCAGACATATCATAGTGAAACTGCAGAAAAGAAAACAAAACAGCCAAAACAAGGTATTTAGAGAGAAACAGATGTTATCTTCAAACAACTAATAATAAGAGAGAGGGCTGACATCTTAACAGCATTGATGGAAGCCAGAAGCCAGTGGAATGGAGTGTTAAATCTATTGAAAGACAATGGCTGGCAAACTAGGATTCTATACAGAGCTACATATCCTTAAAGAATTATGGTGGAAGAGAAATAAAATTGAAAACAACACATTGACAGAATTTGCTACTTGGAAATGCACATTGAAGGAACTACTAGGGCATGTTTTCTCAGGAGAAGGAAAATGTCACAAATGAACGGTCAGAGATGCAGAAAGATATGATAAGCAGCAAAGGAATAAATATATGGAAAAGCCTAAGTAAATGTGTAAAACAATGAGGTTTAAAATATGTGATAACAATTGCATTCAGGCTGGAGTGTGTGGCCTAATGAATTTAAAGGACCATCAGTTTCTCGCGGTATTTGAGAGGAGGATCAACGATTCTATTGAGTTTGCTACCCTTTGTTGAGCAAAATATGTTACAATTTCTAGTATAATGTGAAATAGAAGAGTAAAGTATGTATAACTGTCAAAGTAACAGGAAAAATGAAATAATAAAAACTCGATTGTATAACATAAAAATTTGTGGGCTACTGGGAAAGCAATGCTTAGAGGAAAATGTACATTGAATGCATATATAAGAAAAGAACAGGGACTTCCTTGGTGGTCCAGTGGTTAAGAATCCATCCTGCAATGCAGGCGATGTGGGTTTGATACGTGGTCGGGTAACTAAGATCCCACATGCAGTGGGGCAACTGCGACAAAACTACTGAGGCCGTGTGCTCTGGAGCCCACATGCCAGAACTAGAGAGAAGCCTGCACACTGCAATGAAAGATCCTGCATGCCACAATGAAGATCCCATATGCTGCAACTAATACCAGATGCAGCAAAATAAATTAATTAATTAAATAAAAAGAAAAAAAGAAAAGAATAATTATCTAAAATCAATAATCTAAGTTTCCACCTTAGGAAATGAAGAGCAATTAAATCAAATAAGCAAGATAAAAGAAATAATGAAAACTAAAGAAGAAACCACTAAAGTGGAAAATAGGAAATCAATAGAGAAAATCAATAAAACCATAATTTAATACTTTGTAATTACCAACAAAACTGATAGTTCAAATTACCATATGACCCAGCAATCCCACTACTGGGCATATACCCAGAGAAAACCATAATTCAAAAAAGATACATGCACCCCAATGTTCATTGCACCACCATTTACAATTGCCAGGACATGGAAGCAACCTAAATGTCCATCAACAGACGCATGGATAAAGAAGATATGGTACATATATATAATGGACTATTACTCAGCCATAAAAAGGAATGAAATTGGGTCATTGTAGAGACATGGATGGACCTAGAGACTGTCATACAGAGTGAAGTTAGTCAGAAAGTGAAAAACAAATATCGTATATTAACACATATGTGTGGAATCTACAAAAATGGTATAGATCAACCAGTTTGCAAGGCAGAGATTGAGACACAGATGTAGAGAACAAACATATGGAAATCAAGAGGGGAAAGCCACAGTGGGGTTGTGGGGGAATGAACTGGGAGATTGAGATTGCCATATATACATTAATATATATGAAATAGATGACTAATAAGAAAAAATATCAAATTGTATAATTTAAATACATTCAGTTTATTGTATGTCAATTATATCTCAAGTATTTTTAAAAGAAAAAATAAAAATAAAAAATAAAAATAATACATTCTGCACATGAAAAATTTGATAAGGGTTAACATACAAAAATTATAGTTTTTTTTATATACCAGCAATAAGCAATTGGGATTTGAGATTAAAAACACAACATTTAATTTAGCACGCTCAAAAAAAGAAATACTTAGGTATAAACCTAAGAAAATATGTGCAAAATCTCTATAAGGAAAACTACAAAACTCTGATGAAAGAAATTAAAGAATATCTGCATAAATGGAGAGAGATTTCGTGTTTAAAGACAGCAGTTCTTCCCAACTTGATCTATAGAGACAATGCAATCTCAGCCAAACCCAAGCACGTTATTGCGTGGATATCAACAGCTTGATTCTGAAGTTTATAAGGAAGGCAAAAGACCCAGAATTGCCAACACAACATTGGGGGAAGGACAAAGTTAGAGTACTGACACTGCCAGATTTCCAGATTCACTGTGAAGCTATGAAGTAATGAAAACAGTATGCTATTGGCAAAAGAAGTGGCAAATAGAATTGATGAACAGGCTAGAAGATCCAGAAATAGACCCACAGAAATATAATCAGTTGATCTTGAGAAAGGTGTCAAGGTGTACACTCCTCACAAAATTAACTCAAAATGGATCATCGACCTAAATATAAAATGCGAAACTATGAAACTCCTAGAAGATAACATAAGAGAAAATGCAGGTGACCTTGGGATTGACAATATACAAAATCAAAAGCATGATCTGTGAAAGAATAAGTTGATCAGTGGATTCTATTCTTTTTTAAAAACTTCTGTTGTATGAAAGATACTGTTAAAAAAAAAAAAAGGAAATATAAACCAAAGCCTGGGAGCAAGTCTTTGCAAAATACATATCTAACAAAAGGCTGGTATCCCAAATGTACAATGAATCCTTAAAACGCAACAATAAGAAAACAAGCAACCCAATTAAAAGTGGTGCAATATTTCTGATATTACCAAAAACATATACAAATGGCAAATAAACATGAAAAAATGCTCACCATCTTTGTCATTAGGGAATTGCAAATTAAACAACAAGATACCACCACACACCAACTAGATGACTAAAATGCAAAGCCACTGACGCCACCAAATGCTGATGAGGATGTGGAGAAATAAGAGCTCTCATATGTTGCTGATGGGAATGCAAATTGTTACAGTCACTTTGGAAGACCAGTTTGCAGTTTCTTACCAAATCACACCAAACCAAACCAAACCCTATACTGTCATCATATGATCCAGCAACGAAGCTACTTGGTATTTACTCAAATGAGTTGAGAACTTATATCCACACAAAACTTCCCAATGATGTCTATAGAAGCTTTATTCATGTTTGCATCTTGGATGCAAACAAGAGGTCCTTCCATAGGTGAATGGATTAACACACTGTGGTACATCCATACAATGGATTGTTATTATTATTTAGCAAGAAATGTATTGAGCTATGAAGCTATGAAAAAACATAGAAGAACCTTAAATCACATTGCTATGGGAAAGAAACCAGTCTAATAATGCTGCATACTTTTATGATTCCAACTATATGAAATAGTGGAAGCCAAAACTATGGAGACTGTAAAAATTCAGTGGCTGCCACGGATTGTGGAGAGAAAAAAAATGGTGCCAATAGACTTGCTTGATGCAGGGTTGCCACAAAACTTCAATTTGTAAAAAGACTTGGTATCTGCGAAGTGCAGTAAAATGAGATATGCCTATATACCTGTTAGAATGGCCAAAATCCAGATCACTGGCAACACCAATTGCTGGCAAGAATGTGGCATGAAAGGAACTGTTATACATTGTTTCTGGGAATGCAAATGGAATAGCTACTTTGAAAGATATTTTGGTTCATTCTTAAAAAATTAAATATTCTTTTTCCACATGATTAGCAATCATGTTCCTTGGTTTTTGTACCTAAATTATACTGAAACTCGCACACAGATGTCTATAGCAGCTTTATTTATAATTTCAAAAACTTGGAGATAACCATGATATCCTTCAGTAGGTGAATGGATAAACTGTGATACATCAAGACAATGAAACATTATTCAGTTCTAAAAAAAATGAAAAGAATGAAATGAAACTAAATGAAAAGAAATGAGAAGACATGGAGGAAATTTAAATGTATATTACTAAGTGTAAAAAACAAGATCAAAAAGGCTACATACTGTATGATTCCAATTGTAAGACATGCTGGAAAAAACAAAATTATGGTGACAGCAGGATGATGAGTGGTTACAAGGATAGAATGAGTAGGAGGAGCCCAGAGGATTTAGGGCAGTGAATCTATTCTGTATATTTAAAGGTTCGTTACACTTCATTAGACATTTTTCAAAACCCATAGAATGTGCAAGACCAAGAGTGAGTCCCAGTGTAAACTGTGTACTCCGGGTCATATTGATTTTTCGATGTGGATTCTTCACTGTAACAAATGTGCCACTTTGTCGGGGGGTGATGATAATGCAGATGAGATAACACGTATGTGGGGGCAAGAGGTATATGGGAAACCTCTCTATCTTATGTTCATTTTTGTGTAAACCTAAAACTGCTCTAAAAATAACTTTAATAAAAATAAAGCAAAGTTTACAGAATTACTTGGTAAAATTGATAATCCACAACTACATTAGGAAAGGCTTAGTATTTAGTATGTTTTTTGGTACCCGATAAAACAAACCAAGAGAAAATCAGTAAATACAAAGAACACTACAACCCAACCTAATGTCCACATGTAGAACACTGCTCACAACATGTTTTCATTGTGTCTCTAATGACCTGTAGAAAACCTTTAGGCTGGACACAAACGAACTGCTCACCTGGGCAGGAGACAGGCATGTGTTTGGGGATTGTTGGTGGATAGCTGGGAGAGGAGAAGAAAGTTGAATACCTGGAGAGAGGGCATGAAGATATGCATTTGGAGAGCCAATCTAGGGATCAGCCTAAGACAGAGATGAAGTCTTCACCAGCCAGAGCTCCCCATGAAGGTGGATCAAAACAGGATGTCCCAGATTGCACTCATCACCTGATTTCCTAACCTCTTCCTCCTTTTGTTTTCCCATCAAACTTATCCTAGTCTACCTTTTCCAGTGTCTCAGGTTTCAAATAGTCATCTTTGACTTCTGTCTCTCTCTAGCTCACTACAATCAGACATCATATTCTAAAGTTTTTCCACCCAGTTCAAACCCATGTGTATATCATAGACTATGTGCGAAAATGGGGTTATAGGCATGAATAAGACATGGTCAGAGAAGGTTCTGCATCAGTCTAGGTGGAAGGAAAATCATCAGAGTAGTCTAGGAAGAGGGAGAAACAGAGCTTCTCTAATCCCCATTAGGTGACTTTACTTCTTGATTCTCTAGAGAACGCATAAGATCCATCCACGTTTTTTTGAGCCTTGCTCTCTCACTTATCCTTTCTTTCATACCTTGCATCTCTCTTGTTCCCCTGGTTATTTCACACCAGCCCCCAGACATGCTCAGGAATTCCCATGCTAAATAAATGCAGGCTGGAGTTTTTCTCCTCCCTAAGCTCTCAATCTCTTTATTCCCTTCACTATAATAGTTCCAAACTCTATAAACATTATGTCAGTAAATATGACTATATGATGGCCAAATAAACTAATGAACATTCACTGTCCTATTTCTTCATAAGTTTACATTGTGCCATATGACTGCTATTTCCATCTTCTCTAAAAGGGCTTTCCACAGTCCTGTCCTTGAAGCTCTAGTTACTAAGTTAAATAACACATTTTTGGTACTCTGTCTTCATGTTACTGATTGTTAAGACCTTCTTTCTTGTGTTTATCTAAGCTAGTCTGATATGGTAAAGATCAGAGACCAGAGTTAGCAAAAATAAACCAAGGATGCCCCAACTTTTCTTTCACGGTGTTTACCAATACTGGCCTTTTGCCAAGTAGTGTTCTAGGTGCAATGGATTGCTTGTTGAAGAAGACAGAGAGGTCCTTGCTCACACAGGTGGGGAGACAGACAATTCACACATAAAGAAATACAGAAAATAATTTGTGATTCATGCTACAAAGGAAGTAGGGATGTGATGGAGAGCTACTTGAGAGGGAATGTGGCCACTTTAGATTAAGCCTCTTTGAGAGGATGACATTGGTGTCATGAAATGTATTTCTGGTGCTAATCATGGGAATCTTTTGAGGCATTCCCCATTTGTTTCTAACTTTTCTAGTTTCTCTTAGAGCTTGGTTTTGGGTACCCACTTTGTATCTGTGATCCGCTTCTTTCACTTTGTACTTGGTGTTGGTGTTTGGTGATGTTGGATAGGAATATGTCTGTGGGTAGGAATATGTCTCATTCTCGTTAGAGACTCATTTCCAATTCTGGCTCCTGCCCAAATTCCCCTTTAGACTGCATATATCCCCCAGTTGTAATAGGTGGGGAGTGATATGGGCACATTTGTTTTTTGGACCCCCTATTTCATAGTTTTTCATCTATAACTTCTCATTTCTTGTCGGGCATCTACTGTATATTGGACTCAGATTATCCTGTATCTCCACCTGTATCAATTTGCTCATGAGTCTATCACCTATTCCATGTACACACTGCCACTGGGTCTTCATCTTTGCTCTGGTGTATTCAATAATTTTTTCTCTCTCTTGTAATTCCTTTTCCACACTGCATCCAGAATCATCATTTTGACATCCAAATTTAAATCTGTATTGCTTTGTTTAGAAAACTGAAAATTCTACATTGCCTTGTGATAAAATTAAAATGACTTACCCTATCATTCAAGGCCCTTATAATTTTTTTTAAAAGCTCTTTATTGGAATATAGTTGCCTTACACTCTTATGCCAGATTTTGAGGTACACCAAAGTGAATCAGCTGTATTGATACATATATCCCCATATCCCCTTCCTCCCGCGACTCCCTCCCACTCTCCCTATCCTGGTCCTAGAGTTTATCTCCCTATGTTATGCAGCAACTTCCCGCTAGCTATCTATTTTACATTTGATAGTGTATATGTGTCAGTGCTATTCTCTCACTTCATCCCACCTTCCCCTTAGCCCCCTCCCCCCCCAACCCTGAGTCCTCAAGTCCGTTCTCTACATCTGCATCTTTATTCTTGCCTGGTCACTGGGTTCATCAGTACCAGTTTTTTAGATTCTATATATATGAGTTAGCATATGGTATTTGTTTTTCTCTTTCTGGCTTACTTCGCTTTGTATGACAGTCTCTAGGCCCTTATAATTTAACAAGAACCATACTCCAGAATACCTTTCACAACCACTCCTTTTCCTTTTCCTAATACTTACCTCACTCTCTCCCTTAGAAACCACACTCTGCCATCTTCTTTCATTCTCATGGCATTCTTGACTCTATCCCCCCCCCCCACCTTTTCTGCTGGGGGCTCTATAGTCCTTCTGCCCTAGTTCAAGTTTCTCCTTATTTGTGAAGCCTTTCATTAATCTTCAGGTTGAGTAAATAGCTCTCTTTTCTGTGCTATCAATAGTACCTTGTACTTATAGACCTTATATAGATTTTCCAACTGCTTCTTAATTATCTGTATACTTGTAGCTATTATGGATCAGTGACCATGTCAAATTCATATTTTGTTCTTAACAAGTCTTATACTCTATCCTGTGTCTCTGTTTTTAGTCTCTTCTCCTTTTGACTTTTTCATCACTGTTTCTTTTTCAGTCTCTGTGTCAGCTCTTATACCCTTTTCTCTTCCATTTCCTTTCTTTCTCACCAACTTGTATCTTTAAGCCAAGCTCCTGTTTTGAAGTTGCTCCAGAGATATGTGAGTATAGAGTGGGTTCTTTCCCTGAGTCTCTTGGAGGTATGACTCACAGCTTTTAGTTTAGGCTTTGGCTGTGTGGCAGAGGGCCTAATTTAAAAATAAGATAAGGAGGTTAAAAAAAAAACTGGTTTTACTGTGTTTTAACACTTGTTATTGTCTTGCTAAGTAAGGCTCAAGGATCTTGAATTATGTGTTTAATGATGACTCCTAAGTTAAAAATTATCATAAGGAGAGGACTACTGATGATTATAAGGTGGGTTGTCCTGTGTGTGTGTGTGTGTGTGTGTGTGTGTGTGTGTGTGCGCACACGCACGCGCCCCTGGGTGGGGCATCACAGATATAAGCCCTGTTCATTACCCAGCTGTCAGGGTCAGCCCTCCTTCCCTCTGCCCACTGCTGTGAAAGGCTTTCAGTTTTATTTCTCTGTCTCTCTCTCATTTCCCAGAAACAATGGTTTTTCTTTTCTTTTTAAGTCAGCAGTGCCTTGCCATGGACAGAAAATGTTTCCACATGAGGAAATGTTGCTGTGTATTATGGGTCCTGTCTTGACTTCATTCTTGCATAAGAATTTTAATTTTATCTCTCTAAGTTTCTTTAAGTTCCTTGAAATAAACATTTCTGCCTGGTCAGTTCTGTTTTTAAATACTATGACCCTAATTATAATGATAATTATGCATGTGAAAAATTATTATAGACTCTATGAAATTTTGGTTCATGCATTTTCCTCTACAAAGGCTTGGTTTAGAATATTACTTGACATTTATCATATGGTGACACTTCATCCTTTTATTATTAATACTTTGCCTGCCAATTGGAGCCTAAAATCTTCAGGAGCTCTGACAACTGAGAGAGTGGGTAAGGGTCCTTCTTTTGTGAGAGGCTCTACTGAGATCAGAAATTGCTTAGGTGTAGGGGAGAAGACTAGTTGACAAAAAGGGGTAGAAGAGAATCGAAGGGCATTTTTATGGAGGAATAAAATCTCAATCATAGGCCTTCAGTTCTTGGCTGGGTTGGGGCATCTTTCCTATAGATACCCTCACACTGCTTTCTCAGAGATCTTTGTAAATCTCTGTTACGCCTTCAGGGACTATATTTCACCAATTGTTAAAAGTTCAGGAATTTCGTAAGGCAGTTATTAAGCACAGTCATTATGAAAAATAAATTATATGGGAGCACATCTGCAAATAGCAAGGGGTAAGTTGACCCAAGGTCCCATCCTTCTACTGAAATAATAAAGAAGCAGAGAAAAAACATCAGAATCAATTTTGTTGGAAATCTGGAAAATAATCAAAGGTTTATAGTAAACAAAAGTGTGCTGATCAAGAAAAGGGCAACTTAAAAATGGTATGGGAGTGTTGGGGCATTTTTACTTGCCTTTGGGACACCTTCCTCCCCTGCTTGATAGAGTCTCAGTGATATCAGCCCACATTCCCATTGTGAGACCCTGGTGCCTGCTTTGAAAGGGAGAAGAGCAGACCTTGATCTCAAAGAATTGTGTTTGTCTGTTTGGAGCCCTCTGGGGGCTATCTGAAGGACTGAAGAAAGGCAGTGTTAGCACAGAGCTTCTTCAGGGCAGACAAGCAGCCAAGTGGAGGGCATTCCTTGCAAACAAGAAAGGTAAATGGAAAACCCCTACTGTCTGGGGGAAGATGTTACGGTTGAGACAAATAACAGACATGCTGAAACTTGGTAGGAAAGACTGGGAAGAGAGATTTTGTGTGCAAGTGCAACAGTAAAAAGTTCCCTGTGTGTAGGATGTATACCTCTAACTGATCCTTGGGTTCAGGAGAAGCAGAAAGTGAAGGCTAAGGCAGAGTTGTAAAGGGCCTGGTTAAGCACTGAAGGGATGCTAGACACTGAGCCAGTAGGCAGAGAGAGGTGTTTTTTGTTATTTGTTTGTTTGTTTGTTTCGTTTTGTCTCCAGGCAAAAAATCTCAGTCAACACATAAACTTACAATAGCTGAAGAACACATTTCAGAGAGCACACACCACAAATATCTTTGCAGAATAAAGTAGAAAAGTACTAAACATATAACCAAAACCCACAGGAACCAACCAAAACAAACTCTGAACACAAGAAAAATTACGATTTCAAGACTTACCTTACAGTAAAATTCAAAATGTTCAGTTTTCCACAAAAAAATTTTTAAAAAAACATGCGAAGAGACAAGAAAATATGATCCATTCACAGAAAAATGGATAGAAACTATCATGAGGAATCAAGTCATAGCACTTACTCAGCAAGGCCTTTAATTCAGCTGGCTTAAAGGTGCTCAAAATGCTAAAGGAAATCATGGGCAAAGATTGAAGAACACCAGGGGAATGATGTCCCCCAAATAGTGTATATCTCTAAAGAGACACAAATTATAAAAAGGGACCAAACAAATTCTGGGGCTAAAACTTATAATAACGGAAATGAAGAATCCATTAAGAATTTCAATATCAGATTAGAGCAGACAGAATTAAAAATCAGAGAACTTGAAAATAGGTCATTGAAACTTTAGTCTGAGGGACCTAAAGACAAAGGAATGAAGAAAAATGAAGAGAGCCCATGAGACTTGTGGGACACCATCAATCATACAACATACAGACAATGGAAGTTGCATAAGGAGACAAGAGAGAGAAAGGGATGCAAAAGAATTTTGAAGAAACTATGGCGAAAAAGTCATACTTTGATTGAATACACGATCTATACATTCCAGAAGCTCAATGAACTTTAGGAAGGAAAAACACAAGAGATCCACACTGAGACACATTCTAATAAAACTTTTAAAGGCCAGAGACAAAGAGAATATCTTGAAAACAGCGAAAGAGGAGTGACTGTCATATACAAGGGAGACTCAGTAAGCAAAAGACTGAATTTCTTAGCAGAAACCATGGAGGCCAGGAGGCAGTGGGATGACATATTTAAAGCACCTAAAGAAAGAGAACGCCCATAATGGCAAAACCATTATTGAAAAAGAAAGGAGGAATTAAGACATTCCCAGATAAGCAAATGCTGAGGGAGTTCATCACTAGTAAATATGTCCTAGAATAAATGCTAAAGGGAGTCCCTCAGGTGGAAATGAAAGGACACTACTTGGCAGTAACTTGAAGCCACATGAAGAAATAACACAGGTAAGGAAATAAATAAGCCAGTATTACTGTATTTTTTCATTTGTGACTCCTTTTTCTTTCCCAATTTGATCGAAAAGACAAATGCATAAAATAATGATGATAAATTTATGTTCAGTGGGCACACAGAGTAGAAAGATGTAACTTGTGACACAACAACATAAAGGGGGGGAGGGATGGAGCAGAGTAGGATCAGAATTTTTATATACCTATGGAAGCTAATGTGATATTAATTCAACATAGGTTGTTACAGATTTGAGAGGCTAAGGTAAGCTCCAGAACAACCAATGCTAAAATAACTTTTTAAAAATATACAGAAAAGGAAATTAGGAATCAAAATCATACACTCCAAAGGAAAATCAAACAGAAAAGAAAGCAGTTAATGGAGACATTGAGGAACAAAAAAGATATGAAACATATCAAAGACAAAGGAGAATGGCAGAAATAAGTGTTTCTTTATTAGTAATTATAGTAAATGGGTTAAACTCTTCTATTAAAAGGTAAATATTCTCATATTGGATTGAAAGAGAAAATACTATTATATACTGTCTAGAAGAGACTCATTTTATATCCAAGACAAATAGGTCAAAAGTCAAAGGATGGAAAAGGGCATTCCAGGCAAATAGTTACTAAAAGAGAGCTGAGGTATGTATGCTAAGATCAGACAAAATAGACTTTAAGTCAAAAATTGTTACAAGAGACAAGGAAGAACACTAAATATTGATAAAAGTGTCAAGCCATTAAGACGATATAAAACTTATAAACCTATGAACTTAACGCAGAACTCCAAAACATAGGAAACAAAAATTGAGGACAGAAATAGACAGTTGTAAAATAATAGTTGGAGATTTCAATGCTGTACTTTCATTAATGGATACAACAACTATATAGAAGGTCAGTAAGAAAACAGGGGAGCTGAACAATACTCTAAACCAGCCAGATCTGACAGACATAAACAGACACTCCATCCAACAACAACCAGCAGTGTTTCTGCTGAACAAATTTTCTCAAGAACTTTGTGGATTCTCTGTAGATTTCAATGGGGTTCACTCCAGACAAAAGCCACACCTATAGATCTTTTCCAGACAACCCTTTTAAGCCTTGGCCTCCCGCGGAGATGGTTGGGAACAGTGCCCTTAAGCTTCCCAGAAGACTTCTAGTTTGGTTGATATCTGTGAGACAAACCCTTATCCTCTTGAAAGGGCCATTTTATTGCCTGACTCCTTTATCTTTTAATCTTTCTGAGGTTTTAGGAAAAGGTTGTATAATCAAACTCAAGAGTGATTCAAGACAATCTCTTAATTCTTATGGGTTTTGCCTTTTGCAGAGGCTGAGAAATTCCAAAATTATAGGGGCTTGGTTCCACTTTGTTTAACAGTTCTTTCCCCAATTTCTATTCCTTCTCTCCCATTTTATCATAAGCAGCTAGAAGAAATCAGGAGGCACTTTTAACACCTTACTTGGAAGTCTCCCTAAGTATAAAACCAGCTTTTAAGTATTTCCTTGTACATAACTCCAGGACATAATTTTGCTAAGCTATGTACCACTGCATAAAAAGAATCCTCTTCTGTCTCTAATAACATGTTCCTCAATTTCTTCTGAGCCCTCACTGCAGGATACCTGAAGTCTAGATTTCTACTAACAGTCTGTAGAAAGCATGTAGGCTTTCTCTTTCATGGTCTCTAGAGTTTTTCTCGCTCTGCTCACTTGCCTGATTCTAAAGCTATTCCCAAGTTTTTAGGTACCACTTCTAGGCACCAAAATCTGTATTATTTTTATCTTGTCTTATAATAGATTACCACAAACTTAATATCTTAAAAAACACATGTATTATATCACAGTTTCTGTCAGGAGTATGGGATGGTGTAAGGAATCTTAGCTGGATCCTCTGCTCAAAGTCTCACAAGGCAGCACTCCAGGTGTTGACTGAGCTGTATTTTCATCTAGAGTCTCAACTGGAAAAAAGATGCTTTCCGCTTATACATGTTGACAGAATTCATTGCCTTGCGATTTCAGGACTGTCCACAGTTCCTTGCCACATTATCTTTTCCTTAGGCCCTCCTTCACCATGGTAGCTTACTTCTTTTTTCTTTTCTTTTCTTTTTTTTTTAAACTATTTTTTGGGGGGTACACCAAGTTCAATCATCTGTTTTTATACACATATCCCCATATTCCCTCCCTCCCTCAACTCCCCCCCACCCCCCAGTCCTCTAAGGCATCAACCATCCTCAAGTTAAACTCCTTTTGTTATACAGCAACTTCCCACTGGCTATCTATTTTCCAGTTGGTAGTATATATATGTCTATGCTACTCTCTCACTTCGTCTCAGCTTCCCCTTCACCCCCCGCTCCCCCCAAACCTCAAGTTTTCCAAGTCCATTCTCTGCATCTGCGTCCTTGTTCTTGTCTTGTCACTGAGTTCATCAGTACCATTTTTAGATTCCATATATGTGAGTTAGCATACAATATTTGTCTTTCTCTTTCTGACACTTCATTCTGTATGACAGACTGTAGGTCTATCCACCTCATTACATATAGCTCCATCTCATCCCTTTTTATAGCTGAGTAATATTCCATTGTATATATATGCCACATCTTCTGTATCCATTCATTTGTTGATGGGCATTTCGGTTGCTTCCATGTGCTGGCTATTGTAAATAGTGCTGCAATAAACATCATGGTACATGTTTCTTTTGGGATTATGGTTTTCTTTGGGTAGATGCCCAGGAGTGGGATGACTGGATCATATGGTAGTTCTATTTGTAGTTTTTTAAGGAACCTCCCAATTGTCTTCCATAGTGGCTGTACCAACTTACATTCCCACCAACAGTGCAGGAGAGTTGCCTTTTCTCCACACCCTCTCCAACATTTGTTGTTTCCAGATTTTGTGATGATGGCCATTCTGATCGGTGAGAGGTGATACCTCATTGTGGGTTTGACGTGCATTTCTCTGATGATGAGTGATGTTGAGCATCTTTTCATGTGTTTGTTGGCCATCTGTATGTCTTCTTTGGAGAAATGTCTATTTAGGTCTTCCGCCCATTTGTGGATTGGGTTATTTGCATTTTTGGTATTAAGCTGCAGGAGCTGCTTGTATATTTTAGAGGTTAATCCTTTGTTTGTTGTTTCATAGGCAACTAGTTTCTCCCATTTTGAGGGTTGCCTTCTAGTCTTGTTTATGGTTTCTTTCGCTGTGCAAAAGCTTTTAAGTTTTATGAGGTCCCATTTGTTTATTCTTGATTTTATTTCTGTTATTCTAGGAGGTGGATCAAAAAGGATCTTGCTTTGATGGATGTCATAGAGTGCTATGCCTATGTTTTCCTCTAGGAGTTTGATAGTGTCTGGCCTTACATGTAGGTCTTTAATCCATTTGGAGTTTATTTTTGTGTATGGTGTTAGGAAGTGTTCTAATTTCATTCTTCTACATGTTGCTGTCCAATTTTCCCAGCACCACTTATTGAAGAGGCTGTCTTTTTTCCATTGTATATTTGTGCCTCCTTTGTCAAAGATAAGGTGCCCATATGAGTTTGGGCTTACTTCTGAGTTCTCTATTCTATTCCATTGATCTTCCTTTCTATTTTTGTGCCAGTACCATACTGTCTTGATCACTATGGCCTTGTAGTATAGTCTGAAGTCAGGAAGCCTGATTCCACCAACTCCATTTTTCCTTCTCAAGATTGCTTTGGCTATTCGGGGTCTTTTGCATTTCCATACAAATCGTAAGATTTCTTGCTCTAGTTCTGTGAAAAGTGCCATAAGTAATTTGATCGGGATTGCATTGAATCTGTAAATTGCTTTGGGTAGTACAGTCATTTTCATGATGTTGATTCTTCCAATCCAGGAACATGGTATGTCCCTCCATCTGTTTGTGTCGTCTTTGATTTCTTTCATCAGCGTCTTAAAGTTTTCTGCGTACTGATCTTTTGCCTCCTTAGGCAGGTTTATTCCTAGGTATTTGATTCTTTTGGTTGCAATGGTGAATGGGAGAGTTTCCTTAATTTCTCTTTCTGCTCTTCTGTTGTTAGTGTATAGGAATGCAAGAGATTTCTGTGCATTCATTTTGTATCCTGCTACTTTACTAAACTCATCAATTAGTGCTAGCAGTTTTCTGGTAGAGTCTTTAGGGTTTTCTATGTATAATATCATGTCATCTGCAAAGAGTGACAATTTTACTTCTTCTTTTCCAATTTGGATTCCTTTTATTTCTTTTTCTTCTCTGATTGCTGTGGCTAACACTTCCAAAACTATGTTGAATAATAATGGTGAGAGTGGACACCCTTGTCTTGTTCCTGTTCTTAGAGGGAATTCTTCCAGTTTTTCCCCATTGAGAACGATGTTGGCTTTTGGTTTTTCATATATGGCTTTGATTATGTTGAGGTAATTTCCTTCTATGCCCATTTTCTGGAGAGCTTTTATCATAAATGGATGTTGAACTTTGTCAAAAGCTTTTTCTGCATCTATTGAGATGATCATATGGTTTTTATCCTTCAAGTTGTTGATATGATGTATCACATTGATTGATTTGCATATATTGAAGAATCCTTGCATTCTAGGGATAAACCCCACTTGATCATGGTGTATAATCTTTTCAATGTGCTGTTGGAGTCTGTTAGCTAGTATTTTGTTGAGGATTTTTGCATCTATATTCATCAGTGATATTGGTCTGTAGTTTTCTTTTTTTGTGACATCTTTGCCTGGATTTGGTATCAGGGTGATGGTGGCCTCGTAGAATGAGTTTGGGAGTGTTCCGCCTTCTGCAATATTTTGGAAGAGTTTGAGAAGGATAGGTGTTAGCTCTTCTCTAAACGTTTGATAGAATTCGCCAGTGAACCCATGTGGTCCTGGGCTTTTGTGTGTTGGGAGATTTTTAATCACTGCCTCAATTTCCATACTTGTGATTGGTCTGTTCATGGTTTCTATTTCTTCTTGGTTCAGTCTTGGAAAATTGTATTTTTCTAAGAATTTATCCATTTCCTCCAGGTTATCCAGTTTTTTGGCATATACTTGCTTGTAGTAGTCTCTCATGATCTTTTGTATTTCTGAGGTGTTCGTTGTTACTTCTCCTTTTTCATTTCTAATTCTGTTGATTTGCATCTTCTCCCTTTTTTTCTTCATGAGTCTGGCTAATGGTTTATCAATTTTGTTAATCTTCTCAAAGAACCAGCTTTTACTTTTATTAATTTTTGCTATTGCTTCCTTCCTTTCTTTTTTGTTTATTTCTGCTCTGATCTTTATGATTTCTTTCCTTCTGCTCACTTTGGGGTTTCTTTGTTCTTCTTTTACTAATTGTTTTAGGTGTAAGGTTAGGTTGTTTATTCGATAATTTTCTTGTTTCTTAAGGTAGGACTGTATTGCTATAAACTTCCCTCTTAGAACTGCTTTTGCTGTGTCCCATAGGTTTTGGGTTGTTGTGTTTTCATTGTCATTTGTTTCTAGATATTTCTTGATTTCCTCTTTGATTTCTTTAGTGATTTCTTGGTTGTTTAAGAGTGAATTGTTTAGCCTCCATGTGTTTGTATTTTTTGCAGTTTTTTCCCTGTAATTGATATCTAGTCTCATGGCATTGTGGTCTGAGAAGATGCTTGATATGATTTCAATTTTCTTGAATTTGCCAAGGTTTGATTTGTGACCCAAGATGTGATCTATCCTGGAAAATGTTTCATGTGCACTTGAGAAGAAAGTGTATTCTGTCGTTTTTGGATGGAATGTCCTATAAATATCAATTAAGTCGAGATGGTCTAATGTGTCATTTAAAGCTTGTGTGTCTTTATTTATTTTCTGTTTGGATGATCTGTTCATTGATGTAAGTGGGGTGTTCAAGTCTCCCACTATTATTGTGTTCCTGTCGATGTCCCCTTTTATGGCTGTTAGCATTTGCCTTATGTATTGAGGTGCTCCTATGTTGGGGGCATAGATATTTACCATTGTAATATGTTCTTCTTGAATGGATCCCTTGATCATTAGGTAGTGTCCTTCCTTGTCTCTTGTAATAGTCTTTACTTTCAAGTCTAATGTGTCTGATATGAGTATTGCTACTCCAGCTTTCTTTTGACTTCCATTTGCATGGAATATCTTTTTCCATCCCTTTACTTTCAGTCTATACGTATCCCTTGGTCTGAAGTGGGTTTCTTGTAGGCAGCATCTAGAAGGGTCTTGTTTTTGGATCCATTCAGCCAGTCTGTATCTTTTGGTTGGAGTATTTAATCCATTTCCATTTAAGGTGACTATTGACATGTGTGTTCCATGACCATTTTCTTAATTGTTTTGGGTTTGTATTTGTAGGTCTTTTCCTTTTCTTGTGTTTCCTACTAAGAGAAGTTCCTGTAGCACTCGTTGTAAGGCTGGTTTGGTGGTGCTGAATTCTCTTAACTTTTGCTTGTCTGGAAAGCTTTTGATTTCTCCCCAAATCTGAATGAGATTCTTGCTGGGTAGAGTATTCTTGGCTGTATGTTTCTCTCTTTCAGAACTTTCCGTATATCCTGCCATTCCCTTCTGGCCTGCAGTTTCTGTAGAAAGGTCAGCTGTTATCCTTATGGGTTTTCCCTTATATGCTATTTGTTGCTTTTCTCTTGCTGATTTTAATAGTTTTTCTTTGTGTTTAATTGTCATTAGTTTGATTAATATGTGTCTTGGTGTATTTCTCCTTGGGTTTATTCTGTATGGGACTCTCTGTGCTTCTTGGACTTGGTTAATTATTTCCTTTCCCAAGTTGAGGAAGTTTTCCACTACAACCTCTTCAAATATTTTCTCAGACCCTTTCTTTTGTTCTTCTTCTTCTGGGATGCCTATAATTCGAATGTTGCTATGCTTAATGTTATCACTGAGGTCTCTGAGACTGTCTTCTATTCCTTTTATTCTTTTTTCTTTTTCCTGCTCTGTGGCAGTTATTGCCCCCATTCTATCTTCCAAATCACTTATTCATTCCTTTGCCTCAGTGATTCTGCTGGTTATAGTGAGGCAGGTTAATAACAAAAGCAGGGAAGGAAGAGGCAAACAGAAGAGAATGAAGCCTCAGGGAATAAGTAACTTATGGCCTCTTTTACAAAGATCCTGCCTTAAACAGCCCAGACATTTGAGTCAAGGAGATAAGGGAAAACCTAACTTCTGCACTCTGGCCTCTGTACCTTGCCCCTGCCTAGATAAACATAGCTATAAGCTCCCAAAAAAGCACGGGAACTGGTTTATAAAAGGGGAAACTTTTCATTGTTTCGGGGCTCAATCTTTGGATGTGAGTCCACTGGGCCTGTACCGGTACAATAAACATTGCTTCCTGTATTACAAGCCTCGGTGTCCTGCCTACCTCTACCGATTCCTTCAACAATAGCATCTAGAGTATTTTTAATTTCAGTTATTTTGTTTTCCATTGCTGTTTGTTTTTCTGAGTTCTTATGAACTGTTTCTTGTACTTTCTCTATTTTGTTATCGAGATTTTGTATCATTTTTTACTATCATTACTCTGAATTCTTTTTCAGGCATTTTTCCTATTTCCTCCTCATTTATTTGGTCTTGTGGGTTTTTTTTCCTGCTCCTTTGCCTGCATGGTGTTTCTTTGTTTCCTCATGGGTTGTCCAAACTTTTGGGGTTGCTTGTCCCAGCGATAGAGGTGTTTATAGAAGACTGTCCAAGCCTCAGACTAATGTCCGAGTGTTGGGTTAAATCATTACTGAGTCTAGGAAACACATACATGTATAAGACACACAATTACTGAATCCATTAGGACATAAGGCTCTGGAAAGACCTGACAGAAGAACCCCAGTATGCTATCAGATATTCAAAGAGAAACCCAACAGAAATTGACAACTGAAGCAGAGCAAATCAGAAACAAAAGCAAAAACAAACAAACAAACAAATAACACCTTACACATACAAACACTAATCCAGGGAGATTTTGCAAGCTAGGATCAAATATAAAAAAGAGCTCGAGTACCACCAGACAGAATGGAGATTCTCAGAATGAAATTAGACAATTGTACTAAGAACTAAGATAAAGACAAAAACCTCATATTAAATACCAAGGTGAGGCAGGTTAATAATAAAAGCAGGGAAGGAAGAGGCAAACAGAAGAGAATGCAAGCCTCAGGGAATAAGTAACTTATGGCCTCTTTTACAAAGATCCTGCCATAAACAGCTCAGACATCTGAGTCAAGGAGATAAGGGAAAACCTAACTTCTGCACTCTGGCCTCTGTACCTTGCCCCTGCCTAGATAAACATAGCTATAGGCTCCCAAAAAGCACGGGAACTGGTTTATAAAAGGGGAAACTTTTCTTTGTTTCGGGGCTCAGTCTTTGGATGTGAGTCCACTGGGCCTGTACCGGTACAATAAACATTGCTTCCTGTATTACAAGCCTCGGTGTCCTGCCTACCTCTACCGATTCCTTCAACAAAGGTGGTGCGTTGTCTGGAGAATAGAGCAAGGAGTCTGAGCAGATCAATAGTGTTGCTTATAAGTATGTTAAGGTAAAATAAACTAAAAATGGATGGAAGAAAGAGGAACAGAAGAGCGTAGTGTGGTTGGAAATATGTAAATAAAAAGAAAGGAATAGAAATGTATAAAAGATAGGGATGAAAGGAAAGTATGAGAGATATATTGTCCGTACCACCAAAAACTTAGCTAGAAATAGAAGCATATAAAAAGGCAAAAAAAAAAAAAAAATAGAATAAAAAATGGAATTCAAAAAATTATGTTATAAAACTTGTAGATCCCTTGGGACTAAGATCGTAATTAATAAAGGAAAAAAAAAAATCCAGAACTGATCCCAGAATGGACCAGTTCAATAGGATTGATACTAATATTTCTGTTTCCTTAGAGTCTCAGTTGTAAGTGTCCTTCTACTCGCCTTGGGTTTTTTTGCATTATTCTGTGACCAGCAGAGGTTCCTTTATTGTTGGTCTGTAAGCATCGGTGTGTGGGGAGGGAGACGGTACAATAGTGGCTCCTTTCCCTGGGAGTGAGTGAGCAGTGGCGCACTGTTGTTTCAGTCGGGCTTGGAGGTGCCTGTTGCAGAGGGACGCCAGTGGCTCAGGTGTAAACAGAAAGTCTCAGAGTTGGCCCTCTCTCTGGGTTTTTTTTTTTTCTCGGCAGTCTCCCTGCTGCCAGCGTTCCAAGGGGTTTTAATCTAGCCCCGCCAGAGTGCCTGAGGGTACTTGTTCTCCCTGAACGTGTTAGGTAGCCCACAGGGCGTCTCTCCACTGCCCGCTGCAGGAGCCGAAAGAGAAAGAGAGGCTTTGCGCGCGGCTCCTCCCCCCCGGCCGTGAGCCTGCAGCCTCCAGCCTCCATCTTGGCCGGGCAGCTCTCTGGGGCGGGCACTCCTCGCGGGGGACCTCTTCCCTCCTGTCCTCTCGGTCCGTCACCTTACTGGCAACAATGTTTCTCACCCTGAAGCAGCTCTCCGGTTCCCACGCTCCCACTCCCGGAGCCTCTGTTCAGCCGCGGATCGACATCTCAGTCCGGGAACGCTGAGCTGAGGTGCGGACCCTCCGTATGTTTCTCTCTCCCTCCCGTCTGCCACAGCTCCGCCGCTTCACCCTCTTTGAGCCGTCGTAGATGCCTCCCTACCCGTTATGTCGGGCTCCTTGCGGTCCTTTCTGGTGTCCGAGGTCGTCTGCTGGTGTTCAGTTGGTTCTCTGTGGGAATTATTGCGTCTTTTGGTGCATTCCCAATGCATCTGTGGAGAGGGATGCATTCCACGTCCCTCTACTTCGCTGCCACCTTTTTCTCTCCCAGTAGCTTACTTCTTTAAGCCAGCAGGAGGGAAAATCATCTCTAAAGAAAGGCTGAGTCTCCCTTTAAGGCCTTTTGCCAGATTAAGTCGAGCCTACTCAGGATTATCTTCCTTTTGGTAATGCAAAATCAACTGATTTGGGACCTTAATTTCATTAGAAAAATTCCTTCATCTATGCCACATCCTATTGGCCAGAAGCAAGGGGAGGGCATTGTACAGGCTTTGAATAATGGAGCTACCCTCATCTGTGTGCCAAGTGACAAACTGTGGCAAGTGCTCAGCCCAATGTTTTACCTATACTAAGGGCTCCATAAATGCTAACTTCTATTTTTTAATTTTTCTAAAGTCCCTGTTAGAAGCACAATCTCAGTGCCCAGAGCACTGTGGGACTCAATGAGGTAAATCCCACCAAAGGGAGGAGGACATAAAGGAGGCTGCCACCACTAAGCCAAGGGAGAATCTGATTCTCTCTGCCCCTGACAGGAGCATGCCTCACAGTTTAGGAAAATCTGGAGAGAGGAGCTGTTAGTGGGGACTTGAGGCGCTATACCAGGGAACTTAGAAGGAATACACATGCAGATTAGGTTCCAGAGAAATTTTCAGTGCATCAAGGCAGAGTGTAGAATGGAATTAAGGGAGAAGTATAGCCCAGGGAGTGTATGTCATCAAACCAAGGAGGATGGTTTTTATCTGGAGATACATATAACCTTCAAGATATCCTTTTAGTTGGCCAAAGGGACTTGGAGTTTAGGTGACTCAGGATTGTAGCTGAGCTATTCTGTACATGGAATTCATTTGGTAGAATTCAAATTTGTAGGATTTGGTGCCTACAGCTATTGCAGGTGGTAGAGGCAAATTTTCAGAGATGATATCTAGTTAAGATTAGCCTATGAACTGCAGTAACCAGCAAAGTGGCAAATGTAATGGGGAAAACATCATGAAAAGAGACAAGGGCTGCTTGAATGGGATGAATAAGGCCCAAGGACCAAAGGACCCCAAAGAACCAGCAATGGACATGTAGGAAAACACAAAGCTGACTAAGGTAGAGGAGCAGGCTCCAATCTCCAGGAGGCCATGAAGACTGAAAGTAGAAGGGCAGACCCACCACTCCAGGGAACATAAATATAGGGCTTGATGACAACATATCTAGGCCAATAAAGATTGGGAAGCTTACATACATTGGAGAATGAAGGGATTAAACAAGACAGAAGGGTCTAAATTAAGGCCTTGCTTTTTTCCCTTTCTTTTTTTACTACATACCACAGCTGCAGTCAGGAACGCTGATCCTGAAGGGTAACTTTCAGAGGTGGCTTTCTTCTCCTGGTGCTTCTGCCAAGAGATAGTGAGAAATATTAGCCATGGAAATTACTGCAACATGGAAAATAACTTTCATCATTTTTGTATAGCCTGAAAGTTAAGGGAGATGCTCTGTCTCTTTTCTGCTAATGCTTTAGCAATCCTGTTATTTGCTTGTTGTCTCAAAACAGGGAGACACTTTCCTTTAGGAGATATGGGAGACTGTAACCCAAAGAAGGCCTCTTCACCCTTTGAAATCCCATAGCTATTGACCTCCAAATAGATTAGGAAGGAACCAAAAAGATAGGACAGTAGCTGCAGCTGCCTTTTCTTTCTAAGACTTAGTACTAAGCCTATTGAGCTAGAATTCTCATAGGTGTCATTTCAAGGGCACAGACACAGGCACATAGGGAGGGGCTAGGCTCCTCAGTGACTGTGTCCACTGGACAGGCTGGTTCAGATTTGGACAAATATTGTCCTGACTCTGGGAGCTGACGAGTCTTGCGTGTTGTGTTACACTGTCAGGCTATTCTCACTCTTTACTCTGCATGAGTAAGTCTGCTGGGCATTGAGTAGGAGTTGAATGTGTCAGAAGACATTCTGTAAGATGAGCTTCCCTGAAGGGAGCTGGCAGACCATGGACATATCCCCACATTAGGAGATGATCTGCCAGTGATTTGGGAACCTTGGTTTATACCCAGTGGACACGGCCTTTGCTTACAAAGCAGAATGGTAAAAGTAAGATTTTATATTGACTAGAGAAAGTATAATGTGCAACTCAACCCACATATTTGGTCCTTGCTAAAGACCGAGTCCCTGGTATTTATGTAACCTAATAAAATGATCTCTGCTGCAGATTAATGCAATGGCCTTTACTAGCTGTAGGTAGGTGCAGAACACACTAGTATTTTCCTCAGGAGTAAATCAGTTTTACAGTGAAGGTGTATACCAGGAGTATCCCTCTTTCCCACCCCCAACTAGAGTGTTTGGGATGAAATCCTTTGAAGTCACACAAAAAGTTAACTTTGTCAGTTCCAGCAAGGATCTATTCCTAGTCACAGAATTACATCCTTGTTCAAGACCATGTTTTGTCTTTCACTGACTTATTCTCTAAGAAAAATACATATAGAATAGTGTGTATATCTGAGTGCTGTGTATAAGGCACTTGTTCTGATAGTGTTTAAAGTCAACGAGCCATTCTTTGTAGCTTTGAATGCCTCAGAGCTGATACTGGTGTTGTGTCAATGAAAGAGAAGTAGCAATATGGGTAGTAGGAAAAAGGATGAGGAGGAGAAAAGATGTCCTTTAGTTCTTGTCTACTTTCCTGTTGCCTACAGTGACGCACTTGTGGGCTAGAGGTAGATTATCTGCCATGCTTTGTTCTGCTGGAAACATTTTGATAATGATTTTTCCACCTAGCTTCTCATGCAATTTTGGTCTATTTGAGTGCCAAACTATAGAGATAGATTTAAAGAAGGCAGGAATCTATTTGAAAAAGGCAGAAATTGCAGCAAATTAATGGCAGTGTTAAGGATGGTAGTGTCCTCACTCCTCTGACTGATTGAACTGGACTTGCTTTTAAACCAACTTAAAGTTTAAAATATGCGTTAATCTTTCAAAGTATTTGTTACCAGTCTCAGGTGGTTAGTTTAACCCGAGGACACCTTAAAAATGTGGGTTCCCAGCCCCACTCACAGAGACTCTGACATGGGATGTCTAGCTTATTGCTCAGGGACTACGGTTTTTATAAACACCCCAACTAGCATTTTATAAATGCTGCCCAGTATTCAATTATATCTTGAAAAAAACCCTATTTTAAGGAGACATTTTTAGTGGAGAGAAGATGGGAGGGTAAAAATTTGCCATTCCTGTTGTCTTCAACATGAAGGTATCTCATTTGAGACTTTTTACTTCTTGGTTTCCAACTGAAGTATTCTTTCTGTCTCAATATTTGAAGGAATACACATGAAGATTCCACTACTATGCTAGAATGTTCAGCTGAGGGATGTTTAAGAATTTAACTTCAAAGGATAAAGAAATCGAAAGGGCTAGGAAGAGCTATAAGGCTCTTTAAGGAGACAGGTAGGCTGGATCCCGAAATGCTGCCAGCATGTGACTGAGTCTGAAATGGTTTTCAGAAGGAGAGATCAGAAAGGATGTTGGAGAAAAATCATGAAAGGAACAATAGAAGAGCATTTCCCAAAGCTGCAGTATGGCCTGATTCTGCATGATGAAAATATACATCAAATGGCGTACAGAATTAATGACAACAAAAACAACAACTCTGATATATCGTGGAAATATTCTCCTATTTTTAGAATAAAGAGTTTGAATATTGAAAAAATGAACAATCCAGGTTATTTACAGTTAAATTGAAAGCAGACTGATATCAGAGAAATAATAGAAGAATCTAGGGAGCTCCTCTTTGTTGACCGTCTCTCCTCTCTTGTACCCATCATGATAATGTGTCTTTGAGTGAACTAGATCATACAACTAGCATGCATTGGAAGTTTGGCAAAGATCTTCAAATCTTCAGCATTTATTTCACACATATTTATTGAGGGTCTTCAGCATACTGGGAAATGATTTAGGTCGTGTATGTTGAGTGATGAATGAGACAGGTTAGATCCCTGCCTTTACAGTGTTTACCTCTAGTGGACGAAAGTAAACCATAAACTTGTAAGTATTTGCATAAGCAAAATAATTTCAGATTAAGTGCTAGGAAAGAAACAAGCAGATAATGGGATGGAGAGTAAGTTGAGGCTGCTTTCGATCATGTAGTTAGAAAATATGTGTTCCTAGACTCTGCTGCTAATTGTGAGCTGCTTTAGGCTCTTTATGCAGTGTCCAGCCTTTTCCAGTTTCTATCAAATATAAGGATCCACCAAGGCCACCTCTGGGTATTTAACTAAAGGTAAAGAAAATGCTAGCGTTAAAAAATCCTCCCTTTCCCCCACCAAGTTCATTCCAGCATTGTTTACAGTAACCGAAGTTGGAAAGCACGTAAATGTCCATTGCTGGATGAAGAAAATGTCCATTTCTAATGGAATTTTATTCAGCACTAAAAAAAAAAAAGAGGAAATTCTGCCATTTGTGACAACATGGTTGGACCTTGTGGTCATTACGTTAAGTAAAATAAATCAGACAAAGATAACTACCCTATGATCTCACTTGTATATGGAAACAAAAGCAAAACAAAACAAAAAACAAACTACATGATACAGAGAACAGATTGGTGGTTGCCCGAGGTGGGGGGAGAGGGAGAGTAAAATAGGTGAAGGTGGTAAAAATGCTGAAACCTTCAGTTATAAAATGAATGAGTCCTGGGGATGTAATGTGCAGCAAGATGACTATAATTGATAATACTGTATCACGTATTTGAAAGTTGCTAAGAGGAAGACCTTAAAATTTTTCATCATAAGGAAAAATACACTATTACTGTGTGGTGATGGATGTCACTAGACTTATTGTGGTCATCATTTTGCAATATATACACATATGGAATCACATTGTGCAACTTAAATTCATATATGTGAATTATAAATTCAATAAAAAAGAAAAAACATAATAAAATTTTAGCTTGCCTCTTAGTCTCTGCCTCCTATTATAGATTTTATTATTCCTTTAGCCCCTTTTTGTACTTGTTGGATTAACTGGGTATCAAACAGCTTATCCAGTTAGAAATTCATCCTGAATTCCTAACTCTAGCCATTTGGGGATATCCAGTCCATTCTGATAGGGAGATGGTGATGTGGGCACCTTTTATTTCTTGGAAGCCCATTTCTCCTACTCTTCCCCTAAACTGTGGTCCCTGTTAGTTACCTGCTAGATGCTGGACATTAGTTTGCCCTATTTATTTGACTTCTCTGTATGAGAAGCTCTTGAATCTGTTATCTCCATCCTTGTGCGGTCCATCTTTCACACTGCATCCTGAAACTCATAAATAAATCATTTGCTTGTTTACAAAACTTGAAAACTCTTCATTGGTTTCTGATAACAATCAAATGACTTGGCCCTGGCATTCAAGACCCCTCACAATCTGGCAACAATCAACCCAAATCTTACAAGGTCTTTATTGAATTTGTTACAATATTGCTTCTATTCTATGTTTTGGTTTTTTGGCTGTGATGTATGTGGGATCTTTGCTCCCCGACCAGGGATAGAACCCACACTCCCTGCATTGGAAGGTGAAGTCTTAACCACTGGGACCCCCAGGGAAGTCCCAACCCAATTCTTTTTATAACCACTCTTTTTCCTTTTCCTAACTTCTAGTTCACTTTCTTCCCTTAGAAACTGTGCTCTGTCATCTTTCCTCAACCTCATAGCCTTCTTAACCCTGTATGTTGTAGGGGAGCAGAATATGCCACCTCCAACTCTGCCACTTTGCCATGTGGATTGTTTTGAGCTGAAGGCAATTAAGACCCAGCAGACTCAGGAAAAGGTTTTTACCTCTCCTTGAACTGCCTAAAAATTATATAGAGGGCCTGTACCAGAGAGAGCTATTTCCAGAGACAACTTTTTATATCAGAAAGATGTACCTGCGTGGCATGGCAAACATTTGTTTACCAGTCCTTTGCTCTTTCCATCTTCTTGTGAATTGTCTTCCTCCCCTTTGAAGCCCCAGACCCCTATTTCCTTCTCCTTAGCTCGGGATGGTATATAAGCCTCAATTGCCAGACTGCCTTTGAATCTTCACGTCTTGGTGGGGATCCTGTAAGTATGTAATTAAACTTAATTTTCTCCTGTTAAGCTGTTTTATATCAATCCAATTATTAGATCAGCCAAAAAATCTAGAAGGGAAATTGTTTCCTCCCCTAAAATATTATATTACATGAGCACTTTCCAGGACACTAAACTGCTAACCCAATTCAGGTTTCTCTGTGTTTGTGAAGCCTTCCTTTATTTTTCCAGGTGGAGTTAGAACATCCCTTCTGTGTTTTTACCATAGCACCTGTTACTTACATGAATCATAATAACAAAGTTAAACTTTTCCTGAGTCCTTTACTCCTGGAAAGTAGTGATGGTTAAAGAAATCCAGCACCCTTTTGTGTTCTGAGAATTAGTTTACTGCAAAGAGCTACCTTTTCCCATATGACTTAGATAAGACTCATCTGTGTGTCCCTTTATTACTTATAAAGAGGCCAGACACCGCCCCCCTTTTTAAATTAACTTTATTTCTTTATTTATTGCTATACAGTAGGTCTTTGTTGGTTACCTATTTTAAATATAGCAGCAGGGCTTCCCTGGTGGAGCGGTGGTTAAGAATCTGCCTGCCAATGCAGGGAACACAGGTTTGAGCCCTGGTCCCAGATGATCCCACATGCTGTGGACCTGCTAAGCCCATGTGCTGCAACGGCTGAGCCTGTGCTCTAGAGCCCATGAGCCACAAGCATTGAGCCCACGTGCCACAACTACTGAAGCCCGTGTGCCTAGAGCCCTGCTCTGCAACAAGAGAAGCCACTGCAATGAGTCACCCACGCACCACACACAAGAGATTCCCCTGCTCTCAGCAATTAGAGAAAGCCCACACGCAGCAACAAAGACCCAACGCAGCCAATAAATAACTAAATACCCTGACCAAAGAGGGCTGACAAAAATAGATAAAAATAAATAAATTAATTAATTAACTAATTAATAAAATGTAACAGCAGACACAGACCCCTTAAATTCCATTCTTTGCTTCATAAAGGATTCATTGGGCTGTTTGTCCCCCTGATAAACTGGACAGTGTTCGAAAATAAACATTAGTCAAAACTCTCTGCTTTTTAGTCCCCTTAACTTTGACGCACCCTCCTCCTGACCCAGCATACAACCCTCCATAAGGATCCCTCCCAAGAATAAAATATTCCCTGATTATCCCGCTCCCTCTATACTGTGTTCTTTCTAGCCTGCTGACCCTGCCCTGCAAAAGAAAATATCTTTCTGCCTAAACTTTGAGATGCCTGCAGCTCTGTGTTTAGATTGTTTTCTCTATTACAATAGTGTCTTTCCCCTTACTGCAATAACCCTTTCTAATAGTCTCTTTTTACCTAAATCCAGATTCATGCTTAGTTGACAATAGAAATTACCAAGTTGTCTGTTTCGATAACGGACTCCCTTCCCCTGGATGTGGAGCTGTTTATTGAGAAAGCCAGATTCACACTATTGATCTTAGCATGCCTGAATCTGCCTGTGTCTCTGACTGTCCCCATGCCTGTTTCCATCAATTTCTGTTTTTATTTTAGCCCCTGAGTGTGTCACTGTATCTCTTTGTCTATCCCATTTCTCTTCTTTTCCTTCACCTACCTCGTGTCTTCAGGTTGTTCCAGAGATGTCAGAGAGAAGGTAGAGCAGGTTCCTTCCCCGAGTCTGGTGGTGTGCTGACTGAAACCTCTAACCGAGACTTCAGCTGCCTCTGTGGCAAAAGGGCCTTATTTTCTCCTCCAAGCAGGAAGGGAAAAACTGGTTTCACTCTTAGTTTTGTTTTTTCCCTTTAAAAGAAATCAGCTGATTTAAAGGAATCCTGCTTATTTATTTATGTATTTATTCATATTTCCTTTATTTGTTTATACAGTATTATGATTCCTGGGTGTTAAAATGACTGCAAATGGAACTAACGGTGTGTGTGTGTGTGTGTGTGTGTGTGTGTGCGCGCGCGCGTGTGTGTGTGTGTGTGTGTGTGTGTGTGTATCAATGGTAGGGTGGGGTGAGCACCAGATAAAGAACATGGGAGATACAGGATAAGGAGACAATTTAGGAGAAGAGCTGTGGGCACATTAGAGTGTCTTCCTTAGGAAAACTGCTTTAACTGCTTTCCTGTTCCAGTACTCAAGTCACCCAAGGACAAAGAAGAAGCAAACTCTCAGTGCTAAAGAACCTTGTTAGGTTTTATTTCCTATAAAAGATATTCTCACCAGAATTAACTGGTTTTTGTTTGTTTGTTTGTTCATCTTTTTTGTGGTTGATTTGAAAATTAACCAAGTTTGCACCATTGTATTAGCTGATTTGGCTGATTCAACACTAACATGAGCTAAATTCTTAAAAGCATATTGTGTGTTTATGGTGAGAAAGGGAATTTTCCTGTTCACTGTATTTTATATTAGACCCTTTTAGTAATGTTAAAAATCTGACTGTTTTCCCTCACACCTACATCCCATGTGAAGCCTTTTGTTTCATTGATTCTTATCTTACTCCATGAATCTAATTCATTATCATTTTGCTTTAGATCAGTACCTTCTGCTCCAGTGTTCTTCTATTTCAAGCTTTATATGGCTACACACATCTTCTTGGAAGTGAACCTCATACTCATTTTTCTCAGGTCCTCTAAAAATTCTACCCACATTGTTTCATATTTCCCATTCCCACTCCCAGGACACCTGCACATCTCCACTGCATGGACCTAAACTGAACTCTTCTCTGCTGTGCTCTCAGAGGACTCATTCCACTCTTACGATGCTCCTATCACATTGTGCTGCACTGTAGCTGTTGCTTGTCTATCTGATTTCTCCCATCCCCCAAACCCCAAACATCCCACCTCCCTGTGTTCCTCCCCGTTGTGGGGGATCTGGCTTATTCATCTTTATGTCCCAGACGTGGTGCATGAAACATACAGGTGAGCAAAATGTGTGATGTTTGAATAAGGAAATTCTCATATCTGTCTGAGCTTCTTTCCTGTTACATGTGAGGATATTAATAGCTATTTCAGTGAGTTGCCATGAGGCACAAGGAAGGTATGAGGGGGGCTGGCATGGTGTCCTTCCAATAAGACTTCCCTTCTCCTACTTTTAGAATAGGAGCATAGGTGTTTTCTAGTAAGCACGCGTTTAAATGTCAGTCTTTAGTTTAAGTCTGGGATCCAATGGTAACTAGCTGTATTTACTTCTGTCTTGAGTGTGGGAAGAGCAGCCTAAGTAATGAGAAGCAGCCGGGTGGTGGAATGAATTTGTGCCAGTAGCACTATCCACTCACATAACATTGATGCGGTTAAAATGAGGTAGGTTAATCTCACCCAGGGCTTGGCCTGAAGCAGATATTCAAATATGAATTCTTTTTTCCCCAGCACATAATTTGTTTGAAGATTAAATCTATCAGAACAAGACACATCAAGTGGAGTGTCTTCAGCTGCCGTGTTCCCTCCGGTGTTTAATTTGAACCCCTGGGTATTTCTACATAAGTGCATTTTTTGCACTCTTGTGCTGGGGCTTATATAAGTGCCTGTGTCTTCTCTATTGCTATGCTCTGCGTCTACAGATGATAAAGTCTGTGATTCTCTCACAGTGTGAGCACATTTTCTGTATATGGTAACATTTCAGTCAATGTATAAATTAATGAAGGAGCTAAAGCAATCCTGCAGAATCTAAATCAGATTCACAAACAAGATCAATTCACCACACAGTCACCCCCTGTTACTCCAGGTCAATCCCCAAAACAGAGAATAGACTTTTGGTTTCATTTTTTCAGTTTTGTCTCAATCCCAAGAAATGTTTGTTTTTAACCCAAACTTTGCTTAAATGATTAGTGAATGTTCTTTGTAAGATGTTTTCTCCAGGCTTTCTTGTTTCTTTTTTTACTGCCAGTTTTTAACTTCAGTTCTCTTTGAAAAATTCTAACCTTCTTCTGAATACACTGAGGGAAAAGGAATTCACCCAGACCTCCCCAGTGACACTAGAGAGAGCCAGTGACCCATCCAGGCAGGGTTCCATCCAGGGCTGCAACTAGGGTGAGGCAAGAGAGGAGCCTAGGGCTCAAGGGAACTTGAGAGTGAGGGAGTGTTTAAATTTGTAGTCTAGATCCTTCACTTGCTTCACCCTAATTTCATCCCTACTTTCAGCTTTGTCTAAAAATTCTGAGGAGTGGGCCAATCCATCTCTAATCCTTTGATTACAAAGGGAAGGGCAGCTGAGATCACTGGGTCTCTCCTGCCTGGCCTTTTTTCCTGATCCTTTGCTTCTAGTTGGCTCATCTTTGGCTAGGAGAATATGTCTTTTAAGGGGCTCTGTTAGCCTCTTTTGAAATGTGGTGGGTGAGACTTGCGAACAAAAAAAGGAGAGGTGGTATTTTCCTCTTCCCCTCTTCCTTCTTTTGGCTAGTCAAGTAATTAAAACGACATAAGATAAACAGTAGAAAATCAAATTTAATACATAGATATGGAGGATTACCATAAGCATGAGAAATTCAAAAGAGAGTAAGGCAAGATGAGATACATTTATATATCTTACTGGACTAAGAAGAAGGAGGAAGGGTCTGGGACTTCAAAGGGAAGAAAGGTGATTCACAGGGAAATGTAGGGATTTAATGTATGTTAAATGTTTGCTGGGCTAATTTCCTCCCTGTCTAGCACACCTAGTTCACGATATACTATCGTTATTTACAGTGTTATGTAGTTATCTATAGTGATATCTCCCTCATGGAAAAGGCTGTCTATATTGAATTCCCTCAGGCAGTTAGATGGAAGTTCAAATGTTTTTCCTGAGTCTTTTGGGCCTTGCTTGTCTTCAACACAAAATAATCTGCATGCCAGAGTGGCACATCGTGGGACAAACTTCACTGAATTCTATCAAAAGAGAGGAAGAAAAGTCAGATAACCTAGATGTTTTAGTAAAAACTCAGTTTTCCTCTTTTTCAATGCCAGATGCATGGAGGGCTTTCCGCAGAGCAAGCAATTCTGCAGTACCAGCCGGGTGTCCTATAGTTTAACTTGATTCTGACACTGTGTATCTTCCTGGATATACTGTCGGATTCCACAATTTAAGGGCTCAGTCCCATGCTTCAGATGCCATTTGCAAGTAATAGGTCCCCAGGTTACCCTCAACTTCTGTCTGATTTGTCTACAAATCAGAAGTTCCCAAAAGTGTTTGGGGGATGGAGTCAAGATGGTGGCGTGGGAAGTCGTGGAGATCGCGTCTCCCCACAAACAGAACAGTTTCTGGAGCCCGGCAGGGGACCTAAGGCTGAAGGAGACCTCAGGAACCCCAGAGCAACAGGATAGGACCTGGGGGAAGTCAGGGGGGCGGGGAAGGAGAAGCCGGACTGGACTGGCACCCCGGGGGGGTGGGGTGGCTGGGTGAGGGGGGAGTTTCCTGCCTGGAGAGACTATTGGGGGCTGGGGAGATCCGAAACCGCAACTGGGTTTCTCCCACCCAGGAAGGCAGGAGGCCTGCTGAGCTCCCTGACTTGGGGGCCTGCTGGCCTCCCCAGCGGGGTCTTCCTCCCTTCAAGGTCCCCTCTGGGCTGCCTGGGACCTGGGGGTGTGGGAAGGAGGGAGGAGGGGTGAGGAGGTGGAGAGGCGGACTGGTGGGGGTGGGGGCTTTGAGATGGGGGGACGGGGAGACGAGAGGGTGTTTCTCCTGCCCTCTTGGCCAGGGAGGCCGACTGGGCTCCGGGGCCTGGTCCTTCACTCTCCGGGCCCCCTCTGGCATGAGGGTCCTGGGTGCATGGCGGGGGACCAGGGGAGGGAGAGAGGCAGACAGTGGGGGCGGAAAGGGATCTCTTCAGGTCCGAAGAATAGAGGAGGCACCACCGGGTATTTCTTCTGGGCGGGTGCTCCACCTTCCAAGGCCCCTCTGGGCCATTGGTCCTAGAAGTACAGGAGGGAAGCGGTGGGGGAAAGGAAGAGAGGCAGAAGCGAGGAGGGACACTCTGGGATCAGAGGATCGGGGGAGGAGTGAAAGACATTTCTGCTGCCCACTGGCCTGGGAAGCCTGCTGGGCTCCCGGGCCTGGTCTCCAACTCTCCAGGGTCTGCTCCCAGATGTGTTGGTCCCGGGGACATTGGAGCATGGCAGGGGAAGAGGAAGAGAGGCAGACCAGTGGTGGGACTTTCCAGGAGCAGAGGACCAGGGGAAGTGCAGAGGACCTTTCCTCTGCCCACTTGGGGCTGGTGGGCCTGCTGGGCTCCTGAATCTGGTCCCTCAATCTCTCCGGCTAAGTGGGTTGTACAGGCATGGGAGGGAGGGAGGAGAGGAGAAGAGGAAGAGAGGTAGAGTGATGGGGGCGCCTTGCAAGACCGAAGGATTGTGGGGACACTGTGGTTAATCTCCCTATCCACTTGGCACTTTGAGGCCTGTTGAACCCCCAGGCCTGTATTCAGTCCTCCAGGGGCCCCTCTGGGTCTCACTGGTCCTGGGGGTATAGAAGGAAAGCAGGGGAGAATAGGAGAGGCGGGCAGGGGAGGGGGCCTTCTGGGGTTGGAGGATCAAGGGAGGCAGGGAAGGTATTTCCCCTGCCCACTAGCCCTGGGAAGCCTGCTAGGCTCACGGACCTGGTCTTTCACACTCTGGGGCCCCCTCCAGCTGTTTGGGACTGAGGAGAGTAGGGGGATCGAGGAGAGGTGGAGAGGCAGACATGGACCCTACAAGACTGGGAGATCTGGGGAAGTGCTGCAGGTGTTACCCTAGCCCAGTTGGCCCTGGGAAGCCTGTTGGGCGTCAGAGTCTGGTCTCCTGTCTTCTAGTGCCCCCTCCAGCTGTGAGGGTCTTAGAGGAATAAGAGGGAGGGGGTGGGGAAACAAATAACCCAAGAGGGAGGGACATTCCAAGATTGGAGGACTGGGGGAGGTGCCTAACATTTCTCCCACCAACTTGGGCCCAGGGAGCCTGCTGGGTACATTGACATGGTCCTTTGTCCCCAGGACCAGAGTCATCCCTGGGCCCCTCTGCCTCATTGGGCCTAAGCCCCATTCCTCACCACCCCCAGGGCCTTTTCTAAGTGTAGGCCCTGCCCATTTCCTAACCCCACCCCCACTTGTCCAAGCCTCACCCCCACAGCCAAGTCCTTTTCTGCCTTTTTTAAATTTTTTCTTTTTCTTTTTTTCTTTCCAGCTGCTCACTTCAGCTGTTACAGTTGTTTTACCTTGCAGGTGTTGCTCCATCTTTTTTTTTTTTAATTTTTTTGTTTTCCTGCTCCACACAGCTTATGGGATCTTGATTCACAAGCCCAGGATTAGGCCTGAGCTCCTGAGGTGGGAGCTCTGAGTCCAAAACATTGGACTAACAGGGAAACCCAGATCCCAGGGAATATTCAACAGAGTGAGGTCTCCCAGAGGTTCTCACCTCAACACCAAGACCCAGCTATACTCAACAGACTACAAACTCCAGTGCTTGAAACCTGAGGCCAAACACCCAGTGGGACAGGAAGACAATCCCACCCATCCAAAGTGGGGGGAAAATGAGATGACAAAAAAAATGTCACAGATGAAGGAACAAGGTAAAAATACAGAAGACCAAATATTTGAAGAGGAAGTAGGAAAATTGCCTGAAAAAGAATTCAGAGTAATGATAGTAAAGATGACCCAAAAAATACAAGATTGGAAAATACAAGAAACAGTTAATAAGGACTCACAAGAATTAAAGACCAACCAAACAGTAATGGATGACAAAATAACTGAAATTTAAAATACTCTAGATGGTATAAACAGCAGAATAACTAAGGGAGAAGAACGAATAAGTTAATTCGAAGATAGAATGGGGGAAATAACTGCCACAGAGCAGGAAAGAGAAAAAAGAATAAAAAGAATGGAAGACAGTCTCAGAGACCTTGGTGATAACATTAAGTGCATCAACATTCAAATCATAGGCATCCCAGAAGAAGAAGAAAAAAAGAATGGGTCTGAGAAAATATCTGAAGATGTTATAATGGAAAACTTCCCCAACATGGGAAAGGAAATAATTAATCAAGTCCAAGAAGCATAGAGAGTCCCATACAGAATAAACCCAAGGAGAAAAACACCCAGGCACATATTAATCAAACTAACGACAATTAAACACACAGAAAAAATATTTACAGTAGCAAGAGAAAAGCAACAAACAACATATAAGGGAAAACCCATAAGGATAACAGCTGATCTTCCTACAGAAACTCTGCAGGCAAGAAGGGAAAGACATGATATACTGAAAGTCCTGAAAGAGAAAAACCTACGGCCAAGAATACTCTACCCAGCAAGAATCTCATTCAGATTTGATGGAGAAATCAAAAGCTTTACAGACATGCAAAAGTTAGGAGAATTCAGCAGCACCAAACCCGCCTTACAACAACTGCTACAGGAACTTTTTGAAGCAGGAAACACAAGAGAAGGAAAAGACCTACAAAAACAAACCCAAAACAATTAAGAAAATGGTAATAGGAACGTACATGTCAATAATCACCTTAAATGTAAATGGATTAAATGCTCCAACCAAAAGACACAGACTGATTGAATGGATACAAAAATAAGACCCTTACATATACTGTCTACAAGAAACCCACTTCAGACCAAGGGACACATATAGACTGAAAGTAAGGGAATGGGAAAATGATATTCCATGCAAATGGAAGTCAAAAGAAAGCTGGAGTAGCAATACTCATAGCAGACAAATTAGACTTTAAAGTAAAGACCATTATGAGGAGAGAATCAAGATGGCAGAGTAGAAGAACATGCGCTCACTTCCTCTTGCAAGAGCACCGAAATTACAATGAACTGCTGAACAACCACTGACAGAAAGACACTGGAATTCACCAAAAAAAAAAAAAAAAAACCACCCCACATCCAGAGACAAAGGAGAAGCTGCAATGAGATGGTAGAAGGGGCGCAATCATGTTAAAATCAAATCCCATAAATGCTGGATGGGTGACTCACAAGCTGGAGAACAGTTATACTGCAGAAGTCCTGAAGGTTCTGAGCCCCAAGTCAGGTTTCCTAACCTGCGGGTCCAGCAATGGGAGGAGGAATCCCCAGAGAATCAGACTTTGAAAGCCAGTGGGATTTGATTGCAGGATCTCCACAGGACTGGGGAATATGGAGACTCCACTCTTGAAGGGCACGCAAAAAATTGTGCTCACCAGGACCCAGGGGGAAGGAGCAGTGACCCTATAGGAGACTGAGCCAGACCTACCTGCTGGTGTTGGAGGGTTGCCTGCAGAGGTGGGGGGCAGCTGTGGCTCACTGAGGAGACAGGGGCACTGGCAGCAGGGGTTCTGAAAAGTGCTTATTGGCATAAGCCCTTCCAGAGTCCACCATTAGCTCCACCAAAGAGCCTGTAAGCTCCAGTGCTGGGTCACCTCAGGCCAAACAACCAGCAGGGTGGGAACACAGCCCCACCCATTGGCAGACAAGCAGATTAAAGTGTCACTGAGATCCACCCACCAAATCGGATTAAAGTTTTACTGAGCTCCACCCATCCAGCCCAACCCACCATCAGTCCCTCCCATCAGGAAGCACCCACGAGCCCCCTCGACAGCTTCCTCCACAAGAGGGCAGACAGCAGAATCAAGCAGTATCAGCAGTATTTCATCTTGTGGAACTGAAAATCACAGCCACAGAAAGACAGAGAAAATGAAAAGGCAAAAGACTTTGTACCAGATGAAGGGACAAGATAAAACACCAGAAAAACAACTAAATGAAGAGGAGATAGGCACTCTTCTGGAAAAAGAATTCGGAATAATGATGGTGAAGATGATCCAGGACTTTGAAAAAAGACTGGATGAAAAGATCAAAAAGTTGCAAGAAAAGTTTACCAAAGACCTAGAAGAATTAAAGAACAACAAACAGAGATATGCAACACAATAACCGAAATGAAAAATACACTAGAAGGAACAAATAGCAGATTATCTGAGGCAGAAGGACGAATAAGTGACCTGGAAGACAGAATGGTGATAATCACTGATGCAGAAAAGAATAAAAAAAAAGAATGAAAAGAACTGAAGACAGCCTAAGAGACCTCTAGGACAACATGAAATGCACCAACATTCGCATTATAGGGGTCCCAGAAGGAGAAGAGAGAGAGAAAGGACCCGAGAAAATACTGGAAGAGATTCTAGTTGAAAACTTCCCTGACATGGGAAAGGAAATAGCTACCCAAGTGCAGGAAGCACAGAGTGCCCCAGGCAGAATAAACCCAAGGAGAAACATGGCAATACATATAGTAGTCAAATTGACAAAAATAGGCAGAGGAAAGTTATTAAAAGCAACAAGGGAAAAATGACAAATGACACACAACAGAATCCCCATCAGGTTAACAGCTGATTTCTCAGCAGAAACTCTGCAAGCCAGAAGGGAGTGGCATGATATATTTAAAGTGATGACAGGGAAGAACCTACAACCAAGAATAATCTAACCAGCAAGGATCTCATTCAGATACGACAGAGAAATCAAAAGCTTTACAGACAAGCAACAGCTAAGAGAATTCAGCACCACCAAACCAGCCTTACAACAAATGCTAAATGAACTTCTCTAAGCAGGAAATATAAGAGAAGAAAAGGACCTACAGAAACAAAAACAAAACAATTAAGAAAATGGTTATAGGAACATACATATCGATCATTACCTTGAATGTAAATGGACTAAATGTGCCAACCAAAAGACACAGACTGGCTGAATGGATCCAAAAACAAGACCCATATATATGCTGTCTACAAGAGACCCACTTCAGACCTAGGGACACATACAGACTGAAAGTGAGGGGCTGGAAAAAGATATTTCATGCAAATGGAAATCAAAAGAAAGCTGGAGTAGCAATACTCATATCAGATAAAGTAGAATTTAAAATAAAAAAATGTTACAAGAGAGAAGAAAGGATACTACATAAAGATTGTGGGATCAATCCAAGAAGAAGAGATAACAATTATAAATATATATGCACCCAATATAGGAGCACCTCAATACATAAGGAATATGCTAACAACTATGAAAGAGGAAATCGACAGTAACACAATCATAGTAGGGGACTTTAACACCCCACATACACCAATGGACAGATCATCCACACAGAAAATTAATAAGGAAACACAAGCTTTAAATGACACAATAAATCAGCTGGATTTAATAGATATCTATAGGACATTACATCCAAAAACAGCAGATTACACGTTCTTCTCAAGTGCACATGGAACATTCTCCAGGATAGACCATATTTTGGGTCATAAATCAAGCCTTAGTAAATTCAAAAAAATTGAAATCATATCAAGCATATTTTCTGACCACAATGCTATGAGATTAGAAATCAATTACAGGAAAAAAAAAACTGTAAAGAACACAAACACAGAGAGGCTAAACAATATGCTCCTAAATAACCAACAGATCATTGAAGAAATCAAAGAGGAAATAAAAAAATACCTAGATAGTCAGTAAGCGGTGGGTGAGGAGGCGGGAGGCATGTGCTGTGCCGTTTTGGCGGCCCGGGAGGGGAACTGCACGCTTGAGGTAACCAGGGACTGAGCATTTCAGATCTGCTTGGTAAACCTGGTGCACCACTATGCTGGCCGCAAAACTTGTGTGTCTCCGGACACTACCTTCCAGGGTTTTCCACCCAGCTTTCACCAAGGCCTCCCCTGTAGTGAAGAATTCCATCACAAAGAATCAATGGCTCTTAACACCCAGAAGGGAATATGCCACCAAGACAAGAATTGGGATTCGGCATGGAAAAACTAGCCAAAAGCTCAAGGAGGCAGCTTTGGAACCATCATTGGAAAAAATATTTAAAATCGATCAGATGGGAAGATGGTTTATTGCTGGAGGGGCTGCTGTTGCTCTTGGAGCTTTGTGCTACTATGGCTTGGGAATGTCTAATGAGATTGGAGCTATTGAAAAAGCTGTAATTTGGCCACAGTATGTGAAGGATAGAATTCATTCCACCTATATGTACTTAGCAGGAAGTATTGGCATAACAGCTTTGTCTGCCCTGGCAGTGAGCAGAACTCCAGCTCTCATGAACTTCATGATGAGAGGCTCTTGGGTGACAATTGGTGCAACCTTTGCAGCCATGATTGGAGCTGGAATGCTGGTACAGTCAATATCCTATGACCAGAGCCCAGGCCCAAAGCATCTTGCTTGGTTACTACATTCTGGTGTGATGGGTGCAGTGGTGGCACCTCTGATGATATTGGGGGGGCCTCTTCTCGTCAGAGCTGCATGGTACACAGTTGGCATTGTAGGAGGCCTCTCCACCGTAGCTATGTGTGCGCCCAGTGAGAAGTTTTTGAATATGGGAGCACCCCTGGGCGTGGGCCTGGGTGTCATCTTCATGTCCTCACTAGGATCTATGTTTCTTCCACCTACCACTGTGGCTGGTTTTAGTTTCAGTTATTTTGTTATGCATTGCTGTTTGTTTTTCTGAGTTCTTATGAACTGTTTCTTGTACTTTCTCTATTTTGTTATGGAGATTTTGTATCATTTTTATATCATTACTCTCAATTCTTTTTCAAGCATTTTTCCTATTTCCTCCTCATTTATTTGGTCTTGTGGGTTTTTTTCCTGCTGCTTTGCATGCATGGTGTTTCTTTGTTTCCTCATGGTTGTCCAAACTTTTGGAGTTGCTTGTCCTGGCGATAGAGGTGTTTATAGAAGACTGTCCAAGCCTCAGACTAATGTCCAAGTATTGGATTATACGAATATTAAGTCTAGGAAACACATACATATATAAGACACACAATTACTGAATCCATTAGGACATAAGGCTCTAGAAAGACCTGACAGAACCCAAGTGTGCTATCAGATATTCAAAGAGAAACCGAACAGAAATTGACAACTGAAACAGAACAAATCAGAGACAAAAGCAAAAGCATACAAACAAACAAATAACAGCTTACACATACAAACATTTATCCAGGGAGATTTTGTAAGCTAGGATCAAATATAGAAAAGAGCTAGAGTACCACCAGACAGAATGGAGATTCTCAGAATGTAATTAGATAACTGTACTAAGAACCAAGATAAAGACAAAAGCCTAATATTAAATACCAAGGCAGTGTGTCATCTGGAGAATATAGCAAGGAGTCTGAGCACACCGATAGTGTTGCTTATAAGTATGTTAAGATAAAATAAACTTTAAAAGGCTGGAAGAAAGGGGAACAGAAGAGCATAGTGTGGTTGGAAATTTGCAAATAAAAAGAAAAGAATAGAAATGTATAAAAGATAGGGATGAAAGGAAAGTATGAGAGATATATTGTCCATACTACCAAAAACATAGCTAGATATAGAAGTATATAAAAAGGCAAAAAAAAAAAAAGAATAAAAAAATCATTAAAAAATTATGTTATAAAACTTGTAGATCCCTTAGGGCTAAGATCGTATTTAATAAAGAAAAAAAAAAAAAGAGAGAGAAAAAGAAAAAGAAAAAAAAAAATCCAGAACTGATCCCAGAATGGACCAGTTCAATAGGTATTAATACTACTATTTCTGTTTCCTTAGCGTCTCAGCTGTAAGTGTCCTTCTCCTTGCCTTGGGTTTTTTTGCGTTATTCTGTGACCAGCAGAGGTTCCTTTATTGTTCGTCTGTAAGCGTCGGTGTGTGGGGAGGGAGAGGGTGCAATAGTGGCTCCTTCTCCTGGGAGTGAGTGAGCAGTGGCGCACTGTTGTTTCATTCAGGCTTGGAGGTGCCTGTTGCAGAGGGACGCCAATGGCTCAGGCATAAACAGAAAGTCTTAGAGTTGGGCCTCTCTAGGGTTTTTTTGTTGTTGTTGTTGCTGTTGTTTGTTTTTTGTTTTTTTTTTCTCTCGGCAGCCTTCCTGCTGCTGGCATTGCAAGGGGTTTTAATCTAGCTCCGTCCGAGTTCCTGAGGGTGCTTGTTATCCCTGAGCGCGGTAGGTGGCGCTCGGGCGTCTCTCCACTGCCTGTTGCAGAGGTGCCGAAAGAGAAAGAGAGGCTATGCGCGCGGCTCCTCCCCCCCGCCGGTGAGCCTGCAGCCTGCAGCCGCCATCATGGCCAGGCAGCTCTCAGGGACGGGCACTCCTCTCCGCGGACCTCCTCCCTCCTGTTCTCTCAGTCCGTCACCCTACCGGCAACAATGTTTCTCCCCCTGAACCAGCTCTCCGGTTCCCACGCTCCCACTCATGGACCCTCCGTTCAGCTGCGGATCGATGTCTTGGTCCGGGAGCGCTGAGCTGCGCTGCGGACCCTCCGTATGTTTCTCACTCCCTCCCATCTGTCACAGGTCCACCACTTCACCCTCTTTGAGCCGTCATAGATGCCTCCCTACCGGCTATGTCGGGCTCCCCGCAGTCCTTTCTGGTGTCCAAGGCCGTCTGCTGGTGTTCAGGTGGTTCTCTGTGGGAATTACTGCATCCTTCTGTGCATTCCCAATGCATCTGTGGAGAGGGATGCACTCCACGTCTCTCTACTTCGCCGCCATCTTTTTCCTCCCCCACATATTCTTTAAATAGTGCGTGCAAGCAGCTTTCATTGAAGTTTAGAAGATAAGAACTTGTCAACATATTTCAAGTGTTCCAGTAATGTGATGCTTCAGGTCTGCTTTTTCTTCTGGAGAATAAATTCAGTAGTCTCTTCCAAATAGCACACACATAAAAAAAAAATACCTAGAGACATATGACAATAAAAACACAATTATGCAAAACCTATGGGATGCAGCAAAGGCAGTGCTAAGAGGGAAGTTTTCGATACCATCCTACCTCAAGAAACAAGAAAAATCCCCCCCCCAAAATCTAACCTTACACCTAAATAAACTAGAGAAAGAAGAAGAGCAAACAAAACCCAAAGTGAGTAGGTGGAGAGAAATCATAAAGATCAGAGCAGAAATAAATGAAATAGAGACAAAGAAAACCATAGCAAAAATCAATAAAACTAAAAGCTGGTTCTTTGAGAGGATAAATAAAATTGACAAACCTCTAGCAAGGCTCATTAAGAAAAAGAGGGAGAGGACTCAAATTAATAAAATTAGAAAAGAAACAGGAGAAGTTACAATGGACACCACAGAAATAAAAAGCACCATAAGGGATTACTACAAGCAATTATATGCCAATAAAATGGACAACCTGGATGAAATGGACAGATTCTTAGAAAGGTATAACCTACCAAGACTGAATCAGGAAGACATAGAAAATATGAACAGACCAATCAAAGGTAATGAAATTGAAACTGTGATTAAAAACCTCCCAACAAACAAAAGTCCAGGAGCAGATGGATTCAAAAGTGAATTTTATCAAACATTTAGAGAAGAGCTAATACCCATCCTTCTCAAACTCTTCCAAAATATTGCAGAGGAAGAAACACTCCCAAACTCATTTTATGAAGCCACCATCACCCTGATACCAAAACCAGACAAAGATACTGCAAAAAAACAAACAAACAAACAAAAAAAACAGTAAAGACCATTACAAGAGACAAGGAAGGACACTACATAATGATCAAAGGATCCATCCAAGAAGAACATATAACAATTGTAAATGTCTATGCAGCCAACACAGGAGCACCTCGATACATAAGGCAAATTCTAACAGCCATAAAAGGGGAAATCCACAGTAACACAATAATAGTAGGAGACTTGAACACCCCACTTACATCAATGGACAGATCATCCAAACAGAAAATAAATAAGGACACACAAGCTTTAAATGACACATTAGACCATCTCAACTTAATTGATATTTATAGGGCATTCCATCCAAAAACTACAGAATACAATCACTTCTCAAGTGCACACAGAACATTCTCCAGGATAGATCACATCTTGGGTTCACAAATCAACCCTCAGTAAATTCAAAAAAATTGAAATCATATCAAGCATTTTCTCTGACCACAATGCTATGAGACTAGATATCAATTACATGAAAAAAAAAAAAAACTGTAAAAAATACAAATACATATAGAGTAAACAATAGGTTATTAAAAAGCCAAGAAATCACTGAAAAAATCAAAGAGGAAATAAAAAAATACCTAGAAACAAATGACAATGAACACACAACAACCCAAAACCTATGGGATGCAGCAAAAGCAGTTCTAAGAGGGAAGTTTATAGCAATACAGTGCTACATCAAGAAGCAAGAAAAATATCAAATAAACAACCTAACCTTACACCTCAAACAATTAGAGAAAGAAGAACAAAAAAACCCCAACGTGAGCAGAAGAAAGGAAATCATAAAGCTCAGATCAGAAATAAATGAAAAAGAAATGAAGGAAACAATAGCAAAGATCAATGAAACTAAAAGCTGGTTCTTTGAGAAGATAAAAAATAATTGATAAACCATTAGCCAAACTTATCATGAAAAAAGGGGAGAAGAAGCAAATCAACAGAATCAGAAATGAAAAAGGAGAAGTAATAGCTGATATCAGAGAAATACAAAACATCAGGAGAGACTACTACAAGCAACTATATGCATGTAAATTGGATAATCCGGAAGAAAAAGATAAATTCTTTGAAAAGCACAATCTTCCAAGACTGAACCAGGAGGAAATAGAAAATATGAACAGACCCATCACAAGCAGTGGAGTTGAAACTGTGATTTAAATTCTCACAACATACAAAAGCCCAGGGCCAAGTGGATTCACAGGCACATTCTATCAAACATTTAGAGAAGAGATAACACCTATCCTGCTCAAATTCTTCCAAAATATAGCAGAAGGAGGAACACACCCAAACTCATTCTGCAAGGCCACCATCACCCTGATTCCAAACCAGGCAATGATGTGAGAAAAAAAAAGAAAATTGCAGGCCAATATCACTGATGAATATAGATGCAAAAATCCTCAACAAAATACTAGTGAACAGAATACAACAGCACATTAAAAAGCTTATACACCACAATCAACTGGGGTTTCTCCCTGGAATGCAAGGATTCTTCAATATACCCAAATCAGAAATGTGATACATCATATTAACAACTTGAAGGATAAAACCATATGATCATCTCAATAGATGCGAAAAAGCTTTTGACAAAATTCAAAAACCATTTATGATAAAAGCTGTCCAGATAATGGGCATAGAAGGAAATTACCTCAACGTAATAAAAGCCACATGTGACAAACCAACAGCCAATGTCATTCTAAATGGTGAAAAACTGAAAGCATTCCCTCTAAAAATAGAAACAAGACAAGGGTGCCTACTCTCACCAGTATTATTCAACATAGTTTTGGAAGTTTTAGCCACAGAAATCAGAGAAGAAAATGAAATAAAAGGAATCCAAATTGGAAAAGAATTAAAACTGTGACTCTTTGCAGATGACATATTATACATAGAAAACCCTAAAGATTCTACCAGAAAACTGCTAGCACTTATTGATGAATTTAGTAAAATAGTAGGATATAAAATTAATGCACAGAAATCTCTTGCATTCCTATACACTAACAACGAAAGAGCAGAAAGCGAAATTAAGGAAACTCTCCCATTTACCATTGCAACAAAGAGAACAAAATACCTTGGAGCAAACCTGCATAAGGAGGCAAAAGACCTGCATGCAGAAAATTATAAGACACTGATGAAAGAAATCAAAGACGATGCAAACAGTTGGAGAGATATACCATGTTCTTGGATTGGAAGAATCAAAATTATTAAAATGACCATCCTACCCAAAGCAATTTACAGATTCAATGCAATCCCAATCAAATTACCAATGGCATTTTTCACAGAACTAGAACAAGAAATCTGACGATTTGCATGGAAATGCAAAAGACCCCGAATAGCCAAAGCAATCTTGAGAAGGAAAGACGGAGTTGGTGGAATCAGGCTTCCTGACTTCAAACTATACTACAAGGCCATAGTGATCAAGACAGTATGGTACTGGCAAAAAAATAGAAAGGTACATCAACGGAACAGAATAGAGAGCCCAGAGGTAGACCCAAGCACATATGGGCCCCTTATCTTTGACAAAAGGAGGCAAGAATATAGAATGGAAAAAAGACAGCCTCTTCAATAAGTGGTGCTGGGAAAATTGGACAGCTACATGTCAGAGAATGAAATTAAAACACTTCCTAACACCATACACAAAAATAAACTCAAAATGGATTAAAGAACTAAATATAAGGCCAGGCACTATAAAACTCCTATATGAAAGCATAGGCAGAACACTCTATGACATACATCAAAGCAAGATCATTTTTGACCCACCTCCAAGAATAATGGAAATAAAATCAAGAATAAACAAATGGGACCTAATGAAATGTAAAATCTTTTCCACAGTGAAAGAAACCATAAACAAGACAAGAAGACAACCCTCTGGATGGGAGAAAATACTTGCCAATGAAGCAATGGACAAAGGAGTAATCTCCAAAATATATAAGCAGCTCATGCAGCTTAATACCAAAAAAGCAAATAACCCAATCCACAAATGGGCAGAAGACCTAAATAGACATTTCTCCAAAGAAGACATGCATATGGCTAACACACACATGAAAAGATGCTCAACATCACTCATCATTAGAGAAATGCAAGTCAAAGCCACAATGAGGTATCACCTCACACCGGTCAGAATAGCCATCATCAAAAAATCTAGAAACAACAAATGTTGGAGAGAGTGTAGAGAAAAGGGAACCCTCCTGCACTTTTGGTGGGAATGACTGTAAGCTGGTACAGCCATTATGGAAAGCAATTTGGAGGTTCCTTAAAAAACTAAAAATGGAACTACCATATGACCCAGCAATCCCACTACTGTCATATACCCAGAGAAATCCATAACCCAAAAAGAAACATATACCATAATGTTCATTGCAGCACTATTTACAGTAGTTAGGACATGGAGGCAACCTAAATGCCCATCAACAGAGGAATGGATAAAGAAGATGTGGCACGTATATACAATGGAATATTACTCAGCCACAAAAAGGAATGAAATTGAACTATATGTAATGAGGTGGATAGCCCTAGAGACTGTCATACAGAGTGAAGTAAGCCAGAAAGAGAAAAACAAATACCGTATGCTAACTCATATATATGGAATCTGAAGAAATGTTAGTGATGAACCCAGTGACATGGCAAGAGTGGAGATGCAGATGTAGAGAATGGACTTGAGGACACAGGGCTGGGGGGTTCGGATGTAGGGCAAAGGGGAAGCTGGGATGAAGTGAGAGAGTAGCATAGACATACATACACTACCAAATGTAAAATAGATAGTTAGTGAGAAGTTGCTGTATAACAAGGGGAGATCAACTCGATGAAGGGTGATGCTTTAGAGGGCCAGGACAGGGAAGGTGGGAGGGAGTCATGGGAGGGTGTGAATATGGGGATATATGTGTAAACACAAATGATTCACTTTCGTGTACCTCAAAAACTGGTACACGAGTGTAAAGCAATCATATTCCAATAAAGAGCTTAAATAAAAAAAGATGCTTGAAATAGCCACAAAAAAAAAAAAGTTCCCAACACTGCCTCTTCGAGTTTGATGTACATGCTAGAGGGCTCATAGAACTCAGCAAACACTTATGTTTACTAGTTTAGAAAAGAATGTGGGGGGCTTCCTAGGTGGTGCAGTGGTTAAGAATCTGCCTGCCAATGCAGGGGACATGGGTTCGATCCCTGCTCCAGAAAGATCCCACATGCCACCGAGCAACTAAACCTGTGCACCACAACTATTGAGCCTGTGCTCTAGAGCCCATGAGCCACAACTATTGAGCCCATGTGCCACAAGTACTGAAGCCTACGTGCCTAGAACCCATGTTCTGCAACAAGAGAAGCCACTGCAATGGGAAGCCTACGCACCACAATGAAGAGTAGACACTGCTCATCGCAACTAGAGAAAGCCCGTGTGCAGCAACAAAGACCCAACACAGCCAACAAATAAGTAAATAAATAAATTTATGAAAAAAGAAAAAAAAGAATGTGGTAAAGGATACAGATGAACAGCCAGATGAAGAGATATGTAGCTTGTGGTCTTGTTGGGTGCTGAGTGCAGGAGATTCTGTCCCTGTTGAGTTGGGGCGCATCAGCCTCTTGGTATGTGGATGTGTTCACCAAACTGAAAATTCTCCAAACCCTGTGCTATTGGGATTTTTTGGAGGCTTTCTCATGTAAAATTTATGTATTATTAATTTCATTTCCATCCCCTCTCCACCCTCTGGAGAATAGGGTGTGGAGGCCTGAAAATATGAAACTTCTAATCATGGTTTTGTCTTCTTAGTGACCATCCCCCCCCAATCCAGGAGTCCACTCAGAGTTGCCTCATTAGAACAAAGGATGCTTCTACTGCTCTTATAACTTAGGAATTTATAAGAGTTTAAAGAGCCCTGTGTCAGGAACAGGGACAAAATTCAAGTATATATTTCTTATTATAAATCACAATATCATACAGGGAAAGACCCAGAGGCATCAGATCCTGCTTTCAGTGGACTTCTCTCCCTGTCTCTCAGGGCATTGTGCAGTAGGGCTTTGCTTGCCAGATGAGGTAGAAAGAAAAAACATCCTCCTTTTCTCCTGTGAACCCTGAGATTTTCCTGCTTCTGTTGTCTGATCATACTTCTATCCTACTCACTTCAGAAAACATGAATTTCTGAGCAAATAACCAGGTGGCATTATCATTGTAGATGGCAAGGATATGCAAATTTGGGCTGATTTGTCCAATTAAGAGAGAGCTTTTGACATTAGTCTCCTTAAAGTCATGAACTACATGGAGAGTGAACTCAAACCCATTGTCACTACTTTTTTTCTTTTTTTTTTAAATAAATTTATTTATTTTATTTATTTATTGGCTGCTTTGTGTCTTCATTGCTGCACATGGGCCTTCTCTAGTTGCTAAGAGCAGGGGCTACTCTGCATTGTGGCGTGAGGGCTCGTAATGGCTCCTCTTCTTGTGGAGCACAGGCTCTAGGCATGTGGGCTTCAATAGTTGTGGCACATGGGCTCAATAGTTGTGGCTCATGGGTTGTAGGGCACAGGCTCAATAGTTGTGGTGCACAGGCTTAGTTGCTCTGCGGCATGTTGAATCCTCCCAGAGCAGGGCTCGAACCCGTGTCCCCTGCATTGGTAGGCAGACTCCCAACCACTGTGCCAGCTAGGAAGTCCACTACATTCTAACTATGCAGCCTTGGGCCACTCATTTAATATTTCAATTCTGTAACCAAGTAGGACCCTATGGGGCCTTCCTAGGGCAGAACTGCCTGGTGTCCCATGTGTTCCACCTGTCTCTTGTTTGTAGAAAAGCTTTAGTCTCACAGGCCTCCCCTGAGTTGCAAAAGGCTTGTTCAGGAATTAATGATTGAAATAATGTGAACTGGTAGTAACAAAAAATGGCAGTTAGGCCAGGAAAACTGATAACAATTTAAACACTAGATCTGCCATATAGCAAAGTCACAGAATCTCTAGTTCCTTCCAGAAGTACACAGATAACAGTGTCTGGTGCAACTTCCTGAGTTGTTTTGCATACACTGTAAACACCTCCACCAGATGTAAGAAGTTAACTGCATGATGATTGTGAGCACATGGACCCTAGACTGACTGGAGACTGTAGATTGATGACGTTAACCCCTGTGACACCACCCTGTGACCTCACTGTCAACCAACCTAGGAATTGTGCACAAGCTGATCATGCACCCTGTGATTCTCTCCCTCACCCTGCCTTTAAAAAAAGCCCTTTTCTAATATCCGTTGGGGAATTTGGACCATTTGAGCATTAGCTGTCCATTCTCCTTGTGTGGCCTTGCAATAAATGCAGCATATTTCTTCCCCACAACCTGGTGTCAGTACATTGGCTTTACTGTACATGTGCTAGTGGACTCAAGTTTAGTTCAGCAACATTCCATCTTACTACTTTTCATTGTGTTGATGAAAGGAGACAATTCCAGGGCTTAATCTGAAGTGGTGTCTCAAAAAATTAATTCTTTCCATCTCTTCTTCCCATTCAAGTCCTGCTTAAAGGGCCCTCCACTATAAACTCCATCACACTCAGATTCAGATATTCAAGCTGATTATACAAAACAGAAAATGAAATTCAAGGAAGTTTCCATCACCATGCAAGAGGAGGGTCTCCTATGACTTTCTAGAGGTTTTGACATTTTTTTAAAATAATTGATGATATTGAATACTCTAGAATCCAGAATAAATATCCACCCATATGAATTGAGAAAAGTAAATGTAGAGAATTTGTAGTGGATGGGAATACAGGATGGCCCCTATTTCAGAAGAACATGAGGGATTTTCAGAATGGCCAGGTAGAGTACAAAGGGCAATCAAGTCAGAAGCTTAATCAGAGGAGTGGCCACCATGGGAGTGGTAAGAATGGACTTAGGGAGGAGCTGCCAGTATTATGGGAACAGTTGTGGACTTTGCTGGTTCTGAAAGGGATTCAGCTGCATCGTGGTACCAGTAGTGAATACTGAGTGCATTAGGAGAGATTACTAATTACTAAAGGTTACCCTTGGATTTGGGTAAGAGATAGAATTCCCATCATGGATTTCCTGCTCCAGGCTTTCTGAGCAGGGGAGCACATTCTTCATTGTATGGGTTGTCTTCGAGTTTCTGACTCAGCTGATTCTCATGTATGTTTTTGTCAGGGTGAATCTGCTCATCTTTTCTGAGCAACTTGGGCTATGGCTGTTCTATCAACTAGCAGCCTTCCATGCATTTTCTTTTCTTTTTTTGAATTTATTAATCTATTTATTTATTTAGATGTATTGGGTCTTTATTGCTGTGCATGGGATTTTTCTCTCTAGTTGCAGCAAGTGGGAGCTACTCCTTGTTGCAGTGTGCTGGCTTCTCAGTGCGGTGGCTTCTCCTGTTGTGGGGCATGAGCTCTAGGCATGCAGTCTTCAGTAGTTGTGGCACATGAGGTCAGGAGTTGTGGCTCACAGGCTCTAGAGCACAGGCTCAGTAATTGTGGCACATGGACTTAGTTGCTCCACTGTATGTGGGAGCTTCCAGGACCAGGGATCGAACCCGTGTCACCTGCACTGGTAGGCAGATTCTTAAGCACTGCGCCACCAGGGAAGTCCCCTTCGGTGCATTTTCAAAGTCTCCCATCCCCTCCCAGAGCCTCTTCTGTTCTCACTCTTATAAATTTACATGAGAAAGGTTTTTGTGTTTGTTTGTTTTTTAACTATCATTTTAGCAGGGTCTCTGAAGGGGAAGGGAATACATACGTAAGTTCAATCTGCCATCTTTCCTTGGAACCCTATTGGCTATTAAACAGGTTAACATAGGGAATTTCCTGGTGGTCCAGTGATTATAGGACTCAGCAGTTTCACTACCGAGGGCCCAGGTTCAATTCCTGTTGAGGGAAGTAAGGGAAGTAAGATCCCATAAGCCATGCAGCACATTGTACTCTACATAAACATGCACTAGTGTAATTCATTATGGCCTTTTTGTAAAACCTTCCTTATCCTCTTTGTACTCTCACTCTAAATGGCCCCTTGGCTTCACTGGTCAATGACATATAAATTATTTTCTTAATTTTCTCTGAAGCATTGTATCAGAGTTCTATCTGAGAAAAAATTTTGAATAATATGGAATAAGGGATTTATTACAGGGATTTGCTCTCATGCAGTAATGTGACTATTGCCTCTGTGATTAGTGGTGGGCCTGAAGTCACAGGGACAGGCACTTGCAGAGGTAAGATGAACATGACATGGGGGAGGATGATGGTAAGCTGGAATCCATAAGGATGAGCTGAAGACTGTTTTGGTCTCTTACAGCTCTAATCATCCAATCATGTAACTTTGATACTTCAGGTAATCTGCAAAAGAAGCTGGTGCCCTTTGTCACAATATTAAACTCCTACCTGGCCCACAAGTCAGAGCACATGAAGGAGTGGAGCTGGATGGGAGCTGATGGAGTTGTAGACTGGACCACTGGCCCACATCTAAAAGGTGAGTCAGTGACAGCATCTGTGAGTTGCAATAGTGTCCCTAAGCAACTTCTTACTTGGAAGAAGAATACAAAGAGTATAGCTACTGCTTCACATCTGCCTTCTAAGTCTTACAAAAACATATCTCTGTGGTCTACATGAACCTTGAACTACACAGGGAAGGAAGTTCTAGAGAATGTAATTTCAGTTTAACTAAGTAGATACAGGACAAATACACTACAAGTCTTGAGTTCCAGGCCAAGAGGCACTTTAGAGAGTGAAAGATGAAGGAGTAAAATGCTAAAATCCTCACGACACTTCAGGGCATCTATTTCAGAACATATACTCTAAACCTGAAAATTATCTACTGTAGATTGGACCTCTCAAAGTATTTCCTCTTAAGTGCAGTTTCTGATGCTAGCCTAGACGAGTTTATTCTTATTTGCTGTAATCCTATCATCATGCTAAGTTTTATTAAAGAGACACATTGCTGTGGCAACCAAATTTTCTTCCCTGGCCTTTTCAATCTTCTGCCATGACAGTGTCTATAATAATGAGCTCTAAATATATTGTTTCCTATTTTCCTGTTTTCCATTTACTTCTGGTTTTTGCCCCATGGAATCGTCTCAGTTTAAGTGATTTTTAAACATTGCCTTCATTGTCTGTCTTTAAATTAGCATATGTTCTTAGTCTATCAACTAATGGCCTTGTAGTTTAATTTGGGGGGGCACCATAATTTCTGCAGTTTGTCCAAACAACAGCAATTCATGGTGATTAAAAAAATCTAGGTTTTTTTTTTTTTCAAATTCACATTTGAAATCTTTAAATTACTTTTTTTTTTTTTTATCTCAGAGGGGCATCCTGCTCTAAAATATTTTTCAGAATGGAGAGGATTGGAAATTCCTGAGTTCAGTGCATCTTTCCTTTGCTAAATAAGATTGTCCTTTCTTTCTCTTCACAAAGTTCTCCTTGATGAGTCAATATGCCATCATTCTCAGGGAAATGGGAGAAATTATTGAAAGAAATTAAAAGCCACATAGGAAAGCAAAGATGGCTGAATGCTAGAAAGTTTATCTCAAATGACTGATTTATGTTTATAGTGATCATTTAAGAAATATGGATACCTAAAGACTTGGAGAAGAAGAGGAGGAAATCAGATCAGGAACAGACTAATGTAAGATGAGCCCTGATCTGAAGTAGAAAACAGTTGAATCTGTATTCCATGCATGGAATCAACACACACAGGAAAATCTCCAAGAAGTGACCTATTCAACAATATGATTCAGAGACATGTTTGGCGTAAGATGAAGACATGTCTTTGAATAGCACTGAGAAATAGCCACTTTAAACTGTCATAAATAGATATCATTACTCTCTTTCTTGGGAAGTATAAATTATTGAAATGATAAATATTTCTTAATTAAAAATATAACTTGAAGCAATAGTTTCCCTGCTGACTAGGTCATGGAGAGCCCCATCTTTTCTAGGAGTGGTCAGGTTTACCAAATATGTGGAGAAAAGCTTTCTGTCCTCCTGACTTCAGTGCACAAGTGGAGAAGGAGCCCCAGAGCTCTGTGTTATCTTGGCAAGATCCCTTCACTTCTCAGTAGTTTCCCAAACTCACAATTTTGCCATGACCATCTGCCTTGAGCCTGAACAGTTAACCCCAGATTTATGGGTTGAATTTTGTCCTCTAAAAGATATGTTAATAAATCCTCATCCCCCAGTTGCTCAGAATGTGACCTTATTTGGAAATAGGGTGATTCCAGATGTAATTACTTAAGATGAGGTCATATTGGAGTAGGGTGAACCTTCAACCAATATATCATAACAAGAAGAGGAGAAAGAGACACCAGAGAGAATACCATGTGACAATGGAGGCAGAGATTGAGGTGCTGTAACAGCAAACTCAGGAATTCCAAAGGTTGCCAGCAAATCACCAAAAAAATTGAAAAGGCAAAGGAATATTTTTCCCTACAGGTTTCAGGCGAAGGTTTGCTCTGCTGACGCCTTAATTTTGAACTTCTAGCCTCCAGAAACTTAAGACAATTAATGTATGTTATTTTAAGCCACCCAGTCTGTGGTACTTTGCTACTAAAGCCCTAGACAACTAATATACACAGTATGTCATTAGGTCCTTTATCTCTATTTATGCTTGTTACAACAAGAAACCAACAACATACACTTCAGCATATACCTCTGCATGTTAATTCTTATATGACTGAAACAGCCTCCTTTTGAGTCTCATGCCCCTCTCTAAATCAGAAATCTTTTTCTTGTGTCCTGTGGGACATGAGGTCAGACACCAAAATAAAACCAGACTTTCCTATAAAATCAAAGCTTCCTGTACTAACCTCTTAAGTACATCTGGCACATTCACGTCTAAGGAATTTTAAACTTGCTGTTACCTTTGTCCAGAATGCTCTTTCCTCAGATAAATGAATGACTCCCTCTTTCAATTCCTTTAGGTCTTTTATTCAGTATAGCTTTCTTAGGAAGGCCTTTCTAACCACTTTCTGTGAAGTTGCCATCCTATGCTTGCTATTCCCTTTTCTATTTCCCTTCCCTCATGTATTTTTTAAGTATAGTTTATTCATAATATTATACTAGTTTGAGGTGTAAGATATAGTGATTCAATATTTTTTATAGACTATGCTCTATTTAAACTTATAAAATAATGGCCATATTTCCCTCTGCTGTACAATATATCCTTTTTGCTTATTTATTTTAAACATAGCACTTTGTATCTCTTAATCCCTTACCATTTTCATCTCTGATGTGTTTTTTGCCTTAGCACTTTTCATCGTATAATTGATTTATAATTTATTTTGTTTGGAAGGAAAAATTCAATAAGATGTTGTATACAATTGGTCTAAACACCTAATAATAACTTAAATGGATTATAAAAAATTGCTGATGTGAAACAAACAGACTGCAAGATATTTCTCCAGCAAACATGGGTTTATTCAGGATCGGCAAAGAATTGAAATTTGGGATCTGCAATCTTGGCGAGCCATATGCAAGTCCCTGCACTGTAAAAGAAGGAGAATGCTTTTATACAAGGAAGAAGGAAGTTGGGAAGGCCAAGTAAACAAAGAGTCCATGGCTTTTCACATCTGAGTCCTTGACAGGAACAAAGAGGAGTCTTCCTTCTTCCTGTTGGACTCTGCTATTGTCCCAGGGTGGGAGAGCTTTCTCTCTGGTCTCCTGACTCTACTTAATTGAGGTTTTTGTTTATTTTTTTTCTTTACACTTTTCCCTTTTTCCTCAAGATATTTCTCTGAAAGCATTGCTGATCAAGAGGCAGGTTTTCTCATTTCAGTGGCATTTTTGTCCATCAGTGCCAGAAAGGACCCCTCTTCCTGTAAGTGTATTGTGAGTGTAGTGTCTCACATTGGAGGGAAAGAGCACAGACTGGAAACCTATTGGAGTCATATTTGAGTAATGAGGGGTAGGAGGGAGAACTCTCAGGCACTTTTTATCTGAAGCCCACATGTTATCAAGATCATAGACAGGGGATCACAGCTGGAGCTGAGGTGTCAGGCAGCCCTTTTGCACTAGAAACTCTGGTCTGAAGCACCAGATGCAAGACCTCTGCACAGAGCATCCTATGAGCAAGTGAAACTGGACTAAGCACAAAGGAAAAAAAAGTGGCCTTGTCGTGAGCAGCCCTATGGAGAGGCCCAGATGGCTTCCAGTCCCTCAGCCACATGAATGAGCCTGGATGCAGATTCTTCAGCCCAGTCAGTTTTCAGGTGACTGGAGCCCTGGCCAGCATCTGGTCTGCAGTCTTAAGACACATTGAGCCAGAAATACCCAACTCAGCCACTCCTGGATTCCTGACCCACAGAAACTCAAAGAGATCCTTCAAAACACAATAAGACCAGGAGACAGTTGAAAATGGTGGAGTAGAATGATGTGTGCTCACTCCCTCTTGCAAGAGCACTGGAATCACAGCTAACAGCTGAACAATCATTGATAGAAAGACACTGGAACTCACCAAAAAAGACCCCACAACCAAAGACAAAGGAGAAGCTGCAATGAGACAGAAGGAGGGGTACAATCGCGATAAAATCAAATCTCATAACCACTGGGTGGATGACTCACAAACTGGAGAACAGTTATACCACAGAAGTCCACCTGCTAAAGTGAGGGTTCTGAGCCCCACGTCAGGCTTCCCAATCTGGGAGTCTGGCAACGGGAGGAGGAATCTCCAGAGAATCAGAATTTGAAGCCAGTGGGATTTGATTGCAGGACCACCACAGGACTGGGGGAAACAGAGATTCCACTCTTGGAGGGCACACAAAAGGTAGCGTGCACACCAGGGCCCAGGGGGAAGGAGAAGTGACCCCATGGGAGACTGAATCAGACCTACCTACTGGTGTTGGAGGGTTGCCCACAGAGGTGGGGGGCAGCTGTGGCTCACTGCAGGAACTGGGACACTGGCAGCAGGGGTTCTGGTAAGTGCTCATTGGCATGAGCCCTCCTGGGAGTTGAGATTCTAGAGTCCATCTGCCATTAGCTCCAAAGAGCCTGTAATCTCCGGTGCTGGGTAGCCTCAGGCCAAACAACCAACATGGTGGGAACATATCCCCACCCATTGGCAGATAAGTGGATTAAAATTTTACTGACCTCCATGCACCAAATCAGATTAAAGTTTTACTGATCTTTGCCCACCCAGCCCTACCCACCATCAGTCCCCTCCATCAAGAAGCATGCATGAGCCCCATAGATAGCTTCATCCACAAGAGGGCAGACAGCAGTATCAGTGGTATTTTGTTCTGTGGAACTGAAAACCACAGCCACAGAAAGATAGAGAAAATGAAAAGGCAGAGGACTTTGTACCAGATGAAGGGACAAGATAAAACCCCAGAAAAAACAATTAAATGAAGTGGAGATAGGCACCTTTCCACAAAAAAAGAATTCAGAATAATGATGGTGAAGATGATCCAGGACTTTGAAAAAAGGCTGGATGCAAAGACAGAAAAAAATGCAAGAAAAGTTTAACAAAGACCTAGAAGAATTAAAGAACAAACAAAAAGAGATAAGCAACAAAATAACTGAAATGAAAACTACACTAGAAGGAACCAATAGCAGATTAACTGAGACAGAAGGGTGAATAAGTGACCTGGAAGACAGAATGGTGATAATCACTGATGTGAAAAAGAATAAAGAAAAAAGAATGAAAAGAACTGAAGACAGACTAAGAGACCTCTGGGATAATGTCAAATGCACCAACATTCACATTATAAGGATCCCAGAAGGAGAAGAGAGAGAGAAAGGACTGGAGAAAATATTGGAAGAGATTATAGTCAAAAACTTCCCTAACATGGGAAAGGAAATAGCTACCCAAGTCCAGGAAGCACAGAGAGTCCCAGGCAGGATAAACCCAAGGAGAAACATGCCAAGACACATAGTAGTCAAATTGACAAAAATTAAAGACAGAGAAAAATTATTAAAAGCAACAAGGGAAAAATGACAAATGACATACAATGGAACTCCCATAAGGTTAACAGCTGATTTCTCAGCTTTGTGCACACATCATATATTTAAAGTGAATACTCTAGCCAGCAAGGATCTCATTCAGATTTGACAGAGAAATCAAAAGTTTTACGGACAAGCAACAGCTAAGAGAATTCAGCACTACCAAACCAGCCCTACAACAAATGCTAAAGGAATTTCTCTAAGCAGGAAACATAAGAGAAGAAAAGGACCTACAAAAACAAAAACAAAACAATTAAGAAAATGATTATAGGAACATATATATCGATCATTACCTTGAATGTAAATGGACTAAATGCACCAACCAAAAGACACAGACTGGCTGAATGGATCCAAAAGCAAGACCCATATATATGCTGTCTACAAGAGACCCACTTCAGACCTAGGGACACATACAGACTGAAAGTGAGGGGTTGGAAAAAGATATTCCATGCAAATAGAAATCAAAAGTAAGCTGGAGTGGTGATACTCATATCAGATAAAGTAGACTTTAAAATAAAAAAATATTGCAAGAGACAAGAAAGGATACTACATAAAGATTGAGGGATCAATCCAATAAGAGGAGATAGCAATTATAAATATACATTCACCCAATATAGGAGCACCTCAATACATAAGGAAAATGCTAACAACTATGAAAAAGGAAATCAATAGTAACACAATAATAGTAAGGGACTTTGACACCCCACATACACCAATGGACAGATCATCCAGACAGAAAATTAAAAAGGAAACATGAGCTTTAAATGACACAATAAATCAGCTGGATTTAATAGATATCTATACGACATTACACCCCAAAACAGCCGATTACACGTTCTTCTCAGTGCACATGGAGCATTCTCCAGGATAGGTCACATTTTGGGTCACAAAGCAAGCCTTGATAGATTTAAGAAAATTGAAATCGTATCAACCATCTTTTCTGATGACAACACTATGAGATTAGAAATCAAGTAAAGGAAAAAACTGTCAAAAATACAAACACGTGGAGGCTAAACAATATGCTACTAAATAACCAAGGGATCACTGAAGAAATCAAAGAAGAAATCAAAAAATACCTAGAGACAAATGACAATGAAAACACAATGATCGAAAACCTAGGGCCGGCTGGGCAGGGTACCGCTTCAGGCTGTTCGGCTGCTGCCGTACACACCTTGCTCGCCCCAAGGCATTTAGTCTCCTCTCTTCTCGCTGTAGGCCGTGACGACATGAGCAGCAAAGAAGGATCAGGAGGGTTCAGGAAAAGGAAGTATGACAATTTCCCACATAACTAGAGGAGAAAAGGGAAGGATATTAATTCCTCTTCACCTGTGATGTTGGCCTTCAAATCATTTCAACAGGAACTTGATGCAAGACATGACAAATATGAGAGACTTGTGAAACTTAGTTGGGATATAACTGTTGAAAGTAAAAGGACAATTTTTCTCCTCCATCGGATTACAAGTGCTCCTGATTTGGAAGAAATATTGACTGAATCAGAAATTAAATTGGATGGTGTCAGACAAAAGATATTACAGGTAGCCCAAGAGCTCTCAGGAGAAGACATACATCAGTTCCACAGAGCCATTACTACAGGACTGCAGGAATATGTGGAGGCTGTCTCTTTTCAACACTTCATCAAAACATGATCACTTATCAGTATGGATGAAATTAATAAACAATTGATTTTTTCAACAGAAGACAATGGGAAAGAAAATATGACTCCCTCCTCTGATGCACAGGATAAGCAGTATGGCACTTGGAGACTGAAAATCATGCCTGTTGATTACCTTCTGGGAGTGGCTGATTTAACTGGAGAGTTGATGCGAATGTGTATTAACAGTGTGGGGACATTGACACCCCCTTTGAAGTGAGCCAGTTTTTACATCAGGTTTATGATGGGTTTTCATTCATTGGCAATACTGGACCATATGAGGTTTCTAAGAAGCTGTATACCTTGAAACAAAGTCTGGCCAAAGTGGAGAATGTTTGTTATGCCTTGAAAGTCAGAGGTTCAGAAATTCCAAAACATATGCTGGCAGATGTCTTTTCAGTTAAGACAGAAATGATTGATCAAGAAGAGGGCATTTCTTAGAATAACATTACTCAGTTGTTTTTCTCTTAAGAACTCCTAAGAAAGACCACTTTGTAAGACTGTTATTTAGTATATCATTTGACTTTATTGTGGCTTTAGAAATGTTTTCAGTTGTACTTGTTTTAAGTTGTATACAGGCGGTACATAAAATTACCAAAAAAGAATCATTTCTTATATCTTACTCGTGAAAATTTGCATACAAATGTTTGCATATATGCCTATTTGAATTTTCACTGGCTAAACTTCATCATTTATCTTTGTAAATGTGAACATGCTTCAGAGTGCACTTTCTGCCATACCTGTTTGCATTGACTTTGTGTGAATTTTGGAGTGGTAATATTTAGTGGAAGACATTTATAGTTTAAGTTGGTGATTTCTTTTATATATAGAAAAGATTTCTTAGTTATACATCTGGACTTGAGCTTCCTGTTTAAATTTCTTGGTAATATTGTGCCAAACCTCCAAAATAGGCTTATTCCATAGAACAAGAATTAAAAATTATGAAGTTATCAATATACTTTAATTTTTTGAGGTACTGTAGCGAGAATTCATATTATATTCTGGCTAACTTTAGGTCATTTCGAATCCATATGCAACAGCCTTCCAGAAATAATTGACAGGTACCCAGCTGTTAGTTTCCACACATAATCTTTGTCCTTTATCACAGAAGCTCTGATAGAGAATTGGCACTGACATTGTAATATTTTCACTGATGTTTGAGTAGAATTATATACTTGCACATACAACTGAAAAGCTAGTGATTATTTAACAATTTTTATTGTTGTCATTATGTTTCATTAGGCATGTTTGGAGGCTTTCCTATTCTAACACCTATAAGAAATTACATCTAAATAATTATAATGAAGTTTTGAATTCTGAAATATTAAGTTAATCCAAATCTTTATAGTTGTCCAGTTGTGTTGATAGTATAAAAAGTTGCCAAAGAAGATTTATCATGTACAATTCAGCAATAAGACAATTGTCAACGGAGTTGGAAATAACAAGTAGTATCACTAGTAATAGAGTAGTCTCACTAGTAATATTTAGAATTGGAATTTGCCCACTGAAATTATAGATTATTCCATGTGGTGTGAAACTGACTTGAGCATGGCACTGTTGGCTGACAACTAGACATTTCCATTTGGTTTTGTGAGTTTTGAGAATCTAGATACTGGATTTTATTTTTGGAAAGATTAGCAGCTCTGTTTGCAAGAGCTTATTCTTTGAAAGTGTAATTTTCCAAAAATGATACCTAAAGGAAAATAAAATATATACATGCCTAAAAAAAAAGAAAGAAAGAAAACCTATGGGATGACACAAAAGCAGTTCTAAGAGGAATGTTTACAGCAATATAATCCTACCTTAAGAAACAAGAAAAGTTCCAAATAAACAATCTAATCTTACACCTAAAAAAACTAGGGAAAGAAGAGCAAACAAAACCCAAAGTTAGTAGAAGGAGAGAAATCATAAAGATCAAAGCAGAAATCAATGAAATAGAAACAAAGAAAACAATAACAAAAATCAATAAAACTAAAAGCTGGTCCTTTGAGAAGATAAATAAAATCGATAAACCTCTAGCAAGACTCATCAAGAAAAAGAGGGAGAGGACTCAATTCAATAAAATTAGAAAAGAAACAGGAGAAGTTACAGTGGAAACTGCAGAAATAAAAAGCACCATGAGAGACTACTACAAGCAACTATATGCCAATAAAATGGATAACCTGGAAGAAATGGACAGATTCTTAGAAAGGTAAAACCTTCCAAGACTGAATCAGGAAGAAATAGAAAATATGAACAGAACAATCACAAGTAATGAAATTGAAACTGTGATTAAAAATCTTCTAAAAAACAAAATCCAGGACCAGATGGCTTCACAGGTGAATTTTATCAAACCTTTAAAGAAGAGCTAACAGCCATCCTTCTCAAACTCTTCCAAAAAATTTCAGAAGAAGGAACACTCCAAAACTCAAATTCAATGAGGCCACCATCACCCTGATACCAAAACCAGACAAAGATACTACAGAAAAAGAAAATTATAGACCAATATCACTGATGAATATAGATGCAAAAATCCTAAACAAAATACTAGCCAACAGAATCCAACAACACATTAAAAGGATCATACACCATGATCAAGTGGGGTTTCTCCCTGGAATGCAAGGATTCTTCAATATATGCAAATCAATCAATGTAATACACCATATTAACAAACTGAAGGATAAAAACCATATGATCATCTCAATAGATGCAGAAAAAGCTTCTGACAAAATTCAACACCCATTTATGATAACTATTCTCCAGAAGGTGATCATAGAGGGAACTTAACTCAAAAAAATAAAGGTCATATAAGACAAACCCACAGCAAACATAGTTCTCAAAGGTGAAAAACTTAAAGTATTCCCTCTAAGATCAGGAACAAGACAAGGGTGTCCACTCTCTCCACTACTGTTCAACATAGTTTTGGAAGTCCTTGCCACAGCAATCAGAGAAGAAAAAGAAATAAAAGGAATCCAAATTGGAAAAGAAGAGGTAAAACTGTCACTGTTCACAGATGACATGATACTATACATAGAAAACCCTAAAGATGCCACCAGAAAACTACTCGCGCTAATCAATGAATTTGGTAAAGTTGCAGGATACAAAATTAACACACAAAAATCTCTTGCATTTCTATACACTAACAATGACTGATCAGAAGGATAAATTAAGGAAACAATCCCATTCACCATTGCAACAAAAAGAATAAAATACCTAGGAATAAACCTATCTAAGGAGGTAAAAGAGCTGTACTCAGAAAACTATAAGACAGTAATGAAAGAAATCAAAGATGACATAAACAGATGGAGAGATATACCATGTTCTTGGATTGGATGAATCAACATTGTGAAAAGGACTATACTACCCAAAGCAATCTACAGATTCAATGCAATCCCTATCAAATTACTGATGGCATTTTTTTACACAACTAGAACAAAAAATCACAAAATTTATATGGAAACCCAAAAGACCCTGAGTAGCAAAAGCAAACTTGAGGGAAAAGGGGAAGCTGGAGTACTCAGACTCCCTGACTTCAGAGTATACTACAAAGCTACAGTAATCAAGACAGTATGGTACTGGTACAAAAACTGACACATAGATCAATGGAACAGGATAGAAACCCAGAGGTAAACTATGGTCAGCTACTCTATGACAGAGGAGGGAAGGATATACAATAGAGAAAAGAGAACCTCTTCAATAAGTGGTGCTTGGAAAACTGGACAACTACATGTAAAAGAATGTAATTAGAACACTCCCTAATACCATACACAAAAATAAACTCAAAATGGTTTAAAGGCCTAAATATAAGGCCAGACACTATAAAACCCCTAGAGGAAAACATAGGAAGAACACTCTTTGACATAAATCACAGCAAGATCTTTTCTGACCCACCCCCTAGAGTAATGGAAATAAAAACAAAAATAAATAAGTGGCACCTAACACAACTTAAAAGATTTTGCACAGCAAAGGAAACCATAAATAAGAAGAAATACCCCCAGAATGGGAGAAAATATTTGCAAACGAATCAACAGACAAAGGATTAATCTCAAAAATATATAAAAAGTTCATGCAGCTCAATAAAAAAACAAACAAACCAAACAACCCAATCCAAAAATGGGCAGAAGACCTAAAAAGGCATTTCTCCAAAGAAGACATATGGATGGCCAAGAGGCACATGAAAAGCTGCTCAGCATCACTAATTATTAGAGAAATGCAAATGAAAACTACGAGATATCACCTCACACTGGTTAGAATGGGCATCATCAGAAACTCTACAAACAGTGAATGCTGGTGAGGGTGTGGAGAAAAGGGAACCCTCTTGCACTGTTGGTGGGAATGTAAATTGATACAGCCACTATGGAGAACAGTATGGAGGTTCCTTGAAAAGCTAAAAATAGAGTTACCATATGACTGAGAAATCCCACTATTGGGCATATACCCATAGAATACCATAATTCAAAAAGACACGTGCACTCCAATGTTCATTGCAGCAGCACTATTTACAATAGCCAGGACAAGGAAGCAACCTAAATGTCCATCAACAGATGAATGGAAAAGGAAGATGTGGTACATACATACAATGGAATATTACTCAGCTGTAAAAAGGAATGAAATTGGGACATTTATAGAGACATGGATGGACCTAGAGACTGTCATACAGAATGAAGTAATTCAGAAAGTGAAAAACAAATATTGTATATTAACACATGTATGTGGAATATAGAAAAATGGTACAAATCAACTGGTTTGCAAGGCAGAAATAGAGACACAGATGTAGAGAACAAACAGACAGACACCAAGTGGGAAAACAGGGAGGGAGGGGGTGGGGGGGAAATAATTGGGAGATTGGGGTGGCCATTTATACATTACTAATAGGAAAAAATATCAAATTTTACACTTTAGATATATGCAGTTTATTGTATCTCAATAAAACTTCTTAAAGAAGAAAAAGATCATAGACAGGAGACAGGAAGATGGTGGAGAAGTAGGACGTGGAAACCATCTTCCTTCCCACAAATACATCAAGAATACTTCTACATATGGAACAGCTCTTACAGAATATCTACTAAACCCTGGCAGGGGACCTCAGACTTCCAAAAAGGTGAGAAAATTCCTCACATAACAGAGCAAAAGTAAAAAGGGAAAAAAAGAGACAAAGAAATCCAGGGGAAACGTGTCCCTCTGGGAGGGAGCTGTGAAGGGGGAATGTTTCCACACACTACAAAGCCCCCTCACTGGTGGAGAAGGGGGCAGCTTCAGAGTCTGCTTGCCTGCTGGGGTGGGTGGGTGCTGAGTGCTGAGGCTTGGGCTTTGGAGGTCAGTCCCCAGGGAGAGGACTGTGATTGGCTGCATGAGGACAGCTTAGGGTACTAGTGTGCCACAGCTAGCTGGGAGGGAGTCTGCAGAAAAGTGTGGGCCTGACAGGGAGGCAGGAAACCTTTGATTTGGGGTGCTCAAGAGGTCATGCACCACAGGAGCTTCCTGCTTCACATGCTCACAGATGGTGGGCAACACCTACTTGAGCACCACCCCAAGCCACAGCTGTTATATTGAAACACAGAGCCTGCTGCTGTGGACACCAAGCATCCTGTGTGCAAGGCAGGTCACTGTCCACACTCCCAGCAACCAGAGCTGCCTGCCACTGCCAAGGGTCACATTCTGGGACCAACTTCCCCAGGAGAATGCAGGGCGCACCTCAGGCTCATGCCTACACCTGCTGCTGCAGGCACTCCAAGCACATTTTTATTGGACTACCATATCCGTCACTCCTCCCAAGCCTGAATGAGAAAGTAAGCCATAATTAGCCAGTGTTTTTGCCCCCTCTTGCCTGGGCAGGGAACTGACACCTGAGAGTGGCCTACACGCAGAGACGGGACCAAAACCTAACTGAACCCTGGGGACTGTGGGACCAAAGAAGAGAAAGGGAAACAGACACAGGAAAAGCAGATTGAATACTCACAATCGGCTTGATAGACCCTGCATCTGTGGATTACCTGAAGAGATGAGTGTCCCTACAATTGAAGTTGTGGACTTTGGAGGCAACTGTACACTTTGGGGGAAAGTACATGCAGGAGTAAGGCCAGATGAGAGTCTGAGCTCACACCACAGTGCCCACAGCAGGTGCAGAGACTTACTAGAAGTATTGGAGTACTTCCTGGTTTGCTTTCTGCTTTTGACTTGTTCCTGGTTCTATGTATTTGTTGGTTTAGTTTTTAGTGTATATTTTCATTTGTGGGTTTCTTTATTGGTTTGGTTGCTCTCTTCTTTGTTTTCTCTTTATGTATATATTTTCTCTTTTTTGTCTCCTTTCTTCTCTTTTTGTTAGTGCATGTGTGTACATCTCTTTGTGTGATTTTGCCTGTTTAATTTTGCTTTCACCACTTGTCTTGGGGTTTTTTCTGTTCATTTTCTCTTCTTTCTTTCTTTTTTTCTTCTTCCTTTTCCTCCATGCTGTGCAGATTGAGGGTCTTGGTGCCCCAGCCAGGGGTTGGACCTCAACCTCTGATGTGGGAGAGCAGAGTCCAGGATGTTGGACCACCAGAGAGCTCCAGACCCCATGTAATATTAATCAGCAAGGGCTCTCCCACAGGTCTCCATCTCAGCACTAGGATCCTGCTCCACCCAACAGCCAGCATGCCCCAGTCCTGGAAGACGCATGCCAAACAACTAGCAAGACAGAAACACAACTTCACCCCTTATCAGAAAGACTGCCTACAGTCATACTAAGCTCACAGAAATCCCAAAACACACCACTGGACATGGTCCTGAACATCAGAAGGACAAGATCCAGATCCACCCACAAGAACACAGGCAACAGTCCCCCCCCCCCCCAATCAGGAAACGTACACAAGCCACTGGACCAACCTCCCCACTGGGGATAGACAACAGAATTAAGAGGAACTATGACCCTGCAGCCGGAGAGAAGGAGACCCCAAAGGCAGGAAGTTAAGCAAAATGAGAAGTCAGAGAAAGATGTAGCAGATGAAGGAGCAAGGTAAAAACCCACAAGGCAAAATAAGTGAAGGAGAGATTGGCAGTCTACCCAAAAAAGATATCACAGTAATGATGGTAAAGATGATCCAAGATCTCAGAAATAGTATGGAGGCACAGATGGAGAAAACACAAGAAAGTTTTAACAAAGAGCTAGAAGAACTAAAAAGCAAACAAACAGTGATAAACAACACAATAACAGAAATTAAAAATACTCTAGAAGGAATCAATAGCAGAATAACTGAGACAGAACGGATAAGTGACCTGGAAGATAGAATGGTGGAAATAACTGCCATGGAGCAGAATAAAGAGAAAAGAATGAAAATAATTGAGGAGAGTCTCAGAGAACTCTGGGACAACATTAAATGCCACAGCATTCAAATTATAGGGGTCCCTGAAGAGGAAGAGAAAAAGAAAGGGTCTCGGAAAATATTTGAAGAGATTACAGTCAAAAACTTCCCTAGCACAGCAGAAGAAATAGTCACACAAATCCAGGAAGTGCAGAGTCCCACATAGAATAAACCCAAGGAGAAACATGCCAAGACATATTAATCAAACTATCAAAAATCAAATATGAAGAAAAAATACTAAAAGCAGCAAGGGAAAAGTAACAAATAACATACAAGTGAATCCCCATAAGGTTAACAGCTGACTTTCAGCAGAAACTCTGCAGGCAAAGAGGGAGCAGCAGGATATATTTAAAGTGATAAAAGGGAAAAACCTACAACCAAGATTACTCTACCCAGCAAGGATCTCATTCAGATTTCATGGAGAAATCCAAAGATTTAAAGACAAGTAAAATTAAGAGGATTCAGCACTACTAGTCCAGCTTTACAATCAATGCTAAAGGAACTTCTCTAGACAGGAAACACAAGAGAAGGAAAAGACCTACAAAAACAAACCCAAAACAATTAAGAAAATGGTAAAAGGAACATATTTATCAATAATAACCTTAAATGTGAGTGGATTAGTTCTCCAACCAAAAGACACAGAATGGCTGAATGGATACAAAAACAAGACACTTATGTATGCTGTCTATAAGACACACTGCAGAACTAGGGACACACACAGACTGAAAGTGAGGGGATGGAAAAAGACATTCTATGCAACTGGAAGTCAAAAGAAAGTTCGGGTACCAATACTCATATCAGACAAAATAGAGTGTAAAGTAAAGACTATTATAAGAGTCAAGGAAGGAGACTACATAATGATCAAGGGCGCAATCCAAGAAGAAGATATAACAATTGTAAAGATTTATGCACTCAACAGAGGAGCACTTCAATAAATAAGGTAAATGCTAACAGCCATAAAAGGGGAAATCAACAGTAACACAGTAATGGTAGGGGACTTTAACACCCTATTTACACCAATGGGCAGATCATCCAAACAGAAATTAAATAAGGAAACACAAGCTCTAAATAACACATTAGGTCAGATTGACTTAATCGATATGTATAGGATATTGATCCAAAAGAACAGAATGCACTATCTTCTCAAGTGCACATGGAACATTCTCCAGGATAGATCACATCTTGGGTCACAAATCAAGAGTCAATAAATTTGAGAAAATTGAAATATCATGCATCTTTTCTGACCACAATGCTATGAGGATAGATATCAATTACAGGAAAAAACAACAACAACAACAACAAAAACTAAACTAAACAATACAAACGTGGAGGCTAAACAACACACTACTAAATAACCAAAAGATCACTGAAGAAATAAAAGAGGAAATCAAAAAATACATAGAAACAAATGACAATGAAAACATGAAGACCCAAAACCTATGGGATGCAGCAAAAGCAGTTCTAAGAGGGAAGTTCATAGCAATGCAATCCTACCTCAGGAAACAAGAAAAATCTCAAACAACCTAACCTTATATCTAAAGCAATTAGAGAGAGAAGGACAAAAAACCCAAAGTTAGCAGAAGGGAAGAAATAATAAAGATCAGATCAGAAATAAATGAAAAAGAAATGGAGGAAACAACAGCAAAAATCAATAAAACTAAAAACTGGTTCTTTGATGAGATAAATAAAATTGATAAACCATTAGCCAGACTCATCAGGAAAGAAAGAATACAGAAATCAACAGAGTCAGAAATGAAAAAGAAGTAACAACTGACACTTTAGAAATACAAAGAATCATAAGAGACTACTACAAGTAACTATATACCAATAAAATGGACAACCTGGAAGAAATGCACAAATTCTTAGAAAAGTACAACTTTCCAAGACTGAACCAGGAAAAAATAGTAAATATGAACAGACCAATTACAAGCACTGAAATTGAAATGGTGATTAAAAATCTTCCAACAAACAAAAGACCAGGGCCAGATGGCTTCACAAGTGAATTCTATCAAACATTTAGAGCAGAACTAACAACTATCCTTCTCAAACTCTTCCAAAATATAGCAAAGGGAGGAACAAGCCCAAACTCATTCTATGAGGCCATCATCACTCTGATACCAAATCCAGGAAAAGATATCACAAGAAAAGAAAATTATAGGTCAATATCACTGATGAACATAGATGCAAAAATATTCAACAAAATACTAGCTAACAGAATCTAACAGCACATTAAAAAGATCATAACCATGCTCAAGTGGGGTTTATCCCCAGAATGCAAGGATTCTTCAATATATGCAAATCAATGTGATACATCATGTTAACAAAATGAAGGATAAAAACCATATGATCATCTCAATAGATGCAGAAAAAGCTTTTGACAAAATGCAACACCCATTTATGATAAAAAAAAAAAAAACTCTCCAGAAAGTGGGCATAGAGGGAACCTACATCAACATAATAAAGGCCGCATATGACAAACCCATAGCAAACATCATTCTCAATGGTGAAAAACTGAAAGCATTTCCTCTAAGATCAGGAAAAAGACAAGGGTGACCACTCTCACCACTATTATTCAACATAGCTTTGGAATTTTTAGCCACAGCAATCAGAGAAGAAAATGAAAGAAAATGAATCCAAATTGGAAAAGAAGAAATAAAACTGTCACTATTTGCAGATGACATGATACCCGATATAGAAAACCCTAGAGATGCTACCAGAAAACTACTAGAGCTAATCAAATTATTTGGTAAAGTAGCAGGATACAAAATTAATGCACAGAAATCTCTTGCATTCCTCTACATTAACAATGAAAAATCAGAAACAGAAATTAAGGAAACACTCCCATTTACCATTGTAACAAAAAGAATAAAATACCTCGGAATAAACCTACCTAAGGAAGCAAAATACCTGTATGCAGAAAATTATAAAATACAGCTTAAAGGAATCAAAGATGACACAAACACGTGGAGAGATATACCATGTTCTTGGATTGGAATAACCAACATTTTGAAAATGACTATACTTCCCAAAACAATCTATACTTTCAATGCAATCCCTATCAAATTACCAATGGCATTTTTCACAGAATGAGAATAAAATTTATACAACTTATATGGAAAAACAAAAGACCCCAAATAGCCAAAGCAATCTTGAGAAGGAAAAATTGAGCCAGAGGAATCTGGCTCCCTGACTTCAATCTATACTACAAAGCTACAGTAATCAAGACAGTATGGTACTGGCACAAAGACAGAAAGATAGATCAATGGAACAGGATAGAAAGCCCAGAGATAAACTCATGTATGTATGGTAATGTTATCTCTGACATAAGAGGCAAGAATATACAATGGAGAAAAGACAGCCTCTTCAATAAGTGGTGCTGGGAAAACTGGACAGCTACATGAAAAAGAATGAAATTAAAACAATCCCTAACAACATACACAAAAATAAACTCAACATGGATTAAAGACCTAAATATAAGGCCAGACACTATAAAACTCTTAGAGGAAAACATAGGCAGAACACTCAATGACATATATCAAAGCAAGATCCTTTTTGACCCACCTCTGAGAGTGATGGAAATAAAAACAAAAATAAACAAATGGTACCTAATGAAACTTAAAGGTTTTTGCATAACAAAGGAAACCATAAATAAGACAAAATAACCCCTCAGAATGGGAGAAGATATTTGCAAATGAAACAACCAACAAGGAATTAATCTCCAAAATATACAAACAGCTCATGCAGCTCAATATCAAAAACAAAACAAAACAAAACAAAACCCCAAACAAATATGGGCAGAATACCTAAATAGACATTTCTCTAAGGAAGACATGCAGATGAAAAGATGTTCATCATCATCATGCTCAACATTACTAAACATTTATTGAGACATTTCTCTAAGGAAGACATGCAGATGAAAAGATGCTCAACATCACAAAAAATGCTCAACATTAGAGAAATGCAAATCAAAACTACAGTGAGGTTATCACCTCACACCAGTCAGAATGGCCATCATTAAAAAATCTAGAAACAATAAATGCTGGAGAGGCTGTGGAGAAAAGGGAACACTTCTGCACTGTGGGTGGGAATGTAACTTGATACAGCCACTATGGAGAACAGTATGAAGATTCTTTAAAAAAACTAAAATAGTTTTAAAAAACTAAAATAGAACTACCATTTGACCTAGCAATCCCACTACTCGGTATGTATCCTGAGAAAACCATAATTCAAAAAGACTCATGTACCACAATATTCATTGCAGCACTATTTACAATAACCAGGACATGGAAGCAACCTGAATGTCCATCAACAGACGAATGGTTAAGGAAGACATGGCACATATATACAATGGAATATTACTCAGCCATGTAAAGGAACAAAATTGAGTTATTTGTAGTGAGCTGGATGGACCTAGAGTCTGTCATACAGAGTGAAGGATGTCAGAAAGAGAAAAACAAATACCATATGCTAGTGCATATATATGAAATCTAAAAAAATGGTACTGATGCAGATGTAGAGAATGGACTTGAGGACATGGGGTGGGGGGTGGGTGGAAAGGGGAAGCTGGGACAAAGTGAGAGAGTAACATTGACATATATAGGGTACCAAATGTAAAATAGATGGCTAGTGAGAAGTTGCTGCATAAGACAGGAAGATCAACTCAATGATTAGTGATGACCTAGAGGGATGGGATAGGGAGGGTGGGAGGGAGGCTCACGAGGGAGGGGATATGTGGATATATGTATAAATACAGCTGATTTACTTTGTTGTACAGTGGATACTGGTATTGTAAAGCAATTATAGTCCAATGAAGATCTGAAAAAAAAGAAAAAACAAGATCATAGACATTGGAGATCATCTGAAGCTTTATGTTATCATCAAAGTTTTGGTGACAAACTTCCAACAAACCTAATCTGGATATTTTGGGAAAACCGTTTCATCCAATGTCATCTGCTTCAGTTCTGTGAAGTCTTTACCTTCAGGTCACCAGACAATGTGCCGTCCTGTCAGGATTCGGTGCTTTTTTTATGTATGTCATGTGAATCCAAGAGTCTATCTATTCCTTGTAGTTTGGTGGCATAAAGATTGGTTAGCAGTACCTGAAAGAGGCCTCTCCAACTAGGTTGAGGAGACCTCTTCTGGAGGTATTCTTTCCAATAGATGAAATCTCCAGGTTGCAAGCTGTGATGCTTAAGGTCTTTGTCTCTTGAGAGTGCACTGTGTAATGGTTGATTTACCAACACATGGTTTATTTTAATAGAAGCAATTAGGCCTTTGCAATATCAGAGTGTCTCTCCTTTTATCAGTTTTGGGTCAAAAGAAGCAGGAGCCAAGTGCATTGAGCATCCTGTGGCCATCTCAAAGGGTGAGAGCTTATGAGTTCCAAAAAGGGTGGATCTAAGATGTAGAAGGACTACCAGCAATGATATTGGCCAAGGTATTTGGAAGGTCTGTACAAATTCTGCAAATTGAATCTTAATAATGATTAAGTATGTTTGACTAAACCAGAGAATTGAGTGTGGTAAGCACAGTGAATGTGTTGTAAAACTGGCATAGTTGTTGAAGTATCTGGACAGTAAAATGAGTCTTTTGATCATTATTAAGTCTGAGAGGAGTTTCCTAGGGATTATCTTTCCCAAAAAGACTTTGGCCACAGAAAAACCTTTCTGCAAGGAGAGGCTTCAGTCTAGTGTGAAAACATGCAGCTCATGATTAAAACATATTTATACTTAATAGACAGTGGAAGTGGTATGAAATATATTTCAGACCTCAAATGATCCATTAGGCAGCTTAAATTGTTAGAAGCAGTACAAACAGGCTTCCTTGCATTGTCTGTTGGACAGGTGGAACAAGTGGGTAGGCACCGTTTGCAACCTTGATAATGTTTTCCCACCAATACTGATTCATGAATGCTATCATATTGTCAGTGGACAAATACTGTGTGCAGCAGTGGTGAGGAATGGGCATTTTAGAGTCTCCAGAAGGACTGGTGATACTGAGCCAAACTTGAGTTTGCTTGCCCATTCGCAGTAAACTCAGTATGCTGATACCCGGCTGTGGTGAAGAGAAGCACAGCATTTATTGCAAGGCTAAACAAGGAGTATGGGCACATAATGCTCAAGGCTAGAACTTCCCAGTGGATTTAATGGAAGGGTTTTTAAAGACGGGGTGAGTGAGAGGGTTGCAGGGTGCCTGATCAGTTTGTGGACATTCTTCTGATTGGTTGGTGGTGAGGTATATAATGGGAGTCAACATCATCAACCTTATGGTATCAACTGTTCTGGGGTCTGTGTGCTTGTGGTCCACATGCAGTTAACTTCTTCCTGGTGAATGTTTCAGTATCTGCAAAACACTTCAAGGATATGGCTCAGAATATTATATATAGACTTTGGGAGGAACTAAAGTCCTTGACTTCGTTGTATGACTAAACTATTATTATTTTGTCATGCTTGACTGTTTTGTTTTCTATCTGGATTTTCTCACTTCTCTGATTAAATTTGCTCTCTGGAACTGGGGCAAGGCCTAGAAGCCTAAAGTTTTTCTACAAACAAGAGGCAGGGGATATGGCAGAGTCCTGCTCAGTTACACTGGGTTGTTGTTTAATCCAAAGTGGAACTTTCTCTTCTTATCAAATCAACAATTATTGAATTTCCAATATTGTTTTTCCTTTTCTGAGGCCAATTGTTGGGCTTCTCTAGCTACTTTTTCTAAAATATCATTCGGAGAAATATCCCTTTGGACTATGACATAAGTTTGCCTGTTATTTTTCCCTTTAAGGGCAGCATTCCTCATGGTAATATCAGCAAGATTATTTCCCTTAGCTTCCAGAGAGTCAAGTTTAGAATGTCTCAGAATCTTAATAATGGCTAAAATAGCAGGTTAAAAGCATTACATCTAATAATTCCAGAACATAGGGGCCACTTTAAGTCTTATTTCTTATTAAGTCAGTTTGTTTTCACAGCACTCCAAAGGTATGTCTACTATCAGTATGAATATTGGCAGATTTGTCCTTGGCTAAAGTATAAGCCCACGGAAAATCATATAATTTAGCCTTTTGGGCTGAAAGAGCCACAGGTAAAGATGCTTCTTCAACAACATCAAAAGGTATACAATAGCATCCCCAGTACAATATTTTCCATTGCCACCTTTTAAATAGAAACCTTAAGGTGAACCATAAATTGTCATTGTTACTCAGAGGAATTTTCCATAGATCATCATGAGGAGTCAGGAGATGATCCATCAGCACTGAGTAGTTGTAAGGGACTTCTTTGGTGACATAGGGGAGAAGAGTAGCAGGATTAAGGTTATTGAAATATAAAAGCATTATGTGAGGAGCAATGAACAGAAGGACTTCATAGGAGGTGAGGCTGCTGACTGAGAAATGTTGAGTTCAATGAGAATTCAGGAGAGTTTCTACTGCATGAGGTACAGTAATTAGAGGGGATCCCACAAAAATTTTCTTGATGGCTCCAACCAAAAGAGCAACAATAGTAATGGCTCTAAGCCAAGGGGGTTATTCCTGTGCCACAGAGTCCAGTTGTTGAGTATATTCCTATGGGTCAATGGATCCCCTATGTTTTGGGTGAGTATCTCAAGGATGTTCCACCATTTTCATATGCAAAAAGAACAATAAAGAATCTGATATTGGGATGCCCACGGGCAGGTGGGTTTATCAAACTCTCCTGTAAGTTCATAAAATATATGTCATCTGATTTTTCCCATAAAATTGGGTCATAATTGTTACTGTTGAGTAAAACATACAGAGCTTTGGCCAGAAGGGAGAAATTTGAAATCCAGTTTTGTCAATACCCAAATTGCCTGAGAAAACTTCACAGATGGTTAGTTTGGGGTTTGGAGAAACTTTAGGGCACCATGAAGTGTATCTAGGTGTAGCCCTTGTTCTGATATCAGGGGCCCTAAATTTAAAACCTGGGTTTGGGAGAACTATAATTTTTCATTGGCTACCTAATGTCCCTTTAGCAGGCAGATGCTGTCTTCTTGTGAGAAGCCTTGAGAAGGAGAGCAAAAGAGAGCAGAGAAGCAAATCATCCACATAATGCAACAAAATAGAACCTGTCTCTGAACCTATTTCCTTCTGTTTAGGCCCTTCAAGAGATCCACACCCCTTTCTTCTTAGTTCCTCTTGTTGCAGGAAAGAAACTGGGGCAAGAGAGGATGGTCATATCCCAAGTCTTGCAAACTGAGTTTTGTTCCAGTTTGCAAGCTTTGGAAAAGCCCTAGGAATTACTTGATGAAGTCACCTAGAGATTGCCCAAGCCTAACCATATAATAAATTAGTGGACTGGTTTCCAGGTTGTAATTCTAGAGATTTTTCAGGATTTTCCCAATTAGTGGCTTTCATCCAATAGTGGGCCTGGCCTTCACTGACATATGAACCAGCTGATATAAGTTGATAAGTCTGAATGACTATATTAAAGAATATAGAATCTCTGGTTACTTTGAGAAAATCTTTGACTATGGCTCATAGTTCAGCTTTAGTACAAGAATACAAGAGATTAATTGTTTAGCCTCTGGATACTCAGAATACTTACTTTTAAAGGGTCAGCTTCTGACAATTTCATAGGAAAAGGAGAGGAAGAATTTCAGAGAAAAGAAAGCAGCTGGCAGAAGAATTAGTATGGGGGAGGAGTGGGTATAGAGGAAGTGTAGGTAGGCAGCATAGAGGGGACAGAGGAAGATGGCATAAGAGGTGGAGTCTGACCAGGAGGAGCAGAGGTAGAGATACAAGATGGTGCTGGAGACAGAGCCTGAGACAAAAAAGCCAAGGAGGAAAAGCCTGAGGCTTCAGGAGCTATTTTATTTTTCTTTAATCATTTGTTTGCCTGTTAACCTTAAAATCTTATTTTGCAGAGAGGCAATTTTAGGCTCCCAATAACTTTTGAAAACTTCCAAATCCAAATCCAAATAGGCATTCCTTTCAGTTCTGGAAATTTTAAAGCTATTGTAATCTAATTCAGTTTTAAGAAAAAAGTTTGGGCATTACAAATATTCCCTTTCATGGTTATTGATATTCTAAACTGCCTTTGTTCAGGTTGGTTCATTTAGCTAGGAATGCACATGAGGTAGAACTTTTAACATAAAATCAGCCAGAGTCCCCATGTGGGGAACATCCAGGAAATACTTAGATATTTCCCATTTAGATCCCATTTCTCAGAGGTTTCTCTCTAGAACAAAAGAGCAATTTCAAACAACTCAAACAGTTTACAGCTCAAACAGCTTAATTCAAACAGCTTGCAACTCAAACAGCCTGCAAGCTAATTCCAGCCAGTTCTAAGGAAGCTGTTTGGCCTTGGAGGAGCAGGGCCAAAGGCTTTTCAGCCAGTTTCAAGAGAACGGCCCCTAATACAGAGGAATGGGCCAAAGGCTGAAAAACAGGCACAGTTTTAGTAAAGCAGCCCCTGTTCCTGAAGAAATGGTCCCATGACATCTCAGTCAGCTTTAGCTGAAACTGTCTAGTCTCAAATCAGAACAAAGTACCAAATGAATACTTGCACAGTGAACACAGCCTTAACCAGAAAGGCTAAACTTTAACATAAATCCTGAAAAATGCCTTGAGAATTTCAGATGCAAAGAGGGCATGAGGAGAAAGAAATACCTTCAAATTCCAGGGTCAGTGAGAAAAGCAGTAAGCTTATGGGCTCAATTGTCAGTATGGCACCTGTTTACTCACTATCCCCATGGCCTTTGGGGGTCTTCTCTGGTCCCTATATAGGCCACCAAAATGTTGACCTAAAATAAATAAACTGCCAGATATTTCTCCAGCAAAGATGGGCTTATTCAGGATTAGCAGAGTGTTGCAATTTGAGATCTCCAACCATGGCAAACCATGTGCCTGTCCCCACACAGCAAGGAAAAGAGAACGCTTTTACAGATGGAGGAAAAATGTTGGGAGTGCTATAGTAAACAAAGAGTTCACGGCTTTTCACTGCACAAGTCCTTAACAGGAACTAAGAGAATTGTTCATCCTGTTGAACTCTGTTATCACCTTAAGACATAAGAGCTTCCCCTGTGAGTCTATTTAATTGAGGTTCCTGTTTATTAATTTTTTTAAAAAAGTAATGATTTCTGGAATTGGAAAGAATTAGCTAGAAAGCAGTGCTTCCAAAGTGATTTCATACCTTTTATGGGGCTTGCCAAAAATTTCATTCAGGTTTTTCTGTAACATCTTACAAGAGAGATCCAAAAGATTTTTTGGTCAACCCAATATTTTCCTTATGTGGTTACATCAGATAAGTGAATATGAATATGTGTAGACAAATAACTTGTTTTAATCAAAGAATTGACTCTCTTCTGTTATGTTTAGAGAAAGGTGGTATAAATGTGGAATTCATGGTACTGTGGTTAGAAGGTGGCTGATAGATGAAACAAATTATTATTGACTGATAGGGTGATGTTGGTTTGGATGCAGATATTCAATCACTTACCACATTATTTTGTCCTTAATGTCATCCTCCATACCATTTCTACTTATATTAAATATGATAAAAATGCATGTTAACACATTTGGTAGATGTCACAAGTCTAGGAGAGATAGCTAAAGACCTGGATCACAAAATAAGACCTGAAGTAAAAGTTTCTTTTACTATAATAATGGGTGATGGTCAAAATTATAAATTTAGTCACAGGTTATGAAAATCTCAATTATACAACATAACATCATCTTTACAGTCTTTATGGTATGGAAACATCTATTTGTCAATGTCTAGAGATTTATAAGAACTTTATGATGGATATTGATCCTCAGTAGTAAATGTGGGGAGAGAGAAGTCTCCAGATGTATTTTATATGCAAAAAGAACATTGAAAGGATGATAAGAAAAGACTAAGAAGTTAGTCAATGAAGAGTATGTCCTTCAGACTGGGATGGGGAGGGTGGGGGGGACTCGAGGGAGGGTGGGGGGTGGACTCGAGGGAGGGAGGGAAAATGGGGATATGTGTATAAAAACAGATGATTGAACTTGGTGTACCCCCCCAAAAAATAAATAAATTAAAAAAAAAAGAGTAAGTCCTTCAGATTAGGTGTTGGTGACCAGGAATTGTTGTGAGAGGGCCAGATTTAGAGTTGTTTGAGGGCATGAGCTATTTTTATAGCTACTTCTTTTAAAAATATTCTGACATTATCTGATTTGCTAAGTACTGATGCTGAAAAACGGAGTAGTAGTGAGGCTAAAGGAGTTTTTAATAGAAGAGTGAAATGCCTGGGGGCTATAGAAATAAAGAAATTCATCAGTTGGCACTACTGATGGCAGAGAGATAAAGGTGGGTAAAGTGCAGTTACTTAGTCATTAGATATAGATTCCGGGGAGGAGAAAGAAAGATTCCAGGTGCATTTTAGATGTACATTTACCAGAAGTTTGGGAGTGAAAAGATCATGTATTTATTTAAAAAAACAATTATTGAACTCTTACTATGTACCAGATACAGGAAATAAATTTATGGAGAAAAAAGACATTTGTGCTTTTATGAAACTTACTCTAATGGAAAAAATGGCAAAACCACAAACACGTGGAAGTTAAACAACATGTCACTAAACACAAATTGATAAACCTTTAGCCAGACTCATCAGGGAAAAAAAGGAGTGCCCAAATCAGTAAAATCAGAAAAGAAAATGGAGTCATTATAACTGACACCACAGAAATACAAAGGACCATAAGAGACTACTATAAGCAATTATATGCCAATAAAATGGGCAACCTAGAAGAAATGGACAAATTCTTAGAAAGGTACAATCTCCCAAGATTGAACCGGAAGGAAATTAAAAGAATATATGAACAGACCAATTATCAGTACTAAAATTGAATCAGTAATTGGAAAACTCCTAACAAACAAAAGTCCAGGACCAATGGCTTCATAAGTGACTTCTATCAAATATTTAGAGAAGAGTTAACACCTTTTCTCCTGAAACTATTCCAAAAAATTGCAGAGGAAGGAATGCTTCTGAACTCATTCTATGAGGCCAACATTACCCTATAACAAAACTGGACAAAGTACCACAAGAAAAGAAAATTACAGGCCAATATCCTTGATGCCCATAGGTTCAAAAATCCTTGACAGATACTATCAAATCAATTGCAGCAACCCATTAAAATGATCATACACCATGATCAAGTGGGGTTTATCCCAGGGATGCAAGGATTTTTCCATATCCACAAATAAATCAGTGTGGTATACCACATTAACAAACTGAAGAATACAAACCAAATGATAATCTCAGTAGATGCAGAAAAAGCTTTTGAAAACTTTGACATCCATTTATAATAAAAATTCTCTAGAAAGTGGAAAGAAACATACCTCAACATAATAAAGGCCATATATGACAAACCCACAGCTACTCAATGGTGAAAATCTGAAAGCATTTCCTCTAAAACAAGTATGCCCACTCTCAACGCTTTTATTCAACATAATTTTGGAAGTCCTAGAAGTCCTACAGCAGTCAGAGGGGAAAAAAAAGAAATAAAAGGAATCCAAATTGGAAAAGAAGAATTAAAGCTACCACTATTTGCAGATGACATGATACTGTACATAGAAAATCCTGAATATGCTACCAGAAAACTATGAGAGCTCAACAATGAATTCTGTGAAGTTGCAGGGTACAAAATGAATACACAGAAATACCTTGCATTTCTATACACTAACAACAAACTATCAGAAAGAGGAATTTGGGAAGCAATCCCATTTATCATTACATCAAAAAGAATAAATTACAAAGGAAGGAAACTACCTAAAGAGGCAAAAGACCTGTACTCAGAAAAGCATAAGATGCTGATGAAAGAAATCAAAGATGACATGAACAGATGGAAGAATATAACATGTTCTAGTTTTGGAGGCATCAATATTGTCAAAATGACTATACTACCCAAGGCAATCTACAGATTCAATGCAATCCTTATCAGATTACCAAGAATTTTTCACAGAACTAGAACAAAAAAATTAAAATTTGTATGGAGACATGAAAGACCCTGAATAGCCAAAGCAATCTTGAGAAACAAAAACAGAGCTGGAAGAATCAGGCTTCTTGACTTCAGACCATACTACAAAGGTACAGTAATCAAAGCAGTATGGTATTGGCACAAAAATAGGCACATAGATTAATGGGACAGAATGGAAAGCCCAGAAATAGATCCACATATTTATGGTCAATTAATCTACAACAAAGGAGGCAAGACTATACACTGGAGAAAAGAGAGTCTCTTCAATAAGTGGTGATGTGAAAATTGGGCAGATACATATAAAGGAATGAAATTACAGTATTCTCTAACACCATATAGAAAAATAAATTCAAAATGGATTAAAGACCTAAGTGTAAGACCAGATACTATAAAACTCCTGGAAGAAAACATAGGCAGAACACACTTTGACATAAATTACAGCAAGATCTCTTTTGGCTCCATCACCTAGAGTAATGGCAATAAAAAAAAAAAGTAAGGAAATGGGACCTAATTAAACTCAAAATCTTTTGGACAGCAAAGGAAACCATAAACACAACAAAAAGACAACCTAGAGAATGGGATAAAATTTTTGCAAACAATGAACCAACAAGGAATTAATTTCCAAAATATACAAATAGCTCATACAGCTTAATATCTAAAGAACAAATAAGCCAATCAAAAAATGGGCAGAAGACCTAAACAGACATTTCTCCAAAGAAGACATACAGATGGCCAATAGACACATGAAAAAAATGCTCAACATTACTAATTATTAGAGAAATACAAATAATGCTGGAGAGGGTGTGGTGAAAAAGAAACCCTCCTACACTGCTGGTGGGAATGTAAATTGGTGCAGCCACTATGGAAAATAGCATAGAGGTTCCTTAAAAAACCAAAAATAGAGTTACCATATGACTGAGCAATCCCACTCCTGGTCATATATCATCTGGAGAAAACTCTAACTTGAAAAGATACATGTACCCCAATGTTCATGGCAGCACTATTTACAATAGCCAAGACATGGAAGCAACCTAAATATCCATTGGCAGATGAATGGATAAAGAAGATGTGGTATATATACACAATGGAATACTACTGAAACATAAAAAAGAATGAAATAATACCATTTGCAGCAACATGGATGGAACTAGAGATGATCATACTAAGTGAAGTAAGTCAAAAGGAGAAAGGCAAATACCATATGAATATCACTTACATGTGTAATCTAAAATATGACACAAACTTATTTATGAAAGAGAAACAGATTCACAGACATAGAGAAGTGACTTGTGGTTGCCAACATTTGGGGGATGGATGGGAGTTTGGGATTAGCAGATGCGAACTATTATATATAGAATGGACAAACAGCAAGGTCCTACTGTATAGCACAGAGAACAACATTCAATATCCTATAATAAACCATATATACAATGGAATATTAGTCAGCCATTAAAAAGAATGAAATAATGCCATTTCAGCAACATGGGTGGACCTGGAGATTTTCATACTAAGTGAAGTCAGACAGAGAAAGACAAATATTATATGATATCACTTATATGCTAAATCTTTAAAAAATGATACAAAGGAACTTATTTACAAAGCAGAAACACACTCACAGACTTAGAGTATGAACTCATTGTTACCAGAGGAAAAGGGTGGTGGCAGGGAGGGATAGATTGTAAATTTGGGATTGACAGGTACACACTGCTATATTTAAAATAATCAACCAGAGCCTACTGTATATCACAGGGAACTCTGCTTGATATTTTGTAATAACCTAAGTGGGAAAAGAATTTGAAAAAGAATAGATACGTGTATATATATAACTGAATCACTTTGCTGTACACCTAAAACTAACACAACATTGTAAACCAAATATACTTCAATAAAATTTAAAAAAAAATCAAAGTCCAGCTCTTCTCTGAGCATCTCATTTACTTTCAGAAGCTGTATGTAGGCAGCTCAAGTACATCTTCCAGCACTGAGGCTCAAAAGCAGCCCAAACATTGCATTCAGCAAAGTGCCTTTCCTGAGTTCTGTAAGCCAAGGACCCAGAGAACAAACACAAGTTTGTCTTCATGTTTCTCAGAGACTTTTTCAAAATCAGCTGCCACCCATGTTAGGGGCACATATGAAGCATCCCATCCATTAGTTAAATGGGAGCCCCAAATATCATAAGGTCAGCAGCAATTAGAGGAAGAGCAAGAAATAGTGTATTTTTTTGTGAGGAAGCTTCTTCCAGAGCTTTAGAGATATGACCCAGCTCTCTCAAGAGATGCTCAATTCCCAGGGTGGAGTCATTGATCTTCTAGCTCAGCCTCCCAGCATCTGAGGGAGTCTCTACTTTACTGCTTCTGATTCTCTGTTCGCACTTGAATGAACAAGGAACCGTGCCTCTGGTGGAGCTTCTCTAGCTCTGTTGTGGTTATTTGGTCCATTAACATATGCCACCCCTGCAGAAAGTAGAGCTCTGTGTGGGTCTCCAGATGGGACTGAAGACTTTCAATCAGGGACTTCATCAGGTCATGAAGGTTAATAACTTTGTGATACTATTCACAGACTATTTTCAGCTTTTCCTTCTCAATCTCATTCTTGTATTGTTTAATGCTCTTGTTTTCTTTTTCTCACAGCTGATGGAGTTCCTTATCCTTCTTACACCAATCATTCCATAGACCTCCTTGAAGAGGTAGTAACTTGTCCTATATCTTAGATAATTTTATTTTTCTCAAAATATCCATAAAGATGTCTGCTTTTTTTTTTCTTCCTGCTTCTTGGCAATCTCTTTGGTCCTCATCAATAATAAATTCATACTTCCTAGCACTGTTGGACCAGAAATCCAGGTGTCTTCAGCAACTGACTAATGTAGCTGTAATTTTATCAGCTAATTCTATCTTTTTTAGGTTCTTGATTCCAATTCTCACTTTGTGAGCAGAATTCTCATCCACAATATTTTCTGCATTTTCAAACAAACAGATGAGAAGTTTGGGTGACTTCCAAAATTCAAGTAGAAGGGAGCTGTTGATTTTGTCAAAATCAGACGTTGCCAGGAGGATAACAGTGGCTGAGGAGACCTCCTGCAGTAAACTATAATGCCTCTCATGTATTTCAGCATTTCCATGGAGATTGGTGAAGGCAATACAATCCTCAAATCTTTCTTCTGCTCTTTCACCTGGACAGAACCAACAGATTTCCATCTGACCTTCTATTAATAGACATCTATTATTGTCTTCCATAGACTGATTGAGGAAAAAATGATCATATTTGTCTTTACTCAGGAATGAACTCAAAATCTGTGATTTGGAAGTAGAGGCATAATTTCCAATTCTTATGTAAATATAGTGTGTGAAGGTTGCCAACTGATCAGCTGGTTATTATAACTCCTATTTTTTTCTTCCATTCTGTTTTTTCCACCCCTCTCCAGCTTCTCCTGATTTGCCTCCGAGACCAATGTGGGAACTCAATTTGGGAACTGCAAGGATTCAGCACCAAAATTGGGAGGGCAAGTTGAGAAATGGAAAGTTTGTTTAAAATATACTATCTTGTAAATTCATTTGCACAGTGAAAAATTGCCATCTGTACGACCATTGGATGGGTGCAAGTTGGTACTATAGTTGATTGTGTTTCCTTGACAATGAAAATATGCTCAATTTTTTTTTCTAGTTCTGTGGTTCTCAGTGTCTGGGACACAGTAGATATTCTATCTATATTACCTCTGTAAACTAGATACCACAAATGGTAATTTAATAACAAAAGTTTCTATAAAAAACAAAATGGTAGCTCCTCCTATGCTCTTGGTTGAGTGTTATGAGGGAGGTCTTATTTATCAAAAGAGAATTGACTTTGGTCATCTTCTTGGGATAATAATTTTCCAGATTAAGCCACTTGATCAAGTCAGGAAAGCCTTGATTTTGGGTGCTTTCTTCCCTATTATTGCTTGGCTGAGGATATCTGGGATAAGAAGAAGATTCATTGGGTACTTTCTTTGAGTTAGTTTGAAAGATTTTTCTAAACCTCTAGAGAGAAAAAGAGACAGTGATAATTGCTGTGATCTCTTTATAACAAAGAGATTTTATTAAATTTATCATTTATAAATGCGTGCATAGAGTCATTAGTTTTCCAAAAATAAATTGAGTCCTTTTATGTGTGAAGAAATAGGATGGCCAAGGAATGAAATATAAAATATGCTCCCACCTTGAAGGGCTTAAAATTTAACAAAAAAGTTTGAGAGAGATGAGTGAGTAATCAATTACATGGCCCTGTTTTATTTCTTTATTTTATCTATCTATTTTTTAAGCTCTTTATTGGAGTATAATTGCTTTCATTGTTGTGCTAGTTTCTGTCATACAACAAAGTGAATCATCTGTATTTATACATATATTGCCATATCCCCTCACTCCCGTGACTCTTTCCCATCCTCTCTATCCCACCCCTCTAAATCATCATTAATTATCGGGTTGATCTTCCTGTTATACAGAAGCTTCTCACTAGCTTTCTGTTTTACATTTGCTACTGCATATATGTCAATTCTACTCTCTAACTTCATCCCAGGTTACCTTTGCCCCCAAACCTGTGTCCTCAAGTATGTTCTCTACATCTGCATCTTTATTCTTGCCCTGTCACTGGGTTCATCAGTGACTCATCATTTTTTTGGTTTCCATATATATGAGTTAGCATACAGTATTTGTTTTTCTCCTTCTGGCTCACTCCATTCTGTATGACAGACACTAGGTCCATCCACCTCACTACAAATAATTCAATTTCATTCCTTTTTATGGCTGAGAAATATTCTATTGCATATATGTGCCACATCTTCTTTATCCATTTATGGATGGACACTTAGGTTTCTTCCATGTCCTGACTACTGTAAAGAGTGTTGCAATGAACATTGTGGTACATGTTTCTTTTTGGATTATGGTTTTCTCTGGGTATATGCCCAGAAGTGGGATTGCTGGGTAACATGGTAGTTTTATTTTTTGTTTTCTAAGGAACCTCCAAACTCTTTTCCATAGTGGCTGTACCAGCTTACATTCCCACCAACAGTGCAGGAGGGTTCCCTTTTCTCCGTAAACTCTCTAGAATTTATGGTTTCTAGATTTTGTGTTGATAGCCATTCTGACTGGTGTGAGGTGGTACCTCATTATGGCTTTGACTTGCATTTCTCTAATGATTAGTGATGTTAGGATCTTTTCATGTGTTTGTTATTGATCTGCATGTCTTCTTTAGAGAAATGTCTATTTAGGTATCCACCCATTTGTGGATTGGGTTATTTGCTTTTTTGGTATTAAGCTGCATGAGCTTCTTGTATTTTGGAGATTAATCCTTTGTCAGTTGCTTCATTGGCAAATATTTCCTCCCATTCTGAGTGTTGCCTTCTTGTCTTGTTTATGGTTTCTTTCACTGTGCAAAAGCTTTTAAGTTTCATTAGGTCCCATTTGTTTATTTTAGAATAAATACTAATATTAAAGTGTCTGTCAGAGAGGCAGGAAACTGGTGGACCCTCTCTGGGGAGTGCCATTTTTCTGAGCTCATTCTGTCCTGCTAAGGCTAGGAGACGTTTTTGTACTCCACATGTAATCTGCTAGAGTTTGGGTGTGTCCTCCACTGAGAGGCCTGCTTATCACTGCAGCAACAGCTGTGAGCCCTGGCCAGCCTGAGGAAGAGCTCCACCCACCCCCACACTGCAGCTGCAACCCCATCACAGTGGGTAGGCACATGCAGCCCACATATGGGATGTCCCTTGATTCCCAGAAAAAGACTTTAATTAAGCAGAGATAAACAACCAACCTGAGGGAGAGTTCAAAGTAATGGTCATAAAGATGAAGGGGAAGAATATATGAACACAGTGAGAACTTCAACAAAGAGATAGAAAATGTAAGAAAATACCAAACAGAAGGTATAACTGAACTGAAAAGTACACTCTAGGGGTTCAACAGCTGAAAGGATGAAGTAGAAGCACGAATCAGTGAGCTGGATAACAAAGCAATGTAGCTCACTCAGACAGAGCAACATAATAGAAAAATTTATTTTTAAGTGAGGTTGCCCTAAGTGACCTCTGGGAGAACATCAAGCATACTAACATTTGCATTTTAGGGGTCCCAGAGAGATAAGAGAGAGTGAAAGGGACAGAAACATATTTGAAAAAAATAATGGCTAAAAACTTCCCTATCGTGGGGAAGGAAACATGCCCAGGTCCAGGAATCACAGAGAGTCCCAAACAAGATGAACTTAAAGAGACTCACACAAAGACATATCATAATTACATGGCAAAAGTTAAAGTGAGACATTTAAAGGCAGCAAGAGAAAAACAGCTAGTCACATACAAAGGAACACTGATAAGACTGATATCAGAGAAGACTGAAAAATCAGCTAATTTTTCAGCAGAAACTGCAGGCCAGAAGGGAGACATGATGCATTTAAAGTGCTGGAAGGAAAAAAAAATTAGAACCATGAATATTCCACTTGTCAAGATTATTTTTCAGAATTGAAGGTGAGGGCTTCCTTGGTGGTACAGTAGTTAAGAATCCACCTGCCAATGCAGGGGACATGGGATTGATCCCTGGGCTGGGAAGATCCCACATGCCATGGAAAAACTAAGCCCACCAGCCACAACTATTGAGCCCAGATGCCACAACTACTGAAGCCCATGTGCCTAGAACCCATGCTCTGCAACAAGAGAAGCCACCACAATGAGAAGCCTGCACACCACAATGAAAAGTAGCCCCCACTCACCACAACTAGAGAAAGCCCATGGACAGCAACAAAGACCCAATGCAGACAATAAATAAATAAATAAATAAATAAATAAATAAATAAATAAATTTATATTAAAAGAAGTCAATTAAAAAAAAAAGAATTGAAGGAAAGATAAAGTGTCCCAGACAAGCAAAAAGCAGAAGAGATTATCTCCACTAAATTGGCCTTATATGAAATGTTGAAGAATATTTTAGAGGAAAAGAAAAGAGTGTAAGTAGAAATAAGAAATATACAAAAGAAAAAAAGCATCTCACTGGTAAAGGCAAATATATAGTAAAAGCAGTGGATAAGCCATTTAATAAAGCTACTCTGAAGATTAAAATACAAAAGTAGTAAAATCAACTATAACTACAAAAGTAGTTAAGGGTTACACAAAGTAAAAAAAAACTGTAAAATAAAGACAGATTGGGTGAGTCAAAATTTCACTGGCTTTTTTCCACACAATGGCTCTAGTAGCACTGAGTTGTCTTTAACTTCATTCAAAACAATTTTGTTAGATTGTATGTGACTGCTGTCATATCAGCGTTTATTTTTAAAAAGACATCAAAATTCATGAATTTTTGTGTAGCCATTTTAATATTAAAGGTGGAGGAAAAAAGCAACATTTTCAGCATTCTATGCTTTATTATATCAAGAAAGGTAAAAATACAAGTGAAACGCACAAAAAGATTTGTGTAGTATATGAAGAAGGTGCTGTGACTGATTGAATGTGTCAAAAGTGATTTGTGAAGTTTTGTGTGAGAGAGATTTCTCACTGGACGATTCTCCATGATTGGGTAGACCAGTTGAAGTTAATAGTTATCAAATTGAAACAATAATCGAGAACAATCAACATTATACCACATGGGAGATAGCTGACATACTCAACATACCCAAATCAAGCATTGAAAATCATTTGTACCAGCTTGGTTACATGAATCACTTTGATGTTTGGGTTCCACATAAGTTAGGTAAAAAACACCTTCTTGACCATATTTCCACATGCAAATCTCTGCTGAAATGTAATAAAAACATTCCATTTTTAAAACAAATTGTGATGGGCCATGTAACATGGATACTGTACAACAGTGTGGAAAGGAAGAGAATGTGAGACAAGTGAAATGAACCACCACTGACCACACCAAAGGCCAGTTTTCATCCAAAGAAGGTAATGTTGTGTATATGGTGGGATTGGAAGGGAGTCCTCTATTATGAGCTGCTTCTGGAAAATGAAACAATTAATTCCGACAAGTACTGCTCCCAATTAGACCAACTGAAAGCAGCACTTGACGAAAAACATCCAGAATTAGTCAACAGAAAATGCATAATCTTCCATCAAGATAATGCAAGATCACATTTGATGACAGGCAAAAACTGTTATAGCTTGGCTGGGAAGCTCTGATTCACCTGCCATATTCACCAGCCATTGCACCTTTGGATTTCATTTATTTCCATCTTTACAAAATTCTCTTAATGGAAAAAAAAATCTCAATTCCCTGGAAGACTATAAAAGGCACCTGGAACAGTGTTTTGCTCAAAGAGAAAATTTTGGGGAAGATGGAATTATGAAGTTGCTGAAAAATGGCAGAAGGTAGTGGAACAAAATGGTGAATATGTTGTTTAATAAAATTCTTGGTGAAAATGAAAAATGCGTCTTTCATTTTTACTTAAAAATCCAAAGGCACTTTTTGGCCCATATGTTAGGGGAAGTAAAAATGTAGTACTTTTAGAATGCATTCTAAGTTAAGTGATTATCAGCTTAAAATAAACTGATATGTGTATGTATATATATATATGGAATATATATTCCATGAAACTCATGGTAATCCCAAATTGTAAAAACCTACAACTGATACATCAAAAATAAAGACCAAGGAACCCATACAAAACACTACAAAAAAAAAAAAAAAATCATCAAACCACAAAGGAGGAAACCAAGAGAAGTAAAAGTAGCAAGGAAGAACTACAAAAACAACCAGAAAACTATTAACAAAATGGAAATAAAGTATATATATATATATATATATCAACAATCACTTTAAGTGTAAATAGATGAAATGCTCCAATCAAAAAACATGATGGATAAAAATCAAAACCCATCTATATTATGCCTACAAGAGACTCTCTTCACATCTATATACACAAAGAGACTGAAAGTAGAGGCATGGGGAAAAAGATATTTCATGCAAATGGGAATTTTAAAAAAGCTTGGATAACAACACTCATATAAAACAAAATAGACTTTAAAATAAAGACTAACAAAATATGATGAAGGGCAATATATAATCATAAGGGGGAAAATCCAAGAAGAGGATATATTATAAACCCAACACAGGAACACCTAAATATATAATGTAAATTTAACAGACATAAAGGGAGAAATTGACAGTAATACAATAATAGCAGGAAACTCTAATACCCCGCTTACAACAATGTACAAATTATCCATACAGAAAATCAGTAAAGAAACATTGGCCTTAAATGGCACATTAGATCAGATGCACTTGATAGATATACAAAGAACAGTCCATCCAAAAACTGCAAAATACACATTTTTTTCAAGTGCACATGCAATATTCTCCAGCATAGATCACATTAGGCCACAAGACAAGTTTTAATAAAGTTAAGAAGATTGATATCATATCAAGCATATTTTCTGACCACATTGTATAAAACTGGAAGTCAATTACAAGAAAACTGGAAAAAATACAAACACGTGGAGACCAAACAACATGTTACTAAACAACCACTGAGTCAAGGAAGAAATCAAAGAGGAAATTTAAAATTACTTTGAAACAAATGAAAATGGAAAGACATTGTTCCAAAATCAATGGGCCTCAAAAGCAACTCTAAGAAGAATGTTCATAGTGAAACAGAACTTCCTGAAGAGAAGAAAAATCTCAAACAAACAACCCAACTTTACACCTAAAGGAGCTGAAAAAAGAATAATCAAACTCCAAGGTTAGCAGAAGGAAGGAAATAATAAAGACCACAGTGGAAATAATGGAAATATAGACAAAAATAATAGAAATTATCCATGTAATTAAGAGCTGGTTCTTTGAAAATATACACAAAGTCAATAAACCTTTAGCCAGACTCATTAAGAGAAAAAGTGAGAGGGCCCAAAAACTTAAGATCAAAAATGAAAGAGGAGAAATTTACTACAGAAATATAAAAAAATCATAGAGACTATAACAAATAATTACATGCTAACAAACCTAGAAGAAATGGATAAGTGTTTAGAAAGTTACAATCTTCTAAGAATGAATCAAGAAGAAACAGAAAATCCAAACAAATCTATCACTAGTAGTGAAATTGAGTCAGTAATCAAACAACTCCTAACAAAAACAAAGTCTGGGACCATATTATTTCACAGATGAATTACCTACGAAACACTTGATGAAAAGTTAAATCTAGTCTTCTCAAATTCCCCAAAAAAGCAAGAGAAAGGAACACATTTAAACTCATTCTATCCTCAGTTTTCATAATATTTTGTTGGATATGTCTCCTCAGGCAAGGGCAAAATGGCACTACATCAAAAAAAAAAAAAAAAAAAAAAGCTTTTAAAAGTGAAGAAAATCATCACTGAAACCAAAAGATCATATACTGAATGAGAGAAATATTTGCAAATAAGTCTAACAAGTGGTTAAAATCCAGTATATATATATATAGGACTCATACAGCTCAATAAAAACATCTCTTAACAACATGTGTGTGTGTGTGTGTGTGTGTGTGTTTGTATACATACATAAAAAAATATAAAGCAGTGTTAGTTGTCTTTATCATACTGCACATTATATCTCTAGTACTTATAACTGGAAGTTTGTACTTTTTGACTAACTTCATGTAATTCCCCTTCTCTCCATCGTGCCCTTGGTAGTCCAAAATCTGCTGTCTTTTTCTATGAGTTTGTTCATTTTTTTAAGCTTTTTATTGGAATATAATTGCTTTACACTCTTGTCCCAGGTTTTGAGCTACACCAAAGTGAATCAGCTGTATTTATACATATATGCCCATATGCCCTCCCTTCCACAACTCGCTCCCTATCCTGGCCCTCTAAGTCAACACCCATCATCGAGTTTATCTCCCTATGTTATGCAGCAACTTCCCACTAGCTATCTAGTTTACATTTGGTAGTGTATGAAGTGTATGAATGTCAATGTTACTCTCTCACTTTGTCCCAGCTTCCCCTTCGCCCCCAACCCTGCCCCGACCCTGTGTCTTCAAGTCCATTCTCTACATCTGCATCTTTATTCTTACCCTGTCACTGGGTTCATCAGTACCATTTTTTTAAATTCCATATATATGAGTAAGCACACAGTATTTGTTTTTCTCTTTCTGGGTTACTTCGCTCTGTATGACAGTCTCTAGGTCTCTCCACCACATTACAAATAACTCAATTTCATTTTTCTTTATGGCTGAGTAATATTCCATTGTATATATGTGCCACATCTTCTTTATCCATTCTTCTGTTGATGGGCATTTAGGTTGCTTCCATGTCCTTGCTATTATAATTAGTGCTGTAATGAACATTATGGTACATGTTTCCTTTTGGATTATGGCTTTCTCTGGGTATGTGCCCAGGAGTGGGATTGCTGGGTCATATGGTAGTTCTATTTGTAGTTTTTTAAGGAACCTCCAAACTCTTTTCCATAGTGGCTGTACCAGCTTACATTCCCACCAACAGTGCAGGAGGGTTCCCGTTTCTCCACACCCTCTCCAGCATTTATTGTTTCTAGATTTTTGGATGATGGCCATTCTGACTAGTGTGAGGTGATACCTCATTGTGGCTTTGCCTTGCATTTCTCTAATGATTAGTGATGTTGAGCATCTTTTCATGTCTTTGTTAGCCATGTGCATGTCTTCTTTGGAGAAATGTCTATTTAGGTATCCACCTATTTGTGGATTGGGATATTTGCTTTTTTGGTATTAAGCTGCATGAGCTGCTTGTATATTTTGGAGATTAATCCTTTGTCAGTTGCTTCATTGGCAAATATTTCCTCCCATTCTGAGTGTTGCCTTCTTGTCTTGTTTATGGTTCCTTTTGCTGTGCAAAAGCTTTTGTTTCTTTAGGTCCTATTTGTTTATTTTTGATATTATTTCCATGATTCTAGGAGGTGGGCCAAAAGGATGTTGCTTTGATGTATGTCATTGAGTGTTCTGCCTATGTTTTCTTGTAAGAGTTTTATAGTGGCTGGCCTTACATTTAGGTCTTTAATCCATGTTGAGTTTATTTTTGTGTATGGTGTTAGGAAGTGTTCTAATTTCATTCTTTTACATGTAGCTATGCAATTTTCCCAGCACCACTTATTGAAGAGGCTGTCTTTTTTCCATTGTATATTCTTGCCTCCTTTGCAAAGATAAGGTACCCATATGTGTGTGGGTTTATCTCTGGGCTCTCTATTCTGTTCCATTCACCTATATTTATGTTTTTCATGCCAGTACCATACTGTCTTGATCACTGTGGCCTTGTAGTATAGTTTGAAGTCTGGGACCCTGATTCCTCCAGCTCCATCTTTCCTTCTCAAGATTGCTTTGGCTCTTTGGGATCTTTTGTATTTCCATAAAAACCATAAGATTTTTGTTCTAGTTCTGTGAAATATGCCATTGGTAATTTGATAGGGATTGCATTGAATCTGTAAATTACCTTGGGTAGTGTAGTCATTTTCACAACATTGATTCTTCCAATCTGAGAACATGGTATGTCTCTCCATCTGTTTGTATCATCTTTGATTTCTTTCATCAGTGTCTTATAGTTTTCTGCAGACAGGTCTTTTGCCTCCTTAGGCATGTTTATTCCTAGGTATTTTATTCTTTTTGTCACAGTGGTAAATGGGAGTGTTTCCTTAATTTCTCTTTCTGCTCTTTCATTGTTGGTATATAGGAATGCAAGATATTTCTGTGCATCAATTTTGCATCCTGCTACTTCATTAAATCCATCAATTACTGCTAGCATTTTTCTGGTAGAATCTTTAGGGTTTTCTATGTATAATATCATGTGATCTGCAAAGAGTGACAGTTTTACTTCTTTTTCAATTTGTATTCCTTTATTTCTTTTACTTCTCTGATTACTGTGGCATGGACATCCAAAATTATATTGAATAATATTGGTGAGAGTGGGCACCCTTGTCTTGTTCCTGATCTTACAGGAAATGCTTTCAGTTTTTCACCATTTAGAATGATGTTGACTGTGGGTTTGTCATATATTGCTTTTATTATGTTGAGGTAATTTCCTTCTATGCCCACTTTCCAGAGAGTATTTACCGAAAATGTATATTGAATTCTGTCAAAAGCTTTTTCCACATCTACTGAGATTATCATGTGGTTTTTATCCTTCAATTTGTTAATATGATGTATCACATTGATTGATTTGCATGTATTGAAGAATCCTTGCATTCCAGGGATAAACCCCACTTGATCATGGTGTGTGATCTTTGCAACGTGCTTTTGGATTCTGTTTGCTAGTATTTTCTTGACGATTTTTGCATCTATATTCATCAGTGATATTGGCCTGTAACATTTTTTTTGTGACATCTCTGCCTGGTTTTGGTATCAGGGTGATGGTGTCCTTGCAGAATGAGTTTGGGGGTGTTCCTTGTTCTGTTATATTTTGGAAGAGTTTGAGCAGGATAGGTGTTAGCTCTTCTCTAAATATTTGATAGAATTTGCCTGTGAATCCTTCTGGCCCTGGGCTTTTGTTTGTTGGGAGATTTTTAATCACAGTCTCAATTTAAGTGTTTGTGATTGGTCTGTTTATAGTTTCTATTTCTTCCTTGTTCAGTCTTGGAAGGTTGTACTTTCCCAAGAATTTATCCATTTCTTCTAGGTTATCCCATTTATTCATATATAGTTGCTTGTAGTAGTCTCTCATGATATTTTGTATTTCTGTGATGTCAGTTGTTACTTCTCCTTTTTCATTTCCAATTCTGTTGATTTGCATCTTCTCCCTTTTTTTCCTGATGAGTTTGACTAATGGTTGATCAATTTTGTTTATCTTCTCAAAAAACCAAATTTTAATTTTATTTTTCCTTGCTATTCTTTCTTTCATTTCTTTTTCATTTATTTCTGATCTGATCTTTATGATTTCTTTCCTTCTGCTTGCTTTGGAGTTTTCTTATTCTTCTTTCTCTAATTGTTTTAAATGTAAGTTTAGGTTGTTTACTTGAGTTTTTCTTGTTTCTTGAGGTAGGATTGTATGGCTATCAACTTCCATCTTCGAACTGCTTTTGCTGCATCCCATAGTATTTGGGTCATCTTGTTTTCATTGTCATTTGTTTCTAGGTTTTTTTTATTTTCTCTTTGATTTCTTGGTTGTTTAATAGTGTATTGTTTAGTCTCCATGTGTTTGTATTTTTTACAGTTTTTTTTTCCTTTAATTGATATCTAGTCTCATGGCATTGTGATTGGAGAAAATGCTTTATACAATTTCAGTTTTCTTGAATTTACTGAGGCTTGATTTGTGACCCAAGATGTGATCTATCCTGGAGAATGTTCCATGTGCACTTGAGAAGAAAGCGTATTCTGTAGTTTTTGGATGGAATGTCCTGTAAATATCAATTAAATTGAGATGCTCTAATGTGTCTTTTAAAGCTTGTGTATCCTTATTTATTTTCTGTTTGGATAATCTTTCCATTGATGTAAGTGGGGTGTTAAAGTCCCCCACTGTTATTGTGTTGCTGTCAATTTCTCCTTTTATGGCTGTTAGCATTTGCCTTATGTATTGAGGTGCTCCTATGTTAGGTGCATAGATATTTACCATTGTGATATGTTCTTCTTGAATGGATCCCTTGATCATTATGTAATGTTCTTCCTTGTCTCTTGTAATAGCCTTTAAAATCTAGTTTGTCTGATAATATCTTTTTCCAACCCCTCACTTTTAGTCTGTATGGGTCTCTATGTCTGAAGTGGGTTTTTTGTAGACCGCATATATAAAGGTCTTTTTTTTTTTTTTTATCCTTTCAGGCAGTCTGTGTCTTTTGGTTGGCACATTCAATCCATTTACATTTAAGGTAATTATTGACATATATGTTCCTATTACCATTTTCATATTGTTTTGGGTTTGTATTTGTAGGTCTTTTTCTTCTCTTGTTTTTCCTGCCTAGAGCAGTTCCTTTAGCAATTGTTGTAAGGCTGGCTTGGTGGTGCTGAATTCTCTTAACTGTTGCTTGTCTGTAAAGCTTTTGATTTCTCTGTCAAAGCTGAATGAGATTCTTGCTGGGTAGAGTATTCTTGGCTGTAAGTTTTTCTCTTTCAAGACTTTAAGTATATCCTGCCACTCTCTTCTGGCCTGCAGAGTTTCAGCAGAAAGATCAGCTGTTATCCTTATGGTGTTTCCCTCATATGTTATTTGTTGCTTTTCTCTTGCTGCTTTTAATATTTTTTCTTTGTGTTTATTTTTTGTTAGTTTGATTAATATGTGCCTTGATGTATTTCTCCTTGGGTTTATTCTGTATGGGAGTCTCTGTGCTTTTTGAACCTGATTGACTATTTCCTTTCCCATGTTGGGGAAGTTTTCAACTATAATCTCTTCAAATATTTTCTCAGACCCTTTCTTTGTTTCTTCTTCTTCTGGGACACCTATGTTTCAAATGTTGGTGTGCTTAATGTTGTCCCTGAGGTTTCTGAGACTGTCTTCCATTCTTCTTATCCTTTTATCTTTTTCCTGCTCTGTGGCAGTTATTTCCACTTATTCTTCTGTCTCAATTATTCTGAGACAGAATAGCTGTTGATTCCTTCTAGAGTATTTTTATTTCCGTTATTGTGTTTTTCATTACTGTTTGTTTATTCTTTAGTTCCTAGGTCCTTATTAAATGTGTCTTGTATTTTCTCTATTTTGTTTTCAAGATTTTGGATCTTTTTTCTTATTATTACTCTGAATTTTTTTTTCAGGCAATTTGCCTATTTCTTCTTCACTTATTTGTTTTTATGGGTTTTTATGTTGCTCCTTTGCCTGCAAGGTGTTTCTTTGTTTTCTCATTTTGTCTAACTTATAGTATTTGATGTCTCCTCTCCCTATGCTGCCTAGTAGTAATTCCTCTTGTTTCTGTTCTCTGCTCTCTGTGGTGGGGTTGGTCCAGTATCTTGAGTAGGCTTCCTGATGGGAGGATCTGGTGTCTGCTTTCTGGTGGGTGGATCTGAGTCTTTTCCCTCTGATGAGCAGGACTGTGTCAGGTGGTGTATTTTGGGGTATCTGTGAGCTTAGTATGGCTTTAGGTAGTCTATGTGATGATGGGTGGGTTTTTGTTCCTCTTTTCTTTGTAGTTTGGTATGAGGTATCCAGCACTGGCAGATGCAGGCAGTCAGAGGAAGCTGGGTCTTAGACTCTGATGGAGGCCTCCATGAGAAGTTCTTTGCATTTAACATTCCCCATGGCTGAAGACTCTTTAATGGTTTAGCATCCTGTACTTGGTGCTCCCTCCCCAGAGCCTCAGACTTGACTTCTGGTCGAGGAATCCAGACTCCACAGGTCACTCGTGTGAGCAATAAAGGGTATTAAAAAAGATTATCCAAGCCCCAGACTAATGGTAAAAGGTTGAGTGAAACAAACAAATACTGAATCAAAGAAACCCATACATGCACATGAAAAACAAAAACAGAACCCAACAGAACATAAAGCAGTAGAAAAACCAGACAGAAGAACCCCAGAATGCAATCAGACAATTAAGGAGAAAATCAACACACATTCAAAACCAAAAAACAAAAGAAAGCATAACTCAGGCAGGGTGCCAACTAAAGAGAGATGCAAAGAATCAAAGCAAAAAGACAAGCATGGTAAAAAAAAAAAAAAAAAAAAAAAAAAAAGAAGAAGAAAGAAAGAAAGAAAAAAGAAAAGAAAAAAACCAGAGTAACTGTGAAAATGAGGACCAAATATAGACTGAATAGAAACAAGGACCAAATATAACAAAGAGCAAGCAGACAACCAGATAGACTGAAGATCCACAAAATGAAATCAAAGAATTATAACTAGAGCTAAGATAAAGATAAAACCTAGTAACAAAAACCAAATCAGTGCATCATCTGAAGAATAAAGCAAGGAAACTGAGCAGACCAATAATATTGTTTAAAAGTATGTTAAGATAAAATATAGTAAAAAGGGATAAAACACAACAGAAGAGCATAGTAACACTGGAATTATAAAAAGGAAAAAATACAATAAAATAGAAATGTATTAAAGAAGTAAAGAAGATAGGGGAGATAAACTCAGCATGACAGAGAAGCTAGCTAGAAATAGAAACATATAAAAAGGATAAAAATAAAAGTAAAAAAAGAAAATTAAAAATTATGTTATAAAATGTGAAGATCCCTTAGGAATAATATCGTAATAATAATTTAAAAAAATAGCCAGAACTGTCAACAGAATGGATAAAATCAACAGAATTAATAATAATAATTCTGTTTTCTTAGGGTCTCAGCTCTAAGTGTCCTCGTACACACTTTGAGCCTCCCACCACCTTTGCCTCCCCAAAAGGCCCTCCTCTTCCCCTGGGTTGGACTCTAGACATGCTCTGGGTCCTATGGGGTCCACTTAGGCTCTGATCTGGGCCAATTCCTGTGTGTGCTTGCTCCCAAATTCCCCAGCTGCCAGAGACAGACCTTTTTTATTTGCGGAAACATTCATTGTCTACTCAGATATTCCAAAGACATAGGGTCTGCCTAGCCAATCATGGGGATTTAGTCTGAGGCTTTTATATCTGATGGAAAGATTTAAGAACCCCTTCCTTACTTCCCCTGTCCCTGGCATTCAGCTTTAGGTTTGTCCCCACCTCTGTGTGTGGGCTAACCATGGAAGTCTCATCCTGAGGCTACCTTGTGTCTCTTGGGTCTACCTCAGTGACTGTTTCCTTTATTGTTCATCTGCAGATGCCAGTGTGTGGGGAGAAAGAGGATTTGATAGTGGCTCCTCTCCCTGTGTGTGACTCAGCAATAACTCCCTGCTTGGACTACGGAGCCCAGGGGTGACACCAAATGTGCAGGGATGCTGGCGGCCATGGGAATAGGAAATCTGGCCTTAGTGTGATTCTTTACTGGTGCCACATGTAAGGCACCTGAAGGCCAGCCTTTGGGGGTTTTTGTATTACTCTGCAACCTGTGGAGCTTCCTTTATTGTTTGTCTGTAAGTGCCGGTATGTGGGGAGAGGGAGGGACAATAGTGGCTCCTTCCCCCGAGTGTGAGTCTGCAGTAGTGCCCTGTCTGGATTGTGGGAGCCGTGGCAGCTGTGGTGGTGCCTATTGCACAGGGAAGCCGATGGGCTCGGGTACAAGAGAAATGTCTCCAGAGATGGCCAGTTCTGCCAACTTCTTCTGGCTCTTAGCAGCAGGCACACCAGGGCCAACCCCTGAAGGGGCTTTTTCTATACTTTGTTGACTTGCGCTCAACAGCCTGGCCCAGACGGGGACTCCCTTTGTTCATCGCAGGTGCTGAGAGAGAGGCTACAACAGTGGCTCTTTCCCCCTGCTTGTGACTCAGCAGTAGCACCCTGCTATCATGACAGCCCAGTTTTCCACAATAGGCATTCTCTGCTGTGGATTTCTTTTCTCTTGTCCCCTCAGTCCATCTCCCTACAGCCAACAATGGTTCTCACCCTGGGCCAGTCCTCTGGTCCCCACATTCCAGCTCCCAGACCCCCTGTACTGCTGTGAACCCACAGCTCAGTCTGGGACACACAGGGCTGTGGTACAGACCCTCCATGTGTTTCTCACTCTTTCCTGTCTGCAACAGATGGGCTGCTTTACCTTCTTTAGACAGTCCCTGATAGCTCCTTTCTGACCCAAATTCCCCATTGGAGAGGGGTTTTCCCTATCAGATAAGGAGTGTTTCCCCAAGTTCAGTAATCTCTCCTCTGTTTCAGTTCTCCCTGCTCCAGAGTGCAGGACCTGTTCCTTTTTTTTTCTCCTCCTCTTTCTCTCTCTTTTTTTTTTCCATCCTACCCAGTTATGCTGGGATCTTTGTAGTCCTTTCTGGTGTCCAAGGTCTTCTGCTAGTGTTCAGCCAGTTTTCTGTGGGAATTAATGCATCTTTTGATGTATTCCTGATGCATCTGTGAGAGAGATGCACTCCACATCCTTCTATTTCACCACCATCTTTTTCTCCACCATTGGAATCTTGATAACAATTGCATTGAACCTGCAGATGGCAATCCCCAGGTCCTTCATGATGATGGACAGAAATGGCACCCACAAGGGACCAATCTTCTTCTTTCTCCTCCTGGGCCTTCAGAGAGGGCACTCAGGCTGGTTGGCGCCTGCTGGTGTTAGAGGGGTGCCTGAAGCTATTATTTATTTTTATTATTTATTTTTATTTTTGGCTGCATTGGGTCTTCATTGCTGCACACAGGCTTTCTCTAGTTGTGGCTAGCGGAGGCTACTCTTTGTTGTGGTGCATGGGTTTCTCATTGTGGTGGCTTCTCTTGCTGTGGAGCACAGTATCTAGGTGCATGGGCTTCAGTAGTTGCAGCATGTGGGCTCAGTAGTTGTGACTTGTGGGCTCTAGAGTGCAGGCTCAGTAGTTGTGGCACATGGGCTTAGTTGCTCCTTGGCATGTGGGATCTTGTGGGAGCAGGGATCGAACCCATGTCCCCTGCATTGGCAGACAGATTCTTAACCACTGTGCCACCAGGGAAGCCCTGAATGGCTTTCTGAGGTAACATTTCAGTTGGGGCTTGAATAACAGGCAGGAATTAAGACTATGCAATTCACAGCCAAGAGGCACAGTCTTACTAAAAGACTGAGACCTAATCATTGGACTACAGAATATCCTCCTTCTCCCTACGTTACCACTGCATCAGTAAATTTCCTGTATAATAATAATATTCTTATAATAATAGGGGAATATACCTGAAAAGTTTACATATCTCAGACCTTATTTAAGTAGTTTCCAGGAAAACTCAAAGTCAACAGGGGATGAAAACAAGGACATTAGAGGAAGTTTTAGTCTCTGTCACCACAGCCAACAGCACAGCCTAAGGCCTAGCTAGATAAATATGAAACCTCACTCTGAAGGCCTGTCTACCTCAGTTTCTTTTACTCATTACATCGTGTCTGGATTTCAACCAAAAGTTACAAAGCATGTTAAAAAACAAACAAACCAGGACTTCCCTGGTGGCACAGTGGTTAAGAATCCATTTGCCAACATAGGGGACACAGCTTCAATCCCTCATCTGGGAAGATCCCACCTGCCACGAAGAAACTAAGCCCATGCTCCAGAACTACTGAGCCTGCACTCTAGAGCCCACAAGTCACAACTACTGAGCCTGCATGCTGCAACTACAGAAGCCCAGATGCCTTGAGCCTGTGCTCTGCAAGAAAAGAAGCCACCATTATGAGAAGCTTGCACACCGCAACACTTGCCACAACTAGAGAAAGCCAACACGGAACAATGAAGACCCAAAGCAGCCAAAAAAAAAGAAATTAAAATTAAAAAAACCCCCACAGTTTGAAGAGAGAGAGCAAGCATCAGAATCAACTCAGGTATGGCTAAGATATTGGACTCAGGTATGGCTAAGATGTTGGAATTAAAGTTGTGAATTTTATCTCAAAAATATTTTTAAGAGCACCATGACACACAGCTCCTTTTATATTTTATGCCATCAATGTGTGTATTGAATTAATTAAGATGCAAAGATTGCAGGGAAAGTCTTGAGTCATGTCCAGCAAAGAGAGGGGTAGGTTAGGTCTAGACTCACATTTTTCCATTGACTGACAGAGCCTCTCTGCTAGGCTGCACTGGTCTATGACTTTCAGGACATCCTGAATCACAATCTTGGAGTATTCCTCTCTATAACACTAGATCAGTAGGTCAGCAAGTCTCACTGGTGTTGCTTGCTGGATAGTGCCCCAAGGCATATGGTTGTATCCCTCAGCAAGAGCTATGTTTGTGAGTTTGAACTTGAACTTTACCAACTCCTCCTCTAAAAGATCCTCAAGGATGTGGAGAAGGTGTGCGTTCAACATGCTTTCCATTCTGTGCATCTAGGAAACTGATGACCCTGCAGTTACTTAACTGAAATGGAGAGATGATTATGGATAATTGCAGGCATGATGGAAAAACACATATGAGGCCGATGGTTTAAGAGAAGTGAGACAAAGAAGTGGAGGAGAGATCAGAGACTGCTGTGCTGGAAAAAACCCTTGGGCTCCCAACTATGTATCATAGGATACCTATTCCTTACATGGGATGTTCCTCAAAGCACTGGTGCTACTTACCTTGCACTCCTCCTGCCCATAAGTGTGCTCCACCTCTAGAGTTCCCAATATTCTCTATTCTGTTTCTGGAGAATGGGATGAAATAGGAGTCTTAGAAAAGTTTGTGTTATGCTGAAAAAAGGAAGAAGAAAGGTAGATGTATTGTTTTCCAGTAGGTAGGAAAAGAAAAAGTAAGTGGATTATGGATGGTTACAGTGAATGAAAGTTTGAAAGAGAACCGAATTCTTCTATTACTTGTGTGTTTTAAGTGGACTGAGAGACATTTTAGGAGGTTCAATTTGCATATGAAAATTAGTACAAACAATAGGGGTATGGAAAATCACTATTCTGATTCTTTTGTAACTATCAGGTCCTCAGCTTTTACCTCTGCTTCTTACTCCTTTTAGCCACTGTTTTGCCTTATCCTGAAAGGTAGCTTTTCTAGGTAAGCAAGTATCTGGGGCTAATGTCATTATTACCATCACCATCTAGAATATCAACAATACCACTGTCTTCTCCAATATATCTCATTTCTCTTCATGAAAACTCTGCTTATTATTGAATTTACTATTAAAGGTCATTTCCTTTCCAATGGCTGCTTTGATTTTCCTCAAAAGGTATGATGCGACTGTTGGAACTCAGGGTAGATTGCCCCAAAATATGCCACAATGGCATATTGATTATTAAGAAACAGCCAATGCAAGTGGGACACTGACCCTCCTCTCTGTTTCCCTGAAGGCAGGAAATAAATCTCTCATGTTAAAGGTGCACTCTCTGCATCTGGAAGTAGAAGGACACCCTTATTGCCAGAGGTGGGGAATTTGGGCCAAGAAGCCTGTGTAAAGCCTGTGTAAACAAACCTTGTTAAAGAAGTATCTTTAATTTACTACCCCAAGCCCCAAATTTGTTCAGATTCTTTACTAACTGAGCACCCCAAACCTAATTTCCTTTGTCTAGTCAATTCCTCACAAATTTATTCTTTCTTTGTCTGAAAAGTATAAAAAGCTACCTTCTTTGGCCATTTCTTAGGTCCCATTTCCATGACACCTTCATACACACAAATTAAAACTTGTTTCTTTTTCTCCTGTTGATCTGTCCTGTGTCAATTTTATTATTAGTCCAGCCACAAGAAGTTAAGAGGGGTGGAGGGGGAAATCTCCCCCTCTCAGACACTACCTAACTTTCAACTTTCACAATCCTTATTACACTTCTATTTTGCCTTGTTATTACAGCTATCTATGTACCTCAATTATTTTCCTCTTCTAGATAGAAAGCACTATTAATTAAATGGGCAACTGATATATATTGAGCATCAATACATTCTGGGCACTGTGGCAGGTCCTTTGCACAATGTATCTCAATTATTTTTAATAAAAAATTAGGTATTATTTTATATGTAAGAAAACCAAGAGTGAGACAGAGTAAGATTTCCAAGTTTACATAGTTTGTAAGTGGAAGAATTAAAACTCAAACACAAGTCTTTCAAATTCCAAAATCATGATTTTTCCAATATTTCCAATGGATAATGTAGAACTCATTGCATACACTTCAGAATGCTTTTAAAAATAGTCATAATTGTCAAAAAACTTTAACTTTTACCTCTTTTCCCCCACATCTCTGAAAAATAACACCTAAAATTTACTTATTCTTTCTTATTTTCAGTGCCAAAAAGTACATCAAATAATTGCATTGCACTCACCATGCAGTGATCCGTATGCTGTATCTTCAGTTATGAACAAGAGAGACAGAATCCCTTTCCACAAACAACTTGAATTCCAGGGCAGGGTAGGATGTTGGGGTGTGTGTGAGAAAGACAACATCCACAAAAAAATAATGATATAATTTTTTTGCTCCGAGGATGATGGAATATGTTGATGTGGTAAAACATTATTGGGTGCTGGGAGATAGGGGATGTTTAGGAAAGACTACACTGAAGATGTGATAGTTAAGTTTAAACCTGAAAGAAGATAAGAAGCCTGATATATGAAGAACTTGGAGAACCTTTCAGGAATAGGAAATAGCAAATGCAAAGGCCTGAAACAGGAGCCAGCTTGGTGTTTGGGGGGAAAGAAAAGAGGCCACCATGGCTGGAGCAAAATAAAAAAACAAGAAAGGGAAAAAAATGAAAGTCAGAAAGTTGTGATTCATATTCTACCTTCTAGGTCATGATAAGGATTCTGGATTTTATCCGATGTGTCATGGGAAGCAACTGGGGCATTTGAAACATGGAAATGATATAATACGGTTGAGCTTTAGGAAGATCCTTCTGTCTTCTGGATGAGGATGGAGAATATGAGTTACCAGAGGAGGCAGTGGTAACAAATAAGAGACTGTTATAAAGATCTAAAGAAGAGGGTGACTTGACTAAGGTTTGAGCAAGTCAGATAATGAGCAGTGGTCATATTCAGGGTTTATCTTCTTGACATAGCCAACTGAGATTATTGATGGTTTCAGTATCAGTGTGAAGTAAAGCGAAAACTCAAGGATGATATAGTAGGCAGGATTCTAAGATGCTAAGATGCAACCCCTCAATCCTTTGTGTACATTCCCTATATATATATAATTCCCTTCTTAGCGTGGGCAGAACCTGTAAACAAGATGGGATATGGCTTCTGGGATTATGTTACTTTATATGACAAAAGGGAGATTATTCTGGATGGCTCTGACTTAATCAGGTAAGCTCTTAAAAGAGACAAGAAGCAGCAGTATGTTTTGCTCCTGCTGATCTGGAAGAGAGCAAGTGGTGAACTGCCTGTTTGGGCAATATGCCTAGGGGCTGAAAGTGATTCTGGGCTGATGGCCAGAAAGAAAACGGGCACTTGAGTCCTGCATCTGCAAGAAGCTCAATTCTTCTAACAACCCAAATGAACTTTGAAGAGGACCCTGAGCTCCAGATGAGAAAAGCAGCATAGGAAACACTTTGACTACAGCCTTTTGGAATCTTGAACAAAGGACTTACCTCACTCGTGCCTAGACTCCTAACCCATGGAAATTGTAAAATAATAAATTGGTGTTGTTTTAAGCTACTAAATTTTTTGTAACTTATTATGCATAGATTGAAAACTAATACAGATGATTTCTAGAATTCTGCCCTGAGTAAATATGTTGATGATGGTGTCATGCTCAGAGAGAGTCAGTTTACTACATGAACGGATTGGGCATTATACTTAATTTGCAATATCAACTAGGCAGGCAAGTGGAGGCACTAAGAGGATTAAAGAGGAGACTTCCCTGTGGCACAGTGCTTAAGAATTTGCCTGCCAATGCAGGGGACCCGGGTTCGATCCCTGGTCCAGGAAGACCCTACGTGCATTGGGGCAACTAAGCCCATGCGCCACAACTACTGAACCTGCACTCTAGAGCCCTCAAGCTGCAACTACTGAGCCCACGTGCCACAACTGCTGAATCCCGTGCACCTAGAGCTTGTGCTCCACAACAAGAGTAGCCACTGCAAGCGGGCAGTGAAGACCCAGTGCAGGCAATAAATAAAGAAATAAATTTATATAAAAAAGAAGATTAAGGTGACCATACTATTAAAGAGGTGAGTCCTATTTGGAATTGTTGACTAGAGAGTCACCCATGTTTAGTATTCAAAGTCATGGGACTGGTAAACTTGGTTAGGAAGAAAGTATAGGCAGAGAAGAAAGAAGGGCTCTGAAGGTGAGCAACATTCCAATACTTAGAAGAGAGGTAAAAGGAGACTAAAAAGGAGGAGGAGGTGGGGAATGAGACACACATGGATTCAGTGAAGCCTGGAGAAGGAAATGTTTCAAAAAGAAAGAAGTGGTCATCCATATTAAGTGCTTCTGAGAGATCAGGAGGATAAGGATAGAGAACTGATCATTGTGTCCTCTAAGAAGAAAGTAATTGATGACCTTGATAAAAGCCATTTCCACAGGTGGGGAAAAAACCTAATAGGACTTCGTAAAGAGAAAATTTGAGATGAGGAGGTGGAATCAGCTAAATCTTTCAATATGTTTTGTTCTTAATATAAGCAGAGTAAAGGGACTATCACAGGAATAGACCATGTGCTTAAGGAAGGTTTATTTGCGTGTTTGTTTTGGTGTTGGTTACATCAAGGCATTTGGTAGGAATGGTCCTATAGGGAGGGAGAAATTTTTGATGGCTGTTGTATTAGTTTGCCATTGCTGCTCTAAAAAATTATCATAAACTAAGCAACTTAAAACAGTAAAAAATTATTTTCTTATACTTCTGGGTCCAGAATTTTGCAATGAGTCTTATGAGGCTAAAATCAAGGTATGGCAGGACTAGTTTTTCTGGAACCAGCTCCAGAGGAAAATCCATTCTTTACCTCTTCTAGCTTCTACCAGCACTCCTTGGCTTGTGACCTTTTCATTCCAGTTTCTGCTTCTGTGGTTACATTGTACTTCTGTACTAAAAATTCCATCTGCTTTCCTCTTAAGTGATTACATTTAGGGCTTTCCTGGATAATTCATAATATTCTCCCCATCCTAAGATTCTTAATGTAACCACCTCCGCCAAATCCTTCTTGCCATATAAGGCAAAGTTTTAAGGTTCCAGAGATTAGGACATGAATATTTGGCGGGGAGGAGAAAAAAGATGGCGGCGAAGTAGAGAGATGTGGAGTGCATCCCTCTCCACAGATGCATTGGGAATGCATGGAAGGATGCAGTAATTCCCACAGAGAGCCAGCTGAACACCAGCAGACGGCGTCGGACACCAGAAAGGGCTGCGGGGAGCCCGACATAGCCGGTAGGGAGGCATCTATGATGGCTCAAAGAGGGTGAAGCGGTGGAGCTGTGGCAGACGGGAGGGAGTGAGAAACATACGGAGGGTCCGCAGCGCAGCTCAGCGTTCCCGGACCGAGACATCGATCCGCGGCTGAACGTAGGGTCCAGGAGCGGGAGCATGGGAACCGGAGAGCTGGTTCAAGGACAAGCAACCCGAAAAGTTTGGACAACCATGAGGAAACAAAGAAACACCATGCACGCAAAGGAGCAGGAAAAAAACCCACAAGACCAAATAAATGAGGAGGAAATAGGAAAAATGCCTGAAAAAGAATTCAGAGTATTGATAGTAAAAATGATACAAAATCTCGATAACAAAATAGAGAAAGTACAAGAAGCAGTTCATAAGAACTCAGAAAAACAAACAGCAATGGATAACAAAATAACTGAAATTAAAAATACTCTAGATGGTATAACCAGCAGAATGACTGAGGCAGAAGAACGAATAAGTGAGTTGGAAGATAGAATGGGGGAAATAAACGCCACAGAGCAGGAAAAAGAAAAAGGAATAAAAAGAATAGAAGACAGTCTCAGAGACCTCAGTGATAACATTAAGCATACCAACATTTGAATTATAGGCATCCCAGAAGAAGAAGAACAAAAGAAAGGGTCTGAGAAAATATTTGAAGAGGTTGTAGTGGAAAACTTCCCCAACTTGGGAAAGGAAATAATTAACCAAGTCCAAGAAGCACAGAGAGTCCCATACAGGATAAACCCAAGGAGAAATACACCAAGACACATATTAATCAAACTAACGACAATTAAACACAAGAAAAAATATTAAAAGCAGCAAGAGAAAAGCAACAAACAACATATAAGGGAAAACCCATAAGGATAACAGCCGACCTATCTACAGAAACTCTGCAGGCCAGAAGGGAATGGCAGGATATACTGAAAGTCCTGAAAGAGAGAAACCTACAGCCAAGAATACTCTACCCAGCAAGAATCTCATTCAGATTTGAGGGAGAAATCAAAAGCTTTCCAGACAAGCCAAAGTGAAGAGAATTCAGCACCACCAAACCAGCCTTACAACGAGTGCTACAGGAACTTTTCTAAGTAGGAAACACAAGAAAAGGAAAACACCTACAAATACAAACCCAAAACAATTAAGAAAATGGTAATTGGAACACACATGTCAATAATCACTTTAAATGTAAATGGATTAAATGCTCCAACCAAAAGACACAGACTGGCTGAATGGATCCAAAAACAAGACCCTTCTATATGCTGCCTACAAGAAACCCACTTCAGACCAAGGGATACCTATAGACTGAAAGTAAAGGGATGGAAAAAGATATTCCATGCAAATGGAAGTCAAAAGAAAGCTGGAGTAGCAATCCTCATATCAGACACATTAGACTTGAAAGTAAAGACTATTACAAGAGACAAGGAAGGACACTCCATAATGATCAAGGGATCCATTCAAGAAGAACATATCACAATGGTAAATATCTATGCCCCCAACATAGGAGCACCTCAATACATAAGGCAAATGCTAACAGCTATAAAAGGGGACATTGACAGTAAAACAATAATAGTGAGAGACTTGAACACCCCACTTACATCAATGAACACAACATCCAAACAGAAAATAAATAAAGACACACAAGCTCTAAATGACACATTAGACCATCCCGACTTAATTGATATTTATAGGACATTCCATCCAAAAATGACAGACTACACTTTCTTCTCGAGTGCACACGGAACATTTTCCAGGATAGATCACATCTTGGGTCCCAAATCAAACCTCGGCAACTTCAAGAAAATTGAAATCATATCAAGCATCTTCTCAGACCACAATGCCATGAGACTAGATATCAATGACAGGAAAAAAACTGCAAAAAATACAAACACATGGAGGCTAAACAATTCACTCCTAAACAACCAAGGAATCACTACAGAAATCAAAGAGGAAATCAAAAAATATCTAGAAACAAATGACAACGAAAACACAACAACCCAAAACCTATGGGACGCAGCAAAAGCAGTTCTAAGAGGGAAGTTTATAGCAATACAGTCCTACCTTAAGAAACAAGAAAATGATCGAATAAACAACCTAACCTTACACCTAAAACAACTAGAGAAAGAACAAAGAAACCCCAAAGTGAGCAGAAGGAAAGAAATCATAAAGATCAGAGCAGAAATAAATGAAAAAGAAATGAAAGAAACCATAAGAAAAATAAATAAAACTAAAAGCTGGTTCTTTGAGAAGATTAACAAAATTGATAAACCATTAGCCAGACTCATCAAAAAAAAAAAGGGAGAAGATGCAAATCAACAGAATTAGAAATGAAAAAGGAGAGGTAACAACGGACACCTCAGAAATACAAAAGATCATGAGAGACTACTACAAGCAACTATATGCCAATCAATTGGATAACCTGGAAGAAATGGATAAATTCTTAGAAAAATACCATCTTCCAACACTGAATCAGGAAGAAATAGAAACTATGAACAGACCAATCACAAGTACAGAAATTGAGGCAGTGATTAAAAATCTCCCAACACACAAAAGCCCAGGACCAGATGGATTCACAGGCGAATTCCATCAAACATTTAGAGAAGAGCTAACACCTATCCTGCTCAAACTCTTCCAAAATATTGCAGAAGGAGGTACACTGCTAAACTCATTCTACGAGGCCACCATCACCCTGATACCAAAGCCAGACAAAGATGTCACAAAAAAAGAAAATTACAGACCAATATCACTGATGAATATAGATGCAAAAATCCTCAACAAAATACTAGCTAACAGACTGCAACAGCACATTAAAAAAATCATACACCATGATCAAGTGGGGTTTATCCCTGGGATGCAAGTTTTCTTCAATGTACACAAATCAATCAATGTGATGCATTGTATCAACAAATTGAAGGATAAAAAACATATGATAATCTCAATAGCTGCAGAAAAAGCTTTTTGCAAAGTTCAACATCCATTTATGATAAAAGCTCTCCAGAAAACGGGCATAGAAGGAAATTACCTCAACATAATAAAAGCCATATACGAGAAACCAAAAGCCAACATCGTTCTCAATGGGGAAAAACTGAAAGCATTCCCTTTAAGAACAGGAACAAGACAAGGGTGTCCATGCTCACCATTATTATTCAACATAGTTTTGGAAATTTTAGCCACAGCAATCAGAGAAGAAAAAGAAATAAAAGGAATCCAAATTGGAAAAGAAGAAGTAAAATTGTCCCTCTTTGCAGATGACATGATATTATATATAGAAAACCCTAAAGACTCTACCAGAAAACTGCTAGCACTCATTGAAGAGTTTAGTAAAGTAGCAGGATACAAAATTAATGCACAGAAATCTCTTGCATTCCTATACACTAACAACAGAAGAGCAGAAAGAGAAATTAAGGAAACTCTCCCATTCACCATTGCAACCAAAAGAATAAAATACCTAGGAATAAACCTGCCCAAGGAGGCAAAAGATCTGTATGCAGAAAACTTTAAGACATTGATGAAAGAAATCAAAGACGACACAAACAGATGGAGAGACATACCATGTTCCTGGATTGGAAGAATCAACATGGTGAAAATGACTGTACTACCCAAAGCAATTTACAGATTCAATGCAATCCCGATCAAATTACCAATGGCATTTTTCACAGAACTAGAGCAAGAAATCTTACGATTTGTATGGAAATGCAAAAGACCCCGAATAGCCAAAGCAATCTTGAGAAGGAAAAATGGAGTTGGTGGAATCAGGCTTCCTGACTTCACACTATACTACAAGGCCATAGTGATCAAGACAGTATGGTACTGGCACAAAAATAGAAAGGAAGATCAATGGAATAGAATAGAGAACTCAGAAGTAAGCCCAAACACATATGGGCACCTTATCTTTGACAATGGAGGCATGAGTATACAATGGAAAAAAGGCTGCCTCTTCAATAAGTGGTGCTGGGAAAACTGGACAGCAACATGTAAAAGAATGAAATTAGAACACTTCCTAACACCATACACAAAAATAAACTCCAAATGGATTAAAGATCTACATGTAAGGCCAGACACTATAAAACTCCTAGAGGAAAACATAGGCAGAACACTCTATGACATCCATCAAAGCAAGATCCTTTTTGATCCACCTCCTAGAATCATGGAAATAAAATCAAGAATAAACAAATGGGACCTCATGAAACTTAAAAGCTTTTGCACAGCAAAGGAAACCATAAACAAGACTAGAAGGCAACCCTCAGAATGGGAAAAAATAATTGCCTATGAAACAATGGACAAAGGATTAACCTCCAAAATATACAAACAGCTCCTGCAGCTTAATACCAAAAATGCAAATAACCCAATCCACAAATGGGCAGAAGACCTAAATAGACATTTCTCCAAAGAAGACATACAGATGGCCAACAAACACATGAAAAGATGCTCAACATCACTCATCATCAGAGAAATGCAAGTCAAAGCCACAATGAGGTATCACCTCACACCAGTCAGAATGGCCATCATCACAAAATCTGGAAACCACAAATGTTGGAGAGGGTGTGGAGAAAAGGGAACTCTCCTGCACTGTTGGTGGGAATGTAAGTTGGTACAGCCACTATGGAAAACAATTGGGAGGTTCCTTCAAAAACTACAAATAGAACTACCATATGATCCAGTAATCCCACTCCTGGGCATATACCCAAAGAAAACCATAATCCCAAAAGAAACATGTACCATAATGTTTATTTCAGCTCTATTCACAATAGCCAGGACATGGAAGCAACCTAAATGTCCATCAACAAATGAATGGATACAGAAGATGTGGCATATATATACAATGGACTGTTACTCAGCTATAAAAAGGGATGAGATGGAGCTATATTTAATGAGGTGGATAGAACTACAATCTGTCATACAGAGTGAAGTAAGTCAGAAAGAGAAGGACAAATATTGTATGCTAACTCACATATACGGAATCTAAAAATGGTACTGATGTACTCAGTGACAAGAACAAGCATGCAGATACAGAGGATGGACTGGAGCACTCGAGGTATGGGAGGGGGCGGGGGGTGAAGGGGAAACTGAGACAAAGCGAGAGAGTAGCACAGACATATATATACTACCAACTGTAAAATAGTCAGTGGGAGGTTGTTGTATAACAAAGGGAGCCCAACTCGAGGATGGAAGATGCCTTAGAGGACTGGGGCGGGGAGGGTGGGGGGGACTCGAGGGGCGGGGTGTCAAGGAAGGGCGGGAATATGGGGATATGTGTATAAAAACAGATGATTGAACCTGGTGTACTCCCAAAAAAATTAAAAAAAATATTTGGGGGGGAGGGTTATTATTCAGCCTATCACAGAGATAAAGGAAAAACTGTACCTCTGACAGAAATAAAAGGAGAGGCTCAGAGGTAGAACTGTGGGAGGAGGGACAGAGAAGAAGGTATAGAACCAAAACCTATTTGATAGTTCAGAATAGTAGGGCTTTTAAGAAATTATTTGTGGAAATGGAGGTGTTGAAGATGATTCCTAGGTTTATACCCAATTGGGCAATTTACTGAGACGGGAGGATACAGGTATAGGGCAGATCTGGGGTTGGAGGAAGATAACTGATTCAGTTTTGACACATTGAGTTTGAGATTAATACAATGGTTAACATGAGTTCTTTGAATTTTCCAGACATTCTTCTAAGTACTTTACATGTATTATTCAACTTAACTCTTATAAGAACCTTAGGAGGCAAGCATTATTATATTTGTATTTTATAGATGATTACTCAGAGATATAACTTGCTCAAAGTTCTATGACAGCCTGGTTCTAGAACCAAGCCCTTAACTACTACATCGACATCCTAGTGAATATGCGTACTATTAAGCTGGCTACACAGTCCTGCATTCCAGAAACATGTCTGGACTGAAGATTTAGCTTAAGGAATCATCAGCGTATAGATAACAGTCAAAGCCATAAATAATAGATGCAATCACTCAGGGAAAATATATTCAGAGAGAGGATTGGTAGGCCAAGGGTCCTATTTATGTAGATCTGATACACAGCTGTTAGGCTGTGGAATGACCTAATCAGCTATTATATGTTGACATATGGTGCTTTCATATTGGTGACTAATAGATTATTTTCTGTCCCCCATGCTCCTCCCTACCACTCTAGTTTCCCAGGCTCCAAGGAACCCTGGGTAGGCTCTGCTAGGGAGCATAGTCACTATTTTATTTTAAAATAAGTATTTATTGAGCATATTCTATGGACCTGTGGCAGAGAATGGGGAATAAGAGAGAAATGGGATGCCTTTTCTTTCCTTAAGAGATTTATGAAAAATGTCAGACAGAACCACGGTATGACTAATATTAAGCTTGAATGCAGTTATTTTATAGTGTGGTACAGGAGCCCAGAGAATACAGCAATTATTGTCATTCATTCTTTCACTTCATTCATTTTACATGTATCAAAAGCTATTTTTTAAAAAATATATTTTTTAAGAGAATTTTATTTGTTTATTTATTAATTTTTTTGGCTGCGTTGGGTCTTCATTGCTGCACATGGGCTTTCTCTAGTTGTGGCGAGCGAGGGCTGTTCTTCCTTGTGGTACATGGGCTTCTCATTGCAGTGGCTTCTCTTATTTCAGAGCACGGGCTCTAGGCAGGCTTCAGTAGTTGCAGTGCACAGGCTCAGTAGTTGTGGCTTGCAGGCTCTAGAACTCAGGCTCAGTGTGGCCCATGGGCTTAGTTGCTCCACGACATGTGGAATCTTCCCAGACCAGGGATTGAACCCATGGCCCCTGCATTGGCAGACAGATTCTTAACCACTGCACCGCCAGGGAAATCCCTAAAAAACTACTTTTAAGAAAGACAAAAGCCCATTCCTCAAGTGCTCAGTGTCTGGTGGAGCACTTGGGCACAGACCTGATTTACCTATGTGTTTTAAGACAAAAATAGAAACAGGTGACATTGTAGAGCATGATGGGAAAAGTAGCCAGTTTTGCCCAGTTCCAGTGACAATGACAGCCAAAAATGGGCCCAGGCTTCAGTGAGTTGGTAAAAAGAAGAGTTCTTACACAATCTTTAGGAGGATCCAGCTTTTATGGGAAATTACTTAGAGATTGTCTAGCCTGCCCCTGCATTTTATAGATGAGAAATCTCAGACCTAGAGGTAGGCTGTGATCAACTTATTTCACACAGCATGTTAGTTAGTGGCTAAGCCATGAGTCCCACCCAGGTTCTGAGCCTGTCCAGAGACCTGCCCTCTTCCACTGTATTTTCTGTTGAGTTCAGGCGGACCGAAGTTGCACGTGCACTTTGGTCTCTGTGTGTCCTCTGCACACTGTTCATATGATCTGAACTAGTTCAGCCTTGGAGTCCTCAATGAGGACTCTTTCCCAGGGTCCCTAAATTTGAGCAAAGAGCCCTGAAATGTGTGAGAAAGCAGAACCTTGCCAAAGTGTAAGACAAAGAAGACAGAGACAGAAAGACAGAGTGACAGAGAATGATCTCAATAGAGTGATAGAGAATGATGAGGAAAACAACAGACAGACACATGCAAGGTGAGAGACTGAGAGAGACAGACAGACAGACAGAGAGGCAGAGACAGAAAGAGTCAAATGGAAAGCAAAGACCAGGAACAAGAAGGCTCTCATTCATATTACAGACCTTGGAGCCCCCCAGACCTTCTCAGTCACCTGTGCTCCCATATCTCACTTGGGAAAGGAGAAAGCTAACTCCATTATGGGCCCCTGGGCAAGAGGGTACTCACTGGTATGAATCCCAGATCTTCTTCCAGTTCAGTCAGACCAGGGGAGGGAAGGTTGTACTGGCAGATTAAAAATGTGCCTTCTTTTGGGAGCCAGGTTGTTAAATTTCAAACAACTAGTTTGATTTTTTAAAATGCGGTTGAATACCAGCTCTACAGTCACTACCAGCCAACACCTACTCACCAGCTGCTGAGAGGAAGGTGGGGACCAGGGCAAAACTACAGGTGTTATCTTACCCCTGATTTAAAACTTTGTCAATTTCATCTCATTACCTACTGAGTAAAGTCCAATCTTGGGATTTAAGGTTGTCACCATCTATCTAGTAAGTAAGAATATGGATTGAATTCAGACTGATCTGAGCTTAAATCCCTGTGTGATCACTTGCTAGTTGAATTAGGACAAGATACTTAGCTTTTCAAAGTCTCTGTCTTCTCATTTGTGAAATGGGAATAGTAACAGTACTTATATCCTAGAGTTGCTTTGAAAATTAAATAATCATGTAAATCATATAGCATAGTGTTTGGCCCTTACTTAATATTCAATAAAAGTTAGCTATTATTTTTCTTATAGTGGGGGACCCTGCTGAAAGTGTCCCTTAAGAGGGAGAGAGATGTCAAAGTTATAAGAACAGTAGATATTGGGAGAATAGCACCCATTATCCTCAGATGGGGCGTATCATTCTGGTTTTGAGAGCTTAAAAGAAAACCTTCCATGCTTTTTTTTATCTGAGGGCTAAAAAGAAAATCAGATTTGTTCCTTAGGTAGTAATGGTGTTGGTGGATCCTTGAGACTGGACACCAGGAACAGAACTGGCTGAGCTACCAGGAGCAGTGATGGTGTATATTAACTGACAAAACTGGTCACTGACCATGTAGGCTCTTGGCTGGTAAGAAGTGATGACATGCCTGCTAAGCGAAAGCCTACCCCACAGACCTGCTGTGAAAGGGCCCAGTGTCAACAGCTGCCAGTGCCTTCCACTGCCCAGCAAGGAGAACCTCACAGGCACTGCCAGTGCTCCATCTCCCCAAAGGCTGAGAGGTAAAACTGCTGCCCTGGGCTTAAGAAATCCTTTTCCTCCTGCCATGTTCTAGAGTCATCTTATACCCATTGATTCAATCTTCAGTCCCAGCAGCATTGGGCCATTGTGGCTGAATCCCCCTTAAATGTCAGGGTATCTAAAAAGTGTTAATTGGAAGGGCCTTGGCCAGGTTTCCTGGAAGCCCTTCCTCTGTGCATGTGATGTGATACTAGTTTGAGATGTTAACTTATTTTCTCCCAATCCATTTCAAAGATACCTCCATTCAAAGATATTGCATCTGTGAATAGCAGCTTCAGGAAAAGCATGAAACAAGACAGAAAATATACATTTTAATAAAATTTAGGACATTGGATGCTATGAATTAAATAATCTTAAAGAAATTATCAAGTATTTTTTCCAGACCAAAGAAAGATTCACCCAGAGAGGAAGCCAGAGGGAGAGGGAGGTAAAAGAGGAAATAGATGTCCTGATTTTTGTTATACTGGCCTCAAGACCTTGAAGAGAAATGGCTGCATAATGCATCTGGTGATAATGGATAAAAATAGCCTTGCAAAAGATTTCTTCCATCTTCTGAACATGTTATAAAAGCATCATAGAGATGAATATCTCATTGGAAATCTGTGGGAACAATGATCAAGTCATGCTTTCCCCTCCTCCTGATGCATTGGCATGGTGTAAAATCTGGGGACAGTGATATAAACATGGAGGAAAAGAGAGAGATACCAGGATGAACCAAAGTTAAAGTTGTTTTTTTAGTTTATCAAATTTATGGCTGGAATTCAGAACTCAGCTTGTATATTGGAAAATTAAGAAACTTTGACTCATGTATTCGTCAGTGGAACCACCAATTCCTGTAGTCAAACTATCTTATTACCCAGAGCAACTCCACATTCATTTCTCAGAGAGAGCTTTCTGAAATGAAAATTTCCCCATATAAAATCCTTCAGTTATGTCTCATTATCTCCAGAGTAAAGTTCTAAATACAAGACCCTCCATGCAGATTTTACTCTCATGTTTTACCATTCCCATGTATCACCCACCAATCAACGCTCCATTTTTCTCATTTGAAAGGTACTTCTCGCAGTTCTTTACAATTCCAATTGATTTTTTCTTCTCTTGTTTTTTCACATGGCTAATCCCTATTCATCTGGAATTCAGCCATGTACCACCTCCTCTGGGAAGTCTCCCCCCAGTTTCTTCTTAATGGGCTGGGTATCTCTCCTCTGATCTGCCAAAGCATACTGTGCTTGCCTGACAAAGGACTTATCATGCTGCAGTGGATTGCTCACTGACGTGTCTGCTTCTCCATCTATATTGTGCATCCTATTCATTGTAGCATTTTTAGCATAGCAATGTCTCATACATAACAATCCTCAATCTGTCTGTTGATTGGATCATCACAGGATTTTATATAAAATATTTTTGTCTATTTTGGCTGATGCCTCAAGCAATAAGTACCACATTTCAAACTGAGATACAAGACCACCAGACAAATCCTTTTAAGAAGGTAAAATAAGAATTCATTTTAGCTTGTGACCCTTCTGCTTATTTCAGCACCTCTTGTAGAATCTTTCATTTTAAAACTCCTTCTGCCAAGATTTCTCATTTTTCCAAGCCTAATGTTGCTCCTGTTCAAAGAGTAAGAGCGCCTGTGTGATACAGCTCATAGAGGTCAGCTTCCCCTAGCTTAGAGAAAAAAAATCAACAGATTAAGAATGAATATGGAGGGGCAAACAGAGAAAACTGGGATATCACATGGCCAAATGAAAGAGTTACGGGAACAGAGCCTCATTGCTAGACAGAGGGAGAACAAACTAGCCTGCAACGAAACAGAACAGAGATTTCCCTGATCAGCAACCACAGTTTTGGTTCCTGAGGTGAGACAGTAGATCTAGGAAACAAGGAAGGAATGTTTGAGAGTATCTCAAAAGACTTAAGGGAAAGACACGTGTGCATCATGAAGAGAGTAGATATTACAAGTTTTCTGCTTCGGAAATCTTGAGTTCAATGGAGTTTCAGTGAAACTCCTGTGATCGTCAGTTGGTACACTGATGGACCAGGGCACGCAGAAAAGCAAATTCTAAAGAGTCTGGCTCTAATCCTTATTTGATCTCTGAATACATTGGCTATGCTCCCTAATTTCATGACAAAGAAGAGATAGGCACTTAAGACACAATTTCAGGATTATTCAATTAGTTGAGGGAGACAGAATATGCATTGTGGATGAGATGGGGATCAAAGGCTTTTTTGCAAACATCTAATGTTCACTTATAAGTCTGTTTCTTTGTCTATTTATTTTTATAGATGACATGCTTTCTCCAAGGGGAATTTAAGACATCTTAAAAGAGAATTTTATCTATAAGTTTGTATCAATTACATGCAGAGTAAAAAGGAAAGAAAACAGTCACAGGGGAAAGTGGTATTTCAGTTATTTACTTATGTGTAACAAACCAACCTAGAACAATAATCGTTGACTTAGCTCATGAATCTGTAATTTGCGTAAGGATAACTCCATGATGTTTAGGACCACAGATAGTATGACTTGAATAGCCGTAGGGACTCAAATAAGAGTTAAAAAGTAGGGGCTGACTGGTCCCTCTTTCCCTTCCTGAGCCTTCTCAGTGTGGGCCAGCTTGAGCTTCTTCTTAGCATGATAACCTCAGGAGAGTTAGACGTTTTACTTGGCTTCTCAGGGCTCAAGATAGACTATTGAAAAAAAGAAACCAGCAAGCCCTTTTATGATCTAGCCTCAGAAGTCATAAGCTATCACTTCTCACACTATTCTATTGTCCACACAGGCCCAACCGTGATTCAATGTGAGAGGAGATTGTACATGAATATTGAAAGGCATAGAGGCCTTCCAGAGGCTGGGTACCTTAAGTGTTTTCAGAAATTAGGCTAAAAATACATCGAATAATGGCATATCTACTTGCTCTGAACAGGACACAAGTTCCATCCAAATTATGAGAATAATAATTATCATAATATAATATTAGCTGCCATTTGCTAACAATTGCTATATGTCAGTCACAGTTCTAAGGACTTTGTATAAATAATTCATTTTATACTCACAGTAGCCCTATGAGATAGGTGCTATTAATATCACCATTTTGGAAAAGAGGTAACTGTCAGAAAGGAAAAGTTTCTCTTTACCCTTCTAGGTTTTTTAGGCTGATCTAAGATATGAATTGACATGAGATAAATTAACTGGAGAAAATCTAACAAAAGTTTAAAGACATTTATACATAAAAGAGACCCAGGACAACTGGGTAGCTTGGCAAAGAACATTGTTTCTCTGACCTGAACATTTAGTAAATCTAAATGATCATAACCTTGAGATGTAATGCCTGGGATATAACACATTATCTTGCTGGTTTAGTACACACCTCTCTGTCTGACAAGGGGGCATTTACTATTATGTTCATATCTAATATATCACACTTCTGTGTCCTGAATTATTGCTAATTTTGAAAAGGCATAAAGGAGAGTCTCATTTCTGTAGCTTCTCTCTTTACATTAAATTTTTTTTCTGTGAGGCATGAAAGTAGAGATTTTTATAAATGAACAAAAACAATGGAAGATGTAGTTCTAAATAAATGTGCTGTGTGCCTACAGGTTTCTCTGCACTTCCCCAATCCCATATCCACTTCTTTCACTCCTTTCCCAGAAGCTATGTGGTATATGTGTGTGTGTTTGAGTTATCTCAATTTGGCCCACATTCGTGCAGGGTGCAGCTGTTCCCTGGCATGGGGGATTTCCAGGGAAAGCTTCTTTAAGCTGACCAAAAGTTGCTAGGGAGTCAAGGCTTGGAGATATTCTCACTCTGATAATTAGAATTCAGAACCTTCTGGCACCTTAAGAATTCAGGGAGGGCTTGCTGTTTCTCATTTACAATCACCTCCACTTTTTTCTTTACATCCCTCACTCATGCCCTAAGAGAAGTAATAGTCAAGACTCTGGTATTTCTCAGCCTGAGCTTAGTTGGGGTAGAGTGGACCCAATTCTTCACTGCTTCATTGCACAACTCTTTATTGCAAAATCTGCATTCACAGAACTTAATGCACTAACATTCTTCATGCAAGGCTCTGTTCTGAGGTCAGGGCAATGTAAGTTTCAACAAATCCAACATACACAACTGGATTGCTTGTGGCCTGAGATGAGCCTGTGAGAGTTTTGCTATCTTGCACATAATAGTGTTTTCACAGAGAAAATATTTAAATGTTTTTCTAAGAATTATTTTATTATCAGAGAAACACCTTTTCTTCTTCCTCCTTGTTTCCCACTCCATTTTCTCTCCTTCTTCTTTTCCTGTACTTTAATGCCTCCTTTTCTCACTTTCCCTCTTTTTTAAATTCAACATTGAAGAAAAGGATGGAAAGGTCTTCCAGCTTGGATGAAACCTGGATGTTGAGACCAGAGTTCATTAGAGGTCTTATGATAGCATCAACACACGATGCTTGAGGAATACATGCCCTCACTCTACTTAGGCTAAATGTGCATTTGTAATAAGTTTCAAAAAAATGTAACAAGCATAGAATTGGAGAGACCTGACTTAATATTAATTAATAATAATTTTAAAACACCCCTAAATTTTCAGTTCAAAACTAGCTCCATATGAGCCAAAGTCAGATCGTTCTGTTGAGTAAGACTCACTTGATTTTTTCCAGTTTTATTGAGATATAATTGACATATAACATTGTGTAAGTTTCAGGTGTACAATGTGTTGATTTGGTACATATATATTGCAAAATGATTGCCATCGTACCATTACCCAACACCTCCATTCCAGCCTCATTTGATCTTAAACTTCAATACTGCTGGCCAAGTGTCCAGGAAAATGAAATAATGTGCACTGATCAGTTTCTGTGGTCAGTGCTGAGAGTAACACTATTTGGACTGATGGATTTCTCAGGGGCCAATTCCTTAAGTTATTGGGGTGGCATGGATATGTGTGAGCATCAAGGTGAGCTCCTCTCCAGGTAAGTCAAATGTTTTGATAGCAGTGAACAGCAGGGGACATTAAAAGTATTAAAACTGGAGATGAGGATATTAGGGCAGAAAAGATTCCTGAAAAGGAGATGGAAGAGCTTTTAGGGTTGGCCTTGTATCCTGCTGAGAGTGGAAAGGACTGCTCCATGGCTAGGATGTGCTTACTTCAACTTTTCCAGGATAAAATAAGGAAATAATCACCAGGAGTTTTTGAAACATCAATTATTAGAGTAATGTCTAAAATTGATTTAAGCATTCTGCTCCAAGATGGTGGCGTAGGAAGACCTTGAACTTACCTCCTCTAGTATACACACTGAACTTACACCTACCTATAGAACAATTTCTCCTGAAGAACTGAGGGCTGATTGAACAGCTTCTGCACAGGAAATGATAGAGGGACTGAATAGACATGGGTAGCAGAGGCAGAGACACAGTATTGATGGGAATCCCACCCCTGACATGGTGACCTGCAGTAGGGAGGGATATCAATGAGGGGACTGTGAACAGACTCGCCTGCCCTGGGACACAGAAGGAAATCCCAGCAGTTTAAAGGGTATCTAGACTACATGTGAAAGAAATTCATTTACTAACCTGAGAGCATCTGCAAGCAGCTGCAAAACTGCTGGAACTCCCTCTGCAGTCAGAGGCACTAAACAGCACTGTTTTTTTTTTTGCATTCCTCCTCCACCTCAATAATGAGGGTGGGAACATGGTCTAGGCATTTTAGCCAGCCCTCCAAGACTGCCCCAGCACACCAGGCTCCTAGCCCACACCAGCTCCAGCTGTTCCCCCCAAGAATGCCCTGCAAAATGTGCCCTGGGACCCCATAAACCCAGGCCCACCAGGGCAATGATGGCACATCATGCCCCAGGTTCCCTGGCCCATATTCATTCTGGCTCAGCTGTCCTGCCAAGAAGGCCCTAACCCTTAGGTCCTACACAGGAGAGATGAGCCCCCTAAAAGCCTGCACTGAAAACCAATAGGGATTCCATGCAGGAAAGCCATAGAACTGTAGGAGATGAAGAGCTCTCTCTTAAAGGGCTCACATACAAGATTCAGCAAAAAGAAACACCAGTTGGAAAAGTGCCTAGATCAAAAGAGAAGGAGACTTACTTACTAATATTAAAGTGTCTGTCAGAGAGGCAGGAAACTGGTAGACCCTCTCTGGGGAGTGCCATTTTTCTGAGCTCATTCTATCCTGCTAAGTCTAGGGGCCATTTTTGTACTCCACATGTAATCTGCTAGAGTTTGGGTGTGTCCTCCACTGAGAGGCCTGCTTATCACTACAGCAACAGCTGCGAGCCCCAGCCAACCTGAGGAAAATCTCCACCCACCCCCACACTGCAGCTGCAACCCCACCATTCAGCCCACATATGGGATGTCCTTTGATTCCCAGAAAAAGACTTTAATTAAGCAGAGGTAAACAACCAACCTGAGAGAGAGTTCAAAGTAATGGTCATAAAGATGAAGGGGAAGAATGTATGAACATAGTGAGAACTTCAAGAAAGAGATAGGAAATACCAAACAGAAGGTATAACTGAACTGAAAAGTACACTCTAGGGGTTCAACAGCTGAAAGGATGAAGTAGAAGCATGAATCAGTGAGCTGGATGACAAAGCAATGGATCTCACCCAGACAGAGAAGCATAATGGAAAAATTTATTTTTAAGTGAGGATACCTTAAGTGACCTCTGGGACAACATCAAGCATACTAACATTTGCATTTTAGGGGTCCCAGAGAGATAAGAGAGAGTGAAAGGGACAGAAATATATTTGAAAAAGTAATGGCTAAAAACTTCCCTGTCCTGGAGAAGGAAACATGCCCAGGTCCAGGAATCACAGAGAGTCCCAAACAAGATGAACTTAAAGAGACTCACACAAAGACATATCATAATTACATGGCAAAAGTTAAAGAGTGAAATTTAAAGGCAGCAAGAGAAAAACAGCTAGTCACATACAAGGAAACACTGATAAGACTGATATCAGAGAAGACTGAAAAATCAGCTAATTTTTCAGCAGAAACTGCAGGCCAGAAGGGAGACATGATGCATTTAAAGTGCTGGAAGGAAAAAAAAATTAGAACCATGAATATTCCACTTGTCAAGATTATTTTTCAGAATTGAAGGTGAGGGCTTCCTTGGTGGTACAGTAGTTAAGAATCCACCTGCCAATGCAGGGGACATGGGATTGATCCCTGGGCTGGGAAGATCCCACATGCCATGGAGCAACTAAGCCCACCAGCCACAACTACTGAAGCCCGCATGCCTAGAACCCATGCTCTGCAACAAGAGAAGCCACCACAATGAGAAGCCCACACACCAAAACGAAGAGTAGCCCCCACTCACCGCAACTGGAGAAAGCCCATGGACAGCAACAAAGACCCAATGCAGCAAATAAATTAAATAAATAAATAAATAAATAAATAAATAAATTTATATTAAAATAAGTACTTTTAGAATGCATTCTAAGTTAGGTGATTATCGGCTTAAAATAAACTATGTGTATGTATATGTATATATAATCAATATATGTATATATAATCCATGAAACTCATGGTAATCCCAAATCATAAAAACCTACAACTGATACATCAAAAATAAAGACCAAGGAACCCATACAAAACACTACGAAAAAAAAAATCATCAAACCACAAAGGAAGAAACCAAGAGAAGTAAAAGTAGCAAGGAAAAACTACAAAAACAACCAGAAAACTATTAACAAAATGGAAATAAAGTATATATATATCAACAATCACTTTAAGTGTAAATAGATGAAATGCTCCAATCAAAAAACATAATGGATAAAAATCAAAACCCATCTATATTATGCCTACAAGAGACTCTCTTTACATCTATACACACAAAGAGACTGAAAGTAGAGGCATGGGGAGAAAGATATTTCATGCAAATGGGAATTTTAAAAAAGCTTGGATAACAATACTCATATAAAACAAAATAGACTTTAAAATAAAGACTGTAACAAAATATGATGAAGGGCAATATATACTCATAAGGGGGAAAATCCAAGAAGAGGATATATTATAAACCCAACACAGGAACACCTAAATATATAATGTAAATTTAACAGACATAAAGGGAGAAATTGACAGTAATACAATAATAGTAGGAAAATTTAATACCCCACTCACATCAATGTACAAATTATCCATACAGAAAATCAGTAAAGAAACATTGGCCTTAAATGGCACATTAGATCAGATGCACTTGATAGATATACAAAGAACAGTCCATCCAAAAACTGCAAAATACACATTTTTTTCAAGTGCACATGCAATATTCTCCAGCATAGATCACATTAGGCCACAAGACAAGTTTTAATAAATTTAAGAGGACTGATATCATATCAAGCATATTTTCTGACCACATTGTATAAAACTGGAAATCAATTACAGGAAGAAAACTGTAAAGAATACAAACATGTGGAGACCAAACAACATGTTACTAAACAACCACTGGGTCAAGGAAGAAATCAAAGAGGAAATTTAAAATTACTTTGAAACAAATGAAAATGGAAAGACATTGTTCCAAAATCACTGGACATCAAAAGCAACTCTAAGAGGAATGTTCATAGTGAAACAGGCCTTCCTGAAGAGACAGGAAAAATCTCAAATAAACAATCCAACTTTACACCTAAAGGAGCTGGAAAAAGAATAATCAAACTCCAAGGTTAGCAGAAGGAAGGAAATAATAAAGACCACAGTGGAAATAAAGGAAATATAGAGAAAAATAATAGAAATTATCCATGTAATTAAGAGCTGGTTCTTTGAAAATATAAATAAGGTCAATAAAACTTTAGCTAGACTTATTAAGAGAAAAAGAGAGAGGGCCCAAAAGCTTAAGATCAAAAATGAAAGAGGAGAAATTTACTACAGAAATATAAGAAAATCATAGAGACTATAACAAATAATTACATGCTAACAAACCTAGAAGAAATGGATGTGTTTAGAAACTTACAGTCTTCTAAGAATGAATCAAGAAGAAACAGAAAATCTAAACAGATCTATCATTAGTAGTGAAATTGAGTCAGTAATCAAACAACTCCTAACAAAAACAAAGTCTGGGACCATATTATTTCACAGATGAATTACCTACCAAACACCTGATGAAAAGTTAAATCTAGTCTTCTCAAACTCCCCAAAAAAGGAAGAGAAAGGAACACACTTAAACTCATTCTATGAGGCCAGCACTGTTCTGATACCCAAATAAGAAAAAGATACTACAAAAGAAGAAAATTACAGGCTAGTATCTCTGGTGAACATAGATCAAAAATCCTCAACAAAACACCACCAAACTGAATTTAACATACATTAATAAGACCATACACCATGATTAAGTGGGATTTATTCCAGGAATGCAAGGATTATTCAACACCTGCAAATCAATCAACATGATACACAATATTAACACAATGAAAGATAAAAATCAAATGATCATCTTGATAGATGCAGAAAAAGCATTTGACAAATTCCAGCATCCATTTATGAGAAAAATTCTAAAGAAGTGGATATAGAGGAAACATACTCAACATAATAAGGGCTGAAAATGCAAATCCACAGCTAACATTATACTCAATTGTGTAAAGCTGAAGGCATTTCCTCTAAGAACAGGAACAAGACAAGGATGCCCACTCTAGCCACCTTTATTCACCATAGTGTTAGAAAATCTTGGCCACAGTAATAAGACTAGAGAAAGAAAGAAATGGAATTCAAATTGCAAGGGAAGAAGTGAAACAGTTGCTGTTTGCAAATGACATGAGACTATACATAGGAAATCTTAAAGACACCACCAGAAAACTATTAGAGCTCATCAATGGATTCCGCAAAGTTGAAGGATACAAAATTAATATACAGAAATCTGCTGCATTTCTAAACTTTAACAATGAACTGTCAGAAAGAGAAATTAAGGAAACAATCCCATTTACAATCACAACAAAAAGAATAAAATGCCTAGGAATAAATTTAACCAAGGAGGTGAAAGATCTGTATTTTGAAAACTATAAAACATTGATGAAAGAAATTGAAGATGACACAAATAAATGGAAAGATATACTATGCTTATGGATTGGAAGAATTAATATTGTTAAAATGTTCATACTACACAAAGCAATCTGAAGTTTTAATGCAATCCCTATCAAAATACCCATGGCATTTATCACAGAACCCTAACAAGTAATCCTAATATTTGTATGGAACCACAAAAGACCTCAAATAGACAAAGCAATATTGAGAAAGAACAAAGGTGGAAGTGTAATGCTCCCTGATTTCAAAATATACTGTAAGTCTCTAGTAATCAAGACATCATGATACTGGCATAAAAACAGACATGTAGATGAACAGAACAGACTAGAGAACCCAGAAATAATCCCATGCTTATGTGGTCAATTAATCTACGACAAAGGAGGCAACAATATACAATAGGGAGAAAGAGAGTCTCTTCAATAAAGGGTGTTGGGAAAACTGAACAGCTACCTACAAAGAATAAAGCTAGATCACTTTTTCACACCATATACAGAAAGAACCTCAAAATGGATTAAAGATTTAAATATAAGACCTGAAACCATAAAACTTTTAGAAGAAAATGTAGGCAATATGCTCTTTGACATCAGTCTTGATAATATTTTGTTGGATATGTCTCTTCAGGCAAGGGCAAAATGGCACTACATCAAACTAAAAAGCTTTTAAAGTGAAGAAAATCATCACTGAAACCAAAAGATCATATACTGAATGAGAAAAGATATTTGCAAATGATAAGTCTAAGTGGTTAAAATCCTATATATATATTATATATATATATATATATATATACGATTCATACAGGTCAATAAAAACATCTCTTAACAACATACGTGTGTGTGTGTGTATATATATATATACACACATATATATACATATAAAACATAAATCAGTGTTAATTATCTTTATCATGCTGCACATTATATCTCTGGTACTTATAACTGGAAGTTTGTACTTTTTGACTAACTTGATGTAATTCCCCTTCTCCCCATCTTGCCCTTGATAGTCCCAAATCTATTGTTTTTCTATGAGTTCGTTCATTTTTTTAAGCTTTTTATTGGAATATAATTGCTTTACACTCTTGTCCCAGTTTTTCAGGTACACCAAAGTGAATCAGCTGTATTTATACATATATCCCCATATCCCTTCCCTCCCGTGACTCCCTCCCTATCCTGGCCCTCTAAGTCATCACCCATCATCGAGTTTATCTCCCTATGTTATGCAGCAACTTCCCACTAGCTATCTATTTTGCATTTGGTAGTGTATATATGTCAATGTTACTCTCACACTTCATCCCAGCTCCCCCTTCGCTCCCCCCACCCCAATCCTGTGTCCTCAAGTCAGTTCTCTACATCTGCATCTTTATCCTTTCCCTGTCACTTGGTTCATCAGTACCATTTTTGTAGATTCCATATATATGAGTTAGCATACAGTATTTGTTTTTCTCTTTCTGGCTTACTTTGCTCTGTATGACAGTTTCTAGGTCTCTCCACCACATTACAAATAACTCAATTTCATTCTGTTTTATGGCTGAGTAATATCCCATTGTATATATGTGCCACATCTTCTTTATCCATTCATCTGTTGATGGGCATTTAGGTTGCTTCCATGTCCTGGCTATTGTAAATAGTGCTGCTATGAACATTATGGTACATGTTTCCTTTTGGATTATGGTTTTCTCTGGGTATATGTCCAGGAGTGGGATTGCTGGGTCATATGGTAGTTCCATTTTTAGTTTTTTAAGGAACCTCCAAACTGTTTCCCAAGAGACTGTACCAACTTACATTCCCACCAATAGTGCAAGAGGGTTCCCTTTTCTCCACACCCTCTCCAACATTTATTGTTTCTAGATTTTGTGATGATGGCCATTCTGACCAGTGTGAGGTGATACCTCACAGTGGCTTTCACATGCATTTCTCTAATGATGAGTGATGTTGAGCATCTTTTCATGTGTTTGTTAGCCATCTGCATGTCTTCTATGGAGAAATGTCTATTTAGGTCTTCCACCCATTTGTGGTTTGTGTTATTTGCTTTTTTGGTATTAAGCTCTGCAAGCTGCTTATATATTTTGGAGATTAATCCTTTGTCCGTTGCTTTGTTGGAAAGCATTTTCTCCCATTTTGAGAGTTGTCTTCTTGTCTTGTTTATGGTTTCTTTCACTGTGCAAAAGCTTTTAAGTTTCATTAGGTACCATTTGTTTATTCTTGATTTTATTTCCGTTATTCTCAGAGGTGGGTCAAAAAGGATCTTGCTTTGATGTATGTCATAGAGTGTTCTGCCTATGCTTTCCTCTAGGAGTTTTATACTATCTGGCCTTACATTTAGGTCTTTAATCCATTTTGAGTTTATTTTTGTGTATGGTGTTAGGAAGTGTTCTAATTTCATTTTTTGACATGTAGCTGTCCATTTTTCCCAGCACCACTTATTGAAGAGGCTGTCTTTTTTCCATTCTATATTCTTGCATCCTTTCTCAAAGAAATGGTGCCCATATGTGTGTGGGTAGACCTCCGGGCTCTCTATTCTGCTCCATTGATCTACATTTCTGTTTTTGTGCCAGCACCATACTGCCTTGATCCCTGTAGCCATGTAGTGTAGTTTGAAGTCAGGAAGCCTAATTCCACCAACTCTGTCTTTCCTTCTCAAGATTGCTTTGGCTATTCAGGGGCTTTTGCATTTCCATACAAACCATAAGGTTTTGTGTTCTAGTTCTGTGAAAAATGACATTGGTAATTCAATAGGGATTGCATTGAATCTGTAAGTTGCTTGGGTAGTATAGTCATTTGATGTCACAAAAACAGAACATTACAGGCCAATATCACTGATGAACATAGATGCAAAAATACTCAACAAAATAGTAGTGAACAGAATCCAACAGTACATTAAAAAGATCATACACCATGATCAAGTGGGGTTTTTCCCTACGGTGCAAGGATCCTTCAATATATGCAAATCAATCAATGTGATACATCATATTAACAAATTGAAGGGTAAAAACCATATGATCATCTCAATAGATGCAGAAAAAGTTTTGACAAAATTCAACATCCATTTATGATAAAAACTCTCCAGAAAATGGGCATAAAAAGAAATTACCTCAACATAATAAAAGCCATACATGACAAGCAAATAGCCAACATCATTCTAAATGGTGAAAAACTGAAAACATTCCCTTTAAGAACAGGAACAAGACAAGGGTGCCCACTCTTACCATTATTATTCAACATAGTTTTGGAAGTGTTAGCCACAGCAATCAGAGAAGAGAATGAAATAAAAGGAATCCAAATTGGAAAAGAAGAAGTAAAATTGTCACTCTTTGCAGATGACATATTATACATAGAAAACTCTAAAGACTCTACCAGAAAACTGCTAGCACTAATCAATGAATTTAGTAAAGAAGCAGGATGCAAAATTAATGCACAGAAATCTCTTGCATTCCTATATACTAACAAGGAAAGAGCAGAAAGAGAAATTAAGGAAACACTCCCATTTACCATTGCAACAAAAAGAATAAAATACCTAGGTATAAACCTGCCTAAGGAGGTAAAAGACCTGTATGCAGATAACTATAAGACACTGATGAAAGAAATCAAAGATGATACAAACAGATGGAGAAACATACCATGTTCTTGGATTGGAAGTATCAAAATTGTTCATTTTTGAAGTATAATGGACCTACAATTCTATCTTAGTTCCTGATGCACAACATAGTGATTTGATATTTCTATACATTTCAAAATGTCACCGTAAATCTAGTTGTCATCTGTTACCATACAAAATATTGACTGTATTTACCATATTGTACATTTCATACCTGTCACTCATATATTTTTAACTGAAATTTTGTACCTTTTAATTTCCCTCACCTATTTCTTTCTTCCTCCCACCCTCTCCCCTTTGACAACCACTTCTTTGTTTTCTGTATCTATCTTCATTCTGACATGTGTGAGGAAATATCTCATTGTGGTTTTTTTTTTTAAACAATATTTATTTATTTAGGCTGTACCAGGTTGGTCTTAGTTTTGGCATACAGGATCTTTAGTTGCGGCATGTGGACATCTTAGTTGTGGCATACATGCAGGATCTAGTTCCCTGACCAGGGATCGAATCTGGGCCCCATGTATTGGGAGGGTGGAGTCTTACCCACTGGACCACAAGGGAAGTCCCTCATGGCTTCTTCTTCTTCTTTTTTTTTTAACAGACAATAAACTGCATATGTTTAGAGTGTACAGTTTGGTATCCCAATCTCCCAACTCATCCCCCCCAACCCTCCCTGCTTTCCACACTTCTTGTCCATATGTTTGTTCTCTACATCTGTGTCTCTATTTCTGCCTTGCAAACAGGTTGATTTGTACCATTTTTCTATAGTCCACATATATGGGTTAATATATAATATTTGTTTTTCTCTTTCCGACTCACTTTACTCTGTATGACAGTCTCTAGGTCCATCCATGTCTCTACAAATGTCCCAGTTTCATTGCTTTTTACAGCTGAGTAATATTCCATTGTATATATGTACCACATCTTCTTTATCTATTCATCTGTTGATGGACATTTAAGTTGCTTCCATGTCTCATTGTGGTTTTGATTTGCATTTCCCTGATGGTTAGTGATGTTGAGCATCTTTTCATGTGGCTGTTGACCTTCAGTGTGTCTTCCTTGGATCTATTTAGATCCTCTGTCTATTTTTTAATCAGGTTTTGTCTTTTTGATGCTGAGTTGTTTGAGTTCTTTGTATATTTTGGATATTAACCCCTTATTGGATATACAGTTTGCAAATATCTTCTCCTATTCAGTAGGTGGCCTTTTCATTTTGTTGATAGTTTCTTTCACTATGCAGAAGCTTTTTAGCTTCATATAGTCCCATTTGTTTATTTTGGTTTTTGTTTCCCTTGCCTGAGGAGACATATCCAAAATATATTATGAAAACTGATATCAAAGAGCATTTTGCCCATGTTTTCATCTGGAAGTTGTATGGTCTCAAGTCTTGCATTTTTTAAGTCTTTAATCCATTTTTTTTTTGATTTGACAATTTACATTTATTGTCAACTGATTTTTGACATGGGTGCCACAACAACTTAATGAGGAAAGAATATTTTCAATTATTAATGCTGGGATAACTGGATAGCCACATGCAAATGAATAACGCTGGATCCCCATCTCACACCATACACAAACATTAAGTCAAAATGGACAATAGAAATAAATGCAAGAGCTAAAACCATAAAACTCTTAGAAGAAAGCATAGGAGTAAATCTTATCTTGTAATAAGCAAAGTTTTCTTAGATATAACATCAGAAGTACAAGCAACATCACAGGGTATTTGTCTCTCTCTCTCTCTGGCCTATTTCACTCAGCATAATGCCCTCAAGGTCTACCCATGTTGTTGTAAGCAGCAGTATTTAATTATTTTTTATGGTTGAAAAATACTCCATTATATAAATATGCATATATATATATATATATTTTTCACAGTGGCTGCACCAGTTTATATTCCAACCAATAGTGCACAGGGGTTCTCTTTTCTCCACATCCTCACTAACATTTATCTCATCTCTTAATAAGAGCCATTATAATAGGTGTGAAGTGATATCTCACTGTGGCTTTGATTTGCATTTTCCTGATGATTAGGGATGTCAAGCATATTTTTATGTACCTGTTGGCCATCTGTATGCCTTCTTTGGAAAAAAATGTCTATTCCATACCGATACCCATTTTTTAATCTTTAATCCATTTTTGAATTTATTTTTCTGCCTGCTATGAGGGAGTAATCCAATTTGATTCTTTTGCTTGTACTTGTCCTGTTTTCACAACACCACTTGTTGAAGAGGCTGTCTTTTCCGCAATATACATGCTTCCCTCCTTTGTCATAGACAAATTGCCCATGTGAATGCTACCTTTGTTCTCTTTTGATTTCTATTTGTGTGGAATATCTTGTCCCATTCCTTCACTTTAAGCCAGTGGCTCAGGCCCGTAACAGGAACCAGGGCCCACAAACTGCTGTGGGGGTTCTGGATAACAGTGCACACTTCATTGGCTGCAGGATCTTGCCACAGCTGCACACGTGGCAATGGAGGCCAGTGACAAGCATCAGGCTGGCAGCATGCAAGTGCACTATTGCAGCTGATAGCCCAAATCACGCACAGTGTTTGAGATCAGCCATGGGGATCTTGGCTGGCACCTTCCACTTGCACATCTACAGAGACCTGGGCTTCTCCAAAAGGCTGGTGAAGCTGGTCATTCACCTGCTGTCTCTTTCCCAACGAGGGGGGCTCTTTCTGGCTGGGGAGCTCCTTCTTGGTGCTGAACGGTGCCAGCTTGGGAGATGGCAGGCCAAATGAAGGTGTCCTTCTCTTTTTTGTGTGGATGTTTTCAAGTTTTTTGTTCCATTCAGTTGCTGAAATTTCTTAAGTGGACTCCAGAGATTTCCCAGCACTTTTTTTTGTTTACGGAGAGTTGTCTAATTGTTGATCTTTGTGGGAGGATGGAGGCAGGGTTCTCCTATTCCACCATCTTGGTGATGTCACTGTTAGATTCTTTTCTGTAGTTTCCATCTCTCTGCTGAAATTCTCCATATGTTGGTGCATGCTGTTCACCTTTTCCACTAAATCCAAGTTCTGCCACTGGTGATCAGTTTGTCTGATCTTTCCTTGACGGTTTCAACTTTTATTTTATATTTTTAAGATTTTTTTTTGATGTGGACCATTTTTAAAGGCCTTACTGAATTTTTTACAATATTGCTTCTGTTTTATGTTTTGGTTGTTTGGCCGCAAGGCATATAGGATCTTAATTCCCCAACTAGGGATCGAACCTGCACCCCCTGCATTGGAAGGCAAAGTCTTAACCACTGGACTACCAGGGAAGTTCCTTATTTTATTTTTGACTATTTGGTTGTCTTGTGACCTCTGCCCTCTGATTGCTTCAAGAAAAGTTATAATTTTTATTCTTTCCTATCCTTTCACTTTAAGCCAGTCTAGGTTCATTTGTTCAGTACAATGTTTTTGAGACTAAACCATGATGTTGCATTTATCAATAGTTTATTATTTTCTGCTGAGTAATATTCTGTTAAATGGATTCTCCATAAGGACACTGTGCAATTTGTTTGTGCATTCATCTATTGATACACATTTGGGCTTTTTCCAAGCTTCTTGGCTAGTTTGAATAAAGCTGATGAGAACAATTACAAGCTTTTGTATAAGCAAAGGCTTTCATTTCTGTTGGGTATCTAGGAACAGAAGTGCTGGGTTGAATAACAAACATATGTTGGCTTCTACATACCCATTTAAAGTTTGGTCTCTTTTTAATAGAGTCTGAAATCAAGGGAGACACAAAGATTCCAAACTGTGTCTACATGCATAATATAAATGGCTTCAGCATATCTTACAAAGTCACACTCATGGGAATGCACTGTTTACTTCAGCTCTCAGGACCTTAATTTTAATGACGTCCTCTCAGGAAAAGCCACTGTTCAGGCCCTTAGAGAATTTAGGTTTGTGTCTATGAGACTAGTGCTTGGCAAAGTTTTAGGATGGGGAACTATTTGACTGTTTAGGAATAAAAATCCAGTAAAAAATGTGAAGTGGGATTTGGATCTTCAGATTGCAGATTTTGCCATCCTGTATTCAGCCATTGACCCCCTCACCAGTGACTCCACTGCTCTGTGCTCAGCCCAGCAGATGAGAGTAGGGAATGTGTCAAGGAGGCTGCATCTCTTTAGGAGTTTCTGCAGGGTTTGTAAAGAATTGGCTTTTTCTCTTCAGCACAACCTTCCTTCCTTCCTTCCCTCTTTCCTTCCTTCCTTTGTCTCTTTTCTCTCTCTCTCTCTCTCTTTCTTCTTTTTGTGGAGGGCTTATCTTTAACTCTCATTATATAAAACTCAGTATAGAAATCCTGCTTCAAGATGCCTGCAGGGATCAGATTCTACACAGAAGAAAAAAAATAGGATTTTACCTTAAAATCTGTAGGGTTATAATCTCCCACACTGACCTTATCTTCCAACAGCTGGACCCTGCAAGATACCACCTGTCCTTTGCTGACTTTGTGTTCTTATTCCCTTGTACTTTCCCCATTATCACAGGTATAAAGTTACAGGAAACCTGTTTTTTGTTTTCTTATTTTTTTTAATTTTGAAAGTCCCTGGATCTGGAGAGTGAGATGAATACAACAGTTATTTGAGGACTTCCACTACTGTAAGACCTAATACCTTGCTCTATCATCTCTGTCACAACTCATAGGGAAATAATGGGTTTGTCCAATTTATAATCTTTGCTTCTTCTTGAACTCAGGGGAGGAAGAAAAAAAATCTATTGCTTTTGCAACATTACCTACTCCCAAACCCAGGTGAGCATGCCTTATTTTTTGTACTGGTCATTTCTGTGGGTAACAATGCTAACAGATATTGCGTCTTTTATACTTAATTCACAGTTTCTTGTTCCTGGTTGTATAAGTATTCGTGTTTGGGTATATGAGTTAAAATATGTATAAATTTGTATATGTGATAATATGTACATGGGATGTACATTTATTGATTAGCCCAACAGATATTTATTGAAAAACTTATGTGTGTCAAGCAATGGCGATAAGAAGACTGAAGGTATTTATCTCAAAAGAATTCATAAAATAGAAAAAACCAGAGTGACTTGAAAACAAGTATATACAGTAGAAAAGATGTATTAATAGTTGTAGGAATAAAACCTAGAGAAGCAGAGAAATGGAAAATAACAACTCAGCTTAATGGAGTCCATGAAAGCTTGGGTGAAGACATTGGAGGAGAATACTGGAGGATGACTAGGAGTTTATCTAGTTGATCAAGCAAGAAGTGAAATTCCATAGAGGAAAGGATAGAGGCAAAGGCCAGGTTCATGTACCTTTAGATATGGAGGGCACAGGTTAGGAGGAGTTAGGGAGTGGGGAGAGATGGCCTTGTAGACATCTACAGTCAGGCAGAGATGCTCTAGGACCTGATTTTGCATTTGGATTTAAGTCTATAAACAATGGAGAGTTATTGAATTGGCTTAATGGGGAATTGAAAATGATACAAATAGCATTTTCTAAAGATTATTATTTGAAAGAGCGATACAGGAGGCAAAGAGGTCATAACAAGTAGAAACTATGAAGTCAGAAAATGGGTAGGTGATATTAGGAATACAGAGGAGGAGAGCGATTTGAGATATTCTGAGATGAAATCCAGTGACTATTTAAATTGTCCAGTTGATAGAAAGGAAAAGAAGGAAGAGAAAATGGCTCCTATTTTCAGTCTGAAAGACTGTCTTAGTACTTGTGCCAGTGTAAGGGGGAAAAGGAGTATTTATGTGAAAAATAAGAGATAAAAAAAAAGAAGTGTGATAGTCTCAAGTTTGGTTACCTTAAATTAAAAGTTGAATGAGAAAATACATGTGAAGTGATCAGTCCATATGTGTGCATTAAGTAATTCGTATTTATTATTATTGTAGAGAATTAAAACATAATGTACCAAACAATAAATGTTTTATAAATAATTTAATTTAATCCCTGTAGGAAAGGAGAAGTTAGATACTAATATTCTTATATTACAGATGCAGAAATTAAAGCTTTTGTGGCTTAAATGACTTGCTCAAGGTGACCTATTTATTAATTCATAGAGCTCAACCCAAAATCAAGTTGTCTGTCCACAAAACTAATTGCATCACTATCAATATCATAATTATAACCATTACTATTTTTATTATTATTTCTGTTACATATAAAAGGGAATTGTCAGTGAGGTCTAGTAGAAAATTTGATATGTGAATCAAAACTCTGAAAGAAATTGCCTCAGTTGCTTATAGAGATTTAGAAGCCATCAACAGTTAAATGATCACTGAAGTCAGAGAAGTAGGTGAGGTCATACAGAGAGAGCATATAGGCTCAGAAAGTGAAGAAAAGAGGAAAATAACAACACTAAATGATGGACAAAAGGAAAAGTATGATAAAGGAAAAGAAAAGGAGATATTGGGAGAAAAAAGGTCTAAAAGAAGGCAAGGGAGAATAAGGCTTCAAGAGTATCCATAGTTTTACACAAACTGAGTGTGGTCATGCAAGATAACTGAAAGCAAAATCAATATACTTGGGCATTGAAAGGTCTCTTTGAATTGTGCAAAAGAGATTTATTGAACAGATTAAAAACATGATTTTGAGAAGCTTAGAGAAGAGAGTAAGAAGATAAACACATTCCTTTGTTAGAAGGAAAAACCAATAGTACAGAAGATGGGGAAAGTAAATAAATAAATAAATAAATAAGTAAGTAAGTAAATAAGAAAGTAAATAAGTAAATAAATAAATAAACCTGTTGGGAAATATAGCCTGATAAGTAATACTTAAAGTTAAAAGCATAAGGGAATACCTTACTATAGCTAAGAAAGACAACTCTTCTCCTAAGAGGAAATGCTGGATTATTACATGTTTGTAAGTATGTGTGTCTGGAGAGCTGAGTAGTTGAACCTATTTATGTTGAGGTCTTTAATTTCTCAGTAATATAATCAGAGAGAAAATCCTGAGTGATGAAGTTGACCTGAGTTGGGTTAGAGCAGAGAACTTGAGAAGAATAATGTTCCCCTAGCTATGATGGGAGTATTGGAACGACACAAGGTAAAAGCAAAGGAAAGTGACCAATATTTGTGGAGGCACTGGCTGTAATAAGAAACTTTGGCATTTGTGCCTTTTCTCCAACTTAACGTAACAACTGGAATATATATGAGACAAAATCAAATTAATAAAGACAGATTCAGGAAATTATGTTTAGATTTAACAGAACAAAATGGAAAAGAGTTTTAAGGAGGAAGAGTGCCAAAAACAAACAAACAATGCACCCAAAAAGGGTTGTATTAGATGAGTAGCAAATTATGGGAGATTTTAGAATGGTAGTTTCAGTAGAGTCACAGGAGTAGAAGTTATATTGAAAATGAGAAAAATGGAAAAAATGGATGAGAACTTTCAGTCATGAATATATTTGTCAATGAAAGAAAAGAGAATGATTGGAAAGTCTGGCAGCAAAATTAAAAGAAAAATTAGGCAGTGGCTAGAAAGGAGAGCAGAACCAAAAAAGTGTGTGTGTGTGTGTGTGTGTGTGTGTGTGTGTTTGTGAATATAAAGGATGTTTTAAAATATTTGGGTATAAAAAATGGAGGCAAAACCAAAATCAAACATAACAAAAGAAATTCAAGTTGCATTGACATCTCCAAAAGACAAAAAAAAGAAGCTTCCTACCTTTGTTATCAATTCCTTAAAAGTAATGTTGATTTCTTGAGGAACCTGATTTTAGAGTATGACACTTAATGATTACCTGTTGAATAAATAAACAAATCTATAGTCAGATGCTTCTTCTCTTCATGGCTAATGGATTTGATGTCATAATTAGATTTTGTTTTCTCATCCCAAGACCAAAAAATAATTCTTTGTACTTTCTCTTACATCATTTTGTGTCACTGTCTGAGTTCTCTTTATCAGATTTTTGCATTAGAGTTTGGCATGTTTTGTAAAATAAAATGAAAAATATAGAGCTTAATTCCATATTTGTTGTTTATCTTTTTAATATCCTTTCTTCCTTGTTCAAAATTTCTTTATTTCTTTTGTGGATACATATGTTTGTAGGGAATTTGACTCTAATCTACATCAGTATCTTTGGTGAGAATGCTGTTGCAAAGAAACTTTATTTTCATGGTTAGATGAGAGCAAAAAATCATGTAGCCCTCATAGTTGCTAGGATGAGGTTAAGAAGGAAGACTATATGGAAAGTTATTAAGAAACATGTTGAGTGTTTGGACAGAACCTCCCCTGAAGCCAGCCCTACTATGGATTTTACATAATTTAAATCTATAAATTACCATTGCTTTTTTCCATTATTATTAGTAGTGTTAGTAGTAGCATGCTCTACTACCCAGCATACAAGGTCCTTGACACCTACAGGAGCCTAGTTAGGCCCCTATATCTCTCTTGAAGTCTTCTAAATTGCAAACATAATCTGAGTGTTAGTAATCTGAGTGTTAAAGGTAAATTTTTGGTAATTGTATGGTCACCAATGGCACCAGACTCAAACGGACCTTTTGACGCATGTTGATGCTGCTAGTATCCAATAAGTGTTAGTTATTATCCTCAGATATAGCTGGGACTCCCTGACTGAAGGAGTCAGCCTATCCATATTGCCTTCATTAGGCTTCCTTCTCAGGTCCCATACTTTCTCTCATAGTTTAGGTCCCTGAAAGCAGAGCCTAAGAAAACTGCTTCGGTGCAGGCAGTTTACTTGAAAAGTGACCCCAGGAAGCGGGGAAAGAAAGCAATAAGAGTGAGACAGTAAACAAACACAAATAAAAGGTGGATTACTGAAGCTGTTTTTCTAGACCATGCATTCTCAATGAGGGCAATATAGATCCCCCAAGATTCTTGGAAGGAGAAAATATCTTAGATATTGCAGTGGTCTGTGGCCCTCCTAAGGACAGTACATAAATAGAGAAACAGTATATGTATGCTATTAACATTGCATGAGGGATGGTGATTAGGAAAAAACTAAAAAAAGCTCTTCAGGGGAAGTAGTAGTAGTAGTAGTAGTTGTAGTAGTGGTAGTGGTGGTGGTGGTGGTAGTAGTAGTAGTAGTAGTAGTGGTAGTAGTGGTAGTAGTAAACAAGGCCTAGACGATAGGGGCTTAACTCCATAGAGTTCAGCCTCTAAGAAGCATATAGACTGCCTCCGAGAAATGTCTGGTGCACTTATTCATCAACTCCCGTGGCCCACAGGTTAAAGGCTGCCTCTGGGACATTAACTTAACCATACCTCCAACACCCCGGGCAGAATGCTGAAAGACAGGCAGAGAGTCCTTGAGGTAGAATGTCTGTGGTGCCAGAGGAGTCAGAACTGTTCACCATGGCTGAAGCTGAGGTCAGAGGCGAGCTGAAATTATGTGACAGGGCTATGAAATCTGCTTGTTTGGTCCTGGCTTTGTTCACTGGAACAAGGCCCCAGGCGCTAAAATCTCATTATATTACATTTCTGAATTTCACATTTTTTTCATACTACTTTTCCTGTTTGTCATGTGAAATATTTGTACAAGGGTCAGGATTATAGTCCATAGATATAACTTTCTCTTTTCTTCCTTTGTCCTTTTTGGATTGATACTAACAAAGCCTCTTTATAAAAACACGATGGAAAAAAGCAAGAACTAGTAACCACAACTTATCTGTTTGATTTCCAAACCATATGTGAACCTCCTACTCCATTATGGATGAATCTGACATTGACCTCTATTTTTAAATTTTGAAATATAAAAATCAAAAGTGGTTTTTATTGATGAAACAACTTCACCTCATTCTTAGACTGCTGATCCACATAAGTACGAAATATTTCTTGAGAAGAAAAAAATGAAATTGAGCCAAAAAAATTCCCCTAGCATATCTTCATAGTAATTTAGCAATATGTAAATTGTGTTGTCATCAGGATTGGTTGAGAAACTGTATAGAGTGTGAAACTCAGCCTTCCAAGTGGATCCAGCAAGGAAAAATGGGTTTAAAAACTATATAAATTGGTGGAAACAACAATACGCATCCTAATGCTAACTGGCACCTACTAGGAAGCAGCTGGAAGCAAACTGTCCACCAAGGTGCACTTGTTAACACTGCACTTGTTTATAAAACTTCTGGAATTAAACATTCAGAATGCATCTACTCTCTTTCTGATGACAGGTAAACAGGAGTAAACATCAATGGGAGAAGGAAGCCAAACTGTTGTGGCTGAATTTGTCTTGCTGGGACTTTCACAGGATCCAGAGATCCAAATCTTGCTCTTCCGTGTTTTCCTGATCATTTACCTTCTTTCTATTTTTGGAAACCTTCTCATAATAATCCTTATCCAAAGTGACTCTCAACTTCACACTCTTATGTACTTTTCCTGAAACACTTGTCCTTTGCTGACCTTTGTTTTTCTACAAGCATCATTCCCCAGATGTTAGTCCACTTTTTTGTGAAAAAGAAAGCCATTTCCTTTGCTTGGTGCTCGCTACAGATAGTTGTCTTCCTCCTAGCAGGGTGTACAGAGTGTGCGCTTCTGGTGATGATGTCTTATGACCGTTATGTGGCCGTCTGCAAGCCCCTGCACTATTCTACTGTCATGACACAGAGGGTTTGTGTCCAGCTGGCCATAGTGTCCTGGATCAGTGGAGCATTTGTATGTTCAGTGGATAGTGCATTTACACTCTGTCTGCCCTACCAGAGGGATTAATCACTATTTTTGTGAACCCCCTGCACTCCTGAAGCTGGCTTCTACAGATACCTACAATGCTGGGATGGCCCTCTTTTCAATGGGTGTGATTATTCTCCTAGCATCTGTCTTGCTCATTCTGGTCTCCTACTGGCATATTATCTCCACTGTGACTCAGATGCAATCAGGAGAGGGGAGGCTCAAAATGTTCTCTACTTGTGTCTCCCATCTCACTGTTGTGGTTCTCTACTATGGCTCTGGAATATTTGCCTACATGACACCCAATTCCAAGACAATGAATGAAAAGGATAAGGTCATCTCTGTGTTCTATTCAGTTATGACTTCCATGTTGAACCCCATAATTTACAGCCTGAGGAATATGGATGTGAAGGGGACTCTGAGGAAGCTGGCTGGAAGATAGTCCATATTCAGAGTCAGTGATTTTTGATGTCTTTAGAGAGTACTTTGAACATTGTGATAGACAACAATAGCTCTGCTAGCCTCATTCTTTCCTTTCCTTGCTTTATTTGCCTTAGTTGGTTTTCTTCTCTGCAAATATCCATTAAATGCCTTCTCTGCGCAAACACTCTGCCCAGAACTTCAAAATATGAGTAAAACTTGGTGCCTTTCTTAAAAAAAACCTTGAAATCCACAAGATAACATAAATACAGAGATAACTCTTTTAAAAGATAAATAAAGAAGATATATTTTATAAACTTTTCAAAGCCAAGGAAACCATAAACAAAATGAAAAGAAAACCTATGGACTGGGAAAAAACTCTTTGCAAATGATACAACTGACAAGGGCTTAATTTCCCAAACACACAAATAGCTCATACAACTCAATAACAAAAAACAAACACCCCAATCAAAAAATGAGCAGAGGACCTAAATAGACATTTCTCTAAGGAAGACAGACAGATGGCCAACAGGCACAAGAAAAGATGCTCAATATAGCTAATTATTAGAGAAATGCAAATTAAAACTATGAGGTGTCACCTCACATTGGTCTGTATGGCCATCATCAAAAAGGCTACATATGACAAATGCTCGAGAGGGTGTGGAGAAAGGGGAACACTCCTACACTGTTGGTGGGAAGGTAAATTGGTGCAGCCACTATGGAAAACAGTCTGTGATCATGCCTTCCTCTTAGGAGAAAGACAGTGATTGAATGGGAAATTAATCTTGACAATTTGCATGAGCACGGGATCACAATTCTTCAAGTAATTTAACTTCTAGATATTCTTTAGAAGCTATCAGATATGTGATGTTCAGTATCCGAAGAGAATTTTTCATCGCGCTTTTTAATTTCAACTTTGAAGGAAATCTTATTGATCATATTATCTATCTAATGCTTTAATCTTCTATGTAATTTTCTTAATTAACTCACACTGAGCTTTTGTATGAAAATGTCTGGGAGGTCTACAGTCATTATATTCCAGCCACAATGACTTTCTTTCGCTTCCTCAAAAATGTAAAGCTCATTCAACATCCAGTCATTAGCACTGGACATTCCCTGCATCTGAAATGCTCTCCTAATCAGCGTTGGTGCACTTGACTCATATTCAACATTGACAGCTCATTCTCCACAAAATCATCAGCTCTCCACAGGTCTTCCCCAAACAACCAATCTAAAACAATACCCTTTCCACTCACTCTCTACCTCCATTATTGCATTTGATTGTGTTTATACGACTTCCATCTCTGAAATTATCTTGTGTAATTCATTTGGAAATATCCTGATTAAAACCAACTTGAAACTTGCAATTAAATTAAGATGGAATGATGAAATTAATAAATGAAAATCCAAGATCTATCAAGGGAATCTGGCCATAGTGGTGTATCATAAATATAAGAAAGAAAAAGATTTAAGAAATAAGGAATACTCAATAGTGACAAATGCAAAAGGATAGTCGAAAAGGATGAGAAATGAAAGTAGACTACTTGTCAAAGAGGAAGAGATATTGGATAGGTGCCTGGAGACAGTGGTTTTGTTATTTATTTTTAACCATGATCTAGTCATTTCCTTTTGGTACTTAAAATCCTCACTTATGAAATCAATACAGGATAAAATTACATGAAGTTTCAATTCCTTTCCAGTTCTAATATAATTGTTTAAGTCCCAAATAATTAATAATTAATTAATAATTCAGAAACAAGTATTGTTGAATTAATATTGAATAATTATTCAATTATCATTCAATTATTCAGTTATTTGGTGAGCCTGGTGAAAAGCATATGAGTTGAAATGGAGTAGGGGATGGAGATGATCCTGGTTTTAATTAGTTAAAAAATGAGTGAACCTCCAATAACCAGATTTCGCTACCTCTGAGACAACAAAAAGCCATGCTCTGTCCTGAGGAAAGGTTGCACTCTTTTGTTATCTTATGGTCTCCTCCGCGATTCTTCCCTGAGGGAAATACCTCCTTAGCTGAGTAAAATCACATTGAAATCTTGACCCAAGAAAATACTTAAGTGATCTCCTTGGACATATTTCTAAGCATCCTTCACCCATTAAACAGGCTGTAAGGGAGAAAAAGATGGCGGCGAAGTAGAGGGACGTGGAATGCATCCCTCTCCACAGATGCATTGGGAATGCACGGAAGGACGCAATAATTCCCACAGAGAACCAGCTGAACACCAGCAGATGGCCTCCGACACCAGAAAGGACCGCAAGGAGCCCGACATAACAGGTAGCGAGGCATCTACGAGGGCTCAAAGAGGGTGAAGCCCTGGAGCTGTGGCAGACGGGAGGGAGTGAGAAACATACTGAGGGTCTGCACCACAGCTCAGCGTTCCCAGATCGAGACGTCGATCCACAGCTGAACAGAGGGTCCGGGAGCAGGAGCGTGGGAACCGGAGAGCTGGTTCAAGGTGAGAAATATTGTTGCCAGTAAGGTGACGGACCAAGAGGACAGGAGGGAAGAGGTCCGCGGCGAGGCGTGCCCATCCCTGAGAGCTGCCCGGCCATGATGGCGGCTGGATGCTGCAGGCTCATGGAGGGCGGGGGGGAGGAGCTGCGCGCATAGCCTCTCTCTCTCTTTCGGGGCCTCTGCAACAGGCAGTGGAGAGACGCCCTGTGGGCCACCTAAGGTGCTCAGGGATAACAAGTACCCTCAGGCACTCGGGTGGGGCTAGATTAAAACCCCTTGGAACACCGGCAGCAGGGACTCTGCCAAGAAAAAAACAAAAAAAAAAAACGGAGAGAGGCCCAACTCTAAGACTTTCTGTTTACACCTGAGCCACTGGCATCCCTCTGCAACAGGCACCTCCAAGCCTGACTGAAACAACAGTGCGCCACTGCTCACTCACTCCCAGGGGAAGGAGCCACTATTGTACCCTCTCCCTCCCCACACACTGACGCTTACAGACCAACAATAAAGGAACCTCTGCTGGTCACAGAATAATGCAAAAAACCCAAGGCGAGTAGAAGGACACTTACAGCTGAGACTCTAAGGAAACAGAAATATTAGTATCAATCCTATTGAACTGGTCCATTCTGGGATCAGTTCTGGATTTTTTTTCTTTTTTTTTCTCTCTCTCCCTTTTTTTTTTTTTTTCCTTCATTAATTACGATCTTAGCCCTAAGGGATCTACAAGTTTTATAACATATTTTTTTAATGATATTTTTTATTCTATTTTTATTTTTTTGCCTTTTTATATACTTCTATTTCTAGCTAAGTTTTTGGTAGTACAGACAATATATCTCTCATACTTTCCTTTCATCCCTATCTTTTATACATTTCTATTCCTTTCTTTTTATTTGCATATTTCCAACCACACTACGCTCTTCTGTTCCCCTTTCTTCCATCCATTTTTAGTTTATTTTATCTTAACATACTTATAAGCAACACTATCAATCTGCTCAGACTCCTTGCTATATTCTCCAGATGACGCACCACCTTGGTATTTAATATGAGGTTTTTGTCTTTATCTTAGTTCTTAGTACAATTGTCTAATTTCATTCTGAGAATCTCCATTCTGTCTGGTGGTACTCTAGCTCTTTTCTGTATTTGATCCTAGCTTAAAAAATCTCCCTGGATTAGTGTTTGTATGTGTAAGGTGTTATTTGTTTGTTTGTTTGCTTTTGCTTTTGTCTCTGATTTATTCTGTTTCAGTTGTCAATTTCTGTTGGGTTTCTCTTTGAATATCTGATAGCACACTGGGGTTCTGTCAGGTCTTTCCAGAGCCTTATGTCCTAATGGATTCAGTAATTGTGTGTCTTATACATGTATGTGTTTCCTAGATTTAGTATTTGTTTAATCCAATACTTGGACCTTAGTCTGAGGCTTGGACAGTCTTCTATAAACACCTCTATCGCCAGGACAAGCAACCCCAAAAGTTTGGACAACCATGAGGAAACAAAGAAACACCATGCAGGCAAAGGAGCAGGAAAAAAACCCACAAGACCAAATAAATGAGGAGGAAATAGGAAAAATGCTTGAAAAAGAATTCAGAGCAATGATAGTAAAAATGATACAAAATCTCAATAACAAAATAGAGAAAGTACAAGAAACAGTTCATAAGAACTCAGAAAAACAAACAGCAATGGATAACAAAATAACTGAAATTAAAAATACTCTAGATGGTATAACCAGCAGAATGACTGAGGCAGAAGAACGAATAAGTGAGTTGGAAGATAGAATGGGGGAAATAAACGCCACAGAGCAGGAAAAAGAAAAAGGAATAAAAAGAATAGAAGACAGTCTCAGAGACCTCAGTGATAACATTAAGCGTACCAACATTTGAATTATAGGCATCCCAGAAGAAGAAGAACAAAAGAAAGGGTCTGAGAAAATATTTGAAGAGGTTGTAGTGGAAAACTTCCCCAACATGGGAAAGGAAATAATTAACCAAGTCCAAGAAGCACAGAGAGTCCCATACAGAATAAATCCAAAGAGAATTACACCAAGGCACATACTAATCAAACTAATGACAATTAAACACAAAGAAAAAATATTAAAAGCAGCAAGAGAAAAGCAACAAATAACATATAAGGGAAAACCCATAAGGATAACAGCTGACCTTTCTACAGAAACTCTGCAGGCCAGAAGGGAATGGCAGGATATACTGAAAGTCCTGAAAGAGAGAAACCTACAGCCAAGAATACTCTACCCAGCAAGAATCTCATTCAGATTTGAGGGAGAAATCAAAAGCTTTCCAGACAAGCCAAAGTTAAGAGAATTCAGCACCACCAAACCAGCCTTACAACAAGTGCTACAGGAACTTCTCTTAGTAGGAAACACAAGAAAAGGAAAACACCTACAAATACAAACCCAAAACAATTAAGAAAATGGTAATTGGAACACACATGTCAATAATCACTTTAAATGTAAATGGATTAAATGCTCCAACCAAAAGATACAGACTGGCTAAATGGATACAGAAACAAGACCCTTCTATATGCTGCCTACAAGAAACCCACTTCAGACCAAGGGATACCTATAGACTGAAAGTAAAGGGATGGAAAAAGATATTCCATGCAAATGGAAGTCAAAAGAAAGCTGGAGTAGCAATCCTCATATCAGACACATTAGACTTGAAAGTAAAGACTATTACAAGAGACAAGGAAGGACACTCCATAATGATCAAGGGATCCACTCAAGAAGAACATATCACAATGGTAAATAGCTATGGCCCCAACATAGGAGCACCTCAATACATAAGGCAAATGCTAACAGCTATAAAAGGGGACAACGACAGTAACACAATAATAGTGAGAGACTTGAACACCCCACTTACATCAATGGACACAACATCCAAACAGAAAATAAATAAAGACACACAAGCTTTAAATGACACATTAGACCATCTCGACTTAACTGATATTTATAGGACATTCCATCCAAAAACAACAGAATACACCTTCTTCTCAAGTGCACACGGAACATTTTCCAGGATAGATCACATCTTGGGTCACAAATCAAATCTCAGCAAATTCAAGAAAATTGAAATCGTATCAAACATCTTCTCAGACCACAATGCCATGAGACTAGATATCAATTACAGGAAAAAAACTGCAAAAATACAAACACATGGAGGCTAAACAATTCACTCCTAAACAACCAAGGAATCACTAAAGAAATCAAAGAGGAAATCAAAAAATATCTAGAAACAAACGACAATGAAAACACAACAACCCAAAACCTATGGGACGCAGCAAAAGCAGTTCTAAGAGGGAAGTTTATAGCAATACAGTCCTACCTCAAGAAATAAGAAAATGATCGAATAAACAACCTAACCTTACAACTAAAACAATTAGAAAAAGAAGAACAAAGAAACCTCAAAGTGAGCAGAAGGAAAGAAATCATAAAGATCAGAGCAGAAATAAACGAAAAAGAAAGGAAGGAAGCAATAGCAAAAATTAATAAAAGTAAAAGCTGGTTCTTTGAGAAGATTAACAAAATTGATAAACCATTAGCCAGACTCATCAAAAAAAAAAAGGGAGAAGATGCAAATCAACAGAATTAGAAATGAAAAAGGAGAGGTAACAACGGACACCTCAGAAATACAAAAGATCATGAGAGACTACTACAAGCAACTATATGCCAATCAATTGGATAACCTGGAAGAAATGGATAAATTCTTAGAAAAATACCATCTTCCAACACTGAATCAGGAAGAAATAGAAACTATGAACAGACCAATCACAAGTACAGAAATTGAGGCAGTGATTAAAAATCTCCCAACACACAAAAGCCCAGGACCAGATGGATTCACGGGCGAATTCTATCAAACATTTAGAGAAGAGCTAACACCTATCCTGCTCAAACTCTTCCAAAATATTGCAGAAGGAGGTACACTGCTAAACTCATTCTACGAGGCCACCATCACCCTGATACCAAAGCCAGACAAAGATGTCACAAAAAAAGAAAATTACAGACCAATATCACTGATGAATATAGATGCAAAAATCCTCAACAAAATACTAGCAAGCAGACTCCAACAGCACATTAAAAAAATCATACACCATGATCAAGTGGGGTTTATCCCTGGGATGCAAGTTTTCTTCAATATACACAAATCAATCAATGTGATGCATCATATCAACAAATTGAAGGATAAAAAACATATGATAATCTCAATAGCTGCAGAAAAAGCTTTTTGCAAAGTTCAACATCCATTTATGATAAAAGCTCTCCAGAAAACGGGCATAGAAGGAGATTACCTCAACATAATAAAAGCCATATACGAGAAACCAAAAGCCAACATCGTTCTCAATGGGGAAAAACTGAAAGCATTCCCTGTAAGAACAGGAACAAGACAAGGGTGTCCATGCTCACCATTATTATTCAACATAGTTTTGGAAGTTTTAGCCACAGCAATCAGAGAAGAAAAAGAAATAAAAGGAATCCAAATTGGAAAAGAAGAAGTAAAATTGTCCCTCTTTGCAGATGACATGATACTATATATAGAAAACCCTAAAGACTCTACCAGAAAACTGCTAGCACTCATTGAAGAGTTTAGTAAAGTAGCAGGATACAAAATTAATGAGCAGAAATCTCTTGCATTCTTATACACTATCAACGGAAGAGAAGAAAGAGAAATTAAGGAAACTCTCCCATTCACCATTGCAACCAAAAGAATAAAATATCTAGGAATAAACCTGCCTAAGGCGGCAAAAGATCTGTATGCAGAAGACTTTAAGACATTGATGAAAGAAATCAAAGACGACACAAACAGATGGAGAGACATACCATGTTCCTGGATTGGAAGAATCAACATTGTGAAAATGTCTGTACTACCCAAAGCAATTTACAGATTCAATGCAATCCCGATCAAATTACCAATGGCATTTTTCACAGAACTAGAGCAAGAAATCTTACGATTTGTATGGAAACGCAAAGGACCCCAAATAGCCAAAGCAGTCTTGAGAAGGAAAAATGGAGTAGGTGGAATCAGGCTTCCTGACTTCAAACTATACTACAAGGCCATAGTGATCAAGACAGTATGGTACTGGCACAAAAATAGAAAGGAAGATCAATGGAATAGAATAGAAAACTCAGAAGTAAGCCCAAACACATATGGGCACCTTATCTTTGACAAAGGAGGCACGAGTATACAATGGAAAAAAGACAGCCTCTTCAATAAGTGGTGCTGGGACAATTGGACAGCAACATGTAAAAGAATGAAATTAGAACACTTCCTAACACCATACACAAAAATAAACTCCAAATGGATTAAAGATCTACATGTAAGGCCAGACACTATAAAACTCCTAGAGGAAAACATAGGCAGAACACTCTATGACATACATCAAAGGAAGATCCTTTTTGACCCACCTCCTAGAATCATGGAAATAAAATCAAGAATAAACAAATGGGACCTCATGAAACTTAAAAGCTTTTGCACAGCAAAAGAAACCATAAACAAGACTAGAAGGCAACCCTCAGAATGGGAAAAAATAGTTGCCTATGAAACAACAGACAAAGGATTAACCTCCAAAATATACAAGCAGCTCATGAAGCTTAATACCAAAAAAGCAAATAACCCAATCCACAAATGGGCGGAAGTCCTAAATAAAAATTTCTCCAAAGAAGACATACAGATGGCCAACAAACACATGAAAAGATGCTCAACATCACTCATCATCAGAGAAATGCACGTCAAAGTCACAAAGAGGTATCACCTCTCACCGATCAGAATGGCCATCATCACAAAATCTGGAAACCACAAATGTTGGAGAGGGTGTGGAGAAAAGGGAACACTCCTGCACTGTTGGTGGGACTGTAAGTTGGTACAGCCACTATGGAAAACAATTGGGAGGTTCCTTCAAAAACTACAAATAGAACTACCATATGATCCAGTCATCCCACTCCTGGGCATATACCCAAACAAAACCATAATCCCAAAAGAAACATGTACCATAATGTTTATTGCAGCACTATTTACAATAGCCAGGACATGGAAGCAACCTAAATGCCCATCAACAAATGAATGGATACAGAAGATGTGGCATATATATACAGTGGAATATTACTCAGCTATAAAAGGGGATGAGTTGGAGCTATATGTAATGAGGTGGATAGACCTAGAGTCTGTCATACAGAGTGAAGTAAGTCAGAAAGAGAAAGACAAATATTGTATGCTAACTCACATATGTGGAATCTAAAAATGGTACTGATGAACTCAGTGACAAGAACAAGGGCACAGATGCAGAGAATGGACTGGAGAACTTGAGATTTGGGGGGGGGTGCGGGGGGTGAAGGGGAAACTGAGACGAAGCAAGAGAGTAGCACAGACATATATATACTACCAACTGTTAAATAGATAGCCAGTGGGAAGTTGTTGTATAACAAAGGGAGTCCAACTCGAGGATGGAATATGCCTTAGAGGACTGGGGCAGGGAGGGTGGGGGGGACTCGAGGCGGGGGGAGTCAAGGAAGGGAGGGAATATGAGGATATGTGTATAAAAACAGATGATTGAACTTGGTGTACCTCCCCAAAAATAATAAATAAATTTAAAAAAACATTAAAAAAAAACAGGCTGTAAAGCCCAAGCTGTCCATATGGTCACCTACAGGCTTGCTAAAGTTCTGTTTCCACATTTGTGTCTAAATTGACAGAGACTGGCCAAAAAGCCAGCATTCTGTCAAGGCATAAGGTTGTCTCTGGGATCTATGGAATGCTACCTCCAATTGCCTTATTTCCAGCTTAAAGTGATTGAACCCTACAGTGTTTCTATAACTTTCAGGCCCTCCTGGCTATGAATCTAACTGTACTACATCATGACCCTTCCTAAGGCATTCTTTTCTTCTTTCTTATTTCCCTCCATTTTTTACGGATGTTTTTATGTATAATGTGTGCAGGTGTGATAGAACAAGCATGTACAATTGTCTGTGTGTGTGTATGTGTGTGTGTGTCTGTCGTCTGCAACAAGGAAATCTTATCTGTACAAAATTCTCTGCCAATAGTACTGAAACTGGTTCTTTCTCACTCCTCCTCTAAACACCACTTTATCTCAAGCGAGTTTCATCAGCCACCTGATTATTTTCCATACCCTTCTCATCCTGCTGTCTGCAGTCTCTCACTCCAACGATAAATTACAGTATGGAAGTGCTTTTGAATTTATTATTCTTGGTTTTTTTTTTTGGAGGGGGAAGGAAGGTGAGATCAACGCTGAGAAAATAGTTTCCTTTTCTGATTATGAAAGGTATAATATGAAAAGCATTAAAAAATACAAATAAAATCACATATAATCCACCCTCCAAAAGCAGGTCATGCCAACATTTCAATTTTTATCCTGTCAGAATTCTCTCTCTCTCTTTTTTTCACAAGAGTGATGGTGAGGTAATAAGAATAAAAATTGCTCCACGTACACAAGGAACTAGAGTAAGGCTCATTGCTTTGAATGGGGCTTCTTTTTCCTTACACATTCCACCAAACCCCCAGTGAAAGGAATCTAAATAAAATTGCTGGAGCCTGCCGGCAAAATCGATCAGGTCCTTTGGCAAACACGACGCGGCTAAGAAAGAAAGACAGACAGACAGACACACAAAAGATGGGGTCGAGAGGGTCAGAAGCTCATAGGCAACTGACAAACTTCTTTATTTTACAGTGGCTTTTTATACAGATTAAATCAGAGGAGTCATTGACAACAAGGCTAAAAGAAAAATGATTCTTACTTTAGAGAACAATGTGTTTTTCCCATAACCATCTACCATAGCGAGCATAAGACCTCCTGTTGATTGTTTCTAGGTGTACTAGCGAGATCACAGACCTGTGGGCGCACATAGTGCAGCCCAGGGGATCACATGCTCTTTGTTTAAGCACTTACTCAAAGGTCAGGGGTGGCGGGACAGAGAGCTATGCTTGCCTAGGCAAGCCCTTACAGTAAGGCAGCTTCCAGGGCTATGTCCTGGAGACCAAGGGCCTTGTTGGGGGCAACTACGGAAACCAGGACCCCTGTTCAGGGCAGCTCCCCACATAAAATTGGTGCCAAACTGCTTTTAGTAATATGGATTTATAAAAAGCTGTCAGCCCAAGAATGTTGGAGGAAAATAACATAACATTTAGACCAAATATAGACAGTTTTGGCTTTGATGACATGGACAGGAGCTCCAAAAATGATATTATAAGATTTGATACTAAAAGTGGCTGGTGTGAACAACCACCAAAAATATTTTGGGCAGGAAAAAGTAATCACCACATTGAGGTGAGGTGGGAAGAGAGGGCACCGGTAAGATTGGATGAGCGTCTACCCTAATGGCCTCATTTTAACTTTAAGTTTGGTTTCTGGAGTATTTCCATTTTCTTTTGGTGATCCTGTGTTACCATGGTTTTTCATAGTGCATCATGAATTGTTCCTCTGCCAGCACATTTGAAGTAGTGAAAACCTTTCTTCTTTAGGCAGAGATTTTTTTTTCACTCAATTTTAATGATTCAGCAGTGATTGGAAGCCTATTGTTTGTTTTTCAGTAGATGGCAATATAGCACAAGTTTTTGGTTTCTCTTACCTGAGCTGCCTCTGGTTATATCTGAGAATCCGCACTTTCCACCCTCCATCACCTCTGACAGTGGTTTTACCCTGTGCCCTTGTTGTTGCTGCTTGTGTCTTCGGGGTTGCTAAGTGACTTGTTGCTGCTGGTATTGCTGTTGTCACTGGCGTGGCCGCCTGGGTTACTGGGATTCTGGGTTCCTCTACCATGTTTGGGGTCATCTGGGTTGTGGGCTTTGTCACTCTTGTGGGGGGAGCCAGGATCACAGGTGCCTCTGTCATGACCAGGATTGTCAGGTTCCCAGGTGCCTTTGCTGCATCTGGGGTCACCTAAAGTCATGGACTCTGCAGCTGCAGTGGGTGGGGAAGGTGGAGAGGCTAGAGTTATGGGCACCTACATGGCTGGAGGGCCCACTGCTGCTGACTGGTTCCCTGTTGCCATGGAGGCTGCTGTGGCCAGGAGGCTGGTGTCATGTGCACTATCTTTGCCTATGCTACCAGGTTCTCTGGTGTAGCAGCCTTAGCTGCCATAGCTGAGGGTTCAGGGTTGCAGGCACTGTCCCACTGTTTCCCCTGTTCTGCCTACTCTATGTGTACCAGTCCACCCACCTTTAGATTTACAGATATGTGGATTTCTCTGACATTCCGGTATGTTGGGTAGAGGCACTTTTATTGAGTTATGGATATTTTACTAGTTATAGATTGAAGCAGAGAGACAAAAGGAGTGTCTCATGCCGCCATGATGGTGACCTCTCTCTGATTATATACAATAGTGTCTTACAATGCAGCAAATGAGGTCAATGCCCTGCATATATCATTTTGGTCCTTATAATTTCAGGGCATGCTGATTTCCAATACCAACATCCATATCTTTTGCATCAGGATTTCATTGGCTGACATGTCAGTTCTGCCCAGATGCTCAAAAGGCCAGTTGGGCCAGAGAATTAATGTCCTGTGCAGCCTGGTTGCTGAGATTTGGTGTGTAAATACCCCAGATCCTTCACACCTTAGGTGTTATATGCCTCTCAGATACATGTTCAACTCTGTTTCTCATTGTTCCCCAGGGGATTAAGATACAATTGCCCAGAGTAACTTATTTGATTGACTCTTTTTCCTTTTCCGTCCCGCTTCCCCATTCTATCTTTTTTTTTTTTAAAGAATAGCTTCCCATTTGCACTAAAATTCTTTCTCAGAGTCAATATCTGAGGGACTTCAAACTAAGATCCACTCACTGTTTATAATTATTTTTCTTTTACTTCAAGATATCTCTCCTTAATATTTTATATTCATTGAAAACTCTGCTTTCTGGGTGTCTGGGTGAAGGAGGTAGAGGAGAAGGGAAGGTATGGGGAAGGCTCTGACTTAGCCTAGCTCCTGCATCATTAGATGATATTTCTTCATTTTCTATTTGGTGGAGTCCCTTTATTCTGGAATTAGACATGAAGAAAACTTGGCCTAAATTCTTTGGATATGCCAAACTGTAAATACTTCCATATTTGAAGTAAAAATTATGTTTTTTAATATATCCTTTTTAAAAATTATAGAGTTGGTGCATATTTCTTCTAAACCTTGTCTTGTAACTGACCTGAAGCCAGTTTTTTAAAATACTTATATTTGCAAAGATATTTTAGTTGACATTATCAACCCTTTGGTGCCAGTAGTTCTGGGGGGCTGTGGTCATCAAGTAGTTAATTTCTTCTATTTGGTGGGGGTTTTAGCATCTGTACAACAACTCAGGGAAAGTGCATCAGATACTGTTATCTAGGTACTTCAGAGAGGAGCTAAAGCAGAGGATGTGGGAGAATGATCTGTCACATGAAAGCCCCGTAGGGTCCTGCTCAATTACAAGGTGTGTAGGGACTAAACTCATCATTACCATAAACTCACCACCCAAAACAAAAGCCAGAATCTTGTCAATATCCTTCACCTAAACATTAGGTTACCACCAGTCCTTCTCTCTGCCTCCTTTCAGTGTAGTAACTGTTATTACAAATCCTATGTCCATCATTCTCTTTTGCTATATTACATACTGTTTTACTGAATCCACAAGTATTCCTCTAAAAAGATTTTATCTGTTTTTAACTCCATAAGAGGAGTATCATGATACATAATCTTTATTTTTTGTTTTTTTGTTTACTTTTTTAGCTCTTTATTGGAATATAATTGCTTTACACTCTTCTACCAGCTTTTGAGGTACACCAAAATGAATCAGCCATATTTATACATATATCCCCATATCCCCTCCCTCAACTTCCTCCCACTCTCCCTGTCCTGGCCCTCTAAGGCATCACCCATCATCGAGCTGATCTCCCTTGGTTATACAGCAATTTCCCCCTAGCTATCTATTTTACAGTTGGTATTGTATATATGTCTATGCTACTCTCTCACTTCGTCCCATCTACCCTTCACCCCCTCACCCCTCAACCCCGTGTCCTCCAGTCCATTCTCTGCATCTACATCCTTATTCTTGCCCTGGCACTGAGTTCATCAGTATCATTTTTTTTTTTTTTAAGATTCTGTATATATGAGTTAGCATACAATATTTGTTTTTCTCTTTCTGGTTTACTTCACTCTGTATGACAGATTCTAGGTCTATCCATCTCATTACATGTAGCTCCTTCTCATTCCTTTTTATGGCTGAGTAACATTCCATTGTATATATATGCCACATCTTCTTTATCCATTCATCTGCTGATGGGCATTTAGGTTGATTCCATGTCCTGGCTATTGTAAATAGTGCTGCAATGAACATTATAGTACATGCTTCTTTTTGGATTATGGTTTTCTCTAGGTATATGCCCAGGAGTGGGATTTCTGGATCATACAGTAATTCTATTTTTAGTTTTTTAAGGAACGTCCAAACTCTTTTCCATAGTGGCTATGTCAACTTACATTCCCACCAACAGTGCAGAAGAGTACCCTTTTCTCCACACCCTCTCCAACATTTATTGTTTCTAGATTTTTGGATGATGGCCATTCTGACCAGTGTGAGGTGATACCTCACTGTGGCTTTGACGTGCATTTCTCTAATGATTAGTGATGTTGAGCATCTTTTCATGCGTTTGTTGGCCATCTGTATGTCTTCTTTGGAGAAATGTCTATTTAGGTCTTCCACCCATTTGTGGATTGGGTTATTTGCTTTTTTGGTATGAAGCTGTGTGAGCTGCTTGTATATTTTGGAGATTAATCCATGTCTGTTGCTTCATTGGCAAGTATTTTCTCCCATTCTGCGGGTTGTCTTCTTGTCTTGTTTATGGTTTCTTTCACTGTGCAAAAGATTTTAAGTTTCATTGGGTCACATTTGTTTATTCTTAATTTTATTTCCATTATTCTCGGAGGTGGGTCAAAAAGGATCTTCCTTTGATGTATGTCATCAAGTGTTCTGCCTATGTTTTCCTCTAGGAGTTTTATAGTGTCTGGCCTTACATTTAGGTCTTTAATCCATGTTGAGTTTATTTTTGTGTATGGTGTTAGGAAGTGTTCTAATTTCATTCTTTTACATGTAGCTGTCCAATTTTCCCAGCACCACTTATTGAAGAGGCTGTCTTTTTTCCATTGTATCTTCTTGCTTCCTCTGTGAAAGATAAGTGCCCATATGTGCTTGGGTTTACCTCTGAGTTCTCTATTCTGTTCCATTGATCTTCCTTTCTATTTTTGTGCCAGTACCATACTGTCTTGATCACTGCAGTCTTGTAGTATAGTTTGAAGTCAGGAAGCCTAATTCCACCAACTCCGTCATTCCTTCTCAAGATTGCTTTGGCTATTTGAGGTCTTTTGCATTTCCATACAAATCATAAGATTTCTTGCTCTAGTTCTGTGAAAAATGCCATTGGTAATTTGATAGGGATTGCATTGAATTTGTAAATTGCCTAGGGTAGTACAGTCATTTTCACAATATTGATTCTTCCAATCCAAGAACATGGTATGTCTCTCCATCTGTTTGTATCGTCTTTGATTTCTTTCATCAATGTCTTATAATTTTCTGCATACAGGTCTTTTGCCTCCTTAGGCAGGATTATTCCTAAGTATTTTATTCTTTTTGTTGCAGTGGTAAATGGGAGAGTTTCCTTAATTCCTCTTTCTGCTTTTTGATTGTTAGTGTATAGGAATGCAAGAGATTTCTGTGCATTAATTTTATATCCTGCTACTTTACTAAATTCATCAATTAGTGCTAGCACTTTTCTGGTAGAGTCTTTAGGCTTTTCTATGTGTAACATCATGTCATCTGCAAAGAGTGACAATTTTACTTCTTTTCCAGATTGGATTCCTTTTATTTCTTTTTTTTATCTGATTGCTGTGGCTAACACTTCTAAAACTATGTTGAGTGATAATGGTGAGAGTGGACACCTTTGTCTTGTTCCTGTTCTTAGAGGGAATTCTTTCAGTTATTCACCATTTAGAATGATGTTGGCTTTTGGTTTCTCATATGTGGCTTTTATTATGTTGCAGTAATTTCCTTCTATGCCCTTTTTCTGAAGAGTTTTTATCATAAATGATGTTGAATTTTGTCAAAAGCCTTTTCCGCATCTATTGAGATTATCATATGGTTTTTATCCTTCAATTTGTTGATATGATATATCATGTTGATTGATTTGCTTATATTGAAGAATCCTTGCATCTCAGTGATAAACCCCACTTGATCATGGTGTATGATCTTTTTAAATATGCTGTTGGATTCTGTTAGCTAGTATTTTGTTGAGGATTTTTGCATCTATATTCATCAGTGATATTGGTCTGTAGTTTTCTTTTTTTGTGACATCTTTGCCTGGTTTTGGTATCAGGGTGATGGTGGCCTCGTAGAATGAGTTTGGGAGTGTTCCGCCTTCTGCAATATTTTGGAAGAGTTTGAGAAGGATAGGTGTTAGCTCTTCTCGAAATGTTTGATAGAATTCACCCTTGAACCCATCTGGTCCTGGGCTTTTGTGTATTGGGAGGTGTTTAATCACTGCCTCAATTTCCATACTTGTGATTGGTCTGTTCACATTTTCTATTTCTTTCTGGTTCAGTCTTGGAAGATTGTATTTTTCTAAGAATTTATCCATTTCTTCTAGGTTATCTAGTTTTTTGGTATATAGTTGCTTGTAGTAATCTCTCATGATCTTTTATATTTCTGTGGTGTCTGTTGTTACTTCTCCTTTTTCATTTCTAATTCTGTTGATTTGCATCTTCTCCCTTTTTTTCCTGATGAGTTTGACTAATGGTTTATCAATTTTGTTTATCTTCTCAAAGGACCAGCCTTTAGTCTCAATGATTTTTGCTATTGTTCCCTTCATTTCTTTTTCGCTTATTTCTGGTCTAATCTTAATGATTTCTTTTCTTCTGCTCACTTTGGGGTTTCTTTGTTCTTCTTTCTCTAATTATTTCAGGTGTAAGGTTAAGTTGTTTGTTCGATATTTTTCTTATTTCTTGAGGTAGGACTGTATTGCTATAAGCTTCCCTCTTAGAACTGCTTTTGCTGCGTCCCATGGGTTTTGGGTTGTTGTGTTTTCATTGTCATTTGTTTCTAGATATTTTTTGATTTTCTCTTTGATTTCTTCAGTGATTTCTCGGTTGTTTAATAGTGTATTGTTTAGCCTCCATGTGTTTGTATTTTTTTTAAGAACTTTTATTGAGATACAGTTAACAGACAATAAACAGCATATGTTTAGAGTGTACAGTTTGGTATCCCAATCTGCCAATTCATTCCCCCCCAACCCTCCCCATGTTCCCAACTTGGTGTCCATGTATTTCTTCTCTACATCTGTATCTCTATTTCGGCCTTGCATTTCCTCTTTCATAGTTGTTAGCATTTGCCTTATGTATTGAGGTGCTCCTATATTGGGTGCATATATATTTATAATTGTTACCTCCTCTTCTTGGATGGATCTCTTGATCTTTATGTAATGTCCTTTCTTGTCTCTTGTAACAATTTTTATTTTAAAGTCTATTTTATCTGATATGAGTATTGCTACTCCAGCTTTCTTTTGATTTCCATTTGCATGCAATAACTTTTTCCAACCCCTCACTTTCAGTGTGTATGTGTCCCTAGGTCTGAAGTGGGTTTCTTGTAGACAGCATATATATGGGTCTTGTTTTTGGATCCATTCAGCCAGTCTGTGTCTTTTGGTTGGCACATTTAGTCCATTTACATTCAAGGTAATGATCGATATGTATGTTCCTATAACCATTTTATTAATTGTTCTGTTTTTGCTTTTGTAGGTCCTTTTCTTCTCTTATGTTTCCTGCTTAGAGAAGTTCCTTTAGCATTTGTTGTAGGGCTGGTTTGATGGTGCTGAATTCTCTTAGCTGTTGCTTGTCTGTAAAGCTTTAGATTTCTCTGTCAAATCTGAATGAGATCCTTGCTGGGTAGAGTATTCTTGGTTGTAGGTTCTTCCCTTTCATCACTTGAAACATATCATGCCACTCCCTTCTGGCTTGCAGAGTTTCTGCTGAGAAATCAGCTGTTACCCTTATGGGAGTTCCCTTGTATGTTATTTGTTGTTTTTTCCTTGTCGCTTTTAATAACTTTTCTCTGTCTAATTTTTGTCAATTTGACTTCTATATGTCTTGACGTGTTTCTCCTTGGGTTTATCCTTCCTGGGACTCTCTGTGCTTCCTGGATTGGGTAGATATTTCCTTTCCCATGTTAGGGAAGTTTTCAACTAGAATCTCTTCCAATATTTTCTCTGGTCCTTTCTCTCTCTCTTCTTCTGGGACTCCTATAATGCAAATGTTGGCGCGTTTAACATTATCCCAGAGGTATCTTAGGCTGTCTTCAGTTCTTTTGATTCTTTTTTCTTTATTCTTTTCCACATCAGTGATTATCACCATTCTGTCTTCCAGGTCACTTATTCACCCTTCTGCCTCAGTTAATCTGCTATTGGTTCCTTCTAGTGTATTTTTCATTTCCATTATTGTGTTGCATATCTCTGTTTGTTTGCTCTTTAATTCTTCTAGGTCTTTGGTAAACTTTTCGATCTTTGCATTCAGTCATTTTTCAAAGTCCTCGATCATCTTCACCATCATTATTCTGAATTCTTTTTCTGTAAAGGTGCCTATCTCCTCTTCATTTAGTTGTTTTTCTGGGGTTTTATCCTGTCCCTTTATCTGGTGCAAAGTCCTCTGCTTTTTCATTTTCTCTATCTTTCTGTGGCTGTGGTTTTCAGTTCCACAAGACAAAATATTGCTGATACGGCTTGATACTGCTGTTTGCCCTCTTGTGGAGGAAGATATCTAGGAGGCTTGTACATGCTTCCTGATGGGAGGGACTGATGGTGGGTAGGGCTGGGTGGGTGGAGCTCAGTAAGACTTTAATCCAATTTGATGGGCATAGCTCAGTTGTGTTTGTATTTTTTACATTTTTTCCCCTGTAATTGATATCTAGTCTCATGGTGTTGTGGTCAGAGAAGATGCTTGATATGATTTCAATTTTCTTGAATTTACCGAGGCTTGATTTGTGATCCAAGAAGTGATCTATCCTGGAAAATATTCTGTGTGCACTTAAGAATAAAGTGTATTTTGTTGCTTTTGGATGGAATGTCCCATAAATATCAATTAAGTCAAGATGGTCTAATGTGTCTTTTAAAGCTTGTGTGTCCTTATTTATTTTCTGTTTGGATGATCTGTCCATTGATGTAAGTGGGGTGTTCAAGTCTCTCACTATTATTGTGTTACTGTCGTTGTCCCCTTTTATAGCTGTTAGCATTTGCCTTATGTATTGAGGTGCTCCTATGTTGGGGGCATAGATATTTACAACTGCTATATGTTCTTCTTGGATGGATCCCTTGATCATTATGGAGTGTCCTTCCTTGTCTCTTGTAATAGTCTTTACTTTCAAGTCTAATGTGTCTGATATGAGTATTGCTACTCCAGCTTTCTTTTGACTTCCATTTGCATGGAATATCTTTTTCCATCCCTTTACTTTCAGTCTATATGCATCTCTTGGTCTGAAGTGGGTTTCTTGTAGGCAGCATATAGAAGGGTCTTGTTTTTGTATCCATTCAGCCAGTCTGTGTCTTTTGGTTAGAGCATTTAATCCATTTACACTTAAGGTGATTATTGACATGTGTGTTCCAATTATCATTTTCTTAATTGTTTTGGGTTTGTATTTGTAGGTCTTTTCCTTCTCTTGTGTTTCCTACTTAGAAAAGTTCCTTTAACAATTGTTGTAAGACTGGTTTGGTGGTGCTGAATTCTCTTCACTTTTGCTTGTCTGTAAAGCCTTTGATTTTCCCATTGAATCTGAATGAGATTCTTGCTGGGTAGAGTATTCTTGGCTGTAGGTTTTTCTTTTTCAGGACTTTCAGTATATCCTGCCAGTCCCTTCTGGCCTGCAGAGTTTCTGCAGAAAGACCAGCTCTTATCCTGATGGGTTTTCCCTTATATGTTATTTGTTGCTTTTCTCTTGCAGCTTTTAATATTTTTTCTTTGTGTTTAATTTTTGTTGGTTTGATTAATATGTGCCTCAGTATGTTTCTCCTTGGGTTTATTCTGTATGGGACTCTCTGCACTTGTTGGACTTGATTAATTATTCCCTTTCCCATGTTGGGAAAGTTTTCCACTATAACCTCTTCAAATATTTTCTCAGACCCTTTCTTGTTTTCTTCTTCTTCTGGGATGTCCATTATTTGAATGTTGATGCACTTAATGTTGTCATTAAGGTCTCTGAGACTGTCTTCCATTCTTTTTATTCTTTTTTTCTCTTTCCTGCTCTGTTGCAGTTATTTCCCCCATTCTATCTTCCAAGTCACTTATTCGTTCTTCTGCCTCAGTTATTCTGCTGCTTATAGCATCTAGAGTATTTTTAATTTTGGTTATTTTGTTGTCCATTACTGTTTGTTTGCTCTTTAGTTCTTCTGAGTCCTTATTAACTGTTTCTTGTATTTTGTGTATTTTGTTATCAAGATTTTGGATTATCTTTACTATCATTACTCTGAATTCTTTTTCAGGCAATTTATCTATTTCCTCTTCATTGATTTGGTCTTGTGGGGTTTTTTCCTGCTCCTTTGCCTGTATGGTGTTTCTTTGTTTTCTCATTTTGTCTAATTTATAGAATTTACTGTCTCCTTTCCCTATGCTGCCTAGTAGTAATTCCTCTTGTTTTTGCCCTCTGCCCCCTGTGGTGGGGTTGTCCAGTGTCTTGAGTAGGCTTCCTGGTGGAGGGGTCTGGTGTCTGCTTTCTGGTGTGTGGCTCTATGTCTTTTCTCTCTGATGAGCATGGTCATGTCAGGTGGTGTGTTAGGGTATCTGTGAGGTTAATATGGCTTTAGTTAGTCTGTGTGCTGATGGGTGGGTTTGTGTTCCTGTCTTTTTTGCAGTTTGGTGTGAGGTGTGCAGCACTTGCAGTTGCAGACAGTCAGTTGAAGCCGAGTCTTAGACTCTGATACAGGGCTCTGTGAGAGTTCTCTTCAGTTAATCTTTCCTGTATCTGAGGACTCCCTATTAGTCTAACATCCTGCATTCAGTGCTCCTTCCCCAAAGCCTCTTACTTGACTTCTGATGGTGTAGTCCAGACTTCAGAGGTTGCTTGTCCTGGCAATAAAGGGGTTTAAAGAAGACTGGCCAAGCCTCAGACTAATGGCAGTGTGTTGAGGCAAACAAATACTAAATCAAGGAAACACATAAATGTATAAAGCACAAAAATAATGAATCCAATAGAACATAAGGCACTAGAAAGACCTGACAGAAGAACCCCAGCATGCCATCAGACAATCAAAGAGAAAACCAACAAAATTTCAAAACCAAAAAAAAAAAAAAAAAAAAAGAGAGAGAGAAAGAAAAAGAAAAAAGAAACCACACACACAAACACAAATCCAGGGAGATTTTGAAAGCTAGGATCAAATATAATAAAGAGCTAGAGTACCACCAGACAGACTGAAGATTCTCAGAATGAAATCAGACAATTACACTTAGAACTAAGATAAAGACACAAACCTAATAATAAATACCAGAGCAGTGTGTCATCTGGAGAATAAAGCAAGGAAACAGAGCAGACTGATAATATTGCTTATAAGTATATTAAGATAAAATGATCTAAAAAGGATAGAAGACAGGGCAACAGAAGAGCATAGTGTGACTGGAAGTATGAAAAGAAAAAGAAGAAATAGAAATGTATAAAAGATAGAGATGAAAAGAAGGTAGGAGAGATACAGTCGGCACTACAAAAAGTTAGCTAGAATTAGAAATATATAAAAAGGCTAAAAATAAAAACAGAATAAAAATAGAACAAAAAATATGTTTTAAAACGTGTAGATCCCTTTGGACTAAGATTGTAATTAATAAAAATAAAAATAAAAATAAAATAAAATAAAATAAAATAAAATAAAATAAAAACTAGAACTGACCCCAGAATGGACCAGATCAATAGAATTAATACTAATATTTCTGTTTCCTTGGGGTCTCAGCTGTAAGTGTCCTTCTAACCACCTTGGCCTTTTTGTATTACTCTGCAACCAGCAGAGCTTCTTTTATTGTTCATCTGTAAGTGCGGGTGTGTGGCGAGAGAGAGGATACAATAGTGGCTCCTCCCCCTGGAAGTGAGTGAGCAGTGGTGCCCTGCCTGGGTCACAGCAGCTTGGTAGGCTCAGGCTGAGAGAGCGACTCCAACCGTGACTCCTCCCCCCGCTACAACTCTGCTGCAGTGCCCTGCCTGGGTCATGGCAGCTCAGTCAGCCGTGGCAGTGCCTGTTTCAGAGGGGTGCTGGTGTCTCAGGTGTAAACAGAATGTGTCCAGAGCTGGGTCACTCTGTGGGCTTTTGGCTCTCGGCCGCAGGCATTCTAGGCCAGCCCCACCTGGGGGCCCTTCTTATCCCTGAGTGCATTAGCCAGGCCCAGAGGGGTCCTTCCTTTGTCCATCACAGGCGCTGAGAGAGAGGCTACACTCGCGGCTCTTCCCCCCGCTTGTGAGTCAGCAGTATTGCACCACCACCACGGCCGCCCAGCTTTCTATGGTAGGCACTCTCTGCTGCAGATTTCTTCCCTCCTGTCCTCTCAGTCCATCTCTCCACTGCCAACAATATTTCTCACCCTGAGCCAGTTCTCCAGTTCCCACGTTCCAGTTCCCAGACCCCCTGTTCAGCTGTGAACCGATGTTTCAGTCCAGACACGCTGAGCCATGGTGCAGACCCTCCATGTGTTTCTCAGTCTTTCCTGTCTGCCACAGATCAGCTGCTTCACCCTCTTTGAAGAGTCCCAAATGCCTCCCTTCTGACCCAGGGAAATTCCCCATTGGACCAGGGGTTTCCCATCAGATAAGGGACGTTTCCCCAAATTCAGCAATCTTCCCTCTTTTTCAGATCCCCCAGGGTGTGGGACCAGTCCCTTTCCTTTCTTCTCCTCCTCTTTGTCCTTTTTTTTTTTCCCCCTCTGTCCTGCCCAGTTATGTCGGGATTTTTGCAGTCCTTTCTGGTGTCCGAGGTCAGTTGCTGGTGTTCAGCTGGTTCTATGTGGGAATTATTGCATCTTTTGGTGTATTCCTGATGCATTTCTGGAGAGGGATGCATTCCACATTCTTCTACTTCACTGCCATCTTTTTTCTCCGATGATACATAATCCTTAGGACTCTTTTTTCTCTTTATATGAGATTGCTGAGTTATTTGTTTTGTTTTATGTCTTTCTGATTTCTTTGTTTTGATTGCTGCATAATATCCTTTTGTGTGAACGTTTATCCATTCCACCATTGATGGGCATAAGGGTTGTTTCCAGTTTTTGCTTCATTGTGAGTATTGTTGCTCTTACATTTTACATGCATAAAAGCTTCTTTGGGGTATGTTCTATTTATAATGAGAAAAATTATAATTCTTGTATTTTACTTCTTTTGTCATACTTCTGCAATAATTTTCTTGAGTATATTCTTTTTATAATCAGAAAATAAAAACTTATTTTTAGTTTTCTTAAAGTTGAAAGAAAAAAGATGTAATTTCAGCAGCAGTTTCAGAATTTAATGGAAAAAATAGGTGATTAAAGAGACACTGAAGAATGAGGAGGACCTGGCAAAAAATTGGGTGAGAAGGACTGGCCTGAACTAAAGCAGTGATGGGTAGAGGCAGGTTGTGTGTCAACAGCCCAGAGCTCTAAGCAGCTGAGCCTACTGGACACTGAGAGAAGGAACATGTACACATTCACGCACATGTGTGTGATCATGCATTCATGAGAATAAAAGGAGAAACAAATAACTTAAAAGTATAGAAAGGTCCAATAAATCAGTGCTTTGATACTAATTAAAGGTCAAGGAAGGAAGGCCTGATATGAACAGAAATACTGCAAAGTTCAGTTCACTTTCCGTTTCAGTTTCAGTTATGGCTGATGATGGCCCAGGCTTGAGGCACAAATTGGGAGATGGGGAGCAGCAACACTTATAAAACCAAAACCTATAAGGTATACTTTATAATTTGGAAGGAGAGCTAACTAGGGGCCCTTGCTTCTTAGGTCATTCACTGACACTGTCTATTTAGTCAAGGCTTTGGAAGCAGCCTCAGTAAATCCATATGGGTGGAAAACAGCCCTCAGGCCTCAGAGCTCATTTAGTGGGTAAAGTTTGCAGCAGTTGGAGGCCAGGAGACACTCCTGGGAGAGTCATTAAAATCTTGTTTCCTGGAGCAACATTTTCAGGGGCGGTCATGTCAGCTGAGGGCATGAGACCATGAAGCCTCCCCTAGGACAGGGCCCCATCTCAATGTTGCCCCAGAGACAGTGAGACTTGTGTAGAGTCTCCTTTGGGCAGATCCTCTTATATTTTTATATCCAAATTCTTGCTCATCTTTTATCATGGGTCCCAGTAAGATAGGAACACCTGAAAATCTGAGTACCTGGACTCAAGAATTCAGCCAGAATGATGCCAAGACTATGAAGGCTTTCTCACAAGGAGAATGGACAAGAGAAGTTAGTAGAGATTTAGCTCCTTGCTTTCCCAGGATCCTGCCCTAGGTTCTCAGCTGCCTGTTTGTATCCCTTTCCACCCCCAGAGAGGACTTGCAAACGCCAGTGACTGGAGGGGTCTTTGACCTCTGGTCACAGACATAGCCGTACACACGCCTACATCCTACCCTTACAGAAGAACCACCTCCTCTTTCTTCATCTTCTTGAACATCATCCCTCAGATGAATCACAGGGCAGTAGGTGTGCACAGGCAGCTGAGACCCTCTCCATCTGAGGTAAGGGCTCTCTCTCTGTTTCAAGGAAATTGAATGGAATCTGGGAGTCTTAAGAACATGGTCAAGACCTCACTGCTCTGCTTCTCAGATTCTCAGGCCCTCAGGCTTTATAACTCATTCATTCTCTTCTATAATTTAGGTACCCCTATATGTAGGTACAACCATATTCATCTGTTCCACCGGCCAGAACTGGGTTCCTGTACTTCCTGATGCTGGCATCCTGGTAAAAGTCTCAGTGTTATCTCTAGACCTAGAGTGTCCTGGCCTCTAATAGTCTGATGTGTACCCCTAAAAGATTGGTATCTCAAAAGGGGATGATCTAGAATCAGTTGCAGTGCCTCTTTCCTATGCCTGCTTGATACTAAAGTCCAAAGCCACAGAAAAACCTAATTGAAGTCAATGAAATTTTTTAAAATATACTAGCAATGATACAGAGGAATAACTTATAAAGATATGCTTCCAAATTTTTTACTCCATCTTGATATTGGCTTTGTCTGACCATTTCCTATAAAGTACAACATTGCCCCTCTGTTAATCTCAGTCTCTGCTGAATTCTCTTGGTCTGAAGTCTTCACCCACCACCAGCAGTTTTCTAGAAATGGGGCTCATCCTCTGTAGCCACAGTGTGTGTCCTCTGGTATTTATCTTCAGATGGCCCTAGAGGAGAGAAACTAGAGAATGGAAGGAGGGAAAGCAGGGTTCTGAATCAAGGGAAGGAAGGCAGATAGGAAAGATCTTGAGTCCTAAGAATCATCACTTTACTTAAGCCCTGCTTTTTTCTTTCTTTGAAATCCTGTCCAAATTGTCTTTGAATTTGTCTTTTCGTTGTTGTCAATGGGCAAAGAAGCTCTTCCACTCAATATTTCTTAGTTTAAACCTATAGTTCTGGCTTTGTGAGGCAAGGGAAAGATCTCAGACGCCAAAAAGGTGATGAGACAGTTTTACAAAAGGATGTTTTGTTGGTTGACTTCTTGCCTAGACTTCATTGTGGTATAAGTGCAAGGAGGATATTCTTGGGTTTTTCAGTGTTCCGACCTTTACAATGCTATTCTCTCTCTCGGTTATTATATTCTGACCCTTTTTTCTTATCTCCCTTATATTCATTCACAGCCTGTAGCTTGTATAAGTGGCATATAAGTGATTATATAAGGTTTCCTTCCCTGAAATCTCACTTAGATGAACTCATAATATGTTATACTTTCCTTTGTATATCAATCATTGCCAGTAGATGTGTGTAGGTGTTTGTATCATGGGCTTTTCACAACTATGCAATTTCCTTAGCATCAAATGTAGTGCCTGATACATTGTAGGTCCTTAGTAAATATTTATGGAATGAATAAAAGGACCTAGATCAATTGGACCTTCCAATTTCAGGGCTTTATCATTCAGCTACTTGAAGGTCTCAACCCTGAATTGACAAGGATGGTGACATAAACTTAAGAGAGGAGGAGTAGGAGCAGATGATACAAGGGAAAGATGAAACATTTGGTGGACTATCCTCTTCTCCAGAGTGCCTCCTAAGTCCCCTGTCCAACTATGAAAGGTCTGCTTTCATATAGAGGAAGCTAAGTGAACACTGTTCCACACACCCCAAACACCACTTCCTGTCCTTCTCAAACTGTCCCACCAGTACTTTCACATAGATTCAAAGTTCAGCAAGACCAGCATCCTTGCTTATACAGCTAGTATTGTGAAATAGAGGAATCTCTTTTTTGTTGTTGTTCAGAGTCTTGTTTTGACTCTCAGGTGATGGATTGCTTTGAGTCTTTTCTATAAATTCCCTTCTTTTATCACTCACCCCTTCTGTCATGTGCCCTAAACACTAATACCTCGCCATATCTTTTCAAATCTTATTACATTTGTCTCCATCCTCATTCCTCCTGAGCAAACATCATTACCTGAAAATAGGCAAATGCCTTTTGTACTGTTCCTGCAGGTTTACCTCCAAAATCTACATTATCCCAACAATTCAATTTAGCAAGGAATTCCTCTTCCCTCCAGCAGCGTAATAGTATGCTCATCGAGGATGTAAGGACAGTTCAAGAACACAAGAGACCAAGTGGTCCAAGAGCCAAGAGGTTCCCTGTTGAGAAAACTGTCAAGAACAATGAGACTGGAAAGTGAAGGCAGATGTCAAGTCTAGGGGAGTAGACAACATAGAGAAAAATTCAGAAACTGAATCAAAATCCCAAGTAAATTTTAAGCAGAAAAACAACTGGATTTTCACCCAGTGTGCACTGTATTTCTTTGTTAGGAAGATAGGCATGTTTTTATCTTTCTAAAGAAATGTTTGCTTGGGTTCATGCTCTTGGATATCTTATTGAAAGATGACAGGTTATTACCAAGATTCTTGTTTCCAATTTATATAATACTTTATAATAATTTAATGGAAAGACTCAGAAATTCAGAAGACAAAGGACAAACTTAGCTGCAACAAACTTCAGGGTAATCTCCCTTAGAAAGGCTTTCACCAAGACCATCTGGTTCTACATAACTAAAGAAACAGCACAGGATGGCGCTCTGGAACTCCACCTTGGGAAGTGGCTTCATATTGATGGGGATTCTGAAGGACAGTGGGTCTCCTGGGCTGCTCTGTGCCACAATCACCATCCTGTACATGCTGGCCCTGACCAGCAATGGCCTGCTTCTCCTGGTCATCACCATGGATGCCCGGCTCCACGTGCCCATGTACCTCCTGCTCAGCCAGCTCTCCCTCATGGACCTCCTCTTCACGTCTGTTGTCACTCCCAAGGCCATTATGGATTTTCTGCTCAGTGAAAACACCATCTCCTTTGAGGGCTGTGCCCTTCAGATGTTCCTGGCCCTGACCCTGGGTGGTGCCGAGGACCTCCTCCTGGCCTTCATGGCCTATGACAGGTATGTGGCCGTTTGTCATCCTCTGAACTACATGGTCCTCATGAGGCCGAGGGTCTGCTGGCTCATGGTGGCCACATCCTGGATTCTGGCATCCCTAAGTGCTCTAGGACATACTCTGTATACCATGCACTTCCCTTTCTGCGTGTCCCAGGAGATCAGCCACCTTCTCTGTGAGATCCCACCTCTGCTGAAGTTGGCCTGTGCAGATACCTCCAGATATGAGCTCATGGTGTATGTGACGGGTGTGACTTTCCTCTTGCTACCTCTTTCTGCCACTGTTGCCTCCTACACACTAATCCTACTTACTGTGCTCCACATGCCCTCAAATGAAGGGAGGCACAAAGCCCTGGTCACCTGCTCTTCCCACCTGACTGTGGTCGGGATGTTCTATGGAGCTGCCACGTTCATGTACGTCCTGCCCAGTTCCCTCCACAGCCCCAAGCAGGACAACATCACCTCTGTCTTCTACACGATTGTCACCCCAGCCCTGAACCCCCTCATCTACAGCCTGAGGAATCAGGAGGTCATGGGGGCCTTGAGGAGGATCCTGGGAAAACATATGCTGTGGACACACTCCTGACACAGTTACCAAGTAGGCGTGCTAGGGCAGTAATTTTCAATTTCAATATCATGTAGCAGCAATGATGATATAGCTTATAAAAGGCTCAGCAAACTCCAATAGCCTCTTAAAATCAGGGGAGGACTGCTCTCATTTGAACTGGTTTCTTAGACAATTGTAGAGAAAAGTATCCTCAGAAGATGTATCGGGCTTCTTGTTTATTAGGTAGATGGTGGTTCAAGTAATTAGCTGGAAAGAATAATCGATTTGTGACTACAATTGTACAGACTTATGTTGAGATAGTGGAAAAGGCTAATGAGGCATTTTTGTACTGTCTGAAATTAAAGTTAGAGTACACAGATGAATAAAATAGAATGTGAAAGTTCCCAGATTTCAAGTGAGGGTTGGAGATACCATAGCAGTGAGAGTCATGTGTTATATATTTTGCTTGAATTTTTTTAATGTAAATTTTTTTAGTATAAAATTTTTGTAAATTTTTTAAATTTACATACATACCGACTTGTTTTGAAACATCAAAACAATTGGGTAGTAAGTATATGTATATATCTGTGTCCATGGAAAAGGAAGGCTACAATACATAGTTCACTTTCTGGCTCGCTTAGCTGTGCTTTATTTTTATCAGTGTGGGAAAATTTATAACAAAAGCTGGGAACGTATATCTGTTCTGTTAAGAAGCTCCAAAACACTCTGGCTCACAAAGTTGGAATTATTTTTGAGAGTAGTGCTTGGTTAAAACTCAGAAATACTTTCTTTCTTTACAGAAATTATTTAGTCTACTAAGATCAAAGGTAATATAAAATCTAATATTATATGGAAGTAATCCAAGTTCATTATAAAAACAGAAAATTCAGAAATTGAGAAAGAAGCAAAAATCACCTACAAAGTTTGCCATTCATTTTTTTTGGTTATCCATATGTGTATTTTACTGAATAGTTATATACATGTTGGTTAAAGTCCTGGTTTTTTGTTGTTTGAAATTTGGTGACCCTTCCTCTTGAGGAGGGGACATTATAGTGTAGGGGTAGAGAGAGGGGGCAGGGAGGGAGGGAGCCAGAGTGCTGAGTGTAATCTCTGCTCCCCTTTTATCATCTGTGCATCTCTGAACACTAAATTAAACCATTTATGTCTCAGTTTGCTCTTCTGAAAAACGGTGGTAATAATAGGACTCATAATGATCTCATGATGTTTTGGGGAGACTTAAATAAGATGATTACCCACTTAGACCACAGCCTGGCAAATAGTGCTTAAATCATGCTAGCTATTAGACGAGTAACTAGTAAATATTCTTGATAAATCTTAATTTCAATTGACTACATAATATCATCATACAAATCCTCTACAATGTATTTGGAGATTTCCTTGCATTTAATTTTGTTCCTCCAAATTTTCCTACATACGGGTGTATTATATGTTAGGTCAAATTCTAGAAGTGGAAATACTGGCATATAAGTAAAGAAACTATTTGAAATTCTCTTTTTAAAGAGCCGATTGCTTATGAGAAAGAGACCCTTGGTATACTGGCTAACATTATGTGACAGTGCCTGCCTCACTACACTCTTTCCAGTGCTGTCTTATATGAACTCCCTGTGCTAGTTTATTAAACATATCAATAAAAAGTAACAGGCTTTTTCACTTATATTACCTATTTTGTTTCATTCAAATGATTTTTTGTAGCCCTTTGTAGACAAAGGTCCCAAACAATTTGACAGTTATTTATGTGGCAACATTTATTTTCAGTTTATTTTATATCTATATCTATATCTATAGATATAGATATATACACACATGTAGTAGGATATGTTGGATAGAGAAGTGCCACAACACTTACATAGTTTCATAAATTCACCTTTTTCATTGCATTTTTAAGTCAATTATACCCTTACAATTCCCATTTTTAATTCAGAGAATATTTCCATATTTCTTTCGATTTGCTTAATAAACTTTAATCTCTCCACAATTATTTTGGTACATTATGGATGGTGAGGCTTTAAGTTAATTGTGTTTCTACATAGCTGATTTTCCTATTAGCATTCTTAATAAGCATTCCATATTATGTATTTTTGTTATTATTATTTACAATTGCTTGATTATATGTTGTCTTCTTACACGTACAGCAGTAGAGGGTATCTCTGGATAGTACTAGTACTACCCCATTCCTCAGAGCAAATAGTCTTGAAAGACTTAACTGTGCCTATAGCTTCTGATCCTTTTCTGCCATTCATGATTCCTGCCACTGTCATCAGGCTCCCCCCACACCCAACCCCACCCCCACCCCACACTGCAGTTGTGCTTGTCAACAATGACAGAGGTGTATGACTCAACTGTCTGACAAAGGGAGTTTGTATATTTTATAAAATTGTAAATGTGAATTTTAGAATCATTACCTGTGATTACCAATGAGCCTAAAAGGGCTTAGAGATTAAAACCTAGGTTCAATAGGAGATACAGTAAATCTTTATAATCCACATATCTGAGAAAAACTTTGAATAATTTAAAAAAATATTTCCAGAATTGCTAACTAGACCGTATTTAACTGTCATTAAGGATTTCAGTCTCCAACCTTAAGAGTGTGTGTGTGTGTGTGTGTGTCCCTATATGACTTTCTGTGTTGAATTGCACCTTCTTCTTTATTTGCATAAAAAATCCTGCTCATTGACCAAAACTCTTCTTTTTATCTTTAAATATTACTTAGGAAGACACGAAATTTAAAGCTTCAGGCAACATGTCTTTCACTTTTTATGACAATTTAAAGAGCCTATATTTTACAGCTTAATAAAATTCAGAATGAAAACAAAATTGGGAATGAAAATGGTTCAGTCACTATGGAAAACAGATGGACAGTTTCTAATCAAGCTAAACACATATTTAGCACACATCTGAGCAAATTCACTGCAAGGTACTTACCCAAGTGAATAGGAATCTATGTTCACTCAAAACATATACGTGAGGGCTTCCCTGGTGGCGCAGTTGTTAAGAATCCGCCTGCCAATGCAGGGGACACGGGTTCAAGCCCTGGTCCAGGAAGATCCCACATGTACTGAGCAACTAAGCCCATGCACCACAACTACTGAGCCTGTGCTCTAGAGTCCACGAGCCACAACTGCTGAGCCCGCATGCCACAAGTACTGAAGCCCATGTGCCTAAAGCCAGTGCTCTGCAACAAGAGAAGCCACCACAATGAGAGGCACGTGCACTGTGACAAAAAGTAGCCGCTGCTCATTGCAACTAGAGAAAGCCTGCACACAGCAATGAAGACCCAACACAGCCAAAAAACAAAACAAAACAAACCTATATGTGAATGTTTATAATGGCTTTTTTTCAGAAACAACAAAACCTGGAAACAACACAAATGTCCTTTAACTGGCGAATGGATAAACAATGATACATCCACACAACTGGACACTACTCAGCAAAAAATGCGAACAGACTAGTAATAGCAGAATTTGGATGAATCTCAAATCTATCATGCTAAGCGAAAGGACCTAGACTCAAAATGTCTGAAACCATTCATACAACATGTGGGGGGAAAATAGGAGCAACAGTAAACAGATCAGACAATTGGAAGGGGATTGGGGAGGGCAGAATGTGATTACCAAAGAACACCAGAGATTTGGGAGGTTGATGCAACTTCTGTATCTTGATTTTGGGTGGTGGTTATATACTGTAGCATATTTGTCAAAACTTGCAGAACTGTATGCTAAAAAAGGCAAATTTTACTGTGTGAAAATTGTACCTTAATAGAAATGAAAAAAAAATGTAGGAAATGGCCATTTTTAATAATTGAATATGAAGCTTTTTAATATTCTACTTCTACAGCCTTCTTTAAGTACCAATAGAAAAATTCTCTGCCATCTCAGTGGGTTTCGCTTTTTTTTTTTTTGAGAATTTAAAAATTTTTGTTTATATCCTATCTGCTTTGAAAAGAGATTTAAATGTAACATACAATAAATGAGACATCCAGTAGGACTTTTAAACATTAAAGATCCAGAACCTTGAGAGGAAACAGGATAATTATACCCCCAAATCTAGTCTCATTTGGTATTAAATTAAGTTCTTCTTCCTGACATTTTTGGTAAGGATGAAATTCTGGCTCTTGGGGATGGCCCAGATTTATTCACTTAAAATTATGGTGTTCGGTAAGTCGGATATTACTCTGAATGCTAAAATATCTGCCACTGAACAAACCTGAAGTGTGGTTTTTTACATACTTTCCATTAGCTGCTGGTCAAAGTTGTTTTATACATGTAATGATTTTAAGGAGCATTGAGAAATATTAAGGTACTGTTGCAGAATTTCAGTCTTTTCCCTCCTCTGTGCACCCACTCAAAATTGTGAAAATGTGCAAGTGTGATAAATAAATTTTTCATAAGTTGAAGTATGATAAAAAGTGTGAAATTGAAACATTTCCTCCAAATTTTGATTCAGCAAAGACTGTTTGTTCCAAGGCAGGGAAAATTATAGCTGGGACTGAAATTTGTAATTGAGATTGGTAGAAAACAAAGTTTACAAAGTAGTCATCTTGTTATCTTTGTCAAGATTTTAGTTTTACAGTTTTGAAACACAAATGTATCTATTCTTTGTCAATTAAACTTGTCAACTCATTTATTAAGCCAATTTCTGTGTTCACCATTGCTCCCTGTATTATATACATCCCTAGGCATCACCTTTCTTCTTGCTGAAATTATTTCATTGGGGCATCTTTGGTGGTAAAGTCTTGTAGTTTTTGGTTGTAATTTGTTCTCACTCTCTCGTGATGCTTTATCTGTGCACAGAACTCCAGGTGGGGGCAGTTATATCCCTCAGCACTCTTGAAGGTATTCCTCTGTTTTCCTAGTACTGCCATGGAAGACTCCACTATCTTCTATCTGTCTTTGTCAGTGGGAAATCTGTCTTTTTCCTCTGAGAGCCTTTAAAAGATTTTCATTAACACTGACATTCTCCCACTTCAGTACTGTCTGTACTTATTTTTATTGTTCCTGCCGAATATTTACAGAATTGCACACCTTCTCTTCAAATGTCACTGGGAGCAGACAGTAGTAACACCAGACACACATACTTATGTACAGGACACAACAGATTGCCGAAGGTCAATGAAGGGACGCTCTGGTGCTTACAGACTCCACAGAGCACAGTCATGTTGAATTAAACAGTCCAGGCTAAGAGGATGATAAAGGAGGCCAAGGGGAGGGAGGTGGGAAGCAACATCCCACAGAGGCCTCAAAGCCCACCTTACATCTGGGGCAGAGGACTGGCTGCCCATGAAAGGGGCCTCTGCTTCCTGGTCAGTTCAGCCAGTAATTTAGAAATGGGCCATCAGTGCCTCCCTTAGGGAGCATAAACCCAGGGCCTCCCGCTCATGTAGCGAGAGAAGAGTGCAGGGATGCAGGGCCAGGAGACATGCCCAAAGGGATTCATTACCATCCTGGTTCCTGCACCAGCATTTCCAGGGGAGGCCATTTCAGCTGAGAGGATAAGTCCCTGTGAACACAGGTGTAGAACAGAGCAGAGGGGGTGGGCTCATGGGATGAGGAACCTGGGCAGCCTCCCCCAGGACAGTCCCTGGCTCACCGTTGGCCCCAGGTGCAGTGAGGTCAGCATTGCGGGCTCTCCTCTGAGCAGGGCATCCAATATCTACTTCCCCCCGATTCCCTGTGCTTTTATCTTTTCTCCCAGTCTCCAGCAACAGTAAATGAGAGCCTTAGCATCGGTACCCAAGAACTCAGTCAGATAAATGCTCCAGAGCTGGATGGGCCTCCTACCTGGGGATCTGTGTGATAGAAGCAGTTTCTCCTAATCCTGTACAGGTTTGAGAACAAGTGAGCTATATTCTTGTTCCATAGAAACTTCCAAGACCCAAGGACTCAATTAGCTCTCTGTGTTTACTTCATTTCCAGAGCAGACCTGCAGAGGAACAGAAGGAGTCCTACACCTCTTTTGGTCAGACTTGTCAGACTTCTTAAATAACTTAGCAAAAATTGAACAAATTGAATATTGCTGGAAAAGTCTTATCTTCCTCTCCCTTTTTATAAAAAGTATTTTGTCTTATTTTATTTTATTTCATTTCATTTATTCTTTTTTTTTTTTTTTTTGGTGGCACGTGGGATCTTTTTTTTTTTTTTAAGCTCTTTATTGAAATATAATTGCTTTACACTCCTGTACCAGCTTCTGAGGTACACCAAAGTAAATCAGCTGTATTTACACATATATCCCCATATCCCCTCCCTCCCGTGACTCCCTCCCACCCTCCCTGTTCTGGTCCTCTAAGGCATCACCCATCATCAAGTTGATCTCCATTTGTTATATAGCAACTTCCCACTAGCTATCTGTTGTACAGTCAGTAGTATATATATGTCTATGCTACTCTCTCACTTCGTCCCAGATTCCCCTTTGCCCCACCCCACTCCCCCAACCCCATGTCCTCCAGTCCATTCTCTGCATCTGCATCCTTCTTCTTGCCCTGTCACTGGGTTCATCAGTAACATTTTTTTTTTTTTTTTAGATTCCATATATATGAGTTAGCATATGGTATTTGTTTGGAAATTCTTATGAGTGACTTTTATAGGGAGAAGAGGATATTTTAAAAGTTTGATTTTTTAATTTCATTGAAGTATATGTACAGAATGTGCAAAAATAATGTTTGCAACTTAATATTAAATACAAAGTGAGACAACCTGGATAAACAGCACTTACAAAGAAGGACATGACCTGAACCCTAGAAGCATTCATGCACAGCCTCTGAGTCAATAGCCCACCCCCCTTCTTAATTTTAATGCTTTTTAATTATTTTGCATTTGACAATTTTCAATTTTGTGCATTTCTAAGTTCTTTATTGACTTTTACTTTTCTAATCAGGAAAAATTAAAGTGTTATATGCAAAACTAAAAACAAATTTTTGTTGTTTTCCTTTGCTTTTAACAAAATCATTAAGGTGTTGGAGTCATTAAGGTGTTTTGTTTGTTCACCGTTGATACCTTGTCTTCTGTCCCTACAGTCCAGCCAAACATAGTAGCTAAAGTAGAGTTTCACAGTTTGTCAAGAAATAACTATTCTTAATTGAAAGGATTTTGTTAAAAGCAAAGGATTTTGTTAAAAGGCATGTGGGATCTTTAATTCCCAGACCAGGGATTGAACAAGTGCCCCCTGCAGTGGAAGCACAGAGTGTTAACAACTGGATCCCCAGGGAAGTCCCTTTCTTTCTCCTTTTTTACTGGAACTTCCTTGACCCTCAAACAATGCCCAGAGTAGTCTGTGTGGTCAGGCAGCTGGGCTTATCACCACCTGAGGTAAGAATACTGTCACTTTCAGGGAAGTGTGCAGTCTCTAGGAATGTTGAGAGATGGAGCCCGGTGCAGACCTAAGAACTTCAGCGACTCTGTCTTCCAGATTCTCTGGTGCTTGGGCTTTATACCCATCCCAATCCCCTCTGTTCTTGGTTTTCTAAATGTGATGAGAAATCAGTGAGGATTGATGGAAGATACTATGCTACATCCCAGACCAAAGTATCTGCTTCCTGGTAAAAGCATCAGGAGCTGTGTTTAGACCCCATGGGTTTTTCTGGCCTCTGATAAAAAGGGTTAATAGCTTTGTTATAATAAATGCCTACAAAGGAATTTTTAAAAGCAACCAATCAGTCTGTCATATGCTCTAGTACCTTTTTACCATTAAAATCCTGTAAACCCAGTAAAGACTAATAGAAACCAGTAAATGTCAAAATATATGACATAACAGAGGGAAGTGACTTAGAGAAATATGCTTCACTAGAAATATGCTTCACTTAACAGATTCTTTAATATATGTTCAGAATTGGATTTATCTGCCCAATTCCTATGATGCATGACACTCTTTCTGTCAATCTCAGGTTCCTGTTTCTTCTGTCCTCTCCCTGAGATTGGGTACCACACTGCAAGAGCAGTTTCCAGAACAAGAGCTCTTATTCCTCCTCCTTGTGGCTCCTCACTGCCATGTGGATACCCTGGCCCTGCAGGGGGGAGAATGGGGATCTGAGTCAGGCACAAGAGAGAAAAGTTAGGATTATTGAGCCTGATTACACACAGCACATACTCTTTTGTTTCCTACATCTTTCACCATTTCTCCCCCCAAACGCACAGCACATACTCTTTTGTTTCCTACATCTTTCACCATTTCTCCCCCCAAACAAACTATCTGATCTTCCTGAGCAATTCCTTATTTTTATCATATTTTTGAGTAATCCCAGGCTGACATTTTATCATAACCTGTTTAAAAAAGCAACACTTATTTTTGCATTGATTCTAAAGGATTAGCTCTAATAGTGACACTACCTCAAACACACCAGTCTCTAGTCTCAAACCATCGATAATCCCTTCCTTCTCAGGCTTATGGAGAGTTGTGGAGCTGGTCCAGTGAACTGATGAAGTTGTACACACTTTAGCTCTTCTAAATGCAGCTGTGTCTACAGCTTTGAATGCTGCAAAGTGGACAAAAGTTATATGGGGAAGTATATTGAGTTGCTTTATTGAAATCACATTTCTGTACCTGTTTTAGTATTAGATATTCATCACAGGTTTATGTACAACACTGACTGGGTATTTAAATCGTTGATTAAACATTATACTTAAAGCATAGATACAAGACTAATCAAGAGCATGGGTGCCAGAATATTGCTTTATTGTTATGAGGGAGATGATCTGATCTGTCTGGGGAGATACATGTTCAGCTTTGAGATCCTGAATAATAGTCTCATGTAGTTACTTCTTAATATTTAGCTATTACTATGATGTTTGTTCTCCATCTAGAAGCTTCTTTTCTCAAGATACTATTAAAAGAGTGAGAAACTGAGAGATCAAGAGGAAATAGTTGCCAGTGGGAAAGGCATCATCCCATTGGATTCGTGTTGGCCTTCCTACTGGGCCTCTGATGTGACAAAACCACGGGACCATCACGACAAAGATTTACCAAGCACCCATTTTTTTCCAGGCAACTAAAGAAACAACACAGCATGGAGCACTGGAACTCCACCCTGGGAAGTGGCTTCATATTGATGGGGATTCTGAAGGACAGTGGGTCTCCTAATCTGCTCTGTGCCACAATCACCATCCTGTACATGCTGGCCCTGACCAGCAATGGCCTGCTGCTCCTGGTCATCACCACGGACGCCCGGCTCCACGTGCCCATGTACCTCCTGCTCAGCCAGCTCTCCCTTATGGACCTCCTCTTCACGTCTGTTGTCACTCCCAAGGCCATTACAGATTTTCTGCTCAGTGAAAACACCATCTCCTTTGGGGGCTGTGCCCTTCAGATGTTCCTGGCCCTGACCCTGGGTGGTGCCGAGGACCTCCTCCTGGCCTTCATGGCCTATGACAGGTATGTGGCCATTTGTCATCCTCTGAACTACATGGTCCTCATGAGGCCGAGGGTCTGCTGGCTCATGGTGGCCACACCCTGGATCCTGGCATCCCTGAATGCTTTAGGACATACCCTGTATACCATGCACTTCCCTTTCTGTGTGTCCCAGGAGATCAGCCACCTTCTCTGTGAGATCCCACCTCTGCTGAAGTTGGCCTGTGCGGATGTCTCCAGATATGAGCTCATGGTGTACGTGACAGGTGTGACTTTCCTGATTCCCTCTTTTGTTGCTATCCTTGCCTCCTACACACTAATCCTACTTACTGTGCTCCACATGCCCTCAAATGAAGGGAGGCACAAAGCCCTGGTCACCTGCTCTTCCCACCTGACTGTGGTCGGGATGTTCTATGGAGCTGCCACGTTCATGTACGTCCTGCCCAGTTCCCTCCACAGCCCCAAGCAGGACAACATCACCTCTGTCTTCTACACGATTGTCACCCCAGCCCTGAACCCCCTCATCTACAGCCTGAGGAATCAGGAGGTCATGGGGGCCTTGAGGAGGATCCTGGGAAAATATATGCTATGAACCCATTTCACCATCTAGGAAGAGCCTATGGCTTTCCACCAAAATTCAGTCCTCCTCAAAGTTAGAAGTTTTCTGCTAAAAGTGAAATACTCATGGCAAAACCCCCATACCGGAGAGTGTATCTTTTTATGGAAAAATGAAGAGACGTGGCTTTACTTGTCACATGCTGTTTTACATTTTCTTTCCATGTAGTACTTTATGAGATATGTATCACATTATATTGATTTATTTATTCTTTATTGAAGTATGCTTGGTTTGCATTGTTGTGTTAATTTCTGCTGTATAGCAAAGTGATTCAGTTATACATATACATACATATATATATTCTTTTTTTTTAAATATTCTTTTTCATTATGGTTTATCTCAGGATATTGAATACAGTTCCCTCTACTATACAGTAAAACCTTGTTGTTTATTCATTTTATATGAAATAGTTTGCATCTGCTAACCCCAAACTCCCCGTTCATCCCTCCTCCTCCGCCCCCTCCCCCTTGGCAACCACAAGCCTGTTCTCTATGTCTGTGAGTCTGTTTCTGTTTTGTAAGTAGGTTCATTTGTGTCATATTTTAGGTTCCGCATATAAGTGATATCATATGGTATTTGTCTTTCTCTTTCTGACTTACTTTACTTAGTATGATGATCTTTAGTTCCATCCACGTTCCTGCAAATGGCATTATTTCATTCTTTTTTATGGCTGAATAGTATTCCGTTGTGTATTTGTATGACATCATCTTCATCCATTCATCTGTTGATGGGCACTTAGGTTGTTCCCAGGTCTTGGCTATTGTAATTGGTGCTACTATGAACATAGGGGTGCATGTATATTTTTTTGAACTGTAGTTTTATCTGGATACATGCCCAGGAGTGCGATTGCTGGATCATATGGTAATTCTATTTTTATTTTTTGGAGGAACCACCATGCTGTTTTCCATAGTGACTGCACCGACTTACATTCCCACCAACAGTGTAGGAGGGTTCCCTTTTCTCCACATCCTCTCCAGCATTTGTTATTTGATCACATTGTATTTAAAATTTACTCTCTCTCAGTTAACTACTGTGTTAAATGAGGAGAGGGGCTTTTGCAAGCTTGGGGCATGAACTATGACTTTGGGAGTACATATTGGACCAATGTAAGGGCCCCCAAAAAAGTTTCAAGTGGGAGAGCTAAGTAAGCACCACACAGCAGGGGCAGGGACTTTGAGATCTGCACAAATTTTAGACCAACTGACCTTCTTAAAAGCTCATGTAAGCAGCCTAGTTTTATGCCCAAACTAGTCGTAGTTTGCATATATTTGCATCATATTCATTCCTCCTTTTTCCAAACATCAGCCATCATGGAAATTGCCCTATCTGGACATTCCTACAGGTGTTTTTCATTTATTTATCTTTGTTTTGTTTTTGACATGCGGATTTTCTAACACTGCCTAAAAATCCAAATATTACTGAAATGAGCAAAGTAGAAAAACAAGGCATCTCATCAGCAAAGGCCATAAGTAAACAATTATGTTTATTCTTTCACAGAAAACAAACCCACATAATAAGACTGGTTTTCTATTATTTCGAGGTTGTATTGAAATGTCCTTACACTTGCAAAAGGGTATGCTCGATATGTGTGGATGTACGAGTCTGCAGATGTGTATTTATGCTGAAAAGGAGGACACACATGCACATACACACATATTTATTCTCTAGTAGCTTAAATATGCTGCATTACTACCATTTGTAGTATAACAGACATTATTTTCTCTTTTGCTTACTGATCCCAGTAAATCCTGTTGGCTTCATCTATATGATACATTCCAAATATGGGCACGTCTCTTGATCTCCCCCAAAAGTATCTTACTCCAAATCACCATAATCTGTTGCCTGTTGCTCCACGGTAGCTTCCTATTTCTACTCTTGCCCCATTGTAATCTGTTTTCCCCCTAGTATACAGATTGACCTTCCTAAACATGCCAGATCATGTCAGTTTTCAAGAAGGATGCATGTGATCTTGCCCTTGTCTACCTGTCAGTCCATATTTGAGACGCTGCTCCCTTACACTCACTAACTCCATTGACCTTCCTGCTGTCCATTACATGGTTCAAAACTGTTCCTGCTTTATGTCCAATTAGTAACTATTGTCCTAGCCTGTGACATTCTTCTGTCAAATCTGCTTGGCTTACTAGTTCTCATCATTCAGATCTCATCTTAAAAACCTTAACTTCTCAAAGAGGTTAATGATTTAAGTGGCAAGCACCCAAACCAAAAGGCATTATCATACACTGTGGTTTATTTTCTTCATTGCACTTATCATTATGTAAAACTTTCTTATTTACACCTTAGTTTACTTGCATACTCTGTGTCTCCACCTTCCAAAAGGAAAACTCTATGAGAGCATGGACTATGCTATGTGTGTGTCACAGCTTCTTCTCCACAAAAATCTGGGTGTAAACATGGCACAATCTCTACAATAACAATGTGAAAAGGTATATATACGTGAGTGCATGTATATATCTTCACTGATGAAAGGGAGGAATATGCCATGTTTGTACATAAAAATATTTAGCATTTTATTTAAATATGTTGGTTTTTTGCTAAATAATCTATGAATTCAATGAAATAACTATCAAACTTATGTCATTTTAAAAAGTGGATTTTGACAATCTAAGAAGCAGAAAATTGTAAAATAGAAGAACAATAAGAGTTATGTTCTACCAACTAAAACTACAGTAATTGAAATGCTACAATAAAACACATGCAATAATTAATGAATATGCAATATACATAATTAAATTTAGCATATTTTATGGTGGTATTTGAAATTAATGGGGAAAAAAATGAGTAACCATGATACTGAACAGGGCTCTGTCGGGCTCCTAAGTACAAATCCTTTCTGTGTCCCCTATTTCTTTGATTATAGGAAGCAGCCTTCATTCAGCCTCCATGACCTTCCCTGAGTTCCAATGGGCAGATTCACGCAGTTGTTAATTAGTGAGGGGAGGGGATACAGGAGACCTGAGAGAAACAGTCAAGGGCAGCCTTGGGGCAAGGCCCTGTTTCCCCATCAACCATACAAACAGCATCTTTGAGCTATTTTGCAGATGTTGAAACCCCTTCCAGGTGGCAAAAGTTAATGACTGATGATGGTGTGCTGCCCACAAGCATGCAGACCCCAGACCAGTTGGACTTGAAGGTTGATGATGCTGACTCCTCCTTACCTCACCACCAACCCATCAGAAGAATTCAAGACTGTTACTGCCTTGCTCCTTATTGCATACGCCAACCACGAGCCCCAACTATAAGACCTCTCCCTAATTCTCCAGGGAGACGGGCATACTTCTTGAGGTGTTAGCCTACTATGTTCCCCTTTGCCAGGCAAAGAAATAAAGCTATCCTTTTCTACTTCACCCAAAACTCTGTCTCTAAGATTTGATCCGGCACCTGTACACAGAAGCTGATCTTTCGGCAACAACCATAGTACTAGAACAAATGGCTAAATATTTAGGAAAATAGTACCGTACTAACATATAATTAGTTAAATAAATTCCAGATATTTTAAAGATTCCAGATATTTTAAAGATCTAACGTTACAATAAAAAAAGTTTAAAAAAAAAAGATCGAATGTTACAAAAACAGACCGGTATACAGGCTGCCCACCCCAAATTCATGTCCCTCTTGTTTTTGGGCATTTATATGGGGCCATATGATTGAGCTTCAATAAATGGAATGTGATACATGCTCCTTCTAAGCCACAAAACTTACCAGTAAAAAATCTTTTAATCTTCATTTTTCTGGATATTGACATGCAAGATGACCTTGAAAACTCCAAATATCAGAACTCCTGTCAGCTTGGGTCTACATACCTGCCACTCCATCCCTCAGCTAGAATTTGTGTAAGTAAAAAATAAGCTTCTATCTGCTAAGCCACTGAGATTTGGGATTTATCTGTTAGAGCAAACACTCCTGAGGACATGTTTCTCCACATCCAATTATACTCCAATAAAGATTAAAAAAAATAAAAAAATAAAAATAAAGTTTGATGGGAGCACATTCAGTTTTGTATTATCTATGACTATTTTCCCACTACAATGATAGGGTTGAGTAGTTGTGAAATGACAGTATGGCATGCAAAGCCTAAATATTTAGTTTCTGGCCTTTTATAGAAAACGTTTGCTGATCCCTATGCTTAAGCAACCAGTATTATTTTACATGAGTGAAAACTGTAAGCAGATAAGGGAGTCCCTGGAGAAAGAAAACCAGGTATGACTTTCTTGACACGAGAGAAGCCATTTTGACCTAAGCCATTTTGTGATCTAAGCCTGGCCACAATGTCTGCTTTTGAACAGGTCTCAGTAATTAATGATCTTAAGGGAACAAAAGAATGCAGAAACAAACACTGCTATGAGGCCAGAAAAGTAGCAATAGCAAAGATAAGCCTTCAGTTATGAAGACTCCCACTTCTCTTCCAATGGTAAAGATTAGCCTGAAGCACTCAACAAAGAGTTCAACAGGAACCTGAGGGATGATGATGTTGACATTTTCTGACCCTTGTGACTTCAATCAACTAAAGTGTGGACTCCATCAACCTTTGCCCCAATTCTATGCCTTGATCCTTATCACATACCTCTGACCACAGCCCCTGACTATATAACCTCTCCCTATTCCCCAGTGGAGGGGGGCACAGTTCTTGAGGTTCTAGCCTACTGTGTTCTCCCTTTGCCTGGCAAAAAAATAAAGCCACTCTTTCTTTATCCTCCATAACTTTGTCTGCATATTTTGATTTGGCCTTGGTGCACAGGGAGCCAAGATTTTGGCAACATTTTGGGTCTACACCACCAAGAAGTGAATCCAGATTTCGGGTAACAAAATTAGAACTAGAAGATGACATAAGAGAATATTTTTATTACATTTAAGGGTGAGGAAAGCCTCTCTAAGTAAAGAAAAAAAAAAACCCTCCAGCATCTTACCTTTCACCACACCTTTACCTGGTTGACTCTCTCATCCTTCAGTTTTCAACTTGAAAGTCACCTCCTCAGGAATGCATTCTGTATGCTTTCTAAAGGTCTATAATGGTGCCATTCCATTATTCTGCTATAATAATCTTTGCCAAGGTGAGTAATGACCAAATTGACAAATTCAATAGCCTTTTATCAATAATACATAAAACTCTGAGACATTTGAGAAATCTTTCCTGGTGGGTCTCTCCTCTCACCACATCTGACACACCTTTATTTAAGCTTCTCCATCTGTGTCTCTGATTCTTGTTGGCTCAGATTTGATTGGCTATTCTTCCACCTTGATATGTTGGTAACCCCAAGGTTCTATCTTGGATTCTTTCCCACTATCTTTCTCCAACATCATATCTCATCCAGGATTGCATTTCAGAATTACCTTGAGATATTTTTACAAAACATCTGTATTGCCTCCATCTTTGTCACCCTCGTGGTCTACAGTAGGACCAAGCACTTGCATTTTAATATAACTCCTTCAGGTTTGCAATATATATGCTTGTTTTCCTGGTTAAAACCTTTAGCAGACACCCATTTGCAATTATTTACTTTAAACTTCTAGATCTATTTATTTCTCCAGGCTATATCTTTCTGTTAAACTCTAGTTTTATTCATTCATTCAAAAATAATATTTCTCATGCAGGAATAATGGCTGGGAACTTTACTACAAATGTTAGTAGTACATTTGACAGATAAAACAGTCACAGTTTTTTACTGCCATGGAATTTAAAGTCTAATGGATGAGTCAGATATTAAGCAAATAATTACACAATTTGCTTATACAAAGCCATTCCATTACCTGAAAAGCAGAGTACAATTTTCAGTGTGCTTAAAAATCACCTGGGGCTTGTTACAAATGGAGATTCCTGAGATCTTCCCTACCCCACCCAGTACTGAGAAATATTTTCAAAAAACAAACCAGGAATAATTTTGAAACTATGGTGTACATTATAAATGCTTTACCAAGGCATAAAACAGTGCCCCAGCCCTCCTTTTCTTACCTTTCTCCTCATTTTCCATTACTGTCCCATAAACTAGCCAATATTCAGCATTTTCAGAATTATATGCTGGGTAAATTCTTTAGTACAAAAAAAAAAAAAGCATTTCTCAATCTAGACTCTTTGTCTTACTTTCATCTTTATATCTCACTATTTTCTTAATGTACACATACTCTTAGAAAAATTTTACCATTTGTTTTTCCTTAAACATGCTCTTTTTTAACTTTCAGATATTGTTAACTTAAAATTTAAGACCATGTTAGAAATATAACACCATGGAGACTTTAGTTTTTATGTCTATATCCTCAGCTTCCAGAAATGTACCTGGAATATATAATGTGTTGAAAATAGATTTGATGAGTGAATGCAAGTATGAAGAAAATAAATTCATTTGCCAGAAATGTATTTGTGATAGTTTTGTTTATTTGCTTCTTTGTTTTTTGATGTATAGATGTATGTCTACTTGTTTCGATTTCCTTATTAGCTTGTATGAGCCTAGAGAGTAGTGACTTTTTATCCACCAACCTTACATTTCTTTCCTTCTTTCCTTCCTTTCCTTCCTCTTTACCTTCCTTCCATTATTTTTTCCCCTTTCTTTTCCTTTGTGTATTACTTTCCCATGCCTATCAAGGTGCCTTGCTTTGAACAGGCAATATGCTGAACTTATTTGAGAAGATATGTGGGAAAAAAGGAGAAGGAAAAAAAATGGAGGAATGGGATGAAAATGGGAAAATTTTATAATAAAATCACTTCTCTCCACTTCCCTAAAATTCTCATCAGAATCAGAGATTCCCACTTTTAAAAAGACTATTTTGCAATCACTCTTCTGAGAGCCCCTCTGACATCCTTGTTCCTCAGACTATAAATTATGGGGTTCAGCATGGGTGTCACTGCTGAGTAGAACACAGAGATCACTTTATCTCTTCCATTCATTATCTTGGAGTTTGGCCTCATGTAGGCAAATATTGCTGAGCCATAGAAGAGGACAACAACAATGAGATGGGAGCCACAGGTAGAGAAGACCCTGAGCCGCCCCTCCCTAGACTGCATCCGGACCACAGTGGAGACGATATTCCAGTAGGAGACAAGAATCAGGGAGACAGGAGCTAGGAGGATGGCCACGCCCATTGCAAAGATGGCCATTTCTGTCCTGTAGGTGTCTGCAGAAGCCAGCTTCAGGACGGCAGGAGGTTCACAAAAAAAATGGTTAATGATATTGTTCCCTTGGTAGGGCAGACACAATGTGAATGTGGTGTCCACCAAAGACACAAATGCTCCACTGGCCCAGGACCCTGTGGCCAGCTGGACACACACCCAATGTGTCATGATGGTGGAGTAGTGCAGGGGCTTGCAGACAGCCACATACCGGTCATAGGACATCACCGCCAGCAGTGCACACTCAGTACACCCAACCAGAAGTAAAACAATTATCTGTGTTGAGCATCCAGCAAAGGATATGGTCTTCCTTTTTACCAGGAAGTGGACTAGCACCTGGGGAACTGTGGTAGTAGAAAAACAGAGATCAGCAAAGGACAAGTTTCTAAGGAAAAAGTACATGGGTGTATGGAGCCTGCAGTCCATGTGAATAAGCACAATGATAAGCAGATTTCCCAGCACAGTCAGCAGGTAGGTGATCAGAAAAAGGAAGAAGAGCAGGACTTGTGTCTGTGGATCCTGTGAAAGGCCCAGGAAGACAAATTCAGTCACATAGGTTTGGTTTTCTTCTCCCATGAATATTTAGTACTGCTTATAGGTCAGCACCGAAAAAAAAAATTGATCTGTGATAAGAACAATACTATGAGTAAGTAACAAGTATTTTATCAATCAATTCCAAAACTGGGTCATTGAGTTCCAACTCTTAACTGCTTCCATATCTTAGAAGGAAGGATTTTCTTTTCACTTGGTAGTTCTGACAATTGAAAGCCCTTTCTGGTTTTCTCTCCCCTTGAATCTTTCCATAGGACCAGAGGGCCAGAAATCATCCTGAATATACCACATGACCGAACCTTGGCTGCACTACACATAGTTCTGAGAAGACTCTAGTGCTGCTCACGGTGCATCCTTCCTTTTATGTAAGTTTGGGAAGCAAACATACTGAAGTTGCTTTACACCAGTTAGATTTTTACGCTGCAAACCGATAACATTTGTGAAGGCTGATTTTTGTCTTTATATTTACAAAATAATCCTAAACAAGTGCTCGGAAGCAAGGAGTGGGAAGTTAAAGGAAGATATTGTAGTTTGCAACCCTGGCCCTTAAACAAATTCTTCTATCATTTGTTTTCAATGTGAAGAGGGTGCTGAGGATCATCAGTATAAACAGCTGCCTCATTGGTCATGTACTCAGTGGTGTGTTTTAAATATGCCCTAGTCTGTCCTCCACACTCTTTTCTCTCTCTTTGCGCAAGGTCCTTTGGCAAGAATAAGACCAATTATCATGTGTAGGGTACTCTCGTGGTGCTGGTCATTATTGTTTGTTTACACATTTTATTTTAAATCTTAAGTGCATATGAGTTAATTATTATTATACCCCAAATACAGATGATGAAACGAAGACTCAGAGAAATTTTCAGACTGGTTCCTCTAAGCCTTCCTCACTCTTTCTAAATCCTGTAATTATTTTTCTTTCTTACCAAAAAACTGGTTGTAGAGAAGGTTAAGGTTTAGCCAATTCTCTAAACTCCTTGAAGACAAACCCACAGACTTTCTCCATTTTAAGCATTTTAGAGTTAATTCACTATGGCAGAGCTATTTGTAGGCACACAAATAGGCATATCTGAACATATTTTAAACCATTTTGAGGGGTCTCGCCCAAAGGACAATAGAAGGAATTAAAGGAAAAATATTGAGAAAGGTGATAAAGATTATTTGCAGATATCTGATTGCACATCTTTAAAAAACTCAAAGGAGGGCTTCCTAGGTGGCGCAGTGGTTAAGAATCCGCCTGACAATGCAGAGGTCACGGGTTCGATCCCAGCTCCAGGAAGATCCCACATGCCACAGAGCAACTAAGCCCGTGTGCCAAAAAAAAAAAAAAAAAAAAAACTCAAAGGAAGGCAATGCCAGCTTAGTAAGATGAGTAAGTGAACAGTCTTGTATTATATTACCAAAAATAAACAGGTAGAAATTTTAGTTTGAAAAAATCATTCACAATTGTTAAACTTAAAGTGTAAAGTTAAAAAAATTCAAGACCTATTTGAAGAAAACCATGAAACATGATGTCTGAATAAACAAACAGGCAGATTAATTAGATGAGTAGACCAGCATAGTTTTATAAAGACACTCATTTCATCTGAATTAATCCATAAATTCACTGAAATTCCAACCAAGTTCACAGAGGATTTTGAAATGGAATTGAATAAGCTTATTCTAAATTTTACCTAAATTAGTAATTTTATGATAGAAAATGAGGTGCGGCAAAGAAAAATGAAGGAGTAGAGGAAACATGCCCTACCAGATACAAAATATATAGTGAAGTTTTCCTTCCTTATTAATATTGCGTATACTGAACCAGCATAAAACATTTGACCAGCAAATGTATTATAGAATAGAAATATATCCTAATATGTGTGAAAATTTAATATATGACAAAGGTGGCATCTTAAGTGTATCACTTTACAGGAGATACGGAACACTTACATATTCACTTTAGAATATTATGTAAACGTTTTTATATAAGCATATTTATACACAAATAATATAAGCATAAGCAATAATTAGTCCCAAATGTATTAATTATCTAATTTTTAAAGCCTCTTAAATTTTCTATGAAATTAGGTAGACTACTTATCTTTCTCTCTATCTATCTATCAATCTATCTATCTTCTATCTGTCTACCTATCTATCAATCTACCTATCCAATCTTTGGGTGGTAAAAATGTTCCTAAACAGGCACACACACACAAAAAGAAAGAAATCATAAAGAAAAATGCCAACAAGACTGGCAATCTAAGAATATCAGACTGCTATGTAGTGGATGCCACTTGAAACAAAATTTAAAATACATTAAATAAATCTGAGAAAATATTTGCAAACACTTTAACAGAATTTAAAAATTATTCCTGATATATAAAGCATTCTCAAAAATCAATAACACACACACACACACATATATATATTAGAAAAATGGGCAAAGGCTTTAAATACCCCATTCACAAAAAATAAGTAAAACAGGCAATAAACATGAAACAAAATTATACACATGAAAACAACACATGAGACACCATATTTTGCCTACAGGTCAAACGTAAAAGGGTTTATAACATCCAAATTTGGTGATGTAGCAAGATGACTAAGATAGGTTATGAAATGTAAGGCAAATCATCGGACTTTATATGTGATACATTATTTTAATCTTTTAAATGGAGTGTGAATGGGTATGTGTGTTTGTGTACACATGCATATTTGTGGTACGTGTGTGTTTTCACAGGCATTTCTCCTGCAGCGGGAGTCAACTGCTAATGGACTGCTGCTATTTGTCAGCAGACAGCATGGCTCTCTGATTGGCAGTTGGGGCTCTATCACTAAAATATAGGGTCTAAATCTTGGCTTTTCTAGCTGATGTGTGTCCAACAGCAAATTACTTAGCTTTTCTGTGCCTAGCTTTCCTCATGTGCAAAATGGTGACATTAATAAATACGTATCTTATAGCATTTATGTAAAGATTAAATAAAAGACAGACCATTTAAAGAAATTCAGACAGTAAACAAAGCTAGCCTGTAATACTATATAATATTCCTTTACAATAATGGGACTGTGATCTAGAAGGATCTGCAAGATTAGGAAAATTAAGGGCAAAGCCAAATTAATGCATGGCTGATACGTCTGATTGAGGAAAATGCTTATTCTCAGTTTTTACCCTTTGCCTTCTTTTGCCCTTTGTTCATCCTTTGGAACTGGAGCCGTATTGCTAGCAGAATTCAGGGTCAAGGCCAAATCTACAGGAGATGATGAGAGGCTTCTAAGTATGTGGTATGAAGAGCAAAGAAAAGTTTATTGGTTTGATTTAATCAAGTTTCTCTCTCTCTCTTTTTGAAACTCTTACTATAGAAATTTCTAAACACATATGAAAGTAAAGAGAATAGTAAATAAAATGTCAAGTTCCTAATAATAAGATTCAAATGTATTCATCAATTTTGATCAATCATCTAATTTATTAGAGTTTGATTGTAATAAATTATACATAAAACTAATTAAACACTCCTTTATTACTGAAAGTCTAAAAGAGAAATTATTGGCATATAAGTCTGATTTTAGAACCTAGCCTTTCCCCAAAGTTCAAATATAAAACAATAAAAATAACCATATTCAAGGATTCTCAGGAGATCTATTGTGCCATAGAAGAATGGTTTGTATACATGATTTGTAGATCAACAGAAATTAATCTGTTAATGGTGATTACCCCCCAGGAAGTAGGATTCTAGAGGGAGCAGGACAAGTAGCTGAGGGCACACTTTCATTTTTTAAGCTTATCTGTATTCTTTGACTTGTACAATTTAGCCTGCATTTTCTAAGTAAAAAAGAAAATTTTTATTATTTAAAATAAATATTTAAAGTAAAAACATGAAAGAATTTCAATGATAATACAGTATAGACAATACAAATTATAACAATAAAAATAATATTAGAATAATGCAAAAACTGAAAGATAAATCATTGGATCAGAATAGAAATTAGAACCAGCCAAGTCTGCATAAGAATTGTGTAAATGTTTCTGATAAGCCAGAAAAGCACATATTATTTAACAAATCATTCTAGAATGACTGACTATAGGTATATCTTGTTTTATTGCACTTCACTTTATTGTGCTTTGCAAATATTGCTTTTTTTACAAATTGAAATTTTGTGGCAATCCTGAGTCAAACAAGTCTATCGGCACCATTTTTTGCATAAGCATTTTCTCACTTTGTGTATCTGTATCACATTTTGGTAATTCTCACAATATTTTGAGCCTTCCACCAGCAAAAAGATTACAACTTGCTGAAGGTTCAGATAAGAGTTATCATTTTTTTAGCAATAAAGTGTTTTTTAATTCAGGTATGTATTTTTTTTTTTTAGACATAATGCCATCTCACAGTTAATAGACTAGAGTATAGTGTAAACATAACATATATGCTGGGAAAGAAAAAATGTGTATGACTCAATTTGTTGCAATATTTACTTTTTTGCAGTGGTCTGGAACTGAACCCATAATACCTCTGAGGTATGCCTGTAGTTGACAAACAAATGAAATATGCCCACTTCATTCATTATAAAGAAAACATTCCAGATGGATAAGGAATGTCTCCACATCTCAAACACACATATATGAATAACCCTAAACATTTAAAAGGAAGGTGGTTATTCACTGATCTCATGTGGTAGAATACTTTTCTGAGCATTACACCAAAAGCACAAACTATAAAAAATACCTGATTTATTTTACTTCAAAAATATTTTAATCTCTACACATTGATTCAAGCAACACAGTAGCAAGAACACACATAACCTGATTTAAAAATGGGTAAAAGAACTGAACAGACATTTCTTAAAAGAAGACATTCAAATGGCCAACAGAGATATAAAAAGATGCTCAACATCATTAATCAGCAAGGAAATGTAAATTAAACCACAATGATATATAGTCTCATACCTATTAGGAAAATTACTATCAAAAAGATAAAAGATAAGTTTTGATGAGAATGTGGAGAAAAGGGAACACTTGTACACTGTTGGTGGGAATGTAATTGGTACAGCCTTTATGAAAAACAGTATGGAATTCCCCCCCCAAATTAAAAACAGAGCTACCATATGATCCAGCAGTCCCACCTCTGGAGATATATTCAAAGGAAGTGAAATTTATCTCTCAAAGAGATATCTGCACTTCCATGTTCATTGCAGCATTGGTCACAATAGCCAAGATTATGGAAACAAATTAAGAGTTTGTTGATGCGTGAGAGGTTAAAGAAATTGTGATACATACACACACACACATACACACACGCGCATGCACACACACACATTGGAATATTATTCAGCCTTAAAGAGGAAGGAAATCTTGCCATTTGTGACAACATGGATGAACCCAACGGACATTATGCTAAGTGAAATAAACCAGATACAGAAAGACAAATACTGTATGATCTCACTTATGTGTGACATCTGAAAAATTCAAAGTCATAGAAGCAGAGAGTAGAATGGTGGTTACCAGGGACTGGCATGTAGGGAAAATGGGAAAATGTTGAAAAAAGGGTAAAAAGTTTCAGTCATGTAGGTTAAGTTCTGTATAGAACAGTATATAGCACAGTGACTATGGTTAATAATATTGTATTGTATATGTGAAATTTACTGAGAATAGATCTTGATTTTTCTACTCCCCCCCCAAAGAAAAGGTAACTGTGAGGTGACTGATGTATTAATTAGCTTGATTGTGATAATCACTTCACAACGCATACATACATCAAAACCTGACATTGTACTTATTAAATATATGCAATTTTTTGTTTGTCAATTATTCCTCAGTAAAGTTGGGGAAAAAAATTTTGACACATTCACAAAATAAAATTTGAACATAAACAACAACATAGAAAAAATAACTATAACAAATGTAGGAGATCAAGGATTAATATCTTTAGTATAGAAAGTCTGATGGTAAATTAATAAGCAAATAAATTATAAAAATCACAGGAGAATTTTAAACATGAGTTGACAGTTCATAGTAAGTAAACTTCAATCTCACTACAAGCAAAGGCAAATTAAAATTAGATGCCTTTTTTGACCATTAGATTGGCATGAATTTTTAAAACTTATGATATTCAATGATAATGAGATTCTTGTTTTGTTGGAAACATAAATTATTAAAACCTGCATGGGGACAATTTGTCAACATATAGAAAATACATTAAAATGAGCAGTATGCTTTGATAAAGTAAATTCAAACTTACTATTTTGTCATGAATAAATATAATACTATTTTGTCAAAAACAATATGGGCAAAATGATTCTGTGAGGCTTTTGTTACAAACTAATTAGAACTATAAATCTTTGAAAAAAGAAAAATATTCTAAAATAAATACAGAACATCCAAATGGTGGAATACAATGCAGCCACTGAAAAGTTGTAAAATTATTTAATAACATCAAAAGTTTGCAAAATATTTAAGATGAAAAGTGGATTATAAAAATATTTTACACTATAATTCTCATTTAAAAATTTGCCTTGCCAAGGTGTTCATGCGTGTTCTTCTGAATGATGAGATTATAAGTGACTTTTTCTTTCCATCTTTACACGATTTTATAGTCTCCAAATGCTCTCTAACAAAAACAAATTGTTTTATAATCAGAAAATAAGTAATCTTTCACTCGATCCTTTGTAATCTGGTGCCTACTTAGCTCTTCACTCTCATCTCTTGTCTCTTCCTAGCCTCTGACTTTACATTCTGGAACATTGTACATATCCTTTCTTAAAGCTGCTATTCATTGAGAAGTCCTGCATTAAACTCTTTACAATCATTATCTCGTTTATTCTTTAGAATGATCTTCCTGTTTGGTAATATCACCTGGCCATTTTGCATAGATAGTGAAATGGAACCTTACGATAGTTAAGTAAATTTTCCAAAGTTCAATAACTGGGATTGGAATCCAGTTTCCTGGATCCAAGTCACAAGTTCTTAACCACATCACATACTGCCTCTTTTTCAAAATGTAATAATGTCAAAACAACGATTAGCATGGTAGAGCAGAGCAAGACTGAAATCAAGCAGACTTCCATTTTGCTGTTCATTGACACAGACACTACTTGTATTTCTTGAAACTTAACATTATTTTTTTCTCTGTTTTAAACTTTGCTTTTCTCTCTTTAATTTCATTATCAAACATTCTGAATATTTTTGACTTTAAAGAGAAAAAGGCAGCATAATTCACAATAGCCAAGAAGTGAGCACATCCATCAATAGATGAATGGATACACAAAAGTGGTATATGCACACAATGGAATATTACACAGTCTTAAAAAGAAGGAAATCCTGTGACACACTGTAACATGGGTGGACCTTGAGGACATTACGCTGAATGAAATAAGCCAGTCAGAAAAGGACAAAAACTGTATGATTCCACTTATATGAGATATCTAAATCAGTTACACTCACAGAAGCAAAATAGAATGGTAGTTGCCATGGTTTAGGAGGAGGGAGAAATAGGGAGTTGTTCAATGGATATGAAGTTTCTGTTTCTCAAGATGAAAAATTCTAGAGATCTGTTACACAGCAATGAATATAGTGAACACTATTGAACTGTACACTTAAACTGGTTAAGATGGTAAATTTTTTGTTATTTATTTTCTTACCACAAATTTTTTAAAATGATTTTTTTTTCCTCTGGGGGCTGGGGAAGTGAGAGAGAAAAGCAGCACAACCTCTGTTGATCATACTATTCCTTGTTACTTGTTATCTAACTCTGTTCCTAAATGTGTCAAGTACATGTTCAGCACTTATGACTTCTACTTTCTATCAGAACATTGACTCTCCAAATATTTTCAATCTCTTTTTTATTTTCATGACTGTATTGAAACCAAGACATTCTTTTATCCATGCAATGACCATTTCTCATCCCATATCATCTTCAGTCTCTAAGGAATTTGGCACAATTTAACTATAAAGATTTCTTAAAATCTCTCCTTGTGTTACTGTAGGACCACTGTATCTTATTGCTTTTCTTCTTACATTTTTTTTCACCTTAATCATGTTCTCTCAACCCCATCCTGAGTTGTTACTTATGATTTCTACAAGCCATATGAGAAAACAAATCACAAAAAATGCAAATGATACTACTAGAGAATCGTGAATTCTCATTTCAGCTTCACAGCATTCTGGTAATTCTTTTCAAATTTTTTGGGTGGTCTGCCTTCTGACAACATACACACCATAAATTTTCACCTCTTCCCTAACCTGTTATCCTAGACTACAGCCAAAACAATAATCTATAGTTCTCCAAAATTTTGCCTTCCTTCACAGAAATGTTCTGGTCCCTCTGACTTTAACCACCCATTAGTTGCCTAAAGTCAGCTTTAATATAATCACTTTTTTAAATTTCTTTACTCAGAATACAAGGTACAATTGACTGTCACCTTCACAATGTCCAGGAAAAGATTTGTACATCCTTCTTTTCATGAAATTGTTACACTGTACCTTAAGTATTTGATTAAATGTAGGTCTTCTTGGACTGAGTTGTTTTTTTCAAGATAGTAAGCTGTATTTCACTTACCTATATACCAGTATCACCTGACACACAGCAGGGGTTTAAAGTGAGTTGAATGAGTGAATAAACAGATGGATGCTTACACCAACACAATAGCACACCAACACATTCACCCTCTCACAAGAAATATAAGTGAGAAGAGGGGGCTATGTTGGCTGCTGAGATGTCAAACTCTGACCTGGAATTGGGAAGATCTTGACTTAGAAAATCCCTGGATTGATCACCAGGTTAGAGAGAGTGAATGAACAGACTATCAGCCACCTCCAAATGAAGAAGAGCAAGTTCAGTGTGATAAAGGACAAGATACCAGCATCTGTGTGGGCCGGCAGACCCAGATTAGCATACTCACATAACCTGTGTGGCCATTCAGGGACCTGTGAACACAAATAGATTGCCAGGGCAGGAGGTTCAGGTTCCATCCTGGTCCTGCCTACTCCCAGTGTCCAAACCTAAGTGGCTAAGAAAAGTGCGGACAGCATCTCTGAAAGGAGAGCATTGTGATAGCAAGAGGCAGAGGAGAACCTGGCAGATTAGCTTTTGGTGCAAAAGAAGGGGCAGTGGGTGTCCACAGCCTTTGCAGTCCCTCTAGTATCCCTGGTTAATAGTTTAATCCTTCTCCTCGGAGTTGCAGAACAGGATTCATGAGGCTATTATTCAAGAGAAGCAGCAAAAAAGAAGAGCAAGTATTCACTCTAGACACCAGGTGGAAAAGAAAGAGGAACAGGAGAGCAAAAGGCAAAGCCCAACCCCAAAGAACAGAATCAAGATTTCAGACTCCCTAAAAGAATCAATTCCTCATAACTACCCTGCTCACTCTCACCTGGAGGACTGATTGAGACAAACACACGACAATGGGCTCAGTGATGAAGACATAAGCTAGTAAATGAAGGAAGCTGTGGTTTCTGCAGTCTGCTACTCCATATCCTAATAGTCAGCCTCCACTGCAGTTTACCAAATATTCTGGTTTACCAAATATTCTGAAGGTTGAGACATCACCTGGGCTATGAGTCTTATTCTATCCCAAGCCAAGGAGCACCATTTTATTAAAATTCCTAATTCACCAAGGAACCAGTCTAGAGGATTTTCCTAGAAGGAAACCTAAGGTCCTAAGAGCTATTGTAAACAGAGCATTCCCTGGAGCAATCTGCACTGTTACCTTTTTTAAACCTTTCTATAATGACAGATACTCTGGGGTATTTTTTTTTCTTATTGTAATCACAAACTGAAATACCTGAATCTTATCTGATATCAGGTTCTTCACTACTGTTTCTCAAACCAGTCTAAGGACCTCTGGGGTCTCCAAGTTCTATTTTTTAAATAGTTTTCAATATTGATGGTAACATGAAAGGCAGCTGACATAAGTATATTCTGCATTGCCTTGATGATATTTCACAAACTAAATAGTGCCAGGGGATTTCAGAACCCTTGTCTGCAACTGTACTCAGAATGCTTCATCTTCAACTAATGGGGAAAAAAAATAACTAGAGGTACATGATGCAGTGTAAGATATCATGACTTTAAATGAAGGCTTTATTGTAGCTGTTCAAATACAGAAGAGTGTTGTGAGAACTAAGCATGTAACACAGGGCCCAGACCCTGCCCAGGGCCATATAAACAAGTCCAAAAGAGAATTCTTCACTTTCCCACCAGACTCCCCGCTTTGTGAATCTTCATTATCCACGGAATTGCTCAAAGACTTGGCAGGGATATTTCATTTTTCTCTTTTTCCATCCCTGTATCCTATCTACCCACATGTCTTACCAGCTCCTCTGCCTCTCCATTGCTATAACTCTAGTTAAGACCATCACCTCTCCCCTAGGTTACCATAGTAATGCTCAATCTTTCTGATTTCTTTTCTTGCTTCCATCCTTGTCCACTTACAATCCACTCTCCATATAATGCTCAAAGAGACTTTTTAAAAGTATATTAGGACGGCTTTGTAATGAACATAAAATCAGTCATCTTTTCAGGACTACCAAGGTTGTAATGAATTGAACTGTGTCACCCCAAAAGACATCTACTTGTAAACGCAGGATGTGTTTGGAATAAAGATCTTTGCAGATGTAATCAAGCGAAGTCTCAAGATGAGATCATCCTAAGCGAGTGGGCCCTAGACCAAATGAAAGATGCTTTTTTAAGAAGAAGGGAAGACAAAGAGACTGAGGGAAGAAGGCATTTTGAAGACAAAGGCACAGATTGGAGTTATGGTTCCACAAGGCAAGGAGCACCCAGAGCACAAAAGCTAGAAGAGGCAAGGAAGTCTTCTCCACTAGAGCCTTCCGAGAGAGCATAATCTGCAGATACCTTGATTTCAGGCTCCTGGCCTCCAGAACTATGACTTTCTATTGTCCTCAACCACAGAGTTTGTGGGTATTTGTTATCACAGCCCAAGGAAACTAATACCAAGGCCCTACCAATCTGGCCTTTGCCTGTTTCTATGACCTCACTCATTGCCTCTCCCCTTGTTACTCATCAGCCTCCAAACACTCTGATCTTTCTTTGTCTTGATCAGAAAAACTTATTCCAGCCCAAGCCATTTAGATTCTATGTTTTGTCTGCCCAGACCCTCCTCCCCCAAATCTCTCCTTGGTTGATTCTTTCTTCTCCACATTCTGGTTACAGCACAAATGTTATTTTCTCTAAGATACAAGATGTCCTTTAATGAAATGTCACCTACTCAGAAAGGTCTTTCTTGACCACCTGCTTAAAATTGCAACCCACCTTTCCTTGCTTTTATATTCTCAAAGCATTGATTAACATGAGACATATTATGTGTTTTATTTATTTGTTTATTCATTTGTATCACCCACTTCTAAAATGTAAATTTAATGGGGATAGGAGTTTTAAGATGTTTATTGCTATATATTCAACACCTAGAAGAGTTCTCAATAAATATTAAGTTAATAAAAGAATTAGATATTCATTGAGTAAATAAACTCAAACTGTGCTATTGAAAGCAATAGTATATGAGTTGATTTAATACAAAGGTAACAGTCATACAACTTATAGCATAAATGGAAGAAAAGTTATTTCTTTTAAAAATTGAAAAACTAATTGCTCTAGCAAACATGTGTAGTTCCCAGATGGCGGTGACTTCAGGAGCTTGTTAGTTTTTCACATGCTGTTATTCACCTGTCTTCTGCTGCACAGTCATCGATAGGTTGGCATCCAGCCAGAGGCGGGTGGTGTTGTTGTTTTTTTAAATGTATGTTGGTATCTGTATTTTCTTACCCTGTTTGAGTTTTATATAACTCAAAGTGACCCATGACCACTTTTGCAATGATCATTCCAATTATGTGATACAACTTCCCTTTTACTAAGTGGCAAGAAAAGAGGGAGTGGTGAGGTGAGCTTTTGAATGGTCATGAGAAGCAGTATGTCTAAGTAGTTGCTGTTGTTTATAACATAGTCTCTCAAAGAATCTGTAGAGCAGGGTTTTGTTTCCTTGTATACATGCATACTGGTCCACATAATCTGAAAACAATTCACATCGTATGTACATAGTGAATCTGGTATTGCACACATTTATTCTTCCATGTAGAATCATTCTACACACAATGCATTCAATTCAGCAAGGACAATATCATGTATAATGAACAGCTTTGGGTACTTATAACAGGCCATGGACATGGAAGCTGGAGCAACCAGAAGTCAATGTGGCAAGTTTGACTTTCATCAGGGCTTCTCATCATCCCTCATTCATGCCATCCTTCACCCCACAATCACGTTGCAGATGACTTAAGAGATGGTCATGAAGTGACAGCAGAATTCCAACTGGAAATTGCTCCCGCTTTGTGAAAAGAGGCTTTACCTATAGTTAGCAGCACTCTTCTTCATAGGACAAGAATTCCTGCAAACGGCTCCCTAGCAGGTGGGTGGGATGAGTCAGGAGGTATATGTAAGTCTGGCAAATGAAGGACAAAGTATTGGAATATGTTTGTGTCAGGGGACTTCTGCCAGGAGAAATGGACAACCTGGGGGAAATGTGCAGGACTGTGGTGGTCCCCGGCTACGCTTTCATAGCTCACAGTCCCTATAAACAGTCCAGAGATGGGAATTGGTAGTGTTCCTAGGTACCAATGAAGTGTTGGATCAGTTTCACTTAATACCTGCAGTTAGACCTTTGGAGTGGAGGGTGGTGGGGGGGAGGACAATGGATTTTCTTCTGAGGCAGTGGCTGTGTACCAGGCTGAACATTGGTACGGGTATGTCACCAGTGATGCTTCCATTATAACAATAGTTAGAAGAGCCTGAAGGGACCATTTCATTCCACTGAGCAACTCTACCTGCTAGGATTGCTTCTCCTATGTCACCCATTCTCTTCCACTTCCCAAAAAAGAGAACTTCATGGGTACTGGCACAATCAAACCTGCATAAGAGGGGAGAGCATATCTGAGGGGAGCAGCTGTGGTATATTGGTGTCACAGGGGCTTCTGACCTGAGAGTTCTGATGTAGGCAGGAGTCCTCTCCATTCTAATTCCCTTGATCCAGCAATGTTCCTTGGAGAGAAGCAGTGTGTGATACACGAAAGATATATCATATTTGCTGAAATATGAGGTCCCACACATTATTGTCTAGGCCAACAGCTCTACCATGTTCAGTTGAATTGGCTATAGCAGTATTTTGAGACTCTGCAGGAAACAAAACAAAACAAAACAAAACAAAAGATTCCAGTATCAGAACTTCCGGGCAAAAAAAGGCATTGATATTTTCTCACTGGAAATGATAGAGTCTAGCATAGGACTCCAAGATCTGCAGAAGACTGTAGATGATGTAGCATGGGATGAGGCTGACAAGCACCTGTGGAGTTTAGAACCGAAAGATAGTATGACTGAGGGAATACAGAATAGTGAACCAATAGCACAGTGTGAATGAAGATCCTATTCAATATTTTAAAATAGTTATACAATGTAATATATAAATATAATCAATATAACACAATATAATAGCAAAACCCTATTATGAGGCAAGTGATCTATAACCACAGAGAATAATCTTGAGCAAGATGCAGTAGGCAAGCTTGAAACATCCTAGATGTACAATGGCACCTGTATGAGCCTTCCTGATGTATCAGCCAAGAGACACTTCAGAGAGAAAGCTGTTCAATATATTGAATCACTTTGGAGTGTCTTCATTCCCACAATTGTATGTTGATATAGAGATCATTGCCTCCAAAAGGCTCTATCTTCCAAATACTTTTCTAAATGCCTCCTTAATGCCCTTATTCCTTAGGCTATAAACAAATGGGTTCATCATAGATGTTATGATTGAATAGAACACTGAGATCACCTTATCCCCTTCATTCATTTTCTTGGAATTTGGACGCATATAGGTAAATATTGTTGAGCCATAGAAGAAGACAACAACAATGAGATGAGAACCACATGTAGAAAAGACCTTGAGTCTCCTCTCCCCTGCCTGTATCTGAATCACATTGGAGATAATATTCCAGTAAGAGAAAAGGATAAGGGAGAGAGGACCAAGGAGAATTATCACACCCATTGCAAAGATGACCATCTCAGCTTTGTAGGTTTCTTCTGAAGCCAACCTCAAGAGTGCAGGAGGTTCACAAAAATAATGATTAATTATGTTCTGGCCATGGTATGAGAGGTATAAGGTAAATGTTGTATCTACTAGAGACACAAATGCTCCACTGGCCCAAGATGCTATGGACAGTTGAACACAAACCCTCTGGGTCATGAGGGTGGAGTAGCGAAGGGGCTTGCAGACAGCCACATAGCGATCAAAGGACATCACTGCTAGGAGGGAACTTTCTGTACACCCTGCTACTAGGAAAAATATCATCTGAATTGAGCATCCAGCAATGGAAATAGTCTTTCTTGTTACCAGCAAATGGAATAGCATCTGGGGGACAATACTTGTAGAGAAAAGGAGATCACTAAATGACAGGTTTTGAAGGAAGAAATACATTGGTATATGAAGTCGAGAGTCAATGTGAATTAGTGCTATGATGAGCAGATTCCCAAACACAGTCAGCAGGTAGATGATGAGAAATACCACAAACAGTAGGATCTGGGTCTGCTGATCTGAAGAAAGTCCCAGCAAGATGAATTCAGTCAGATAGGTTTGGTTTTTTGTGCCCATTACTGTTTATTCCTATCTACACATAAGCATCAATAGAGCAATACAAAGCTGACTACGTTTGAGCACCAAATCCTGAAAGAGAAGATCTCATTGGGAGAAAAAAATGTATTTCATTTTTTAAAATTCTTGTAACTATTTAAGATACATGAATTTCTAAAATTTCCATCTCCATATTTCTACTGCAGCTGTCTGAAAAGAACACTAGCATATTATGTGGATTTGGAAAAATGTAAAGTGTTCTGCATTTAGTAGAGAGTCCAGGTTTTTCTTTTTTGTTGTTTACTTTTCAGTTGGCAGACTTTCTCTTTCATTTCAGCAAGGAGCAGAAACAATAATAAAGTTTTCCTGTGGTGTGTTTCCTTCTCATCCTTCCAAGGAGGAAGGGAATTTTTTTTTTTAATTTTTTATTTTTTTGGGGGTACACCAGGTTCAATCATCTGTTTTTATACACATATCCCCGTATTCCCTCCCTTGGAGGAAGGGAATTTTAAGAGACCGCTTTAGATCAGGTTGTAATCCACAGTCCCGGTCCTTTCTTCACTTGATCGGAGAATCAAGGCTCGATGGCAATGCTCAAGAGTAAGGCACACTGGGACCTAGTCATCACAGAGCCAGGACGGTGGAGCCCAGGCCAGACTTAGGCAGCACCGCACACTCCGGAAGTAGGGAGGGCCTTTTGTGGAGGCTGAATGCAGCCACAGCAGCTGCTTGCAGAGTTGCAATGACTTATGTGGCATAACGATGTTTGAGCTCGTTCATGCTGCAGTTGTATCAGAATACCCAATCAGTTGGACAGGGGCATGAGGCACTGGTCCAATGCTCTGCAGCCAGGCAGGAAACACTACTCAAAGTCTGTACATTGCTCTACCTCAGGAACAAGCTTGGAATAACCTGCTGAATCCAAGCTCCTGGAGAAGGAGATTAGAAAGAGTTAGGGAAGGTAGCAGTGTCATTGGCAAAAGGCTGGGAATCAGGGCTGGAGTCTGATATTCCTGGGAATTTTAGAAGTACTCGTCCTAGAATTGCCCTTTAGAATATAGGAGATAACAGAGCAGAAAGTCAACCTACCTGGCAAAGCTATCTTGGGATGAGGGGAGTCAAAGACTGCCTACATATAAGGGTTTGTTTTTATACATAGGACCCCACACTTAGCTGGCAGTGTAGGACAAACGTGGTCTGATCAGGTGTGGCTCAACTACTGGCTCATGAGCTACCAAGTAGAACTCAATTTAAAGACCACATGGTTACAATGAGGTTTCTATTCAGAAGTATCCACCCGGATGGAAATGCAATGGGTCCGGCCTAAACCTACCATACAATGTACTGGCCTTGAGGGACCAGGAAGGCAGAGGCAGGAAATAATTTGAGACACTGGTAAAACTAAATGAGAAATATCTTTCCTTAAGATACAACGTAAAGGGAATACACAAGAGAATCATTGATAAACTACCACCTCAGTAGCCAAAATAATTCATTACTGATCTCATTTCCCTGTAATTTCTTATTTATTTATTTATTTATTTATTGGCTGCATTGGGTCTTTGTTTCCTTAGTTGCGGCAAGCGGAGGCTACTCTTCATTGCAGTATGCAGGCCTCTTGTTGCAGTGGCTTCTTTTGTTGCGGTGGCTTCTCTTGTTGCGGGGCAATGGCTCTAGGCGCGGGCTCAGTAGTTGTGGCACACGGCTTAGTTGCTCCGTGGCATGTGGGATCTTCCTGGACCAGGCTTCGAACCTGTGTCCCCTGCATTGGCAGGCGGATTCTTAACCACTGCGCCACCAGGGAAGTCTCTCCCTGTAATTTCTGATAAGCCCATTTTCATAACTGACTCATCATTGTAAATTTAAATGTAATGAACTGTGCATAATTCATGTGTACAGTTTGATGAGCTTTGATATATGTGTGTAATAACATGCTTTTTTAAAGTTCCTATTAATTTACACATAATCATTTGTTTACAAGCTAGGCTCCCAAATGAGGCTTTATGTTTCTTAAGTGTAAAAATCCTATCTCAATCCATATGACTGCATCACCCAGCATATAGTAAATTTCCAGGAAATGTTCACTGACTGGCTGAATTAATAAATGAATAACTGAATGCATCCAGAAATGAACAGATTCCTCTCATACACACAGGCACTGTCACAAACTTGCAAACACTCCTAAGCACTAATAATCCTATTTAAAATGTAGTGTGAAATTTGGAAGGCACAGGTAATGCTGGGACCCTTCCCTTCATGTTATCTTTGGAATGGGGAGATCCTATGACCAAGCAGCAGGGTAACACAAGGTGTGACCACATGGTCTACTGGTGTAAGTGAGAGGGCATCAGTGGTACTTGTTCCTCTTCCAGTAGAAATAGGAACAGACTCTCAATATGCAGTCCTGTTCTCTTCCTCATTCCTACCCCTGAGAGGGTACATGCAATGTGGCAGCACCCTGAATACTAGGTGCTGGAGCAGGAAGTGCCCACACACCCAACACTAGCACTCCTGAGCTCTGCCCCTTCCCACCTCCCAGACAATGGGTGGTAAGTTGCAAGAAGCTCTGTCTTGTGTCCTAAGTGTTTTCCTGCGAGTCCAGTGGGTATCACCCAGAGAGTGTGGGAAAAGTGAAAGAGGAAGAGAACATCTATGTAACAGGGATGAAAGGTCAGAGCACAGGAAGATTCTGGTAGTTGAAAAGAGGTAGCTAATTTGAGAGACAATGGATCTTTTGGTTTCTCGTGGCTTTCAGCACAGAAACTGACCCCCTCAATGAGTGGCCGGTAGCAAGATTTCCAAGACTGGGAATTCTAGAAGAGAGAAAAAGAAAAATCTCTTCTCCCAAATAGACTATAGATTGTAAAAATGAGGATACAGCCCTTCTCCCAGGATAGACTCAAGATATCTGGTTCTGCAGAGACTTGATGCCTTCAGCATCTTAACCCTCTTACCTGGAGATCAGGGATGAGTTTGTCCTAGAGATGGGGAACTACAGGTGAGTGGAGCTGCCAGTGAGTCCAGCTGAGTGAGATCCAGAGATCCAAGCTGCAGATCCAGAGTTTGGTTTGGATGCCAGTGATTCTCAGTCCTTTTTCCTAACAACGGGGCGTGAAATGCACTTTTCTGTAGATTGTCTTTCAATCTCTGGCTGTGTTCTTGGGTGAATTAAACACTTAGCTTTAAAGCACCAACACTTAATTGCATCTTTCTCTGAGAGGATCTTAAAAGATGACATCTTGAGAGATTATGCCAGGAAGGTATCCCTAGGGTTCTCTTTGGGCATAGCACACTCTATTATCTCTACTCAATGAGATGTCATGGGATCTTTTGTAGTTTGGTGGGGGGGGGGAGATTGTCATCATAGGTTGAATTCTGTAGATATACTCTAATTCCCAATGTTTCTTTAAACAAAGAAAAAATTCTGTAGGTTCTCAGTGTGAGAAGGAATCAAGTCTCTCTTCTTGGGAGTAGAACCAAGAAAGCAAAATATATGCAGACTGTTCATCCTTTAGTTAAATCCTTAGAAAAGTGGAAATTTGCATCCTGTCTCATTATTTCTCTCTTTAACTGGTTTTAAAATTATTGTTAATTGGGGTATTTTATGGCAACGTTTTAAAAATGCTTAACTGGTCTTAGAAAATAACAGGTTTGAGATAATTTCTGTAAAAATCAAATGTTTGAACCATATGCCAAATAAGGACAGATCCATATTTTTCTGGAAATGCTAGGTTGAAATTACTAAATGTTTTCTCTTTGAGGTTTATTTCTTTTTAAATGAAAAATAAATAAAAATAAACCTCAACGTAATAAAAGCCATATATGAGAAACCAAAAGCCAACATTGTTCTAAATGGGGAAAAACTGGAAGAATTCCCTCTAAGAACAGAAACAAGACAAGGGTGTCCACTCTCACCATTATTATTCAACATAGTTTTGGAAGTTTTAACCACAGCAATCAGAGAAGAAAAAGAAATCAAAGGAATCCAAATTGGAAAAGAAGAAGTAAAATTGTCCCTCTTTGCAGATGACATGATATTATATATAGAAAACCCTAAAGACTCTACCAGAAAACTGCTAGCACTAATTGATGAGTTTAGTAAAGTAGCAGGATACAAAATTAATGCACAGAAATCTCTTGCATTCCTATACACTAATAACGAAAGATCAGAAAGAGAAATTAAGGAAACCCTCCCATTCACCATTGCAACAAAAAGAATAAAATATCTAGGAATAAATCTGCTTAAGGAGGCAAAAGATCTGTATGCAGAAAACTTTAAGACATTGCTGAAAGAAATCAAAGATGACACAAACAGATGGAGGGACATACCATGTTCCTGGATTGGAAGAATCAACATCGTGAAAATGACTGTACTACCCAAAGCAACGTACAGATTCAATACAATCCCAATCAAATTACCAATGGCATTTTTCACAGAACTAGAGCAAGAAATCTTACGATTTGTATGGAAACGCAAAAGACCCCAAATAGCCAAAGCAATCTTGAGAAGGAAAAATGGAGTTGGTGGAATCAGGCTTCCTGACTTCACACTATACTACAAGGCCATAGTGATCAAGACAGTATGGTACTGGCACAAAAATAGAAAGGAAGATCAATGGAATAGAATAGAGAACTCAGAAGTAAGCCCAAACACATATGGGCACCTTATCTTTGACAAAGGAGGCACGAGTATACAATGGAAAAAAGACAGCCTCTTCAATAAGTGGTGCTGGGAAAATTGGACAGCAACATGTAAAAGAATGAAATTAGAACACTTCCTAACACCATACACAAAAATAAACTCCAAATGGATTAAAGACCTACATGTAATGCCGGACACTATAAAACTCCTAGAGGAAAACATAGGCAGAACACTCTATGACATACATCAAAGCAAGATCCTTTTTGACCCACCTCCTAGAATCATGGAAATCAAATAAAGAATAAACAAATGGGACCTCATGAAACTTAAAAGCTTTTGCACAGCAAAAGAAACCATAAACAAGACTAGAAGGCAACCCTCAGAATGGGAAAAAATAGTTGCCTATGAAACAACGGACAAAGGATTAACCTCCAAAATATACAAACAGCTCATGCAGCTTAATACCAAAAAAGCAAATAACCCAATCCACAAATGGGCGGAAGTCCTAAACAGACATTTCTCCAAAGAAGACATACAGATGGCCAACAAACACATGAAAAGATGCTCAACATCACTACTCATCAGAGAAATGCAAGTCAAAGCCACAATGAGGTATCACCTCACACCGATCAGAATGGCCATCATCACAAAATCTGGAAACAACAGATGTTGGAGAGGGTGTGGAGAAAAGGGAACTCTCCTGCACTGTTGGTGGGACTGTAAGTTGGTACAGCCACTATGGAAAACAATTTGGAGGTTCCTTAAAAAACTACAAATAGAACTACCATATGATCCAGTAATCCCACTCCTGGGCATATACCCAAAGAAAACCATAATCCCAAAAGAAACATGTACCATAATGTTTATTGCAGCACTATTTACAATAGCCAGGACATGGAAGCAACCGAAATGCCCATCAACAAATGAATGGATACAGAAGATGTGGCATATATATACAATGGAATATTACTCAGCTATAAAAAGGGATGAGATGGAGCTACATGTAATGAGGTGGATAGAACTACAATCTGTCATACAGAGTGAAGTAAGTCAGAAAGAGAAAGACAAATATTGTATGCTAACTCACATATATGGAATCTAAAAATGGTACTGATGAACTCAGTGACAAGAATAAGGATGCAGATGCAGAGAATGGACTGGAGAACTTGAGGTTTGGGAGGGGGTGGGGGCTGAAGGGGAAGCTGAGATGAAGCGAGAGAGTAGCACAGACATATATATACTACCAACTGTAAAATAGATAGCCAGTGGGAAGTTGTTGTATAACAAAGGGTGTTCAACTCGAGGATGGAAGATGGCTTAGAGGACTGGGAGGGGGAGGATGGGGGGGACTCCAGGGAGGGTGGGGGGGGGAGTCGAGGGAGGGAGGGAATATGGGGATATGTGTATAAAAACAGATGATTGAACTTGGTGTACCCCTCAAAAAATAATAAATAAATAAATAAAATTTAAAAAAAAAGAAAAAAAGAAAAATATTGCAGTCATTTATTATCTTTGCTAACTAAATTTTCCCATGCAACTTTCCTTTCATTTTGTTCTGGCAGTAATATAATTATTTGTTTATTTCTCAGATGTAATTTAAAAATTTTATCAGTCAAATTATATTTCCCATTGTAATTTTTCTAATGAATCGAAATTTCATTAGTTCCATTATAGATATGTGATAAAATTTTTCTTTACTTATCTTTTTGCCTCGATAATTTTTACCTCGTGTTTTCAATCAAATCATTATCTATTTTGGTTTATATCTCCTTGTGATTCTGTATGTGCTTACAACTAACCAGAGGAATGGGACTAATTTACTCTTTCAAGTTATCTCCACTACATCCCTGTTGCTTTTTCTTTATTTAAATCTGTTTGTCATGTTATATTTTCAATCTGTGGGTTTATTGTAAAGAAAATTTAATCTTTCTTTTTTAAGTAAACTTTTTTATTGAAGAATAGTTGATTTACAATATTGTGTTAGTTTCAGGTATACAGCAGAGTGAGTCTTTTTTTGTTGTTGTTGTTGGCAAAATATATTCCATTATAGGCTATTATAAGGTATTTGGTACACTTCCCTGTGCTATAAACCCTTATTGTCTACCTATTTTCTGTAGGATAGTTTGTATCTGTTAATCGCATACTCTTTTTTTTTTTATTTTTTTTTATTTTTTTTTTTTTGGGGGGTACACCAGGTTCAATCAACTGTTTTTATACACATATCCCCATATTCCCTCCCTTCCTTGACGCCCCCCCCCCCGATTCCCCCCCACCCTCCCTGCCCCAGTCCTCTAAGGCATCTTCCATCCTCGAGTTGGACTCCCTTTGTTATACAACAACTTCCCACTGACTATTTTACAGTTGGTAGTATATATATGTCTGTACTACTCTCCCGCTTCTTCTCAGTTTCCCCTTCACCCCCCGCCCCCTCCCATACCTCGAGTTCTCCAGTCCATTCTCTGTATCTGCTTCCCTGTTCTTGTCACTGAGTTCATCAGTACCATTTTTAGATTCCGTATATGTGAGTTAGCATACAATATTTGTCTTTCTCTTTCTGACTTACTTCACTCTGTATGACAGATTGTAGTTCTATCCACCTCATTACATATAGCTCCATCTCATCCCTTTTTATAGCTGAGTAATATTCCATTGTATATATATGCCACATCTTCTTCATCCATTCATTTGTTGATGGGCATTTAGGTTGCTTCCATGTCCTGGCTATTGTAAAGAGTGCTGCAATAAACATTATGGTACATGTTTCTTTTGGGATTATGGTTTTGTTTGGGTATATGCCCAGGAGTGGGATGACTGGATCATATGGTAGTTCTATTTGTAGTTTTTTAAGGAACCTCCAAATTGTTTTCCATAGTGGCTGTAACAACTTACAGTCCCACCAACAGTGCAGGAGAGTTCCCTTTTCTCCACACCCTCTCCAACATTTGTTGTTTCCAGACTTTGTGATGATGGCCATTCTGATTGGTGTGAGGTGATACCTCATTGTGGCTTTGACTTGCATTTCTCTGATGATGAGTGATGTTGAGCATCTTTTCATGTGTGTGTTGGCCATCTGTATGTCTTCTTTGGAGAAATGTCTATTTAGGTCTTCTGCCCATTTGTGGATTGGGTTATTTGCTTTTTTGGTATGAAGCTGCATGAGTTGCTTGTATATTTTGGAGGTTAATCCTTTGTCCGTTGTTTCATAGGCAATTATTTTTTCCCATTCTGAGGGTTGCCTTTTAGTCTTGTTTATGGTTTCTTTTGCTGTGCAAAAGCTTTTAAGTTTCATGAGGTCCCATTCGTTTATTCTTGATTTTATTTCCATGATTCTAGGAGGTGGGTCAAAAAGGATGTTGCTTTGATGTATGTCAAAGAGTGTTCTGCCTATGTTTTCCTCTTGGAGTTTGATAGTGTCTGGCCTTACATGTAGGTCTTTAATCCATTTGGAGTTTATTTTTGTGTATGGTGTTAGGAAGTGTTCTAATTTCATTCTTTTACATGTTGCTGTCCAATTTTCCCAGCACCACTTATTGAAGAGGCTGTCTTTTTTCCATTGTATACTCGTGCCTCCTTTGTCAAAGATAAGGTGCCCATATGTGTTTGGGCTTACTTCTGAGTTCTCTATTCTGTTCCATTGATCTTCCTTTCTATTTTTGTGCCAGTACCATACTGTCTTGATCACTATGGCCTTGTAGTATAGTGTGAAGTCAGGAAGCCTGATTCCACCAACTCCATTTTTCCTTCTCAAGATTGCTTTGGCTATTCAGGGTCTTTTGCGTTTCCATACAAATCGTAAGATTTCTTGCTCTAGTTCTGTGAAAAATGCCATTGGTAATCTGATCGGGATTGCATTAAATCTGTAAATTGCTTTGGGTAGTACAGTCATTTTCACGATGTTGATTCTTCCAATCCAGGAACATGGTATATCCCTCCATCTGTTTATGTCATCTTTGATTTCTTTCATCAATGTCTTAAAGTTTTCTGCATACAGATCTTTTGCCTCCTTAGGCAGGTTTATTCCTAGGTATTTTATTCTTTTGGTTGCAATGGTGAATGGGAGAGTTTCCTTAATTTCTCTTTCTGCTCTTCCGTTGTTAGTGTATAGGAATGCAAGAGATTTCTGTGCATTAATTTTGTATCCTGCTACTTTACTAAACTCATCAATGAGTGCTAGCAGTTTTCTGGTAGAGTCTTTAGGGTTTTCTATATATAGTATCATGTCATCTGCAAAGAGTGATAATTTTACTTCTTCTTTTCCAATTTGGATTCCTTTAATTTCTTTTTCTTCTCTGATTGCTGTGGCTAACACTTCCAAAACTATGTTGAATAACAGTGGTGAGAGTGGACACCCTTGTCTTGTTCCTGTTCTTAGAGCGAATTCTTCCAGTTTTTCTCCATTGAGAACAATGTTGGCTTTTGGTTTGTCATATATGGCTTTTATGATGTTGAGGTAATTTCCTTCTATGCCCGTTTTCTGGAGAGCTTTTATCATAAATGGATGTTGAACTTTGTCAAAAGCTTTTTCTGCATCTATTGAAATGATCATATGGTTTTTATCCTTCAATTTGTTGATATGATGTATCACGTTGATTGATTTGCGTATATTGAAGAATCCTTGCATCCCAGGGATAAACCCCACTTGATCGTGGTGTATGATTTTTTTAATGTGCTGTTGCAGTCTGTTAGCTAGTATTTTGTTGAGGATTTTTGCATCTATATTCATCAGTGATATTGGTCTGTAGTTTTCTTTTTTTGTGACATCTTTGCCTGGTTTTGGTATCAGGGTGATGGTAGCCTCATAGAATGAGTTTGGGAGTGCTCCGCCTTCTGCAATATTTTGGAAGAGTTTGAGAAGGATAGGTGTTAACTCTTCTCAAAATGTTTGATAGAATTCGCCTGTGAATCCATCTGGTCCTGGGCTTTTGTGTGTTGGGAGATTTTTAATCACTGCCTCAATTTCTGTACTTGTGATTGGTCTGTTCATGGTTTCTATTTCTTCCTGGTTCAGTCTTGGAAGATTGTATTTTTCTAAGAATGTATCCATTTCTTCCAGGTTATCCAATTGATTGGCATAGAGTTGCTTGTAGTAGTCTCTCATGATGTTTTGTATTTCTGAGGTGTCCGTTGTGACTTCTCCTTTTTCATTTCTAATTCTGTTGATTTGCATCTTCTCCCTTTTTTTCTTGATGAGTCTGGCTAATGGTTTATCAATTTTGTTAATCTTCTCAAAGAACCAGCTTTTAGTTTTATTTATTTTTCTTATGGTTTCTTTCCTTTCTTTTTCATTTATTTCTGCTCTGATCTTTACGATTTCTTTCCTTCTGCTCACTTTGGGGTTTCTTTGTTCTTCTTTCTCTAGTTGTTTGAGGTGTAAGGTTAGGTTGTTTATTCGATCATTTTCTTGTTTCTTAAGGTAGGACTGTATTGCTATAAACTTCCCTCTTAGAACTGCTTTTGCTGTGTCCCATAGGTTTTGGGTTGTTGTGTTTTCGTTGTCATTTGTTTCTAGATACTTTTTGATTTCCTCTTTGATTTCTGTAGTGATTCCTTGGTTGTTTAATAGTGAATTGTTTAGCCTCCATGTGTTTGTATTTTTTGCAGTTTTTTCCCTGTAATTGATATCTAGTCTCATGGCGTTGTGGTCTGAGAAGATGCTTGATATGATTTCAATTTTCTTGAATTTGCTGAGGTTTGATTTGTGACCCAAGATGTGATCTATCCTGGAAAATGTTCCGTGTGCACTTGAGAAGAAAGTGTAGTCTGTCGTTTTTGGATGGAATGTCCTATAAATATCCATTAAGTCGAGATGGTCTAATGTGTCATTTAAAGCTTGTGTGTCTTTATTTATTTTCTGTTTGGATGATCTGTCCATTGATGTAAGTGGGGTGTTCAAGTCTCCCACTATAATTGTGTTACTGTCGATGTCCCCTTTTATAGCTGTTAGCATTTGCCTTATGTATTGAGGTGCTCCTATATTGGGGGCATAGATATTTACCATTGTGATATGTTCTTCTTGGATGGATCCCTTGATCATTATGTAGTGCCCTTCCTTGTCTCTTTTAATAGTCTTTACTTTCAAGTCTAATTTGTCTGATATGAGTATTGCTACTCCAGCTTTCTTTTGACTTCCATTTGCATGGAATATCTTTTGCCATCCCTTCACTTTCAGTCTATATGTATCCCTTGGTCTGAAGTGGGTTTCTTGTAGGCAGCATATAGAAGGGTCTTGTTTTTGGATCCATTCAGCCAGTCTGTGTCTTTTGGTTGGAGCATTTAATCCATTTACATTTAAAGTGATTATTGACATGTGTGTTCCAATTCCCATTTTCTGAATTGTTTTGGGTTTGTATTTGTAGGTGTTTTCCTTTTCTTGTGTTTCCTACTTAGAGAAGTTCCTTTAGCACTTGTTGTAAGGCTGGTTTGGTGGTGCTGAATTCTCTTAACTTTGGCTTGTCTGGAAAGCTTTTGATTTCTCCCTCAAATCTGAATGAGATTCTTGCTGGGTAGAGTATTCTTGGCTGTAGGTTTCTCTCTTTCAGGACTTTCAGTATATCCTGCCATTCCCTTCTGGCCTGCAGAGTTTCTGTAGAAAGGTCAGCTGTTATCCTGATGGGTTTTCCCTTATATGTTGTTTGTTGCTTTTCTCTTGCTGCTTTTAATATTTTTTCTTTGTGTTGAATTGTCGTTAGTTTGATTAATATGTGTCTTGGTGTATTTCTCCTTGGGTTTATTCTGTATGGGATTCTCTGTGCTTCTTGGACTTGGTTCATTATTTCCTTTCCCATGTTGGGGAAGTTTTCCACTAGAACCTCTTCAAATATTTTCACAGACCCTTTCTTGTTTTCTTCTTCTTCTGGGATGCCTATAATTCGAATGTTGGTATGTTTAAGGTTATCACTGAGGTCTCTGAGGCTGTCTTCTAGTCTTTTTATTTTTTTATCTTTTTCCTGCTCTGTGGCGTTTATTTCTTCCATTCTATCTTCCAACTCACTTATTCGTTCTTCTGCCTCAGTCATTCTGCTGGTTAGAGCATCTAGAGTATTTTTAATTTCAGTTATTTTGTTATCCATTGCTGTTTGTTTTTCTGAGTTCTTATGAACTGTTTCTTGTACTTTCTCTAATTTGTTATCGAGATTTTGTATCATTTTTACTATCATTACTCTAAATTCTTTTTCAGGCATTTTTCCTATTTCCTCCTCATTTATTTGGTCTTGTGGGTTTTTTTCCTGCTCCTTTGCCTGCATGGTGTTTCTTTGTTTCCTCATGGTTGTCCAAGCTTTTGGGGTTGCTTGTCCTGGTGATAGAGGTGTTTATAGAAGACTGTCCAAGCCTCAGACTAATGTCCAAGTATTGGATTAGACGAATATTCAGTCTAGGAAACACATACATGTATAAGACACACAATTATTGAATCCGTTAGGACATAAGGCTCTAGAAAGACCTGACAGAACCCCAGTGTGCTATCAGATATTCAGAGAGAAACCCAGCAGAAATTGACAACTGAAACAGAACAAATCAGAGACAAAAGCAAAAGCAAACAAACAACAAATAACACCCTACACATACAAACATCAATCCAGGGAGATTTTGTAAGCTAGGATCAAATATAGAAATGAGCTGGAGTACCACCAGAGAGAATGGAGATTCTCAGAATGTAATTAGACAACTGTACTAAGAACTAAGATATAGACAAAAGCCTAATATTAATACCAAGGCAGTGCATCATCTGGAGAATAGAGCAAGGAGTCTGAGCAGACCGATAGTGTTGCTTATAAGTATGTTAAGATAAAATACACTTAAAATGGCTGGAAAAAAGGGGAACAGAAGAGCGTAATGTGGTTGGAAATATGCAAAGAAAAAGAAAGGAATAGAAGTGTATAAAAGAAAGGGATGAAAGGAAAGTATGAAAGATATTTTGTCCGTACTACCAAAAACTTAGCTAGATATAGAAGTATTTTAAAAGTCAAAAAAAAATAAAAAATAAAAAAAAAAAGAGTAAAAAATATCCTTATAAAATTATGTTGTAAAACTTGTAGATCCCTTAGGGCTAAGATCGTATTTAATAAATCAAAAAAAAAAAAAAAAAAAAAAAGAGAAAGGAAAAAAAAAAAAAAAAAAATCCAGAACTGATCCCCGAATGGACCAGTTCAATAGGTATTGATACTACTATTTCTGTTTCCTTAGCGTCTCAGCTGTAAGTGTCCTTTTCCTTGCCTTGGGTTTTTTTTTTGCGTTATTCTGTGACCAGCAGAGGTTCCTTTATTGTTCGTCTGTAAGCCTCGGTGCGTGGGGAGGGAGAGGGTGCAATAGTGGCTCCTTCTCCTGGGAGGGAGTGAGCAGTGGCGCACTGTTGCTTCAGTCAGGCTTGGAGGTGCCTGTTGCAGAGGGCGCTGGTGGCTCAGGCGTACACCGAAAGTCTTAGAGTTGGGCCTCTCTCGGGGTTTTTTCTTTTTGATGCTGGTTTTTTTTTTTTTTTTTTTCTCTCGGCAGCCTCCCTGCTGCTGGCGTTGCAAGGAGTTTTAATCTAGCCCCGCCCGAGCGCCTGAGGGTGCTTGTTATCCCTGAGCGCCTTATGTGGCCCCGCAGGGCGTCTCTCCGCTGCCTGTTGCAGAGGCGCAGAAAGAGAGAGAGAGGCTATGCGCGCGGCTCCTCCCCGCCGCCCGGGAGCCTGCAGCCTCCAGCCGCCATCATGGCCGGGCAGCTCTCAGGGATCGGCACTCCTCTCCGCGGACCTCCTCCCTCCTGTCCTCTCGGTCCGTCACCCTACCGGCAACAATGTTTCTCCCCCGAACCAGCTCTCCGGTTCCCACGCTCCCGCTCCTGGACCCTCCGTTCAGCCGCGGATCGATGTCTCGGTCCGGGAACGCTGAGCTGCGCTGCGGACCCTCCGTATGTTTCTCACTCCCTCCCATCTGCCACAGCTCCGCCGCTTCACCCTCTTTGAGCCCTCGTAGATGCCTCCCTACCGGCTATGTCAGGTTCTCCGCAGCCCTTTCCGGTGTCCGAGGCCGTCTGCTGGTGTTCAGCTGGTTCTCTGTGGGAATGACTGTGTCCTTCCCTGCATTCCCAATGCATCTGTGGAGAGGGATGCACTCCACGTCTCTCTACTTCGCCGCCATCTTTTTCTCCGCATACTCTTAATTTGTCCTCCCTGCCCCCTTTTCCTTTTTGGTAACCATAGTTTGTTTTCTGTCTGTGAGTCTGTTTCTGTTTTCTGTAGAAATTCATTTGTATTATTTTTTAGATTCCACATGTAAGTGATATCACCCAGTATTTGCCTTTCTCTGTCTGAAATATTAGTCGGCCATAAAAAGAATGAAATATTGCCACTTGCATCAACATGGCTGAACCTAGAGAATATAATGCTTAGTGAAATAAGTCAGATATACGTGTATATATATATATTATATATATATGTAATATAGAGTTTGCAAATTTGTCTTCCATTCTGTTGCAGGTTTTCCTTTTATTTTTCTGGTTATTTCCTTTGCTGTGTAGAATATTTTTAGTTTGGTGTAGTCCTACTTGTTTATTTTCGCTTTTGTTGTCTGTGTCTTTGGTATCAGATCCAAAACATCTTTGCCAAGATCAATGTCAAGGAATTTTCCCCAATGTTTTCTTCTCAGAATGGGACCAAAAGCTTGTCTGTGAATATTTTTAATCAATTTCAATTTTATAATTGTTGGAGTAGAAAATTAGCTGCTGGAATATCTCATCCTGAGGGCAAATGGGTGAAGAAAAGTCTTATAATGGCAATTACCACAAGAACAATCAAAGTCCAGGGACTTTTCATCAGGATTTATTTATATCTCACATAAATTACTTATATTTCATGTGGGAGTAAAAGCTCTTGCTTTGTAAATCTTGGGGTACACACATACACACACTCATAGGCACACATACCTGACTTATGTACTTATAAATATATTTATTTCTTCTTTTTATATTTCTCTTGTTATCTGTAGGTCTTCAACAATATGTCACAATTTCAGAGAGATGTGTATGGACTTTTTCCATTTATAATTATTCCATTATCATATTATTTTATTATTATAATGACTTCCATTTACAATTGATACTACTTTGCTTTTACTTTTCTACAATCAGCAATAATACATTTTTACGATGATCTGAAAGAGTAATTGAACAATACTGCTCACTGATTATTTCTCTATTCAAGACAGCTGAAAATCAGAAGAATATTTGCTCAATTAGCACTGAATAAGAAATAATTTGTCCAACAGAAGTAAAGGAGAGAGCATTTCTGATTAAAGAAAACATTTAATAGCTGTGTGAATATGGAAAACCTCCAAATCTTTCTGAGAATCAGTCATTTTATCTCTGAAATGGAAATAATATTTGTCCTGCTTTCATCTGTATAATTATAAAGGCTAAAAGTAGCAGTTAGTAATATTTAGATATCCAATAATATCTTTCGAAAAGCAGACTGTACAGAAGATGCAATGAGGGATAGAGAGAAATACATAAAAGATAAGATTTTAATAAAACTTTTCCAACTCAAGACAGAGCAAATGAACAAAAAACAGCAAAAATTAAAAAGGCTAAAAATATAATCAACAGAAAGTATATAATACAAATACATATCAAATGGAAAACTTTCATAATAAAATTATATCTTCTTTCAAGTGTACATGGGACTTTCACAAATATTGTTACAAACACAATCTCCATAAATTTCAAAAAAAAAAATTATTATACAAGCAGCATGTATGTATCATTACCTGTAGGGAGAGGGAGTGAGTAGGTTGGAGAGAGCAGACATATCAGCTAGACTTCTCTAGCTAGATATTACTTCATAGGTTGATTTCTTAATCAGGTAAATATTTTATACAATTTAAAATGAAATTAAAATTTTAAAAGAAATCCCTCAAAATTAAAAGAAAAATGTAATAAATTAATCTAGCTATGTGTCCAGATTGTGGTGCGTATGTGGTAAGATAAAACAACTGAGTAGCACCTTGCTGGCATCAGCAATGTGCTTCTCATTTGATGAGAGGCAAGGAGATGAGATTAGGGAAGAAAAGATGGGGGATTCAATGGTATTGCTAATGAGAGATGGTGGATACATAAGAATGTTTTATATATATATATACGCATACACACATATGTTTATTAATGTATTTATTTATATACATACATACATGTATATGTATTAGTTGTGGATACATTATTCACTAAAAGAAAGGGCTATTATCTAGCTCCTGGTATTAGGGAGACCAGCTAGTAATCTGCTAAAGTAAAAGTCCAGGGCAGACATGATAGTAATTTGGACCAGAGTGGAATATTTGAGCCTTGAAAACTGGTATATCCGGGATGTTTTCAGGGAAAAACAAAAAAACAAACAAAAAAAACACCTCAGAACTTGCTGATATATTGGACCTTAGATGTGAAAGAAAGGGATGAATCATGGATGATTTCCAGGATTTTGGTCTGATGGAAAATATAACTTTCCTTTATGAGCATTAATTTCAGCACTATCTGTTCTGTCTTACTGTTTTCCTATTTGTTAAATCTTTTCCAAAGGAAATATTAGTCCTTTTTTTCTTCTCATGGAAAGGTATATTTTTAAATTTGTTTCTTTATGAATTAACTTCGAGCATTACAGAGTAGCTAAAGGCTTCCAGGCAAGGTACATGGAGCAGAAGAGTTCATTTTAAATTCAGAATTTAAGAAACATTGAAAGGACCTGAGGCAGAAGGAGTCAATACAGGAAGAACGTGGTCACTGGCTAAAGGGTAAGTGATGATGAGGCAGATATGGGAGAGACCTATGGGAAAGATATTGGTATGACTGTTTCCATTTCAGATATTGATTTTGACCACTTGTGCGTGTTGAGTACCAATGAGGGCTGAGGCTTTAAAGGAGCATTTTCCCAGCAGGGATCTCTTGCATTAGGATGATCCTTACCAAGTGCGCTGGCTGCTTTCACACATGAACTTTAAGGCATCAATATTTTATAATGCAGTTTATTTGTAAGTAATGTGAAAAGAAAAGCACTTGGCTGTGCTAATGCAACATGGGCAGCTTAAAGGGCTGATGCGAGAATTCAAGACATAGGTATCTGATAAGAATTTTTTTTCAGAGTCTAGGATTCTGATATACATGGGAAGATCTGTCCACAGTAAAGTGTCTAATGTTATATGACTACAAATGCACACTAATAAGGAGGTAAGAATTGAGAAATTGTGTCACTTAGCAACAAGTAAAATCCATCATTTGTATCCTCACTCTGTCTTCATTTTCCTCTTTAGTTTCTATTTCTTGCTTTAAATTGCGCTGTCAAAAACATCTGGCTAACTTCCTGTCTGATTGGGTGTAGGACTGATGTACTGCAAGAAAAGAAAAATATAGAGTAAAAAATAAGATCATCTCTGTCAGAACAGGAAAAAGAAATTCAATTAGATACTGGATGTTGATCAGAGAAATGAATGCATCTTTAGCTATCAAAACATAGGGCTGATAGAGACAAAAATCAGGTGTCCAAGGCCAAATGAAGACTTAGCTCAAAGTGGCAGATTTTCAGAATTTTTACAATGTTGAAGAATCTAGACAAGACGGAGAGCAGATTTGAATTCCCATCTAGAAGTTATAGGGCTTCCATATGCCACTGGCATCTAGCAGCCCTGGAAAAAGGAAAATGTCCCCAATAGTCTCCTGAAGGCCACCATTACCTCCTTGTTTCTCAGACTATAGATGAGAGGGTTCAGTACTGGAGTAACGATAACATAAAACACAGAGAGGATGTTGTCCTGTTGGGGACTGTGGTGGGAACTGGGCTGGATATACATAAACATGGCAGCTCCATAGTACATCCCCACCACAGTCAGATGAGAAGAGCACGTGATGAGGGCTTTCTGCCTTCCCTCACCTGGGGACAGGTGGAGGACAGCAACTAGGACAAATGTATAGGAGGCAAGGATGGAAACAAGGGTAGGCATGAGAAAGACTGAACCTGCAACATATACCATGAACTCATATCTGGAGGTATCCGCACAGGCCAACCTGAGCAAGTGTGGGATCTCACAGAGCAGGTGCCTGATTTCCCGGGACATGCAAAAAGGAAAATGCATAGTGTAAGAAGTTTGTATCACAGAATTCAGGAAAGCCACCATCCAGGATGTGGCCATCATGAGCCAACAGATCCTAGGCCTCATGAGGACCATGTAGTTCAGAGGGTGACAAATAGCCACATACCTGTCATAGGCCATGAAGGCCAGTAGGAGGCCCTCTGCACCACCCAGCATCAGTACCAGGAACATCTGAAGGGCACAGCCCTCAAAGGAAATGGCGTTCTCCCCACGCAGATAATCCACAAGTGTTTTAGGGATAACTACAGATGCAAGCATCAAGTCCATGAGAGAGAGCTGGCTGAGCAGGAGGTACATGGGCACGTGGAGCCGGGCGTCCATGGTGATGACCAGGAGCAGCAGGCCATTGCTGGTCAGGGCCAGCATATACAGGACTGAGACTGTGGCACAGAGAAGATTAGGAGACCCACTGTCAGTCAGAATCCCCACCAAAATGAAGCCGCTTCCCAAGGTAGAGTTACAGAGTTCCATTCTGTGGTTTTTTTAGTTATTTGAAATTATACAAAATCAGATAAGGTAGTTCTGTTGTGGTCACTGGAGACTCCCTGACTTTACAGTGGTACAGCCCTTGATCAGAAGAAATTAGTTGCTCAGTTTATCATACCATATTATACTCTGTCATTCATAAATTAACTCACCAAATATGTATTGATTACATATTGTTAAAATAGCACATTTCTTTTCCATTCTGATGGGTCCTTCAATGTTAGGGGAGTCCCATTTGTGCAATAGATCTGCGCTTGTCTCTGCTTCTCCACCACACTTCTCCTGAAAAACATGAGGAACTTACCTAATGGGAAAGATTAGAGGGACAGGCTTCCCTGGTGGTGTAGTGGTTAAGAATCTGCCTGCCAATGCAGGGGACACAGGTTGGAACCCTGGTCCGGGAAGATCCCACATGCTGCGGAGCAACTAAACCCATGCACCACAACTACTGAGCCTGCACTCTCGAGCCTGCAAGCCACAACTACTGAGCCCATGTGCCGCAACTACTGAAGCCCACACTCCTAGAGCCCATGCTCCACAGCAAGAGAAGCCACTGCAATGAGAAACCCTCATACCACAACAAAGAGTAGCCACTGCTCGCCACAACTAGAGAAAGCCCGTGCGCAGCAACAAAGACCCAACACAGCCAAAAATAAATAAATAAATAATAAAATAAATATTAAAAAAAATATATATATATAAAAATATTAAAGGGAAAAATCTAGGCACATGCTATCTGGCTTCTTTTTGCTTCACTTATTTTCAGGAGATGCAGGGTCTTTGAGCAGGCCTAATATATATTCCCCTTTCTCCCACCCAGGTTGTGAAGCAATTGAGAAAGAATATATTTATGCAGCTAAAATATCACCTCTATTTTTCCTAAAGCAGAAATTGCAGAATGTACCTTCTATGTCAATGGATAACAGGCTTCCTAAAACCAACCCCAAAATAGACATAATTACCTTCACAATCACAGGCAATACAGGACCAGGTTAGTACTCCCCACAGAAGGCCTAGTGGAACAGGAGAATAGGATAGACCAAGTACTGTCCATTGTATCATCTAAAAAAAAGAGAGAAATTTATTCCTGCTCATTGTCTAATTAGATTAAGTTCCTCCCTGAACCTTGGGAAGAAAGGATGAGAGAGTAGTGACTATGGATCTTACATCAATGTTGCCTTGACGTAAAAGAAAATTTGGGGAGAGGGAAAGAACCGTTCCCTCTCCTGTCTATTCTGTGCCAGGCCCTGTGATAGCTCCCATTCATACAGGGGAGTACATAGTGTATAAAATGCCTGACCACATTCAGTTACACTCATGAGGAACATTTAAAAATAGGTGGAGAATTCCCTGGCCATCCAGTGGTTAGGATTCCCTGCTTTCACTGCTGAGGGCCAGGATTTGATCCCTGGTCGGGGAAGTAAGGTCCTGCAAGCTGCATGGTGCAGACAATTAATTAATTAATTAATTAATTTAAAAAATAGATGTAATTACAAATTGTGAAAAGTATCCTAAGAGAAAAGAATGAACAGTGGTTCGAATGGAAATCAGTAATTAAAGAACACCCTCTCTGGGACTGTGAATTTTAAATTCAGTTTTCAAAGATGACCATAAATTATCTAAATGAAGAGGGATGAAGAGCTACCTGAGCGGTGGATACAACAATATGCAGAGTCTCTGAAACAGGAAAGAGCTTGTAATTTCTAAGGAGCTGAAGGAAGCCTGGTGAGGAGGGTACTGAATGAGATCCACTTGGAGAGAGAAACATGTTTCAAATCACGTTTGGCCTTTCAAGGCACATGGACTGTAATGGAAAGCTATTTAATTTGTACATACGAGAGTGACATCAAGCAATTTACATTTGTAAAAGATAAGTCTGATTGCCATGCGGAGGAGTCATAGGTAGAAGATGGGCAAGAATAGACACAGGAAGATGTGTGCAGAGGTGACGGTTGTTGTCCCAGCGAGATGGACCAGGGCAATGGCCCGGGTATGACAGAGTCAGGATTCATGTTGGAAGCAGAATCAACAATGACTGGTGACTGATGTGATATTTGTGGTGGAAGTCAGGCAGGAGGAGCTCGTTTGGGAGGTGATAAAAAATCTGAGAGTGTTCAAGCGACTAGAAACTCTCATGAGAATGAAGAATCTGTTTTCTCAGTGCAAGTAAATGAATAGGTTGGATGGAAGGACAAGAGGTACTGACTTTGTGGGAAAACTTGGCATTCCAGGACTCTTTTCTCTCACAAAATGCATAGTTTGCTGATTCTTTATCATTGTGTCCTTCTTACAACCACCATTTTAGCCCTCACGCTCTTTTGGTTGAAATTATATAGGAAGGATTTATACCTCATACTTTGACTTACCTAAGGCATTGTAAATAAAACACAGTGCAAGGTCAAACTCCCTGGCTTGGGTTATATGTTTCCTACTGATCACATGATCTTATTTAAACATTTTGAAGTTCCATGTTCTCACCTGAAAAGTAGGAGTAATGTTGGCTCTGTACAACTGTTTCAGAGGTATCTTATGGGAATTAATTGAGATTATTTTTAATCTTCATAAGTGTTTTGCATGTGTCATATTTTTTAGTTTATAATTTTATGGCTGTAGTCACAAAGTAGATTCTTAATAAATGTAAAATATGAGCAGGATATAGAAACAAGTTCACAGAGATTTTTGTTCACTCTGGCCCCAAATCTTACAATTACTCTTTTTTTTCAATAGTGGTAAAAACACATAACATGAGATCTACCCTCTTAAGAAAGATTTATGTGTACGGTACAGTATAGTTAACTATAAGCACAGTGTTGTATAGTAGAGCTCTAGAACTTTTTCATCTTCGGGACTGAAACTTTATACTCGTTGGACAGCAGCTCTGCGTTTGCACATCCTAGAAGTCCCTGGCAGCCATCATTCTTTCTGCTTCAGTTTGACTACTTTAGATTATATAAATGGAATCAAGTAGTATTTAGCCTCTGTGGCTGGCTTTCTTCACTTAGAAAATGTACTCCATATTCATACCTGTTGTAGCACAGGACCAGATTTCCTTCTCTTTATGGTGGAACAATATTCCATTATATTTACATCACATTTTCTTTATCCATTAATCTCTCAGGGGATATTTAAGTTGTTCCCACCTTTTGGCTGTTAACACACTGTACTGATTGCCCTCAAGATCAGCTCCAAACTTCTTGGCATATTATACGACATAGTTCATCATCTGGCCAGGTTGACCTCTCCTGCCTCATTTCTGACCATGGTCCCTAGCCCCTGCGCCCTCCTCCATCCCTATTCAGACCCCAAATCCCTCCATATTGATCCACATGAAATTTCACAGGAAATTGTGCTTTCCCTTGCCTCTGTGATTTGCACCTGCAGCTTCTTCGTCCTGGAAAGCTCCATTTCTCTCCTCTCTTCCCATTCTTCATGCCTTTGATCCTTTTTCTCAGACAAAACTTCCTGGTACTACAGAACATTAGCTGTTAAGTGCCTCCTCCAAATTTGCCTTGCTTCTCTTAGAGTAAGTAGCTTCCCCAACTATTGTACTCAAGTATTCTTACACTAATCCTTAAATGTGGGGATTATGTCTTCTTCACAGTGTCTGTTGTTATGGCAGAGTGCCTGAATGATAGAATGTTCTTGGTGACTATTTGTTGTAAAATGAGACCAACAGTCCTGCAGTATCCAAGACCTAGGGCATAAGTAACATTTCCCAACCCACCACATTTCCTAGCTCGGGTTCTGCTCACATTTCCTGACCATTCACTTACAGAAACCTCGTGATATCCCCCTGAACAGAGATAAAATCCTTACCTCTGATACACAGGAGATGCTGCTGGTCGATGTCACTGTAGACTGTGTACCTTGTTTAGAGGAGTCAAGAAGTGTAAATAGAGATCGGCAAGTAAATAAAGTAGATTTTGCTCTGAGGTTGTGTGTGAGATCAGTGAGTCAGGGCCTTCCCTTTCTTCTGGCTTTGCAAGGCCTCTCTGGGAGTGGGCAGCCTGGTCTCTGCATGGCCTACACTTCTGAGAGAAGGGTCATATAGGAACAACACGTAGCCTGTCCCCTGTCTCGTGTGAGGGGTTAAGATAGGCTGCATCTGTGACCCAGTCACCCTGTGAAGGTATTTTTCTAGCCATGAAGCAAATATCCAGCTAAGGTGAATGCTTGACTTTTAAAAACAATTTCACTCCTACTGGGCTCTGGAGGAAAAGCTGAATAAAGGAAAAACAAAGACAGAGCATCCAAGAAGAGGACCCAAAGGAGGGCCTGCCATGCCTGCCCTTGTTTTCCCCAGGGGCCTCAGTGAGCCAGGGCCCTGTCCTTGGGGGTGGCTCTTCTACCTCCCTATATGATGACAGTGACTTTATCCCTCTACTCAGCAGCTTTGTCTCTCCTCAGCTGACTTGATCCCTTCCTAGAAATGCTAGGAGAAATGACTTTAACAAATCTCTTGGGTGTGATTCCTGACCTCCTACATCTTCTTTCTTTTCTCAGTAAGTGAGCTCTGCACCCCAGTAAAGGAAACATAGGGGGCTGTTTCCAAACCCTGAATGTGCCCCTAGTGACCAGGCCTTGGGCTCATACTAAGCATCTGCCCCAATTCATGGGGTCTTCACAAGACCCCATGAGGTCTCAGAAGAGCTGTGAAAGCAGGGCTCTCAGTCTTTCCCCACGTGGTGATTCTTGCATGGAGCATAAATCAGTATCTCAGAGCAAATTAACTGAGACTATTGCATACAGAGTTTTCCGCTTTATTTTCCCTCCATAGTTCTGTCTTTTCTTTCCTCATTCAATACGTATTCAACTCCTACTATGTCCTCAATACAACATTATACAGCAATGAAAAAAATAGGCAACCATCCTTTCTGATAAGGATCTTATCTTCTAGGGGGTGGAGGTGGAGAACAAGAAATAAAATGTTATAAATGTTACATTGTAAATTAGAAGGTTTCAAGTGTTTTGGAGCTAAAAAAGGTAAAGGGAACAGAGAATGTGGGAAGAAATTGTAACTTGGAATAGAAGGATTCCATCAGACCTTGCTGAGATGATGTCCTTTGAGCAAAAATGTGAAGAACATTTTAATCAGAGAGAAGAACCAGTGAAAAGGTTGTGAGGTGGTACTGAGGTGGGCAGCAAAAGGACCAATGGTACTGGAACAGAGTGAGAGAGCTAGGATGGGCTAGGAGATGAGGTGAGACAGTAAGTGGAGTAAGCTTATACAGCCATTGAAAGATGTTAGCTTTTGTTTTAAGTGAAATGGGGAGCTATTGGAGGGCTTTGAATGGAGAATCAAAATATTTTGATTTTTTTGTTTAAATGGAATCCTTTGGTTATTCTGTTGAAGAGGGACCAGAAAGGAAGCAAGCAGACTGGTTAGGAGACTTTTGCAATGACCCAGGAGGGAGCCAATGGCTTTTATTAGAGCTGCAGCAGTGGAAGAGCTGTTAAGTGATATGATTCTGGATGTATTCTGAAAAAGGATGTGATCTTTTTACTGAGCTGTTGGATTCAGTTTGCTAATATTTAGTTGGGATTTTGCATTTGTGTTCATCAGGGATATTGACCTGTAAATTCCCTTTTCTCATCGTGCCCCTGTCTGTCTGTGGTGTCAGGGTAATGCTAGCCTTGTAAAATGAGCTTGGAGGTGTTCCCTTTCTTTAGTTTTTTGGAATGAGTTTGAGAAGAATTGGTATTAACTATCCTCTAAATTTTGGGTAGAATTCCTCAGTGACGCCAACTACTCCTGAACTTTTCTTTGCTGGGAGATTTTTGATTACTTATTCAATCTCCTTACTCATAGTTGAGTAATCATAGTTCACATTTTCTGTTTCTTCATGATTGTCTTTAAAAGTTGTATGTTTTTAGAATTTATCCATTTCATCTTTTTTTAAACAAATTTATTTATTTATTTATTGGCTGCTTGGGGTCTTCGTTGCTGTGCACAGGCTTTTCTGTCGTTGTGGCAAGGGAGGCTACTCTTCGTTCATTGCAGTGCATGGGCTACTCATTGCAGTGGCTCCTCCTGTTGCAGAGCACAGGCTCTAGGCACACAGGCTTCAGTAGCTGTGGCACGTGGGCTCAGTAGTTGTGGCTCACAGGCTCTAAAGCACAGGCTCAGTAGCTGTGGTGCACGGGCTTAATTGTTCCATGACATGTGGGATCTTCCTGGACCAGGGATCAAACTTGTGTACCCTGCATTAGCAGGCAAATTCTTACTAACTGCACCACCAGGGAGGTCCCTATCCATTTAATATTTAAAAAAAAAAAAAAAAGGGTGAATTTATTTATTTATTTATTATAAATTTATTTACTTATTTATTTATTGGCTGTGTTGGGTCTTCGTTGCTGCATATGGGCTTTCTCTCGTTGTGGCGAGTAGGGGTTACTCTTCATTGTCGTGCGCAGGCTTCTCATTGTGGTGGCCTCTCTTGTTGCAGAGCATGGGCTCTAGGTGGGTGTGCTTCAGTAGTTGTGCCACATGGGCTCAATAGTTGTGGCTCACAGGCTCTAGAGCACAGGCTCAATAGTTGTGGCACACAGGCTTGGTTGCTCTGCGGCATGGGGTATCTTCCTGGGGCAGGGATCGAACCCATGTCCCCTGCATTGGCGGGCAGATTCTTACCCACTGTGCCACCTAGGAAGCCCCCCTATCCATTTAATCTTGGTTATCAAATTTGTTGGTGTGTGATTCTTCATAGTTTTCAATTATGATCTTTTGTATTTATGTGGTATCACTTTTAACATCTTTTTCTTTTATGATTTTATTTATTTGATTCTTTCCTTTTTTTCCCCTTCTCTCTTTTGGTCTAGCTGAACATTTTTCAATTTTGTTTATCTTTCCCAAAAATTAACTCTTAGTTTTATTGTTCTTTTCTATTGTCCTTCCAGTCTCTATTTTATTTATATCCACTCTAGTCTTTATAGTTTCCTTCCTCCTACTAACTTGGGCTTAGTTTTTCTTTTTCTAGTTTCTCAAGATGTAAAGTTAGATTGTCTATTTGAGATCTTTTGCCTATTTTAATTGCATCATTCATTTTCTTATTTTTGATTTTTAGGAGTTTTTTGTATATTTTAGACAACAGTCTTTTATCAGCTGTGTCTTTTGCAAATATTTTCTCCTAGTCTATGACTTGCCTTCTTGTTCTCTTCATGGTGTCTGAGATACTCTCTTTTTCTTTTTTCACTTTAAAGTCCAGCTTATCAATTATTTCATTTCTGAATCATGTCTTCGATATTGTATCTAAAAAGTTATCACCATATCCAAGGTCACCCAGATTGTTTTCTATGTTATATTATAGGAATTTTTATCATGACCAGGTGTTGGATTTATCAAATGATTTTTCTGCATCTTTTATATAATCATGTTTTTTCTTCTTTAGCCTGTTGATGTAATAGATTATATTAATTAATTTTGAAATGTTGAACCAGGCTTTTATACCTGGGATAAATCCTTCTTTGTCATGATGTATAATTCCTTTTATACATTGTTGGATTCTATTTTTAATATTTTTTTTCAAGCTCCTCATTGGAAAATAATTGCTTTACACTCTTGTACTTGCTTTTGAGGTACACCAAAGTGAATCAGCTGTATTTATACATGTATCCGTACATCCCCTCCCTTCCGCAAATCCCTCCCATGACTCCCTCCTGCCCTCCCTTTCCTGGCCCTCTAAGGCATCACTCATCATCAAGTTGATCTCCCTTTGTTATATAGCAACTTCCCACTAGCTATCTATTTTACAGCTGGTAGTGTATATATGTCTATGCTACTCTCTCGTTTGAATCTATGTTCGTAAGAGATACCTGTCTGTAGTTTTCTTCTTTTTGTATTGTCTTTGTTTTTGATATTAGTGTATTGCTGGCCTCATAGAAGGAATTAGGAGGTATTCCTTCTGCTTCTGTCTTCTGGAAGAGGTTGTAGAGAATTGGTATAATTTTTTCCTTAAATGTTTTGTAAAATTCACCAGTGAACCCATCTGGGCTTAGTCCTTTCTCTTTTGAAAGGTGTTAATAATTAATTGCATTTCCTTAATAGATATAAGCCTATTCAGTGTGTTTATTTCTTCTTGTGAGTTTAGGCAAATTAGCCAATTCCTTCAAGGAATTGGTCCATTTCAACAGGCAGAGAACTATTCATAATATTCCTTTATTACCCTCTAATGTCTATGGGATCTGTAGTGATGTCGCCTCTTTCAACTGTAATAGTAATTTTTGTCTTCTCTCTTTTTCTTTGTTAGCCTGGCTTGGGAACTAATTTTTCATTGATCTTTTCAAAGAACCCCCTTTTGGCTTCGATAATTTCTTTATTGACATCCTGTTTTCAATTTCATGGATTTCTGCTCTAATGTTATTATTTAGTTTCTGCTGACTTTGGAATTAATTTGCTCTTCTTCTAGTTCCCTAAAGTGGAAGGTTTAGATGACTGATTTTAGATCTTTCTTCCTTTCTTTTATTTTGTTTGTTTATTTATTTATTTATTTATTTATTTATTTATGCTTCATTGGGTCTTCGTTGCTGCATGAGGGCTTTCTCTAGTTGCAGCAAGAGGAGGCTGCTCTTTGTTGAGGTATGTGAGTTTCTCATTGTGGTGGCTTCTCTTGTTGCAGAGCACAGGCTGTAGGTGCACAGGCTTCAGTAGTTGCAGCATGCTGGCTCATTAGCTGTGGCACATGGGCTTAGTTGCTCCATGGCATGTGGAATCTTCCTGGACCAGGGATCAAACCTGTGTGCCCTGCACTGGCAGGCAGATTCTTAACTACTCTGCCACCAGAGAAGGCCCTTTTTTTTTCTAATATATATATTCAACATTATAAATTTCCCTTTAGGTACTTTTTTTTTGCTGCATCATACAAATTTTGATAAAGTGCATTATTATTTTTTAGTTCAAGATATTTTAAATTTTTTTGAGGTTTCTTCTTTGTCCTAGGTTTATCTAGAAGTGTATTGATTGGACTTTCCTAGTAGCACATTGGTTAAGAATCTGCCTGCCAATGCAGGAGACATGGGTTCCAGCCCTGGTCTAGGAAGATCCCACATGCTGTGGAGCAACTAAGCCAATGTGCCACAGCTACTGAGCCCACAAGCCCTACAGCCCATACTTCACAAGAAGAGAAGCCACCACAGTGAGAAGCCTGCACACCACAACAAAAAGTAGCCCCTGCTCCCTGCAACTAGAGAAAGACTGCACACAGCAATGAAGACCCAATGCAGCCAATAAATAAATAATTAAATAAATAATAAATTAATTGATTAAAAAAGGAAGTGTACTGCTTAATATCCAAGTATTTTGGGCCTTTTCAGCTATGTTTCTGTTGTTGATATTTAGATTAGTGGTCTGAAAGCATACTTTGTGTGATTTCTATTCTTTTAAATTTATCATGCTGAGTTTTATGGCCCAGAATGCAGCCTATCTCAATAAATATTCCATATGAGATTGATAACAATATGTGTTCTGCTGTTGTTGAATGAAGGAGTAGAGATGCCAAATATATTTAGTTGATTGATGGTTCTGTTAAATGTAATTATGTCCTTACTGATCTCCTGCCTGTTGGATCTATTTCTGGTGCAGTGTTGATATCTTCAACTATAATACTGGATTCATCTATTTTCCTTTTAGTTCTATCAGTTTTTGCTACATGTATTTTGACATTCGGTTGTTAGGTGCATATACTTTAAGTACGGTTTTGACTTCTTGGAGAATTGACCCCTTCATCATTATGTAATGCCCCTCTGTATCCTTTTTTAAAATGTTTTGTTGATTTTTTAATTGAGGTATAGTTGTTTTACAATGTTGTGTTAGTTTCTACTGTACACCAAAGTAGAGTTCCCTGCTCTATACAGCAGGTTCTTATTAGTTATTTATTTTATACATAGCCCCTCTTTATCCTTGACAACGTTCCTTTCTGAGTCTTTTCTCTTTAAACTTAATATAGCTACTCATGCTTTTTTCTTTATTTCTTTCTGTCTTTTTTTCTTTCATTTTTTTTTTTTTTTTTACTGTTAGCCTGGTGTATCTTTCTTCATCCCTTCACTTTTTTTTAATTTCATATTTTATTCTTAAAGTTTTATAGATTTAGCTTTTACATTTATATCTATGACACATTTGCATTACTTTTGTGTGTGGTGTTAGGAAGGGTTCCAAATTTCTTTTTTTGTACGTGGATATCCAGTTTTCCCAGCAATATTTGTTGAAAAGACAATTTTCAACTTGTTAAAAATCAATTGACTGCAAAAGTGAGCCCTTATTTCTAGACTCTATTCCATTGACATCTTTTTAGTTTTAATCTATATGTGCCTTTATATTTAAAGCAGGTTTCCATAGAAAACATGTAATTGGGACTTTTTTTTTAAATTAACTTCTATACATCTCTGCTGTTTAAATGGTGTATGTAGACCTTTAACATTTAAAGTGATTATTGATATAGTTGGATTAATATCTACAATATTCGTTATGCTTTTTATTTGTTGCCCTTGTTCTTTGTTTCTATCTGTGTCTTTCAGTGTTTTTCTTCCTTTTGTGGTTTTAATCAAGCATTTGATATGATTCCCTTGTCTCTCCTTTATTACTATGTCAGTGATCCTTTTTTCTACTTTTAAAAATTACTCACCGACCTTACGAAACAAGAAAATGATCGAATAAACAACCTAACCTTACACCTCAAACAACTAGAGAAAGAAGAACAAAGAAACCCCAAAGTGAGCAGAAGGAAAGAAATCATAAAGATCAGAGCAGAAATAAATGAAAAAGAAAGGAAAGAAACCATAAGAAAAATAAATGAAACTAAAAGCTGGTTCTTTGAGAAGATTAACAAAATTGATAAACCATTAGCCAGACTCATGAAGAAAAAAAGGGAGAAGATGCAAATCAACAGAATTAGAAATGAAAATGGAGAAGTAACAATGGACACCTCAGAAATACAAAACATCATGAGAGACTACTACAAGCAACTATATGCCAATCAATTGGATAACCTGGAAGAAATGGATACATTCTTAGAAAAATACAATCTTCCAAGACTGAACCAGGAAGAAATAGAAACCATGAACACACCAATCACAAGTACAGAAATTGAGGCAGTGATTAAAAATCTCCCAACACACAAAAGCCCAGGACCACATGGGTTCACAGGCGAATTCTATCAAACATTTCGAGAAGAGTTAACACCTATCCTTCTCAAACTCTTCCAAAATATTGCAGAAGGCAGAGCACTCCCAAACTCATTCTACGAGGCCACCATCACCCTGATACCAAAACCAGGCAAAGTTGTCACAAAAAAGGAAAACTACAGACCAATATCACTGATGAATATAGATGCAAAAATCCTCAACAAAATACTAGCTAACAGACTGCAATAGCACATTAAAAAAATCATACACCATGATCAAGTGGGGTTTATCCCTGGGATGCAAGGATTCTTCAATATACGCAAATCAATCAACGTGATACATCATATCAACAACTTGAAGGATAAAAACCATATGATCATCTCAATAGATGCAGAAAAAGCTTTTGACAAAGTTCAACATCCATTTATGATAAAAGCTCTCCATAAAATGGGCATAGAAGGAAATTACCTCAACATAATAAAAGCCATATATGAAAAACCAAAAGCCAACCTCGTTCTCAATGGGGAAAAACTGGAAGAATTCCCTTTAAGAACAGGAACAAGACAAGTGTGTCCACTCTCACCACTATTATTCAACATAGTTTTGGAAGTTTTAGCCACAGCAATCAGAGAAGAAAAAGAAATCAAAGGAATCCAAATTGGAAAAGAAGAAGTAAAATTGTCCCTCTTTGCAGATGACATGATATTATATATAGAAAACCCTAAAGACTCTATCAGAAAACTGCTGGCACTAATTGATGAGTTTAGTAAAGTAGCAGGATACAAAATTAATGCACAGAAATCTCTTGCATTCCTATACACTAACAGTGGAAGAGCAGAAAGAGAAATTAAGGAAACTCTCCCATTCACCATTGCAACAAAAAGAATCAAATACCTAGGAATAAACCTGCCTAAGGAGGCAAAAGATCTGTAGGCAGAAAACTTTAAGACATTGATGAAAGACATCAAAGACGACACAAACAGATGGAGGGACATACCATGTTCCTGGATTGGAAGAATCAACATCGTGAAAATGTCTGTACTACCCAAAGCAATGTACAGATTCAATGCAATCCCGATCAAATTACCAATGGCATTTTTCACAGAACTAGAGCAAGAAATCTTACGATTTGTATGGAAATGCAAAAGACCCCAAATAGCCAAAGCAATCTTGAGAAGGAAAAATGGAGTTGGTGGAATCAGGCTTCCTGACTTCAAACTATACTACAAGGCCATAGTGATCAAGACAGTATGGTACTGGCACAGAAATAGAAAGGAAGATCAATGGAATAGAATAGAGAACTCAGAAGTAAGCCCAAACACATATGGGCACCTTATCTTTGACAAAGGAGGCACGAGTATACAATGGAAAAAAGATAGCCTCTTCAATAAGTGGTGCTGGGAAAATTGGACAGCAACATGTAAAAGAATGAAATTAGAACACTTCCTAACACCATACACAAAAGTAAACTCCAAATGGATTAAAGACCTACATGTAAGGCCAGACACTATAAAACTCCTTGAGGAAAACATAGGCAGAACACTCTATGACATACATCAAAGCAAGATCCTTTTTGACCCACCTCCTAGAATCATGGAAATAAAATCAAGAATAAACAAATGGGACCTCATGAAACTTAAAAGCTTTTGCACAGCAAAAGAAACCATAAACAAGACTAAAAGGCAACCCTCAGAATGGGAAAAAATAATTGCCTATGAAACAACGGACAAAGGATTAACCTCCAAAATATACAAGCAGCTCATGCAGCTTCATACCAAAAAAGCAAATAACCCAATCCACAAATGGGCGGAAGACCTAAATAGACATTTCTCCAAAGAAGACATAAGATGGCCAACAAACACATGAAAAGATGCTCAACATCACTACTCATCAGAGAAATGCAAGTCAAAGCCACAATGAGGTATCACCTCACACCGATCAGAATGGCCATCATCACAAAGTCTGGAAACAACAAATGTTGGAGAGGGTGTGGAGAAAAGGGAACTCTCCTGCACTGTTGGTGGGACTGTAAGTTGGTACAGCCACTATGGAAAACAATTGGGAGGTTCCTTAAAAAACTACAAATAGAACTACCATATGATCCAGTAATCCCACTCCTGGGCATATACCCAAAGAATACCATAATCCCAAAAGAAACTTGTACCATCATGTTTATTGCAGCACTATTTACAATAGCCAGGACATGGAAGCAACCGAAATGCCCATCAACAAATGAATGGATACAGAAGATGTGGCATATATATACAATGGAATATTACTCAGCTATAAAAAGGGATGAGATGGAGCTATATGTAATGAGGTGGATAGAACTACAATCTGTCATACATAGTGAAGTAAGTCAGAAAGAGAAGGACAAATATTGTATGCTAACTCACATATACAGAATCTAAAAATGGTACTGATGAACTCAGTGACAAGAACAAGGATGCAGATACAGAGAATGGACTGGAGAACTCGAGGTATGGGAGGGGGCGGGGGGTGAAGGGGAAACTGAGACGAAGCGAGAGAGTAGCACAGACATATATATACTACCAACTGTAAAATAGTCAGTGGGAAGTTGTTGTATAACAAAGGGAGTCCAACTCGAGGATGGAAGATGCCTTAGAGGACTGGGGCAGGGAGGGTGGGGGGGGACTAGAGGGGGGGGAGTCAAGGAAGGGAGGGAAAATGGGGATATGTGTATAAAAACAGATGATTGAACCTGGTGTACCCCCCCACAAAAAAAAAAAAATGAATCTGTTCTGAAAATGCAAAAAAAAAAAAGAAAAAAAATTACTCACCGAGAGTTTACAATATACCTTTACAACTAATCCATTTTCAAATAGCACTGTATTGTTTCACGTGTAGTGCAAGTACCTTATAATAACAAAATATTCCTAATTCCTCCCTCCTGTTCCTTGAAAAATTGCTGCCATTCATGTCACTGATACATAAGCATATACAAGCACACCCACATTTGCATACAGGCATACCTCATTTATTGCACTGCTGTATTACACTTCACAGATGTCTTTTTTTACAAATTGAAGGTTTTTGGCAACCTCGTTTCATGCAAGTGTATTGGCAACATCTTCCCAAGAGCACTTGCTCACTTTGTGTCTCTGTGTCACATCTGGGTAATTCTGGCAGTATTTCAAACTTTTTCATTATTATTAGATTTGTTGTGGTGACCTGTGATCAGTATCTTTGTTGTTACTATTATAATTGTTTTGGGGCAGCATGAACTGTGCCCATATAAAATGGTGAACTTAATTGATTAATGTGTATGTTCTGACTTCTTTTTTTATTTTTATTTTTTTGGTGGGTACACCAAGTTCAATCATCTGTTTTTATACACATATCCCCGTATTCCCTCCCTTCCTTGACTCCCCCCACCTCGAGTCCCCTCCACCCTCCCCTCCCCAGTCCTCTAAGGCATCTTCCATCCTCGAGTTGGACTCCCTTTGTTATACAACAACTTCCCACTGACTATCTATTTTACAGTTGGTAGTATATATATGTTTGTACTACTCTCTCACTTCGTCTCAGTTTCCCCTTCACCCCCTGCCCCCTCCCATACCTCAAGTTCTCCAGTCCATTCTCTGTATCTGTGTCCTTGTTCTTGTCACTGAGTTCATCAGTACCATTTTTAGATTCCGTATATGTGAGTTAGCATACAATATTTGTCTTTCTCTTTCTGACTTACTTCACTCTGTATGACAGACTCTAGGTCTATCCACCTCATTACATATAGCTCCATCTCATCCCTTTTTATAGCTGAGTAATATTCCATTGTATATATATGCCACATCTTCTGTATCCATTCATTTGTTGATGGGCATTTCGGTTGCTTCCATGTCCTGGCTATTGTAAATAGTGCTGCAATAAACATTATGGTGCAAGTTTCTTTTGGGATTATGGTTTTCTTTGGGTATATGCCCAGTAGTGGGATTACTGGATCATATGGAAGTTCTATTTGTAGTTTTTTAAGGAACCTCCCAATTGTTTTCCATAGTGGCTGTACCAACTTACAGTCCCACCAACAGTGCAGGAGAGTTCCCTTTTCTCCACACCCTCTCCAACATTTGTGGTTTCCAGATTTTGTGATGATGGCCATTCTGATTTGTGTGAGGTGATACCTCATTGTGGCTTTGACGTGCATTTCTCTGATGAGTAGTGATGTTGAGCATCTTTTCATGTGTTTGTTGGCCATCTGTATGTCTTCTTTGGAGAAATGTCTATTTAGGTCTTCCGCCCATTTGTGGATTGGGTTATTTGCTTTTTTGGTATTAAGCTGCATGAGCTGCTTGTATATTTTGGTGGTTAATCCTTTTTCTGTTGTTTCATAGGCAATTATTTTTTCCCACTCTGAGGGATGCCTTTTAGTCTTGTTTAGGTTTCTTTCGCTGTGCAAAAGCTTTTAAGTTTCATGAGGTCCCATTTGTTTATTCTTGATTTTATTTCCATGATTCTAGGAGGTGGGTCAAAAAGGATCTTGCTTTGATGTATGTCATAGAGTGCTATGCCTATGTTTTCCTCTAGGAGTTTTATAGTGTCTGGCCTTACATGTAGGTCTTTAATCCATTTGGAGTTTACTTTTGTGTATGGTGTTAGGAAGTGTTCTAATTTCATTCTTTTACGTGTTGCTGTCCAATTTTCCCAGCACCACTTATTGAAGAGGCTGTCTTTTTTCCATTGTATACTCGTGCCTCCTTTGTCAAAGATAAGGTGCCCATATGTGTTTGGGCTTACTTCTGAGTTCTCTATTCTATTCCATTGATCTTCCTTTCTATTTCTGTGCCAGTACCATACTGTCTTGATCACTGTGGCCTTGTAGTATAGTTTGAAGTCAGGAAGCCTGATTCCACCAACTCCATTTTTCCTTCTCAAGATTGCTTTGGCTATTTGGGGTCTTTTGCATTTCCATACAAATCGTAAGATTTCTTGCTCTAGTTCTGTGAAAAATGCCATTGGTAATTTGATCGGGATTGCATTGAATCTGTACATTGCTTTGGGTAGTACAGACATTTTCACGATGTTGATTCTTCCAATCCAGGAACATTGTATGTCCCTCCATCTGTTTGTGTCATCTTTGATGTCTTTCATCAATGTCTTAAAGTTTTCTGCCTACAGATCTTTTGCCTCCTTAGGCAGGTTTATTCCTAGGTATTTGATTCTTTTTGTTGCAATGGTGAATGGGAGAGTTTCCTTAATTTCTCTTTCTGCTCTTCCATTGTTAGTGTATAGGAATGCAAGAGATTTCTGTGCATTAATTTTGTATCCTGCTACTTTACTAAACTCATCAATTAGTGCCAGCAGTTTTCTGATAGAGTCTTTAGGGTTTTCTATATATAATATCATGTCATCTGCAAAGAGGAACAATTTTACTTCTTCTTTTCCAATTTGGATTCCTTTGATTTCTTTTTCTTCTCTGATTGCTGTGGCTAAAACTTCCAAAACTATGTTGAATAATAGTGGTGAGAGTGGACACACTTGTCTTGTTCCTGTTCTTAAAGGGAATTCTTCCAGTTTTTCCCCATTGAGAACGAGGTTGGCTTTTGGTTTTTCATATATGGCTTTTATTATGTTGAGGTAATTTCCTTCTATGCCCATTTTATGGAGAGCTTTTATCATAAATGGATGTTGAACTTTGTCAAAAGCTTTTTCTGCATCTATTGAGATGATCATATGGTTTTTATCCTTCAAGTTGTTGATATGATGTATCACGTTGATTGATTTGCATATATTGAAGAATCCTTGCATCCCAGGGATAAACCCCACTTGATCATGGTGTATGATTTTTTTAATGTGCTATTGCAGTCTGTTAGCTAGTATTTTGTTGAGGATTTTTGCATCTATATTCATCAGTGATATTGGTCTGTAGTTTTCCTTTTTTCTGACATCTTTACCTGGTTTTGGTATCAGGGTGATGGTAGCCTCATAGAATGAGTTTGGGAGTGTTCTGCCTTCTGCAATATTTTGGAAGAGTTTGAGAAGGATAGGTGTTAGCTCTTCTCTAAATGTTTGATAGAATTCACCTGTGAACCCATGTGGTCCTGGGCTTTTGTGTGTTGGGAGATTTTTAATCACTGCCTCAGTTTCTGTACTTGTGATTGGTCTGTTCATGATTTCTATTTCTTCCTGGTTCAGTCTTGGAAAATTGTATTTTTCTAAGAATTTATCCATTTCTTCCAGGTTATCCAATTGATTGGCATATAGTTGCTTGTAGTAGTCTCTCATGATGTTTTGTATTTCTGAGGTGTCTGTTGTGACTTCTCCTTTTTCATTTCTAATTCTGTTGATTTGCATCTTCTCCCTTTTTTTCTTCATGAGTCTGGCTAATGGTTTATCAATTTTGTTAATCTTCTCAAAGAACCAGCTTTTAGTTTTATTTATTTTTCTTATGGTTTCTTTCCTTTCTTTTTCATTTATTTCTGCTCTGATCTTTATGATTTCTTTCCTTCTGCTCACTTTGGGGTTTCTTTGTTCTTCTTTCTCTAGTTGTTTGAGGTGTAAGGTTAGGTTGTTTATTCGATCATTTTCTTGTTTCTTAAGGTAGGACTGTATTGCTATAAACTTCCCTCCTAGAACTGCTTTTGCTGCGTCCCATAGGTTTTGGGTTGTTGTGTTTTCGTTGTTGTTTGTTTCTAGATATTTTTTGATTTCCTCTTTGATTTCTTTAGTGATTCCTTTGTTGTTTAAGAGTGAATTGTTTAGCCTCCATGTGTTTGTATTTTTTGCAGTTTTTTCCCTGTAATTGATATCTAGTCTCATGGCATTGTGGTATGAGAAGATGCTTGATATGATTTCAATTTTCTTGAATTTGCTGAGGTTTGATTTGTGACCCAAGATGTGATCTATCCTGGAAAATGTTCCATGTGCACTTGTGAGGAAAGCGTATTCTGTCATTTTTGGATGGAATGTCCTATAAATATCAATTAAGTCGAGATGGTCTAATGTGTCATTTAAAGCTTGTGTGTCTTTATTAATTTTCTGTTTGGATGATCTGTCCATTGATGTAAGTGGGGTGTTCAAGTCTCCCACTATTATTGTGTTCCTGTTGATGTCCCCTTTTATAGCTGTTAGCATTTGCCTTATGTATTGAGGTGCTCCTATGTTGGGGGCATAGATATTTACCATTGTGATATGTTCCTCTTGAATGGATCCCTTGATCATTAAGTAGTGTCCTTCCTTGTCTCTTGTAATAGTCTTTACTTTCAAATCTAATTTGTCTGATATGAGTATTGCTACTCCAGCTTTCTTTTGACTTCCATTTGCATGGAATATCTTTTTCCATCCCTTTCCTTTCAGTCTATATGTATCCCTTGGTCTGAAGTGGGTTTCTTGTAGGCAGCATATAGAAGGGTCTTGTTTTTGTATCCATTCAGCCAGTCTGTATCTTTTGGTTGGAGCATTTAATCCATTTCCATTTAAGGCGATTATTGACATGTGTGTTCCAATTACCATTTTCTTAATTGTTTTGGGTTTGTATTTGTAGGTGTTTTCCTTTTCTTGTGTTTCCTACTTAGAGAAGTTCCTTTAGCACTTGTTGTAAGGCTGGTTTGGTGGTGCTGAATTCTCTTAACTTTGGCTTGTCTGGAAAGCTTTTGATTTCTCCCTCAAATCTGAATGAGATTCTTGCTGGGTAGAGTATTCTTGGCTGTAGGTTTCTCTCTTTCAGGACTTTCAGTATATCCTGCCATTCCCTTCTGGCCTGCAGAGTTTCTGTAGATAGGTCGGCTGTTATCCTGATGGGTTTTCCCTTATGTGTTGTTTGTTGCTTTTCTCTTGCTGCTTTTAATATTTTTTCTTTGTGTTTAATTGTCGTTAGTGTGATTAATATGTGTCTTGGTGTATTTCTCCTTGGGTTTATTCTGTATGGGAGTCTCTGTGCTTCTTGGACTTGGTTCATTATTTCCTTTCCCATGTTGGGGAAGTTTTCCATTATAACCTCTTCAAATATTTTCTCAGACCCTTTCTTGTTTTCTTCTTCTTCTGGGATTCCTATAATTTGAATGTTGGTACGCTTAATGTTATCACTGAGGTCTCTGAGACTGTCTTCTATTCTTTTTATTCTTTTTTCTTTTTCCTGCTCTGTGGCAGTTATTTCTATCTTCCAACTCACTTATTCGTTCTTCTGCCTCAGTCATTCTGCTGGTTATAGCATCTAGAGTATTTTTAGTTTCAGTTATTTTGTTATGCATTGCTGTTTGTTTTTCTGAGTTCTTACGAACTGTTTCTTGTACTTTCTCTATTTTATCGAGATTTTGTATCATTTTTACTATCATTACTCTGAATTCTTTTTCAGGCATTTTTCCTATTTCCTCCTCATTTATTTGGTCTTGTGGGTTTTTTTCCTGCTCCTTTGCCTGCATGTTGTTTCTTTGTTTCCTCATGGTTGTCCAAACTTTTGGGGTTGCTTGTCCTGGCGATAGAGGTGTTTATAGAAGACTGCCCAAGCCTCAGACTAATGTCCCTGTATTGGATTAAACAAATATTAAGTCTAGGAAACATATACATATATAAGACACACAATTACTGAATCCATTAGGACATAAGGCTCTAGAAAGACCTGACAGAACCCCAGTGTGCTATCAGATATTCTAAGAGAAACCCAACAGAAATTGACAACTGAAACAGAACAAATCAGAGACAAAAGCAAAAGCAAACAAACAAACAAATAACACCTTACACATACAAACATTAATCCAGGGAGATTTTGTAAGCTAGGATCAAATATAGAAAAGATCCAGAGTACCACGAGAGAGAATGGAGATTCTCAGAATGTAGTTAGACAACTGTACTAAGAACTAAGATAAAGATAAAAGCCTAATATTAAATATTAAGGCAGTGCGTCATCTGGAGAATAGAGCAAGGAGTCTGAGCAGACCGATAGTATTGCTTATAAGTATGTTAAGATAAAATAAACTTAAAAAGGCTGGAAGAAAGGGGAACAGAAGAGCGTATTGTGGTTGGGAATATGCAAATAAAAAGAAAGGAATAGAAATGTATAAAAGATAGGGATGAAAGGAAAGTATGAGAGATATATTGTCCGTACTACCAAAAACTTAGCTAGATATAGAAGTATATAAAAAGGAAAAAAAAAGAAAGAATAAAAAAATCTTTAAAAAATTATGTTATAAAACTTGTAGATCCCTTAGGGCTAAGATCATATTTAATAAAGAAAAAAAAAAAAAAAGAGAGAGAGAGAAAAGAAAAAAAAATCCAGAACTGATCCCAGAATGGACCAGTTCAATAGGTATTGATACTACTATTTCTGTTTCCTTAGCATCTCAGCTGTAAGTGTCCTTCTGCTTGCCTTGGGTTTTTTTGCATTATTCTGTGACCAGCAGAGGTTCCTTTATTGTTGGTCTGTAAGCATCGGTGTGTGGGGAGGGAGAGGGTACAATAGTGGCTCCTTCTCCTGGGAGTGAGTGAGTAGTGGCGCAGTGCTGTTTCAGTCGGGCTTGGAGGTGCCTGTTGCAGAGGGACGCTGGTGGCTCAGGCTCAAACAGAAAGTCTTAGAGTTGGTCCTCTCTCGGGGGTTTTTTTTTGTTGCTGTTGTTGTTGTTTTTTTTTTTTTTCTCTCGGCAGCCTTCCTGCTGCTGGCGTTGCAAGGGGTTTTAATCTAGCCCCGCCCGAGTGGCTGAGGGTGCTTGTTATCCCTGAGCGCCTTAGGTGGCCCACGGGCGTCTCTCCACTGTCTGTTGCAGAGGCGCTGAAAGAGAAAGAGAGGCTATGTGCCCGGCTCCTCCCCCCCCACCTGTGAGCCTGCAGCCACCAGCTGCCATCATGGCCAGGCAGCTCTCAGGGACGGGCGCTCCTCTCCGCGGACCTCCTCCCTCCTGTCCTCTCGGTCTGTCACCCTACCAGCAACAATGTTTCTCACCCTGAACCAGCTCTCCGGTTCCCACGCTCCTTCTCCCAGATCCTCCATTCAGCCGCAGATCGGCGGCTCGGTCCAGGAACGCTGAGCTGCGCTGCGGACCCTCCGTATGTTTCTCACTCCCTCCCGTCTGCCACAGCTCCGCCGCTTCACCCTCTTTGAGCCATCGTAGATGCCTCCCTACTGGCTATGTTGGGCTCCCCGTAGTCCTTTCTGGTGTCCGAGGCCATCTGCTGGTGTTCAGTTGGTTCTCTGTGGGAATTACTGCGTCCTTCCGTGCATTCCCAATGCGTCTGTGAAGAAGGATGCACTCCACGTCCCTCTACTTTGCCGCCATCTTTTAACATCCTGACTTCTTGACTGACTGACAGTTCCCCTACTTCTCTCCCTCTTGGGCTTCCCTGTTCTCTGAGACACAACAATATTGAATTCAGGCCAATTAGTAACGCTATGATGGCTTCTATATGTTCAAGTGAAAGGAAGAGTCAGCATCTCTCACTTTAACTCAAAACCTAAAAATGAATTAGTTTAATAAGAAATGTATGTCAAAAGCCTAGATAGATGGAAAGCTAGGCGTCTTATGCCAAACAGTTAGTCAAGTTGTAAACACAAAGGAAAAGTTCTTGAAAAACATTTAAAGAGCTATTCCAGTGAACACAAGAATGATAAGAAAGTGAAAGAGCCTTATTACAGATATGGAGAAAGTTTAATGGTTTGGGTAGAAGATCAGACCAAAGCAAGGTCCTCACTCTCTTCAATTCTATGAAGACTAGAGAGATGAGGAGGCTGCAGAAGAAAAGTCTGAGCCTAACAGAGGTTGGTTGATGACATTTAAGGAAAGAAGCCATCTCCATAATGTAAAAGTACAAGGTGAAACAGCAGGTGCTAACGTAGAGACTTCAGCAAGTTATACAGAAGATCTAGCTAAGATAGCTAATGAAGGTGTCTATAATTGATGAGGAAAAATTTGGAGTTCATAGCTTTATGCCTGCTCGCCTTTGTTTGAAAACCCTTTGCATGTAACCCCTAGTAACTCCCATGCTCTGTAATCACCTGTAACTCATGGAAATTGTGTAGCCAATCAATTAATCCAACTGTAGTCAATCAATTAATGCTAATTGTAGCTATGTGTTTTAACCTATATAAGGAGAGAATTCACCTAGAATGGTGCCCAGAATTTTTGGAGCGTTAGCTCGTCTGGGTCCGCTGGCTCAATAAAACCTGAGTTCTCCAACCCTGCGAATGTGGTGCTTGGTTTCTCATGGGATTGATTTCTGCAACACAATAAACAGCAGATTTTCAACATAGATGAAACAGCCTTGTATTGGAAGAAGATATAGGTCTTTCATAGCTAGAGAGAAGTGAGTGCCTGACTTAGAATTTCAAAAACAGGCTGACTCTTTTGAGATGGGCTAATGCAATGGATGACTTTAAATTGAAAAGCTCATTTGCCATTCCAAAAATCCTACAGCCTTTCAGAATTATGTTAAACCTACTCTACCTGTGCTCTACAAATGAAACTACAAAGCCTGATGACAGCACTTGTGTTTACAGCATGGTTTACTGAATATTTAAAGCCCCTTGTTGCCTTGTTGAGAACTAGTGCTCAGAAAAAATGTTCCGTTCAAATATGACTGCTCATTAACAAAGCTCCTGGTCACCCAAGAGCTCTGATGGAGACGGACAACAAGACTAATGTTCCTGCTATTGCAACATCCATTCAGCAGCAAGAGGCAAGAACAAATTCAAAGATCATAAATAAAAAGGGTGGGAGGAAACTTTTGGATGTGATAATTTCTGTTTATGACATAGATTGTGGTGATGGTTTCATGGACACATGCTTATCTCCAGACTCATCAAGTCTTATACGTTAAATATCTACAAACCTTTGTATGTCACTCATACCTCAGTAAAGTGACTTTAAAACTGACGACTATCATTTTATAAAATCTTGATTTTCTGGAAGTCCAAATTTCATATATTTAAATATAGTACTAAGTGTCTAAAAATAAAGTTTGGTTAAATACATTATAATATACCACAGTGAGCAACTATGCAGCCATTTAAAAGACGTTGTGGAATAATGGAAAACGTATGATTTGAAGACTAAAAAATAAAAATAAAAAATACAGAGAGAGAGAGAGAGAAAAGGAAAAAACTGAAAAATGTACCAGAGTAAATATAGTTAAGTTAGGTGATGAAATTATGCGTGGTTTTTATTTTTTATTTGAACTTTTCCATATGTGCTAACTTTTCTGTGAAAATTATTATTATAATTAAAAACAATTCTAAAAAGCAAATACAGTCACTATCTGCCATTCAGCAAAAGCACAAAAAAGTAATAGTTGTGATGTTTTCTATGATCTTTAGAATAAGCAACTTTATAAATTCATTTGTGCATGACATTTCTCTGCAACATGCCTCATGTTGATATTTTTTTGTAGAATTATCCTCATCGCAAACATGTTTCACAGTCTCAACTTTTTCTAACAAGCGGTAACCATAGTTTTCATAGCTAGGCTGCCACTGTCGCTCCCTCTCCCCTTTCCCCCACAACATACCTGTCACAGGAGAACAATATGCAGATGACCCCAGAATCCTGGATTGTCACAGTAGTTTTCCAAAAGAGTCATATGTTTTGAGTTTTCCCTGTCCTAAAATTTGGTGTTACCCAATATTTGGGGAGTCCTGATTCACTTTGAAAGAGTGAAGGGCAGAGTATTGAGTGCTGAAGAGTACCACATCGTTTCTGGCAGTAAGGAAGTTAGCAGGGAAGTGGGCTTACACACTTAAATGACTGATCGAGCAAGATCTGTGAAAGATAAACATTAAAATAAAATGATTTAAATGAGCTATGCTGCAAGAACTGCAAGCCAGTACATCTCAGTTTTGATTTTTTCTCACATGCCACATTTTGTAGGCCAGACCTTATGTTGTAAAACAAATCATCTGTTGACCCTAAAATGCTGCTTATACTCCAGTTTCTCTTCAGATCACATAAATCTTTCACCGTTTACTAAACTATTGCTTTATACTTTATAAATGTCAATATTACACATATATTAACTCACCTTTTTAAACATATTATGAGTCTTCGGGCTCCTAGACCTGCATTTTGTAGATCTTCAGGTCCACTTCCCTGCATTGACCAACATTTAGAGATAAGTTCATTATCTGATGAAAGGAATCCAATCCTTTCATCAGAGAGGACGCCAATTTCACCAAAGGCCTATTTCTTTGTAAAGGATCATTCTAGTCCACATAATCTGAAGACAATACATATCACAATTACATAGTGAATGTAGAATTGCATTTATTGTCCAATGTAGAATCATTCCACACACCATGCAATCAATTCAGCAAGAGCATCATCACATAGAATAAACTGCATTGGATACCTAGGACAAGCAATGGACATGGAAACTGGGGCAGCCAGAAGTCACTGTGGCAAGTTAGACTTTCATCAGGGCTTCTCTTTATCTCTGGTTCATACCATCCTTCATCCACAATCACTTTGACAGTCTTAAAAGATAGTCATGAAGTAAGAGCAGAATTTCAAGTGGAAATTGCTTCCAAAGAAAGATAAAGTGCTCCCATACTCTTCTCATTTTGTGAGAGGCTTTGCCTATAGTTAGCAGCACTCTTCTTCATAGGACAAGAATTCCTGCAAACGGCTCCCTAGCAGGTGGGTGGGATGAGTCAGGAGGTATATGTAAGTTTGGCAAATGGAGGACAAAGTATTGGAAGATGTTTATTGTCAGGGGACTTCTGCCAGGAGAAATGGACAACCTGAGGGGAAATGGGCAGGACTGTGGTGGTCCCCAGCTACGCTTTCATAGCTCACAGGCCCTATAAACAGTCCAGGGATGGGAATTGGTAGTGTTCCCACGTACCAATGAAGTGTTGGGTCAGTTTCACTTAATACCTGCTGTTAGACCTTTAGTGGAGGGTGGGGGAGGGGAGGACAGTGGATTTTCATCTAAGGGTGGGGCAGTGTACCAGGCTGAACACTGGTACAGGTATGTCACCAGCGGTGCTCCTGTTCTAACACAGGGTTATCACAATAGTTAGAAAAGACTGAAGGGACCATATCATCCTACTGAGCAACTCTACCTTCTAGGATTGCTTCTCCTATGTCAGCCATTCTCTTTCACGTCTCAAAAAAGAGAACTTGTTGGGTACTGGCAGAATCAAACCTGCATAAGAGGGGAGAGTATGTCTGAGGGGGTGCAACTGTGGTATATTGGTGTCACAAGACCTGAGAGTTCTGATGTAGGCAGGATTCTCCTCCATTCTAGTTGCCTTTATCCAGCAATTTTCCTTGGAGGGAAGCAGTGTGTGATATACGGAAGATGTTTGCTGGACTATGACATTTCACATCTCTTTGTCTAGGACAATGGCTTCCTCATGTGGTATTGATTTGGCTATAGTAGTACTTTAGATCTCTATAGCACAAAGAAAAAAAATGTTCCAGTGCCAGAATTTCTTGATTAATGTCACTGACATTTTCTCAAGGGAAATTGTGCAATCTGGCATATTGACATCAGGTAGGATTCCAAGATCTGCAGATGTCTATAGATAGTGTTGGCCTGGGATAAGTCTGGTAAAAGATTGTGGAGATTAGAGCCAAAAGACAGAGTCCCTGGTTGAGAGTGGATTGGTGAAACAATAATACAGTGTAAATGAGGACTCTATTGGCCAAAATGTTGTTCTAAGGCAAGAAAACTGCAATCCCACAGATTAAGCTTAAGCAAGACAGGATTAGATAAACCTGAAAGCACTTCTAGAGATGCACATGTATCATGATGTCCCTTAAACTGATGTCTCAGACTGAGGTGGGAGAGGAAGATATTAAAGGTATTGAACCAATTTGGAAGATTTTTATTTCCCTGATTTTATATTAATATAAAGATTGTATCTCTGAGAGCTCTATCTTCCAAATATTTTCCTAAATGCCTCCTTTACATTCTTGTTCCTCAAGCTGTAAATAAATGGGTTCATCATGGATGTTAGGATTGAATAGAACACAGAAACCACGCTTTATTTATTTTCTTGGAATTTGGCCGCATGTAGGTAAAAATTGTTGGCCCACAAATTAAGACAGCAGCAGTGAGATGAGAACCGCAGGTAGAAAAGACTTTCAGCTTCCCCTCCCCGGACTTCATCTACACCACAGTGGAGATAATATTCCAGTAGGAGAACAGGATGAGGGAAGCAGGACCCAGGAGAATTAACACACCCATTGCAAAGATGACCATTTCTGTGCTGTATGCATCTGCTGAAGCCAGCTTCAGGAGAGCAGGAGGCTCACAAAAATAAGGATTAATTACATTCTCATCCTGGTACAGGAGACATAAAGTAAATGTGGAGTCTACAAGAGACACAGATGCTCCATAGGCCCAGGACCCTGATACCAGCTGGACACAAATCCTCTGGGTCATGAGGGTGTAATAGTGAAGCGGCTTGCAGACAGCCACGAGCCATCAAAGGACATCACTGCCAAGAGGGAACTCTCCGTACACCCTACTAGTAGGAAGATGATCATCTGAACTGAGCATCTAACAAAGGAAATGGTTTTTCTTTTTACCAGCAAATGGAATAGCATCTGAGAAATGATCACTGTGGAGAAGCAGAGATCACTAAATGACAGGTTTTTAAGGAAGAAATACATTGGTGTATGAAGTTGAGAGTCAATGTGAATTAGCCCTACCAAGAGCAGATTCCCAAACACAGTCAGCAAGTAGATGATGAGAAATACCACAAACAGCATGTTCTGGGTCTGCTGATCTAAAGAAGGGCCCAGCAAGGTGAATCCGGTCAGGTAGGTTTGGTTTTCTGTGCCCATTGATGTTTATTGCTGTTTATATATCAGCATGAATAAAGCAATCTAACGCTGATTATGATGTAGCACCAAATCCTGAAAGTGAAGATCTCATTGGAAGAAAAAACATATTCTTGCAAACAAACAAGACACTTGATTTTCTAAAATTTTCATCTCTGCATTCCTACTGAAGCCATCTAATTTGATGTACAGCAAAACCAGAAATCTGCCTTTTTGGTGATCCTTGCTGGCAGGGTGCTATCAACCACAGAGCCATGAATCAGCAGCTGTGTGGTTAATGTAAAGAAATGTTCTATAGGAAATTACATGTTATTTATCTGAACCAAAGAAAGAAGAAACTAACATAGTGTGGATTTGAAAGCATGTAGAGATTTCTGCCTTTAGTAGAGAGTTAGGTTTTTCTTTTTTCTAGTTTTCAATCCACAGACTTTCACTTATATTTCTTCAGGGAGCAGAACCAATAATTAACTTTTCCTCTGTGTTTCCAAGCGATGCCTTATCAACCTTCCAGGTAGGAAGTAATCTTTAGGAGACCATTTTAGATAATGTTATAATCCACCATCCTGACTGTATCCTAAGTTCTTCACTTGATCAGAGAATCAAGGCTCGATGGCAGTTCTCAAGAGTAAGGCATGCTTGGACCTCATCGTCACAGAGCCAAGACAGTGGAAGCCAGGCCAGACTTAGGCAGCACCACACACTCCAGAAGTAGGGAGGGCCTTTTGTGGAGACCAAATGCAGCCACAACAGCTGCCTGCAGAGTTGCAATGTCTTATCTGGCATAACAGTGTTTGAGTCCATTCATGCTGCAGTTGTGTTGGAATATCCAATCAGTTGGAGAGGTGCATCAGACACTGGTCCAATGCTCTGCAGCCAGGCAGGAAACACTACTCAAAGTCTATACATTGCTCTACCTCAGGAAGAAGCTCGGAATAACCTGCTAAATCCAAGCTCCTAGGGAAGGAGATTGAAAGAGTTAGGGAAGGTAACAAGGTCATGGGCAAATGACTGGGAATCAGGGCCGGAGTCTGATATTTCTGAGAAGGGTTGAAGTACTAGTCCTACAAGTGTCCTTTAGAATAAATGAGATGTCAGAGCAGAAAGTCAGCCCAACTGGCAGGACCATCTTGAAGTAGAGGGAAGTCAAAGACTGTAAACATACAAGGGTGGGTTTTCACACATAGGATCCCACATCTAGCTGGCAGTGTAGGACAAGTGTGGTCTGATCAGTTGTGGCCGGACCTCCTGCTCATGAGCTGACAAGTATAACTTGATTTCAAGATCACTGGGTGACAATGAAGTTTCTATTCATGAATTTCCACCCAGATTGAATCTGAAACTGGATCCACTTGAATGCAGAGGAAGAACCAAGGCCTTTGAAGGGCAAGGAACAATTGTTAAAAGTAAATGAGAAGTATTTTTTCCCTTAGATATAGTGTAAAAATAATACACTAGGACCAGTAAAAAAGAGTCTATGACATCAATAGCCCAATAATGACTTGCTTAAGTCAGTTCTTTTGAAAATGTGATTTATAACACATTAGTGTGTAATGAATAGATTTAATGGATTGCCTCCAGTATATATTAAAACCAAAATAGAAAAGAAAATACCATCTCTTGTAATCATATAAGTACAGCTTCCAAGAAACAGTTATTTCAATGTGTGTGTGTGTGTGTGCGTGTGTGTCTGTTTGTGTAGAATTATAAGTGTATACTGGGTTCCTCAGAGATGATCATTACCAAAATCTTTAAAAAGGATACTGCTTTAAGTAAAAAGTTCTTAAGATCATAAACAGAATAATCCATTTTGCCCCAATTTTCATTTATTTTGATAAGTGCATTTATTCATTGCTTCAATGTGATAAATTTACATGCAATGAACTGTGTATATTTCACATGTACACAGTTAAACATGCTTTAACATATCTTTAACATGTTTTTTAAAGATACTTAATAAGTAATATATGATTATTTGTTTACAAACCTGTCTTCCTGACACGGTTCTACATTTATTCAGGGTAGTAACCCCATCTCATCCATATGTCTGTACCTCCCAGGATATAGTAATTTTAAAGAACTATCCACTAATTAACTGAATTAATGGATGAATAATTGAATGTGTCCAGAAATGAACAGATTCCTCTCATACACAGAGGGACTGTCACATATCTGAACTCAAACACTCATAGTCTAACTACCCTATTTAAAGCATAGTCTGAAATTTGGAAAGCACAGCTGATGTTGGTCCAGCTTTGTGATATTCTTGGAATGAGGAAAGCCCATGATCAAGCAGCAGGGTAACACAAGGTGTGACCACATGGTCTACTGGTATAAGTGAGAGGGCATCAGTGGTACTTGTTCCTCTTCCAGTAGAAATAGGAACAGACTCTCAATATGCAGTCCTGTTCTCTTCCTCATTCCTACCCCTGAGAGGGTACATGCAATGTGACAGCACCCTGAATACTAGGTGCTGGAGCAGGAAGTGCCCACACACCCAACACTAGCACTACTGAGCTCTGCCCCTTCCCACCTCCCAGACAATGGGTAATAAGTTGCAAGAAACTTTGTCTTGTGTCCTAAGTGTTCTCCTGTGAGTCCAGTGGGTATCACCCAGAGAGTGTGGGAAAAGTGAAAGAGGAAGAGAACATCTATGTAACAGGGATGAAAGGTCAGAGTACAGGAAGATTCTGGTAGTTGAAAAGAGGTAGCTAATTTGAGAGACAATGGATCTTTTGGTTTCTTGTGCCTTTCAGCACAGAAACTGATCCCCTCAATGAGTGCCCAGTAGCAGGATTTCTAAGATTGAGAGTTGCAGAGAATTCAAGAAGAGAGAAAAAGAAAAATCTCTTCTCCCAAATAGACTATAGATTGTAAAAATCAAGACACAGCCTTCTTCCAGGATAGACTCAAGATATCTGGTTCTGCAGAGACTTGATGCCTTCAGCATCTTAACCTTCTTACCTGGAGACCAGGGATGAGTTTGTCCTAGAGATGGGGAACTACAGGTGAGTGGAGCTGCCAGTGAGTCCAGCTGAGTGAGATCCAGAGATCCAAGCTGCAGATCCAGAGTTTGGTATTGGAGAGGAAAATTAGAAACTTGCACTCAGCTAAAAATAACTCCATGCTTGTTTTGCTTTTGTGAAATATGCTTGCTGCGCCAAGAAAAACAAACAGAATGATCTAGCTATCCAATGTAACTTTAAGACGTTTTGCTAAAAATGGAATATTCTGCACCTGCTCTTGTAAGCTTCTGCTTGGAAACTTCCATGCTCTGTAAACATGTGCACTATAAAAGTAAAGCTCACCCTGAGTTCAGGGCCCAGAACTTTGGAGCATTAGCTGGTCTGGGGCCGCCAGCTTAATAAACCTGAGTTCTCTAATCCTCCGAGTGTGGTGCTTGGTTTCTCAATGGACCAATTTCTGCAACAGTATTAGATCCCAGTGATTCTCAGTCCTCTTTCCTAGCAACTGGGCATAAAATGCACTTTTCCACAGACTGTCTTTCAATCTTGGGCTGTTTTCTTGGGTGAATTAAACACTTACTTTTTAAACGCCAACACTGAATTAAATCTTTCTCTGAGAGTATCTTAACAGATGTGGTCCTGAGAGATTACACCAGTTGGACATCCACAGGGTTCTCTTTGGGCACAGCTTACTCTATTATCTTTACACAATGAGATGCCATGGGGTCATTTGTAGTTTTGGGGATTTTTGTCATTATAGGTTGAATTCTCAAATATCCTTTAATTCCTAGTCTTTCTCTAAACACCAAAAAAATTTCTGTACGTTCTGAGTGTGAGAAGGAATCAAGTCTCTCTTCTTGGGAGCAGAAACAAGAATGTAAAATACATGCAGACAGATGTCCGTCCATGCTTTAGTTTAAATCCTTAGAAAATAGAAATTTACATCCTTCCTTATTATTTCTCTCTTTAGCTAGTTTTAAAAATATTGTTAATTTGAGGATGTTATAGCAACGTTTTAAAAATGTGAACTGGCCTTAGAAAATAAGAAAATAATAGGTTTAAGATAACATCTGTAAATGTCAAATATTTGAACCATATGCCAAACAAGGACAGATCCCTATTTTTCTGAAACATGCTAGGTTGAAATTACTAAATGTTTTATTTTCTCATTGATGTTTATTTTTAAATGAAAAATGTTGTAGTCATATATTATCCATGTTACTAAATTTTCCCATCCCTCTTTCTTTTCTTTTTTATTCTGGCAGTAATATAATTATTCATTTATTGCTCGATGTAATTTAAAAAAATTATCAATCAAGTCATATTTCCCATTGCAGGTTTTCTGTTGAATCCAAGTTTCATTCTTTCCATTATAAATATGTGATAAATTTTTTCTTTACTTATCTTTTTTCCTTGATAATTTTTTATCTCTTTTTCAGTCAAATCATTATTTATTCTGGTTTATGATATCTCCTTGTGATTCCATATGTGCTTACAACTAACCAGAGGAATGGGATTAATTTATTCTTTCAAGTTATCTCTACTACATCCCCGTTGCTTTTCTTTATACAAATCTGTTTGCCATGTTATATTTTCAACCTGTCATTATATTGTAAAGAAAATTTAATCTTTCTTTTTTAAGTTCACTTTTTTATTGAAGTATAGATGATTTACAGTATTGTGTTAGTTTCAAGTATAGTAGTGATTTGGCATTTCTTTGCAGGTTATTACAAGATATTTGGTATACAATTCCCTGTGCTATACAGTAAATACTTGTTGCTTATCTATTTTATGTATAACTTTTTGTATCTGATAATCCTAATACTCCTAAATTGTCCTCCCCCCTTTTCCTTTTTGGCAACCATAGTTTGTTTTCTATGTCTGTGAGTCAGTTTCTATTTTCTATATAGATTCTTCTGTATTATTTTTCAGATGCCACATATAAGTGATATCATATAGTATTTGTCTTTCTCTGCCTGGAATATTACTCAGCTATAAAAAAAAGAATGAAATATTGCCATTTGCACCAACATGGATGGACCTAGAGAATATAATGGAATCTAGAAAAATGGTACAGATGAGCCTGTTTACAAGGCAGAAAGAGCGAAACAGACATAGAGACTGAATCATACAGACACCAAGGGGGGGCGGGGGAAAGAGGGCTGGATGAATTGGGAGATTTATATTGACATATATACATTAAACGTATAAAGTAGACAATTAATGAGAATCTGCTGTATAACACAGGGAATTGTACTTAGTACTCTGAGGTGACCTAAATGGGAAGAAAATCCATAAAAGAGGACATATATGTACACATATTGCTGACCCACTTCACCGTACAGTAGAAACTAACACAACATTGTAAAACAACTCTACCCCAATAAAAAACTTTTTTAAAAAAGAGAGTGCATTTGCCAAATCAGTGTCAAATACTATGTATCTTAGACCTTAGCTCTAGCAATATTACCTTGGCCAGTGCAGAACCTGCAGTAGGGGCTACCATTGGTTGAACTAGCAGCAATTTGCAAGAAATTTTTAGGGTCCATCTGTTCCTATCAGAGCCAGACTGGTGAATTAAATGGAGATATGAAAAGCCAACCACTGCTTTGAATCTTTCCTGGTGGTACTAATCTTTGCTATCCCGTGTGTTGTGATTTTTTTAAGATTTATTAACTTGCCAGTGTAGAAGGCAATTTTGAAGGCTTCTGCTTAGCCTTCCTCATTATTAAAGCACTCACCTCATAGGACAAGGACCGAATACAGGGGTTAGTCCAACTGCCAAGTTTGTTGTTCCTTGATTATACATTCAGGGACTGGGAACAGACGACTCTGTGGGTCTGATGACCCAGTCAACTGAATGTAAGCTTGACTTTAGCCTGGAAAGACCCCATTTTTTACCTAGTTCCCAATTATGAATAATGATATATTGTTCCTCTAGATGTCAGTGTCAACTCAGACCTTGTGTCCAATACTTCTCAAAATGTCTGGGTACTCCCATTTCACTAGTGTATATTTATCTGAATAAACTTCTGTAGGTCCTTGTAGGGACAATTACAGTGTATATTTGCCACAGTGCTGTAGGGTTTGTAATCCTGGGGACTCATCACCTTTTGAGTCAGTGGTTTTGAGAATGGTCGGAGTGAGTGACTAAGGGGGATAGAAGTATAATAGATCAGAACGGTAATACAGGGCCACATCACGTCACATCATGTCACATCACATCACATCACATCACATAGGGCCTTGATGACAACTGACATAACTTTCACACTGAATGAAAAATGGAGATTTCAGGGTTTAACACAAAGGATTGAAATGATCTAGCTTACATTTTAAAAAAGCTTTCTGACTGCTATGTTGGATGCGGTTATGGCGATCTGTTAGGAATCTATTGAGCCTCAGTGCCTGCAATGGAGTGGTGGTGAATGGTTGGATTTTATATATATATTGATGATAGATTTCACAGGATTTATCAGTGAATGAGTGGGTGAGAAGAATTATGGATGAGTTAGAGTATTTTTTGGCCCAGGGGATTGAAATGATGGATTATGCTTTACCTGAGAAGAGGAACACTATAGGTAAGAGCAGAGTTTGGGTGAGGGGATATTTCAAATTCAGTTTGGGGCATGTTAAGCTTGAGATGTCTTTGAGACATCCAAATGGAGATGGTGAGTAGGCAGGTGTTTGACATTTGCTGAGAGGTGTGGGGAGACAAATGTATTAGGAGTCATCAATGTGTAGGTGGTATTTAATGCATTAGGGACTGATGACCCCTTAATAGAGAGAGAGAGAGTCTAGATATAGAAGGAAGACCAAAGATTGAGCCCTTGGGGTATATTAGCATTGAGAGACTGCTAGAAGAGGAAGAACCAGTAAAGAAGAGTGACATAGGAGGAGAGAAACAAGAGGGCAATATTCCCAAATCCAACTAAAGAAAGTGTTTCAGGGAGATGAAAGTGACAAAATGATGCTGGCAGGTCATGTAGATGACTGTGAATAAAAAAATGATTTAGCAAAGTGGAGGTCATTGGTGACCTTTATTTAGCTGATGTCAGCTGCATTATCCCTGTTTGAAATATCAGTATCATCTTTGATTTCTGTCTTTTCCTTTGGACTGGCTCCACCTCCAGCTCCAATATTTGGCGAGCTTGTCCTCAATTGTATTTAACAGCTATGATCCACCACTTACGCTGGGGTAAATACCATTCTGCATGTGGAGAATATGGAGATGAACAAGATATGCACTCTCTTTTTCAGGAACCTACAGTTGAGAATGGGGTGCAGGCATGAACACATTTCATTATAATGGCAATGATAATACCTTTAGTAACTGCAGTAATTTCTTCCACGAACATGACTTTTGCTGCTTTTTCTGCTGCTGCTGCTGCTACTACTACTACTACTACTACTACTACTACTACTACTACTATACTGCTGCTACTACTACTGACACCTAACATTTTTGGAACACATACTCTGTGTCAGGCATGTCTGAAGTAATCCTTACACCTCTATGAGCTGACCCATTTTATGAATGAAAATGAAGCAGAGACAGGTTGAGAAAGTCATTCAGTTTACACAGCTACTCAATGGTGGATGTCCTATTGAAAACTGAACTAATTTTCGTGTTTCTGTTTGTAACTAGAATTGAAAGATGGCATTTTCTACCTCTCAACACTTGCATACCTGCTAATTTATTCCCTCACCTTAAGCTACATTCCCCTTCTCGCTTCCCGTTATTCTTTTTTTACTAGGATAGCTCTTCTTATAAATCACTTGCATGTGCATCCATGTCTCTGGCCTTTTGTGGAACCTAAGACTTATTACCATCTATGCTGTGACAGAATTGTGATAATGACTTGTCTAACTCTTTGACTCATTGATTAGTGTTTGAAATAGTTGTAACTACAGATAAAGTACTGTAGTTCATCAGTATATTGAGATGCGTTTTGAGCTATAAGTTATAATCACATTTATTGAGAACTGACTGTGTTCTCAACTGTGATTTCCCAAGGGGTCCTACTGGAATACTCCTGCTGATGAACATCCGAGGAGATTGTCTCAACCTATCAATGTGTTCCTAATAAAATGTTACTCAAATGCAATGGACCTTAGGAGTAGCAGTGTAACATAATAATAACTTATAAAGTACTCTGTGTATGTTTCTGCCTTAAATGCTTTTATTGAAGTAGGAATTAAATTAAGTAGGAATTAAGTAGGAATGCATTTATTGTTCCCAACAGCAGACTGAGAAATGTACTCTTTTACAGACAGGGCACGTGAACACAGAGAGGTTAAATGAACTGTCCAAGATGTCACAGGCACGACTATTGCAAAGATATCAGTATAGTCATTATCATGAGACTATTAGTGGTAGAGCTCACACTTTCCTTCACTGTTTTGTCTATCCATGTGTCACAGCACTACTGGAAAGGGCTAAATGGCTTTTCTAAACCATACTGAAGGGTTAGATTGACTAGAGAGGATGATTAAACAGAATTACAAATTTGAAGGAAGGAGAAAAAGAAATAAAAGTTGTATGTTTCACATATCTTTTTCCATAGTCTAAGGGAAAAACATCCCAAACCTTAAGGGGTCAATTTTTAAACACACCTCATCTTAGCCAACTTGGGCTGCCATAACAAAACCCCTTAGACTGGGTATCTTAGAAAACAGAGATTTATTTCTTCCAGTTCTTGAGCATCTAGGATCAAAATGCTGACTGATTTGGTTCCTGATGAGAGCTCTCTTCCGGGCTTGCCTTATTGCAATGTGCTTATATGATCTTTCCTTGATTCAGGCTCCTGGAGTGGGAGAGAGATATCTCTGATGTCTGTTCTTATAAGGGCATTAATCCTATTGTGAGGACCCTTCCCTCATGAGCTCGTCTCATCCTAATTATCTCCCAAGGCCCCCTCTAAAATCACACTGGGAATTAGGGCTTCAACATATGAATTTAGGGATGACAGAAATATTTCATCCATAACACACCTCATTCAACTGACTTTCCCGTATTTATATTCTCTCTCTGAGAGAAAGACAGGGAGAGAGACCTAAGTGAAAATCTTCTTGGTGCAAATTTCCAACTGCATTTAAGCAACTTACATGTTATTCATGTTATTTGATCTTATCTTAGAATCCATCACCCTCCTAGCCCCATCCCTGCAGGCCTTGTCCTGTCTTGCTTAATTTACTCTGGAAATCCCCAAAGTCTACTGATGTGGTGATCCCAAATTCCAGTGTTTCCATGATAACCATTTTCAGTGACTCTGAGAGACGTGTTCAACTGACCATGCGAACCTTACCTCTATTGGCCTTACAACTCTGGCCATCTCTAAACCTGTGACCTGTACTGGGCCCAGCCTCTCCCACTTTTGATGGCCATATGATTCTCATCCCTACTGACTCCATTCACCCTACTTCACTGTTCCTAAGATCTCCTTCAATGACCTCAACCCAATGACTCTTTAAACTTCACCCCACCTGGATGGCACTTTACTCACCACTACTATCACAGAAAACCACATTCCTGAATAGCCCTCTTCTCTCATTCCCAAGTTATATCTAGCCATTTTGCGGGGATTCTTGACACAGCCTCTGAATTTCATTGAATAATCACTCTACTTAAATGCCTGAGGAATTTATCAAAAATTTTATTTGTTTATACACAACAATTTTGGCTTGAAAATCAAAGTTAGTCTATAACACAGCTAAATTTTTTTTGATTTTATTTATTTATTTATTATTTTTTGGGGGGTACACCAAGTTCAATCATCTGTTTTTATACACATATCCCCATATTCCCTCCCTCCCTCGAGTCCCCCCCACCCTCCCCGTCCCAGTCCTCTAAGGCATCTTCCACCCTTGAGTTGAACACCCTTTGTTATACAACAACTTCCCACTGGCTATCTATTTTACAGTTGGTAGTATATACATGTCTGTGCTACTCTCTCGCTTCCTCTCAGCTTCCCCTTCACCCCCCGCCCCCCCCAAATCTCGAGTTCTCCAGTCCATTCTCTGCGTCCTTGTTCTTGTCACTGAGTTCATCAGTACCATTTTTAGATTCCGTATATGTGAGTTAGCATACAATATTTGTCCTTCTCTTTCTGACTTACTTCACTATGTATGACAGACTCTAGGTCTATCCACCTCATTACATATAACTCCATCTCATCCCTTTTTATAGCTGAGTAATATTCCATTGTATATATATGCCACATCTTCTTTATTCATTCATTTGTTGATGGGCATTTCGGTTGCTTCCATGTGCTGGCTATTGTAAATAGTGCTGCAATAAACATGATGGTACATGTTTCTTTTGGGATTATGGTTTTCTTTGGGTATATGCCCAGTAGTGGGATTACTGGATCATATGGTAGTTCTATTTGTAGTTTTTTTTTTTTTTAACTTATTTATTATTTTTGGGGGGGTACACCAAGTTCAATCATCTGTTTTTATACACATATCCCCATATTCCCTCCCTTCCTTGACTCCCCCCCTGCGAGTCCCCCCCACCCTCCCCGCCCCAGTCCTCTAAGGCATCTTCCATCCTCGAGTTGGACTCCCTTTGTTATACAACAACTTCCCACTGGCTATCTATTTTACAGTTGGTAGTATATACATGTCTGTGCTACTCTCTCGCCTCGTCTCAGCTTCCCCTTCACCCCCCGCCCCCTCCCAAACCTCAAGTTCTCCAGTCCATTCTCTGTATCTGCATCCTACTTCTAGTCACTGAGTTCATCAGTACCATTTTTAGATTCCGTATATGTGAGTTAGCATACAATATTTGTCCTTCTCTTTCTGACTTACTTCACTCTGTATGACAGACTCTAGGTCTATCCACCTCATGACATATAGCTCCATCTCATCCCCTTTTATAGCTGATTAATATTCCATTGTATATATATGCCACCTCTTCTTTATCCATTCATTTGTTGATGGGCATTTCAGTTGCTTCCATGTCCTGGCTATTGTAAATAGTGCTGCAATAAACATTATGGTGCAAGTTTCTTTTGGGATTATGGTTTTCTTTGGGTATATGCCCAGTAGTGGGATTACTGGATCATATGGTAGTTCTATTTGTAGTTTTTTAAGGAACCTCCCAATTGTTTTCCATAGTGGCTGTACCAACTTACATTCCCACCAACAGTGCAGGAGAGTTCCCTTTTCTCCACAGCCTTTCCAACATTTGTTGTTTCCAGATTTTGTGATGATGGCCATTCTGATTGGTGTGAGGTGATACCTCATTGTGGCTTTGACTTGCATTTCTCTGATGATTAGTGATGTTGAGCATCTTTTCTTGTAACACAGCTAAATTTTTTAATGGATTTATTAAACAAATATGAAAAGCATTCAGCAAATGTTAACATTCCACAGATATCAAAAATGCAGTGATATCAGAGACAAGTGCTCTTTTTATCTGTTTTCATCACTATTTCAACTTTATCCTATTAGGAGGTTCTTCCAACTCTCAGTGAGACTATTTTTTAAAGAACAAAAGGAAAACCCTACTATTCAAGAACATCTGTTTCCCATCTAATTTTTCTGTTCCAGGATTTCTTCTGGAGACGTGCTCATTTGACCTGAAACTGAGAGTATGCTTGAAGCCCCTGGGACACAAAGATAGCAGAGTGAACACTCGTCTCCCAGCTCCGAAGATCCAAATGCTTTGACTGCTCTTCTTTGCACTGCCTGTTGTCACTAGCTATGGAGAGATAGAGAGTGTACCCTTCAATGGAAGCCAGTGGGTGGCCTTATGTCAGGCATGAAAAAATTTTTTCTTTGCATCAGAATTCCTTCAGATCATCAGCTTGGAGAACCTAGCATAAGTCATTGTTTCAGAAGGCATAGGTGTGCAGACTGGAGGTTTCCTTCCCCTCGCAGGTCCCTGATTGGCTTCAGCATATTCTTCATTTCTATTTCTGATCATGACTCTATGGATCCAATAGTATGAAAAGTCAGGTGGGTGCCTGATTTGGAGATAAACATTGTCTTATATTTTAATACTCAAAAAGCATTTCTTATTGAAATATCACCACACAAAAGTATATATTTTTGATATTTTAATCTTGAAAGAATAGTTTTTTTAATCATCAATGAGTAAATGACCATGACTTAATCAAATTTGACCTTGTCCGCAGCCTTGATTAAAATGGCCCTTTGTACCTGGTCATAAATCTTGTTCCATAAACCAGTCCTTCTCAGACTTGTACATAGCTCCAGGCCTTGAATACCTAAGCTCCTGTGAATTTTTTCTTTTCTTTTTTTAAAAACAACATGTCCAGACATGTGCCAAGTTGCCCGGGAAGAAGAGGGTGATGGTTGAATAAAAGTTATTTAACTTCTATTTTCCATATTTGTTGAATAATACTTCCTGAATTGATGCAGGCTCTATCTGGGCCAAGTTTCTGCTTTTTTAATTTTTTTCATTCCTGTAACAGACTATCCATAAATAGCACTATATTTGTGAATTGGGAATCATGAATTTTCCATGAATATTTTTGCATTCTAGCAGTAATAACCCTTCCTCACAATTTTAGAGGGTAAAAATATAACCTTAGAAATGAAAAGAATTTGTAACTTCTAGTCAATAACTGTAACTGTTAACTATTCGTATAGTTATTCTATAGAATTTGTAGCAGTCTGCAATGATTTTAACTTTCCTCTGAAAGTGACTTTCTTGAGACTTTATATAACATTATGTATTTAAAAATAAAAGAACAACATTCAGAATAATAGTATAAAATATGCAGTTGGTATTTAAAATGGATTTTATTTGATTTTATCAGTACTCATATATTTTAGTTATCTTTTTTGAAGGAGAAGGAATTAAGGCAAAGAAAAATGAAGTTCTTTTTCAAGAAATCTTCAACTCTTACTGTTCATTGATTTAGTTTTAGATGTTTCACTTGAATAAATCAATATAAAGAAGGTTTCTATTTTGAGTGGGTGATATTTTAGGCTTGTTCAGGTAATGTGTCTTCTTCATTCAGATACTGGGGCTCTTTTCTGGTGTTTGAGTATTAATTTTTTTTCAAGTCATCAAGCACATCCTGTTTTCTGATTTTGTACCACGCATGAGGAATCTCACCTTTGCCTATAAATCTTTGGTGATATTTTTCTTCCAGCTTTGATCTGAAGTGACACACAAACCATTTCCAGTATGGCTGGGTGGATGTGTCTGGGGTGATACTCCACATGGCATATTTCCCTCCTGCCTGTCGATAGTTCTTATATGGGATTTTCCAGTCATCTCTCAAAACCAAAAGACAATCACTTGCTACCAAACTAGTACAGCAATCAATGACAAAGTGGTCTGTTTTGTACCACCATATTCCATTGACAGCCTGTGGACGGTGGAAGGGAACACTGTGGTCTCCATCATGGGTAGGGATTGTGTTTGTACAAATTGCTCTACAGAAGGGACACTGTTTCCAGCAGCCACAGAGATGTTCAGAGAGCATTTTCTGGATTTCAGGAACCATTTCTTCTACAAGCATACACAAACAGTTCAGTTCTACTCTCTCCATTTCAGCATCCAACGCTTTACTCATGGCTTCTTTGAGAAACTCAATATCTCGTATCTCCTGATGTTCAATGCTTATCAAGTCTTTTCGTGGAAAGATCAAGTTATTCCCCAGGTGATCACAGAACAAATCTAACCACTCAGACACAGTGCTGCTTTTATCTTTAGCTATTTCTGTGGATGCATGAATAGCTGAGAGGATGGCATTCTTGATGTCATCTAAATCTATTTTTAAAAAATTCTTCATTTTCTTATTTCTTTCATCAGAACAATATCTTATAATATGATTTGCAATGTAATTCTTAAAAAACAGTTCTGGATTATGAAGGTACTGCCAGTAATTATCAAAATTTTCCTCTTCTGCCAGAGAGATGAGGATGTGTTTCTCCAGGTTAGCCCTGTTTCCACTGAATGCTAGGCAGGTGGCTCTCATGTCCCCAGCAATTTTGCGGGTCATGTTTTTCCTTACAGTGTTGGAGATGGCAGGGGTGAGTTTGTGCCACAGAAAATCAACAAATGTTTTAATTGAGGTTGCTCCTTGACAAGCGATCTTAAAACTCATGAAGAAGTCATCTTTCTTGCCTTCCAGATAGTTTACAGGATCATTGGCTCTCTTGAAGGCCTTGTGCATCTCCTTAAACTTCACTGATGCTCTTCGGAATAAACACAATGATAAGTCTATTTCATATTTTCTTGTAAATGTGTATCTTTGCTGAGTGGGTGCAGATTTCACTTCCTCATCTATTATTGTCAGGATTTTATGGAAATAACTTGGATTGTAATCATGTTTTTGCCTGCAAATATCGTTAATAGTTTCATTAAATTTTGAAATAACGTGGTCAGTAGTCATATTTATGGACACTTTATCCTGGGCCTCTAATGCCATAGTTATCCATTTCCATTTCTTGTTCATCTTGATATGTTCATCGTAGTTAATTTCAAAGTTTTCTCCAGAATTTTTCTCCAGTATGCTTGCCATGTCTTTCTCCTTTTTGAAGTACTCCAAAAGGGTGTTTTCAGAGTCCCCTTCAATTGCAGGCTCTGGGAGTGGAGGGTGATTTGAGGCCACATCATAGACCCATTTTTTCCAAAGTGGGTTGAATTTTTCCCGTAGCTCTTCCTCACTCAACTTGGTGCCCTTTAGAGTTAAAGCCAATTTCCGGCTTTTTTCCAATAATTCCTTTTCATAGCCTGACTTTTTGTTATCCAGTTTTTCTTGATTTTTTTTTAAATGAATAAGTTCTTTGGCTTTTCTTTGACTATCTAAAATTAGTGCGTCCTTCAGGATTCTTAGCTTATTTTCAAAATTTCCTTTCCACTGTACCAGCACGTCACTATCTGGGTCTTCATTAAAATATTTTTCAAGTTCTTGCTTGATGGCTTCATATTTCTCTGTAACTGGAGCCTCAAGTGTGTTTGTTTTGAGTATCTGGATTTTTCCATTCTGAATCTGGTTCATCAGCTGGTCCTGTAAGCTCAGCACATGACTCCTCAGCTCCCATGTCCAGTAGTTATACATGGTTTCCAGCTTGCTCATGGCCATGACCTCGCGGGTGTTCCTGAAACTGAAAATAAAGTTTTCATTCAGTAGGGCTCTCCACACATCTTGAACTCGGAATTTTACATCTGATATCTTCATGATGCTTCCCCTAGATTCCTGTTGGGCAGTGACAAGAATTCTGCTTTTCAGTTCCTGGACATTGTGGCTGTAGCGAGGATTGGGAGGGGCCATTGGAGGATTGCCATCCCAGAGCTGCGCAAAGTAGTAGACGTGGGTATTGACATCAAAGTTAATGACATCACTAAAGCGGGTTATATCTGAGCACTGCTCTTCTTCAGCTGCTGTTGCTGCCATTTCATCCAGTCTCTGCTCTAGCCGCCGTCTTCCTTCCATGGTTTGGTCTTTCACTGTAACTTCCCCCACATTCTGATGGACAAAGAGGCAACTAGGAGAAATTTTTACTTGCTTCATCCTCAGAAAAGCTTGGACAACGATTTGTAGAATATCTTGCATTTCTGATGGATTTTCCCCAAAAATATTGATCAGAGTCAAGTTTCCAAGTCTGATGACAAAGGTTGCCAACTCATTGTCATGAATCTGGGACTTGTTGCTGAGTTCTGGGGCCCGTAGTCCTTCTGTGTCCACAACAAGCACAAAGTCAAAGCCAAGTTCCTCTGTGAATGTCTCGTCCACTTTCAGAAGCTGCATGTAGGCCCCCCGGGTACACCTCCCAGCACTGACAGTGAACTGCAGCCCAAAAAGGGCATTCAGCAGGGTGGACTTCCCTGAGCTCTGCAGGCCAAGGACAGAGAGAACAAAGAGCCGTTTGTTTCCAAGTTTCTCAGCAACCTTGTCAAAAACAGCTGCCACCCACCTCAGGGGCACATATGAAGCATCCCCATCCATCAGCTCAATGGGAACTCCAGATAGCATCAGCTCTGCAGCAATGTGGGGAAGGGAGAGATATAGGTTATCTTGCATGGAGGAAGCTTCTTCCAGAGCTTCACAGATCTGGCCAACTTCTCTGAGAAGTTGCTCAATTCCCAAGGTACAGTCGCTAATCTCTCTGGAGACAGCTTCTATCTCATTTTGCCAGCCTTTCAGGGAGCTGCTCTTTGGTGCCTCTTGCTTTTCTTTGTGGGCCAGTGCCCACAATGCCTTTTTCTCCTCATTTAGTTTTTCCAAGTGTCCTGCAGTCAGGTCATCTAAAAACGCACTCAGCCATTGCAAGAAGTAGAGTTTGGTGTGAGTTTCTGAGGGATTTTGGAGAATTTCAAGGACAGAACGCATTAAATCATTGAGAGGAAAGGCTTTTCTCAACTGTTGACATCGTATTATTAGTTTCTCTGTCTCAGTCTCACTCTTGTATTGCTCAATGCTCCGATTCCCTTTTTCTCTCAGATGATAGAGTTCTTTGTCCTTTTTACACCAATGTTGCCACAGTTTTCCCTGAAGGGGTAGTAATTTTTCCTTTATCTGAGATATTTTCATTTCTCGCAGTAGGACCATTAGAATCTCTGCCTTTTCTTTGGCTTCCTTGCAATCTCTCTGGTCTTCATCAATAAACAATCCTTGCCTGCGAGCTACTTGGGCACAGTTCTCCAAGCTGAGTGCAGCGTCAGAGAGCTGTAGCAAACGTCTGATTACAGTTGTGAGCTCCTCTACTAATTCTGCCTCATTTCTGCTCCTGATCCCAATTCTCACTCTTGGGCCAGAATTCCTGGTCATGGTTTTTTCTTTATCATCAAGCAAACAGATCAAAGGTTCGGATGACTGACACAGGTCATGGACAATTTTGCGGTTTTCTTTATTGTCATCAGAAGTTGACATGAGGACCACAATGAGAGAAGAGACCTCTTGCAAAAAGACGAGTTGCTTCTCATGTTCCCTTGCATCTCCATGAAGATTGGTGAAGGTCAGACACTTATCAAATCTGTCCTCATCTTCCCCCACAGGACAGAACCAGGCAACTTCCACCACTCCTCCCATCAAGAGACAGTCTCTGCTGCTCCCTTTGCAATGTCGGTGAAAAAAGACATTGTGTTTCCGGTTACTGAGAAGAGAGTTCATGATCTGAGATTTGGAGGCAGAGAAGCCATTTCCAACTCTGATAAAGGACACAATGGGTGTAGAGACACGACACATCTGCTGATTCTTGTAATTGTCCTTCTCCTCTTTTGCTGATTTTCCAGCTTGCTGCCAGCTCCTTCTAATTTGCCTGAGAGACCAGAGAGAGAATTCAATCTGAGCATTGCAAGGATTAGGTATGAGAAGGGGGAGGGCAAACTGACAAATGGCAAGTTTGGCCAAATATATTGCCTGGCAAAATCATCTGCACAGTGAAGAATTGCCATCTGAATATCCATAGGGTGAATGTAGGGCCTGGCATTAGTGGCTGCTGAAGGACTAGTGGGGCTATTACTGTCTTCAAATAGATCTTCATATGGATCAAAAGCCTCTTTTTCTTGATTTGAGGAGCTTGGATAGACTTGCTTCTCTGTGTTTTCATTATCTTTGATGATCAGGTATCTCAGCCCATAATCCAGCATTAGTAGCTTCTGCAGGAAATAGAAGGGAAGCTCTCTTTCAGAGCAGGACTGGGTGTTGTACACAGACGTCTTGTAGATTAGATGGAAGTTAGCTCTGCTCATCTTCTTTGGGTAGTAATGTTCCAGGCCTAGACGCTGGAGTAATTCTAGGAAGGCTCCATTTTCTGTCACCTCCCATTTGTTATCTTCATTTTTATGTGGTTCATGGGGTTCTTTCTTTCCATGGAAAAGACTTTTCAATTGTTTTCTCACCTCCTCCATTTGCAATGAAGAGATGGTGGCCTCATAATCCCCATCAATGAGCAATCTCAAGTCTTTTTCTAGGTTTTCCCAATCATGATCTGCTCCCACTTTGGTGAGGATATGTACAACTTCTTTAGATAAAGATTGTCCCATGTGGTGTCTTATTAATGCCAAGTGTTCTGTTTTCTCTTCTGGAGAAACAGCTTTGATGCCAACTGTAGCTGTCAGACCTGTGAGCACCAGGAACGCCTGAGCCCTGTAGTCACAAATATTTTTGAGCTCTTGGTATTTATCTTGGGCAGTTTGCATTTTATCCAGAAGGAAATCTAACTCATCACACCCCAGGAGGTATTGAAATGTATGCTTTACCACATGATATCCTGCACCAGCTGCAATGGAAAGTAGCAAGACATATGTGTCGGGCTGCCCTGTTTCTTGGAGGTATTTCAGGAAGCAGCCAAGAGAGAAGCTGACCTCATTAGTGGCCTTACTTTGAGTTTCTTCCACAGACTCTGGGGACGCAGATATGCCCGTCTCTTCTATAAGGTCATTCTTGGCTTTTTTAAAGATTTTAATTAATTCAGAAAACTGGGTGATATTTACATCTCCTTCCTGTTGTTCTGACTGAAATATCCACTGCTTAATGGAATGAGCTTGAGGAAAGTTTGTTACTTCGTAGATGTGAGGATCCAAAAGGAAGCACAACTGAGATTTAATAAATTTAGTTTCATAAATGGAAGACTTTTTGCAAAAGTTGACAGTGTTTACCAGAAAATTCTGCAGACCCCAATCTTTGAGGCATATATTAATCCAAGTGTTATAACTTTCAGTTTTTTGACTCAATCTTTGCATGAAATTTCTCAGCTTTTGAAGCTGCTCTTCAGGATCAGATACCTCCCAGGATTTCACATCCTCTAGGAAAATCCTAGCCTCCTTCTCAACAGTCAGTAATTCTTCACCCTCCTGGATCTGGGCAGTGAGTCCAGTCAGTGCAATATAGCTCTCTTTTAGGCAGTTAGCTACCTGAAAAGGATCCTTAAAATTGCTTTTGTGGTTGGAGAGTATGATGTCCCAAATAGGCACCAGCTGAACTCCGCGGTCAATGACACACCAGGTTTGATTATTGGCAACTAGGCCAGCTTTCCACTCTAGAAGGCCATTTGCTTCTGGTGGGCCACCTGTCTGGGCCACGGATAATTGGACTTTGGTTTGAAGATTTTGGAAGTTTGTGTTTGGAGAGGCTGTTTCTGAATGAGCATCTGACACATCCACACCTGCAGCAACTTGCACTCCAAAGCCACTGTAGCTGCCCCTTATGTAAATATCCAGGGCCTCTGCTGACTGCTGTTTCACTTCTGCAAGTTGCTCACTTTGGAAACCCTCTGAAATAGCTTTCCACCAGTAGATTCCTCCCAGGTGCAGAGGACCCTGGTTAGCATGAGAGCCAAACCTGTTGAAGAAGGCTTCAGCCCTATGCCTCAGCAAGGGACATTTGTCTGGGTCTTCTGGCTGACCCAAAAGGTCTTCAATGCATTTCAATTCCTGGACAGCAGCCTTGGAGAGCTGGAGCTGGTCAATGGGAAAGTGGCAGGAGGCCAGTGGGATGTAGCTGAACTTGGTTGAACAGAAGTAAGTGTGCTTAGAACATGACTCTTGGGTTTCCTTGGATTCTGAATGCTTGCTCTGATTCATAGCAGCTTCCAGGCTAACTCCCCAACCTCTACCCATTGCTGAGGCAGATACACTGAAGCCCAGCTTCTCTACTGTCTGGGTGAATATGGATTCTTCTTGAGAAGATGTAAATTGCTTTGTTTCCATTCGTGTACCCTGCTCAGGGCCACAGAGTGAGAACTCCTTGGGGACACTGAGTAGCTCCTCTTTCTTCTCTATCAGACCGCTACAGTTACTGGTTTTATAAATTCCCTGTAGGGCTAGTCCTCCAGATGCATGTCTCAGTAGCTCTCTATCTGGGAGGTTTGTCTTGTGAGACAGTGTCCCCTCCATGAGGTTGAGCTGTCTCTGCATGTTTTCCAAGACTTCTCTTAGGGACTTTTTGGGAGGTGGCCAGAACTCTTTGGGGATCTCCATTGCCTGCCTCAGCTCTGCTTCCTTTTCTCTCACTGCCTCTTCCTGTCACTGCCTCCCTTCTGACAGCATCTTTCTTAGTTCCTGCAGTGACTGTCCTGCCTGCTTCTGCCTTTTCTTCATTGTTTCCACTGGAGACTCCTGTAGCTTTGAAAGAGTATTTGAGTGTGACAGGTTAAGCAGGTTCTTCAGGGCTCGTTTCTCCCAGGGATGTTGTGCCTGGGATTTCAGCTTCTGGAGGTCTTTTTTTCTAGGTATTTTAAGGCCTGGGCAGAGGTCACACCCAGGTGTTCCTGCCCAACTTCCAATCCTACTTCTCTCAGCATCTCCTGGAGATCTTGCCCACTTTTGCCTGTGAGCAGGGGCTCATTGGGGGTAGACTCTGCTACGTCCATGGCTGTGGGAAGAAAAGAAACTGAGTTAGCCTGTGGTATGTTAGTGTATAGAACTCTGTGATTAATTTGCAGAAATCTGTTGCTTTTCTATACACTAACAATGAACTATCAGAAAAGGAAATTGAGGAAACAATCCCATACATAATCACATTAAAAAGAATAAAATACCTGGGACTAAACTTAACCAAGAATGTGGAAGATCTAAACTCTGAAAATTATAAACACTGATGAAGGAATTTGGAAGTGCTACAAAGAAATGGAAGGATATCTGTGTTCCTGGATTAGAAGAATTAATGTTGTTAAAATGTCCATATTATCCAAAGTAATCTATAGATTTAATGCAATCACTATCAAAATACCCATGGCACTTTTCACAAAAGTAGAACAATTAATCCTAAAATTTATTTGGAACCACAAAAGACCCAATTGCCAAAGTAGTCTTGAGGAAAACAAAAAAAGCTAAATGTATCATGTTCCTGATTCAGGTTATACTACAAAGCTACAGTAATCAAAAGAGCATGATACTGGCATAAAAGCAGACAAATAGATCAGTGGAACAGAATAGAGAGCCCAGAATAAAACTACAACACTACGGTCAATTAATCTATGACAAAAGAGGTAAGAACACAATGCAGAGAAGACAGTCACTCCAATAAGTGTTTCTGGGAAAACTGGACAGCTACATTAAAAGAATGAGATTAGCAAAAAATGGGCAGAAGAGTAAACAGACATTTCTCCAAAGAAGACACACAGATGGCCAACAGGCACATGAAAAGAAGCTAAACTTTGCTAATTGTTAGAGAAATGCAAATCAAAACCATATTGAGGTATCATCTAACACCAGTCAGAATGGCCATCATCAAATAATGTACAAACTATAAATGCTGGAGAGGATGTGGAGAAAGAGAACACTTGTGTACTATTGCTGGGAATTTAAGTTGGTTCAGCCACTATGGAAATAATTGTGGAGGTTCCTGAAAAATAGGACCACTATATTATCCAGCAATTCCACTTCTGGGTATGTATGCAAGGAAATGAAGACAGGATATTGAAGAGATATATGCACTCCCTTGCTTACGGCAGCATTATTCACAATAGCCAAGATATGAAAACAGGCCAAGTGTCAGTCCATGGCTTAACAGATGAAGGAAATGTGATACATTCACATGTGCGCGCGCGCGCACACACACACACACACACACACACACACACACAATGGAATACTATTCAGTCATGAGAAAGAAGGAAATCCTGCCATTTGTGTGTGACAAAAGAGATGAAACTTGAGTGCATTATGCTAAGTGAGGTAAGTCAGACAGAGAAAGACAAATCCTGTATGATGTTACATATGTAGAATCTGAAAAAGCCAAAGTTGTAAAAACAGAAGGATGGTGGTTACCAGGGGTTGGAAAGTGTAGGAATTAGAGAGCTGTTATTTAAGAGAAGAAAAGTGCAACTACTAGATAAATAAGTCCTAGACATCTCATGCTCAGCACAGTGATTATAAACAACATACTGTATTATAAACTTCAAAGCTGTCAAGAGACTATATCTTAATTGTTCCCACCACAATAAAGAAATGATAATGTGATATGATAGAGGTGTCAGCTAACTCTCCGTTGTCAATATTGCAATATATAAATGTATCAAATCAGCACATTGTATACCTTAGACTTATGCAATGTTATGTGTTGATTATATCTCAATAAATAAAGAAATGAATAAATAATTATAGAAAATGCACTTCTTACCCAGTTTAGACTTGTCACTCACTTCTTTCTCTTTATCTGACACCAGTTAATATCTTTGTATTATTTATAACTTTTATATTATGAACTGTGTATGTATTATGAAGATCTCTTTATCTACTGATGACATCTTCACGTGTGTATGTAGAACCAAATGCTCTTGTATTCAGTGTTTCATCAATGTTACGTTTCCCCCCCCCCGCCCGCACTGTCTTTGGGACATATCTTCAGGCAGCAGATGAGATGAGATTTCACATCTCAACTTCACACATTCTTCAAGTTTCCCCTCTTCTTGGAATTCCTGACCTACTGAATGTCATTATCATACTCCCAGGTCAATGAGTGTCATACTCATCCTTCTTCCTCCTAACATGAATGTAGTCCACCATGTCCTTTCAATTTATCCATTTCAATTTCTCAACAGTCTTACTTTTCTTTTAAGCTCTATATCAGAGTATAATTGTTTTACACTGTTGTGCCAGTTTCTGCTGTACCACAAAGTGAATCAGCTGTATCCACACACACATCCCCATATCCTCTCCCTCCCGCAACTCCTTCCCACCCTCCCTGTCCCAACCCTCTAAGTCATCACTAATCATTGAGTTGATCTCCCTGTGTTATGCAGTAGCTTCCCACTAGCTATCTATTTTACATTTGGTAGTGTATATATGTCAATGCTACTCTGTCATTTCATCCCAGCTTCCCCTTTGCCCCCCACCCCCAACACCATTTCCTCAAATTCATTCTCCACACCTGCAACTTTATTCTTGCCCTGCCACCGGGTTCATCAGTACCATTTTTTTAGATTCCATATATGTGCATTAGCATACGGTATTTGTTTTTCTCTTTCTGGCTTACTTCACTCTGTATGACAGACTCTAGGTCCATCCATCTCACTACAAATAACTCAATTTCATTCCTTCTTATGGCTGAGTAATATTCCATTGTATATATGTGCCACATCTTCTTTATCCATTACCAGCTTAGATTGTGCCTTCATCTTATCTTTATTGGATTACTCTAATTGTCATCTCATCTTACAGTCTTTTTTATTTTGTGCTTTCCATCTTCCCCAATGTCACTAAGATTTGAATCTAGATTGACTGGTAGAGTCAGCAATTCAGAACAATTTTTCCAACTGAAGACATCTCAAATATCTAGATAAATTTGTGAGACAAAGTCTTGGAAACCTCAAGGAATTTACTAGATAATGAAGTAACATGGAATGGAAGAGGTAAATAAATTGGAATCAACTGAAACATTTTCATTACAAATTAAAGACAACATTTATGACCTTGCCACACACCAAGGAAAATAAAGAAAAGAAATTCACAATCAGACATATCATAGTGAAACTGCAGAAAAGAAAACAAAACAGCCAAAACAAGGTATTTAGAGAGAAACAGATGTTATCTTCAAACAACTAATAATGAGAGAGAGGGCTGATATCTTAACAGCATTGATGGAAGCCAGAAGCCAGTGGAATGGAGTGTTAAATCTATTGAAAGACAATGGCTGGCAAACTAGGATTCTATACAGAGCTACATATCCTTAAAGAATTATGGTGGAAGAGAAATAAAATTGAAAACAACACATTGACAGAATTTGCTACTTGGAAATGCACATTGAAGGAACTACTAGGGCATGTTTTCTCAGGAGACGGAAAATGTCACAAATGAACGGTCAGAGATGCAGAAAGATATGATAAGCAACAAAGGAATAAATATATGGAAAAGCCTAAGTAAATGTGTAAAACAATGAGGTTTAAAATATGTGATAACAATTGCATTCAGGCTGGAGTGTGTGGCCAAATGGATTTAAAGGACCATTAGTTCCTTGTGTATTTGAGAGGAGGATCAACGATTCTATTGAGTTTGCTACCCTTTGTTGAGCAAAATATGTTACAATTTCTAGTATAATGTGAAATAGAAGAGTAAAGTATGTATAACTGTCAAAGTAACAGGAAAAATGAAATAATAAAAAGTCGATTATATAACATAAAAATTTGTGGGCTACTGTGAAAGCAATGCTTGGAGGAAAATGTACATTGAATGCATATATAAGAAAAGAACAGGGACTTCCTTGGTGGTCCAGTGGTTAAGAATCCATCCTGCAATGCAGGCAACGTGGGTTTGATACCTGGTCGGGGAACTAAGATCCCACATGCAGTGGGGCAACTGCGACAAAACTACTGAGGCCGTGTGCTCTGGAGCCCACATGCCAGAACTAGAGAGAAGCCTGCACACTGCAACGAAAGATCCTGCATGCCGCAATGAAGATCCCATGTGCCGCAATGAAGATCCCATGTGTCGCAATGAAGATCCCATATGCCTCAACTAATACCAGATGCAGCAAAATAAATTAATTAATTAAATAAAAAAAAAAGAAAAGAATAATTATCTAAAATCAATAATCTAACTTTTCACCTTAGGAAATGAAGAGCAATTAAATCAAATAAGCAAGATAAAAGAAATAATGAAAACTAAAGAAGAAACCACTAAAGTGGAAAATAGGAAATCAATAGAGAAAATCAATAAAACCATAATTTAATACTTTGTAAATACCAACAAAACTGATAGTTCAAATTACCATATGACCCAGCGATCCCACTACTGGGCATATACCCAGAGAAAACCATAATTCAAAAAAGATACATGCACCCCAATGTTCATTGCACCACCATTTACAATAGCCAGGACATGGAAGCAACCTAAATGTCCATCAACAGACGAATGGATAAAGATATGGTACATATATATAATGGACTATTACTCAGCCATAAAAAGGAATGAAATTGGGTCATTGTAGAGACATGGATGGACCTAGAGACTGTCATACAGAGTGAAGTTAGAAAGTGAAAAACAAATATCGTATATTAACACATATGTGTGGAATCTACAAAATGGTATAGATCAACCAATTTGCAAGGCAGAGATTGAGACACAGATGTAGAGAACAAACATATGGAAATCAAGAGGGGAAAGCCGGAGTGGGGTTGTGGGGGAATGAACTGGGAGATTGAGATTGCCATATATACATTAATACATATGAAATAGATGACTAATAAGAAAAAATATCAAATTGTATAATTTAAATACATTCAGTTTATTTTATGTCAATTATATCTCAAGTATTTTTAAAAGAAAAAATAAAAATAAAAAATAAAAATAATACATTCTGCACATGAAAAATTTGATAAGGGTTAACATACAAAAATTATAGTTTTTTTATATACCAGCAATAAACAATTGGGATTTGAGATTAAAAACACAACAACATTTAATTTAGCACCCTCAAAAAAGAAATACTTAGGTATAAACCTAAGAAAATATGTGCAAAATCTCTATAAGGAAAACTACAAAACTCTGATGAAAGAAATTGAAGAATATCTGCATAAATGGAGAGAGATTTCGTGTTTAAAGACAGCAGTCCTTCCCAACTTGATCTATAGAGACAATGCAATCTCAGCCAAACCCAAGCATGTTATTGCGTGGATATCAACAGCTTGATTCTGAAGTTTATAAGGAAGGCAAAAGACCCAGAATTGCCAACACAACATTGGGGGAAGGACAAAGTCAGAGTACTGACACTGCCAGATTTCCAGATTCACTGTGAAGCTATGAAGTAATGAAAACAGTATGCTATTGGCAAAAGAAGTGGCAAATAGAATTGATGAACAGGCTAGAAGATCCAGAAATAGACCCACACAAATATAATCAGTTGATCTTGAGAAAGGTGTCAAGGTATACACTCCTCACAAAATTAACTCAAAATGGATCATCGACCTAAATATAAAATGCGAAACTATGAAACTCCTAGAAGATAACATAGGAGAAAATGCAGGTGACCTTGGGATTGACAATACACAAAATCAAAAGCAGGATCTGTGAAAGAATAAGTTGATAAGTGGATTCTATTCTTTTTAAAAACTTCTGTTTTATGAAAGATACTGTTAAAAAAAAAAAAAGAAAAGGAAAGATAAACCAAAGCCTGGGAGCAAGTCTTTGCAAAATACATATCTAACAAAAGGCTGGTATCCCAAATGTACAATGAATCCTTAAAACGCAACAATAAGAAAACAAGCAACCCAATTAAAAGTGGTGCAACATTTCTGAACAGATATATTACCAAAAACATATACAAATGGCAAATAAACATATGAAAAAATGCTCACCATCTTTGTCATTAGGGAATTGCAAATTAAAACAACAAGATACCACCACACACCAACTAGATGACTAAAATGCAAAGCCACTGACGCCACCAAATGCTGATGAGGATGTGGAGAAATAAGAGCTCTCATATGTTGCTGATGGAATGCAAAATGTTACAGTCATTTTGGAAGACCAGTTGGCAGTTTCTTACCAAACCACAACAAACCAAACCAAACCCTATACGGTTATCATATGATCCGGCAACCAGGCTACTTGGTATTTACTCAAATGAGTTGAGAACTTATATCCACACAAAACTTCCCAATGATGTCTATAGAAGCTTTATTCATGTTTGCATCTTGGATGCAAACAAGAGGTCCTTCCATAGGTGAATGGATTAACACACTGTGGTACATCCATACAATGGATTATTATTATTATTTAGCAAGAAATGTATTGAGCTATAAAGCTATAAAAAAACATAGAAGACCCTTAAATCACATTGCTATGGGAAAGAAACCAGTCTAATAATGCTGCATACTTTTATGATTCCAACTATATGAAATAGTGGAAGCCAAAACTATGGAGACTGTAAAAATTCAGTGGCTGCCACGGATTGTGGAGAGAAAAAAAAATGGTGCCAATAGACTTGTTTGATGCAGGGTTGCCACAAAACTTCAATTTGTAAAAAGACTTGGTATCTGCGAAGTGCAGTAAAATGAGATATGCCTATATACCTGTTAGAATGGCCAAAATCCAGATCACTGGCAACACCAATTGCTGGCAAGAATGTGGCATGAAAGGAACTGTTATACATTGTTTCTGGGAATGCAAATGGAATAGCTACTTTGAAAGATATTTTGGTTCGTTCTTAAAAAATTAAATATTCTTTTCCATATGATTAGCAGCCATGTTCCTTGGTTTTTATACCTAAATTATACTGAAACTAGCACACAGATGTCTATAGAAGCTTTATTTATAATTTCAAAAACTTAGAGACAACCATGATATCCTTCAGTAGGTGAATGGATAAACTGTGATACATCAAGACAATGCAATATTATTCAGTTCTAAAAAAAATGAAAAGAATGAAATGAAACTAAATGAAAAGAAATGAGACGACATGGAGGAAATTTAAATGTATATTACTAAGTGTAAAAAGCAAGATCAAAAGGCTACATACTGTATGATTCCAATTGTAAGACATGCTGGAAAAAACAAAATTATGGTGACAGCAGGATGATGAGTGGTTACAAGGATAGAATGAGTAGGAGGAGCCCAGAGGATTTTACGGCAGTGAATCTATTCTGTATATTTAAAGGTTCGTTACACTTCATTAGACATTTTTCAAAACCCATAGAATGTGCAAGACCAAGAGTGAGTCCCAGTGTAAACTGTGTACTCCGGGTCATATTGATTTTTCGATGTGGATTCTTCACTGTAACAAATGTGCCACTTTGTCGGGGGGTGATGATAATGCAGATGAGATAACACGTATGTGGGGGCAAGAGGTATATGGGAAACCTCTCTATCTTATGTTCATTTTTGTGTAAACCTAAAACTGCTCTAAAAATAACTTTAATAAAAATAAAGCAAAGTTTACAGAATTACTTGGTAAAATTGATAATCCACAACTACATTAGGAAAGGCTTAGTATTTAGTATGTTTTTTGGTACCCGATAAAACAAACCAAGAGAAAATCAGTAAATACAAAGAACACTACAACCCAACCTAATGTCCACATGTAGAACACTGCTCACAACATGTTTTCATTGTGTCTCTAATGACCTGTAGAAAACCTTTAGGCTGGACACAAACGAACTGCTCACCTGGGCAGGAGACAGGCATGTGTTTGGGGATTGTTGGTGGATAGCTGGGAGAGGAGAAGAAAGTTGAATACCTGGAGGGAAGGCATGAAGATATGCATTTGGAGAGCCAATCTAGGGATCAGCCTAAGACAGAGATGAAGTCTTCACCAGCCAGAGCTCCCCATGAAGGTGGATCAAAACAGGATGTCCCAGATTGCACTCATCACCTGATTTCCTAACCTCTTCCTCCTTTTGTTTTCCCATCAAACTTATCCTAGTCTACCTTTTCCAGTGTCTCAGGTTTCAAATAGTCATCTTTGACTTCTGTCTCTCTCTAGCTCACTACAATCAGACATCATATTCTAAAGTTTTTCCACCCAGTTCAAACCCATGTGTATATCATAGACTATGTGCGAAAATGGGGTTATAGGCATGAATAAGACATGGTCAGAGAAGGTTCTGCATCAGTCTAGGTGGAAGGAAAATCATCAGAGTAGTCTAGGAAGAGGGAGAAACAGAGCTTCTCTAATCCCCATTAGGTGACTTTACTTCTTGATTCTCTAGAGAACGCATAAGATCCATCCACGTTTTTTTGAGCCTTGCTCTCTCACTTATCCTTTCTTTCATACCTTGCATCTCTCTTGTTCCCCTGGTTATTTCACACCAGCCCCCAGACATGCTCAGGAATTCCCATGCTAAATAAAGGAAGGCTGGAGTTTTTCTCCTCCCTAAGCTCTCAATCTCTTTATTCCCTTCACTATAATAGTTCCAAACTCTATAAACATTATGTCGGTAAATATGACTATATGATGGCCAAATAAACTAATGAACATTCACTGTCCTATTTCTTCATAAGTTTACATTGTGCCATATGACTGCTATTTCCATCTTCTCTAAAAGGGCTTTCCACAGTCCTGTCCTTGAAGCTCTAGTTACTAAGTTAAACAACACATTTTTGGTACTCTGTCTTCATGTTACTGATTGTTAAGACCAACGATTGTTAAGACCTTCTTTCTTGTGTTTATCTAAGCTAGTCTGATATGGTAAAGATCAGAGACCAGAGTTAGCAAAAATAAACCAAGGATGCCCCAACTTTTCTTTCACGGTGTTTACCAATACTGGCCTTTTGCCAAGTAGTGTTCTAGGCGCTATGGATTGCTTGTTGAAGAAGACAGAGAGGTCCTTGCTCACACAGGTGGGGAGACAGACAATTCACACATAAAGAAATACACAAAATAATTTGTGATTCATGCTACGAAGGAAGTAGGGATGTGATGGAGAGCTACTTGAGAGGGAATGTGGCCACTTTAGATTAAGCCTCTTTGAGAGGATGACATTGGTGTCATGAAATGTATTTCTGGTGCTAATCATGGGAATCTTTTGAGGCATTCCCCATTTGTTTCTAACTTTTCTAGCTTCTCTTAGAGCTTGGTTTTGGGTACCCACTTTCTATCTGTGATCCGCTTCTTTCACTTTGTACTTGGTGTTGGTGTTTGGTGATGTTGGATTAACTTCTGTGGGTAGGAATATGTCTCATTCTCGTTAGAGACTCATTTCCAATTCTGGCTCCTGCCCAAATTCCCCTTTAGACTGCATATATCCCCCAGTTGTAATAGGTGGGGAGTGATATGGGCACATTTGTTTTTTGGACCCCCTATTTCATAGTTTTTCATCTATAACTTCTCATTTCTTGTCGGGCATCTACTGTATATTGGACTCAGATTATCCTGTATATCCACCTGTATCAATTTGCTCATGAGTCTATCACCTATTCCATGTACACACTGCCACTGGGTCTTCATCTTTGCACTGGTGTATTCAATAATTTTTTCTCTCTCTTGTAATTCCTTTTCCACACTGCATCCAGAATCATCATTTTGACATCCAAATTTAAATCTGTATTGCTTTGTTTAGAAAACTGAAAATTCTACATTGCCTTGTGATAAAATTAAAATGACTTACCCTATCATTCAAGGCCCTTATAATTTTTTTAAAAAGCTCTTTATTGGAATATAGTTGCCTTACACTCTTATGCCAGTTTTTGAGGTACACCAAAGTGAATCAGCTGTATTGATACATATATCCCCATATCCCCTCCCTCCCGTGACTCCCTCCCACCCTCCCTATCCTGGTCTTAGAGTTTATCTCCCTATGTTATGCAGCAACTTCCCACTAGCTATCTATTTTACATTTGATAGTGTATATATGTCAGTGCTATTCTCTCACTTCATCCCAGCTTCCCCTTAGCCCCCTCCCCCCCAACCCTGCGTCCTCAAGTCCGTTCTCTACATCTGCATCTTTATTCTTGCCTGGTCACTGGGTTCATCAGTACCAGTTTTTTAGATTCCATATATATGAGTTAGCATATGGTATTTGTTTTTCTCTTTCTGGCTTACTTCGCTCTGTATGACAGTCTCTAGGCCCTTATAATTTAACAAGAATCATACTCCAGAATACCTTTCACAACCACTCCTTTTCCTTTTCCTAATACTTACCTCACTCTCTCCCTTAGAAACCACACTCTGCCATCTTCTTTCATTCTCATGGCATTCTTGACTCTATTCCCCCCCACCTTTTCTGCTGGGGGCTCTATAGTCCTTCTGCCCTAGTTTAAGTTTCTCCTTATTTGTGAAGCCTTTCATTAATCTTCAGGTTGAGTAAATAGCTCTCTTTTCTGTGCTATCAATAGTACCTTGTACTTATAGACCTTATATAGATTTTCCAACTGCTTCTTAATTATCTGTATACTTGTAGCTATTATGGATCAGTGACCATGTCAAATTCATATATTGTTCTTAACAAGTCTTATACTCTATCCTGTGTCTCTGTTTTTAGTCTCTTCTCCTTTTGACTTTTTCATCACTGTTTCTTTTTCAGTCTCTGTGTCAGCTCTTATACCCTTTTCTCTTCCATTTCCTTTCTTTCTCACCAACTTCTATCTTTAAGCCAAGCTCCTGTTTTGAAGTTGCTCCAGAGATATGTGAGTATAGAGTGGGTTCTTTCCCTGAGTCTCTTGGAGGTATGACTCACAGCTTTTAGTTTAGGCTTTGGCTGTGTGGCAGAGGGCCTAATTTAAAAATAAGATAAGGAGGTTAAAAAAAAAACTGGTTTTACTGTGTTTTAACACTTGTTATTGTCTTGCTAAGTAAGGCTCAAGGATCTTGAATTATGTGTTTAATGATGACTCCTAAGTTAAAAATTATCATAAGGAGAGGACTACTGATGATTATAAGGTGGGTTGTCCTGTGTGTGTGTGTGTGTGTGTGTGTGTCTGTGTGTGTGTGTGTGTGTGCGCGCGCGCGCGCACGCCCCTGGGTGGGGCATCACAGATATAAGCCCTGTTCATTACCCAGCTGTCAGGGTCAGCCCTCCTTCCCTCTGCCCACTGCTGTGAAAGGCTTTCAGTTTTATTTCTCTGTCTCTCTCTCATTTCCCAGAAACAATGGTTTTTCTTTTCTTTTTAAGTCAGCAGTGCCTTGCCATGGACAGAAAATGTTTCCACATGAGGAAATGTTGCTGTGTATTATGGGTCCTGTCGACTTCATTCTTGCATAAGAATTTTAATTTTATCTCTCTAAGTTTCTTTAAGTTCCTTGAAATAAACATTTCTGCCTGGTCAGTTCTGTTTTTAAATACTATGACCCTAATTATAATGATAATTATGCATGTGAAAAATTATTATAGACTCTATGAAATTTTGGTTCATGCATTTTCCTCTACAAAGGCTTGGTTTAGAATATTACTTGACACTTCATCCTTTTATTATTAATACTTTGCCTGCCAATTGGAGCCTAAAATCTTCAGGAGCTCTGACAACTGAGAGAGTGGGTAAGGGTCCTTCTTTTGTGAGAGGCTCTACTGAGATCAGAAATTGCTTAGGTGTAGGGGAGAAGACTAGTTGACAAAAAGGGGTAGAAGAGAATCGAAGGGCATTTTTATGGAGGAATAAAATCTCAATCATAGGCCTTCAGTTCTTGACTGGGTTGGGGCATCTTTCCTATAGATACCCTCACACTGCTTTCTCAGAGATCTTTGTAAATCTCTGTTACGCCTTCAGGGACTATATTTCACCAATTGTTAAAAGTTCAGGAATTTCGTAAGGCAGTTATTAAGCACAGTCATTATGAAAAATAAATTATATGGGAGCACATCTGCAAATAGCAAGGGGTAAGTTGACCCAAGGTCCCATCCTTCTACTGAAATAATAAAGAAGCAGAGAAAAAACATCAGAATCAATTTTGTTGGAAATCTGGAAAATAATCAAAGGTTTATAGTAAACAAAAGTGTGCTGATCAAGAAAAGGGCAACTTAAAAATGGTATGGGAGTGTTGGGGCATTTTTACTTGCCTTTGGGACACCTTCCTCCCCTGCTTGATAGAGTCTCAGTGATATCAGCCCACATTCCCATTGTGAGACCCTGGTGCCTGCTTTGAAAGGGAGAAGAGCAGACCTTGATCTCAAAGAATTGTGTTTGTCTGTTTGGAGCCCTCTGGGGGCTATCTGAAGGACTGAAGAAAGGCAGTGTTAGCACAGAGCTTCTTCAGGGCAGACAAGCAGCCAAGTGGAGGGCATTCCTTGCAAACAAGAAAGGTAAATGGAAAACCCCTACTGTCTGGGGGAAGATGTTACGGTTGAGACAAATAACAGACATGCTGAAACTTGGTAGGAAAGACTGGGAAGAGAGATTTTGTGTGCAAGTGCAACAGTAAAAAGTTCCCTGTGTGTAGGATGTATACCTCTAACTGATCCTTGGGTTCAGGAGAAGCAGAAAGTGAAGGCTAAGGCAGAGTTGTAAAGGGCCTGGTTAAGCACTGAAGGGATGCTAGACACTGAGCCAGTAGGCAGAGAGAGGTGTTTTTTGTTATTTGTTTGTTTGTTTGTTTCGTTTTGTCTCCAGGCAAAAAATCTCAGTCAACACATAAACTTACAATAGCTGAAGAACACATTTCAGAGAGCACACACCACAAATATCTTTGCAGAATAAAGTAGAAAAGTACTAAACATATAACCAAAACCCACAGGAACCAACCAAAACAAACTCTGAACACAAGAAAAATTACGATTTCAAGACTTACCTTACAGTAAAATTCAAAATGTTCAGTTTTCCACAAAAAAATTTTTAAAAAAACATGCGAAGAGACAAGAAAATATGATCCATTCACAGAAAAATGGATAGAAACTATCATGAGGAATCAAGTCATAGCACTTACTCAGCAAGGCCTTTAATTCAGCTGGCTTAAAGGTGCTCAAAATGCTAAAGGAAATCATGGACAAAGATTGAAGAACACCAGGGGAATGATGTCCCCCAAATAGTGTATATCTCTAAAGAGACACAAATTATAAAAAGGGACCAAACAAATTCTGGGGCTAAAACTTATAATAACGGAAATGAAGAATCCATTAAGAATTTCAATATCAGATTAGAGCAGACAGAATTAAAAATCAGAGAACTTGAAAATAGGTCATTGAAACTTTAGTCTGAGGGACCTAAAGACAAAGGAATGAAGAAAAATGAAGAGAGCCCATGAGACTTGTGGGACACCATCAATCATACAACATACAGACAATGGAAGTTGCATAAGGAGACAAGAGAGAGAAAGGGATGCAAAAGAATTTTGAAGAAACTATGGCGAAAAAGTCATACTTTGATTGAATACACGATCTATACATTCAAGAAGCTCAGTGAACTTTAGGAAGGAAAAACACAAGAGATCCACACTGAGACACATTCTAATAAAACTTTTAAAAGCCAGAGACAAAGAGAATATCTTAAAAACAGCGAAAGAGGAGTGACTGTCATATACAAGGGAGACTCAGTAAGCAAAAGACTGAATTTCTTAGCAGAAACCATGGAGGCCAGGAGGCAGTGGGATGACATATTTAAAGCACCTAAAGAAAGAGAACACCCATAATCCTATATCTGGCAAAACCATTATTGAAAAAGAAAGGAGGAATTAAGACATTCCCAGATAAGCAAATGCTGAGGGAGTTCATCACTAGTAAATATGTCCTAGAATAAATGCTAAAGGGAGTCCCTCAGGTGGAAATGAAAGGACACTACTTGGCAGTAACTTGAAGCCACATGAAGAAATAACACAGGTAAGGAAATAAATAAGCCAGTATTACTGTATTTTTTCATTTGTGACTCCTTTTTCTTTCCCAATTTGATCGAAAAGACACATGCATAAAATAATAATGATAAATTTATGTTCAGTGGGCACACAGAGTAGAAAGATGTAACTTGTGACACAACAACATAAAGGGGGGGAGGGATGGAGCAGAGTAGGATCAGAATTTTTATATACCTATGGAAGCTAATGTGATATTAATTCAACATAGGTTGTTACAGATTTGAGAGGCTAAGGTAAGCTCCAGAACAACCAATGCTAAAATAACTTTTTAAAAATATACAGAAAAGGAAATTAGGAATCAAAATCATACACACCAAAGGAAAATCAAACAGAAAAGAAAGCAGTTAATGGAGACATTGAGGAACAAAAAAGATATGAAACATATCAAAGACAAAGGAGAATGGCAGAAATAAGTGTTTCTTTATTAGTAATTATAGTAAATGGGTTAAACTATTCTATTAAAAGGTAAATATTCTCATATTGGATTGAAAGAGAAAATACTGTTATATACTGTCTAGAAGAGACTCATTTTATATCCAAGACAAATAGGTCAAAAGTCAAAGGATGGAAAAGGGCATTCCAGGCAAATAGTTACTAAAAGAGAACTGAGGTATGTATGCTAAGATCAGACAAAATAGACTTTAAGTCAAAAATTGTTACAAGAGACAAGGAAGAACACTAAATATTGATAAAAGTGTCAAGCCATTAAGACCATATAAAACTTATAAACCTATGAACTTAACGCAGAACTCCAAAACATAGGAAACAAAAATTGAGGACAGAAATAGACAGTTGTAAAATAATAGTTGGAGATTTCAATGCTGTACTTTCATTAATGGATACAACAACTATATAGAAGGTCAGTAAGAAAACAGGGGAGCTGAACAATACTCTAAACCAGCCAGATCTGACAGACATAAACAGACACTCCATCCAACAACAACCAGCAGTGTTTCTGCTGAACAAATTTTCTCAAGAACTTTGTGGATTCTCTGTAGATTTCAATGGGGTTCACTCCAGACAAAAGCCACACCTATAGATCTTTTCCAGACAACCCTTTTAAGCCTTGGCTTCCCGCTGAGATGGTTGGGAACAGTGCCCTTAAGCTTCCCAGAAGACTTCTAGTTTGGTTGATATCTGTGAGACAAACCCTTATCCTCTTGAAAGGGCCATTTTATTGCCTGACTCCTTTATCTTTTAATCTTTCTGAGGTTTTAGGAAAAGGTTGTATAATCAAACTCAAGAGTGATTCAAGACAATCTCTTAATTCTTATGGGTTTTGCCTTTTGCAGAGGCTGAGAAATTCCAAAATTATAGGGGCTTGGTTCCACTTTGTTTAACAGTTCTTTCCCCAATTTCTATTCCTTCTCTCCCATTTTATCATAAGCAGCAAGAAGAAATCAGGAGGCACTGTTAACACCTTACTTGGAAGTCTCCCTAAGTATAAAACCAGCTTTTAAGTATTTCCTTGTACATAACTCCAGGACATAATTTTGCTAAGCTATGTACCACTACATAAAAAGAATCCTCTTCTGTCTCTAATAACATGTTCCTCAATTTCTTCTGAGCCCTCACTGTAGGATACCTGAAGTCTAGATTTCTACTAACAGTCTGTTGAAAGCATGTAGGCTTTCTCTTTCATGGTCTCTAGAGTTTTTCTCGCTCTGCTCACTTGCCTGATTCTAAAGCTATTCCCAAGTTTTTAGGTACCACTTCTAGGCACCAAAATCTGTATTATTTTTATCTTGTCTTATAATAGATTACCACAAACTTAATATCTTAAAAAACACATGTATTATATCACAGTTTCTGTCAGGAGTATGGGATGGTGTAAGGAATCTTAGCTGGATCCTCTGCTCAAAGTCTCACAAGGCAGCACTCCAGGTGTTGACTGAGCTGTATTTTCATCTAGAGTCTCAACTGGAAAAAAGATGCTTTCAGCTTATACATGTTGACAGAATTCATTGCCTTGCGATTTCAGGACTGTCCACAGTTCCTTGCCACATTATCTTTTCCTTAGGCCCTCCCTCACCATGGTAGCTTACTTCTTTTTTCTTTTCTTTTCTTTTTTTTAATTATTTTTTGGGGGGTACACCAAGTTCAATCATCTGTTTTTATACACATATCCCCATATTCCCTCCCTCCCTCGACTCCCCCCCACCCTCCCTGTCCCAGTCCTCTAAGGCATCAACCATCCTCAAGTTAAACTCCTTTTGTTATACAGCAACTTCCCACTGGCTATCTATTTTACAGTTGGTAGTATATATATGTCTATGCTACTCTCTCACTTTGTCTCAGCTTCCCCTTCACCCCCCGCTCCCCCCAAACCTCAAGTTTTCCAGTCCATTCTCTGCATCTGCGTCCTTGTTCTTGTCTTGTCACTGAGTTCATCAGTACCATTTTTAGATTCCATATATGTGAGTTAGCATACAATATTTGTCTTTCTCTTTCTGACTTACTTCACTCTGTATGACAGACTGTAGGTCTATCCACCTCATTACATATAGCTCCATCTCATCCCTTTTTATAGCTGAGTAATATTCCATTGTATATATATGCCACATCTTCTGTATACATTCATTTGTTGATGGGCATTTCGGTTGCTTCCACATCCTGGCTATTGTAAATAGTGCTGCAGTAAACATCATGGTACATGTTTCTTTTGGGATTATGGTTTTCTTTGGGTAGATGCCCAGTAGTGGGATTACTGGATCATATGGTAGTTCTATTTGTAGTTTTTTAAGGAACCTCCCAATTGTCTTACATAGTGGCTGTACCAACTTACATTCCCACCAACAGTGCAGGAGAGTTCCCTTTTCTCCACACCCTCTCCAACATTTGTTGTTTCCAGATTTTGTGATGATGGCCATTCTGATCGGTGTGAGGTGATACCTCATTGTGGGTTTGACGTGCATTTCTCTGATGATTAGTGATGTTGAGCATCTTTTCATGTGTTTGTTGGCCATCTGTATGTCTTCTTTGGAGAAATGTCTATTTAGGTCTTCCGCCCATTTGTGGATTGGGTTTTTTGCATTTTTGGTATTAAGCTGCAGGAGCTGCTTGTATATTTTGGAGGTTAATCCTTTGTTTGTTGTTTCATAGGCAACTAGTTTCTCCCATTTGAGGGTTGCCTTCTAGTCTTGTTTGTGGTTTCTTTCGCTGTGCAAAAGCTTTTAAGTTTCATGAGGTCCCATTTGTTTATTCTTGATTTTATTTCTGTTATTCTAGGAGGTGGATCAAAAAGGATCTTGCTTTGATGGATGTCATAGAGTGCTCTGCCTATGTTTTCCTCTAGGAGTTTGATAGTGTCTGGCCTTACATGTAGGTCTTTAATCCATTTGGAGTTTATTTTTGTGTATGGTGTTAGGAAGTGTTCTAATTTCATTCTTTTACATGTTGCTGTCCAATTTTCCCAGCACCACTTATTGAAGAGGCTGTCTTTTTTCCATTGTATATTTGTGCCTCCTTTGTCAAAGATAAGGTGCCCATATGAGTTTGGGCTTACTTCTGAGTTCTCTATTCTATTCCATTGATCTTCCTTTCTATTTTTGTGCCAGTACCATACTGTCTTGATGACTATGGCCTTGTAGTATAGTTTGAAGTCAGGAAGCCTGATTCCACCAACTCCATTTTTCCTTCTCAAGACTGCTTTGGCTATTCGGGGTCTTTTGCGTTTCCATACAAATCGTAAGATTTCTTGCTCTAGTTCTGTGAAAAATGCCATTGGTAATTTGATCGGGATTGCATTGAATCTGTAAATTGCTTTGGGTAGTACAGTCATTTTCATGATGTTGATTCTTCCAATCCAGGAACATGGTATGTCCCTCCATCTGTTTGTGTCGTCTTTGATTTCTTTCATCAGCGTCTTAAAGTTTTCTGCGTACTGATCTTTTGCCTCCTTAGGCAGGTTTATTCCTAGGTATTTTATTCTTTTTGTTGCAATGGTGAATGGGAGAGTTTCCTTAATTTCTCTTTCTGTTCTTCCATTGTTAGTGTATAGGAATGCAAGAGATTTCTGTGCATTAATTTTATATCCTGCTACTTTACTAAACTCATCAATGAGTGCTAGCAGTTTTCTGGTAGAGTCTTTAGGGTTTTCTATGTATAATATCATGTCATCTGCAAAGAGGGACAATTTTACTTCTTCTTTTCCAATTTGGATTCCTTTGATTTCTTTTTCTTCTCTGATGGCTGTGGCTAAAACTTCCAAAACTATGTTGAATAATAATGGTGAGAGTGGACACCCTTGTCTTGTTCCTGTTCTTAGAGGGAATTCTTCCAGTTTTTCCCCATTGAGAACGATGTTGGCTTTTGGTTTGTCATATATGGCTTTTATTATGTTGAGGTAATTTCCTTCTATGCCCATTTTCTAGAGAGTTTTGATCATAAATGGATGTTGAACTTTGTCAAAAGCTTTTTCTGCATCTATTGAGATGATCATATGGTTTTTATCCTTCAAGTTGTTGATATGATGTATCACGTTGATTGATTTGCATATATTGAAGAATCCTTGCATTCCAGGGATAAACCCCACTTGATCATGGTGTATAATCTTTTCAATGTGCTGTTGGAGTCTGTTAGCTAGTATTTTGTTGAGGATTTTTGCATCTATATTCATCAGTGATATTGGTCTGTAGTTTTCTTTTTTTGTGACATCTTTGCCTGGTTTTGGTTTCAGGGTGATGGTGGCCTCGTAGAATGAGTTTGGGAGTGTTCCGCCTTCTGCAATATTTTGGAAGAGTTTGAGAAGGATAGGTGTTAGCTCTTCTCTAAACGTTTGATAGAATTCGCCAGTGAACCCATGTGGTCCTGGGCTTTTGTGTGTTGGGAGATTTTTAATCACTGCCTCAATTTCCGTACTTGTGATTGGTCTGTTCATGGTTTCTATTTCTTCTTGGTTCAGTCTTGGAAAATTGTATTTTTCTAAGAATTTATCCATTTACTCCAGGTTATCCAGTTTTTTGGCATATACTTGCTTGTAGTAGTCTCTCATGATCTTTTGTATTTCTGAGGTGTTCGTTGTTACTTCTCCTTTTTCATTTCTAATTCTGTTGATTTGCATCTTCTCCCTTTTTTTCTTCATGAGTCTGGCTAATGGTTTATCAATTTTGTTAACCTTCTCAAAGAACCAGCTTTTACTTTTATTAATTTTTGCTATTGCTTCCTTCCTTTCTTTTTTGTTTATTTCTGCTCTGATCTTTATGATTTCTTTCCTTCTGCTCACTTTGGGGTTTCTTTGTTCTTCTTTTACTAATTGTTTTAGGTGTAAGGTTAGGTTGTTTATTCGATCATTTTCTTGTTTCTTAAGGTAGGACTGTATTGCTATAAACTTCCCTCTTAGAACTGCTTTTGCTGCGTCCCATAGGTTTTGGGTTGTTGTGTTTTCGTTGTCATTTGTTTCTAGATATTTCTTGATTTCCTCTTTGATTTCTTTAGTGATTCCTTGGTTGTTTAAGAGTGAATTGTTTAGCCTCCATGTGTTTGTATTTTTTGCAGTTTTTTCCCTGTAATTGATATCTAGTCTCATGGCATTGTGGTCTGAGAAGATGCTTGATATGATTTCAATTTTCTTGAATTTGCTGAGGTTTGATTTGTGACCCAAGATGTGATCTATCCTGGAAAATGTTTCATGTGCACTTGAGAAGAAAGTGTATTCTGTCGTTTTTGGATGGAATGTCCTATAAATATCAATGAAGTCGAGATGGTCTAATGTGTCATTTAAAGCTTGTGTGTCTTTATTAATTTTCTGTTTGGATGATCTGTCCATTGATGTAAGTGGGGTGTTCAAGTCTCCCACTATTATTGTGTTGCTGTCGATGTCCCCTTTTATAGCTGTTAGCATTTGCCTTATGTATTGAGGTGCTCCTATGTTGGGGGCATAGATATTTACAACTGCTATATGTTCTTCTTGGATGGATCCCTTGATCATTAAGTAGTGTCCTTCCTTGTCTCTTGTAATAGTCTTTACTTTCAAGTCTAATTTGTCTGATATGAGTATTGCTACTCCAGCTTTCTTTTGACTTCCATTTGCATGGAATATCTTTTTCCATCCCTTTACTTTCAGTCTATACGTATCCCTTGGTCTGAAGTGGGTTTCTTGTAGGCAGCATATAGAAGGGTCTTGTTTTTGTATCCAGTCAGCCAGTCTGTATCTTTTGGTTGGAGTATTTAATCCATTTACATTTAAGGTGACTATTGACATGTGTGTTCCAATTACCATTTTCTTAATTGTTTTGGGTTTGTATTTGTAGGTCTTTTCCTTTTCTTCTGTTTCCTACTTAGAGAAGTTCCTTTAGCACTTGTTGTAAGGCTGGTTTGGTGGTGCTGAATTCTCTTCACTTTTGCTTGTCTGGAAAGCTTTTGATTTCTCCCTCAAATCTGAATGAGATTCTTGCTGGGTAGAGTATTCTTGGCTGTAGGTTTCTCTCTTTCAGAACTTTCAGTATATCCTGCCATTCCCTTCTGGCCTGCAGTTTCTGTAGAAAGGTCAGCTGTTATCCTTATGGGTTTTCCCTTATATGCTATTTGTTGCTTTTCTCTTGCTGCTTTTAATAGTTTTTCTTTGTGTTTAATTGTCATTAGTTTGATTAATATGTGTCTTGGTGTATTTCTCCTTGGGTTTATTCTGTATGGGACTCTCTCTGCTTCTTGGACTTGGTTAATTATTTCCTTTCCCAAGTTGGGGAAGTTTTCCACTACAACCTCTTCAAATATTTTCTCAGACCCTTTCTTTTGTTCTTCTTCTTCTGGGATGCCTATAATTCGAATGTTTGTATGCTTAATGTTATCACTGAGGTCTCTGAGACTGTCTTCTATTCTTTTTATTCTTTTTTCTTTTTCCTGCTCTGTGGCAGTTATTTCCCCCATTCTATCTTCCAAATCACTTATTCATTCCTCTGCCTCAGTGATTCTGCTGGTTATAGTGAAGCAGGTTAATAACAAAAGCAGGGAAGGAAGAGGCAAACAGAAGAGAATGCAAGCCTCAGGGAATAAGTAACTTATGGCCTCTTTTACAAAGATCCTGCCATAAACAGCGCAGACATCTGCATCAAGGAGATAAGGAAAAACCTAACTTCTGCACTCTGGCCTCTGTACCTTGCCCCTGCCTAGATAAACATAGCTATAGGCTCCCATAAAAGCACGGGAACTGGTTTATAAAAGGGGAAACTTTTCATTGTTTCGGGGCTCAATCTTTGGATGTGAGTCCACTGGGCCTGTACCGGTACAATAAACATTGCTTCCTGTATTACAAGCCTCGGCGTCCTGCCTACCTCTACCGATTCCTTCAACAATAGCATCTAGAGTATTTTTAATTTCAGTTATTTTGTTTTCCATTGCTGTTTGTTTTTCTGAGTTCTTATGAACTGTTTCTTGTACTTTCTCTATTTTGTTATCGAGATTTTGTATCATTTTTACTATCATTACTCTGAATTCTTTTTCAGGCATTTTTCCTATTTCCTCCTCATTTATTTGGTCTTGTGGGTTTTTTTTCCTGCTCCTTTGCCTGCATGGTGTTTCTTTGTTTCCTCATGGGTTGCCCAAACTTTTGGGGTTGCTTGTCCCAGCGATACAGGTGTTTATAGAAGACTGTCCAAGCCTCAGACTAATGTCCGAGTGTTGGGTTAAATCATTACTGAGTCTAGGAAACACATACATGTATAAGACACACAATTACTGAATCCATTAGGACATAAGGCTCTGGAAAGACCTGACAGAAGAACCCCAGTATGCTATCAGATATTCAAAGAGAAACCCAACAGAAATTGACAACCGAAGCAGAGCAAATCAGAAACAAAAGCAAAAACAAACAAACAAACAAATAACACCTTACACATACAAACACTAATCCAGGGAGATTTTGCAAGCTAGGATCAAATATAAAAAAGAGCTCGAGTACCACCAGACAGAATGGAGATTCTCAGAATGAAATTAGACAATTGTACTAAGAACTAAGATAAAGACAAAAACCTCATATTAAATACCAAGGGAGGCAGGTTAATAATAAAAGCAGGGAAGGAAGAGGCAAACAGAAGAGAATGCAAGCCTCAGGGAATAAATAACTTATGGCCTCTTTTACAGAGATCCTGCCATAAACAGCCCAGACATCTGAGTCAAGGAGATAAGGAAAAACCTAACTTCTGCACTCTGGCCTCTGTACCTTGCCCCTGCCTAGATAAACATAGCTATAGGCTCCCAAAAAGCGCAGGAACTGGTTTATAAAAGGGGAAACTTTTCTTTGTTTCGGGGCTCAGTCTTTGGATGTGAGTCCACTGGGCCTGTACCGGTACAATAAACATTGCTTCCTGTATTACAAGCCTCGGCGTCCTGCCTACCTCTACCGATTCCTTCAACAAAGGTGGTGCGTTATCTGGAGAATAGAGCAAGGAGTCTGAGCAGATCAATAGTGTTGCTTATAAGTATGTTAAGATAAAATAAACTAAAAATGGATGGAAGAAAGGGGAACAGAAGAGCGTAGTGTGATTGGAAATATGTAAATAAAAAGGAATAGAAATGTATAAAAGATAGGGATGAAAGGAAAGTATGAGAGATATATTGTCCGTACCACCAAAAACTTAGCTAGAAATAGAAGCATATAAAAAGGCAAAAAAAAAAAAAAATAGAATAAAAAATGGAATTCAAAAAATTATGTTATAAAACTTGTAGATCCCTTAGGACTAAGATCATAATTAATAAAGGAAAAAAAAATCCAGAACTGATCCCAGAATGGACCAGCTCAATAGGATTGATACTAATATTTCTGTTTCCTTAGAGTCTCAGCTGTAAGTGCCCTTCTACTCGCCTTGGGTTTTTTTGCATTATTCTGTGACCAGCAGAGGTTCCTTTATTGTTGGTCTGTAAGCATCGGTGTGTGGGGAGGGAGAGGGTACAATAGTGGCTCCTTTCCCTGGGAGTGAGTGAGCAGTGGTGTACTGTTGTTTCAGTCCGGCTTGGAGGTGCCCGTTGCAGAGGGACGCCAGTGGCTCAGGTGTAAACAGAAAGTCTCAGAGTTGGCCCTCTCTCTGGGTTTTTTTTTTTCTCGGCAGTCTCCCTGCTGCCAGCATTCCAAGGGGTTTTAATCTAGCCCCGCCAGAGTGCCTGAGGGTACTTGTTCTCCCTGAACGTGTTAGGTAGCCCACAGGGCGTCTCTCCACTGCCAGCTGCAGGAGCCGAAAGAGAGAGAGAGGCTATGCGCGCGGCTCCTTCCCCCCCGGCTCGTGAGCCTGCAGCCTCCAGCCTCCATCATGGCCGGGCAGCTCTCTGGGGCAGGCACTCCTCGCGGGGGACCTCTTCCCTCCTGTCCTCTCGGTCCGTCACCTTACTGGCAACAATATTTCTCACCCTGAAGCAGCTCTCCGGTTCCCACGCTCCCACTCCCGGAGCCTCTGTTCAGCCACGGATCGACATCTCAGTCCGGGAACGCTGAGCTGAGGTGCGGACCCTCCGTATGTTTCTCACTCCCTCCCGTCTGCCACAGCTCCGCCGCTTCACCCTCTTTGAGCCGTCGTAGATGCCTCCCTACCTGTTATGTCGGGCTCCTTGCGGTCCTTTCTGGTGTCCGAGGTCGTCTGCTGGTGTTCAGTTGGTTCTCTGTGGGAATTATTGCGTCTTTTGGTGCATTCCCAATGCATCTGTGGAGAGGGATGCATTCCACGTCCCTCTACTTCACTGCCACCTTTTTCTCTCCCAGTAGCTTACTTCTTTAAGCCAGCAGGAGGGAAAATCATCTCTAAAGAAAGGCTGAGTCTCCCTTTAAGGCCTTTTGCCAGATTAAGTCGGGCCTACTCAGGATTATCTTCCTTTTGGTAATGCAAAATCAACTGATTTGGGACCTTAATTTCATTAGAAAAATTCCTTCATCTATGCCACATCCTATTGGCCAGAAGCAAGGGGAGGGCATTGTACAGGCTTTGAATAATGGAGCTACCCTCATCTGTGTGCCAAGTGACAAACTGTGGCAAGTGCTCAGCCCAATGTTTTACCTATACTAAGGGCTCCATAAATGCTAACTTCTATTTTTTAATTTTTCTAAAGTCCCTGTTAGAAGCACAATCTCAGTGCCCAGAGCACTGTGGGACTCAATGAGGTAAATCCCACCAAAGGGAGGAGGACATAAAGGAGGCTGCCACCACTAAGCCAAGGGAGAATCTGATTCTCTCTGCCCCTGACAGGAGCATGCCTCACAGTTTAGGAAAATCTGGAGAGAGGAGCTGTTAGTGGGGACTTGAGGCGCTATACCAGGGAACTTAGAAGGAATACACATGCAGATTAGGTTCCAGGGAAATTTTCAGTGCATCAAGGCAGAGTGTAGAATGGAATTAAAGGAGAAGCATAGCCCAGGGAGTGTATGTCATCAAACCAAGGAGGACGGTTTTTATCTGGAGATACATATAACCTTCAAGACATCCTTTTAGTTGGCCAAAGGGACTTGGAGTTTAGGTGACTCAGGATTGTAGCTGAGCTATTCTGTACATGGAATTCATTTGGTAGAATTCAGATTTGTAGGATTTGGTGCCTACAGCTATTGCAGGTGGTAGAGGCAAATTTTCAGAGATGATATCTAGTTAAGATTAGCCTATGAACTGCAGTAACCAGCAAAGTGGCAAATGTAATGGGGAAAACATCATGAAAAGAGACAAGGGCTGCTTGAATGGGATGAATAAGGCCCAAGGACCAAAGGACCCCAAAGAACCAGCAATGGACATGTAGGAAAACAAAAAGCTCACTAAGGTAGAGGAGCAGGCTCCAATCTCCAGGAGGCCATGAAGACTGAAAGTAGAAGGGCAGACCCACCACTCCAGGGAACATAAATATAGGGCTTGATGACAACATATCAAGTCCAATAAAGATTGGGAAGCTTACATACATTGGAGAATGAAGGGATTAAACAAGACCGAAGGGTCTAAATTAAGGCCTTGCTTTTTTCCCTTTCTTTTTTTACTACATACCACAGCTGCAGTCAGGAACGCTGATCCTGAAGGGTAACTTTCAGAGGTGGCTTTCTTCTCCTGGTGCTTCTGCCAAGAGATAGTGAGAAATATTAGCCATGGAAATTACTGCAACATGGAAAATAACTTTCATCATTTTTGTATAGCCTGAAAGTTAAGGGAGATGCTCTGTCTCTTTTCTGCTAATGCTTTAGCAATCCTGTTATTTGCTTGTTGTCTCAAAACAGGGAGACACTTTCCTTTAGGAGATATGGGAGACTGTAACCCAAAGAAGGCCTCTTCACCCTTTGAAATCCCATAGCTATTGACCTCCAAATAGATTAGGAAGGAACCAAAAAGATAGGACAGTAGCTGCAGCTGCCTTTTCTTTCTAAGACTTAGTACTAAGCCTATTGAGCTAGAATTCTCATAGGTGTCATTTCAAGGGCACAGACACAGGCACATAGGGAGGGGGCTAGGCTCCTCAGTGACTGTCTCCACTGGACAGTCTGGTTCAGATTTGGACAAATATTGTCCTGACTCTGGGAGCTGACGAGTCTTGCGTGTTGTGTTACACTGTCAGGCTATTCTCACTCTTTACTCTGCATGAGTAAGTCTGCTGGGCATTGAGTAGGAGTTGAATGTGTCAGAAGACATTCTGTAAGATGAGCTTCCCTGAAGGGAGCTGGCAGACCATGGACATATCCTCACATTAGGAGATGATCTGCCAGTGATTTGGGAACCTTGGTTTATACCCAGTGGATACGGCCTTTGCTTACAAAGCAGAATGGTAAAAGTAAGATTTTATATTGACTAGAGAAAGTATAATGTGCAACTCAACCCACATATTTGGTCCTTGCTAAAGACTGAGTCCCTGGTATTTATGTAACCTAATAAAATGATCTCTGCTACAGATTAATGCAATGGCCTTTACTAGCTGTAGGTAGGTCCAGAACACACTAGTATTTTCCTCAGGAGTAAATCAGTTTTACAGTGAAGGTGTATACCAGGAGTATCCCTCTTTCCCACCCCCAACTAGAGTGTTTGGGATGAAATCCTTTGAAGTCACACAAAAAGTTAACTTTGTCAGTTCCAGCAAGGATCTATTCCTAGTCACAGAATTACATCCTTGTTCAAGACCATGTTTTGTCTTTCACTGACTTATTCTCTAAGAAAAATACATATAGAATAGTGTGTATATCTGAGTGCTGTGTATAAGGCACTTGTTCTGATAGTGTTTAAAGTCAACGAGCCATGCTTTGTAGCTTTGAATGCCTCAGAGCTGATACTGGTGTTGTGTCAATGAAAGAGAAGTAGCAATATGGGTAGTAGGAAAAAGGATGAGGAGGAGAAAAGATGTCCTTTAGTTCTTGTCTACTTTCCTGTTGCCTACAGTGACGCACTTGTGGGCTAGACGTAGAGTATCTGCCATGCTTTGTTCTGCTGGAAACATTTTGATAATGATTTTTCCACCTAGCTTCTCATGCAATTTTGGTCTATTTGAGTGCCAAACTATAGAGATAGATTTAAAGAAGGCAGGAATCTATTTGAAAAAGGCAGAAATTGCAGCAAATTAATGGCAGTGTTAAGGATTGTAGTGTCCTCACTCCTCTGACTGATTGAACTGGACTTGGTTTTAAACCAACTTAAAGTTTAAAATATGCGTTAATCTTTCAAAGTATTTGTTACCAGTCTCAGGTGGTTAGTTTAACCCGAGGACACCTTAAAAATGTGGGTTCCCAGCCCCACTCACAGAAACTCTGACATGGGATGTCTAGCTTATTGCTCAGGGACTACGGTTTTTATAAACACCCCAACTAGCATTTTATAAATGCTGCCCAGTATTCAATTATGTCTTGAAAAAAACCCTATTTTAAGGAGACATTTTTAGTGGAGAGAAGATGGGAGGGTAAAAATTTGCCATTCCTGTTGTCTTCAACATGAAGATATCTCATTTGAGACTTTTTACTTCTTGGTTTCCAACTGAAGTATTCTTTCTGTCTCAATATTTGAAGGAATACACACGAAGATTCCACTACTATGCTAGAATGTTCAGCTGAGGGATGTTTAAGAATTTAACTTCAAAGGATAAAGAAATCGAAAGGGCTAGGAAGAGCTATAAGGCTCTTTAAGGAGACAGGTAGGCTGGATCCCGAAATGCTGCCAGCATGTGACTGAGTCTGAAATGGTTTTCAGAAGGAGAGATCAGAAAGGATGTTGGAGAAAAATCATGAAAGGAACAATAGAAGAGCATTTCCCAAAGCTGCAGTATGGCCTGATTCTGCATGATGAAAATATACATCAAATGGCGTACAGAATTAATGACAACAAAAACAACAACTCTGATATATCATGGAAATATTCTCCTATTTTTAGAATAAAGAGTTTGAATATTGAAAAAATGAACAATCCAGGTTATTTACAGTTAAATTGAAAGCAGACTGATATCAGAGAAATAATAGAAGAATCTAGGGAGCTCCTCTTTGTTGACCGTCTCTCCTCTCTTTTTTTTTTTTTTCATTCAGCAAACATTTATTATTACATGGACCTGGCTCCACGAGTCTCTCCTCTCTTGTACCCATCATGATAATGTGTCTTTGAGTGAACTAGATCATACAACTAGCATGCATTGGAAGTTTGGCAAAGATCTTTAAATCTTCAGCATTTATTTCACACATATTTATTGAGGGTCTTCAGCATACTGGGAAATGATTTAGGTCGTGTATGTTGAGTGATGAATGAGACAGGTTAGATCCCTGCCTTTACAGTGTTTACCTCTAGTGGACGAAAGTAAACCATAAACTTGTAAGTATTTGCATAAGCAAAATAATTTCAGATTAAGTGCTAGGAAAGAAACAAGCAGATAATGGGATGGAGAGTAAGTTGAGGCTGCTTTCGATCATGTAGTTAGAAAATATGTGTTCCTAGACTCTGCTGCTAATTGTGAGCTGCTTTAGGCTCTTTATGCAGTGTCCAGCCTTTTCCAGTTTCTATCAAATATAAGGATCCACCAAGGCCACCTCTGGGTATTTAACTAAAGGTAAAGAAAATGCTAACGTTAAAAAATCCTCCCTTTCCCCCACCAAGTTCATTCCAGCATTGTTTACAGTAACCGAAGTTGGAAAGCACGTAAGTGTCCATTGCTGGATGAATGGATGAAGAAAATGTCCATTTCTAATGGAATTTTATTCAGCACTAAAAAAAAAAAAGAGGAAATTCTGCCATTTGTGACAACATGGTTGGACCTTGTGGTCATTACGTTAAGTAAAATAAATCAGACAAAGATAACTACCCTATGATCTCACTTGTATATGGAAACAAAAGCAAAACAAAACAAAAAACAAACTACATGATACAGAGAACAGATTGGTGGTTGCCCGAGGTGGGGGGAGAGGGAGAGTAAAATAGGTGAAGGTGGTAAAAATGCTGAAACCTTCAGTTATAAAATGAATGAGTCTGGGAATGTAATGTGCAGCAAGATGACTATAATTGATAATACTGTATCACGTATTTGAAAGTTGCTAAGAGGAAGACCTTAAAATTTTTCATCATAAGGAAAAATACACTATTACTGTGTGGTGATGGATGTCACTAGACTTATTGTGGTCATCATTTTGCAATATATACACATATGGAATCACATTGTGCAACTTAAATTCATATATGTGAATTATAAATTCAATAAAAAAGAAAAAACATAATAAAATTTTAGCTTGCCTCTTAGTCTCTGCCTCCTATTATAGATTTTATTATTCCTTTAGCCCCTTTTTGTACTTGTTGGATTAACTGGGTATCGAACAGCTTATCCAGTTAGAAACTCATCCTGAATTCCTAACTCTAGCCATTTGGGGATATCCATTCCATTCTGATAGGGAGATGGTGATGTGGGCACCTTTTATTTCTTGGAAGCCCATTTCTCCTACTCTTCCCCTAAACTGTGGTCCCTGTTAGTTACCTGCTAGATGCTGGACATTAGTTTGCCCTATTTATTTGACTTCTCTGTATGAGAAGCTCTTGAATCTGTTATCTCCATCCTTGTGTGGTCCATCTTTCACACTGCATCCTGAAACTCATAAATAAATCATTTGCTTGTTTACAAAACTTGAAAACTCTTCATTGGTTTCTGATAACAATCAAATGACTTGGCCCTGGCATTCAAGACCCCTCACAATCTGGCAACAATCAACCCAAATCTTACAAGGTCTTTATTGAATTTGTTACAATATTGCTTCTATTCTATGTTTTGGTTTTTTGGCTGTGATGTATGTGGGATCTTTGCTCCCCGACCAGGGATAGAACCCACACTCCCTGCATTGGAAGGTGAAGTCTTAACCACTGGGACCCCCAGGGAAGTCCCAACCCAATTCTTTTTATAACCACTCTTTTTCCTTTTCCTAACTTCTAGTTCACTTTCTTCCCTTAGAAACTGTGCTCTGTCATCTTTCCTCAACCTCATAGCCTTCTTAACCCTGTATGTTGTAGGGGAGCAGAATATGCCACCTCCAACTCTGCCACTTTGCCATGTGGATTGTTTTGAGCTGAAGGCAATTAAGACCCAGCAGACTCAGGAAAAGGTTTTTACCTCTCCTTGAACTGCCTAAAAATTATATAGAGGGCCTGTACCAGAGAGAGCTATTTCCAGAGACAACTTTTTATATCAGAAAGATGTACCTGCGTGGCATGGCAAACATTTGTTTACCAGTCCTTTGCTCTTTCCATCTTCTTGTGAATTGTCTTCCTCCCCTTTGAAGCCCCAGACCCCTATTTCCTTCTCCTTAGCTCGGGATGGTATATAAGCCTCAATTTCCAGACTGCCTTTGAATCTTCACGTCTTGGTGGGGATCCTGTAAGTATGTAATTAAACTTAATTTTCTCCTGTTAAGCTGTTTTATATCAATCCAATTATTAGATCAGCCAAAAAATCTAGAAGGGAAATTGTTTCCTTCCCTAAAATATTATATTACATGAGCACTTTCCAGGACACTAAACTGCTAACCCAATTCAGGTTTCTCCATGTTTGTGAAGCCTTCCTTTATTCTTCCAGGTGGAGTTAGAACATCTCTTCTGTGTGTTTACCATAGCACCTGTTACTTGTATGAATCATAATAACAAAGTTAAACTTTTCCTGAGTCCTTTACTCCTGGAAAGTAGTGATGGTTAAAGAAATGCAGCACCCTTTTGTGTTCTGAGAATTAGTTTACTGCAAAGAGCTACCTTTTCCCATATGACTTAGATAAGACTCATCTGTGTGTCCCTTTATTACTTATAAAGAGGCCAGAGACTGTCCCTTTTTAAAATAAACATTATTTTTTCATTTATTGCTATACAGTAGGTCTTTGTTGGTTACCTATTTTAAATATAGCAGCAGGGCTTCCCTGGTGGAGCGGTGGTTAAGAATCTGCCTGCCAATGCAGGGAACACAGGTTCGAGCCCTGGTCCTGGACGATCCCACATGCTGTGGACCTACTAACCCCATGCACTGCAACTACTGAGCCTGTGCTCCAGAGCCCGCAAGCCACAAGCATTGAGCCCAGGTGCCACAACTACTGAAGCCCGTGTGCCTAGAGCCAGTGCTCTGCAGCAAGAGAAGCCACCACAATGAGTCGCCCATGCACCACACACAAGAGTATCCCCTGCTCTCAGCAAATAGAGAAAGCCCACATGCAGCAAAAAAGACCCAACACAGCCAATAAATAAATAAATAAATACCCTGACCAAAGAGATAAAAATAAGTAAATAAATAAATAAAATATAGCAGCAGACACAGACCCCTTAAATTCCATTCTTTGCTTCATAAAGGATTCATTGAGCTGTTTGTCCCCCGGATAAACTGGACAGTGTTTGAAAATAAACATTAGTCAAAACTCTCTCCTTTTCAGTCCCCTTAACTTTGACCCACCCTCCTGACCCAGCATACAGCCTCTCCATAATCATCCCTCCCAGGAATAAAATATTCCCTGATTATCCCACTCCCTCTATACTGTGTTCTTTCGAGCCTGTTGACCCTCCCCTGCAAAAGAAAATATTTTTCTGCCTGGACTTTGTGATGCTTGCAGCTCTCTGTTTAGATTGTTTTCTCTATTATAATAGTGTCTTTCCCCTTACTGCAATAACCCTTTCTAATAGTCTCTTTTTACCTAAATCCAGATTCATGCTTAGTTGACAATAGAAATTACCAAGTTGTTTCGATAATGGACTCCATTTCCCCTGGATGTGGAGCTCTTTATTGAAACAATGAGGAAGCCAGATTCACACTAGTGATCTTAGTATGCCTGAATCTTCCTATGTCTCTGACTGTCCCCATGCCTTTTTCAATCATTTTTTGTTTTTATTTTAGCCCCTGAGTGTGTCACTGTATCTCTTTGTCTATCGCATTTCTCTCCTTTTCTTTCACCTACCTCTTGTCTTCAGGTTGTTCCAGAGATGTCAGAGAGAAGGTAGAGCAGGTTCCTTCCCCAAGTCTGGTCGTTTGCTGACTGAAATCTCCAGCCTAGACTTCAGCTTCCTCTGTGGTAAAAGGGCCTTGTTTTCTCCTCCAAGCAGGAAGTGAAAAACTGGTTTCACTTTTGTTTGGTTTTTTTTTTCCCTTTAAAAGAAATCAGCTGATTTAAAGGAATCCTGCTTATTTATTTACTTATTCATATTTGCTTTATTTGTTTATGTTATGATTCCTGGGTGTTAAAATCACTGCAAATGGAAGACTAAAGGTGTGTGTGTATGCGTGTGCGTGTGCGTGCACGTGTGTGTATCAGTGGTAGGGTGGGGTGAGCACCAGATAAAGAACGTGGGTGAAACAGGATAAGGAGACAATTTAGGAGAAGAGGTGGGGGCACATTAGAGTGTCTTCCTTAGGAAAACTGCTTTAACTGCTTTCCTGTTCCAGTACTCAAGTCACCCAAGGACAAAGAAGAAGCAAGCTCTCAGTGCTAAAGAACCTTGTTAGGTTTTATTTCCTATAAAAGATCTTGTAGGAATTAACTGGTTTTTTTTGTTTGTTTGTATGTTCATCTTTTTTGTGGTTGATTTGGAAATTAACCAAGTTTCCAACATTGTATTAGCTGATTCAACACTAACATGAGCTAAATTCTTAAAAGCATGTTGTGTGTTTATGGTGAGAAAGAGAATTTTCCTGTTCACTGTATTTTATATTAGAGCCTTTTAGTAATGTTAAAAATCTGACTGTTTTCCCTCACACCTACATCCCATGTGAAGCCTTTTGTTTCATTGATTCTTATCTTACTCCATGATCTAATTCATTATCATTTTGCTTTAGATCAGTACCTTCTGCTCCAGTGTTCTTCTATTTCAAGCTTTATATGGCTACACACATCTTCTTGGAAGTGAACCTCATACTCATTTTTCTCAGATCCTCTAAAAATTCTACCCACATTGTTTCATATTTCCCATTCCCACTCCCAGGACACCTGCACATCTCCACTGCATGGACCTAAACTGAACTCTTCTCTGCTGTGCTCTCAGAGGACTCATTCCGCTCTTACGATGCTCCTATCACATTGTGCTGCACTGTAGCTGTTGCTTGTCTATCTGATTTCTCCCATCCCCCAAACCCCACACATCCCACCTCCCTGTGTTCCTCCCCGTTGCGGGGGATCTGGCTTATTCATCTGTATGTCCCAGACGTGGTGCATGAAACATACAGGTGAGCACAATGTGTGATGTTTGAATAAGGAAATTCCCATATCTGTCTGAGCTTCTTTCCTGTTACATGTGAGGATATTAATAGCTATTTCAGTGAGTTGCCATGAGGCACAAGGAAGGTATGAGGGGGGCTGGCATGGTGTCCTTCCAATAAGACTTCCCTTCTCCTACTTTTAGAATAGGAGCATAGGTGTTTTCTAGTAAGCACGCGTTTAAATGTCAGTCTTTAGTTTAAGGCTGGGATCCAATGGTAACTAGCTGTATTTACTTCTGTCTTGAGTGTGGGAAGAGCAGCCTAAGTAATGAGAAGCAGCCGGGTGGTGGAATGAATTTGTGCCAGTAGCACTATCCACTCACGTAACATTGATGCGGTTAAAATGAGGTAGGTTAATCTCACCCAGGGCTTGGCCTGAAGCAGATATTCAAATATGAATTCTTTTTTCCCCAGCACATAATTTGTTTGAAGATTAAATCTATCAGAACAAGACACATCAAGTGGAGTGTCTTCAGCTGCCGTGCTCCCTCCGGTGTTTAATTTGAACCCCTGAGTATTTCTATATAAGTGCATTTTTTGCACTCTTGTGCTGGGGCTTATATAAGTGCCTGTGTCTTCTCTATTGCTATGCTCTGCGTCTACAGATGATAAAGTCTGTGATTCTCTCACAGGGTGAGCACATTTTCTGTATATGGTAACATTTCAGTCAATGTATAAATTAATGAAGGAGCTAAAGCAATCCTGCAGAATCTAAATCAGATTCACAAACAAGATCATTTCACCACACAGTCACCCCCTGTTACTCCAGGTCAACCCCCAATACAGAGAATAGACTTTTGGTTTCATTTTTTCAGTTTTGTCTCAATCCCAAGAAATGTTTGTTTTTAACCCAAACTTTGCTTAAATGATTAGTGAATGTTCTTTGTAAGATGTTTTCTCCAGGCTTTTTTGTTTCTTTTTTTACTGCCAGTTTTTAACTTCAGTTCTCTTTGAAAAATTCTAGCCTTCTTCTGAATACGCTGAGGGAAAAGGAATTCACCCAGACCTCCCCAGTGGTACTAGAGAGAGCCAGTGACCCATCCAGGCAGGGTTCCATCCAGGGCTGCAACTAGGGTGAGGCAAGAGAGGAGCCTAGGGCTCAAGGGAACTTGAGAGTGAGGGAGTGTTTAAATTTGTAGTCTAGGTCCTTCACTTGCTTCCCCCTAATTTCATCCCTACTTTCAGCTTTGTCTAAAAATTCTGAGGAGTGGGCCAATCCATCTCTAATCCTTTGATTACAAAGGGAAGGGCAGCTGAGATCACTGGGTCTCTCCTGCCTGGCCTTTTTCCCTGATCCTTTGCTTCTAGTTGGCTCATCTTTGGCTAGGAGAATATGTCTTTTAAGGGGCTCTGTTAGCCTCTTTTGAAATGTGGTGGGTGAGACTTGCGAACAAAAAAAGGAGAGGTGGTATTTTCCTCTTCCCCTCTTCCTTCTTTTGGCTAGTCAAATAATTAAAATGACATAAGATAAACAGTAGAAAATCAAATTTAATACATAGATATGGAGGATTACCATAAGCATGAGAAATTCAAAAGAGAGTAAGGCAAGATGAGATACATTTATATATCTTACTGGACTAAGAAGAAGGAGGAAGGGTCTGGGACTTCAAAGGGAAGAAAGGTGATTCACAGGGAAATGTAGGGATTTAATGTATGTTAAATGTTTGCTGGGCTAATTTCCTCCCTGTCTAGCACACCTAGTTCATGATATACTATCGTTATTTACAGTGTTATGTAGTTATCTATAGTGATATCTCCCTCATGGGAAAGGCTGTCTATATTGAATTCCCTCAGGCAGTTAGAGGGAAGTTCAAATGTTTTTCCTGAGTCTTTTGGGCCTTGCTTGTCTTCAACACAAAATAATCTGCATGCCAGAGTGGCACATCGTGGGGCAAACTTCACTGAATTCTATCAAAAGAGAGGAAGGAAAGTCAGATAACCAAGGTGTTTTAGTAAAAACCCAGTTTTCCTCTTTTTTCAGTGCCAGGTGCATGGAGGGCTTTCCGCACAGCAAGCAATTCTGCAATACCAGCTGGTTGTCCTGTAATTTAACTTGATTCTGACACTGTGTATCTTCCTGGATATACTGTCGGATTCCACAATTTAAGGGCTCAGTCCCATGCTTCAGATGCCATTTGCAAGTAATAGGTCCCCAGGTTACCCTCAACTTCTGTCTGACTTGTCTACAGATCAGAAGTTCCCAAAGGTGCTTAGGGGACGGAGTCAAGATGGCAGCGTGGGAAGACGTGGAGATCGCGTCTCCCCACAAATAGAATAGTTGCCGGAGGCCAGCATGGGACCTGAGGCTGAAGGAGACTGCAGGAACCCCAGAGCAACCCGGTAGGACCTGGAGGAAGTCAGGGGGGTGGGGAAGGAGAAGCCGGACTGGACCGGCACCCCAGGTCAGGTGGCTGGATGAAGGGGGAGGTTCCTGCCTGGAGAGACCGCGGCGGGCTGGAGAGATCCGAAACCACAACTGGGTTTCTCCCACCCAGGAGGGCAGGAGGCCTGCTGAGCTCCCTGACTTGGGGGCCTGCTGGCCTCCCCAGCGGGGACCTCCACCCTCCAAGGCCCCCTCTGGGCTGCCTGGGTCCTGGGGGGTGTGGGAAGGAGGGAGGAGGGGCGAGGAGGTAGAGAGGCAGACTGGTGGGGGTGGGGGCTTTGAGATGGGGGGACGGGGAGACGAGAGGGTGTTTTGCCTGCCCTCTTGGCCAGGGAGGCCGACTGGGCTCCCGGGCCTGGTCCTTCACTCTCCGGGCCCCCCTCCCGCATGAGGTTCCTGGGTGCATGGGGTGGGGGGACCGGGGGAAGTAGAGAGGCAGGCAGTGGGGGCGGAAAGGGATCTCTTCAGGTGAGAAGAATGGAAGAGGCGGGTCCTCCACCTTCCAAGGCCCCTCAGGGCCGTTGGTCCTAGAAGTACAGGAGGGAAGCGGTGGGAGAAAAGAAGAGAGGCGGAAGGGGGGCGGGACACTCAGGGATCAGAGGATCAGGAGAGGAGCGAAAGACGTTTCCGCTGCTCACTGGCCCAGGAAGCCTGCTGGGCTCTCGGGCCTGGTCTCCAACTCTCCAGGGTCTGCTCCCAGACGTGTCGGTTCCAGGGACATTGGAGCATGGCAGGGGAAGAGGAAGAGAGGCAGACCAGTGGTGGGACATTCCAGGAGTAGAGGACAAGGGGAGGTGCGGAGGACCTTTCCCCTGCTCACTTGGGCCCAGTCGACCTGCTGGGCTCCCGAGTCTGGTCCCTCGGTCTCTGGGGCCCTCTCCGGCTGAGTGGGTCCTACAGGCATGGGAGGGAGGGAGGAGAGGGGAAGAGGAAGAGAGGCAGACTGGTTGAGGGGGGCCTTGCAGATCCGAAGGATCAGGGGGACGTTGCGGGAAATCTCCCTACCCACTTGGCACTGTGAGGCCTGTTGCACCCTCAGGCCTGTATTCAGTCCTCCAGGGGCCCCTCTGGGTCTCACTGCTCCTAGAGGTGAAGAAGGAAAGCAGGGGAGAATAGGAGAGGCAGGCAGGGGAGGGGGCCTTCTGGGGTTGGAGGATCAAGGGAGGCAGGGAAGGTATTTCCCCTGCCCACTAGCCCTGGGAAGCCTGCTAGGCTTACAGACCTGGTCTTTCACACCCCGGGGCCCCATTCAGCTGTTTGGGACCTAGGAGAGTGGGGGGATGGGGGAGAGGAGGAGAGGCAGACAGGGACCCTACAAGACTGGGAGATCTGGGGAAGTGCTGCAGGTGTTACCCTAGCCCAGTTGGTCCTGGGAAGCCTGTTGGGCGTCAGAGTCTGGTCTCCTGTCTTCTAGTGCCCCCTCCAGCTGTGAGGGTCCTAGGGAAATAAGAGGGCTGGGGTGAGGAAGAAGAGAGGGAGCGACCCTCTGAAATTGGAGGACTAGGGGAGGTGCCTAGCATTTTTCCCACCAGCTCGGGCCAGGGGAGCCTGCTGGGTACCTCGACCTGGTCCTTTGTCCCCAGGACCAGAGGCATCCCTGGGCCCCTCTGCCTCATTGGGCCTAAGCCCCATTCCTCACCACCCCCAGGGCCTTTTCTAAGTGTAGGCCCTGCCCATTTCCTAACCCCACCCCTACTTGTCCATGCCTCACCCCCACAGCCAATGCCTTTTCTGACTTTTTAAAATTTTTTTCTATTTCTTTTCTTTTTTTTTTCTTTACATCTCCTCACTTTGGCTATTGCAGTTGTTTTACCTTCCAGTTGTTGCTCCATCTTTTCTTTTTATTTTAGTTGTTTTGTTTTCCTGCTCCACATGGCTTGTGGGATCTTGATTCACAAGCCCAGGGTTAGACCTGAGCTCCTGAGGTGGAAGCTCTGAGTCTAAAACATTGGACTAACAGGGAAACCCAGATCTCAGGGAATATTCAACAGAGTGAGGTCTCCCAGAGGTTCTCACTTCAACACCAAGACCCAGCTATACTCAACAGCCTACAAACTCCAGTGCTTGAAACCTGAGGCCAAACACCCAGTGGGACAGGAAGACAATCCCACCCATCCAAAGTGGGGGGAAAATGAGATGACAAAAATATATATCACAGATGAAGGAACAAGGTAAAAATACATAACACCAAATAAATAAGGAAAAAGGAAAATTGCCTGAAAAAGATTTCAGAGTAATGATAATAAAGATGATCCAAAATCTCAATAATACACAAAATACAAGAAACAGTTAATAAGGACTCAGAAGAATTAAAGAGCAAATAAACAGTAATGGACAACAAAATAACCAAAATTAAAAATACTCTAGATGGTATAAACAGCAGAATAACTGAGGCAGAAGAATGAATAAGTGAATTGGAAGATAGAACTGGGGGAATAACTGCCACAGAGCAGGAGAGAGAAAAAAGAATAAAAAGAATGGAAGACAGTCTCAGAGACCTTGGTGACAACATTAAGTGCACCAACATTCAAATCATAGGCATCCCAGAAGAAGAAGAACAAAAGAAAGGGTCTGAGAAAATATTTGAACATGTTATAGTGGAAAACTTCCCCAACATGGGAAAGGACATAATCAAGTCCAAGAAGCGCAGAGAGTCCCATACAGAATAAACCCAAGGAGAAACACACCCAGGCACATGTTAATCAAACTAATGACAATTAAACATAAAGAAAAAATATTAAAAGCAGCAAATAACATATACGGGAAAACCCATAAGGATAACATCTGATCTTTCTGCTGAAACTCTGCAGGCCAGAAGAGAATGGCAGGACATACTGAAAGTCCTGAAAGAGAAAAATCTACAGCCAAGAATACTCTACCCAGCAAGAATCTGATTTAGATTTGATGGAGAAATCAAAAGCTTTACAGACAAGCAAAAGTTAAGAGAATTCAGCACCACCAAACCAGCCTTACAGCAATTACTAAAGGAAGTTTTCTAAGCAGGAAACAAAAGAGAATGAAAATACCTACAAAAACAAACCCCAAACAATTAAGAAAATGGTAATAGGAGTGTACATGTCCATAATCACCTTAAATGTAAATGGATTAAATGCTCCAACCAAAAGACACAGACTGGCTGAATGGATACAAAAACAAGACCCTTACATGTACTGTCTACAAGAAACCCACTTCAGACCAAGGAACATATATAGACTGAAAGTAAGGGGATGGAAAAAGATATTCCATGCAAATGGAAGTCAAAAGAAAGCTGGAGTAGCAATACTCATATCAGACAAATCAGACTTTAAAGTAAAGACCATTACAAGAGACAAGGAAGGACACTGCATAATGATCAAGGAATCTATCCAAGAAGAACATATCACAGTTGTAAATATCTATGCACCCAACATAGGAGCATCTCAATACATAAGGCAAATGCTAACAGCCATGAAAGGGGACATCGACAGTAACACAATAGTAGTAGGAGACTTTAACACCGCACTTACATCAATGGACAGATCATCCAAACTGAAAATAAATAAGGACACACAAGCTTTAAATGACACATTAGACCAGCTTGAATTAATTGATATTTATAGAACATTCCATCCATAAACTACAGAATACACTTTCTTCTCAAGTGCACATGGAACATTCTCCAGGTTAGATCACATCTTGGGTCACAAATCAAGCTTCTGTAAATTCAAAAAAATTGAAACCATATCAAGCATTTTCTCTGACCACAACACCCTGAGACTAGATATCAATTACAGGAAAAAAAAACTGTAAAAACACAAACATATGGAAACTACACGATAGGTTATTAAACAACCAAGAAGTCACCAAAGAAATCAAAGAGGATATTTAAAAAAACCTAGAAACAAATGACAATGAACACACAACAACCCAAAACCTATGGGATGCAGCAAAAGCAGTTCTAAGAGGGAAGTTTATAGGAATACAGTCCTACCTTAAGAAACAAGAAAATTATTGAATAAACAACCTAACCTTAAACCTAAAACAATTAGAGAAAGAAGAACAAAGAAACCCCAAAGTGAGCAGAAGGAAAGAAATCATAAAGCTCAGATCAGAAATAAATGAAAAAGAAATGAAGGAAACAATAGCAAAGGTCAATGAAACTAAAAGCTGGTTCTTTGAGAAGATAAAAAAAAAATTGATAAACCATTAGCCAAACTTATCATGAAAAAAGGGCAGAAGAAGCAATTCAACAGAATCAGAAATGAAAAAGGAGAAGTAATAGCTGAGATCAGAGAAATACAAAACATCAGGAGAGACTACTACAAGCAACTATATGCCAATAAATTGGATAACCTGGAAGAAACAGATAAATTCTTAAAAAGTATAATCTTCCAAGACTGAACCAGGTAGAAATAGAAAATATGAACAGACCAATCACAAGCACTGAAATTGAGACTGTGATTAAAAATCTCCCAACACACAAAAGCCCAGGGCCAGGTGGATTCACGGGTGCATTCTATCAAACATTTAGAGAAGAGGTGACACCTATCCTTCTCAAACTCTTCCAAAATATAGTAGAAGGAGGAACACACCCAAACTCATTCTACAAGGCCACCATCACCCTGAATCCAAACCAGGCAATGATGTGACAAAAAAAGAAAATTACAGGCCTATATCACTGATGAATATAGATGCAAAAATTCTCAACAAAATACTAGCTAACAGAATCCAACAGCACATTAAAAAGATTGTACACCATGATCAAGTGGGGTTTCTCCCTGGGATGCAAGGATTCTTCAATATATGCAAATCAATCAATGTGATACATCATATTAACAACGTGAAGGATAAAAAAATATGATCATCTCAATAGATGTGAAAAAGCTTTTGACAAAATTCAACATCCATTTATGATCAAAACTCTCTAGAAAATGGGCATAAAAGGAAACTACCACAACATAATAAAAGCCATATATGAGAAACCAAAAGCCAACATCATTCTAAATGGTGAAAAACTGAAAGCATTCCCTCTAAAAACAGGAACAGGAAAAGGGTGCCCACTCTCACCATTATTATTGAACATAGTTTTGGAATTGTTAGCCACAGAAATCAGAGAAGAAAATGAAATAAAAGGAATCCAAATTGGAAAAGAAGTAAAACTGTGACTCTTTGCAGATGACATGATATTATACATAGAAAACCCTAAAGACTCTACCAGAAAACTGCTAGCACTAATCGATGAATTTAGTAAAGTAGCAGGATATAAAATTAATGCAGAGAAATCTCTTGCATTCCTATACACTAACAATGAAAGAGCAGAAAGAGAAATTAAGGAAACACTCCCATTCACCATTGCAACAAAAAGAATAAAATACCTTGGAGCAAACCTGCCTAAGGAGGCAAAAGACCTGTATGCAGAAAATTATAAGACACTGATGAAAGAAGTCAAAGATGATACAAACAGATGGAGAGACATACCATGTTCCTGGATTGGAAGAATCAACATTATTAAAATGACTAACCTACCCAAAGCAATTTACAGATTCAATGCAATCCCTATCAAATTACCAACGGCATTTTTCACAGAACTAGAACAAGAAATCTTACCATTTGTATGGAAATGCAAAAGACCTTGAATAGCCAAAGCAATCTTGAGAAGGAAAGACGGAGTTGGTGGACTTAGACTTCCTGACTTCAAACTATACTACAAGGCCACAGTGATCAAGACATTATGGTACTGGCACAAAAATAGAAAGGTAGATCAACGGAACAGAATAGAGAACCCAAAAGTAAACCCAAGCACATATGGGCACCTTATCTTTGACAAAGGAGGCAAGAATATACAATGGAAAAAAGAGAGCCTCTTCAATAAGTGGTGCTGGAAAAATTGGACAGCTACATGTAAAAGAATGAAATTAGAACACTTCCTAACACCATACCATACACAAAAATAAACTCAAAATGGATTAAAGACCTAAATGTAAGGCCAGATAGTATAAAACTCCTAGAGGAAAACACAGGCAGAACAGCCTATGACATACATCAAAGCAAGATCCTTTTTGATCCACCTCCTAGAATAACAGAAATAAAATCAAGAATAAAAAAATGGAAAAAAAAATGGGACCTCATGAAACTTAAAAGCTTTTGCACAGCGAAAGAAACCATAAACAAGACAAGAAGACAACCCTCAGAATGGGAGAAAATACTTCCCAATGAAGCAATGGACAAAGGATTAATCTCCGAAATATACAAGCAGCTCATGCAGCTTAATACCAAAAAAGCAAATAACCCAATCCACAAATAGGCGGAAGACCTAAATAGACATTTCTGCAAAGAAGACATACAGATGGCCAACAAACACATGAAAAGCTGCTCATCATCACTAATCATCAGAGAAATGCACATCAAAGCCACAATGAGGTATCACCTCACACTGGTCAGAATGGCCATCATCAAAAAATCTAGAAACAATAAATGTTGGAGAGAGTGTAGAGAAAAAGGAACCCTCCTGCACTTTTGGTGGGAATGAATGTAAGCTGGTACAGCCACTATGGAAAACACTTTGGATGTTCCTTAAAAAACTAAAAATAGAACTACCATATGACCCAGCAATCCCACTGCTGGGCATATACCCAGAGATATCCATAATCCAAAAAGAAACATGTACCATAATATTCATTGCAGCACTATTTACAATAGCTAGGACATGGAAGCAACGTAAATGCCCATCAACAGATGAATGGATAAAGAAGATGTGGCACATATATACAATGGAATATTACTCGCCCATAAAAAGCAACAAAATTGAACTATATGTAATGAGGTGGATAAACCTAGAGATTGTCATACAGAGCGAAGTAAGCCACAAAGAGAAAAACAAATACCGTACGCTAACGCATATATATGGAATCTGAAGAAATGGTACTGATGAACCCAGTGACATGGCAAGAGTGGAGATGCAGATGTAGAGAATGTACTTGAGGACACAGGGCTGGTGGGTGGAGGTGGAGGGCGAAGGGGAAGCTGAGATGAAGTGAGAGAGTAGCATCGACATAGATACACTACCAAATGTAAAATAGCAAGTGGGAAGTTGTTGTATAACAAGGGGAGATCAACTCCATAATGGGTGATGCTTTAGAGGGCCTGGACAGAGAGGGTGGGAGGGAGTCACGGGAAGGAAGGAATATGGGGATATATGTATAAATTCAAATGATTCACTTTGGTGTACCTCAAAAACTGGTACAAGAGTGTAAAGCAATTATATTCCAATAAAGAGCTAAAAAAAAAAAAAAAAGGTGCTTGAAATAGCCAAAAAAAAAAAAAAAAAAAAGAAGTTCCCTAGAGTGCCTCTTCAAGTTTGATGTACATGCTAGAGGGCTCATAGAACTCAGGAAACATTTATGCTTGCTAGTTTAGAAAAGAATGTCGGGGGCTTCCTAGGTGGCGCAGTGGTTAAGAATCCACCTGCCAATGCAGGGGACACGGGTTCAATCCCTGCTTCAGGAAGATCCCACATGCTGTGGAGCAACTAAACCTGTGCACCACAACTATTGAGCCTGCACTCTAGAGCCCGTGAGCCACAACTATTGAGCCCATGTGCCACAACTACTGAAGGCTACATGACTACAGCCCGTGCTCTGCAACAAGAGAAGCCACGGCAATGAGGATCCCGCACACCACAACGAAGTGTAGCCACTGCTCACCGCAACTAGAGAAAGCCCGCGCGCAGCAGCAGAGACCCAACACAGCCAACAAATAAATAAATTTATATAAAAAAAAAAGAATGTGGTAAAGGATACAGATAAACAGCCAGATGAAGAGACACATAGCTTGTGATCTGGGTGGGTGCTGAGTGCAGGAGATTCTGTCCCTGTTGAGTTGGGGTGCAGCAGCCTCTTGGTATGTGGATGTGTTCACCAAACTGAAAATTCTCCAAACCCTGTGCTATTAGGATTTTATGGAGGCTTTCTCATATAAAATTTATCTATTATTAATTTCATTTCCAACCCCTCTCCCCTCTCTGGAGAATAGGGTGTGGAGACCTGAAAATATGAAACTTCTAATCATGGTTTTGTCTTCCTGGTGACCATCCCCACCCCCCAATCCAGGAGTCCACTCAGAGTTGCCTCATTAGAACAAAGGATGCTTCTACTGCTCTTATAACTTAGGAATTTATAAGAGTTTAAAGAGCCCTGTGTCAGGAACAGGGACAAAATTCAAGTATATATTTCTTATTATAAATCACAATATCATACAGGGAAAGAGCCAGAGGCATCAGATCCTGCCTTCAGTGGACTTCTCTCCCTGTCTCTCAGGGCATTGTGCAGTAGGGCTTTGCTTGCCAGATGAGGTAGAAAGAAAAACATCCTCCTTTTCTCCTGTGAACCCTGAGATTTTCCTGCTTCTGTTGTCTGATCATACCTCTATCCTACTCACTTCAGAAAACATGAATTTCTGAGCAAATAACCAGGTGGCATTATCATTGTAGATGACAAGGATATGCAAATTTGGGCTGATTTGTCCAATTAAGGGATAGCTATTGACATTAGTCTTCCTAAAGTCATGTACTTACATGGAGAGTGAACTCAAACCCATTGTCACTACTTTCTTTTTTCTTTTTTTTAATAAATTTATTTATTTTATTTATTGGCTGTGCTGGATCTTAGTTGCTGGGCACGGGCCCTCTCTAGTTGCTGAGATCAGGGGCTACTCTTCATTGTGGTGCGAGGGCTCATCGTAGTGGCTTGTATTGTGGAGCACAGGCTCTAGGCATGTGGGCTTCAATAGTTGAGGCACATGGGCTTAACAGTTGTGGTGCACAGGCTTAGTTGCTCCGCGGCATGTAGAATCCTCCCAGAACAGTGCTTGAACCCATGTCCCCTGCATTGGTAGGCAGACTCCCAACCACTACACCACCTAGGAAGTCCACTACTTTCTAACTATGCAGCCTTGGGCCACTCATTTAATCTTTCAATTCTGTAACCAAGTAGGACCCTATGGGGCCTTCCTAGGGCAGAACTGCCTGCTGTTCCATGTGTCCCACCTGTCTCTTGTTTGTAGAAAAGCTTTAATCTCGCAGGCCTCCCCTGAGCTGCAAAAGGCTTGTTCAGGAATTAATGATTGAAAGAATGTGAACTGGTAGTAACAAAAAATAGCAGCTGGGCCAGGAAAACTGATAACAATTTAAACACTAGATCTGCCATATAGCATAGTCACAGAATCTCTAGTTCCTTCCAGAAGTACACAGATAACAGTGTCTGGTGCAACTTCGTGAGTTGTTTTGAATACACTGTAAACACCCCCACCAGATGTAAGAAGTTAACTGCATGATGAGTGTGAGCACATGGCCCCCAGACTGACTGGAGACTGAAGATTGATGACATTAACCCCTGTGACACCACCCTGTGACCTCACTGTCAACCAACCTAGGAATTGTGTGCAAGCTGATCATGCACCCTGTGATTCTCTCCCTCACCCTGCCTTTAAAAAAAAGCCCTTTCCTAACATCCATTGGGGAATTTGGACCGTTTGAGCAGTAGCTGTCCATACTTCTTTTGCAGCCTTGCAATAAATGCAGCATGTTCCTTCCCCACAACCTGGTGTCAGTACATTGGCTTTACTGTACATGTGCTAGTGGACTCAAGTTTAGTTCAGCAATATTTCGTCTTACTACTTTTCATTGTATTGTTGAAAGGATACAATTCCATGGCTTAACCTGAAGTAGTGGCTCAAAAATTAATTCTTTCCATCTCTTCTTCCCATTCAAGTCCTGCTTAAAGGACCCTCCAGTGTAAACTCCATCTCAGCCACAGATTGGGATATTCAAACTGATTATGCAAAACAGAAAATGGAATTCAAGGAAGTTTCCATCACCAAGCCAAGAGGAGGGCCTCCTATACCTTTCTAGACATTATGACTTTTTTTTTTTTATAATTGATGATATTGAATACTCTAGAATCCAGGATAAATATCCACCCATATGAATCTAGAAGAGTAAATGTAGAGAATTTGTAGTGGATGGGAATATAGGATGGCCCCTATTTCAGAAGAACCTGAGGGATTTTCAAAATGGCCAGGTAGAGTACAAAGGACAATCAAGTTAGAAGCTTAATCAGAAGAGTGGCCACCATGGAAGTGGTAAGGATGGGCTTAGGGAAGAGCTGCCAGTAATATGGGAGCAGTTGTGGACTTCGCTGGCTCTGAAAGGGATTCAGCTGCACTATGGTACCACTAGTGAATACTGAGTGCATTAGAAGAGATTACTAATTACTAAAGGTACCCCTAAGATTTGGGGTCATATTTGAGGGGGAAGCAGATCCAGGATTTTTGTTAGTTTGGTCAAATAGAGACAGAGTTGATGCAATTTGGGATACCATCTTAAGGGAACATTTTTGAACTCTCAAACTGGTTATCCCAGACATCTTGTTTACACATCCAATTGAAGTAAGTCTTATTGGTTCTACCATCAAAATATAGCCTGAATCAGGCCACAGTCCATGTGTAGCACTAACCGCCATCCTAATACAAGCTGCTATCATCTCTTCCCTGGATTGTTGCAATAGTCTTCTAACTCATTCCCTTGTATTGTCATTGTCGTTGTAGTCTACCCCATCCTTTCTCAGTCTATGCTCCACGCATTATGGAGAGTGACCCTTTTAAATTGAATTTAAGTTGTCACTCCTCTGCTTTGAAATCTCCAAGAGCTTCCCATCTCAACTCTTAGTAAAAGTAACAATTCTTATAATGTCCCACAAGGCCTTATATCAATTTCCTCTCTGACCACTTTCTCCTTTTTTTTTTTTGTGCTACAGCTACACTGGCTCCCTTGTTGGTCCTCAGTCACCTCAGGCATGCTTCCTTCTTGGGGCCTTTGCTCTTGTTCTGTTTGAAAAAATTTTTTTCCCAACCATACCTTCTCTTTCTCCAGAATTCTGCTCATATTTGACTGTACCTGGCAAAGTCTTTCCTGATGACCCTATATTAAATAGCAATCCTTTATCCCAGCACTCATTAACCTCTATTTTGTTATATTTTTTTCTTCTTAACACTTGCCATCATCTAACATACTATTTATTAGCTTGTTTATTTATTGTTTCTTTCCACTAGAATGTAAGTTTTATAAAAATATGCACTTTATCTCTTCCTTTGTTTTAACTCTTCAATCACTACCTTTTAGAATACTAGCTAGAAAAGAGAATATGGCTCAATGATTTTTGAACATATAAAATGTTAGGGGAGCCAACACAGGTTGTAAAAGAATTCACAGGAATAATAGCAAGAGGGGAAAAGAGAGTTTTTATTCACTTTCCAAGAGAGGAAAGGGGCCAGACACATAGAGCAGCATTACCACTGAAGGGTGGGGGTTTGAGTCTTTTATTGAGTTTCAAAGAGCAAGGTGCAGGAAAAGGCGGGTAGGTTCATGTCTGTTCTGGTCCACAGCAATACCTGAGCTGGCTGTGTCTCTATAGGATGTAGTTTTTCAGAGAATAGACTTGTAGTCTTCAGTAATTTTCGAGTCGTTGCATGTCTGTAAGAGACTTGCTAGTGGCCCTTGACAGGTGCTACTCTATTGTGAACAATGTTAGGTGGGTTTACATAAAATAGTAATAGTTTGTTTTACCAAAATTGAGTCATATTATATACTTCTATTTGTAACTTAGTTTATTGTTTTCATATTTTCATACTTTTATAATGTTTTCATCTTTTTCTATGTAGATGTACAAGGAGTTGTCTCATTTTTCTTAATTTCCGTATTAAATTCTACTGAAGAGATAGACCACTTTTCTTCTTAGCAACCTTAGCAAATTAAAACCTTTAAAACCTTTTAAATGGTTTTCACATTTTGTTTTTACATGCAATTCTATGACAAGTGCTTTTCCATCATTAGCTTGTATATGTTTATATATTTACTTAGAGTAAATTTCTAGAAGTAAAATTGTTAGGTCATGTCCTTTTTGAAGGCTTTTTATGCACATTATGAAATTGTCCTCCAATGTACTACTTTATATTTCTATCAGCAGTATATAGACCTTTCCATTTCCATGCATGCTTGTTAGCAATGACACATGTATTGATTTTAACCTTTGTTAACTTTGTTTTAATTTTGTTTCTGTTTAAACTTATTTGGATATTAATGATATCTAATATTTATTTATATATTATTCATATTTTTATTACAGTTGTTTGGATATGCATTTTAATATTCTACCCATTTTCTTTCTGATGTGCGTATTTTTTTCATGTTTACTTATACATTTTTAAATAAACTACGTATTAAGGATGGCAAATTTTGTCTTTATTATGTATTGCAGATATTTTTTTCTCTTCTGTGATATCTTTAAATGTTTTTATTTTGCTTATTTTTTGCTATACAAAAGTTTTAAATTTACATGAAATCAGATCTGTCAATATTTTCCTTAATATTGTCTGATTTTGGTTTTATTACAAGGTCTTTCTCACTGAAATAGCATAAGTTACTCAAAGCATTTGTCACGTCTATGGGATTTTTGTAAATTTGGATTTTTATGGTATATAAAGTATGTGTAATTATCTACCAAATATTTTTCTAAATAATATACCATTTTTCCCAACTATATTTGTTGAACACCCCTCCTTTCTGTACTTCCATGAAATGCTACCTTTTTCTTGTATCAAATTTCTGTTTTTGGTATTTTTCATTTAATTCTTTGATCTTTTAATTTTTGCTTAATAGCACATCCTTTTAGTCGCTGGTGCTCTACAAATAAGCGTAATATAGCATAAAATGTGAGCAATTTCCTCATCATTATGAATCTTTTAATTGTTATTTAATGGATCTTCTTATAAAATCATTCTTTCAGGTGATCTTTATAATTATTTTGTCACATTCTCTTATGAATTCTGAATTTAGTATCAGAAGTTTTTAGTATCTTCTTCTAGCCAAAGATCCACTTGTAGGGAACTACGTAAGGTCTTGCCAAAGATCTTACCTCATCTTTTTGATAACTTTGTAAGGGGCTGTATGAATTTTTTAGTAATTTTTGTTTGTCTGTCTTTGCTTTGTTACCCTCACTAAGGGTGTGATGCTCTTGTATTCAATTTTATTCTACTTGCAGTTGGCAGAACTCTTGGATTATAATATGTGGTCAGGAGACAATTTCTGAATGAATTGATGATTTTTCTCTCTGTGCTTCTCTAAACTGAAGTTTCTGCAGCTGTACAGGGGAGAATACCGTGTAGTGGTCTCACTAAAGGAAACAAATAGAACGGGCCTAGCACAGGCCCCCACCAAACAGTTAAGCTTTGTTTTTTTGTTACCCTCTCCTTTGGTGTAGCATCATCATGGTGAGAAAAGAATGAGGATTTTTCAGCCAGACATATTTATCTTCATTATTGAACCTCTGGTTCAATACTGTATGGGTTAATGCAGATATATTCCTCATTTTATGGTCTATATCTTAGTCTACACTCAAACCAGGTTGTAATCCTGAAGATCAAAGCTCAACAGACAGGATCCCTTTCCTTGTAATTGTAGTTTGAACGTCTATGACCCTTCAGAAGGAAAAGACCACATAACTTGTTCTGTGCCTTTCAGGCTTTTCTTCACTATCTTGTGCTTAATTTTGCTCCAATTTGTGAATATGTCTTTGTTGTCCCCTGTGCTGGGTGGATGCATGGTGTTGGACCAGACTAGGTGTTGCCCTGCTTCTCATTTCCCTGAAGTGAAACCATATCATGTCTTTACAAGTAATGCCTGTTGTCTCAGTCATTTAAATCATTTAATGGAGAAAAAACCCATAGATTTAAAAACAGTTTTGCACAATGTTCACATTTCTTCCTTGGCTGCTTCTTTATTAATCATTGCAGATTTTCTGTTTCAATTCCTAATTCCTAGAAATAAGCCAACTTTTACTGTCAGTATGGATTTTGGCTAAAGCAGAAAACATTTGTCTAAAATATGGTTTTGAGTGAATAGATATTGTACTCTGTTTTTTCCTTCACAATTGATAAACTCCAGAACATCTCTGAGAAGGAAACAAATTTTCAAACATTGATCCATTGACAGCTGCCTTTCAACCAAGTTAGAGTTTGGAAAGATAAAGGGTATAGCATTTGAAAAGGTGAAGTTTACCTGTTTTGTCTAAATATAAAATATAGAAATAGTGATATTTGAGTCACCAAGTAGTGTACTTGTTTCCATTTGTAGTAACTGATGGTGTTAGAAGGCTGCAGCAGTAAGCTGTCTCCTGATTTGGTTCCCTGGATTTTCACCTGTCTCTCTTCCTCTGTCATCCCCCTGTCCATCGCCAGGGTGTTGGGAGCTAGAAGATTGTGTTGGGTAGGAAATAGAATTCCCATCGTGGAATTCCTGCTCCAGGCTTTCTGAGCTGGGGAGCACATTCTTCATTTGTATCTCTTGATCCAGTGACGGCTGCCTTTCAACCAAGTTCATTTGTATCATTTTTTATTTTTATTTTTATTTTTTTGAAAATTGAAAGACAAGTTTATTTTTGATGTTAATAAGACTCCCAAAAGAGTACCAAATGCCCAGATGTCTTCATTCTTTTTATTTTTCTTTTTTTACATCTTTATTGGAGCATAATAGCTTTACAATGTTTTTTTAGTTTCTGTAAATAAAACTAAGTAAAAGAAATATTAAAAGCAAAATATAATAAAAGGAGAGAGAAAAATGCACTGTTGTATAGACAATAAGATAACTCCTTTGGAGATCCAATTCATCAAGTAAAATAGAAGATAACTAAGGACACAGAGGATTTGTATAACAAATGACCTAATGGCTAAGTAGAAAAATTTTAAATCAGGGGGTCTAAACCAGAAAAGGTATGTAATAAATATAGATAATAGCTAGGTTATAATAATAAATAACCTGCAGCTGCTTAACTAAAATTAAAAAGTATTTTTAAAAAAATTTTATTGGGATATAGTTGATTTACAATGCTGTGTTAGTTTCAGGTGTACAGCAAAGTGAATCTGTTATATGTATACATATATCCACTCTTTTTTAGGTTATTTTTCCCATAATGGCCATTACAGAGTACTGAATTAGAGTTCCCTGTGCTGTACAGTATGTCCTTATTAGTTATCTATTTTATATATTGTAGTGTGTATGTGTCAATCCCAAATTTCCAATATATCCCTCTCCCTCTTACCCCCCAGTAACCATAAGTTTAGTTTCTACATCTGTAACTCTATTTCTGTTTTGTAGATAAGTTCACTTATTAGAGAAATGCAAATCAAAACTACAATGAGATATCACCTCACACCAGTCAGAAGAGTCATCATCAAAAATCTACAAACAGTAAATGCTGGAGAGGGTGTGCAGAAAAGGGAGCTCTCCTACACTGTTGGTGGGAATGTAAACTGGCACAGCCACTGTGGAGAACAGTATGGAGGTTTCTTAAAAAACTAAAAATAGAGCTACCATGTGACCCAGCAATCCCACTCTTGGGCATATATCCGGAGAAAACTGTAATTTGAAAAGATACATACACCCCAATGTTCAGTGCAACACTATTTACAATAGCCAGGACATGGAAACAACCTAAATGTCCATCAACAGAGGAATAGATAAAGAAGATGTGTACATATATACAGTGAAATATTACTCAGCCATAAAAAGGACGAAATAATGCCATTTGCTGCAACATGGATGGACCTAGAGATTGTCATGCTGAGTGAAGTAAGTATGACAGAGAAAGACAAATATCCTATAATATTGCTTATATGTGGAGTCTAAAAAAAAGCATTTTTAGAATAAAAATGAACCTTGTCGGATTTAAAAATAGAATTAATTGTCCAATAGTGATTAATAAAGGTTTTTAAGCAGAAATACATCCAGCATAACACTGTCATCTTTTGACAAAAAGATTAGAAAAGTCTAACATTGGGGTAAGAAATTATATGAGTCAAGATAAAGTATCTTATATTGTTTTTAGTGCTTATGTGAGGGCCATGGCCCATAACACTACTTTATGACTAAAGAAAAGTGGTACATATTATTAGGAATTATACAGTGGTTAGGCTAAAAGTAATGAGGGCCAGGAGAATATAACAGATTTAGGTAAATTGAAAACTACCACAGTTTGTAAAATGTATAATCCATATAAAACTAAATTAAAACAATCTCATCTGATCTCATATAAAAACTTAATACAAAATTGGAAGACCGTCATGAATATCTACTTACAGGATAAATGGCAAAGCATTAGTTTTAATATTTTGTGGTTTAGAAATGTTTTAGAGATAACTTCATATACAGATTCCCAAAGTGCTTATATCAAACGATGTAGACACAGGTGAGTTTGATATGCTTGGAAAATGTTTGAAGATAAAAAAGCAGCTCTAGTGACAATAAATACATTGGTTTGTGAGGCTAGTAAAGAAATTAAAATAAATTTTATGAACTATGAGAATGAAAAAAGAAATATTTAAAAATTAATAAACTTCATATGTGATTTAAAGAAAAAAAATAGGAAGACCATGTAGTTATAATGTAAATAAAGCAAAAACAAAGCAAATATAGTATATAAATAAATAACTCAATTAAAACTTACGAAATGTGATTTCCAAGATATTAGGGTAAAATAGCATGTCTGCCATCCTTAAACTCTTGGCAGACCATATTACATTAATTCCCTCATCCAATGTTATTGCTGAGGCAGAGAGAATCCTTCTCTCTTCTGTCACTTTACAACAGCTGAATCAAAGCATAATACTACTTCTTAGCATACTGCATCCACCATTACAAAATTAAAAGAAAAACAAATGAGAAGAGGGATGTTCTGGGAAACCTGGGGAAATCTTACACATTTAGGCCAAGCACCATCTAAGCAAAAGTATTTTGTTGCCTCTTGTCAATGCCAATGCTTCCTCTACCTGAAAACAAGGAGCCTTTAATGAATTGACGCTAGTTTTCCTTAGAGTCTAGCCCTCAATTATAATACCCCCAAAATTATATATGTAGAAATGCCAGTAAAGGAAAAGAACTAAAGCATTAAATTATGTATTTTATAGATATATGCTATTTGTTGGAGAATCTACATTATATATATTTTACATTATAAAATTATATATTATATTACATTATTATATGTTTTATGTTATAAAATGATTTACATTATAAAATGGGTCAAGATATTTTATATGTATATGTATATATATGTGTATATATATAAATGTGTATGTATATATGTATATATATATAAAATCTTGTTTTCTCTCTGCCATGGCAAGTTTTGCATGCTATCTCACAGTATTTCTATTGGAGCCTGAAAGGTATTTGTCTCTCATATTTTCAAAAAATTTAAAAAGTAATTAAAATAAGATATCATTAAGATCAATTTTATCAATGGAACCAGTGCCCTAACCCCTTAGGAAGCAATAAACAGGTCATGAAATTGATTACAGCAGAACTTCTCTTTGCTTACTCCTCCTAAGATAGAAAGGGCTTTTAAAACAAAACAAAATCAAAATGGAAAAATCTCTTAAAAACTAGTTGTATAATCACTGATTATTTCTGAATATCTTCATGAAAAATAAAATTATTTTATAACCATTTTACTAATGTATGTCTCTTCGAGTTCTGATTATTTTACTTATTGTCTTATAAAAGGAAACAATTAATACCTGAAAGAAAAGGGGATTTTCTTTGATATCCAGCCTGTTATTCCTTAATTATCATACTAAGTCATATCTTTATAATTGCAAATGATGAAAAAAGAAGGAATATCTGAGTTTCTTCAGGAAAGAGAATCTCTCAAGAAAAGGGCTTGGCCACTTGCCACAGTGTTTCTGAAAGCATCTTTGACCTCCCTGTTCCTTAGGCAGTAGATGATAGGGTTGAGCATGGGAGTAAAGACTGCATATATGACTGAGATCAATTTGTTAGAATCAAATGAAGCAATGGCCTGAGGTCGGACATACATGAAGATCACAGCTGTGTAGAAGATGACCACCACTGTAAAGTGAGAGGCACAGGTGGAGAAGGCCTTCCGCTGCCCAGCAGCTGAGGGAATGTGCAGGATGGCAGAGACAATGAAGGCATAAGAAATGCCAGTGGCTGAGAGAGGAACCACAAGGATGACGATGGCTAGCACAAAGTCCACCATTTCAGCCATTGATGAGTCCATGCAGGCCAGTTTGAGGATGGGGGAAACATCACAGAAAAAATGGTTCAAGATATTATTGCCACAGAAGGCAACTTGGGAGATGAAATAGACCTTTGCCATGGAGATGGTGAAGCCACTCACCCAGGAAAGGATAGTCAGATGAACACAAAATCCTGTGGTCATCATGACTGGATAGTGAAGAGGCCAACATATAGCCACATAACGGTCATAGGCCATGGCAGCCAAGAGCACACACTCAGTACAGGCAAGCGAAATGAAGAAATAGAGCTGTGTCATGCATCCCAGGAAGGAGATGGTATTGGGACGAAGGAGGAATCCAGCCAGCATCTTGGGGACTGTGACAGATATATACCAGGTCTCCAGAAAGGACATGGTGCCCAGAAAATAGTACATGGGCTTGTGCAGGGATCCAGTGACCCATACAGTGAGGATGATGGCTAAATTCTCCAATAGCACAAATAGATAGGTGATGAGGAAGAGGAGGAAAAGCAGAACTTGCAGCCAAGGGGAAGTAGGGAAGCCCACCAGGATGAATTCACTAATATGGGTGATATTTTCCTTCCACATGATTAGGACACCAAAAGACAAGGGATTTAAATGATAGTAGCACCAAATTGAAGGGTGAAATTCACATTAGCAGCAAGGGAGACTTCAGGCTATACTAAACTTAATACTAGCGCCATAATCTGGTCCTAGGGTATTATTTGGGAGTCACTAGAGGCCACAATGTCCTCTCCAGAAAGTCAGGCATCAGAACAGGACCTGAAAACAAATCAAACACAGACACAAAGCTAAGAATCTCAAAGCAGAATTATGAGGTCAGATTCAGGGTTCAGGCCTTTGGATTTGGGTCAGAAAAGGTCTTCAGGTAGTCCTCGGAGTAAATCCTTTCCTTATCAGCATACTCACAGATTTCAGGGGCAGCTATAAGGCAGGAGACCGTCAAGATTGGAGAAAGTGCCAAGGGTAGTCCAGGAAGTGGGAAAGTTTAAAATCTGAAGAAAATAAAAGCAGAATATCAACTAGAAAAAACCCTCCTGGCCAGAAGAATTGCTTACTCTGGTCTACTCTTCAGCTATGTTGTGTGTCTTTTGAAGACACTGGCAAAAGTGCTTAATAATTCACTGCCTATTTTTAGCGATACGGCTTAAAAAATTGAATGCATAAATGTCTACTCTCTTACAATACTTAAATACATTTTAATTTTTTTAGATGGCCCCTAATAACAGTAATGATAATAATTATATATCAAATACTTACATATATAATAGTTTTATTTATATATATATCATGTATATACATATACTAGTAATATATTTATAAAATAGTTCACAGTTGATCACAAATCTGTACAATTCATCTATATCTTCTGCAAAGACTGGCTCAAATATTTTATACTGCTGGAAGAAGTGTTACCTGATTAATTCTATCTACTTCCTGACTCTGAAACTCCTCCTTATTATAGGCACTGCTTGAGGACAAATTGCATTTAAGAAACTGCCTTGGGAGTGGAGGGTCAGGAGACTCGACAATTCAGAAGGGTCCTGGGCTTCCCAGGACACAATATATAATCTGAGAAGAGATCTGAAATTTAAACGCTTTCTTCATAAGTGGAGATAGAAGAAAAAGAAAAGTAGGGATAAAAGTTGGCTTGAGATTATCAATAAAATTAGTGTAAAAAGAGAAATATACTTTTCAAGGAGAACAATAGAGTTGACTAGAAAGGAAAAGATAAAATTCAGGAAACTGGAAAGAAGAAGAAGATGTGAAATTTCCTAAATGGTTAGTAGTTATTTCTGATTTATAGGTACTTTGTGGCCTAAAACCCCCAGATCTCCAATAAAGTAGTTGGTTATATGTGTTGGAAAAATCACCACAGTGAAATAGAGCTCAAATTTGACTTCTTTATCCATTAAAAAGCAGTTTCCTTTAATTAATTTTAACAGCTCTCTCAGAGAGGTCATTTTTGCATAAGAGGTGTGATGCAGTATGGAAACACACAGCCTAAATCCTATCAATTGCAGAGCAAGGTTGTGAAGGAACTTTTACATGTGAATGCACACTCATTTGTGTCTGATATTCAGGAATCATAGAAAACAGAAGAGTAATACAACGAGAAACACAACATGGACAAAAGAAAGCCCAATATTCAGAATGTACTACAGCTTTAAGGAAACTTCAGACCAGTGGGACAAATAATTGGAAGATCTGAATTATAGTCCATGATTTATGCCTTACTAATTTTATAATCTGAAGCAAACCTCAATTTACCAAACTTTAATTCCCTTAAGAATGAAAAAAAAGGTTATAATACTAAAAAATTCAACAAATTATGGATGCAGACAATTTATATAACCGTTGGTATTTAAGATAAAGATCTGCACACTCATTGGAGGCCTGGCACCACATTGCATTTTTTTTTTTAAGAACTTTTATTGAGATACAGTTAACAGATAAAAAACAGCATATATTTAGAGTGTACAATTTGGTATCCCAATCTCCCAATTCATTCCCCCCCAACCCTACCCACTTTCCCCACTTGGTGTCCACATGTCCGTTCTCTACATCTGTGTCTCTCTTTCTGCCCTGCATTTCCTCCTTCACAGTTGTTAGCATTTGCCTCATGCACTGAGGCGCTCCTATACTAGGTGCATATATATTTATAATTGTTACCTCCTCTTCTTGGAAGGATCCCTTGATCTTTATGTAATGTCCTTTCTTGTCTCTTGTAACATTTTTCACTTTAAAGCCTATCTGATCTGATATGAGTATTGCTACTCCAGCTTTCCTCTGATTTTCATTTGCATGGAATATCTTTTTCCAGCCCCTCACTTTCAGTCCATATGTGTGTCTAGGTCTGAAGTGGGTCTCCTGTAGATAGCATATACATGGGTCTTGTTTTTGCATCCCTTAAGCCAGTCTGTGTCTTCTGGTTGGTGCACCTAGTCCATCCACATTCAAGGTAATTATCTATATGTATGTTCCTATAACCATTTTCTCAATTGTTTTCTTTTGTTTCTGTAGGTCCTTCTCTTCTCTTATGTTTCCCGCCTAGAGAAGTTCCCTTAGCATTTGTTGTAGGGCTGGTTTGGTGGTGCTGAATTCTCTTAGCTGTTGCTTGTCTGTAAAGTTTTTGATGTCTCCATCGAATCTGAATGAGATGCTTGCTGGGTAGAGTATTCTTGGTTGTAGCTTCTTCCCTTTCATCACTTGAAGTATATCATGCCACTCCCTTCTGGCTTGCAGAGTGTCTGCTGAGAAATCAGCTGTTAACCTGATGGGAGTTCCCTTGTATGTTATTTGTTGTTTTTCCGCTGTTGCTTTTAATAACATTTCTCTGTCTTTAATTTTTGTCAATTTGACTACTATATGTCTTGGCTGTGTTTCTCCTTGGGTTTGTCCTGCCTGGGACTCTCTGTGCTTCCTGGACTTGGGTAGCTATTTCCTTTCCCATGTTAGGGAAGTTTTCAACTAGAATCTCTTCCAATATTTTCTCAGGTCCTTTCTCTCTCTCTTCTCCTTCTGGGACCACTATAATGTGAACGTTGGTGCATTTAACCTTGTCCCAGAGGTCTCTTAGACTGTCTTCAGTTCTTTTCATTCTTTTTTCTTTATTCTTTTCTGCATCAGTGATTATCATCATTCTGTCTTCTGGGTCACTTATTCGCCCTTCTGCCTCAGTTAATCTGCTATTGGTTCCTTCTAGTGTATTTTTCATTTCAGTTATTGTGTTGCATATCTCTGTTTGTTTGCTCTTTCATTCTTAAAGGTCTTTGGTAAACTTTTTGATCTTTGCATGCAGTCTTTTTTCAAAGTCCTGGATAATCTTCACTATCATTATTCTGAATTTTTTTTCTGGAAGGGTGCCTATCTTCTCTTCATTTAGTTGTTTTTCTGGGGCTTTATCCTGTCCCTTCATCTGGTACAAAGTCCTCTGCTTTTTCATTTTCTCTATCTTTCTGTGGCTGTGGTTTTCAGTTCTGCTAGATGAAAAATCCACATTGCATTTTGAAAGTACAAAGATGAAAAAGTCAAATTTCCCCATTCAAAGTCTTGAGGAGATAAAACAAGTCAACAAGCCATTACAGTCCAATGTGTTACAGCCACAAGAAAGATATATACTCAGGTAGCCAATGGGAGGAAGGTCTTAATACTGCCTTCAGAGGTGACCTTCAAAGAAGCAACAGGACTTTATCTGCACCTGTGCAGGTGAGCTCTACTGGGGAAACATCACAAAAGAGGACAGATAATACCATCATAAATTTATACTCATGGAGTGCAACTAGGCCACAAACAATGGCTGGTATTCTACATTATGTTTTAAATCAATTCACTCTCCACACTTCCCATAGACTTGATATCTAATCTGCCATCCCACTCCCTCCTCCAGCTCCCAGCAGACAATTTCACTTCTTATTTTATAAAGATAAATGAGGCTATCAGATGCATATATATTCAGCTTCCCACTGCCAAATCTTTATGCTAACCTCTGACATCTCTGTTCATTGCCTCCTTACTTCTTATCAAAGACCAGTCCCTCCATCTGCTCTACACCCCATTTTTCAGGAACTAATTTATCAGAAATCCCATCTCTTTTTGTATATTAAATTCTTTTTACAGATATTCACTGAGCAACTACTATGTGACAGGCACTACTCTAGATGCTTGAAATAATTCACTGAACAAAACAGAAAAAAAAAAAACAAAAAACAAAAACAGGCCAAAAACCCTAATCTTAAGAAGTTACCTTCTTGTGGAAAGATACAGACAGTAAATACAGTCCTTCTCAAGACTTTGAATAAATACAATAAGGATATCAGTGTAGGAATTGATACATTCTGTGGAGAAAGCAGAGCAAGGTAAGTGAAACTAAGAGTGTGTGGAGTTGTGGCAGCTTCATATTTTACACAGGATGGTCAGGGCAAGCATCATTAAGCAGAGTCATGAATAAGATGACAGCCATCTGACTGTCTGATGGAAGAGCTTTCCAGAAAAAGTGAATATATCCAGTGTGGTTGGAGTAGAGTGAGTGGGAGAAATGAAATCAGAGAAGTAAGGACCGGTGATGATAGGCAGATCACCATGGGCTTTTTAAGCAGTTGTAATCATGTTGGCATTTACTCTGAGTGGATCAGCGCCACTTTGTAAAGTTCTGAGCAGCTGAGTGACCTGATCATATTGATGTTTTAAGAATTCTTCTGGCAGGTTCTTATTATCTGAATCATTTCTGATAACTTTTAAAGATGGCCAACCAATTATCTCTCTTCCTAAAAATAATCTTTCCTTACTGGTCATGTTTTTGTATCTGCTTCAGAACACTGTACCATCCATTAACCCCTCTCTTTCCTTACCTTTGACTTTCTATGGTTACTACCTCTCTGGTAATACCCAGGTCTTTCCCATCTTAAAAATTTTAGCTTTAGTTTCTCACTCCTTGACGCTTCTCCTCACCCTAGTTCCCACAACTTTAACCCTACTATGAGCCAACTTTGTTCCAGGCACTGAAAATACCAGGACAAAGAGACATTGAAACTGTCTAGTAAAGGAGACAGAGAAGGAAACAGAAAATTAGAAAATAATGCAATAAGCATTGCGATAGAATACTGAATATTCATATTGGGAATCCAGGGTAGAATAATTCTTCGTTAGAGGAACCCAGAAAGACTTCACTAAGAAGATTCCATTTGAACCAAAATGAAGCACTGTAGAGTTTTGAAGGGAAGGAGAAATACCAAGGGGAGAAAACAGCAAATGCAAAGGCACAGAGTAAAGCATTAAAAAGTGATGGGAATGATCTGCATTTTGATTAGAAAGCATTGGTAGCATGGAGGAGAGAAATGGATCAATCAGGGAAGGAGGATGAGGTTATATACAGTTAGTCCTCTCACTTGTTCCTATAACTTTTTACTAATTCTCATTTCTAACACACTGAGTCCTGCAACATCTGAGTACCTCTTGTCACACTGACCAAATGAGGAAAGCAAAATGAGTTCCGTTTACACATGCTCTAACGTTAGCCTGAACTCCCCCCTTTTTTTTTAAGATAGAAAATCTTTATCTTTTTATTGAAGCATAGTTGATTTTCAATGTAGTATTAGTTTCAGGTGTACAACAAAGTGATTCAGTTATATATACATATGTATCTATTTTTTCATATTCTTTTCCCTTACAGGTTATTACAAAATATTGAGTACAGTTCCCTGTGCTATACAATAAATCCTTGCAATTTATCTATTTTATATATAGTAGTGTGTATATGTTAATCCCAGCCTCCTAATTAATCCCTCCCTTCCCTTCTCCCTTTGGTAACCATAAATTTGTTTTCTTTATCTATGGGTATTTCTTTCTTCCTTTTTTTTTTTGGTCATGCCCTGTGGAATGTGGGTTCCTAGTTTCCTAAGGGATGGAACACTCGCCCCCTGCAACAGAAATGCTGACTCTCAATCACTGGACTGCCAGGGAAGCCCTCTGTGGGTCTATTTCTGTTTTGTATATAAGTTCATTTGTATCATTCTTTTTATAGATTTTGCATATAAGCTATATCGTATTTGTCTTTGTCTGGCTTACTTCACTTAGCATGATAATCTCTAGGTCCATGAACTCTCTTGATTTTTAAGATCCACATTTTATTCTTGAAACTTTAAATGAGTTGATAGTACGGAATTGCCTCAGGCATGACCTAGGTCTCTGCATTCACCCCACCATTCTGTGTACATATGAGTCTCACATGGGACTACTGTCCTATAATTTCTCCCTGCTGAATGCTCTCCCAGTTCCTACTTGGCCTCAATCATCTTCACTCCTCATCTCTGCCTTTACCTGTATAATCTGTCCAATAATAAAAATAGTCATTGTTTACCAGGTGTCTATTATACAGCAGAATTTGATTAAAGTATAGGTCTTTCCTATGCTTTATCTCACTTAATGCTCACAACAACCTAATAAAGTAGATATTATTGATCCCACATTATAGATAACAGGGTAAATAATTTACCTAAATTCATGCAAGTAAAAAGTGGTAGAGATGGAATTATAACCTAACACTGTCGATCTCCAAACTCTATACTCTTTCTACTATGCAGCACTCTTCCTTCTTTAATCATTGCTTCTCACCTCTCTTCCCACTGCCACACACCCAATTAATGCCCCAAATATTGTGTATCCCTAGTCTGTTCTTTCCCTCTTTCTGTACCACCTTGTCCACTCTCCTGATCCCTAGTCTTGGACCTCATACTGAAACCAGTTTGCTTTTCATTCAAGTCTTTCCTGCACAGACACCTCGCTTCTGAATTTAGCCTTTAGACCCCATCTGAGCCTTTGTGATCAGTCTAAAGTTCAAAAACCTGGCTTGTCTAGTTGTTTTTCATGAGCAACATGCCTCCAAAGTCTGTATAACATTCAAGACCTCCTAGTACTCATGATGCTTTTCCCTCCACCCCTCACTGAGCCTTATATGTATCTAAATCTGTGTGACATCCCCCTACTGTATATTGACCTCTGACCAGCTACTGACCTGGTCTATTTCACCCAGTCACCATTTCCTAACTCTGTCTTAATTAGAAAAGGAGTGTTGGCTTAATCAGAGGAAGGGTTCACCTGCTGAATCAAAATAGATTAGTGTGTATTACTTGGAAGATACTACAGGTGGGAAATAGGTTTTCTCAAGAAGAAGAGGAAGTTAGATGAGAACTAGAAGAATAGTGCAAGTAAAGGGAGGTGTTTGTGCAATTCAGGTGGAAGGTTGATGGAAAGGAAAATCAAAGATTCAAGGCTCTGAAGAGATAGAGTGGGCATGCACTGGCAGGGGCTGGGACCCACTTAGAGGCTGGCAAAAGGTCTGTTGTCCATTTAAGACACATATAGATACTAAATAGTATTCCTGTCTTCAGACTGAGTGATCTTACTAAAATATAAATGTGAACATGTGACTTTCCAGTCCAAACCTTTCAGTGACTATACTGCACATCTGAACTCCTAATATTGCATAGCAGGTCCCTCAGGATCTGACACCCACATTCCTCATATCTTTATCTTCTTTCTTTCTTAGCTATTCAACGCAAGCTCAAGACACACTGAAGAATTTGACGTTTTTCAGTGAAACATCCTCCTCTATGCGGTTGCACATACTCTGTCTTCTATCTGAAATTCTTTCTAACGCTTGCCACCTGGCAAATGCCTTCTCAGATTCATCCTCTCTTTCAAATCATCCCTTGCTATCACCACCTCCTGCCCATCACCCCAGCTGTCTGGTTTTGTACCATTTTGGACCTAAGACCATCTTATCATGATATCATGTATCATTTTGCTTACCAGTCACCACTACTAGATTTATGAACACCTTGAAAATACCAATTTTATCCGATTTTCAGCTTGTTCTTCTTTTTAGTGTTTAGTTTAGCTCAGTTCCTGATGCATGGTTGGCACTAAATAAGCAAATACTTTGTGATGTTTTATTAAGATCAAAAGTCTCACCACAGTGCATTGTGTTATTTCTCTTTAGGAGTTCAAGTGAAGTAGGTCATTTGGGTGAGTCCGGCTTGGGTATCTCGGTTTAGTCGTCCAGTAGTCTGACCAGTGGAGAGGTATTTGGAGAATATAGCCTATGCCACCCCTGTGAGTCTTTGCCTTTTCACCTGAAAGGACTTGAAAATAGCGAACAGAAAGGAAAAGTGGGGAAGGGAAAGGAAAAAATGAGAGGCTTTAGAATTACCTGATCTAAATCCTTGAAAATTGCTTCTCTGTGAAACTCAAGAGTTCCATGACTTTGTATTTCTCCTTACCTGGGAAAGATTCTAGGGTCCAGATTACAGGGAAATGAAAAATTATTCTTCTGTTGATTCAAAGAAAAGGCACCATCAACTTAATTCATATTTGTGGTAAGACTTTTAAATCCAAAATTCAAAAGTTACTTCTGGGTCTGTTAGATGCCCCTGTTGGATGATAAGAGCCCAAGGTGGAAGAGATTTCTTTCTGCTTTATATGTTCTTTTTTTTCTGTATGTATTCAATGTGTATCTCTTTCCATTCCTCTCTTCTTGCTCTTGTTCTATTTCTCTGTCACTGAACTTGAGCTGGCTTTGTATGTTGATTTCCTCCCACATACCTCACTCAGGCAGAACCTAGAGCTGGACAATTCCAGGATGCAATGAGCCTACTGCTCAGTAGAGACAACTATAAAGGACGCACCCTTGGGGATCTTGTTCACAAATGCTATAGGATTTTCAAGAGTAATAATAATGAAGAGTTAGAGAAATTTCCCTAGTGATCTCCCAGGATCAACAAACAGAGCAGATGCCAAAAGATTATCTGTTGGAGAAACAGAATAGCAATGGCTTTATGGCAAATTAGTCTGGTAATTGATCCTATTCCTAGTCCTAAACCTTGATTTTCTTCCACTCTCTTGTTGTCTGGGAAGTAACTCTGACTCATGACCTATTTAAGGTATTAAACATTATTCAGAGGGGGTGCTGGTGAAATGATCAAAATACACAAAAGAGGATTTAACAGTGTTAATAGTACATACTAAGCTTTAGAGAGAAGGACAACTTTCTCTCCACTTTGAAAATTTTGTCTCCACACTCAAGAGGCTAGTACTCCTAAGCATTATAGATAAACAGTTGCGCACTGGGCTAGGGAATCAAGCTTTGGTAGGTAAAGCAAATTTAGAAATAGCCAATATTGGCTCTTTTATCTTTTAATGAAACTTCTTTTGTCTTGCCTTTTTTTCAATTTACTCTTATTTTATTTAAAAATTTTTAAGTTTTTATGCAATTTTAAAGATTACACTCCATTTAGTTATTACCAGATGTTAGCTATATTTTCAATGTTGCACAATACATTTTTTTTAAGCTTGGATCAGACTTTATTTTTTTTCGCCAGATCTTTATTGGAGTATAATTGCTTTACACTGTTGTGCTAGTTTCTGCTGTACAATGAAGTGAATTAGCTATGTTTATACATATATCCCCATATCCCCCCCCGTCTTGTACCTCCCTCCCACTCTCCCTATCCAATCCCTCTAGGTCATCACCAATCATTGAGTTGAGCTCGCTGTGCTTTGCAGTTGCTTCCCACTAGCCATCTATTTTACATTTGGTAGTGTATAAATGTCAATGCTACTCTCTCACTTTGTCCCAGCTTCCCCTTCCCACCTCTTCCCGTGTCCTCAAGTCTGTTCTCTACATCTGTGTCTTTATTCTTCCCCTGCCACTGAGTTCATCAGTACCATTTTTTTAGATTCCATATATATGTGTTAGCATATGGTATTTATTTTTCTCTTTCTGACTTATTCCACTCTGAATGACAGACTCTAGGTCCATCCACTTCACTGCAAATAACTCAATTTCATTCCTTTTAATGGCTGAATAATATTCCATTGTATATATGTGCCACATCTTCTTTATCCATTCATCTGTCGATGGACATTTAGGTTGTTTCCATGTCCTGGCTATTGTAAGTAGTGCTGCAATGAACGTTGGGGGTGCATGTACCTTTTTGAATTATGGTTTTCTCAAGGTATGTGCCCAGGAGTGGGATTGCTGGGCCATATGATAGTTCTACTTTTAGTTTTTTAAGGAATCTCCATACTTTTTTCCATAGTGGCTGTACCAACTTACATTCCCACCAACAGTTCAGGAGTTTCCTTTTCTCCATACCCACTCCAGCACTTATTGTTCCTAGATTTTTTGATGATGGCCATTCTGACTGGTATGAGGTGATACCTCATTGTGGCTTTGACTTGCATTTCTCTAATGATTAGTGATGTTGAGCATCTTTTCATGTGTTTGTTGGTATCTGCATGTCTTCTTTGGAGAAATATCTATTTAGGTATTCTGCCCATTTTTGGATTGGGTTATTTATTTTTTGATACTGAGCTGCATGAGCTGCTTGTATATTTTGGAAATTAATCCTTTGCCAGTTGCTTCATTTGCAAATATTTTCTCCCATTCCAAGGGTTGCCTTTTTATCATATTTATGGTTTCCTTTGCTATGCAAAAAACTTTTAAGTTTCATTAAGTCAAGAATTCCTCAATATATGCAAATCAATCAATGTGATACACCATATTAACAAATTAAAGGATAAAAACCATATGATCATCTCAATAGATGCAGAAAAAACTTTTGACAAAATTCAACACCCATTTATGATAAAAACTTTCTAGAAAGTGGGCATAGAGGGAACCTATCTCAACATAATAAAGGCCTTGTATGACAAACCCACAGCCAGCATGGACCTCAATGGTGAAAAATTGAAAGCATTTCCTCTAAGATCAGGAACAAGACAAGGGTGCACACCCTCACCACTATTATTCAACATAGTTTTGGAAGTTTTAGCCACAGCAATCAGAGAAGAAAAAATAAAGGACTCCAAATTGGAAAAGAAGTAAAACTGTCACTGTTTGCAGATGGCTCTTTCTTTTGGATAGTTTTATTTCATTCTCTTTCATGTCTCATGTGAATAGTTATTGAGAATAATCTGAGGAATAGATGTAGAAGGAGAAATATCCATTCTTAAAGATCAAGAAGAAAAAACAAAAAGCAAGGATCCAAAGCAAAGGAGGGCAGGAGATAAGGCCAAGGGCACAAGGAACAGGCAACTGATGGCATCTCTGCTCTAAACCTTAGACTGAAACTTTCTCTTTCCTCTAATTTAATTTAATTTCCTCTTTCCATGTCTCTGTTACCATTACAGTGATAAGATCTTGCGGGCCATGATGAGATGGTGGCTCTGGGGGAAAGTACAAGGAGACTGCTCAGACTTTTCAAAGTCTGGAGTTAGACCAGTGGAACAAGAAATAAACTTATGTCTCAGATCTGGTCCAGGCCAATGACAAGACTGAGGACACAGATCTAATGTGTGACAGAATGTGTCTTTGCCTGCAACACCCCCTCTGTATATTCCTCTCTTTGAAAACAGCCTGTGTGGTGGCAGCAGATGAAGGTTACTGTCCAGTATGTAAAGATTTCCTCAATTCCCTGTTAAATACTTCTCTATTAGAGATAATATTAACAAGCATAAGTATACTGATAGGTAGAGTTTTGGTGCCATTTTTAAGGATTAATGTGAACATACTTTCTGCAGTAAAATTCATAAGCAAGAACAAAAAGAAATTTTTTATTTTTGAATTTGTTTTTGTAAAAACGGTGAGCTATAGTGTATCAATTTACTCATTCAGTTAATACCCTTTAATAAAAATAAACTTAGGTGAAATAAGTATAAAATTCAACAGCAAAATACTTATTATTATATTTGCATCATTCATTTAATATAGGGGTTTACATGATACTCTTACTTGTATGCTTAGAAAGAATTCTGCTTCTCAATATTCATAAGATTTACTGACTTAGTTAATTTGATTATCAAGAGCTGAAACACTGGAATTCTACGATAATTCCAGATCCTTTTGGGACTAGTAAAATTATCCATTCAATCTCTCAAGCCCAAAATTTTTGAATTATTTGAAATTTAATTCCTTTAACCCAAAACACCCCAGTCAAGCAAATGAATAAAGTGGTCCTTATTTTTAAAATGAAAGGACTGCCATCTGTAGGGTTGTAAGGACACCTGTGAATACAAAAGGGCAAGAGCAACTCTTTGTAGAAAATTGGGACAAACATTAATGTTATGTGCCTGCTATGTTCTAAAGACTTCGCATATGTGTTATCTAATTTAACCCTTCCAATAACTATAAAATGTTATTAATATTCCCAGCTTCCAAACAAGAAAAATCAAGGTTCACAATAAATAAAAATTTCCCCAGGGGGTGATTGTATCAGTCAATGTTGTGTTACAGATAATTAGAATTCACCTTAGCTAATTTAAGCAGAAAGAGAATCTGGTTCTTGTAAAGTCATTGAGAGAGCTGGAGTAAGGGGGTTTAGGCTGAACCCCAGGAATAACTTTCAGCCTCCAGAACCCCTTTTTCTCAGCCACAATAGAGAAAGCTGTTGCTGTTGCTGTTGCTGCTGCTCCCTCTCCAGGGCTGATGGACCAGAATATGTTGGTTCCAGAACTTTGGTCATAATCGACAGCAGCTAAATGAACGTCCCACACTCTGCGTCCCTCTGCATGTGATTTATGCATGGACCAAAGCGCACATAAGTGCATCATACAGGAACCTATACAGGAACGAAAACCTAAGGCTGTAATTTTAAGCTTTCCAGCCTTAGCATGTTAGAAAATGTTGAAATGGGTATGAAATAATCCATGATGTTTGCTTCAGTCTAAAAATTAGAGGGCTTGAACAGAATAGAATGTTTAAAAATTGAACAATGCCAGAAAATGTGGAAATTATGGGCACTGTGGCTATCAATTGAAAGTATGACATTTATTCAGACAGAGATTTATTCCTCAAGTATTTATTGACCACTGAATACCTAATAATAATTTTTAGTAATTGTGAGTCATAAAGAAAATTACAGTCTAGTATCAGAAATAAGATGTGTATTTGAATCATTATCAGTTTAAAGCAGAGTCTAAAGAATGTCATAACCAAGATATCATCACTCTGAACAGAAGTTACGTACAGCTAGAGATCATTTCTTCCTAATAGGTGTGGGGCCAAATCAACACGAGCTGGAAGTTGGAAGAAACAGAAAAAGTGTCACAGAAGACTTGGGGCTCCAGTTGAGTTTTAAAGGTATTATGAGCAATATTGATCCTTGTATTTTGTTGGATAATTTAGAATAGTATGTGTCAAATGCTTTGCCAGATGCCTTCACATATATTCATTTTCATTTAATCTTCATGTCAACTTTTTAAGGTAGATATTATGATCCACTTTTCACAAATGAGGACACTGAAGTGCAGAGAAACCGAAATTCTAATAACTATGAAAACCACAAAGCTAACAACTGGTAATGCAGGAGTCTCAAGCTAAGGGAAAGTAGATGATTTGCTTCACAAGATCATCTACTTTCCCAATATTTTCCCACTTACCCACTTGCCAGTGAGGATGTTTTAAAAGCCTGATTATGCTATTTGTTAGAAGATAACAAATCTGAGTGAGTGAAATAGAAACACCTAGGAAAACATGTTGGGGAAATTCTTCTACAGATCTTATTATAGTCTGATTTATTCTGATAAGAGAAGAAATGTAACCTAAAAGGGGAAAAGTGAAGGGGAGGTTCTGTGCAGTAAACTAGCTTAATCCTGGGGGGTGGAAAACAAACAGTAATGAACACAAGTGACTACAGTGTCAGGAACTGTGGCTGATATTGCAGAGTCAAGGACGAATAAGGTTAGTTTCTGCCCTAGAGGAACTCACATTCTACCGAGTCAAACACAAACTGCTGTCTGTAATTCATAATGAAAAGGTGCTCTGGTCGAGGCTGAATATTGAAAGTCAACTAATCTTGTTCCTACTTCACTCTGTCAGTGAATGCCATTCACCTGGTAGAAGTGCAACAGGCTGAAGATATAGTGTTTGCAGAAACTAAAAATGCCTCTGTAGCATATCTTGTACATCCACAAACCTAAGTAGTAAGAGGAAATTCACAAATTGGTAAGATTTGGGTTGGTAAACATGAATCTACTTCCTCCTGTGACCCCTTTCTTCATTATGTCGCTTTGTGTTAGTCATCTTTCAAGTTTTTGAGTGTGTTGTTATCTCTCTTGACTCTTGGCCTTTTCCATCTTTGGAACCCCTAATCTTTACTACTTTCCACCATTTTTCATCTACCTAATTCCTTCAGGTGTTAAGTCTAAATGCTACTTCCGCTGGAACCTTTTCTCTGATCATCCTAGGTCTACCTATCATTTGTTTCCGAAGTACCCTGTACTCACATCATCACACATTAACACTGCAGCCACTTGTGCCTTTATCTTCCCCACTCATCTCTCAGCTATTTGAAAGAAGAATCTGTGTCTATTTTTGTAGTTGTTGACCATTATAGGCTATCACAGAGCTTGGCAAGAAATAAGGACACAAGAAATACTGAATGAATGAATGAAGTTAAGAAAGAGAAGAATTGGTACAGTTTATTGTAATTATGGAGTACATTGCAGGGACTGATAGAATGGATGTTTCATATTGGGGATCAGTAAGAAATAAGGTTGGGTGGGGAAAAGATCAGATATTATTGAGCTTCATGAATACTAGAATGATTCTAAAGTAATAAGTGGAATGAGTAGGTCCTATTTAATTCAAATTGAGAATTCTTAAGTAGTAGAGTAGCATAACAAAAGCAATAGATAAGAAAGATTAGTACAGAAATGTTGAATAATATGTTGAAGTGGCTTAGGTCAAAACTAGGAGACCAATTTTAGACTCTAACTTTGAATGGACAAGATGTAGAGTCAAGGTAGCTCTTTCTGATTATCTCTTTCATATTTTAGTCTCAGTCTGATCAATTTTGTAGAATTCTCCTTGGTGTTCTATGTTTTCTTTTCTAGTCAGCAGGTCCCCTGATGATATCTAACACGTGCATTTGTTTTAGAAAATTGCATTTGTTTTTCACCTAATTTGTGCATAAGATGCCTATTTTATTGATATTTGAGGGTTTCAGCTTGGGCATATATGGATGTAATGATAGTGCATTGGTTTGTTTATAACAGTCATGTGTCAACTGCAAAAGCTGATGAGTAATACTGCTTCTTTCATTGCTTATGAAGCTACTGATCCCACTCCTTTAATAAGAAATGAGCTCTTATAGTCCTTGGAGGAAGCTAAATTTGGGAGAGAACTGAGAAATGCTCAACACTATTATTATCAATGGTAGCGGATCATCACTAACCCAATATAATCACAAACAACACTATCACCACCATCACTACCACCTATCACCACATCTACATGTATCTTATGTATGTATCTTATGTACTGAATTACTTGTTCCAGACATCAGTGCTTGCTAACAAAACTCTTTCTTAGAGCTACTATCACAGACTCTTAGATACAACCTAAGCAGTACATTATAAAGCTAGACTCTCTGGGTTCAAATAACAGTTTTGCTATTTATTAAGCGTACAATCTTGGATAACTTCTTTAAATCTCTCTGTGTGTGCTTCAGTTATCTGATCCTTAAAATCAACTACCTAATCACAACTAACTCATAGAGGTACTATGAAATAAAATAGTTTATCATGCGTAAAGTGTTAATAACACCATTTTGCATATGTTAACATTGAAGATTATCTCTCATTTCAAGGAATGTCTTATATTATATACAGTGCATATTAAATATACTTAAAGACTAAAGCAATACATAATATTTACTCTTTCAATTTTTAATTTTTTATCTTTTCAAATGCTGTGATTACTTTAAGAATCTAGATCTATATAGCAAGCATATGTGTACAACCATGGTAAGTGTCAGGGAATGACATCCTTGCCAGGACAGGCTCCTCCTCAAGGCAGCAGGCCTCAGCTGAGCAGGAGGCACTGGCCAACACCTATTGTCTTTTTGATAGCATTCTTGACTTCCTGGTTCCTCAGGCAGTAGATGAATGGATTTAACATGGGCGTGAGGACTGCATACACAGCCGAGATTAGTTTGTTGGAGTTAAACGAGGCTATAGCTCTGGGCCCAGCATACATGAAAATCATGGCTGTGTAATAAATTATGACCACAGTGAGGTGGGATGCACAGGTGGAGAAGGCCTTCTTCCTTCCCTGGGTGGAAGGTATACGCAGAACGCTGGAGACAATGTAGACATAGGAGAGGATGGTAGTGGTAAGAGGGAAGACAAGAATGACAATAGCCAAAGCAAAGTCCACTACCTCTGCTGTGGACATGTCTTTGCAGGCCAGTTTGAGGATTGGTGAGATGTCACAGAAAAAGTGGTTCATGACATTGGAGCCACAGAAAGTGACACATGAAATGAAGTAGACCTTGATCACAGTGATCATGAAACCACTCATATAAGAGAAAGCCACCAGCTGCAGACAGTAACCTGTGGTCATGATGACCGGGTATCTGAGAGGGTGGCAGATGGCCACATAGCGGTCATAGGCCATGGCTGCCAGAAGCACACACTCCGTGCAGGCAAGCAAGATAAAGAAGTAGAGCTGCGTCATGCAGCCTGTGAAGGAGATGTGCCGTCTCTGCAGGAGAAACCCGTCCAGCATCTTGGGGACAGTGACAGAGACATACCAGACCTCCAGGAAGGACAAGCTACTCAAGAAATAGTACATGGGCTTGTGGAGGGAGCCAGTGACCCAGACAGTGAGCATGATGACAAGATTCTCTACCACCACCAGCAGGTAGACCACCAGGAAGAGGAAGAAGAGCAGGACCTGCAGCCACGGGGCGGTGGGGAAGCCCACCAGGATGAACTCGCTGACCAGAGTGATGTTTCTCCCCAGCATGACTAAGAGCACTGAGAGGTAGAACGTCTTCTATGACAGCATCACAAATTATGAAGACGACTATGGCGTTGGAGAGGAGGCCAGTAAAAGTTAGTAAATCAATCTTCCTCAAGAATGAGACTCATAAAATATCTTCTCTTAGTATGAAGAAATCTTCCAACGTGAAGCACACATTCCCATCAAAAACTTTTGTGTGTCTTTTATGCAAATCTCCCAGAACCAAAGTGCACTCCCATTCCTAACTCTCACTCAGCTGATGAAATGGGTGAATGTCACTCTCCATGCCATTCCTAACTCCTTTGTCCATGAACACGGACCAATAGTCTCTCCCTTGCTGGTTTCAGATCTCTGTTTAACTAGGAACTCATAGCACAAAGACATTTTTCCTGCCTGGAAGGAAATGTGTAGGATAACATCATGTCAGGAAAAATTTCAGAGTTTAATGTTGGGGTGATCTATTGGCTATAGCCTTTTGATCCACCACAGTTTCTTCAGAGTAGAGTTTGCGGAAATTAGAAAACAATAATAACTCTTGGACAACTCCTTAATGACTCTCTAATTGCTTTTAGATAAAAATGGAAATGTTTTTGTTATTACACATAGAAGGCTCTTCATAATTTGACCCCTGCCTATTTCTCCAGCCTCATCTGTTGTGACCCTCTTATACTGGTATATCATGTTTGAGGCACACTCAAGTACTTCTCCCCAAGCACACTGTAATTGTTCTGGCACTTTGCATACACTCTTCCCTCTTCCTATTAATCCCATTCCCCAATCTTTACCTGCTGATTCAAGATTCCATTTAAGGATCATCCCACCAAATCTAGGTCAAGTGCCTTAACATTTGTTCCCAGTGCACAAACCCCTCACACATTGAGAATTCTCTCCACCACACTGCAATTTTCCAATACTCAAGACTCTGTCCTTTATGACTGTGACCCCAGTGCCTAGGACAGTGACTTGCAAACACATGAATATTAAACAAATATGGATCAAAAGGTGAATTAATGAATCTCTTGGAGCCTTGGGACGTGCAAGAAATAGATAAGGGGCAGAGGAATGTGACCGCAGGATCTTTGCTGACAGGAGGTACCTATCAGGCTACAGAGCTTTGGACACATCCTGGGTACTTTTTGCACACCCAGGGTACTTTTATAACAAATATATCCACCAGGTCTAGGAATACTGGATATGATACTTAGTCTCTGCTCACTTGGTAGGTCAGGCTCTCTAAATATCAGCCATTATCTCAGGTTCTGGCCCTGAGTGGGAAGAGAGACAGGAAGGTGTGTGAATGCACTACATAGATATATGGGTCTCGTAACACTGGAAGGCAGAACTATTTGTGAGCTAGTCCAACTGTTTTAACCTATAGTAAGGAAAGAGTCATCTCTTGAAAACACATAAATGACTCTGCATACCTATTAAATGACTCCCTCTTCCATAAAGCCTGAATCAGTCCTGCCTTCAGACCGTAACGCACTCTTTCTGCCAAATTTTTTGTCCACCATGCTGTTCACTTGTCAGTGAAGTGTCACAGGCCAATCAGGGTTCGCCCTGATATTCCATAGGACTAGATATCTTCTGGCCATGGCTCATGGCAAGAGACTGAAGATTGGGCTGCTGACATACGCATTATTGGTACCACCACCTCCTTTCCATAGCAGCGCACATCAGCAGAACTCAGTGCTTGCTGGGTGGGAAGAGACTCCTATGCTCAGCCTGATATCCCCTCGTTCATCCCTGGGGTAGTTTACTAGTAAGGAGTTCTTTGCCTAGTTCCTCAGTGCCTTTGACCAAATGTTTTTCCTGGGGAAAAGGATCCGTTTTAGGAGGCAGAGACTATGTTATAACCCCCATACGAAGTAGCGCCAATGTAGTGGTTCCTACTCCTCAGGACGTGTGCAGCATTCCACATTCTCATCATCAGCCATACAATTTCCCACACACTCACCTTTACATACCAGTTAAGAACATTGATTTTAGAGTCAGAGCAAGATTTTAATATTGGTTTCATTACCTAGTAGCTGTATTATACTTCGATCACTTATCAAATGTGTACTTCCATACCATCTCCTCTAAATTAAGAATATTACAGGGGGAGTCAAGGAAGGGAGGGAATACGGGGATATGTGTATAAAAACAGATGATTGAACCTGGTGTACCCCCAAAAAATTAAAAAATAAAATAAAATAAAATACTCAGAAAAAAAAGAAAAAAAAAGAATATTACAGCAATGTCAGTTTACTGGATTGAAACGTGAGAATTAAGTGGGATATTGCATGTACAGCACTTAATATAAGACTTGGCCCCTGGTTTTTCACTGCAGGTATTATCTGCTATTATATTATGTCATACAACATTTATATGTATTTACTCAATTCTGTGTGCTCACATTGAGTGAAAACTCATGCATAATCATAAACACAATCATGTATCCTCTGTCCTTGTCTCAATTTTCACGTTATATTCTGTGGAATAAATTAACTTGAATTTCTTTGATTACAGGACTATAGCATCTTTGAAAAGGTCTGAGTTACAGATGACCCAGAGCTTCCTTATTTTCTTTTTAATGTATTACTGTCATATATTCAAATACTGTACTGCTCCTACTTCATATTTTCCTCCACATTCTTTGCCATAAATGTACCTCCCAATAAACTCTATTTTGAAGAGTGAAGAGTTAAAGAGAAATCCTATTCTCCTGGCTTTCAAAACTAAGAACACTGAGCTTCGAGATCTCTGTAGTATCCAAGGAAAGAAAAGCTTCCGTTGCGCTATAGCACATTTTTCAGTCCTTGTCCTTGTTCTCAAGAACAATACAGACACTAATAGACTTCTGGAATAAGATGCAAATCCTGTTCCAACACCCAAAAGACCTCACACCTGCCCAGATTTCCCCAACCTAGGGTAAAGAGCAAGTGTGCCCTTTTTAGTCATCTAATCTTCCTTTCTAGTCATTTTCCCCAGCACCCTTTCTGCTGTTCAGGAATGGAGCCTGCTGCCATTTCCCCAAGTCCCTCCTCATTTTCCTTGAAGCTTCCTTCAGGGGTCAACCAATCTCTCCTGGAAGCTGTAGATGCTCACCCTGATCCATTTGTTTTCTCCTGATAGTGGAAACTCCTTCAGACATTTGCACTGATCATGCTAAAGCAGACTGGCCTGCATACTTGTGTACTTCCTGAAGATCCATGTCTGGTCTCTGCTTAGACTGCCTGGTAGGTATTGCAGCACTAAGCCCAGAAGACTTGAGCTGGGGCAGGAAAATATATTTAACACTCATCTACCTTTTACCCAGGTCTTATTCCCAGGAGGCTCACTTATACTCAATCTGTCCTGGCTCTAGGGAAACACTTCTGTACTGCCAAACTACATCCAGGGGACCTGGACAGGGAAGATCTATCTCCATCCACTTATCAATTACTGTTTTAACTAGACCACATCTATCTATATCTGTATAGTATGGTTGATTCCTTTTACTCCTGTACACAAGGTGAAGCAACACCAAATACTCAGAAATCAGGATAAGAAATCTAAGTGGTTTAATAAGGCAATGGAGATAGTCACTTGTTCATTCTTTAGATAAAATATGTTTTATGCATTTATTGAGTTCTTATCATGTATAGGGCATTGCGTTATACATTCTTTGGAATAAAAAATCATAAGTCATGGTCTCTATCTCTAGGAAACTACGGTGTTGTAAGTAAAGTAAGAATTACATTCTAATGAGGGTAGAATGTAACATGAGCTATAAGAGAGGCATAAAGTGCTCTAGGAACTCCAATGAGAGAGAAACATTTTCTAACTTAGGAACCTAGAAAATGTTTCATTACAAAGGTGTCATTCCAGACTCATGGCAGGAAGATAGTTTAGAAGTAGTGTGAAAGGAAATGATTTTGGTTCTGCAGTCAAAAGACTTGGTTCCAAATTGAGGTTTCACTATTTTTAAGACATTTGACTTTAGAAAATTGTATTTATCCCTCGGTTTATTTAGCCATAAAATAGGGTAACAATAATTTCCTTGTCGATATCCTGTCATTGATGTTAGGATAAAAAGTTATGTGTATAAAAGCAATTCAAGCTCTGCTTTGTGATAACTATACAAATGTAAAATATTACTCATGTTGGAATATGTATCACAGACACAATTTGATCAGTGGAAATGGGGTTACAGGGCTTTTAGTGTAGAGAGACAAGCACAGGAAAGGATATAGAGTAATGACAGCAAACGGTGAGATAACAGAGTAATGAGGCCTCCACAGTTACTAGAAGTCACACCCATGCCTTGAAGCATTTGGTAATTTAAAGAATGTTTGTGAAATGTGCACTAAGTGCTAAGAACAGTGTGCAATGACAATCCCTTCTGTCAAGTTGTCCACACACTACTGGTCAATCAGTCTGCTCTTAATTGTGCCTCAGTAACCATGAAAAGAAGATTCAAGTGCTAAAAGTTTTGCAAGACTGAAGGCCAAGGAGACATACTTGTGTTCCTGTGAGTAACCAAAGCTGGATGAGGGGAGTGAAACAGGTGCCTAAAAATGAATGAGAAATCCTAGAGAGACCTTAGATCCTAAAGAGGATCTACAGTCAATGTGTGACTAATTGGATCTTGATGGAAAAGAATGGACGTAACATTTTCCCCACCCACCTATATTCCTTGTCTAAAGGCAAATGGTGCGTTGACACTAATTTGGGGAGGCTGAGACCACTGGTCTTCATGAAATGGGACGATGCAACATGAAAATCAAGGAAGGTAATAGTCCCCTAAGGAATGTCTCTAAGAGAAAATAAGAACACTTGTGCTATAAACCCTCTCTCTTCTCTGCAATGCATGGGACTTTCCATGCATGCTTGCCTGCACCAAAAGGTGGCATCTGAAAGACCTGGCAGAGCTGCTAAATGTATAAAGCAATAACTGTATCAATTGTACTTTATTTTAACTCTCTGTTATCAATGCTTAAAACAGCATCAATGCATGAATTTCAAGAGAACTAAAAATCTGTGTAAAAATTCATTTTTCACAAAACAATAAATTGTTTGCTGTCCACATACTGCAGCCAGACAGCAAGAGACAGCATACCTTTACTAGTGTGAAAGCCACTAAAATCAGTGAAACTTTTATTAAATTATTTGGCATAAAAAGACTAATAATAAATAGCATGATACACTTTTAAGTAAACTTTTTATCTTGTAATAATTTTAGATTTACAGAAAAAAATTGAAAAGATAGTAGAGTTTCTGTATACTCCTCACCCAGTTTCAGTTTCCCTTAATATTATCATCTTACAGTACCGTATGCATATTTGTCAAAACTAAGAAACCAAAAATTGTTACATTACTATTAACTCAACTCCAGATTCAATTCAGACTTTTACCATTTTCCCCCGATTGTCCTTTTCCTATTCCAGGATTCATTATGAAGTACTGCATTCTATTTAGTTATCTTATCATCTTAGTCCCTTCTGATCTGACGGTTTCTCATTCTTTACTTGTGCTTTATAATTATTCATTTTTTTTAAATGACAGGGAATTGGGTTTTCAGAGCCATAGAAAGATTACTGTTTTAAAAATGCTTTTTAATCCAGAAAATTTTGAGGGGATAGCTTTTTTACTTGTTTTATATGAAATGTTAGCACATAATTAAATATATTGGACCATTATGTTCAATTTTTTAAAAAGATTATTAATCACAGCCTAACATTCAACTGAACTAGGTTCATCATGGGTAAGAGGTGAAATAAAGACCAAAAGGAATATTGAGACCATGCTGTGAAGAAACTTGAAAGGCAGGTTAGGAAACTTTTAGTGTATTCAAAGATGGTGGGAACCAGTAGATATTTATGAGCACAGGAGACATAAGGTGACAACTTCTTATATTAAATACATGTTAAACATATACAGTAAGTCTCTTACATACAAACGAGCTGTTCCGAGAGCATGTTCATCAGTCCAATTTGCTCATTAAGTCCAACAAAGTTAGCCCAGGTACCCAACTAACACGATCGGCTATAGAGTACTGTACTGTGATAGCTTTACAATACTTTTCACACAAATAATACATAAAAAACAAACACAAAAAATGAAGAAAACATTTTTAATCTTACAATACAGTACCTTTGATACAGTACAACAGCTGGCATTCAGGGGCTGGCATCGAGTGAACAGTCAAGAAGAGTTACTGACTGGAGGAGGGAGAGCAGGTGGGAGATGGTAGAGCTGAAGGATCATCAGCTGTCGGAGACAGAGGGCAAACTGCAGTTTCACTCACTCCTGACACTGATGGATCGCACGTTCGCATCTTTGAAAGTTCGCAACTTGAAAGTTCGTTACTACAGAAGGGACTTACTGTTGTAATATGTAACATATTTACTTATATTTGATATATTAAATATTTACTGTGATTAATCATTTAAGTGTCTACAGCATGTAAAATAATAGTTAATTGTTCAAAATATACTTATGAAATGTGCACTTTCTACTTTTAAGCCTTTTTATTTATTTTTTAAGACTTTTTAAAATTTTTCTCTTGCTGTGATTTTTTAAAGAATTCAGATCTATAGAGCAAGCTAAAAACACAGCATTATAAGTGTCAGGGAATGACATCCTTGCTGGGACAGGCTTCTCCTCAAGGCAGCAGGCCTCAGCTGAGCAGGAGGCACTGGCCAACACCCACTGTCTTTTTGATAGCATTCTTGACTTCCTGGTTCCTCAGGCAGTAGATGAATGGATTTAACATGGGCGTGAGGACTGCATACACAGCTGAGATTAGTTTGTTGGAGTTAAACGAGGCTATAGCTCTGGGCCGAGCATACATGAAAATCATGGCTGTGTAATAAATTATGACCACAGTGAGGTGGGATGCACAGGTGGAGAAGGCCTTCTTCCTTCCCTGGGTGGAAGGTATACGCAGAACGCTGGAGACAATGTAGACATAGGAGAGGATGGTGGTAAATAGTGGGAAGACAAGAATGACAATAGCCAAAGCAAAGTCCACTACCTCTGCTGTGGACATGTCTTTGCAGGCCAGTTTGAGGATTGGTGAGATGTCACAGAAAAAGTGGTTCATGACATTGGAGCCACAGAAAGTGACACATGAAATGAAGTAGACCTTGATCACAGTGATCATGAAACCACTCATATAGGAGAAAGCCACCAGCTGCAGACAGTAACCTGTGGTCATGATGACCGGGTATCTGAGAGGGTGGCAGATGGCCACATAGTGGTCATAGGCCATGGCTGCCAGAAGCACACACTCCGTGCAGGCAAGCGAGATAAAGAAGTAGAGCTGCGTCATGCAGCCTGTGAAGGAGATGTGCCGTCTCTGCAGGAGAAACCCGTCCAGCATCTTGGGGACAGTGACAGAGACATACCAGACCTCCAGGAAGGACAAGCTACTCAAGAAAGCTACATGGGCTTGTGGAGGGAGCCAGTGACCCAGACAGTGAGCATGATGACAAGATTCTCTACCACCACCAGCAGGTAGACCACCAGGAAGAGGAAGAAGAGCAGGACCTGCAGCCACGGGGCGGTGGGGAAGCCCACCAGGATGAACTCGCTGACCAGAGTGATGTTTCTCCCCAGCATGACTAAGAGCACTGAGAGGTAGAACGTCTTCTATGACAGCATCACAAATTATGAAGACGACTATGGCGTTGGAGAGGAGGCCAGTAAAAGTTAGTAAATCAATCTTCCTCAAGAATGAGACTCATAAAATATCTTCTCTTAGTATGAAGAAATCTTCCAACGTGAAGCACACATTCCCATCAAAAACTTTTGTGTGTCTTTTATGCAAATCTCCCAGAACCAAAGTGCACTCCCATTCCTAACTCTCACTCAGCTGATGAAATGGGTGAATGTCACTCTCCATGCCATTCCTAACTCCTTTGTCCATGAACACGGACCAATAGTCTCTCCCTTGCTGGTTTCAGATCTCTGTTTAACTAGGAACTCATAGCACAAAGACATTTTTCCTGCCTGGAAGGAAATGTGTAGGATAACATCATGTCAGGAAAAATTTCAGAGTTTAATGTTGGGGTGATCTATTGGCTATAGCCTTTTGATCCACCACAGTTTCTTCAGAGTAGAGTTTGCGGAAATTAGAAAACAATAATAACTCTTGGACAACTCCTTAATGACTCTCTAATTGCTTTTAGATAAAAATGGAAATGTTTTTGTTATTACACATAGAAGGCTCTTCATAATTTGACCCCTGCCTATTTCTCCAGCCTCATCTGTTGTGACCCTCTTATACTGGTATATCATGTTTGAGACACACTCAAGTACTTCTCCCCAAGCACACTGTAATTGTTCTGGCACTTTGCATACACTCTTCCCTCTTCCTATTAATCCCATTCCCCAATCTTTACCTGCTGATTCAAGATTCCATTTAAGGATCATCCCACCAAATCTAGGTCAAGTGCCTTAACATTTGTTCCCAGTGCACAAACCCCTCACACATTGAGAATTCTCTCCACCACACTGCAATTTTCCAATACTCAAGACTCTGTCCTTTATGACTGTGACCCCAGTGCCTAGGACAGTGACTTGCAAACACATGAATATTAAACAAATATGGATCAAAAGGTGAATTAATGAATCTCTTGGAGCCTTGGGACGTGCAAGAAATAGATAAGGGGCAGAGGAATGTGACCGCAGGATCTTTGCTGACAGGAGGTACCTATCAGGCTACAGAGCTTTGGACACATCCTGGGTACTTTTTGCACACCCAGGGTACTTTTATAACAAATATATCCACCAGGTCTAGGAATACTGGATATGATACTTAGTCTCTGCTCACTTGGTAGGTCAGGCTCTCTAAATATCAGCCATTATCTCAGGTTCTGGCCCTGAGTGGGAAGAGAGACAGGAAGGTGTGTGAATGCACTACATAGATATATGGGTCTCGTAACACTGGAAGGCAGAACTATTTGTGAGCTAGTCCAACTGTTTTAACCTATAGTAAGGAAAGAGTCATCTCTTGAAAACACATAAATGACTCTGCATACCTATTAAATGACTCCCTCTTCCATAAAGCCTGAATCAGTCCTGCCTTCAGACCGTAACGCACTCTTTCTGCCAAATTTTTTGTCCACCATGCTGTTCACTTGTCAGTGAAGTGTCACAGGCCAATCAGGGTTCGCCCTGATATTCCATAGGACTAGATATCTTCTGGCCATGGCTCATGGCAAGAGACTGAAGATTGGGCTGCTGACATACGCATTATTGGTACCACCACCTCCTTTCCATAGCAGCGCACATCAGCAGAACTCAGTGCTTGCTGGGTGGGAAGAGACTCCTATGCTCAGCCTGATATCCCCTCGTTCATCCCTGGGGTAGTTTACTAGTAAGGAGTTCTTTGCCTAGTTCCTCAGTGCCTTTGACCAAATGTTTTTCCTGGGGAAAAGGATCCGTTTTAGGAGGCAGAGACTATGTTATAACCCCCATACGAAGTAGCGCCAATGTAGTGGTTCCTACTCCTCAGGACGTGTGCAGCATTCCACATTCTCATCATCAGCCATACAATTTCCCACACACTCACCTTTACATACCAGTTAAGAACATTGATTTTAGAGTCAGAGCAAGATTTTAATATTGGTTTCATTACCTAGTAGCTGTATTATACTTCGATCACTTATCAAATGTGTACTTCCATACCATCTCCTCTAAATTAAGAATATTACAGGGGGAGTCAAGGAAGGGAGGGAATACGGGGATATGTGTATAAAAACAGATGATTGAACCTGGTGTACCCCCAAAAAATTAAAAAATAAAATAAAATAAAATACTCAGAAAAAAAAGAAAAAAAAAGAATATTACAGCAATGTCAGTTTACTGGATTGAAACGTGAGAATTAAGTGGGATATTGCATGTACAGCACTTAATATAAGACTTGGCCCCTGGTTTTTCACTGCAGGTATTATCTGCTATTATATTATGTCATACAACATTTATATGTATTTACTCAATTCTGTGTGCTCACATTGAGTGAAAACTCATGCATAATCATAAACACAATCATGTATCCTCTGTCCTTGTCTCAATTTTCACGTTATATTCTGTGGAATAAATTAACTTGAATTTCTTTGATTACAGGACTATAGCATCTTTGAAAAGGTCTGAGTTACAGATGACCCAGAGCTTCCTTATTTTCTTTTTAATGTATTACTGTCATATATTCAAATACTGTACTGCTCCTACTTCATATTTTCCTCCACATTCTTTGCCATAAATGTACCTCCCAATAAACTCTATTTTGAAGAGTGAAGAGTTAAAGAGAAATCCTATTCTCCTGGCTTTCAAAACTAAGAACACTGAGCTTCGAGATCTCTGTAGTATCCAAGGAAAGAAAAGCTTCCGTTGCGCTATAGCACATTTTTCAGTCCTTGTCCTTGTTCTCAAGAACAATACAGACACTAATAGACTTCTGGAATAAGATGCAAATCCTGTTCCAACACCCAAAAGACCTCACACCTGCCCAGATTTCCCCAACCTAGGGTAAAGAGCAAGTGTGCCCTTTTTAGTCATCTAATCTTCCTTTCTAGTCATTTTCCCCAGCACCCTTTCTGCTGTTCAGGAATGGAGCCTGCTGCCATTTCCCCAAGTCCCTCCTCATTTTCCTTGAAGCTTCCTTCAGGGGTCAACCAATCTCTCCTGGAAGCTGTAGATGCTCACCCTGATCCATTTGTTTTCTCCTGATAGTGGAAACTCCTTCAGACATTTGCACTGATCATGCTAAAGCAGACTGGCCTGCATACTTGTGTACTTCCTGAAGATCCATGTCTGGTCTCTGCTTAGACTGCCTGGTAGGTATTGCAGCACTAAGCCCAGAAGACTTGAGCTGGGGCAGGAAAATATATTTAACACTCATCTACCTTTTACCCAGGTCTTATTCCCAGGAGGCTCACTTATACTCAATCTGTCCTGGCTCTAGGGAAACACTTCTGTACTGCCAAACTACATCCAGGGGACCTGGACAGGGAAGATCTATCTCCATCCACTTATCAATTACTGTTTTAACTAGACCACATCTATCTATATCTGTATAGTATGGTTGATTCCTTTTACTCCTGTACACAAGGTGAAGCAACACCAAATACTCAGAAATCAGGATAAGAAATCTAAGTGGTTTAATAAGGCAATGGAGATAGTCACTTGTTCATTCTTTAGATAAAATATGTTTTATGCATTTATTGAGTTCTTATCATGTATAGGGCATTGCGTTATACATTCTTTGGAATAAAAAATCATAAGTCATGGTCTCTATCTCTAGGAAACTACGGTGTTGTAAGTAAAGTAAGAATTACATTCTAATGAGGGTAGAATGTAACATGAGCTATAAGAGAGGCATAAAGTGCTCTAGGAACTCCAATGAGAGAGAAACATTTTCTAACTTAGGAACCTAGAAAATGTTTCATTACAAAGGTGTCATTCCAGACTCATGGCAGGAAGATAGTTTAGAAGTAGTGTGAAAGGAAATGATTTTGGTTCTGCAGTCAAAAGACTTGGTTCCAAATTGAGGTTTCACTATTTTTAAGACATTTGACTTTAGAAAATTGTATTTATCCCTCGGTTTATTTAGCCATAAAATAGGGTAACAATAATTTCCTTGTCGATATCCTGTCATTGATGTTAGGATAAAAAGTTATGTGTATAAAAGCAATTCAAGCTCTGCTTTGTGATAACTATACAAATGTAAAATATTACTCATGTTGGAATATGTATCACAGACACAATTTGATCAGTGGAAATGGGGTTACAGGGCTTTTAGTGTAGAGAGACAAGCACAGGAAAGGATATAGAGTAATGACAGCAAACGGTGAGATAACAGAGTAATGAGGCCTCCACAGTTACTAGAAGTCACACCCATGCCTTGAAGCATTTGGTAATTTAAAGAATGTTTGTGAAATGTGCACTAAGTGCTAAGAACAGTGTGCAATGACAATCCCTTCTGTCAAGTTGTCCACACACTACTGGTCAATCAGTCTGCTCTTAATTGTGCCTCAGTAACCATGAAAAGAAGATTCAAGTGCTAAAAGTTTTGCAAGACTGAAGGCCAAGGAGACATACTTGTGTTCCTGTGAGTAACCAAAGCTGGATGAGGGGAGTGAAACAGGTGCCTAAAAATGAATGAGAAATCCTAGAGAGACCTTAGATCCTAAAGAGGATCTACAGTCAATGTGTGACTAATTGGATCTTGATGGAAAAGAATGGACGTAACATTTTCCCCACCCACCTATATTCCTTGTCTAAAGGCAAATGGTGCGTTGACACTAATTTGGGGAGGCTGAGACCACTGGTCTTCATGAAATGGGACGATGCAACATGAAAATCAAGGAAGGTAATAGTCCCCTAAGGAATGTCTCTAAGAGAAAATAAGAACACTTGTGCTATAAACCCTCTCTCTTCTCTGCAATGCATGGGACTTTCCATGCATGCTTGCCTGCACCAAAAGGTGGCATCTGAAAGACCTGGCAGAGCTGCTAAATGTATAAAGCAATAACTGTATCAATTGTACTTTATTTTAACTCTCTGTTATCAATGCTTAAAACAGCATCAATGCATGAATTTCAAGAGAACTAAAAATCTGTGTAAAAATTCATTTTTCACAAAACAATAAATTGTTTGCTGTCCACATACTGCAGCCAGACAGCAAGAGACAGCATACCTTTACTAGTGTGAAAGCCACTAAAATCAGTGAAACTTTTATTAAATTATTTGGCATAAAAAGACTAATAATAAATAGCATGATACACTTTTAAGTAAACTTTTTATCTTGTAATAATTTTAGATTTACAGAAAAAAATTGAAAAGATAGTAGAGTTTCTGTATACTCCTCACCCAGTTTCAGTTTCCCTTAATATTATCATCTTACAGTACCGTATGCATATTTGTCAAAACTAAGAAACCAAAAATTGTTACATTACTATTAACTCAACTCCAGATTCAATTCAGACTTTTACCATTTTCCCCCGATTGTCCTTTTCCTATTCCAGGATTCATTATGAAGTACTGCATTCTATTTAGTTATCTTATCATCTTAGTCCCTTCTGATCTGACGGTTTCTCATTCTTTACTTGTGCTTTATAATTATTCATTTTTTTTAAATGACAGGGAATTGGGTTTTCAGAGCCATAGAAAGATTACTGTTTTAAAAATGCTTTTTAATCCAGAAAATTTTGAGGGGATAGCTTTTTTACTTGTTTTATATGAAATGTTAGCACATAATTAAATATATTGGACCATTATGTTCAATTTTTTAAAAAGATTATTAATCACAGCCTAACATTCAACTGAACTAGGTTCATCATGGGTAAGAGGTGAAATAAAGACCAAAAGGAATATTGAGACCATGCTGTGAAGAAACTTGAAAGGCAGGTTAGGAAACTTTTAGTGTATTCAAAGATGGTGGGAACCAGTAGATATTTATGAGCACAGGAGACATAAGGTGACAACTTCTTATATTAAATACATGTTAAACATATACAGTAAGTCTCTTACATACAAACGAGCTGTTCCGAGAGCATGTTCATCAGTCCAATTTGCTCATTAAGTCCAACAAAGTTAGCCCAGGTACCCAACTAACACGATCGGCTATAGAGTACTGTACTGTGATAGCTTTACAATACTTTTCACACAAATAATACATAAAAAACAAACACAAAAAATGAAGAAAACATTTTTAATCTTACAATACAGTACCTTTGATACAGTACAACAGCTGGCATTCAGGGGCTGGCATCGAGTGAACAGTCAAGAAGAGTTACTGACTGGAGGAGGGAGAGCAGGTGGGAGATGGTAGAGCTGAAGGATCATCAGCTGTCGGAGACAGAGGGCAAACTGCAGTTTCACTCACTCCTGACACTGATGGATCGCACGTTCGCATCTTTGAAAGTTCGCAACTTGAAAGTTCGTTACTACAGAAGGGACTTACTGTTGTAATATGTAACATATTTACTTATATTTGATATATTAAATATTTACTGTGATTAATCATTTAAGTGTCTACAGCATGTAAAATAATAGTTAATTGTTCAAAATATACTTATGAAATGTGCACTTTCTACTTTTAAGCCTTTTTATTTATTTTTTAAGACTTTTTAAAATTTTTCTCTTGCTGTGATTTTTTAAAGAATTCAGATCTATAGAGCAAGCTAAAAACACAGCATTATAAGTGTCAGGGAATGACATCCTTGCTGGGACAGGCTTCTCCTCAAGGCAGCAGGCCTCAGCTGAGCAGGAGGCACTGGCCAACACCCACTGTCTTTTTGATAGCATTCTTGACTTCCTGGTTCCTCAGGCAGTAGATGAATGGATTTAACATGGGCGTGAGGACTGCATACACAGCTGAGATTAGTTTGTTGGAGTTAAACGAGGCTATAGCTCTGGGCCGAGCATACATGAAAATCATGGCTGTGTAATAAATTATGACCACAGTGAGGTGGGATGCACAGGTGGAGAAGGCCTTCTTCCTTCCCTGGGTGGAAGGTATACGCAGAACGCTGGAGACAATGTAGACATAGGAGAGGATGGTGGTAAATAGTGGGAAGACAAGAATGACAATAGCCAAAGCAAAGTCCACTACCTCTGCTGTGGACATGTCTTTGCAGGCCAGTTTGAGGATTGGTGAGATGTCACAGAAAAAGTGGTTCATGACATTGGAGCCACAGAAAGTGACACATGAAATGAAGTAGACCTTGATAACAGTGATCATGAAACCACTCATATAGGAGAAAGCCACCAGCTGCAGACAGTAACCTGTGGTCATGATGACCGGGTATCTGAGAGGGTGGCAGATGGCCACATAGCGGTCATAGGCCATGGCTGCCAGAAGCACACACTCCGTGCAGGCAAGCGAGATAAAGAAGTAGAGCTGCGTCATGCAGCCTGTGAAGGAGATGTGCCGTCTCTGCAGGAGAAACCCGTCCAGCATCTTGGGGACAGTGACAGAGACATACCAGACCTCCAGGAAGGACAAGCTACTCAAGAAATAGTACATGGGCTTGTGGAGGGAGCCAGTGACCCAGACAGTGAGCATGATGACAAGATTCTCTACCACCACCAGCAGGTAGACCACCAGGAAGAGGAAGAAGAGCAGGACCTGCAGCCACGGGGCGGTGGGGAAGCCCACCAGGATGAACTCGCTGACCAGAGTGATGTTTCTCCCCAGCATGACTAAGAGCACTGAGAGGTAGAACGTCTTCTATGACAGCATCACAAATTATGAAGACGACTATGGCGTTGGAGAGGAGGCCAGTAAAAGTTAGTAAATCAATCTTCCTCAAGAATGAGACTCATAAAATATCTTCTCTTAGTATGAAGAAATCTTCCAACGTGAAGCACACATTCCCATCAAAAACTTTTGTGTGTCTTTTATGCAAATCTCCCAGAACCAAAGTGCACTCCCATTCCTAACTCTCACTCAGCTGATGAAATGGGTGAATGTCAGTCTCCATGTCATTCCTAACTCCTTTGTCCATGAACACGGACCAATAGTCTCTCCCTTGCTGGTTTCAGATCTCTGTTTGATTAGGAACTCACAGCACAAAGATTTTTTTCCTGCCTGAAAGGAAATCTGGAGGATAACATTGTGTCAGAAAAATTTCTAAAGTTTAATATTCTGGTGATTTATTGGCTGTAGTCCTTTGATCCACTGCAGTTTTTTCAGAGTCGAGTCTGTGGAAATTAAAAAATGGTAACAACTCTTGGACAATTCCTTTATGGCCCTCCAATTGCTTTTAGATAAAAATTCTTCGTATGTCGATCCCTACCTATTTCTCCAGCCTATCTCTTGTGACTCTCTAAATGGTTTCCATGCTTGAGAAATACTCAGAACAGTTCTGCTCCCCAAGTCCACTAGAATTGCTCTTGCACTTTACACACATTCTTCCCTCTTCCTTTTATGCCGATTCCCCAATTTACCTGCTGATTCAAGATTTAAGATCCCATGTAGGAGATACCTCAGCAAAGCTGGGTCAAATACGTCAACAGCATTTTTTTCCCAGTGCACAACCCTCTCATGTATTGATATTCTCTCCTCTATACTGTATCTTTCAAAACTCAGGGAGATATTAGTCAAAGGGTATAACATTCTGGTTCTAAGATGAATAAGTTCTGGGGATCTAATGTACAGCCTGGTGACTATAGTTATCAGTACTGAATTATATGCTTGAAAGTTGCTAAAAGAATAGATCTTAAGTGTTCTCATCATATCCAAAGAAATCAAAATTATGTGATGTTATAGAGGTGTTAACTAACCTTATTGTGGTAATTATTTCACCATATATATGTGTATTAAATCATCATATTATATACCTTAATTTTACACAATGTTATATGCTGATTATCTCAATAGTCCTGGAAAACAAGACTGTCCTTCAAAACTGGGAACCCAATGCCTAGGATAGTGACTGCACAAATATTAAATGAATGTGGGTTAACAAGTGAATTAATCTCTTAGAGCTGCCCAGAAAATAGTTCAGGGGCAGAGGATTGTGATCTCAGGGTCTTTTGCTGGCAGGAGGCACCTATCAGCCTATACATGTTTGGACATACGCTCAGCTTGCACACTCAGGGTGCTTTCATAGGAAACATATCCACCAAATCTGAGAACACTGGATATGATCCTTGGTGTCTGGTTGCCTGGTAGGTCAGAGTCTCTGTCTATCAGCCATTGTTGCAGGCTCTGCATACAGGGGTAAGGAAAAGGGAGGCAGCAGTATACACGAATACAGCACAAGGATAGCCGCTCTTGCAAGGCTGGAAGGAAGAATTGTTTGTGAACTAGCCCAATTGTTTTAATATGTGGTTAAGGAGAGAGGTTACCACAGGCTTATCTCTTAAAAAAGTGTAAATAAATGTGTATCTCCATTAAATACCACACTCATCCACAAAGATCGAGCTCAGGTCCCACCTTCAGAATATTGCTCACTATTTTAGCCAACAATTTGTCCACTGTACTGTTCACTTAACACACAGAGGGTGGGAGACCAATCAAGGATCATCCTGCTATCCCTTTGGACTAGAGAGCCTCTGGCCACGGTTCATGGCAATGTACAGAAAGATGAAGGGCTGCAATACGTGTGATTGGCACCACTGCCTCCTTTCCACAGCAGCACACATCAGCAGAGCTCCACACTGCTCGCTGGATGGAAAGGGGTTATGTCTCACCCCCAGGCCTCCAACCAACACCTTTCATCCCTGATGCATTACAGTTCATTAGTAAGCAGTTCCCAGCCTCGTCCCTCAATGCTTTTGACCTAATGCTTTTCTTCGGGAGAAGCAACCCGATCTGGTAGCAGAAAGGAGTGAGTTTTCCCATGTTCTTGTCCCAGGAGGGAGAATATAGAGCCTTTCCTTCAGGACATGTATAACAGTCCACATTTTCACTATCAGCCACACAATTTCCCACACACTTACCTTTGCATACTAGTTACCAGCCCTAACTTTAGAGTCAGAACAAGGCTACCAGTTGTGTCATCCTAAACAGAATATTTAACAGTTAGTTATTTCAAGGCCCACTGGCATAAAATAGCATGATGTTAATAACACCTACCTTACTGGTTTGTTGTGAAAATACATGTGATAATGTACGGATAATACACTAGATTCATACATGTTACTCATATGTCTGTGTTTAAACACACAGCAATTTTCATTCTCACTTCCTTTTTTTGTTGTTGTTGTTGTTGTTTTTTTTTATTTATTACATTCTCACTTTCTTACTCACTCTTTTAATGTTATATTCTGAAAGAAAGAGGTAACCCCAGTTTCCTGGGGAACAGGATTATAGCATCTTCGAAAAGCTCTGAGTTGCAGATCACTCATGCTTCCTTTCTTATCCTCTCTAACATGTTGCTTTCATATATTCAATCACACCCCTATTACTTCATATTCCCCTCCACATTTTTGCCACAAATGTACCTCTCAGCAGGCTTCATTTTGTATCACAGAGAAATGCAGAATTCTATTTTCCTTTTTTTCAGAACTAACAGCACCAAGCTCCAGGATCTCTATAGTACCTGAGGAAAGAAATCCTTTCATTAAACTGTAGAACTTTTTTCAGTCTTTTGTGTGCCTGTTCTCAAGAGAAAGCACAGACACCAACGGACTTCTTCTGGAACAAGAAACATATCTTTTGTGCCCTGGTGCAACACCCAAAAGATCTCACAGCTGCCCAAATTTCTCCAACCTTGGGTAAAAATGTACTGGATCTTTATTTCCCCAGTCGTCCCCCACAATATATACCCTTCCTCCTATCTAAAAGTGGTGCCTGCAGCCATTTCCCCAAGCCACTCCTCATCTTCCTTCAACTTTCTTCAGGGATCAACAAATCTCACCTGGAACCTTCAACTACTCACCAGCGTCCGCCTGGCCTCTCTTCAAAATTCTGCAGACATTTGCACTAATCATGGGAAAGCAGGTTGGTTTGCATATTTGTGTACTCCCTAGAGATCCACGTCTGGTCTCTGCTTAGACTGCATGGTTGGTATTGCAGCACTAAGACCAGAAGACTAGAACTGAGGAAGAATATATTTAACACTCACCCTCCTTTCTTCCCACGGGGTTCATCACACGGTCTCTCCAGGCTCTAGGGAAACTCTGTGTGCTGCCAAGACTATGCCCAGGGAATCTGGACAAGGAAGCTGAATCTCCATCCACCTATCTGTTCCTCTTTATACCTGGACACGTTTAACTATACCTGTGGGTAGGGTGTGGCCCTTTTTCTTACTACCACATGCAAGGCAATGCAGCACCAAATTACTCAGAAACCAGGATAAGAACCCTAAGTCAGTTAATCAGGTAATTAATACATTCATTTGTTCATTCATTACAAAAAATCACATCTGATTTTATTAAGTTCTTTTTATGTACAGGGCACTGTGCTATACATTCTTTGCAGTAAAACTATGTAGATCATGGTTTCTGCCCTTAGGAACTTTTAGTATTTTAATTAAAATTCGAAGTACATACTGAATGAGCATAGCATGTGACATGGGCCAAAAGAGAGGTACAAACAAAGTGCTCTAGGAACACCAATGAGATAGAAACATAGGAATCTAGAAAAGGTTTCATCAAAGAGGTGTCATTCCAGGCTCATGGCAGGAAGGTAACGTCAAAATAGTGTGATGGGAAATAATTTTTGTCCAGTGGTCAGAAGAACCTTTTAATCAAGGTTCCATCCTTCTTAAGACATTCAACCTTCAAAAGTTATCTTTATTCCTCAGTTTTTTATCTAATAAAACATGGTAATAATAACTCTCTTGTCACATCAGATTATTAATGTTAGTTTCAAAAGTAATATGTATATGAAAGCAGTTCTAAAACTGTTTTGTGATAAGTATACAAATGTAACATATTACCTGCGTTGCAATGTGAACCATAGCGATGATTTGATCAGAAGAAATGATGTGAGAGGGCTTTCAGTGTAGAGAGACCAGCACAAGAAAGAATGCAACGTAATGACAGCAGAAGGTGAGACAGGTGACTAGAGTGCTCTGCCTTGGACTCCAGGAAGCACTCAGTCATTTAATGTGCATTTGTGAGTTATGTACTATGTGCTAAGAACAGTAAGAAATGACAGTCCCTTCTGTCTGTCAAGTTATCCACAAAGAGTGGTGAGCCCACAGAATCTCTGCTCAAAATTGTGCCTCAGTAACCATAAAATCGAGGATGAGATGCTAAAAGTTTTGCAAGAACAAAGGCCCAGGAGATACACTTGTGTGTCTTTGAGTAGCCAAATGTGGATGAAGGGAGTGAAACAGGGGCCTGAAAAAATGAGAACTTCTAGAGAAATTTTAGATCCTAGAGAGGTAAATTCCTAAAATCCTAGAGTATAACTTCCAGGCAGTTTCTGTCTATTGTAACCTGTTATTTAGGGAATACTAGTGATTTGCTGTAAATAGGATGTAAAACTTGTTCTAAATTACTCTTCTTTAGTCCTGCCTGAGAAGACCTTAAATGAAACTGTGATATAGCAACACTTCCTAGGTATATTGGAAGGTATGTGTGTGATCTCAGAATACACTGGTGACATAAATAGGATGTGACAACTAGTAGTGGTGGATTCATTTAAATTGTTTACACTTCCATGACCAGGCTTTAAGGGGAGATAAGTTTTTCAAAAAAAACAAGTGTAGTAGTGTCTTCCTACATATCTCCAAATACATATCAAAAGAGATGGGTGTTTGTAGTTTAGCTTCATTTTTGCTCAGAAAAACAGTAAACAAGAGTTTGTTTCCAAATGACCCATTGAGCAAAGGAAGCATTTTTGTTTATCTCAAATAAAATATATTTGTATTATTTATCATTTATGTTATGTACTCATACCACACTACCTTCTGTATCAGGTAATCCAGTAGAAATATATCTGTTTTGTTTTTTAAAAAAACTGGCCAGAATTTGATGGAGAAGGATGGACCTTGTCCTTCCCATACTCCATCCATTCATATTCTTTGTCTAAAGGCATGTAGTGAGTTGGCACTATTCTGGAAAGCCTGGACCACTGGTCTACATGAAATGAGACTATGGAACATGAAAATCAGGGAAGGTAATAGCCCCCTAAGGAATGACTCTAGGAGAAAATGAAAACTCCTGTGCTATAAGCCCTCTCTCTTCTCTGCAATGCATGGAGCTGTCCACTCATGCTTGCCTGAACCAAATGGTAACATCTAAAAGAGCTGGTATTGTTGGTTAGAGTTGCTAAATATATAAAGTAAAGATTATGCGTCAATTTTACTTTATTTTAATTCTCCCTTATCAATCCGCTAAATTAAAACATCAATGCATGAATTCCATGAGAATTAAAAATCCAGAAAATTTTGAAAAAGTGAATATGAAGTCACTGAAATCAATTGAATTCTATTAAATTACTTAGTGTAAAAAGACCAACAATATTTTTCTTTTTAAAATAAACTTTTTATTTTGGAATAATATTGGATTTACAGAAAAGTTTTAAAGAGAGTTCTCATATTTTCCTCCTCCAGTTTGTTTTTCCTAATATTATTACCTGACATTAATGTGTACACTTTCAAAACTAAAAAGGCAAGACTTGCACATTTTTTGTTAACTAAACTCCAGGTTTTATTCAGGTCTTACCAGGTTTTCCATATCCTTTTTACATTCCAGAATCCAATCTAAGATACAACATTCCATTTAGGTATCTTGTCCCTTAGTGCCCTAGATTTGACAGTTTCTTAGTCTTTACTTGTATTTCACAACTGTAAGAGGTTTTTAATGAGGCAGAATAGGGCTTTTAGTACTACAGAAGAACATTCCTTTTTTAAATGCTTTTTTCCAGAAAGGTTTTTGGATGTTTTCTGACTCTGTGCAATATGAAATTTTAGGAAATAGTAAAAGATATTGAATATTAAATTCAAGGAAAAAAATGTTAATCACAGTCTAAAAGTCATTTGCACAAGGTTGTAATGGGCAAAAAAGTATAATAAAAACCAAAAGGGAAACTGAGATTATACTGTGAAGAAACTTGAAGGGCAGACTAAGAAACTTGGAGTTTACTCAAGATTGATGGGAACCAGGAGATATTTTTGAGCACAGAAGCTGTCTACATTGATCCTCACTTGCTCTGTCTGTAGATGTTAGTTGCCTCTGGCCACTCTGGGTTTCTCTCCTATTTGAAAGACCCTGTCTGGATCCAGTACTCCTATTTCCTGTAATGATGAAGGAGACTGGAGACTTCCCCCAGACATTACCCTGGCAAAAAGGAATTACAAAAGAGTCACATTATTTATGCAATATTTTGAAAGATTGGCACGTTATAAAGATGATTTGAAAGAAACAGGATCAAACGTAATAGCAATAAAAAAAGTCCTCTATCTAGGTTTATGGACAAAATAATGGTATCAATGGATGATGAGGAATACTTAATCTGATAATTAATAATTCATTTGAAAATCTTAGGTTTGGAATATCAAGTTCAATATCAGCCATGAGGATAGTATGACTATGAACATGCAGTCCAAGTCAAGAGAAGTGTCAATCCCACCAGAGTTCACACTGACTCAAACATCCTCTCATTTTTGTTGTTGAAAGATAAATAAGTGCAGCAGACTGTGCTAATCACTTTTCCTATATGTGAAGCATCTGGTTTCAAATTTTGAAGTCAGAGTTAGGGGTGTTTTTTAAACTCAAAAAAATAATGCATTTTATTGGAAAAAGCTTGGAAAATAAAGAAAAGCACAATAAAGGAAGTCAACATCACATGTTTACTTCCTGCTAACTGCAGTTAACTGAAAAGGAAGATCATAAAATACCTACACTATTGGTGCCCAGAGGAGGACATTCCCATCCCAGACCACTGCCCCCTTTCAGAAACTTATTCTGTGGAGGAAGATGGAAGATAGATTTTTGATTAACTGTATATCCCGTCATTTATAAATTATAATAGCAAAACACTTATAAGTTTATGCAACTGTTTTGGCACAAATAAATGTGAATATTATATTGAAAATTTTAATAAGTAGGACTAGCTAATAATGCCTGATAAACTTGCTGGTAGACTTTCATATACTTTTTAAAATTGAAATAGAGTTGATTTTTTATATTATATGCTTCAGGTGTACAACACAGTGATTCTATATTTTATGCAGATTATAGCTTTTCATATGCTTTATTAAGCTGTAGAAAACTCTAGGAAGATAAACTGCAACAAAAGAAGGCTCCCACATCTGCAGAGAGAAGCTTCATGTAGCCTGTCGTTCTGTGCCTTGGGTGATTGCAGAGAGTTAAATTTCCAAAAATCATACTGACATACCCTCTAACCATCTCTCTGTCGAGATGAATAAAGTTGCATATTTTATTGGCTTAGAAATGTTTATTTGAATAAATATGCTGGTAATAATACCTTTGCCACAGAATGCAATGTATAAGAGCAAGGGTTCATTGCATAGTTTCTGCTAACATTTCATTAAAATTCCTTCTAGTCTTATTTAAATGAATGAACAAATAAGTAAGACTGATACTATTTTGTACAGCATAGTATTTGGTACTATTACATAACCTAATATTTTCATTTATTATATTAGGAATATTTTTCTGTCATTAGCTCTATTTAGATCATGGTATTTTCATGTCTGCATGGTATTCCATTTAATGTATAAACTACAAATTATTTAACCAGTCCTCTGAGGAATTTTAGCATATTTCCATATTTTTCTTATAGTAAATACAAATGTCTGTCTACACAAATATTTCTTAATCAGAATGTTTTCAATGTTTTTAGCATCTGTGATACATATTGCCAAATTTTCTTCCAGCAAGTCTGAGCCTTTTCATACCTCCTCAAACCCTAGCAAAGTATGAGGGGTTTACTTCCTGAACCTTCCAATCCTACTTACAGGTGTGACACACACATGCCTTGCCTACATGGCCCCAAATTATATTCCTTTATTACATTTCTTTACAGCTACCATGTGCTAGATATTATTCTGGACCTTGGTAATAAAATGATGAACAAACAAATGTGATCCCTGATTCCATGGAGCTTAACAGTCTAATGAGAGAGACTGAAGATTAAACAAACAACTGCATTCAGCCACTAGTTCACTGTGGGCACTGACCTCAGTAAACCAGGAAATGAAGCTCTAAACCCCTGTAGTCCAGAAGGTGATATGTTGTCAACACAAAAATTCAGTTTCCTATCTCCTTGCCTTGTAATTCACACTAGATGATCACTTGGGGCCCCACTACCTCATAGGCTACAATTGGTGTCCTCTGGCTAGAAGAGATCTCAGCCAGAAGTCTCCTGATGCTTTTCCATAATGAAGCCTATGCTTTCTTGAATGACTTCCTCCTTCTGCTGCCCTTTTCTACACCTTCTGCCTCAAAACGAAAACTCAGTAACAAACCCAGAAGAGCCATTTAGAGAGATGCTAATTCTGCATTCTTTTTGCTTTAACTCTTTGAGCTCAGCCAGGTCTTGCGCTCATCGTCTTGCCTTTCCACCCCACCAGAAGGCAAGATTCATGAACCTGCTCTACGTATGTTACAATAGAGCAGACAACATGGCATCAACTTCTAGCCTCTATGTTAAGACCTTGTCTTGCAGAAATCCAATTTTTTGCTTGTAATCCACCCCTCTTCCTCCTCCTGAACTAGTTCTTTGGTGGTACCTTTGAAACTCTAGTTCCTAATTTAGGCTCTAAGAGCGCCTCTGGACTTCATAGAAGACATAGATCCTAAGTTGAAGAGCATTATCTAAGATTTAACACCTCCCTTCTACCCGACTCTGCTAGCTTTCCCAGGCTTATCATCATGGCCCTGGTACAGGTGCAAAGTACTGTGTAAGGCTCTTTTTACCTCTTGGTTGCGCAAGCAGTAAATGATGGGGTTGAGCAGTGGTACAATGACAGTGTAGAGTACAGACACCAGCTTGTTGGTGTCAAAAGCTGAGAGAGCCTTTGGGCGGGCATAGATAAAGATACTGGCTGCGTAGAAGATGACCACAACAGTGAGGTGAGAGGCACAGGTAGAAAAGGCTTTATGACGCCCAGCAGCTGAAGGAATGCGCATCACAGCACTGGTGATGGCCATGTAGGAGGCACCAGTGACAGAGAGGGGCCCCAACAGGATAAAAATGGCCAGGACAAAGTCTGTAAGCTCTGCTGTGGACATGTCAGTGCATGAAAGGTTGAGCAATGGGGAGACATCACAGAAAAAGTGGTTGATGATATTGGGGCCACAGTAAGAGAGGCGAGAAATGAGAAAAACTTTGACCATGGAGATGCCAAAACCTCCAGCCCAGGAGCCAGCCACTAGCTGCACACACAGCCGGCCACTGACAATGACAGGATAGTGGAGAGGATGACAGATGGCCACATAGCGATCATAGGCCATAACTGCGAGGAGGACACACTCAGTGCAGCCCAGGCCCAGGAAGAAGTAGAGCTGCATCATGCAGCCCTCGAAGGAGATTAGCTGTCCATGGCCTCGTTTGGAGCCAACGAAGCCAGCTAGCATCTTGGGAATAGTGACAGTAACATACCAAATCTCCAGGAAGGACATGTTAGCCAGAAAGAAGTACATGGGTTTGTGGAGGCTGGGGTGGTTCTTGATTGCCATAATGATGAGTATGTTCTCAGTCAGCACCAACACATAGGCCAGCAGAGAAAGGGCAAATAATAGTGCCCGCAGTGGCGCAGGAGCTGGAAAGCCCAGCAACACAAACTCACTCACTCTCCCACTCTGGTTCTTCCTCTCCATGGGGTTAGTCATACCCACTGCTCTTCAGTGGAGAATAGCGTGTCTTCAAGAGGCAGCAGCAAGAACTCAGCCTTCCTCTTGCTGGGTTTATATTGGTAGACTGCGATGTGTGTAGTGCATGTAATTCATCGCCGAGCTGAGGCCATTGTTCTCTTCTGTAATCGGTAAATGAGCTAAGATAAAAGTGGACAAAAATAAACTACTTTGTACTGGGATAGGATAGGAGTGTTTTCTGGCCCTTGGAGAAGCATGTATTGATAAGCACCAGTTGGTTCCTGAAAAACATAGATCAAAACAAAAATATCAAGAGTCTGGGCTATCCTGAAGTGAGAGTTTGTCTATGAGCTGGATCATGGCTCTATTTTAAGGAAATAAGTTACATAATGAAGGACTGACAATAACGTATAACTCAACTGAGCATTTACTGTGTGTTATTAGTACAGGCACTATTCTGAAAAATTTGTAGATATTAATCCACCTAATCTTCAGAAGAACCCTAGAGTAAGTACTGTTATTAACATCTAAGGGAACTGAAGCCTAGAGAGGTTAAATGACTTGTTCCAGTTCACACAGATGGTAAGAGATGGAATCAGAAAGTCAGGACCTCAGCGCTTCTAAAACTATTCAGGTAACATGGAGGGAGGACTGTAAGATACATCCTGTATTTACACCCGGAAAGGAGGAACTTTGGGGTTCAGCTGGGGATACAATTTCCTCCTTCAAGGAAGAGCGAAAAAGTAGAACTTTGTGATATTCTCTAACTCTATGATTTGCACACACTCTTCTTTCTGTCAAAATTGCTCCTAGGAATTATTTATTTACCTTTCACATTTCAATTTCTTGGTTATCACCTTCCAAAACTACCCATATTTCTACAGATATAGATTATTTACTGGTATTTCTGTCTCTTCTTTTGACAATAGTTCTTATTTCAGGGTCTGCTTTAATAACTTAATAGTAAAGGTATTATTATGGTTGTGTGGATGTATGGATGGAGGGGAAAAAGGAGAAAGGAATGATATGGGCAGAAAAGAGGAATTGCAAATGATAGGAATCAAATATAAAGAAAGCAAAATGTAAAAAGGAGTTGGGTGGAAATGACCAAGAGTAGAAAACTTAAATGAAGTACCAGAAAATTTGATAGAATTGGAATAATATGTAAGGAAAACAGACATTAAATATAGAAGAATCAGCAGATCCACAGGGACAGGATAGAATCAGCAGATCCACAGGGACAAGATAAAATGTAAGGGAGTTAGAGTAAGGGCAGAGAGACTGGACCTTCTGTTGATAAAATGATGATATTTGGGTAAAACAAATGTGCTATATAGACAAGAGATCTAATGAGAGAAGATTAGGTGAAGATAAGTATAATACAGAAAGGAAAGAATTCGGAATGGGAGGTCATAAAAGCTGTAGGGAGGCTATGCAGAGTATGAGTAAACATAAAAACAAGCATGAGTGGAAAAGGTAAAGAAATCCTATTGGTCTAAGTATCAGAATGGACCGGATGTGAGAACTGTTGATAAGCGTTTGGGTTTTACTAGGTGTGGAGGGAACTAGGAAGATGGATGTGTTGGACAGAAAGAAAACATGGGAGACTTGACCATTGAAGAGGAATGAAGCAGATAACAGAATCCACTTACTTTATTCAGATGCTTTTGATTCAAAGTCCTCCCAAGATGCCCAGCTGGTGACGAAAAGACTTAGAGAGTGTATATGAAGGAAAGTTGAAGCATCAGGACAAAGAAAGATGCTGCAGAGACTCCACCTTCTCTTCCTCCCATGAGCAGAGAACACTGCCACACCAGGAAAGTTTCTTTTATCTTGCACCTCCCTCCTATAATCCCCATATTACGCTCCTCCTTCTAATGTTTTGGGATGAGTCTAAAACCAGAACCCAAGAGACCAGTAGAGATACAAGAGGAAGAAAAAAAAAAAAAAAAGACTGGGGCAAAAGATAGGAAAAGGTATGTTTGGGAAATAGAAAATAGAAGTTTATCACCCCCCCCAAAAAAAATAATAAAAAAAACAAAACAAAACAAAACAAAAAGAAGTTTATCAGAAAATTTACCTGAAGCGGAGGGTGTCACAATCCCCTACAACCTCGTAGCTTCTCTCCTTGCCTTCTCCTTCCTTTGAAGTCTCCAGTTCTCCAATTCTTCCTATCCTGCCACATTCCTGCTCAAAAGAAAGCCTTTGGCTTTAGGCCAGGCCAATCTGGGCTTATATCCTAGGTCAATTATGTAATCTTGGGCAATTTACTTAAGTTTTTTGAGCCTTAGATTTGTAACCTGTAAAATGGGAACAATATACCTCATGAAGTTGTTGAGAGGAATAAATGTGATGATATATAGACAGTGCTTAGAACATGATAGGGTCTCAATAATGCTGTAGAGTTTCCTCCTTTATCTCCTGAACCCATATGGGCAATATCCCTTAATTCCATGATGTCATAGAAGGAGCACTGAATTGAAAGTTTCTGGGGTTTAGTTCCATGTTTCTAATTGACATTCTGTTTAATCAAGGATTTTGTTATATATCAGTTTATTTTCCATAAAATGATAACAAATATTACAGGTGTTTTGAGGATTAAATAAAACAGTTTGTGAAAAGGTTTGGCACAATCTCAGTCCCTAGTAAGCAGTGTAAATAGAGGTTAATAAGGTGGGCTCCACCATCACACTGCTTGTGTTCAACTATGCAACTTGGAAAAATTAATGTTTCTGTGCCTCTGTTTTCTTCTCTGTAAAAAGGGAATAATTCTAATATCCATCTCACAGAATTATGAAGATTAAATAAATATATGTGTGGAAGTTTCTTAGACCAGCACCTGGAACACAGTTTTTCTCAAAAAATGTTAGCTAGTGTTCAGGAAATATTTGTTGAATCTGAGTCTGTTGAAACTGGAGAGGAATTATTAGTGGGAACACTGGAGATTAAGAGAAGGATCTTTGACATTTTGAGTTTAAGAGATTCTTATAAGTAATTGGGAGGGAGCAGTTCCCAAAGTTTGAATAATCAGAACAAAATAAGTATGATTGAGCAGTTATCACTGTCTGGATTAGCGTGCTGTCTGTAAGCCTCACTGATCCCATGATGAGAACAAAACTCAGTTCTCCAGGAACAGAAAAAATACTGAGAAAGTCAAGAGGAAGTAACCATAAGAAAATGATGTAGCAGTGAGGAGAAGCAGAACATAAAAGAATATCTACAAATAAAATAAAAAACTAATTTTGAGTAAAGCCATATGCCATAGACATTGCAATAAACCCTATTTTGGGTTTTGTTGTTGTTGTTTTTATTTTTATTCATTTGGCTGTGTCTGGTCTTAGTTGCAGCATGCAGGATCTTTGTTGCCACATGCAGGACCTTTAGTTATGGCATGTGGGATCTAGTTCCCTGACCAGGGATCAAACCTAGGCCCCCTGCATTGGAAGCGCCAAGTCTTAACTGCTAGACCACCAGGGAAGTCCCATAAACACTATTTTGAATAAAAGAAAATATGTATGTTCATAAATATTATTGCCATATTATGCTGTTAGTTGAAAAACTATCCAAGCCAGCAGCTGTTTGAATTAGCACTGATTTGGTTGATATGGTAGTATTGTTTAAATGAGGAACGTTTGCAAACCTCATTTACATTTAGAGGTTGATGTCAGTTTGCCTTTGGAACAGACTACATCAGTGGGCTAAATAAAACAAGCCATACTCATTCAATATATAGACTATTAAATCCATTTGAGAAACACTCATGTAGATAAAGGGGATACATACTTAAGATAAAAAAAAAATACAGGTGTAAATTTCTTTATCCAAAACAAATGGGACACAAATGTTTTCAGGTTTGAGAAAGGTGATATGCTGCCTATACCATATGTTTCCTATCACCTCCAGAGAGTTCTACAATCAGATGCATCAATATCTCTACAGCAAAATATATGACTATACAATGTAGAATAAATAAAGATCATAACAGACTCTTTCATCCAATGTGTTAAGACCCAAAACTTAGGAAAAAATGCTCAATTTCCAAAGCTGCTTGGATTTTTGAATTGCAGCTAAGGGCTTATGGAATCTATACCTATTTATAACCAAATGCACGTACCAAGTGAAAAAATACTAGATTTTTTTTTTTTTGCATTTTTTGCATCTTGCTCCCTTATGGCTCAGCTCACCAAGGTTCATATATATATATACATTTTTAAAATTTTATTTATTTTTGGCTGCGTTCGGTCTTCATTGCTGTGCAGGGGCCTCTTCTAGTTGCAGCGAGCAGGGGCTACTCTTCGTTGCAATGCATGGGCTTCTTATTGCAGTGGCTTATCTTGTTGTGGAGCACGGGCTCTAGGCTTCAGTAGTTATGACACACTGGCTCAGTAGTTGTGGCTAGTGGGCTCTAGAGCACAGGCTCAGTAGTTGTGGTGGACCGGCTTAGTTGCTCTGCGGCATGTGGGATCTTCCCAGACCAGGGCTCAAACCTGTGTCCCCTGCATTGGCAGGTGGATTCTTAACCACTGCACCACCAGGGAAGTCCCACTAGATATGTTCTTATTAAAACGGAAGATGGCAAAAATATTCTTTATTCCCATTATTTCATGTTGCTTTGGCAATTTTTGTCATTAAGATACAACATGAAAAAAAGGAATAATAAATATTTAAAAGGTAGATGCAAAATATTATTTGCATATATGATTATACTTAAGAAAAATAAATGTATCAAACTAAAAACTATTAAATAGTTATAAAAAATACTACAGAAAGATTCCATGTAACCTTTGCCCAGTTTCCCACATGGTAACATGTTATAAAATTATAGTCCAGTATCACAAACATGGTTTTCACATGGCAACAGGCAGGATACAGAATATCTTCATCACAAGAGTCCTATGTTGCCCTTTTACAGGCAGACCCATTTCTCTCCTGCCCATATCCTTTCCAAACTTAAGCCCTGGTAACTACCATCTGTTTTCCATTTCTATAATTTGTCATTTCAGAAATGTTATATAAATGGATTCATACATTATATAATCATTGGAAATGGGCTTTTTTCCTTAGCATAATTCTCTGGAGATTTATTCAGGTTGTTGTGTGTATCAATAGTTCATTTTTTTTGAATTGCTGAGTAGTGCTACATGCTGGGTGTACTTCGGTTTCTTTAAACATGCACCAGTTGAAGGGCATCTGAGTTGTTGCCAGTTTATACTATTATGAATAAAGCTGCTGTAAACATTTATGTAGAAGTTTTCATGTGACAAAAAAATCTTGCTCTGATTTTGAGATAAACTGCATTAAACTTGTATATCAATTTGGGAAGAATTAACATCATTACTAATTTAACATTCCACTCCACGAACACAGTACGTTTCTCCTTTTATTTAGATCTTCATTCATTTCCTTCATCAGCATGGTGTATTATCTATTTACTTATTTATTTTATTGGCTGTGTTTGGTCTTTTTTTGCTGTGCACGGGCTTTCTTTTTAGTTGCGGTGAGCGGGGGCTACTCTTCGTTGTGGTGCGCGGGCTCCTCATTGCCGTGGCTTATCTTGTTGCGGAGCACGGGCTCTAGGCGCATGGGCTTCAGTAGTTGCAGCACATGGGCTCAGTAGTTGTGGCTCACGGGCTCTAAAGCACAGGCTCAGCAGTTGTGGTGCACAGGCTTAGTTGCTCTGCGGCATGTGGGATCTTCCTGGAGCAGGGATCAAACCTGTTTCCCCTGCATTGGCAGATGGATTCTCAACCACTGAGCCACCTAGGAAGACCAGCATTGTGTATTTTTTAACACGCCCAGCATTGTGTATTTTTTAACACGCAAGTCTTTTAGCTGTGTTTTTAGATTTATATCACCTAAACATTTTTAGATACTGTGTTATTAATTTCAGTGTCTATTGCAACTGCAAAGAAATACACTTGATTTTTATGTACGTTTATTTTGTATCCTGTGATATTTCTGAGTCTACTTTTAGTTCTAGGCTTTTTTTTTGTTGTTGATTCTGATTTCTCAGTCCTGATTCTCCACTAGGCATCTTATGACACAACGTTAGCATTAAAGAGACGGGCACCTTATTACTGCTCAGTGGGTGTGGAAGTCAAGGCTCTCCACTGTCATCTGGTGGCAGTGGGGATGAAATTCCTGGCTCCTTCCCAGCCTGGTGAGGATGGAAATCTAGGCTCCCCTGCCTTTACTACGCTGGGTAGAAATAGGACCACAGTTTTTCCTATTGTGTTTAGGTGATGCAGAGTGGTTATTATCCAAGACATTTCTGTCTTGCTAGGTTTCCCCCTTTCTTGGTCATTTGGCTACAGAGAGAGCATATTTTTGTTGGGGCTTTTTTGTTTGTAACTGTTCGATGTCCAGATTTCTGGCTTCTCCAATATCAGGCCTAGGATATGAAACCAAAAACAAATCCAGGGAAGCCACTGCCTTTTCATTCCTTGGTCCACTATGTTCCCAGCTAGTTAGCCTTCTTTACTCCAGATTACAGAGTATTCAGGGTTTTTAGTTGTGTTTAGTGGACAGAATCAGTAAAAGTAGACAATTTTATTGCAAAATGATAACGATGTGTTGTAAAATTTATAGAAAATGTATGAGTAAAATGTATGACAGCAATAGTACAAAAGAAAGAGAGGTAAATGAAGTTCACTTTTATAAAATGTTGCATTATACTTGAACAGTTATATTTCTTCAGGATAGAATGCTACATGTTAAGGATGCATATGGTAAACCCTAGATCAAACACATGAAGAAACAAATAATTTATAGGCAAAGTTGAAATACCGAGAGAGGAAAAAATACTCAATCCAAAAGAAGGAAGGAAAAGATGGCAGACACACACCCAACCATATCACAATTAATTGTAAGTTTAGTCTATTTTAGCAGTAGTTAATTTTTATATTGATAAATTTTCACAGTAATAAGCAATCAGTTGAATGTGATTGGGGAATCACTATATAGTGATTTTTATGTCTACAAAATTTACTTTGTGAGTTACTGACGATAAATCAATAGTATTACATGATGATGCTTATCATGATAAAAATACTTGCAGAGTAAAATTGGGAATTAAATATTCCCAATATTTAGACCAAATATTTAATAGAAGTAGACTAAATATTCCTACTAAGAGACAGAAATTGTCACTCTGGATTAAAAAGCATGACTCAAATATAGGCTGTCAACAAGAGATGCTTTCTAAATATAAACACAAGTAAGCTAAAATAAAAGAATGGAAAAGTGGTATGAAAAGCAAATACTAATTGTAAAAAATATTAAAGCAGTTGAGTTAATAGACTGTATCAAGAATTTTCAGAAAAATAAGTAATACCAAAGAAAAAAAGAAAGTAATTTTCTAATGCTAAAGAGATCCATTAATCACATTGACATAAGAACTCTAAGTTTGGATGCCTCTAATATCAGAACTTCAAAATACATGAAACCAAAACTACAGAATTTAAAGGATAAATAGGCAAGTCTACAATCATAGTAGGAGCTTCCATCAATCCTCTCTCAACAATTGTTGTAATATCTAGACAAAAATTCAGTAAGATGTAAAGCATTTGAATATAATGTGCTTCTTTTCTGACCTATGTAGAGATAGGTGAGTACACTAAAATAAAAAAATCAAAATCTCTGTTAGCAGTATTTGACTAGCCAAATTTAACATTTCATGGTATAGTTCATATTTTTTTCCTTTTGTTTAAGAATGGAATTGCTGAGTTCCCAATTTTGACCTACAAGTATTTTTATCATGATAGGCATTCATTTATCACCACTCATTTACCATCAATAATCCACAGGGTAAATTTTGTAGACATAAAGATACTACAAAATGATTCCCTAATTACCTGAAAGTAAGTACTTATTTTTGTGAAATTGTGTCAGTATAAAAATCAACTTCTGTTACAATTTGTAACTTGCCACATATGTGTTATTTTAAAGTGTTATAGCTTCAAAAATAAAATACTGAGATTAAATTAATCTCCAGATGTTAGAAATAAACTTTAGAAAAGTATCAGTATTTGAAAAAAAAGAAATGTTTACAGGAGAAAAGGAAGAAAATATTGGCTTATCAAATATATTTTTAGAGAAAATAGATGGAATGTTAAAAAAAAAAAAACGGGAAAGATGTCAGAGTTACCAGTTTCAACCGGATGTAGCACAAATACTTCATTACTCTAACAATATTTTCTACCTTTCAGTAAAACCATACTAATGAATTTCAGTAACATCAACAAAGGAAAGTGAAACAAACTCAATAATCTGTTACACATGAATGTACTTTTCTGTCATTTTAGCTACATAGGCTGTATTGTCTGAATATTAAATAACAGGACATTTGTTTAAAAATACCCATTAAAATTAAGAAATTCTAACTTTCCAGAAGACAATACAGAGTGTGGGACATATTACATTAACATTTACAGTTCTTTTCTCTGTAGAGCATTTATATATTCCTGCACTGCTAGGGTCCAACTTGATCACGCAACTTGCTGTACCTCTCCCCTGTGCAAGAATTTTACATTTCTTCCTGCTATATTTTGGCCATGTGGCTTCCTTTGGTCCATGAATGTGATCAAGAAGTGTGTGTCCTTTCAGAGTTGAAACTTTTAACAGTTATTTTGTGGTTTACCACCTCTGTATTCTTCCTCAGCCATGAGACAAGAGAACATTCCATTTGCCTAGGTCCTCCTGTGAAGAAAACACGGAGCAACATTGCAGTAAACCCACAATGAAAATGTAGCATAAGTAAAACATAAATTAAGGTTGATGAAGTCACTGAGATTCAGTGGATGAAGTATATCACAACGTATCCTATCTATACTATCCTGACTTACAGCTAGATGTGGGATACTTCTATGGACAAAAAAATGTTGCCTGCCATTTCAGTAAACAAAAGATGTTACCTGCCATCAAGCCATCAGCCACTGCAGCCACCCCTGCTAGTGAGGAGAATTCAGGATGGAGAAAAAGAAGATACTGGCCTTAGATAGTTAAGATGCATGTCAAAGGAATGATTTCAATGAGCCCAGACTCTTGCATCTTCCCTTACATAGAAACGCACTAAAATCATTAACTTGAAATGGTTTTTTTTTTTTTTTGATTAGCAGTGATCTTTTCTTTAAAGAACTTTAAATGAGGTACAATTGACATACAATAAACTGCATATATTTAAAGTGTACAATTTGATATTTTTTTTCTTATTAGTAATGTATATATGGCAATCCCAATCTCTCAATTCAACCCACCCTAACCACCCCACCCCCCCTTTCCCGACTTGGTGTTCACTTGGTGTCCATATGTTTGTTCTCTGCATTTGTGTCTCTATTTCTAGCAGTAATCTTTTGATCTTGGACTACATGGTGGTTTGTTTGTTTGTTTGTTTCCCAACAAAACCTCCTATATTTCCTGGCTCCTCCCTTACCTCTTTGCAGCAGTTCCTCAGAGCTATCTGTGAAGCTGTCTCCTGGGCTATAGTCCTCAGTAAGGTACAGAGCAAAACATAATTCTCAAATTTTAAGTCACGCATTTTCTTTTCAGTTGACACTTCTATAGCAAATACTCTGAAAGATCCTTTCATTTGGACAAAATGGCTCAGGGAAAAAATAATGCAGATGCAGCTATTCGATAGATGACCATGAGTGATACCCCAGCTGAATTTAAAGGAAGAGAAGCATGGGGGCTCTTGTTCAAGGTGGCAACATGGGAGGATCCTAAACTCACCTCCTTCCACAGATGACTGAATCTCCAGCTACATATGGAACAATTTCCTCTGAAAGAATCCCAAAAATGAGATGAGTGATCCCTGCACATTGAGATCATGTGGAAAAAAAGAAAGAAAAAACAAACTTGGAGAGGCTGAGATACAACCTTGCCATAGACCCCACCCCAGCACTGTGACCACAATTGGGAGGAAACAAACTCAAGTTTCTCCCTGAGGAGCAAAGGGTTTAAACTCTATACCTGAACCCCAATTTTAAGACCTGCACCTGAGAGACAAGTCCCCAAAACATCTAGTTTCAAAAGCCAGCAGGGTTTATGTCATGAGATCCACAAGGCTATAGTCATCTGAGAAATAGTTCACAAAAGGCTGCTCATGCAGATTCACCCACCCCAGGGCCCCAGGGCCCAGCACAAAGGCAGCGACAGAAAAGTACCCAGACTCTCTGTGAAGTAAGCCTATTTGTTTACCTTAAAGCAGCAGCTTGTGGGGCAAGCATCTAATTTAACACATATCTAGGGATCTACTGAAATACTCTCCAAAGACAGAGGTCAGCAGGCAACATTTTTGACCTCTCCCTCTGCCTCACTTCAGCTCACAGGTATCTTTGGAGAAGGAGCCTGTGTACTTGTCTGGTACACCAATTTTTGTGGGTGTCACCCAGGGGACACCTCTTAGTCACCTGGTTCTTGTTGCCAGCAAGGCTTCTGCTCTAAGGTCCCATAGGACTGTAATAAACAGAGAAAGAGTTCTTAACTGGCTACATCCCAAGGCACAGCAGAAAGGCAACAGACTAAGAAGGACTGCCCAGTCTTCCTGTAAGAGGATTGTTAGCTTATATTCACAGGTGCAGCCTGAGGGGCAGGCTTCTTATTAAACACACATGTAAAGGTCCACTGTAATCCTCTGCAGAGGCCTCAGAGGGTAGGCACTATCTTTGAGCTCTCCCTCTGCTGCACTCCAGATCATCAGTACTGCCCAGAAAGGAGTGCACGTCTAGTGCTCTGGTTTTTGTGACTGATGCCTAGGGGATGCCCCGGGACTACCTGGTGGCCATGGGGCTTAGGTTCATGGGTCCCATAGGACCATAACAAATGAGAAACAGTTCTTACCCAGCTACACCCCAGGGCACAGCAGAGCGTCAACAGACTAAGGTACTCCGTCTTTCTGTGAAAGAGGCCTGTTAAAGCTCTGACCTGAAGGGCAGGCTTCTAATTAAATACACTTTTAAGGGCCAACAGTGATCCTCTTCAGAGGCCTTGGAGGGCAGGTACCATCTTCACACTCTCCATCCACCACACTCCAGATCGCTAGTTTCTCCTGGAAAGGAGTCTGTGCGCATGTCTGGTGCCCCAGTTGCTGTTGCTGCCACCCAGGGAATGCCCCTGGAGTTGCTGGCTCTGGTGGCCCCTAACTCTTATGTTCATGGGCCCCATAGGACTGTAAAAAAAATGGAGAAACCTTTCTTAACTGGTTACTGCCCCCAGGGCACAGCACAGAGACAGCAGACTGAAATGCACCCCTGTCCTTCTGGAAAAGAGAACAATAAACTCATTTTCATAGCTGTGGCTTAGGGGACAGTCTTCTAATTAAACACACGTTGAAGGGCTAACTATAATCCTCTCCAGAGACTGGGGAAGCTAGCAGGTGTCATCTTTGCCTTCTCCCTCTGCCCCTCCCCCAGGCCATCAGTGTCTCTGAGAGAAGAACATGTATACACATCTGGTACACTGACATTGGTGACTGCCACCCAGAAGATACATCCCTTGATAGCCTGGCTCTGGTGGCCAGTGAGACTTGTATTTGTGGGTTCAACGGGATAGTTGAACAAAAACACTGCTAAACTGGTTATCACCCCAAAACTCAATACAGAGGGAGCAGGTAGAAATGCTTATCTCCCAGTCTTCTCCTGAAAGAGGTGTATTTGAATACTTTAAAAGTTGCTGCCTACAGGTCTGATTTCCAATTAACCTGAATCTAGGTGCTAATAGGGATCCTCCCCTTTGAGACACTGATGGCTCTTGGCATACCTTCAACTACTGGGAGCCACTAACAATAAAATAGGTTGCTTGGACAATCACACGGGTTTCAGAGACAACCAGGATCTAGGGCAGCATTGAACAATAAGTTTTATCTCCTATACAAGGCCATTCCTGCAAGACTGAGAGAGGTGGCTGTTTTATGTAATGTATAAAAGCCCATACAGAGTTAAGAAAAATGAAGAAACAGAGGAAAATGTTCCAAGTGAAGAACAAGACAAAACCTCAGAAAAAAAAGACCTAATGAAATGGAGATAAGTTATTTATCTGATAAAAATTAAAAATAATAGTCATAAAGATGCTCACTGAGCTCAGGAGAACTATGGATGAACAAAGTGAGAATTTAAATGAAGAGAAAGAGAATATAAGAACATAGCAAACAGAAGTCACAGAACTGAAGTGAAAAATATACTAGAGGGATTCAAAGACAGACTAGATGAAATGTAAGAAAGGATCAGTGAACTCAAAGATAGAGTAGTGAAACTCATCCAATCGGAGCAGCAAAAAGAAAAGAGAATGAAAAGGAATGGGGACAGCTTAAGGAACTTAAAGGACACATCAAGCAGTAAAACATTTGCATTATAGGAAACCCCAGGAAAGAGAGAGAGAAAGAGATGAATGTAATAGGAGACAAAGAAGGTCATCACATAATGATAAAGGGGTCAATCCAACATTTGTAAATATTTATGCACCCAACGAGGAACATCAAAATATATAAAGCAAAAATTAAAAGGCCTTAAGAGAGAAATTAACAGCTGTACAATAATAGGAGACCTTAATACCCCAATTTCATCAATGGATAGTTCACTCAGCGAGAAAATCAACATGGGAACATTGGCTTTAAATAACATGATAGACCAGAGAGACTTCACACACATATGGAGAATATTCCATCCAAAAACAACAAAGACACATTCTTCTCAAGTGCACATGGAACATTCTTCAGGATACTTTGTATGTTAGGGCACAAAACAAGTCTTAATAAATATAAGAGGACTGAGATTATATCAAGCATCTTTTCTGACCACAATAGTATGAAACTAGAAACTAGTTATAAGAAGAAACCCAGAAAATTCACAAATATGTGGAGATTAAACACCATGCTACTGAACAATCAATGGATCAAAACCGAAATATAAAGGAAAATATTTAAAATACCTTGAGACAAATGGAAATAGAAATACAACATAAAACAAACTTATGGAATGCAGCAAAAGAAGTTCTACGTGGGAAGTTCATAGCAATAAATGGCTATAATAAGAAACAAGAAAGGTCTCAAATAAATAACCTAACTTTAAACCTCAAGGAACTAGAAAAAGAAGAACAAATGAAGCCTAAAGTTAGTAGAAGGAGGGAAATAACAAAGATCACAGTGGAAATAAGTGAAATAGAGACAAAAAGACAACAGAAAAGATCAAAGAACCTAAGAACTGGTTTCTTGAAAAGAAACACTAAATTAGCAAATCTTTAGCTAGGCTCCCCAAGAAAAGAAAGAGGACTCAAAATCAGAAATGAAAGAGGAGATGTTACAACCAATACTACAGAACTACAAAAGCTCATAATGGATCCCTACAAACAGTCATATGTCAACAGATTGGACCAGCTAGAAGAAATGGATAAAATTTCAGAAACATACACGCTACCAAGACTGAGTCAGGATGCTATACAAAATCTGAACAGACCAATTACCAGCGAAGGGATTGAATTAGTCGTCAAAAACCTCAAAATATAAAAGTCCAAGACCAGATGGCTTCACTGGTGACTTCTACCAAACATTTAAAAAAGAATCAATACCAATCCTTCTCCACCCCTTCCAAAATATGTAAGGAGGGAACACTTCCCAACGCATGATATGAGGTCGGTATACACTGACACCAAAACCAGAAAAAAAAAATCTGTTCATGAATAAAGAGAAGAGAGGTAAAAATTAACTGTACAGATAATAAAAGATTAGACTATTCAGAACTTCTTTGTGACCATGTTATAGATTTTAGATATTAAACTAAATGCCATGGACCACCATTGAAGTATATTGAGCAAGGGATAATTTTAAAAAAAAGATATGCCTACTGGGTGGATAAGTTATTGTTGATAGCAAGAATGTAAAGAGAGAGACTAGTATAAGAATGGCAGTAGATCAGATAAGAGCTGATGATGGCTTAGTATTGGAAAGGTGTCAAGGACTATACTCCTATTTCTTGCATAAGCAATCATGTTGACAGAGATCCCTTTTATTGTAATGGGAAAGTAAGGAGGACACACATATATGGCTGTAGGGGCATGACTGCGAGAGAGGTCAAGAATTTTGTAGTTTCCAGTTTCTCAAAGAGAATATGATATGGTGTATATTTAAAGTAATATAATAAATACTGAAAGATTCAGTAAAACCACAACAACATTTACTGAGCCCAACTCAATCCAAGGGCAAGAACTTTCAGTCCAGTGGGGAGCAGACATAAAAACACCAGGACAATAGGTAATAATACATGCACAATGATTAGAAGTAGTAGAAAAGTAAGAAGTGTAAGAAGGAATGGGAGCCGAGGTTTCAGATTGTATGTGAAGGACTTCCCTGGTGGTCCAGTGGATAAGACTCTGCATTCCCAATGTAGGGGACCGAGTTCAATCCCTGGTTGGGGAGCTAGATCCCGCATGCATGCTGCAACTAAAGAGCCTGCGTGCAGCAACTAAAAAGAACCCACATGCCACAATGAAGATCCCTTGTGCCGCAACTAAGACCTGGCACAGCCAAATAAATAAATAAATATTAAAAAAGAAAAAAAGATTGTATGTGAGATAGGCATTCCAAAACAAACAAGTAGTAAGTGCAAAGGGTACAGAATCAAGTCTTCCTGGTGTGTAAAATCGTAAAGTCTGAAGCCAAAATGCCTGGGTTGTAATCCTGACTCTCTTCCTGAGTAGCTGTAAGACATTGGACAAGTTACACAGCAGATCTTGACTCTATGACATCTATAAAATGCAGAACATCACAGCACCTATTTCACTGCATTTCTGTGAGGTTTAAATGAATTAATACCTGTAAAACTCTGTTGGACACATAAGAAGCACTATGGAAATGTTAATTATACTGATATAATCACGATAATGACGATGGTGATAGCAGTGGTGAGATGATGAAAATGATACCATGGGAGAGAAGTCTGGAAGAGATGAGGTGGGGAGATAGGCAGGGGCCAAATATTCCAGAGTCTTCTATGCTAGGATTCTGACTCTTATTCTGTGAACTACCTCCATTAAAAGGTTTTAAGCATCAGCCTAAAGTAATAATCAGCTACGTTTGGAAAGTGTCTTGGCAGTACAGCGGAGAATGGGTGGTTAGGGGACAAAGCCTGCGGGACACAGACCAGTCAAAAGGCTTAGACAATTGCCCGTGAGCAATAAGCTCAGGGCAACACAAAATTACTCAATCTCAGAATTTGAAGTCCTCTATCATAATGGGTTAGCAGAGCAGGCATAAGCAGAGCTGAGAGCTCAGAGAAAATCACTGCTTCCCTGGATCTCACCCACTCCTGTTAGCCTGCAGGCCAGCAGGGACTTGAGCCTCAAAGCTGGCCTGCTTGCCAACGTGAGTTCATTAGGTGTGGCTCTGCAGCCCGAGCTCACTAGCCCTCGCCCCAGATCTGATCCTATCTGTTCACCTCAGCTCTCCCTCCAGGCCCCAGGAGAGGCCCCTGGGAGCCTCCCTCAGCTGTGCTCCCTCAACAGCAGTGTGTCTCATTATCAACTTTTTAATGAGGTCACAGCCTGTGACTGCTCCTTAATAGGCTGGTTAGTCTGCAACCCCAGGGGTGGAAGAGACTGAGGATAGAAGCCAGTGAGAAGAGAGCTCAGCCAAAGGAGAGCTGAGGAGAGGGAGAGAGAACTAACTCCCTTCAGCAGAGAGTCCAGGCTTTACTCTTGGGTCTCCAGGGTCCCTTCCAACTCTCAGTGACTATAACTCTGCAGACTGAGGTCTGGAGGGACCAGGAACAGAGGTGGGAGGAATTTCAACAGAGTCCCGTGATCCCAGGCTTGCACCAGCTCTTGGTCTAGAGAGGCTCTTGAGGAAATCAAATGCTCTTCAGGGTTTCTTTGCTGCTTGTGCAAAGGAATTTTGCTCTTGAAACTCTGTATCATCTTGCCTTCCATAACCATGGATTCCTGCTATCCCCCCTACATATCCAAGTGCAGATTCTTTGTGTTATTTTCCAAGTCCTTTTAAACTGTACTTGTCCTGGGAGTTCAATTGTTGGTCCTCTTCTCCCCTCCTTATGTACTGTCTCTTAGAGATCCCACCATTGCCAGGGTTTCAACAAATCACCCCTGTGGAGATGAAACTTGGGTGCTGGTTTATATTTCCCACCAGGATTATTTCCAGTGCCTCCTAATTGGTCTCCCAGCCTCCAGTTGTACTGAAGACTTTAGAGTTCTTTCTAAATACACATGTAATGATCCATCATAATCATGTTTTAAATCCTTACAATTCATCCTCATCGTCAGAATGAAACTATGTTTTTAGCATGTCATACAAGCCCACGTACAGTCCAGCTCAAGCTTATCTTTCCAGTCTTGTTCTTTCCATATCCCAACCATACAGTTGAATGCATATTCAACAACTGTCACACTGATCTACTTTCTTTCCCCTTATACCATGCATTTCTAGTTTCTCTAAGCATAGACTTTTTTTTATTCTCCTCGACAATTTAGAGTCCGAAAAACCTGGATTCGAATCCTGTGTCTGGTACTTCACAGCTATGCAAGTTCATAAAAATAACTCTAAATATCTACCCTTGTATTTCATAATCTGTACACGGGATATAATATAATCATATAGCATATTATTAACCAAACAATACATAATAATATATAATAAAATTAAAATTACATGAGCCAACCACTTCCACTTGTGGAGCTGTATGATCCTTTCTATAGTGTCTCCTTCAATTCAAAGGGAGAGAGTGGTTATGTAGAACTCTCACGGAGTTTGCTGTAATTGTAACATGAGAAATCTACTTAAATTCTATCTCCTCCCTGGAAGCAGGGTGAATTAAGTAACTAACATTTATTGACAGACAAATATGATTACATATTTTTAAATAAAGTATGAATTATTCATCACAGGTTTCATCACAATTTTTAAAATAGGATACTTGTTTCAAAAAAGCAAGTGACTTGTTCAATTGTCACAGCAATTTAAGTGTTAGAGCAAGAATTTTAATCTAGGTATGAATCCAAAATATCATGTACTTTTAAAATATTGCATATTCCTTCTTCTAAAATACAGAGATAGAAGCTCGAAAGAAGTTATATAAAATAAATAAATACATACATACATAAAAATAATGTTTAACACAGAGCTCTTTTAGAGCTCTGAGGAAAGTGAAAATTAGCAAAGAAAACAAAACAACAAAAAGCAATGCTGAGGTGAACTTCAGTAGAAATGATCTCATCTATTGTGTGATGAGCTATTTCTTTGGGAGAACTAAAAGTACGTGCAAAATTACTTTTATTTGCTGAATGAAACAGATACCTGGCACAGAGTAAGTGTTCAATAAATGGTAGAAATTATTAACCTGTTGTATCTTTACACAATTTTTCTATCTAAAATTCCTCCCTCTCACTTCCTCCTCGTCATACTAAATTAATTTATACTTAAATCTTTCAAGATTCAGTTCTAATTTCATTTTTCATAATACAATTCTAAATGTTTTTCTTCTAGAAACCCTCTCTAATTCCCCCAGACGAAGTTAAGGTCACTTGCCTTTGTCACACATATCCTGGGCATATATTACTACTAAAGCATCTAAGGTAATGTAATTAATTGTATTTTACATGCATATCTATCAGCTGAGTATAAGGACAACCTCTCATTTATGTTCAAATTCCTTTCCCTGGCCCTCACCAATACTCAATAAATGTTGAAATGAATGATTAAATCCCAGATCATTACCTCTAGCAGTGACCTCTCACTCAAATGTGTTTCACATTTCCAGGTGCCTCCAAGACATTTCTGCTCAGGCAGCAAGGTATCAACTAGCACAACACTCTCAAACTAACGTATGAAATAAACTTTTATGAAGGATGCTTCTTTCTCTCTATTAATAGTGACAATAAACACAGCAAAGATGTTTTCCACTAATTTTCTCCCCCAAATGTTCTTTTGCTTATCAATGTTTTCCTCAAAAGCGCCCCCCCACCAAATTTTAACTCCCAAAGCCCACCAGAATTGTTATCCAAAACATCCACAGAAAAGATGTAAACATGACTACCCCTTTCTTTACTAGTAAACATACATTGTTTGTGCGGGTTTATTTGCATACACTGATATAAACAACTCACCCACAAATGATAACTGTCTGCAGCTTTCCGAAGTTTTAAACAGCTTACATTACCCATAAGGTAATGTATGAAGGCACTTTGAGTACCAGCAATCAAACGTGAACGTTGCAACCATGTGTCCATAGAAGGAGAAAAAAGTGCACTTAAACACCCAGGCACCCTACTCAGCATAGAAGTCCAAACCATGCAGAACAAGGATCAAGGATCGGCGCTTGTTAAAAGCGTGCTGAGCTGGTTAGCGGAGGGTTACCTGCAGACTGTGAGTCAACTCCAAGCCCCGTGGGGTGGTTGAATTCATGATGAAATTCTGAACTCATGGTTACTTACAGTAAAACGCAAACTCGTTCGCCAGTCACTACATCTAGGCAATTTTTTTTCTTATTATCTACCCTTCTTTTTCATCTAAGTTTTCATTGATTTATGTTTACATTCCAGCAGGGAACATGTGTGTACCGAATTCTGAGAGTACGATCCGCGCTGCTCTTCAGCTGGTGCTCCTCCAGTAAATGGGTCAGGGAAGTAAACGGATAATTATGAAAGTAAAACACCATTCCATGTCCTTTGCCCTAATGCTACAACTTGATGATCAGTATCATAGGAGTACACAACCAGTCTTCAACTCCCACAGATTCTTCCTTGGCAACACTTTGTTCCTCCCTGTTAATTCCCATCTCCTTTGCCGTTGCCATTGGCTTGTTACCTCTTCCTCTTTTCGATTCCCGCTTTCGTCGCCATATTCTTTCGTTTAACCAATGAATAGTTACACACCGGATCCTGAAGGTACAACAAACAAATGAGCAAGCGCCGCCCTCTCAGAGCTCCTATGCTAACTGCTTTCCTGTGTAATAATTCTACACTTTGGTAAGTGCTATCACCCAACTCTTCAACCAGTCTCTGAATCCTGCGAATTCTTCCTTGGCAACAGTCTTCCACATCCTTTGTTTCAATTCTCATTTACGTTGCCACTGCCGCTGGCCTAGCCAAGCCATTGTTCCTGCATCATTATTATATAAGCCTCCTCTCTGTTCTCACAGCTTGCATTCTTGCTTCCCAATCGCACTTCACGCTCACTGCTAAGTACTGATTTACAGAATCCCTCACCTAAAAGAGGATGAAACAAATTCACAAATAAGTATATAACTATAAAATGCTACCATAGCTATGGAGTAAAATAATAGAATTCTCTGCAGAAGGAAAAATGGGACTCCTAACACAAGGGGGTCAGGGAACTCTTCTCTGAGGAATAACATCAGAAAATCAGAAAGCATATCGGAAAATAGAGTAGGAGTTATCCAGGCGAAAATTAGGAAGAAAAACACTAGAAACAAATGAATTAAGCTATGCAAAGATCCTAATGCAGGGAAAGTCTAATGAATTAGTGGAAAAGAAAGAAGCCAGTCTGACAAACATTAAGTGTAACTGCAGAAACAGTGACAGTAGCAGTAATCAAATTGACGTTGTCATCTTACAGTCAACTGGAATGACCCTTCCTCTCCCTGATGGAAACCTTCAAGTCTCAGGTCAAATAGTACCTTGATGAAATCTGCTTTATATGACACTGACCAAGGCATGGCATGTTTTCTATATTTAATTGCATTTCCTTTTCATGACAAACATTGGGACCTGGAGTAATTTTAATATCTTTCTCTAGGTCCTAAGGCTAGAAATTAATAAAGGAGGAATCAGAATGAAAGAGTTGTTTTGTTTCAAGTATCTTTTATTAAAAAATTAATAAATGTGCATGATAATTAACTACAAATTAATACACAATCAAAATATCTCCCTCTCAGGGTTGACCTCTCTTCTTCCCCACTTTCTTGGCCCAAAGGCAACAACTTATCAAATCCTTATGTATCTTTTGAGAAATTTTCTATTTACATATTTTATTTGTGGTATTTATTTCTATAAAATATATGTAATTTGTGTAATGTGTATACAATATCCTTCACCCTGCTTTTTTTTCCAATAAAAATTTATCTTGGAGTTTATTACATATTAATATATTCACAGTTACATAGTATTACAGTGGGAAACCTACAACTTTTAATCAGCTGCCTACTGATGGAATTAAAATAATTTTTACATTATTTTCCTGTTAAAAATGGTACTATAATAAGAAACAATTTAATCTTTCCTGTGTCTAAAATTATATGACTCTTAAAGCCTGAATCACTGGCTCTACCTTGTACTGATCTCTAGGCTTTTTGAAAGCCAGTGGCCTCAAGTCCCTCAATCAACCTTTGGACAAGGGCTTATATCTTCCGCTATACAATTTCCTTAACAATGACCAGCCTACTATTAGCAAAAAGACAAAAAGATCCTGTAATAAAGTCTATTTGATTGAATGCTTTCTTTCCTCAGTTTTCTATTTCTTCCATCCTGGATTTTGTGTATAGCAATCACTTAGTCTTATTCTTTTTTTTAATTTATTGGCTGTGTTGGGTCTTCGTTGCTGTGCATGGGCTTTCTCTAATTGTGGAGAGCGGGGCTACTCTTCATTGCACTGCATGGGGTTCTCATTGTGGTGGCTTCCCTTTGTTGCAGAGCACAGGCTCTAGACACACAGGCTTCAGTAGCTGTGGCACATAGGCTTAGTTGCTCCACAGCATGTGGAATCTTCCCAGACCAGGGATGGAATCCGTGTCCATTGCATTGGCAGGCAGGTTCTTAACCACTGTGCCACCAGGGAAGTCCAGCTACTTAGTCTTAAGTCCTTAACTGTTTATTTGCTCAATGCCTGGCTTCCTCCATTCAAATGTAAGCTTCATGAGCACAGGGACTTTGTTTTGTTCATTCCTCTTTCTGAGGGTCTAGAACAATGCTTGGCATGTAGTAATTACTCAATATTTGTTGAGGAACAATTACTGGCTATTGAGAAGGTTATTATAACATGATATTCATGATATAGTAATAGAGATGCTGTAATAGAGTACATTAACATCCTTGTTAATATATCCCATCCCATCATACCAACCCTGTAAAATAAACATATTATCTTTGTTTAAGCAATATGGAAATAGAAACTTAGAGAGTTTAATAAAATTGCTAGGAGTCACAAACCAGAGAGTTCTAGTGCTGGGATTAAACTTAGGTCATTCAGAATCCAAAACATTTGTGCTTTTCTCTAAGCAGTCCACATTCCTAGAGTATGGTTTTCCTTTCTTGAACTTCATCCTATTGCATCTGACATTCCTTAGAGTCCCAAAGGACCATTGAGTCAAGAAAGGTCAGTACCCTTGAGGAAGGGAAGGAGGGGGAGCTAAACTGAGCCCAGAAACACCTGGGGGAAAATACAGATGCCAGCCCTTCTCCTGACCCTGAGGACAAAAGAGGCAGAGCTGGGAACAGGTCTCCTAAGTCAGGACTGGGAGCATGGCCAACCCATCTAGTCTGCTCACTCATGCGTGACAGAGAGGCGATAGCAGTGACCTAGATTCAGGTCCAACTGAAACTGCACCTCAGATGGGACTTGAACCCACAGTCTTAGGGCTGAAACATCACAACTCATCTCAGGACTTAATGAAGCTCAGGTTCTTTATATCTCAGCACAGAAGGAATTCAGTGAGAGGCAAAGTAATAGGTAAGCAGTAGATTTATTAATATGAGAGGCTTGTGGCAGGCAAGAGTGCTAGCCCGGAGAACCAAGAGGGCTACATTTTTATAATCAAAGGAAAAGTGGGGAGGGAGAGAAGACCACCTTCTTCCTCTTCCTTTGTAAAGCTGTTGCAGGAAAATGGCGCATGAGAGGATAGACATGTCCGAGGTCTCGGGCAAGTTCCTGGGATGGGCCACCAAGTGAGGGTCCTTGGCTTCATGCAGGAAAGATTTAAAGAGCGAGTCATAGTATGGGCTGCCTGGACTCAACGGGACAGTTTTTACCCAACCAGAGGTTCTCATGTAGTTCTAACCAGATGAGAGCTGGATGTCCAGGTGGCTTCTTAGCCCACATGTGTGACACCTCAGCTGGGATGAGTAGAACAACTAGAGGCCTTTCCATATGAAAGCAGGTTTATTGAAAGAGATACATGTTCCATAGGCAGAATAAGGTCCATCTCAGAAGGCAAGAAATGTCCAGAAATATGGGGTGATTAGATTTTATGGGCTGGGTAATTTCATAGGCTAACAAGTGGGAGGATTATTCACACTATTTTGGAGAAGGGACAGAAATTTCCAGGAATTGAGCCACCACCCACTTTTTCGCATTGTATGGTTGACCTCGGAATTGTCATGGTGCCTGTGGGTGTGTCATTTAGCATTCTAAGGTATTACAGTGAGTGTATAATGACGCTGAAGGTCCACTGGAAGTCAAATGTTCTGCCATCTTGGGCCTAGATGGTTCTAATCAGTTTTTGTCAGTTTTTGATTTTTCTCAACAGCTGTGTTATTCTTTAAGCCTTGTGCTCTGCTCCGTTCTCTCCTGCCTCACAGCTGTTAATTGCTCATCCAGGACAGGGAGTAAGACATCCCTGATTCCTCTTCTTGTTCTTCTGACAGCAGAGCCAGAGTTCCTCAAACAACTCAGGGGCCTGCATGAAGCACAGGTGTCAGGCAGAGCTGAACAGGACACATCTCCCTATTGGGCACAGGTAAGGCTCTCACCGAGGGATGGATCAACCAGGGGCCCCTCTCCAGGTGCGGTTGCTCGACTAGACAGGGTTTGGCAGCATTTGTCATGACACCTAATTCTATTCCTATGTCCATACAGGAAAGATCTTATCATTTTTCACCTTCCTGAGCCTCACTTTCCACTTTCTGTGTCATATGATAAGGAAGATCTGAGACTACAAGAAGATTGAGATTACTCAAGTTATTTTCCAATTCTGACTCTAAAGCTTTCTAGCTGAGAAAAATTCTAGTCTCTGCAGATTTGAAAGAACATATACCTGCTGAAGTCTTGACTGTCCTCTAATTAACTCAGGGAAGATTTGCCTCAGTGGAACACGCACAAAGTAGATCACATCAAGAACACTATTTCTTTAGGACAATCCTATGACTGCAGAAAGTCTAGAAGAGTGGGTTCCTTCTCCTGGGATATTAAGTCAATGATTAGCAGAAGAATGTTCTTCTGGAAGTTCTGGAGGGACTGGCAGGGAGCCTGAAAGGTCTTTTGATTGTGTTATGTGGTTTTGCTTTTTTGTTTTTATTTGTTTCCAGTCTGAATGCTTAAAGGAAATTTTCCCTATCCTAAAATTTTTTTTAAATAAATAATACAAAGATCAAGACATATTGGTATATTTCCATTATTTTCTCTGTGTATGTATTAAGGAATGCTTTCAGTTAAAAAAAAAAGTTAGCTCAGTGATTTTTATTCTTTTCTTAGTACTTTATTCTTGATAATACTTTCACAATGTCATAGAGCACCCTAGGTGTCTTACCCATCTTTTAGCTGACTTCGTATTCAGCCCTGTTGCCTAGAAAAGCCTTCATATGTGGTATTAGATATCCCTATTCCTCATACACCACCCCCAGCAAGGTACTGTATATATCCTGTATCATGAACTTCTCTGTGGTTTAATATAATTGATTATTGAAGTATCTCCTTCATTAGATTCTAACACTAAAGGGAACAATCAATCATCATATTGCCAGTGCCTCAACAGAATAAATATTAACTTTTTGACATCATGTAAGATTTTCTCTCTTATTTCATATAAACCAGGTTAATTTTTTATTCATAATTGTTTTCCTTTGAACATTCATTCTAATCGTCCTCATTTTTTCACAGAATTTCTTTGGGAATAAGTTTCTTTTTTTCAATTTGTCCACTGTTGAAAGAGAAGTAGTTGGAATCTCCTGGGACACACTCACTATCTCCTTAGTTGCCCTACAATACTCCTCTCAGGTCTTAAATTGGAAAGCCAGTGGGTGTGCTGGGTCCTGACAATCCGTTGTCAATTACAGCTTGGCTGGACTGAGGAGAAAGACCCTAAGGCTGTTACCTCATAATCTGATTAGACAAGAAGGAATCAGTATTATCTGATTTGAAGTACTCCACAGTTCTTACATTGAAAGGAGGCAAAAGTGCAATAAAACTACTACATTCTGTAGACATCCCTCCTGTGCACCCCCTTGCCTCTTTTTCTCCTACTCTGAGTCACCTTAAGACAAAACATGATGAAACATGACCTCTTCTACTATGTATATTCTCAAATTGCCTTAAGATTGCAGACCTTAAATGCATACACAAAGGTAAGTACTGCTTTGGGCAGTAGATGGAGAAGATAAACACTTTGCATCTTTGAAGAAAGGGGATCTATAATAGGTATACATGGGAATTTTCTACTGCTTTTCCATCTGACTCCACTCCATCGCCTCAGGACCCCTCCCAACCCCACTACAAAAGTATTAAGTGTGCAACAGAAAGTGGCTGTGTGGAGGTATGATCAACTTGTTTTAGCAAATGTGGTAACAAAATGGAAAATGGATTACAAGACTAAGAGTAAGGAAGGAGGAGCCATTGCCCATTTCAAAGCTCACACTCTGGCATTCTTCCCTGTGTCTTTATTCTCAGACAACACAAGGCCCTTTCTCTGCAACTTAGGTCCTGATCTTGCCTCTTTCCCTGACGCCAAAAGGAATCCAAACAACAAATCTAGAATCTGACCCTTCCAGTGGAGAATCTCTCTCCATGACCACAGCTGAGGATTCATTCCTATATCTATGGCTGGAGGAAACTGGACAAGAGTTAGTGAGTTTATCCTCATGAGCTTCTCCTCCCTACCTACTGAAATGCAGTCACTACTCTTCTTGACATTCTTAATCATCTACTTGGTCACCCTGCTGGGAAACAGCCTCATCATTCTGGTTACCTTGGCTGACCCCATGCTGCACAGTCCCATGTACTTCTTCCTCAGGAACTTGGCCTTCTTGGAGATTGGCTTCAACCTAGTCATTGTGCCCAAGATGCTGGGGACCCTGATTGCCCAGGACACAACCATCTCCTTCCTCGGCTGTGCCACTCAGATGTATTTCTTCTTCTTCTTTGGGGTTTCTGAATGTTTCCTCCTGGCCGCCATGGCATATGACCGCTATGTAGCCATCTGCAGTCCCTTGCACTACCCAGTCATCATGAACCTGAGGACACGGGCCAAACTGGCTGTTGCCTCCTGGTTTCCAGGCATTGCCATGGCTACTGTGCAGACCACATGGCTCTTCAGCTTTCCATTCTGTGGCACCAACAAGGTGAACCACTTCTTCTGTGACAGCCCACCTGTGCTGAGGCTGGTCTGTGCAGACACAGCCCTCTTTGAGATCTATGCCATCGTTGGAACCATTCTGGTTGTCATGGTACCCTGTTTGCTGATCCTGTGTTCCTACACTCACATCACTGCTGCCATCCTCAAGATTCCATCAGCTAGAGGGAAGCACAAAGCCTTCTCTACCTGTTCCTCTCACCTCCTTGTTGTTTCCCTTTTCTATGTATCATCAAGCCTAACCTATTTCCGTCCTAAGTCCAATAATTCTCCTGAGAGCAAAAAAGTGCTGTCACTGTGCTACACTGTTGTAACTCCCATGTTGAACCCCATCATCTACAGCCTGAGAAATAATGAGGTGAAGAATGCCCTTGGCCGAACCTTCCACAAGGCTTTAGGTGTCAGAAACTGCAATCTGCAGACCTTTTGAGGTACAACTAAAGTATATCAAGTGAGGAACAATCAGTTTCATGTATGGGATTCCTCTCTGCCTCTCTTCCCATCTCCACCGCACCAAAACCCAGCTGCTGAAATGGCTGTTGAAAAGCCCGGTGGAGAGAAGGGGCACAGAAGTAGATTACACTTCTCCTTATTATACACCGTTTTCCTCTGCTTGCCCATTATAGACTTACAGTCCTTATCTTATTGATACAATTGGTATTTTGACACTTCTGTGACCAATCGAGGTATTTACTTTGCTAACGTGCACCAATGTGACATACAATGGTGACAGTATGAATCTGTTTGTAATGCGAACTTTGGGACACAAGAGTCATCTTTACCTTATTTTCTGCAAGTCTGATTCCATTTCAATAGAAATAAAGGCCATAAGGCCCCAGTACATAATTCTTACCATTCATTCATTTAATTTCACATGCCTGAGGCAGTTTTGGCTTTAAATTTGTTCGTAGTTAGCATGGATAGAGAAAAGTGGATCAGTAATCCCCATGACTATTTTTTCATAACTGCAATATCCTTAATCAGCTCCTTTCAGGTGATATTTCCCAGGTAGAATGATCAGAGTTTCCAATTGTCTCTCTCGTTTATATTCAGGTTTTTACGCTTGTTAATTTCAGACTTTCACAAACATAATTTCAATCATGGTGCTGCTTTCTTCAAGGCTTGCAATGGATCCTAGCTATTCCAATATGTCTTATTAACAACTCTGTTATGCTTTGCTTAGTTTAGTGCCTTTTAATTTTAAAACTTTGTGTTTGTTGATGTGAAAATACAAAAGACCACAAAACACAATTACTGCATTCAGAAGTTTATCATTTCATCAACATTTGAAATTACGAAAGAAAAACTATGACCTCCTGAGGTAACAGACTATTATGTAACATTTGACCATCTGACCTTGCTGGGGTTCATATCCCACTCTGCAATTTACTAACTGGATAACCAGTGGAAAGTCAAGAAAACTCTTTATGCCTTTTTCCTCATCTATAAAGTGATGCAAATAATAATAATATCTATCTTACAGGTTTGTGTTTAAGACTAGATATTAATAATGTATTTATGACAGCCCTAGCATATTGCAGATTCGTATATAGGTTTTTGTTCTTAGCAATTCCCTCATCTGAATCCTTCATTTTATAGCTAAGGAAAGCCAGGCTCAAAGATATTTTATCATAAATGATTGGAACAAAATTCAGGTGCCCTGAATCTTTGCTTTTTCAGTGTCATGCAATGCATTGCTAATTAATTAAGTAATTCAGATTTAGAGTAAACAAGAATATTTTTAAAAGAGCAGAATGGGGGAGACCTGAGTAGGTATTAGTATATGTGAAAAAGATATGAGGAGTATGAATGTAATCCAAGTTTAAACTAAATCATTAAAGTATAACACTTTCTTTACTCAGGGACTAGTTAAACTAAGATAGACCACCACATTGTACATAGGGGTTGATCTCATCCCATTCTTTCTTGACGCACAACATTGTTTAACCTGAACTAGACCCATACTGACTTTGATCATCAGCTCTTTGAAAAAATACTGAAGTACAAAAATCCAACACTACATTGCTTCAACGTTTTCTCTTTCTCAAAGCATAAATATATGGAATCTACACATAATTGTCTACCTCCTTATTTCTCTGTTTTTTGTTTTCCAACTCCAATATTCATCAGGTACCTCCTACCTCATTTAAACTGATGCTGTTGCAATCCCTTTTATATGCATTTATATTTTCAAATAATGTAACAAGTCCTGATAATCCCATGGTCATATACTCAGCAAACAGTAGATGTAAAGCTGAAATTTTGTCATCGACTACAATTTTCCCTCATTATAAGCTGGCTGTGAATTATTTTATTCAATAACAATGTAATAAAGAGCATTCTAAAGCAAATTGTTTTTTAAAGTTAAATGAGCAGTGTTTATAATAAAACATTAAGAGAAGAAGCTTCATTTCTCTTGCCAAGGATTATTATAGAAGGTATTCTTATAAAATTGTTCAGAATAATGTCTTTGATATAATTCTATATTATGTGATTATTTATACTATGTAGTCAACAAACCACTCCCACTACAATTTGGAAAAAAACTGAAAAGTAGAAAGATGAAAAAAATCACCGAATTCTCATTACTCAGAGACAAATGGTGATAACACCTTCCGGTACTTACTTCTAATAATCTCTGGCAGTTGTAGACCTACTGTATATACATTTTTATAATTCTTTTTATCACTTAATATCGTAACTGAGGTTAACAAAGTGGACACTCAACAAGTTATTTAGGTAGGTAAAGCACTTTTCTCATCTAAAAACAGAGATAATCGTGGTAACTTCCACACAGGGTTGTTGTAATGATTAAATTGGGTAATGAATATAAAGCTCCTAACCCCCAAAATAAGTATTTATTTTCACACTGTTACAATTATTTGTAAGAATAATATTTAAAGGCCATAAAATATGTCACCCATAAGTGACATTACTTAATCTATATGTTCTCTATTCTCCATCATTCATTGTTTCTTATATTCCAGTATAAATAATAATGTAATGAACATTTTAGTGTTTTTAACTTTTTTAAATTTTATTCAGCCACCACATTGAGATAAAATTCCAACAGTAGATTTAGTGGGTGAAAATCCCTGAAATTTTCTGTCTGTTTATTTTGCTTTTATTCATTGATCTCTTACTATGATCCAGGCATTGTGACCATTATTATTTCCAAAGATAGACAGGCACAACTTTTAGTGGCAAAGAGAACAATCCACCAAGTAGCCATCATCAGCCTAAATGTTTAATCACCTGACTAGAGCTTCAAAATACAGAGGAAAAAAATGAGAGAGCTGAAATGAAAAATAGATAAATCCATATATAGTGGGAGATTTCTATACTCATTTTTCATTCATTGATAGGAGAAGTAGAAAGAAAATCAGTAAGAACAAATAAGAATTGAGCAACACTAAAAATAAACTAGTCCAAAATGACATTAGTAGAGCACACCATACAATGGCTAGATATCATTTTTTAATTTTAAGTGCATGTGGAACTAAGTATTCATTGCTAGGGTATAGAAATACAATAGATATTTGTATGTTGCCCATGTATCCTGTGACCTTACTAAGCTCACTTAGATCTAATAACTTTTTCTTTTTTCTTTTCTTTCTTTTTTTTTTTTTGTAAAAGCTTTACTATTTTCAAGAGAATCATAGGAGAATAGAAAACCTTTAATACCAGCATATATATAAATAGAGGATCTATAGAATATATGCTGAACTATTTCTTTGGGATCATTGAAAGAAAAAATAAAGTTATTTTTATTCTCTAAAAAAAGCTACCTGGAACAAAATAAATCTCCAACAAGAGGTAGACATGATTATTAAATCTTTGTATCATAACTCAATTCATCTGTCTACAATTTCTGCCTCTCATCCCATACTCCCCATATCAAGTTAAAGTCTCCATATTATTTAAGAATAAACTCTAGTTTTTTCTCTTGTATCAATCTCTCCCTGATTCCTCTAAGCAAATCCAAGTTTACTCTCCTTTGAACATGTGGCTTCTTGCATATGTCACTTTTAAGCATTAAAGGGATGCAATTGTATTTTTCAGGGGCATAGAGAACACAATAAGGACAGTTCATCATTCATGTTTGTATTACTGAAGCCTAGTCCAGTGCCTAGAATGCAATAGGTACTCGATAAATGAATGAATGAATGTATGATTCCCAAATTGTTTCCCTAGCCCTGATCTCTCACTGAAATGTGAGTTCTATATTTCCAGCTGCCTCCAGGACATGTCTGCATAGCTGTCAAAGCATACCTCTAGCACCAAGCTCCCAGAAAATCCCCAAATATTCAAAAGAATTTTTCTTGTTACTTCTCTCTCTTTTTAACCTCACCACTTGTTGACATATTCTTTCATTCAATCAATGAATATTCACAGACTGAGTCTTGGCATAACAATGAAACAGGTGCTGCCCTGTTGGAGCTCCTGGCTGTGAGACAGACAAATACACAAACAGCTATAGAATAAGGAGTGCCATGCAGAGTGCTGTACCATGTTACAATTCTACACTTCAATAAAGGCTATCTTCAGGGACTTCCCTGGTGGTCCAGTGGCTAAGACTTTGCCTTCCAATGCAGGGGCTGTGGGTTCAATCCCTGGTCAGAGAACTAAGGTCCCACATGCCTTGCGGCCAAAAATCCAAAACATAAAACAGAAGCAGTATTGTAGCAAATTCAATGAAGGCAAAAAAAGATAATAATAATAAAGGCTATCTTAGAAGAGTTCATCCAGTATCCTTATCCTGCTTATTCTTCCTTGGCAAACTTCTTCTTGCTCAAACCTTGCCTCAATACCCATTTTCATTGCCACTGCCATCATATACCATTATATGACACTAGCCAGGCCCTTATTTCTAAATTATCATAAGAGCCTCCTCAGTGATCTCATTGCTTCTGAGCACTTCCCAATCCTCCTTTACACTCACTGCTAAGTACTGGATTTACAGGCATGAGCAAAACAGAGTCCGTGCCTCAGGGACATTACAGTCCAGTGGAGAGGAGAGATAGTAAAGAGAGAACTGCACAAATAAGTATATAATTACAAATCAATATCATTACTGTGAAGGAAAAGAACATAATTCTCTGAGAAAGACTAAAGGAGGGAGTGCTAATTTGTAATCATGATTCAGAGAAAACCACACTGAGAAAGAAATACTTAAAGTGGTATTAAAAAAAAAAAACTGTGCAGGAGTTAACCAGGTAAAAAGAAACAGGAAAAATATACAAAGCAAAAGAATTAGTATAAAGATTCTATGTCGATAATTGCAGAAACAGTATCATCGAATTCATAATAATGGTGTTGGCTCATCATAGAGTCACTGGAATGCCCCTTCTTCTCCTTAATGGAAACCTTCAAGTCTCAGGTCAAATAATATCTTAATGAAACCTGCCGTACATGGCATCCACCAAGGCCTATCATGTTTTCTATACTTTAACTTACTTTGTTTTTACAACAGGTATTGGGACATTGAGTAATTTTAGTATCTTTCTCTAGGTCATAACGCTAGAAATTAACAGTGGAGGAATGAGATGAAAGTAAGTTGCTGTTTTATTTCAAGTACCTTATTTTATTAAAAATGCAATAAATGCATATGATAAAATTAATTAAGTACAAAATAATATACAATTAAAAGACTTCCTTCTCAGGGTTGACCTCTGTGCTTCCCCACTTTCCTGCACCAAAAGCAACAACTATTATTAATTCCTTGTATATCTTTCCAGAAATTCACTGGTTATACATTTTATATGTATATATATAATATATATTTCTACAAAATATAATTATATTCTATAATTTGTGTGATATGTATATAATGTCCTTCACTCTGCTTTATTTCAAATAAAAATTTATCTTGGAGTTTATTCCACATTAACATAATATATACACAATTACATGGTATTACAATGGAAAACCTACAAATTTTAATCAGTCACCTATTGATGGAATTAAGATGATTTTTCATTATCTTACTGTTAAAAATTGTACCATAATAAGAAATAGTTTGACCTTTCCTGTGTCTAAAATTGTATGACTCTTAAAGCCTGAATCACTGTACTGCCCTCTAGGCTTCTCAAAAGCCAGTAGCCTCAATTCACTTGATCAACCTTTGGACAAGGGGTTACATCTTCCACTTATATTTACAACTTCTTTAACAATGACCAACTTACTGTTAGCAAAAAGACAAAACGATTCTGTAAGAAACAAGTCTATTTGATTGAGTCCTTTCTTTCAGTAGTTTTCTATTTCTTCCATCCTGGCTTTTGTGTATAGCAACTACTTGGTCTTACGTCCTTTATTGTTTCTTTGTTCAATGCCTGGCTTCCCCCACTCAAATGCAAGCTTTATGAGCACAGGAACTTTATTTTGTTCATTTCTCTTTCTGAGGTTCTAGAACAATGCTTGGCATATAGTAATTAGTCAATATTTGTTGAGGAACAATTACTGTCTATTGAGAAGGTTATTATAACATGACATTCACGATATAGTAAAATATATGCTGTAATAGAGTACATTAACATCCTTGTTAATATATCCCATCCCATCATACCAACCCTGTAAAATAAGCATGTTATCTTTGTCTAAGCAGTGTGGAAACAGAAACTCAGAGAGCTTAATAAAACTGCTAGACATCACAAGCTGGAAAGTTCTAGAGCTGGGATTAAACTTAGGTCATCAAAATCCAAAACGTTGTGCTTTTCTCTGCACAATACCACATTGCTAGAGTATGGTTTTCCTTTCTTGAACTTCATCCTATTGCATCTGACATTCCTTAGAGTCCCAAAGGACCATTGAGTCAAGAAAGGTCAGTACCCTTGAGGAAGGGAAGGAGGGGGAGCTAAACTGAGCCCAGAAACACCTGGGGGAAAATACAGATGCCAGCCCTTCTCCTGACCCTGAGGACAAAAGAGGCAGAGCTGGGAACAGGTCTCCTAAGTCAGGACTGGGAGCATGGCCAACCCATCTAGTCTGCTCGCTCACCCCTGACACAGAGAAGGCAGCAGTGACCTGGATTCAGGTCCAGCGGTTAATGGCTCATCCAGGACAGGGAGTAAGACCTCCCTGGTTCCTCTTCTGATTCTTCTGACAGCAGAGCCAGAGTTCTTCAAACACGCAAGGGCCTGCATGAAGCATAGTTATCAGGCTGAGCTGAACAAGGCAAATCTCCCTATTGTGCACAGGTAAGGCTCTTATCAAGGGGCCCCGCTCCAGGTTTGGTTGCTCAACTACACAAGGTTTAGCAGGGTTTTTCACAAACACCTAATTCTATTCCTATGTTCACACTGAAAAGATCTTATCATTTTTTGCCTTCCTGAGCCTCAGTTTCCCCTTTGTTCGTCATAAGTGAGATGAGACAACAAGAAGAATGAGATTACCCAGGTTATTTTCCAATTGTGACTCTAAAGTTTTCTGAGTCAGAAAAATTCCAGTCCCTGCAGTTTTGACAGGACATATACCTCCTTCGAGCCTTGACTTTCCTCTAATTAACTCAGGAAAGACTTGCCTCAGTAGAACATGCACGAGGCAGACCACATCAAGTTCATGATTTCTTTAGGACAATTCTATGACTGCAGAAGGCCTAGAGGAGTGGGTGCCTCCTCCTGGGATAGTCAGTCAATGATTAGAAGAAGAATGTTCCTATGGAAGTTCTGGAGGGACAGGTAAGGAGCCTGTGGGCCGGCCATAGGTTCTGCAGTGTCTTCCACCCTCAAGTCAGGCTGTGATCTCTTCTTCCCCATTAGTTTCCAGAAGTTCTTTGGGAAATCTCTCCTCCCTCCTCCTTTCCAATCCTTTTCCACCAGAACCATTCACTATACTTTCTCATGAAATGAAGTTTCTAGTGAAAGTGGTGTTTAAGAAAAGAATGTGAGTGGACATGAAATGCAATAGAAACTCAAGGAATGATGAACTTTCTGAAATTCTTATATTCATTTTCCACTTGTTTATCATAAATAGCTTAATCTGGATATACACTGGGCGTATTCCTGTAGATAATAAGCAGCTCCTAGTCTGTTTCTTTTTTGTTATATTTAGTTTTATTTTTTAGATTCCATATATAAGTGATATAATACAGTATTTGCCTTTCTCTGATTTATATCACTACGCATAATGTTGTCTAGGTCATTTTTTAATTGTGGTAAGAACACAACGTGAGAACTTAAAATTTTAAGTATACAATTTGTTAACTATAGACACGGTGTTGTAGAGCAGATTTCTAAAAGTTATTCGTCTGAAAACTTCATACCCTTTAAACAATTATTCCCCTTTCTCCCTCCCCCCAGCCCCTGGGTATCACTATTCTACTCTCTGTTTCTGAGTCTGATTATTTTATGTACCTTATATAAGTGGAATCATGCAGTATTTGTCCTGTGTCTGGCTTATTTCATTTAGCAGAATGTCCTCCAGGTTCATCCACGTTATTGAAAATGGCAGGATTTTTTTAAGGCTAAATAATATTGCACTATATGTATGTACTACATCTTCTTTATCCATTTGTCTGTTGATGGACACTTGGGTTGCTTCCATATCTTGGCTATTGGGAACAATGCTGCTATGAACATTGGGGTGCATGTGTCATTTTGAATTAGTGTTTTCATTTTTTCTGGATATATTCTCAGGCGTAGAATTGCTGAATCATATGGTAGTTCTATTTGTAATTTTTTTAGGAACCTCCATACTGTTTCCCATAGTGGCTGTACCATGTTACATTACCATTAACAGTGTACAAGTTTCCAATTACTCCTTATTTTTGCCAGCACTAGCTATCTTTTGTTTTTCATAATAGCCATTCTGCCAGGTGTGAGGTGATACCTCATTTTGAGATGGAAATGTTTTGAATTTCATCTCCATGACAATTAGTGAGACTGAGCATCTTTTCCTGTACCTGTTGACCATTTGTATGTCTTCTTTGAAGAAATGGCTATTTAAATCCTTTGTTTTTTTAATTGAACCATTTGATTTTTTGCTATTGAGTTGTATAAGTTATGTATTTTGGATATTAATCCCTAATCAGATGTATGGTTTGCAAATGCTTTCTCCCATTCTGTACGTTGCCCTTTTATTCTCTTGATTGTTTCCTTTACCATGTAGAAGCTTTTTAGTTTGATATAGTTCCACATGTCTAAATTTGCTTTCGTTCCTTGCGCTTTCAATGTCATGTCCAAAGTCACTGCCCAGCCCAGTCTCATGAAGCTACTCCTCTATGCTTTCTTCTAGGAGTTTTATAGTTTCTGGTCTTACTTTTAAATCTTTAATCCCTTTGAGTTGATTTTTGTGCATGGTGTATGATAAGCGTGCAATTTCATTCTTTTGCGTGAGGATACCCAGTTTTCTCAACACTATTTGTTGAAGATACTAGCCTTTCTGCATGTGTATTCTTGGCACTCCTGTAGATGGTTAGTTGACTTTAAATGCATGGATTTATTTCTAGGCTCTATTTTCTGTCCCATTGGTCTTATATGTCTGTCTTTGTACCCCTTTCCCTAATTATCTATTCTTGAAGACTCTCTAGGAATACTTTCTCATACATCTCTAGATAATTTCCCATTTTTAATTTTCAGTTTATTTTTTATTTAGGGTTTTTTAATGTTCAAAATTAGTTAATTTTATTTGAGCTAATTAATCTTTTTCTTTATCAATTTTGCTTTAATATACTGCTTAGAAAAGCCAGCAGTATGCAAAATTTAAAATAAACATATTTTCTTTGCATGCAGCTAGAGTCAAATTTCAACATTGAAATCATTATCTTTACTGAATATAAGATTTTGTATGAAAAAAGGTGAGAGTTTTTCTTGACTTTTTGCATTGCCGCAAATCTCTTTCTTAATTTCTTCTTGTAAATAGTGCTCCTGGATGTTATGTTTCAATAATTTGTCCAACACAAATATAATACACCTAAAGCATGTGTAAATAGGCTATAAAATGTCTTCATAGTATAAATTATATAATATAATATGATATTACAAAATATTTTAATGTGGTTACATACATATTTCTTCCTCTATTTTTTCTTTTAATGTTCTTGACATTCACCAGCTCTTTTATTTATATTAGAATTATTTTGTCAAGTTACAAACAGAGCCAGTGGGGGTTTTTGATCTAGAATTATGTTAAATATTTTTAATAATTTGATAAGAATTTATATTTTTATAATACTGTCTCTCTAGTCATGAACTCAATGTGACAATTTTTCAAGGTGATTTTATAACATTTCATAACAGTTTTGGGTCTTCTTAAGTAGAATACTATACATTTCTTGATATGTTCATTCCAAGGTTTTTACATTATTTATAATGTGAAATTTATTTTTGACAACTTTTCTTTGTATACAGGAAAATATGATTTTTTTACATCTATTGTAAACTCATCAAACTTCCTAGCTTTAATAACTATTCTTTTATGAGTAACAATAACTCTATTTTTCCCATTTCAATATTTATGCCGTATTCGTTCTTTTTATCATAGTGCATTGGCCAGAACTGCCAAAACTGATAATGGCATTAAAACCCCAATATTGTCTATGGTTGGTCCTCAGGATGTTCATGAGTACCCCTAAATATGTGCAAAATTGAATACATACCTTTGGGATGAGAAAGAATCCATAGCTTGTATCAGATTATAAAAGCATGCCATAGCCCCCAAATATTCAGAACCATTATTCTAATATTACACTGTTAAGCCCAGAATTGACTATTGTTTTATGTAAATATTCAGGTTGTATTAGGAAAGTAGTTCTCTATTTTGAGTTACTAAGACTTTGCTTGGTTAGATTTTTTTTTAAATTAGAGGTAAATGCTGAACTCATCAATATTTTCAGGATCTACTAAGGTTAACATATATTTCTCAATTGGATTTTTGATGGAATTAATTATATTTACTTATTTTAAATTTATGTGCCATATTTGCATCCTAGAATAAATCTTACTTAGCCCTACAGTTGCAGTTTTGGATTAACAGAGATCTCATTTTATTTGGTATTTTTGCACTTGTGTTCACAAATAAGGTTGATTTTTACTGTGGTAAAAGTCACATAATATAAAACATACTATTTTTAACCACATTTAACTGTACAGTTCAGTGGCACTAAGTGCATTCACATAGCTGTGCAACTCTTACCATCATCCATCTCCCGAATTTTTCACCTTCCTAAACTGAAACTCTGTCCCATTAAACACTAACTCTCCATTCCCGCTCCCTACCCTTCGCACCCCAGCCCTGGCATCTACCAATGTACTTTCTGACTCTATGAATTTGACTATTCTATGTACCTCCTATAAGTGGAATCAAACAGTGTTTGTCTGCACCTAATGTATATTGGAATGCATTTTAAAGATTAATACATGTCTTGCAAACAGATGGTACGTTCTTTTTTTTACCCCCTGTGCAATACAGTAGGCCCTCACCAGCCATCTGCTTCATGCATAGTAGTGTACGTAATGATGTGGTACATATACACAACGGAATATCACTCAGCCCTTAAAAGGAGTAAAATTGTGCCATTTGCAGGTAAGTGGATGGACCTAGAGACTGTCATACAGAGTGAAGTAAGTCAGAAAGAAAAACAAATATAGCATATTAACGCATACACGTGGAATTTACAAAAATGGTACAGATGAACCTATCTGCAGAGCAGAAATAGACACAGACATAGAGAACAAATGTATGGGCACCAAGAGGGGTGGGGGGGGGATGGATTGGAAGATTGGGATTGATCATTGTTTTTGTGTGTGTGTGTATTATATTTGCAACTTTTGAAAACAGGTATATACAATAGTCATAATATAAACTGTGAAACACTGTATCTTTTTCTTTGCTCCAAATCACAAGATATATATGTTCCTTGAAGGAGTGATTTACTTCATCCATTAGAATATCCCAACTGATGGCCTTTTTCATAAACTTGTGTAAAATTATTTCAACCCACTCATATCGTATCTTAAAATCAAAGTGAACCTTACATCCTACTAAAAAACCATGAATTTCATTTTAAAATCACACATTTATTAATGTAATGGTATTATGATTTTTTAAATTTCATTCTAAGTTTATTTTTGATTTCTCATTCCTATTATTGCATACTTTTTTTTTCTCCAGGCATTTCATTATGAGGCTTCCTAACAATCTATCTCTATTTCTTAATTTTTCAAAGGACTGACTTTTAAATATATTTACCAATTTTACAATTTTAAAATTCAGTTTTGCTTTTAACTGTTTTTCCTTGTTTGTGTCTATTTTCTTTTCTAAATTGATTTGAAAACCAAGTTAATTTTTTTCATTATTTTTATGTGATAATAATAAAAGTCTCAATTCTCCCTCAAATTTTAAAAATCTGAATCTACTGTATTTAGGCATGTGTGTTGTCAGCAGAAACCTGTTCTTCTTATGAGTTTTTTTCCATCCGTATTGAGATATAATTGTTATTTAACATTGTATAAGTTGAAGATATAAAACAATTTGATACACATATGTTATTATTATTACTATTATTATTATATTTGCTGTTGAGTTGTTGGAGTTATATGTTTTGAATATTAACCCCTTATCAAATATATGCTTTCCAAATACTTTCTCCCATTGAGTAGCTTGCCTTCTCATTTGTTGATGATTTCCTTTGCTGTGCAGAAGGCTTTTAGTGTGATACAGTCCCACTTATTTTTGCTTTCGTTGCTTGTGCTTTTGGTGTCATATCCAAGAAAAATGGTTGTCCTGACCAGTATCAAGGAGATTTTCCCCTACATTTTGTTCCAGGAGTTTTACAGTTTCAGGTCTTATGTTTAAATCTTAGTCCATTTAGAGTTATTTTTTTGACTTGTATAAAATAGAGTTCTTATGGATTTGTATGTAGCCTGAAAGATCTTTTGGTTGTGGCTTGTGTGGTTTTACTCTTTCATTTTTATTTGCTTTCTATCTGAAGGGTTAAAAGAAATTTTCCCTATCCTCAAATTTAAAAGAAAAATACAAATATCAGGACATACAGGTGGGAATATATTTCCATTTATTTGTTGTGTACATAGGAATACTTTCATTTCAAGTGTTGGCTCAGTGATTTTTATTCTTTTCTTAGTACTTTATTCTTGATAATACTTTCACAATGTCATAGAGCACCCTAGATGTCTTACCCATCTTTTAGCTGACTTCGTATTCATCCCTGTTGCTTAGAAAAGCCTTCATATGTGGTATTAGATATCCCTATTCCTCATACACCACCCCCAGCAAGGTACTGTATATATCCTGTATCATGAACTTCTCTGTGGTTTAATATAATTGATTATTGAAGTATCTCCTTCATTAGATTCTAACACTAAAGGGAACAATCAATCATCATATTGCCAGTGCCTCAACAGAATAAATATTAACTTTTTGACATCATGTAAGATTCTCTCTCTTATTTCGTATAAACCAGGTTAATTTTTTATTCATAATTGTTTTCCTTTGAACATTCATTCTAATCGTCCTCATTTTTTTCACAGAATTTCTTTGGGAATAAGTTTCTTTTTTTCAATTTGTCCACTGTTGAAAGAGAAGTAGTTGGAATCTCCTGGGACACACTCACTATCTCCTTAGTTGCCCTACAATACTCCTCTCAGGTCTTAAATTGGAAAGCCAGTGGGTGTGCTGGGTCCTGACAATCCGTTGTCAATTACAGCTTGGCTGGACTGAGGAGAAAGACCCTAAGGCTGTTACCTCATAATCTGATTAGACAAGAAGGAATCAGTATTATCTGATTTGAAGTACTCCACAGTTCTTACATTGAAAGGAGGCAAAAGTGCAATAAAACTACTACATTCTGTAGACATCCCTCCTGTGCACCCCCTTGCCTCTTTTTCTCCTACTCTGAGTCACCTTAAGACAAAACATGATGAAACATGACCTCTTCTACTATGTATACTCTCAAATTGTCTTAGGATTGCAGACCTTAAATGCATACACAAAGGTAAGTACTGCTTTGGGCAGTAGATGGAGAAGATAAACACTTTGCATCTTTGAAAAAAGGGGATCTATAAGAGGTATACATGGGAATTTTCTACTGCTTTTCCATCTGACTCCACTCCATCGCCTCAGGACCCCTCCCAACCCCACTACAAAAGTATTAAGTGTGCAACAGAAAGTGGCTGTGTGGAGGTATGATCAATTTGTTTTAGCAAATGTGGTAACAAAATGGAAAATGGATTACAAGACTAAGAGTAAGGAAGGAGGAGCCATTGCCCATTTCAAAGCTCACACTCTGGCATTCTTCCTTGTGTCTTTATTCTCAGACAACACAAGGCCCTTTCTCTGCAACTTAGGTCCTGATCTTGCCTCTTTCCCTGATGCCAAAAGGAATCCAAACAACAAATCTAGAATCTGACCCTTCCAGTCGAGAGTCTCTCTCCATGACCACAGCTGAGGATTCATTCCTATATCTATGGCTGGAGGAAACTGGACAAGAGTTAGTGAGTTTATCCTCATGAGCTTCTCTTCCCTACCTACTGAAATGCAGGCATTACTCTTCCTGGCATTTTTAATCATCTATTTGGTCACTCTGCTGGGAAACAGCCTCATCATTCTGGTTACCTTGGCTGACCCCATGCTGCACAGTCCCATGTACTTCTTCCTCAGGAACTTGGCCTTCTTGGAGATTGGCTTCAACCTAGTCATTGTGCCCAAGATGCTGGGGACCCTGATTGCCCAGGACACAACCATCTCCTTCCTCGGCTGTGCCACTCAGATGTATTTCTTCTTCTTCTTTGGGGTTTCTGAATGTTTCCTCCTGGCCGCCATGGCATATGACCGCTATGTAGCCATCTGCAGTCCCTTGCACTACCCAGTCATCATGAACCCGAGGACACGGGCCAAACTGGCTGTTGCCTCCTGGTTTCCAGGCATTGCCATGGCTACTGTGCAGACCACATGGCTCTTCAGCTTTCCATTCTGTGGCACCAACAAGGTGAACCACTTCTTCTGTGACAGCCCACCTGTGCTGAGGCTGGTCTGTGCAGACACAGCCCTCTTTGAGATCTATGCCATCGTTGGAACCATTCTGGTTGTCATGGTACCCTGTTTGCTGATCCTGTGTTCCTACACTCGCATCACTGCTGCCATCCTCAAGATTCCATCAGCTAGAGGGAAGCACAAAGCCTTCTCTACCTGCTCCTCCCACCTCCTTGTTGTTTCCCTTTTCTATGTATCATCAAGCCTCACCTATTTCCGTCCTAAGTCCAATAATTCTCCTGAGAGCAAAAAAGTGCTGTCACTGTCCTACACTGTTGTAACTCCCATGTTGAATCCCATCATCTACAGCCTGAGAAATAATGAGGTGAAGAATGCCCTTGGCCGAACCTTCCACAAGGCTTTAGGTGTCAGAAACTGCATTCTGTAGACCTTTTGAGGTACAACTAATTTTATTAAGTGAGGAACAATCAGTTTCATGTATGGGATTCCTCTCTGCCTCTATTCCGATCTCCACTGGGACAAAACCCAGCTGTCAAATGGCTGTTGAAAAGCCCAGTGTAGAGAAAGCAACAGAGGTGGATTAGACCTGGCATCACATCTGCCAAACTCCTGACCTTGCTTATTATACACTTTTATTCTTATTTTATTGGTGCAGCTGATATTTTGACATTTCTGTAGCCAACACATTCTAGGTATTTACTTTGTTAATGTCCACCAAAGTGACATACATTGGGAACAGTATGAAACTCCTTGTAACGTGAACTTCGGGAGACAAAGTTATCTTGGAACTTAATTTTTTGTTTTTTGGACAAATCTGACTCCATTCAATAAAAAAAAAAAGCATATAATGCCTCTAGTACAAAATTCTTCTCATTCATTCACTTCATTTTGCATGCCTCTGAGGCAGTGTGGGCTCTTAAATTTGTTGGTATTTAGCATGGACAGAGAAAGTGGGTCACTAATCACTGTCACTATACCTTTATAAGCCCAATATCCTTAATCAACTCTTTTCAGGCTATTTTTCCCAGGTAGAATGATCAGAGTTTCCAATTTTCTCCCTCACTTCTATTTTCAGGTTCTTAGTCTTTGTTGAATAGTTTCAAATTTTCACAAACATAGTTTTAGTCATTGTGTGCAGCTTTCTTCAAGGCTTACAACAGATCCTACCTACTCCAATATAGGTCTTATTAACAATTCTGTTATGTTTTGCTCAGTGCCTTTTAATTTTTGTTGTTATTGTTTGTTTTTGTTTTTTGTTTTTTCTTTTTTTATATTTATTTTTTTTTTCCGTTTTTTTTTAAGCTCTTTATTGGAATATAATTGCTTTACACTCTTGTACCAGTTTTTGAGGTACACCAAAGTCAATCAGCTGTATTTATACACATATCCCCCATCCCCTCCCTCCTGCGACTCCCACCCTCCCTGTCCTGGCCCTCTAAGGCATCACCCATCATGGAGTTGATCTCCCTTTGTTATACAGCAACTCCCCACTAGCTCTCTATTTTACATCTGGTAGTGTATATATGTCTATGCTACTCTCTCACTTCGTCCTAGCTTCCCCTTCACACCCCTCCAACCCCGTGGCCTCCAGTCCATTCTCTACACCTGCATCTTTATTCTTAACCTGTCACTGGGTTCATCAGTACCATTTTTTTAGATTCCATATATATGAGTTAGCATACAGTATTTGTTTTTCTCTTTCTGGCTTAGTTCGCTCTGTATGACAGTCTCTAGGTCTATCCACCTCATTACATATAGCTCAATTTCATTCCTTTTTATGGCTGAGTAATATTCCATTGTATATATGTGCCACATCTTATTTATCCATTCATCTGTTGATGGGCATTTAGGTTGCTTCCATGTCCTGGCTATTGTAACCTAAACAGACATTTCTCCAAAGAAGACATGCAGGTGGCTAACAAACACATGAAAAGATGCTCAACATCACTAATCATTACAGAAATGCAAGTCAAACCACAATAAGGTATCACCTCACACCAATCAGAATGGCCATCATCAAAAAATCTAGAAACAATAAATGTTGGAGAGGGTGTGGAGGAAAAGGAACTCTCCTGCACTATTGGTAGGAATGTAAGTTGGTACAGCCACTATGCAAAACAATTTGGAGGTTCCTTAAAAAACTATAAAGAGAACTACCATGTGATCCAGTAATCCCACTCCTGGGCATATACCCAGAGAAAACCATAATCCAAAGAGAAACATGTACCATAATGTTCATTGCAGCACTATTTACAAGTGCCTTCTAATTTTAAAACTTTGTGTTTATTGATGTGAAAATAAAAAAGACCATAAAACATAATTACTGCTTCCAAAAGGTTATAATTTAATCAACAATAGAAATTACAAAAGAAAAATCTATGAACTCCTGAAGTAACAGAATATTACATTACATAAAGGGACTGTGCCTGGGTTCATTACCCACTCTGTCATTTGCTAGCTGGGTGACCATGGGAAAGTGGATTAAACTCTTTATACCTCTTTTTTTTTTGTTTTTATAAATTTATTTTTTTATTTATTTACTTATTTTATTGACTGTGTTGGGTCTTCGTTGCTGCACACAGGCTTCCTCTAGTTGCAGCAAGCGGGGGCTATTCTTCATTGCGGTGTGCAGGCCCCCCATTGCGGTGGCCTCTCCTGTTGCAGAGCATGGGCTCTGGTGCGTGGGCTTCAGTAGTTGTGGCACATGGGCTCAGCAGTTGTGGCTCATGGGCTCTAGAGCGCAGGCTCAATAGTTGTGGCACATGGGCTCAGTTGCTCCGTGTCATGTGGTATCCTCCTGGGACAGGGATCGAACCTGTGTCCCCTGCATTGGCAGGCAGATTCCTACCCACTGCACCACCTAGGAAGTCCTATCTGTAAAATGATGTATATAATAATAGTATCTATCTGATAGCTTTGTTTTTAAGAGTAAATACTACATATAAAGCATTTATGACAGCACTAAGCACACTATAAATCCAAGTCTGATATTTGCTCTTAGCAAGTACCTTATGTGAGGCCCTCATTTTATAATTAAGGAAAGCAAGATTCAAAGACATTTGATCATATATGTTTGAAACAAAATTTAGGTGCCTTGAATCCCCATTTGCTACTTTTTTCAGTACCATGCAATGAATAGTTAATTAAGTAACTCAGATTCAGAGTAAAAGAATATTTAAAAAGTGCAGAATGGGGGAGACCTGAGTAGGCATTAGCATATGAGGAAAAGATGTCAGGAACAGGAATTTAATCCAATGCCACTGTGTTTAACCCACCACAGTAGATACTAGAAGAAATGGTATATTGAACATGACTGTCTTTGCAGTCCATTGGTGAGATAGAAATATAAACATATAACTAGGAATTTAAGTAATAATACATGCAAAATTATTAGAAGTAATAGAGAACAAAAGTGGAAGACAAAATAGGGGCAGAGGTTTTGAATTGTGTAAGGAGATATATTCTAAGACAAATAAGCAGGGTTTCAAAAATGAAGAGGCCAATACTTCATAATGCTTACCATAATATTGGGTATGCATCAGGAGTCAACAAACTTTGTCTACAAAGGGACAGATAATAAATATTTTAAGCTTTAAAGGCCAAGAAGCAAAATCAAGGAAGCTTTACAGATAATTATATGACAGAGAAATTTTTTCACAAGTTTTTATTGGTGGAATTTAAAATATGATATTGAGTACAATTTTTTTGTATTTAATATATGTCTACTAATGGGGAAAATGGAATTCCCTATTAGGAGGATTACATTTCACTTGAAGATTCAAAGTCATCAAAATCAATTGCAAGTGTTCACATGTCAATGCTAATCTATAATGAGATTTTACATATTGCATCTTTGAAAATGTCTTTCACACAATTACATGCTGTCAAATACTGTTGTCACCCCCAATTATAAAATTTTAATATAGCATATTCATTTGGGGGAGTATATTTATACATTGTATTAGATCCTTTTCCTGACATTTGTTTTCAGCATGTCATTCATTGCAGATGAATCATTTTCAATTGAAGGTTAGATGGAAGCTCCTCAATTCCACAGTTAAACATATTTTGAAATATGGAAATCACTTTTGCTAGCACATCGCAGTCTAAAAAACACTGCTGGAACTCTAGTTTGAATATATACTTGCTGTAAATTTGCTTAAGAATGGAGATCTTGCTTCTCATTTTAACTTTAGATGGCATGGGAAGTGTGTAAAACAGCTTGACATTATTTATGACTCAAGCATGATTTATCATCAAAATGATCTTACCACAGAATAAGTTTCACACATAACTTCTGTTTTGCTTTGTAATTTTTGGTTGAAATAGTTCAGAAACAATATCATATCTTCCCTGAAAGATTATTTCCACAGGCATTTATTATTCCAGAATCATGACTGAAAAAGATTCTTCTTGCTCAGAAAAAATATAATCTTGGCTCTGCACTCAAAACAATTGCAATAAAATTTACCATTGCTAAGCTATCACATTGCTCTGTAGTGGGGCAATTTAGGATATTCAGCTTCTATTTTTGACAAAAATTCATAGAACCGATAGCTATAGCCACAAAAATGAGTTAAGTTTAGTGTCAACGCTACTAGTTTGATAATAAATGATAGATTCGTATACTTCCCTTTAGGTACCTGATGATGAACAATATGGTGAACAACCATAGGTTTTAATAATTTCCATCTTCACAAACTTTGTAAATATTCCAACTAAGCCTTTTTCTGCTCCACCTATATTTTGACCACCATCTGTTGCAACACATCTCAGCAGATCCCACAATCAAGTTCTACTGAATTAGTATTTTCTCAGCAGCAGTGAATATGTTTGCATGGTCAGGCCACTCGAGATGGGTGTTCTCTTGTTCTCTGTATGCAGCCTGCTGGACCAGTACTTGCCTCACCTACACCCTACTCTGACCCTCCTGCATACTTGCTGCAGGCCCCAGCTGATGACTGTTTTCATAGAACGAGCAGTGAGGACCTTGCCTCAGACCTGTAAGCTCCCCCATCCATTAAACCTGCTGACTTTGGGCCCTTTCTCTGGTCCTTTTTAATTTTTTTTCAATCTCTATTGGAGTATAATAGCTCTACACTGTCGTGCCAGTTTCTACTGTACAACAAAGCGAATCAACTGCATCTATACATATATCCCCAAATCCCCTCCTTCTTGAGCCTCCCTCCCGAGCATTCCTCCCACTCTCCCAATCCCACCCCTCTAGGTCATCAGCAATCATTGGGTTGATCTCCCGGTGTTAGGCAGTTGCTTCCCGCTAGCTATCCATTTCACACCTGGTAGTGTATAAATGTCAATACCACTCTTTCACTTTGTTCCAGCTTCTCCTTCCCCAGGGGGAAAGTTCATGTCCTCAAGTCTGTTCTCTACCTCTGCGTCTTTATGCTTCCTCTACCACTGAGTTCTTCAATACCATTTTATTTTAAATTCCATATGTATGTGTTAACATACGGTATTTGTTTTTCTCTTTCTGGCTTACTTTACTGTGTATGACAGACTCTAGGTGCAACCACCTCACTGCAAATAACTCAACGTCATTCCTTTATATTGCTGAGTAATATTCCATTGTATATAGGTGTCCCATCTTCTTTATCCATTCATCTGTCGATGGACATTTAGATTGCTTCCATGTCCTAGCTATTGTAAAACAATGCTGCAATTAACACTGTGATACATGTTTCTTCTTGAATTCTGGTGTTCTCTGGGTACATGCCCAGTAGTGGGATTGCTGGGTCATATGGTAGTTCTAGTTTTAGTTTTTTAAGGAACCTCCATACTGTTTTCCATAGTGGCTGTATCAATTTACATTCCCACCAACAGTATAGGAGGGTTCCCTTTTCTCCACAGCCTCTCCAGCATTTACTGTTCCTAGATTTTTTGTTGATGGCCAATGTGACTGGTGTGAGGTGATACCTCATTGTGGCTTTGACTTGCATTTCTGTAATGATTAGTGATGTTGAGCATCTTTTCATGTGTTTGTTGGCCATCTGTATGTCTTCTTTGGAGAAATGTCTGTTTAGGTTATATGGGCACCTTATCTTCGACAAAGGAGGCAAGAATATACAGAGGAGGAAAGATAGCCTCTTCAATAGGTTGTGCTGGGGAAACTGGACAGCTACCTGTAAAAGAATGAATTTAGAACATTCTCTAACACCATATACAAAAATACACTCAAAATGGATCAAAGACCTAAATGTAAGACCTGACATTATAAAACTCTTAGAGGAAAACATAGGCAGAACACTTTATGACATAAATGACAGCAAGATCTTTCTTGGGACCCCTCCTAAAGGAAATAAAAACAAAAATAAACAAATGGGACCTAATGAAACAAAAGTTTCTGCACAGCAAAAGAAACTATAAATATGATGAAAAGACAGCCCTCAGAGTGGGAGAAAATATTTGCCAATGAAGCAACTGACAAAAGATTAATCTTCAAAATATATAAGCAGGTCACGCAGCTCAATATCAAAAAAACAAACAACCCAATCTTTCTACAGTCTTGAGACTGGGCAAGCACAAGGCTTGTGGGCAAGCACAAGGCTTGTAGGCCAGCGAGGTACAGCCCAACAACATTCTTGCCTGAGGTTCTTCAGAGAGTAATTCTTCGGCCGCTTCAAATTCAGCATCAATTCCGACTAAACAACAACAAATGAGCAGTACCAGTCAAGTCATCAAGAGCCACCGAAAACCACTCACAATCACTTGCCTTATTTCTTAATTGACTGTTATTGATGCTGCTCCCAAGGTCTTCAATTCTTCCAGGATCAGTTCTTACGAAAATGATAATGGTCGTAAGCAAGCTAATTTTCTCTGGACAACTTTGTTTTGATTGTTCCAATTAAGATAATTTAATCAACTCATCATTGGTGAAAGGCTTTCCTTGTTTGGCTAACAAATGAGCCACTTGGAAACTTTCCTTGCAGTCCCACTTTAATTTTTTTCTTTTTAGTAAAGGCATTCTGCTATGATGGGATATTCCATTAGGTTTTCAAATTTCTCTGACTGTTGCTTTCTGTAAGTGGGAATATTCCAAAAAATACTTATTCTAGTGATGCCTACATGTATTGTATACTTTCTGCACAGCTTGAGTATCATTGCATTATAAACACAATGATTTACCCTCTAACTTGATATCAGGATATTCTACACTCCACTGTCCTTTAAAATGTGACATTTGATGTCAATGCTTTTTCTCATTTTGACTTCACCGGTATGCACTGGTAATGAAATAAATAAAATATTACAGTACCAAGAAACATGTGGCACTCAAAATGCTGTCAAGTAATAACTGCATCACTGTGCTTTTTGTAACTTAATATTTTTTAATTAATTTTTATTGGAGTATAGTTGCTTTGCACTGTTGGGTTGGTGTCTACTGTACAGAAAGATGAATCAGCTATACACATATATATATCCCTTCTTTTTTGGATTTTCTTCCCACTTAGGTCACCACAGTGCATTAAGTAGAGTTACCTGTGCTATGTAGTATATTCTCATTTGTTATCTATTTTATACATAGTATCAATAGTGTATATATGTTAATCTCAGTCTCCCAATTCCTCCCACCCCCCTCCCTTGGTATCCATAAATTTGTTCTCTACATCTGTGTCTCTATTTCTGCTTTGTAAATAAGATCATATATACCATTTTTCTAGATTCCACATATATGCATTAATATACAATATTTGCAAGACTAATTCACTCTTAGCAGCAGAACATACTTTTATAACTTGACAACAGCTACAAAAAGGACTGACCAATTAAACTGTGACCATTTCTCTCCTATGTTCACCTGCCTTTGCTCTGAAAATGTATTTTTTTCCAGTTTTACTGAAATATAAATGACATATAATATTGTATAAGTTTAAGGTGTACAGCATAATGATTTGATACGTATATATATATTACAAAATGATTATCACAGTAAATTTAGTTAACATACATCACCTCACACAGTTACAAGTTTCTTCTTGTGCATCCCGATGATTTTCAATGCCCGAAGCAGCAGATGAAAGCATCACTAATGGATGAACTTCAAACAACTGTTCAGCTTTGCTGTTGTAGTGTGAAAGTAGCCATGATACGTAAATGAATGAGCATGGCTGTGTTCCAATAAAAAGTTATTTCTGGATACTAGAATTTGAATTTTATATACTTTTCATGTGTCAAGGAATATTATTCTTTTATTTTTTTTTTCTTTGTTTGACTTTTTAACCATTAAAAAAAATGCATAAAAACCAGTCGTAACTCATGAAATCTGTAAGACCGGTGGTGGGTTGAATTTGGCCTGTAGACAATAGTTTGCCAACACCTGGGTAAGAACATGAACACTGACGCTAAAATGCCTAGGTTTTATCCTGCTTCTGTCACTTGACAACTCTGTGATATTGGACACGTTCTTTAGCATCTCTGTGACTGTATTTGCTCTTCTGTAAAGTGAAGATAATCCTCATACCTATTTCACATCTTGGTTGAGAGAATTAAATGCGTGGAAGTATGTAAATCACTAAATAACAAGACTGGGCACTCGGTAATTTCTATACAAAAGTTAAGCATTGTAATGATGCTGATGGCAGTGGTGGTGATGATGATATGGTAAGAACAGTAAAAACTATGATATGGAAGGAAAAACTGGAGTGCAACAAGGGTAGAGAGTTCAGTAGGAGTCAAATCTTGAAAGGCCGTCTATACCAAGGTGTTTGAACACATTTGGTGAACTGTATAGATTAATCAGAGGGGTTTTGGTATGAAGAAGCAATCAAATCTGTATTTTGGAAACATTACTTTCATGAGAATGGTTGGAGAATGGGTGCCAGGGGGACAGAGTCTATAAGATGGACATCAGTCAAAAGACCTGTATAATTGGGCAGTTACAAGATGATGAAACTAAAATTCAGTGCAAGGAAAACCACCTCTTAATCTCAGAACTGAAGTCCTCTATCATAATGGGTCAGCAGAGCAGGCAGTAAGCAGAGCTGAGAGCTCAGAGAAAATCACTGCTTCCCTGGATTTCACCCACTCTTGTCAGCCTGCAGGCCAGTGGGGACTTGAGCCTCAAAGCTGGCCTGCTTGCCAACATGAGTTCATTAGGTGTGGCTCTGCAGCCCGAGTTCACTAGCCCTCGCCCCAGATCTGATCCTGTCTGTTCACCTCAGCTCTCCCTCCAGGCCCCAGGAGAGGCCCCTGGGAGCCTCCCTCAGCTGTGCTCCCTCAACAATTTGAGCAGTGTGTCTCATTATCAACTTTTTAATGAGGTCACAGCCTGTGACTGCTCCTTAATAGGCTGGTTAGTCTGCAGCCCCAGGGGGTGGAAGAGACTGAGGATAGAAGCCAGTGAGAAGAGAGCTCAGCCAAGGGAGAGCTGAGGAGAGGGAGAGAGAACTAACTCCCTTCAGCAGAGACTTCAGGCTTTACTCTTGGGTCTCCAGGGTCCCTTCCAGCTCTCAGTGACTATAACTCTGCAGACTGAGGTCTGGAGGGACCAGGAACAGAGGTGGGAGGAATTTCAACAGAGTCCCGTGATCCCAGGCTTGCACCAGCTCTTGGTCTAGAGAGATTCTTGAGGAAATCAAATGCTCTTCAGGGTTTCTTTGCTGCTTGTGCAAAGGAATTTTGCTCTTGAAACTCTGTATCATCTTGCCTTCCATAACCATGGATTCCTGCTATCCCCCCTACATATCCAAGTGCAGATTCTTTGTGTTATTTTCCAAGTCCTTTTAAACTGTACTTGTCCTGGGAGTTCAATTGTTGGCCCTCTTCTCCCCTCCTTATGTACTGTCTCTTAGAGATCCCACCATTGCCAGGGTTTCAACAAATCACCCCTGTGGAGATGAAACTTGGGTGCTGGCTTATATCTCCCACCAGGATTATTTCCAGTGCCTCCTAATTGGCCTCCCAGCCTCCAGTTGTACTGAAGACTTTCACATACACCTCATTGTGTTTCATCCTTCTCATCATCTCCAGAGTTCTTTCTAAATACATGTGATGACCTGTCATTATCATGCTTAAAATCCTTACAATTCACTGTCATCTTTAGAATGAAACTAATGTTCTTAGCATGTCATACAAGCCCTCTTATAGCTTGGCTCTAGATCATCTTTCCAATTTCAGTTCTTGCCATACCCTAACCATACCAAACTATTTTCTTTCCCCCTACACCATACATTTCTAGTTTCTCAAAGCATAGTCTGTTTTATTCCCCTCAACAATTTAAAATCTAAAATACCCGGGTTCAAATCTGGAGTCTGCAATTTACCAGTTACACAAGTTCATGCAAACTACTCCAAATTTCTCTCTCTCAATTTCTTCATCTATGATATTGATAATACCTACCTGATGGGGTTGATGTAAATATGAAAATGATATTAAGGAAACTTACTATGGAAGTGTTAAAGCCAGTTATTCTGCAGCAGCATCCAAAGCACCACTTCCATTTGCAGAGTTTTGCGATTCTTTCTATTCTTTACTATTCTTGTGATTTAAAATAGGGTATCAGTTATGCAGAATTCTCAATTAGTTTGCTGCTAATTATCACATAGGTAAATTATTAGGTCCCCTCCTTTTACCAGAGAGCAGGGTAAAGAAAGGAATTAATGTGTGTTTACTGTCTGAGTTACCTATTTGTATATGAAGCATCATTACTCTTCACTGGTGTCATCAGGATGTATACAACAGGACAAAGGAACAACCAGTAAATGTCAGAGCTTAAGTATGAAACCAGGTCTCTACGATCTAATACCATGTTCTTTTCAAAATAGCATAAATTCTCTAAAATACAAAGGCACAAACTATAAAGAAGTTAGAAGGAAAAGAAGAGAATGTTATGTAACACAGAAGGCCAAGAGGCTCCAAAAGGATCATAGGAGAAAAGTACTTTATCTATATTGAACTATTTCTTGGGATCACTGAAAGGGCTAATAAGTTATATTTTTTTTCTCTAAATAAAGCTACCTGGAACAGAATAAATCTCCAACAAGAGGTAGACATTATTATTAAATCTTTGTATCTTTTCAGTTCATCTGTCTATAATTCCTGCCTCCCATACTCCCTATACCAAGTTAACGTCTCCATATCATTTAAGATTAAACTCTGTTTTCTTCTCTATCAATCTCTCCCTGATTCTTCTAAGCAAATCCAACTTCACTCTCCTTTGGACACATGTGGCATCTTGCATATATCACTGTTAAGCGTTAAAGACACTGCAATCGTATTTTTCACATGCATAGAGGACACAGTAAGGACAGGTCATCATTCATGTTTGTATTTCTGAAGCCTAGTTCAGTGCCTGGAATGCAGTAGGCACTGAATGAAAGAATGAATGAATGGACAGATAATTCCCAAATTGTTTCCCTGCCCTGATTGCTCACTGAAATATAAGTTCCATTTTTCCAGCTGCCTCCAGGACGTGTCTGCGTAGCTGTCAAAGCATACCTCTAGCACCAAGCTCCCAGAAAATCCCCAAATATTCAAAAGAATTTTCTTGTTACTTCTCCCTCTTTTTGACCTCACCATTTGTTGACATATTCTTTCATTCAATCAGTGAATATTCACAGACTGAATCTTGGTGTAACAGTGAACCAGGTGCTGCCCTCTCAGAGCTCCTGGCTGTGACAGACACACAAACAGCTATAGAATAAGAAGTGCCATGCAGAACGCTGTACCATGTTACAATTCTACAATAAAGGCTATCTTAGAAGTGTCCAACCAGTCTCCTAATCCTGCTCATTCTTCCTTGGCAAAATTCTTCTTGCTCAAACCTTGGCTCAATGCCCATTTTCATTGCCACTGCCATTACGTACCATTACACATGCTAGCCAGGTCTAAAGTAATATCATTAAGAGTCTCCTCACTGTCATCATTGCTTCCATGCTCACTTCCCAACCCTGCTAATTATTTTGCATTATACAGGTAAGATATTGAATATAGTTCCCTGTGCTATACAGTAAGACCTTGTTGTTTATCTTGTTCATATTCAGTAGCATGTATTTGTTAATCCCATACTCCTAATTTATCCCTTCCCCTCCTTTTCTCTTTGGTAACCATTATTATTTTTTTTTGTCTGTGAGTCTGTTTCTGTTTTGTAATAAGTTCATTTGTATGAGCTTTTTAGATTCTACATATAGGTGATATCATATGATTTTGTCCTTCTCTGTCTGACTTACTTCCCTCAGTATGATAATCTCTAGGTCCACCCATGTTGCTGCAAGTGGCAGTATTTCATTCTTTTTTTGAAAATTTGAGTAATTTTCCATTGTATATTTACACCACATCTTCTTTATCCATTCATCTGTCAATGCACACTTATGTTGCTTCCATGTCTTGGCTATTGTAAGTAGTGCTGCTATGAACACTGGGTGCGTATATCTTTTCAAATTAGAGTTTTCATCTTTTTCAGATATATGACCAGGAGTGCGGTTGCTGAACCATACGGTAACTCTATTTTTAGTATTTTGAGGAACCTCCATACACTTCTCCATAGTGACTACACCAATTTACATTCCCACCAGCAGCATAGGAGGGTTCCCTTCAGAATGGTAGCTTTCTTTTGTTTTAGATATCTTTCCATTTCATTAAAAAATCCAAAATTTGCACATGACAGCAATTCACCAGACTCCTTCCTCCTAGAGGTGGAGAGTAACTCCCCTTTCTTGCTTGTGTGTTGGATTTAGTAACTTGCTTCTGTGGAATAGACCATGAAAAGGAATAGTGATAAGTCATGTTCACATCATGCACACACTGGTGTGATAGGGTGAGAAAAGCACGTCACCCTGTGGTAGAGTCCCCACCTCACAAAAAAAAAAAAGTCCAATCACAAAAAAACTGCAGACAAATCTTCAAAAATGCCCAGGTCATGAAAAAACAAGGGAACACAGCAAAAACATCACAATTTGGGAAAAATAAGGATATATGACAACTAAATGCAATATAGTATTCTGGAATGATTCCTAGTACAGAAACCAGACATTTGTGGGTAAAGTGATTGAATTCAAATAAGGCCTGCAGTTTAGTTAACAGTATTGTACCAATGTTAATTTCTTAGTTCTGAGAAATGAACCATGGTCATGTAACATGTTAAAACTAGGGGAAAATGAATGTAGTATAAAAAATATTAACAATTTTTACTGTCTTTGACTCATAAATCTAAAATTACTTCAAAACTTTAAATGTTTTAAGGAAAAAATGCAATCAATATAAAATTATATACAACCAAAAGTAGAATTCCCTCTCAGTACTGATCTCTGCTACCCAGATTCATTGCACAGGGGCAACTATTAATTTTTTGTATATCCTTACAGGAATTTTCTAATAAATAATATTACTATATATTTAAATTTTCCTTTATATAAAATATATGCAGTTTATGTGGTATAATGTGTGTACCATCTTCTTCACCTTGATTTTTTAAACAAAATTTTAAAGTTGCTGAGCATTACAAAACAGAGAGGTCCAGTGCTAGGATTAAACTTAGGTCACTCAGAACTCAAAACTTTTGTGCTTTTCTCTGCACAATACCACATTGCTAGAGTATGGTTTTCCTTTCTTGAACTTTGTCCTATTGCATCTGACATTCCTTAGGGTCCCAAAGGACAGTAGAGTCAAGAAAGGTCAGGTACCCTTGAGGAAGGGAAGGAAGAGGAGCTAAGGTGAGCTCCAAAATACCTGGGGGAAAATACAGGTGCCAGCCCTTCACTTGGCCCTGAGGCCAAAAGAGGCAGAGCTGGGAACAGGTCTCCTAAGTCAGGACTGGGAGCATGGCCAACCCATCTAGTCTGCTCGCTCACGCTTGACAAAGAGAAGGCAGCAGTGACCTGGATTCAGGTCCAGCCATTACTGGCTCATCCAGGACAGGGAGTAAGACCTCCCTGGTTCCTCTTCTGATGCTTCTGACAGCAGAGCCAGAGTTCTTCAAACACTCAAGGGCCTGCATGAAGCATAGGTGGCAGGCAGAGGGGAACAAGGCAGATCTCGTTACTGGGCACAGGTAAGGTTCCTATCAAGGGCCGAATCCAACAGGTTCAGTTGCTCAACTGGATGAGGTGTGACAGGGTTTGGTGGGGCATCTAATTCTACTCCTATTCCACACAGGGAAGATCTCATCAATCTTCTCCCTGGGCCTGAGTTCCTCCTTTTTCTGTCATAAGTGAGATCTTAGACCACAAGAAGATCGAGATTACCCAGCGTTGTTTTTTTCTCCAATTCTGTCCTCTAAAGCTTTCTGGGTCAGAAAAAATTCAGTCCCTGCAGGTTTTGACGGGACATATACCTCCTCCAGGTCTTGACTGTCCTCTGATTAACTCAGGGAAGACTTGCCTCAGTGGAACACTCATGAGGCAGAGCACATCAGAATAGACAACTTCTTTAGGACAATTCTGTGGGTTTAGAAAGCCTAGAAGAGTGAGCTTCTACTCCTGGGACAGTCAAATAATTAGCAGAAGGATATTCCTGCAGAAGTTCTATAGCAACTGACAAGGAGCCTGTTGCCCCACCACGGACCAGCGAGTTCTGCCGTGTCTCCCACCCTCAAGTCAGGCTGCCATCTCTTCTTCTCAGTAGTTTACAGAAGTTCTGGGACCAACGATGACAATTAAATGTGTACGTTGGGTTCATTTTACACGCTTTGTTGAAAACCCAAGTGTTTTTATTATAAATTTTTCTGATTATGGTTTCAAGTGCAGGCTCTGTCATTCCCATGTAATTTCCATGTAATTACAAAGTTTCTTGATGACGCAATTATGTACTGCATTAAATTTCTGCGTTCATCTCTAATATGGGGAGGATAAATTTGGCATTTAAATCACAGATTTGTTGTGGAAAGAAAATGAGAGAATGAATGTGAAGCACAAAGCATAAATCTATCACATTCTCAGTAACTATTGCAGTTTCATCATCATCAGCATCCTCATTTTCATTTCTACTGCTGTCATCGCCCTCATATAACCAATGCAGCTCACTGCAGAAAATTTAGAGATCCAGGAACATAGACATAAGAAGATCAGTCCCCCTTTTTCATCACATGAAGCAGATTGCTTTAAAATTTTGATTATGAACTTTCAGCCTTTTTATACAAACATATATTTACAAACAGAAATTTATCACGTGTGCAGTTTTGCATCTTATTTTTTCACGAATACTATACTGTGATTATTGCACTACGCCATTAAATGTTCTTCAAAATTATTTCAGTGATATCATGGTTTTCCTCAAATTCATGCTGCATAGTTGAACCATTCATTCATCTATCTATTAATGATCATTTTTGAGGTATCACTATGATGGTCAGCACTGAACAGACACGTAAAAGCATTGCCTCCCATTCTTCTACCAGAGGAGATCTTGAATCAAAACGTATAAACATTATAGGATCCTCACACAATCTGTGACAAATTGAGGCTAATTCGCACAGCTTCACACAAAATAAGATGTTGCTTACTCCACCACCCCTTACTAGCAGTGAGTATTGTATCCTTCAGGATTTCAAATTTGATGAAGAAATTGTATTTCTATGTTAACTTTTAATTTTATTATTAGCAAAAGAGTAATTTTCATATGCTTACTGGCCATTGGCACTTTTTGGTGAAATAAATCTTTGTGTCTTCTGACTATTTTTCTTTTGGGGAGATCGTGTCTTTTCAAAAGTGATTTCCATAGCTCACTAAATATTAGGTAGCCAAACACTTTCCATTATTTGTTGGCATTATTGCAAATATTTTCCCAGCTTGTCATTTACCTTTCCCTTTTGTTTATGGGTTGTTTTGTGTTATAAGTATTTTATTCTCAATAATATTCAAGTATTTGTTTTCAAGTTAAAAGCCATACATTTTCCCTGTGGATAATGTAAAAACATATAAAATGTGAAGAAATTTAAAACACTTGGAACTGCACCACTAACACATTAACAAAGAAATAGAACTGAAGGCTTTCTATAGGTATTAAGTAATACATGTGTAATGCATATATATAAATTTTCACTTTAAAATAAGTGTTTTACACTAAACATACTATTTGTAGCCTACTTTATCAACTTAGCAAAACTTACTGAATATTTTCTCAGGTCATTTGATATACTTATACTTTTAAATTACTTCATATTGATAGTATTCCATAGTATAGATGTATAGGTGTAACAGTTTATTTCACCAATCTATTTTTATACAGTTAGATTGTCTTTTGTTGTTTATTTGTTTCAATTACACTATTAAAAATAAAGCTGAGAGGAGTATCCTGCTAGATAAAGTTTGCAGATAATCTTAATCTAAAATTATAGATATGGCATTGCTAGTGCAAAGAGCCTCTAATATATACTGTGAAATCCATTTATCATTTGGACCTACAGTATTTGAATGTTTATATTTCAATTGTACCCAAACTAAATACTATATTGAAAATTTTTAAAGAAAAAACAATCTCCTTTTTAAAAAACGTATTTGATTTCTGATGACTGAAAATTTTCCTTTTTCTCTTTTGCCATTTGATATCTGATGATGTGAATTGAATGATTATAGATTTACCTAATTTTCTCTTGAATTATTTGTAACAATCTGTTGACATGTGTCTTGTAGATATTGTCTCTATCTGAGATTTATCTTTTAATTTCTGTGTTAAACTTTTAACGTTCAAACGTTTAATTTTTATAGGTAAATATCAATGGATCTTTTCTTTTTTGGATTCTGGTTTAGAATACATGCTGAGAAACACCTTCAGAAAGCTAAAGTAAATATTAACCTATATATTCTTCAGTTCAGCTGGAGTTTCATATTTACATCATTTTCCATATTGGCTATATTTTGTTGTGTTATTTAATGTGAGAATGTAACATTTCTTTTCCCCTCAAGTTGCCCCACAGCTGCCTAAGAGCTGTTTATATATGTATTGCTGCTGGGATTCATTCTGTTTCAATTATTTGCCTAGAGTGATATTCTTCAAAGCATGTACAAATAAACATAAAATATTTTAATACTATGAAACAATATAGTAAAATATTGTGAGGTAATATTACAACGTTTTAATATCTGCTGGTGTATATAATTCTCGCTCTACTTTTCTTAATGTTTTTGAAATCATATCAAATTTGCTTATTAATGTGTTAATAATTGACATCTTTATAATACTACTTTTTTCTTCATAAAGATAATATGGCACTCAATTTGCCCAACACATTTTTCTAATGTTATAAAAGTATACTAAATTTCATACAAATGATACACTTTTAACATGTTTATTCTAAAGTATTTTGTACTTTTTTGATACAGTGAAACTTTTTTCCCAACTAGCTTTTTTTCATGAATATTGGAAAACTACTTATTTAATATATCTACCCTGTAACTGGCCAATTCATTGAACTTCTTAGTATTAATAGCTCTTCTTCTAGAAATGATATTTTCTTTTTCTTTCTACTATTTATGCCCTATTTATCTTCCTAGCACTACTGCATGGCTAAAGTCTCCAAAACTTATTGTGAAACTAGTGTGAGAGTCTCAAGATGCACTTCAGGAGCTCTAAGACTTCCTCCAAAATAAACATAATGTTATTTTTTTTGAAGGAAAGAGATATCATTGCTTTTGTCAGATTCTCAAAATATTGCATAACCCCCCAAATTCAAGAACCTTTGCACTACTGTTTTACTTATAAGTGTAGTGTTGGCTATTATTTCTACACAAACACTCAGGTTGTATTTAGAAAGTAATCTATTCTTAGTTGACTAAAACTTTGCTATTTTTAAAATCAAAAATGAATACTAAATTGCATAAAATTTATTTTCAGGATCTACTGAGATTAACATGTTTCTCATTGAATTGGGAGAAGGAACTCTATTAACTGTAAACCATATTTGCATTATTGAAATAAATTCTACTTTGGCATAATGTATTACTGAGGTTTAATTTTGGATTCACTGTGCTAGAATTAAATTTTATTTGAACTTTTTTCATCTATACTCAAAAGCGAGATTCATCCATGAGGATTTTTATATGTGTTATATTTTCAAATTCTGAAAAAAGACATATGTTATTGCCATAATTATTGATACAAATTATCAATAATAGGATAAGCATTTTTAAACTATATATTTGTATGATGTATCTTTTTTCATTTTTTTTACTTTCAAACTACCTATGTAATTGTATTTGAAATGAGTTTCTAATACACAGCATATAGTTAGGTTATGGTTGTTAACCCACTTTGCCAATCTCTGTCTCTTAATTGTGTATTTGGAACATTTGCATGTAATGTAATTATAGATATGTTAAGATCTTAAGTCGGCCATGTTAATTTTTTTCTGTTTGTTCTCGTTCTCATTTCTTTGTTTTCTTTTTCTTACCTTTGTTCATGTTAGTTGAGCATTTTTATAATTCCATTTTTATTCATCTATAGTATTTTTTAAAATATATCTCTTTGTATAGAGATATATTTAGTTTTTTAGTAACCACTGTAGTTATTATATTATACATACCTAATTTATCACAATCTACTGATGTGGTCATCTTACCAGTTTGAGTGAATTATAGAAAGCTTACCTTCCTTTCCATTCTTTTGACCTCCCCGGTTTATAATATAATTCTCTTACATATTTCTTCTACATACATTTGAACCATATAAGATAGTGTTATGAATGTGCTTCAACCACCAGTCATAATTTAGAAAACTCAAGAGGAGACAGAAAGTCTATCAGGTCTACATATATTTTTGCTTACCATTTTACCAGGACATTTTGGGCATTATGTTGTGAGATTCGGAATCTTATTTAAATCTTCTGTCTTAGCTGACTTCCTATAACATTGCTCCTGCAGAGAAAGGGAGTGGCAGTGCCACCTCATTACTGCCCGGTAGGGGTGGATGTTCAGGCTTCCCACATTGTCTCCACTATCATCAGGATGGGATGGAGGCTTTGTTATTGCTCAGCAGGGACGAAAGTCCTGGTTCCCCACTAGGCCTTCTCTAATACCACCCAGCAGATGGGTTGGGGAACCTGTTACAGGTACTGAGGGGAAAAGTCTGTTTCCCACTCAAACTTTGCTGCTGTGAGTGGAAGTGGGACCACAGTTTTTTCTTTAATGTTTAGCTGGAGTAGATGGGTTATTGCCTAAAAGCCTTGCTAGACTGACTTTATTGGTCCTTTGGCTATTGAGAGGAGACTCCTGTTCAAGATGTTTTTGTCTGTGCCTATTGGCATTTCAGTGTTGCTTGCATCTGCTGCTCTAAGCCTGCAGTATACCAGGCAAAAAGAAAGCCCAGTGAACTCACCGCCAAGGCCTTCCTTGAGTTCTGAGCTACCTAGCTGGTCTATCTTCTTTTCCCCACCTTTTAGAATCTTATGTTTCTTTCATATGTAATGTCTAGGGATGTTAGTTATTCATAGTCGAAAGAATAAGGAAAAGCACATCTACCCTATCTCTCAGACACAGAACTTCCCTGATTTATGTTTTTCCTTTGTAGTTGGGCCAGAGTTTTTGTTTGGTTGCAGTTTACAAGATTTGTTTTAATTTTTTGTTGTTTTGATCATTTTCTAGGCTGGTTACTTAATAGAATTTTTCCCTATCCTCAAAAATTTAAAAACATTATTAATATAAAGACATATGTCTGTGAGCATCTTTTTAAAATTTGTTTGTATTTACGGATTCTTTCAGTTCAAAAAGTCATTTCTTCCTTTAGCTCAAAGATTTTTTTTCCCTCTAGTACTCCTTTCGATATTGTTTTTCTTCTCTCCTTTCTTACATCATTCTGGAATGCCTATTAAGTTGATTTTATTTTTCGTCTTTTACTTCATTATTCTCCTCATTATTTTTGTCTCTTCATAATTTTGCTTAATAATTTAGGTATAAATTCTCAAACTTGTATTTTAATTCACTAGTTCAGGTTTCTTAAGTTTCTAGCACTGTGTGCAGTAACATTTTAATTTCATTTATCATGATTTCCCCCCAGGTGGTCTTTTCTGACCCACGGCTGTCATTTTCATAAATTGTTATTCAATAATTAATACCTTCTAAGTATTCAGGTGGCTCTCTTGCTGTAGAATGAGGTCTAAATTCCTTAGCACAGAATCGGAGTCCTTTCATGTAACATACCCAAAATTGACCACAGCCTTGTTTCTCTTTTACTTTGTGTCAATTTTTTTTAACTGCTCCTAATAATGTTTTTATTTCTGTTGTAAAATGTGTGTTGTTCTTACTAGAGTTCTCCATCCACTTCTGATTCCTTTTAATTTATCCCAGCTTCTTGGCCTATATTGTTTTCCAACTTCATCGCATAATGTCTCCATTAGAACACAATGCTTTAGATTACGAAGATAATAAGAGAAGAAGAGCCTCTTGATAATCAGCTGCAAATTAGAAATAATGTAAAATGAGGACCCAGTTGAGTTTGGACACCTTGATGTTAATGATGTTGATTCTCTTTTCTTCTATCTTCAATGTGATTTTGCAGAAATTCCAATTGTAATTCTCTTAAGCATTACTGAGATAATCCCGAGATCAAGACAGAACAGTTCAATGAAGCATGGTTTAATAGAAATCAGAGGACTTCAGAATCCAACAGATGTGGTTTGAACTCCAGATATGCCACTTTAATTGCTGTTTATACTTTGCTGGGATCAGTTTCCTCACCTGTAAAATGCACATGTTCAAGGACAGCACATGCATACGTTAACTCAATACATACTAGCTCCTCATTCACCTCCCAAATTCTACCCACGTAAAAAAGTTTCGTAAAGAGTAGAACAGTAGTACGATGCATTGTTCTGCATCAAAAATATTAAATGTGTTTCTAAAGTTTTGATAAATTCACATGTATGTGTTATTTAATGAAATCATGAACATTGGGCTTGTTTCTCAAAAGCTTAGGTGTTTTCAGGGATATCACTGTCGCCCAAAATGGGCCCTTTCATGGTTCTGATGAGGCATAAACTTTCCCTATATGTCAGTGTACAAATAAAGGCATATCAACTCCTCCAAAAGCTGACCTAGGCCCATTCCGGAGCTCACGCTGTGGCCATTCGTCCTTGGGCTTTTATTCTCAGACAACACAAGGTCCTTTCTCTTTCGACCAGGTCCTGATCTTGCCTCTTTCCCTGACACTAAAAGGACTCCAAACAACAAATCTAGAATCTGACTCTTCCAGTCGAGAGTCTCTCTCCATGACCACAGCTGGGGATTCATTCCTATATCTATGGCTGGAGGAAACTGGACAAGAGTTAGTGAGTTTATCCTCATGAGCTTCTCTTCCCTACCTACTGAAATGCAGGCATTACTCTTCCTGGCATTTTTAATCATCTATTTGGTCACCCTGCTGGGAAACAGCCTCATCATTCTGGTTACCTTGGCTGACCCCATGCTGCACAGTCCCATGTACTTCTTCCTCAGGAACTTGGCCTTCTTGGAGATTGGCTTCAACCTAGTCATTGTGCCCAAGATGCTGGGGACCCTGATTGCCCAGGACACAACCATCTCCTTCCTCGGCTGTGCCACTCAGATGTATTTCTTCTTCTTCTTTGGGGTTTCTGAATGCTCCCTCCTGGCCACCATGGCATATGACCGCTATGTAGCCATCTGCAGTCCCTTGCACTACTCAGTCATCATGAACCCGAGGACACGGGCCAAACTGGCTGTTGCCTCCTGGTTTCCAGGCATTCCTGTAGCTACTGTGCAGACCACATGGCTCTTCAGCTTTCCATTTTGTGGCACCAACAAGGTGAACCACTTCTTCTGTGACAGCCCACCTGTGCTGAGGCTGGTCTGTGCAGACACAGCCCTCTTTGAGATCTATGCCATCGTTGGAACCATTCTGGTTGTCATGGTACCCTGTTTGCTGATCCTGTGTTCCTACACTTGCATCACTGCTGCCATCCTCAAGATTCCATCAGCTAGAGGGAAGCACAAAGCCTTCTCTACCTGCTCCTCCCACCTCCTTGTTGTCTCCCTTTTCTATGTGTCTTTAAGCCTCATCTACTTCCGTCCTAAGTCCAATAATTCACCTGAGAGCAAGAAGGTGCTATCACTGTCATATACTGTTGTGACTCCCATGTTGAACCCCATCATCTACAGCCTGAGAAATAATGAGGTGAAAAATGCCCTTGGCCGGACCTTCCACAAGGCCCTAAGCCTTTGAAACTGCATCCCGTAGACATGAAGAAAAAGACTAAGGTTTTTCTAATAGGGCACAATCAGTTCAATATTTAGAATTCCTTTGCCTCTTCCTTTCTCCACTGTGATAAAACCCAGCTGCTGAAATGAACACTAGAAAGCTCAGGGAAGAGAAAACAGCACACAGGTAGTTCATATCTATCACTATCACCTGGAAACCTCCTCTGCTTGCCCATTAGAGACTTGCATTCTTTTTCTTCTTGTCATTTTAACACTTCTGTGGCCAAGTAATTCCAGATATTCACATTCCTGTGTTCACACTGTGAACTGTGAAACTACTTATAATCCTAACATGGAAACACACATGATAAAAGAGAGCAAAACCCATCAAAACTCACCTTGTCACTTTGTCTTCCTTTGGGCAAATCCGACTCCATTCATCAGAGAGAAAACCCTATGAGTCCTCCCAATGCCTTTAGTTCTCATATCCTTGAGGGAGTGTTAGTTCTCTTAAGCTCATTGGTATGTACTGCATGGATATGGGAAAGTGGATCAATTGTTCCCATACCTACACCTTTATAACTCCAACAACCATTTTATTCCTCGTTCTATTTATCCCAGGAAGAATGACCTGAGCTTCCGTGGGCTCTCTCTCTCTAGATTTGGGGTTTCAGTGGTTATTTGTTGAGTGATCATTTTTAATTGTTAATTTAATCTTATTTAGTTCCTATACCTTGCTGAAGTAATATTATAAATTTCAATCATGAGGCTGCTTTCATCAACGATTAACATGCATCCAGCTAAGTTGAGCATAGCTCTTCTTTAACCCCAAAAAGATTCCTCTTTCTTTTTATAACTTCATAGTACTCTGTTTTGTAGATACCATAGATTATTTAATGAGTCTTTTACAATTACACAGAATAGCTTTATGTATTTGCCTTTCTATGTTTTTGCCAGTGTCCCTGACATATGGAAATCTAGAAATTGGATTTATTGGGCAAAGTGTAAACACATATATATTGTTGCTATATTGGCAAATTTGCCTCCAAACTGATTGTACCATTTTATACTCCCAACAGCAGTTTATGGGGGTTCTTGTTTCCCCACAGCCACATCAATAGTGTTTGTCATCAATCATTTGGAATTTTGCTTGTATTATAGGCAAAAAGAACATAATTTAATTTGAATGAATAAATTTTGAAGAATACAGAGGGAATAGGTGAGTAAACCAGAGAAAAGGCATGAATTTCATTTAGATGTCTAAATTATAGTTTAGACGATTAGCAGTTGTTGATGTCTTAGTACTCGATTTTCTCTACTTGAAAGTTCTTTTGACCTTCATTTTAATCAAATCCATCTCATCCTTCACGGTCTACTGCAATTCCTCAAGCAGCATAAATTACTCTTTACTACGTGCATCTATTCTAAGTTTGTCAGTAAACAAGTTAAATTCTTTATATACTTATTTTTACATGTTCATCTTCACCCAACGTACCTGTAAGAAAATGAATGCTGCCATGAGTGTTTCTGTTTTAATACAACTTAGGCATTCCTGAAAACTTCATGTTCTGCAAAACTCACACTAAAATACTATGGGCAAATAAGGTTAAGGCAGACCACTCAAAATATCTGCAAATTTGAAGCCAGAGCGTAAACAGAAAGAATACCTGGTACCTGGAGAGACAACACAGACTGTCCAGGCATGCAGCTCAGTGAGGCTGGAGGTTGCCACAGAACATCGTTAACATGCACAAAAAATGGAATAAAATTGCCAACAATGCTTTATTTAGAAAAACGTATTTGATGTTGAGACAATGCAGATGGGTGTGCTGCTCTGAACCAGTGGGGCAGCCCTTATATGGCCATGGGAGTCAGTACCACTTTCCAGGAGCCACAGCTACACAGAGCAAGGGGTGCCCCTTTTTGTGGATGGAGCCTAAGGTACAGGCATACTTTTAAATTTTTCTTAAAAACTGCCAAGGGAGTTCCTGATGCCAAGGCCTCAGGACATTTATTAGATGCTGAAGAGTATCACTTTACTCACTCTATTCTGATTTGCTTTGCCCAATACAAAGTTACATACAATGAAATTATTTTTCTGTTCTTCAATAGTATAAGCAAGATAAATAAATGAATGGGTTATCTAGATGAGAAGTGATGGTGACTCCGTGGAGAGTGGTATTAGTAGAAATTAACTCCAAGTGTTTTTTAATAGGAAGAATTGATAGGACTTGGTGGATTGTATGTGGAGAAATATAGTGCTCAGGAAAGGGGTGTTGATTCTAGAGCAAGACCAGTTCCTATGGTAGAGTGCAGGTGTTCTGAAAGACTAGGAGAGTTCCATGAAAGAGGTACAAGAAAGATATTTTCCCAGAGAAGTCAAGCCTAAAGTTTTTTCCTTCACATCCTGTTGTGAATCCCCTTACACCTTTCAGTAGCATCCACCCAAACAAGCAGTAACTGATCTTGTCTTGAGACCAGATACTTCACCATAAGCCAGGTTACCCCAGAATCAGATATGGAACCAAGGATTCAAGTACAAGTGAGTCATTAAGGAGAAACCATTCACTGGGTGGGGAAAGGAGAAGGGGAATGGAGAAGCAGCTAAGCAAAATAATTCCAGGTGAAATCCCTGTTCCCTGCTGGATCCCCAGAGCAAAATAAATCTCAGAGTTTGTACTGCTTCAGGTCCTAAGAAGGAGGCCTTTTTGTACTCCTAGTTGTAGAGAACTAAAACTTTCCAGCAGCCTGTCTCGCAGAGAAGGTTTCTGGTGCCCAGGGGCATTCTTCTGATGGCCTCAGGTACAAGCTATTAGAAGCAAAACTTGCAGAAGCTGACACAGAAGGGTGCACCAACTGGGCAAAATGACTCAAGAGGATTAAGGAGGAACTCCAACAGAGTGCATTACAATCTGCCCTTCAGACGTGCTTTCCATCTTCTAAGGGTTTGAGTCAACAAAAAAATTCCAAGCCTTTAATCAGAACATTAAAAAATGATCATTAAATAAATGACCTCTGAAACCCCAAATCTAGAACTCAGTTCAATGTGTGGTGACCTCTCCAAGTTCAACATCTACCCAGTATGAGTTCTGATACATCTGTTTTCCTTCAGAAAAGTAATTGGTATCAAACACACAAATACAAACTCATCTCTCAAGGATACGCATTAATCACAAGAAACATTAAACATATAACTGTGAAATACTTTTTTAATTATTCATTCGTCATTTTCAAGGTGCCTTTATTTTTCACATTGGACTTATAACCACATATCATTACATACGGTTGTGAAAGGTGCTAGTTTTTTTCTTCATCTCCCACTTTTACAATGAACCACTTTGGCATTGCTGGGACTGAGAACGTAGCTCGTGAAGATTATTTTACCTCTTAAAGGTTTTCCTCTTAGCCATCTGAAGATGCAGCTAATGTTTCGGGGTTGTGCTCATAACTTTATTATATTATTACACAAGTAAGTCCCTAATACTCACAGCCGTGTCCAGCGAAATGGGAAATGGTGGTGCTATTTTTGCAGCTACATCATTTTCTTCTGGCTATGTACTCCTCACAACTGCAAATTCACAGTTTATATGATTCTCTTATGTCTGTCATCCCCTCTAACTGTATGTTCCATGAGGCCAAGGACAATGTCTCTCAAGTTTACTACTGAAACCCCAGAACCTGGTTCAGGTTAGGCACCCAATAAGTATTTGTTGAATGAATGAACTAAAGTTCAAAGTGGATCTTCTACGTGTGTTCATTGGCCATTGGAGCCTGAGATACGATTACTCCTTCTCCAAATGCTAGTAAGGAGGAATTGAGAAGAGAGAGAGGATGAGAGGAAAAACAGCAGAGAGGAGTCATGTAGCCATTTCTACTCTCACACTATCTTTGGTTGTGATGCCAAGTAAACATGTGGGCACCAGGATTTATATTATATACGAGACAATGATAAGGGTTATCAAGGAGAACACTAAATAGTTACCCTTTGTGATCCACTGAGTCACCTCTATTATCACTGTTGCTGGGAATGTGAAGCCCTTCCCTAGAGTAAACAGCAAGGTAAATGTGCTGGATGTCCTAACATGTCAAAATGGAACATCTCAAGTCACACAGGTAGGGGATGAGGCAGAAGGTCAGTGTTGTAAAGATGCCTTGTGGGAAAACTTAAGCACGTATGTGCAGGCACTGTGCCAGATACTAAGCAAACAGTAATAAACACATCAGATACAGCTCCTGCTTTCAGCAGGAAACATGCCGTCAAACATCTATTCCAGAAGCACTGTCAGGAATGTTCAGATACCATTCGAGTCTTTGGATTAAGGCCTAATAAGCTGCAGGAATTTGTAACGCAAAGCATGGACATCATCCCGCTCCTTCAGCTTCCGTTCCTATTCCGGGAGGTTAGGGTTTTGAGGTCGATGGTCAGAGCTTGCTCACCTCAACCAGGAGTTAACAGCCTCCCCAACCGAAAACACGCCCCACGAGCTGCTCAGGGTGTTCATTAAACATCCTCCACTTGGCTTAGACAGTGATTACTGCATGGTCCCTGCACGCCTGGAAAACCTCTCTGGAGTCCAGGTCAGCAAAAGTCCTCAGAATCAGACCAATGAGATCAAAAGTGAGAGGAGATATAAAAGAATATTGGCGTAAAAGAAATTCAGTCACTACCCTGAAGATAACCACGCTTCCATAGTCATTGTAACATTTTTCCCCATCGCCAAGACATGGAAGCCACCGAAGTGTCCATCAACAGATGAATGCGTACAGGAAATTGGCATATATATACATATATAAAATGTGATAATAATAAGCTGTAAAGAAGGAAATCTTGCTGCTTGCGACATCCTGGATGGAACTTGAGGGCATTATGCTAAGTGAGATAAGTCAGACAGAGAAAGACAAATACTGTATGATTTCACTTTTATGTGCGATCTGAAAATAACAAACTTAAGAGAGTAGAATAGTGATTCCCAGGGTCTGGGTATGGGGATATTGGTCAAAGGGTACAAACTCAGTGTTTTGTTTTTTGTCTTTTTAAAATAAATTTATTTATTTATTTATTTATTTTATTGGCTATGTTGGGTCTTTTTTTGCTGTGCACAGGCTTTCTCTTTAGTTGCAGTGAGTGGGAGCTCCTCTTCGTTGTGGTGCGCGGGCTCCTCATTGCCATGGCTTCTCTTGTTGCGGAGCACGGGCTCTAGGTGCGTGGGCTTCAGTAGTTGTAGCACATGGGCTCAATAGTTGTGGCTCACGAGCTCTAAAGCACAGGCTCAATAGTTGTGGCTCATGGGCTTAGTTGCTCCGCGGCATGTGGGATCTTCCTGGAGCAGGGATCAAACCCGTGTCCCCTGCATTAGCAGGCGGATTATTAACCACTGCATCACCTAAGAAGCCCCAAACTCAGTTTTAAATAATTAATTTCTGGAGATCAAATGTACGGCACGGTTACTCTAGTTAACAGTACTGTATTATATACTTGAAAGTTGCTAAGAGAATAGACCTTAAATGTTTTCACCATACACACACACACATACACACAAGCAAGTTATGTGAGGTAATGGATATGTTAACTAACCCTATTGTATTCATTTCACAATATACACATGTATCAAATCATTACATGATACACCTTAAAACTTACACAATGTTATAGGTCAATTATATCTCATTGAAGCTGGAAAAAAAATAAACAATACTGGCATATTTCTCTAATCTCTTTCTGGTGGAAATCTTGGAGAATACACAGATCACTGAGTTTTGTTCTTTTTCTCTTGTAGCCTCACAAGTGCAGAAGTTGGCCTGTGGTATAAACCTTCCTCCAAGAAAGGTTTCATGCAGAATCTTCATGAATGTTTGTACTCTTGGGAACCCCTCAAAACTCATACCTGTCAGAGTAAACCTATGACTTCACCTGAGGAAGAGGAAGCATTGAGGGAATCCCTTCCCTACAGTCCCACAGTAAACAGGAGGGACCAAAAGAGTCCTGAGACCCAGCCTGGAATCCTCTAGAGTGACTGGCACAGGCCCAGCCCAGAGCTTCTCTGGAGTCACTAATGCTGCACAGCTAGAGCTCCTTTGCAGGGACTGCCCAGCCACAGCCCACAGTTTACCTACGGCCCTGGACAAAGCTTCTTTGAGAATATGACAAGGCACAACCCCAGAGTTCACCAGCCATGTGGACCAAGACAAGCACAAGCCACAGTATCTTTGGAATGACTGGCACAGACACGGCCCAGGACGTTTCCGAAATAGCTTGCACAGATGTAGCCATAATTTAAGACTCCCCTGGAGTTACTCATTCAGACATGATCTAAAGCTGCTCTAGAGCAGCTGACACGGACCAGGGCTTCTCTGCAGTGTGATACGCACAAGCCTCACTCACAGGAGGTAAGTACAGGATGAGAGGGTGGGGCACAGACTTCAAATCTCCTGTAAGAAAGATGATGGCTCACCACCAAAAATGGTTCCTTCTTTGACATTTCCTAGAGATAAGAAAGGCAAGCAGAGGTCTCAAGTGAAAAAAACCATGGAGTTTTATAGGATTTGACAAAAGAAAGGGGACAAAGAGAACCTGGGAAAGGATAGAAAACAGTGATAATATATGTATTGTGTCCTAGAGTGTTCAAAGTGTTTGTGCGTGTACTATCTCATTTCATGCCCACAACTACCCTGTCAGGTGGGTAGGGCATTTATAATAACTGGCATTTTACTCTTGGAAAGAAACATAACTCAGAAAATGTCATGTCAGTAGCTCTGTGACTCACAGCTAAATCAAATAATAACCAGAAGCTTAACTCCAAATTTATGACTCCAAAGTCCTTGCCGTTATAACTTTGTGGTCTCAAACGATCATTTATGTGGTAGTTTCACAAAGTTCTCTAAAGTGTGTTAACTAGTTCTTCTGCATTGAAACAAAATGTAGACTCTCCAAGATGTTATCCCTGAAAGGAGACACTCTGGATAGAGCTGTAGCTGGCCAGGCAACCTCAACTAAGTTTCCCCATAACATCCCCTTCCCCCTCGGGTTCTGTCTTCCCCTCCACCACCCCTTCCCTATTTAGTAAGAGAAAACGAAATTAAAAACGGAAGAGAAAGGTGAAAGGTATGAAAGAGAAAGAGAAGGAAGCCTAGGTCAAGAGAAAGAAAAATATGGAATTACAACTACAGGCAGGAGGCAGACGCAAAGTGAAGAATCCTGCTTCCACGTTGTGTTTTGTGCCGCCCTAGGGTCCTAAGAAGAGGCACGAGGGGGCCATTTCAGGAGACAGGAGGAAAGTGAAAGCCATGCAAGTGGGGATCTGAGTCCCTGGCCCTGCCCTAGTTCATCCTCATTCAACTTAAGTGTTGAGAGTCCCAGAAACAGCTGATTTGAAAGAAAAGGGAAGGGGCACCTCTGCTTTGAAAGCTGGAAAAACTACCGGTGTACATATGCAAGTCCCCTCAGCTTCATTAACTGAATGTTCAGATCTTCCCTTTGCTAACTTCTGAAATGAGGGCTTGACAACCTTTTCTTTTGCAGCCTGTTGTCCCATACTGTCTAGTGTCTAAGTAGTGTGAGCTGGTTGTGTGTCATCAGGAAATCCTCAAACTATATGTGCTGCTGTTTTGCTCTGGTTTCCACTGTCACAGGTCTCAGCTCCATCTCATCGGAATGCTTTCTTTCTGCCTAACACTGCTGCTCTAAATCCAGTGCAAAATGTTGGCTTTAGAAGCTTCTTGATGTTGAGTATCATTTCATGTATTTGTTGGCCATCTGTATGTCTTCTTTGGAGAAATATCAATTTAGGATTCTGCCCATTTTCTCATTGGGTTGTTTTTTTCTTATTGAGCTGCATGTGCTATTTGTATATTTTGGAGATTAATCTCTTGTCAGTTGCTTCATTTGCAAATATTTTCTCTGATTTTGAGGGCTATCTCAGAGGCTTCTTGAAACTAGAAACTACAGTATATATTTTTATATATGTATTATGTATAAATTATACTTTATACTTTATATATGAAATATCATATCAATAATAATAATGATAACAGTAAGAACTCAAATGTTTTATCATTCTACATTTATTTCCATATCGCTTACCAGACAATAATTTAAAACATTGTTAAAAGGATCTTTACAAATACTTAAAAATAATAGTGATTAATTTAATCCATCATGGAATCCCTAAGAATTTCATGACAAAAAGCTTCATTAACTTTTTACAATATTAGTGTTTAAGCCAATTAACTAATGGCGTTAAGATAAATGTTAATTAGTAAAATTCAACAAACCCTTATTGTTACTTTGTAGGTACTAGGCAATGTAATCTGGTTATGATGATGGACACCATTTGGTTTGTGGCTTAAAGAAACAAACAATTTGCAGGAAAGGACACATAAAAATAATTACGACACAAAACCATCGTTATAATAACAGTATTTTAAAATCCTGGAGGAACACAGGGGAGAGGGCAATTAATTATATCCAGTTGGGGGATAGAATGGTCAGGAAAGGTTTTGTTAGGAAGTTGACATTAGATTTTGGGTTAAAGAATGAGTATTAATATGGCTTATCTGCGTCACTAAGGTATTTGATGAACTCTTTCAGGCGACTTTGTTACTATGTCAAAGAGATATGTTCCGGATGACAGTACATATAACTGTGTTTATATATACCCAACCCATGTCTGAAATGATTTAAAGTCACTGCTAGAAAAAAAAAAAAAGATAGCTTTGCTATTTGCCCAAAGAGTAGAGGTTAAAATTTGGTGTCAAGCTATTTGGGAATATGATTTAAGTGATGTGCCCCAGAGACTTGGCTCTGTCCTAGGAAATATTTTCATTAAATATTTGAGGGAATTGGACATTTATACATTTATGCACAGTGTTATGATGGAGTAAAGCTTTAAAAATATCTTCTCAGCACATAGGAAAATATTTAAACAAAATAAATACACCTCAGAAGATAAAGCCTAATGTACCACCTGTAAAACACACACACACACACACACACACACACAGGTCTTATATGACTGTTGACTCAACTAGAGATCCAATAGTACCATCAAACTGTGTTGAAAAAAGTTAAACCTTAGGCTACGTTAATTACTAAGCACCTAGAGTTAAGCACTCTGATAGGTGCAAAGAATACAATGATGAATGAATACATTTGTACTCGTGGTGTTACCAATTATATAACATAAACAGATGTACACATACACAATTATAAAATGCTCTAATAGCGGTTTACATGAATTGTTAAAGAGAATGAGAGAATAATCCCTTGATTTGGCCAAGGGGGGAAGAGAAACTTCACAAAGAAAATGGTGTTTCTGCTGAGACTTGCAAGATGAACAGAAAAGTTATATGAGGGTGAGTCAAAAATTATCTGCACTCTGGACATAGAATTTACAGGAGTTTTAATATAAATGGAGTGCGGATAATCTTTGACCCTCATTGGTACATAACTGCAGGAAGAGGTTTCCAAGAGTAGAGAGCCACATGCACAAAGGCAAGGAGGGGTGAGAGAACAGGGTGTGTGCAAAGAACAGAAAGAATTTGGTGTGATCAGTGCATCAGCTGTGTAGGGGATTTTAATCTGGAAAAATACGCAGAAATCAGAGAAAATGTCCAGGGTTTTACTCATTTCAGGAACAGTACTGAGTGACTGAAAGACAGTTAGCAGGTAAATAACCCTATCTGAGTTGCTGTCAGATCACATACAAGTCAAGGATGGTTTGAAGAGAATGAGCTGGAATCAGGTTCCTACAGCATTCCAGGCCAGAGAAAATATGAGCCAGAACCCAATGCCATGGCGATAGGGACGGAGAAGGTGACACTGAATCAGTGTTTAGGAAGAAAAATAATCAAGTTTGGGGGATGAATTAAAGAATTTTTATCCCAGTTCCTGGGTTATACAGCTAGGTGGTATCATTTCCTGAAATGAGGTAGATAAAAGCAGGGGGGTCGGGAAGAGGAAGATGATTGGTGCAATTTATGACTCTTATCACTCTTTAAATCTAAGCCTATATTGTTGGTGTGTGTAGCCTTCTGTGTCTAAATACCTTACGAATGTGGCTCACTGTGCCTACACTCTGCCTATGTAGATATTTCCCTGATTATTTTCCATTCTTCATTCAATAACAATTTACTGGGCATCTACTGTGCAAGGTGTTGGGATAAAAAGTTGAACAACACTATTTCTGCTCCGGAAGAGCGTACCACCTACAATATGAGATGGAGATATGTATTCATGGTCATTCTAAGGTAAGGACTGTGAAAGTTGTATTTCAGGTCTCCAGTGGTGCTAATGCCTTGAAATGCTCTGCCCTTCTAGAAAGTGTCTTGCTTTCTTCTCCTTTGCTTCCATCCTATGCCAAACACTCCAGCTGAGCTCACCTGTGAACTCAGAGTCTTTTCCTTTCTCAGTGAGTGGGTGAAGGTGCCGCCTGATGGGCAAATCCATGGCCTGAAGTCAGACTGCCCGGGATGCACATCCTGCTGCCAACATCGCTGACTGCCTAACTTTGGGAAAATACTCCACTTCTCTGTGCCTCAGAATCCTTGGCTGTAAAGTGAAACTAATAATAGTCCCTACATTCCTGGAGATGTGAGACAGCCATAACACTGGCAACACTCTAAGAGTACTGTCTGGTACTTACTTGGTGCGCGATAAATATTCATTCTTACTACGAAAATAAATAAGATACCACAAAAATTTTTCATAAAAAATGATGCCCAGCTTAAGTTTTCAAAATGAATAGGAATCAGCAAAATTTTTAAATAATTCTTTCTATTTTTGCTCTTTACCTTCCTGTTTCCTTCACCACTCCAACTTCATGTCTTGCACCTGCTCAGGACTTTACTCAAAAATCATTTTCTCAGTTAAACCTTCTGTGACATTCCCCACACCCTAAATCCTATCTTCTCTACTGCTTTATTTTATTCTCGTCACCATCTAATGTACTATACATTCTATTACATGATTTCTTATTAATCTGTCTTCCCTACTAGAAAGTGAGTTCGATGAGGGCAGAGATTTTTGTTTGTTTTATTTACTAATATTTTATCTTCGGTAGCTAGAGCAGTGTCTAGCACACAAAAGGCAATCAATATTTATTGAAGAAATAATTTTTTTCTCTCAGGGATTGAAAAGAAAGCACTATAGTGATTTTGGACAATGAGCTAATAAGTGGATTTTGGAAGGTAGATCTCACTTTATATCATAATAATTATAACGATTAGAATTCATTGAGTATGTACTATAAGCCAGTTTCCATGCTACATGTTTAGATTTATTCCTTCGTTTAAGTTTGTAGTCATCAGAAAGACTTTCACAGTCCCAACTTTGAAGCTTAGTTATTGATGCAATGGTGAAACCTTGTGATTCTTTTTTACAAGATTTAATATTATTAGTCACACTTACATACTTGAGTTGATGTTTCTTAATATGTAAAATTTGTTTCATATTTCTTGAGAGTCTAGACACATGTCAACCAGCGGAACCTAATGAAAGGCTGTATACGTAAGACACCTGGATTCTCTCTATGGTCTGGCCATATCTTGACTCTGTGTTCCCTTGTCTGATCAGGTATAACCACATGGAGAATATTTAGCCCAGCAAGCAAGATAAACCACAGCTTCTATATTATGCATCTTTTTGTTTAAACTGCAATTGTCTGAGTTTCAAAATGAAGATTCCTATAATATACTGAACTCTTCCCAAGTATGAGCTGCTCCAGACTGGGACACATTCAGGTCCCTTCCTCTGGCATCATTGGTAGTTGTTGGCTCACTTTCCTTGACTTTCTCCTTCCCACCCTTTTGTTTTGCAGAAAACATGCCCTTTCTGGGCATTAAGAACCCTCTCTTCACAAATGCTTTGCCTGGATTGTTTTTTAGCACCACTGACTGTTGAAGAGAGATGGAATAGGAACACAAAAGTGAAGCTGTGACTTTGACCATCCTCTATGGAGTAAAGAAAACTCGGGACATGTATAGATACACATGATGTGCCTCAGTAGAGTCTGAAACAAAAGTAAGTATTCTTCAAAAAAAATTGTGAATCCCAGTCAGACTTGTTCTTTACACTTTGAAAAGTACAGCTATTTGACCTTCAACAACTATAGCAAGAGGATGAAGAATGAGGCCAAGGGAGTTTCCCTTTCTAAGGGACTAACAGAGGTCTAAATAACATATGGGGACTTCTACCTTCCTGGAGTGTAAATGCCCAAGGAAATCCTGGGCGGAAGAATGACATGGGGAAACTGGACAATTGTCAGTGAGTTTGTTCTTGTGAGCTTCTCCCCCCTGTCCTCTGAGCTACAAGATCTGTTGTTTCTCCTTTTTTTCACCATTTACCTGGTTACCCTCACAGGAAATGTCCTCATAATCCTGGTCACTACAGCAGACCCTGCCCTCCAAAGTCCTATGTACTTCTTCCTCAGGAACTTGTCTTTCCTGGAGATAGGTTTCAACTTCGTTATTATGCCCAAGATGCTGGGAACCCTGATCACCCAAGACACAACCATCTCCTTCGTGGGCTGTGCCGCCCAGATGTATTTCTTCTTCTTCTTTGGAGCTGCTGAGTGCTGCCTCCTGGCCACCATGGCATATGACCGCTACGTGGCCATCTGTGACCCTTTGCGCTACCCAGTCATCATGGGTCGCAGGGCCTGTGCCCAGCTGGCAGCTGCCTCCTGGTTCTCAGGATTCCCAGTGGCAACTGTGCAAACCACATGGATTTTTAGCTTCCCTTTTTGTGGCCCCAACAGGGTGAACCACTTCTTCTGTGACAGCCCCCCTGTCATTGCACTGGTCTGCGCTGATACCTCTCTGTTTGAACTGGAGGCTCTGACAGCCACTATCTTATTCATCCTCTTCCCTTTCCTGTTGATCCTGGGCTCCTATGTCTGCATCCTCTCCACTATCTTCAGGATGCCCTCAGCCGAGGGGAAGCACAAGGCCTTCTCTACCTGTTCCTCCCACCTCCTGGTTGTGTCCCTCTTGTATAGCACTGCCATCCTCACATATTTCCGACCCCGGTCCAGCACCTCTCCTGAGAGTAAGAAGCTGCTGTCACTGTCCTACACAGTGGTGATTCCCATGTTGAACCCCATCATCTACAGCTTAAGGAATAGTGAAGTAAAGGCTGCCCTGAGGCGGGCCTTCCGCAGGACCCAGGGCCCTCAGAAACCATGATTTGGATGGAAACTTGGGGGTTGAACGCAAGGACAAAGGAAAGAAAAGCAAGTTCTTCAAATAAGTCTTTGGTCTCTATTCTTTCCAGGAGCCACAGTATACCCATTGGGATTTTGGAATTTCCACTGGGATCCACTTATGAATGAAAGAACATTAGCGATGAAATAACAAATTTCAGTAGGTCCAGTATTCTCTGGGGCTAGGGTACCAATGTCTCCGAGGATGCTACTAGTTTACACAGCTTAGCAGCCTATATGAATGTTGGCAGCTTCACTACAATTTGCCATTTTTAATATTTGTTTTAACTTTCCTTGACTTCTTCATCCATGTCATTTTATAATTTTCTGCTTCACTTTCTTCTACATGTCCCAAAACTCTACATGTAACTTTCAAAGATTTTTTTGTTTACGAGATAAAGTAATGATAATAATGATGATAAATAGTAGAGTTTCTTTCATTCTTCCACTCATTTTTCAACAAATTTTGAGTTTAAACTCAAACTTACAAACTTTTGAACATTTCAAAACTCAAACTCAAAATTTCAACAAATTTTTATTCAGCATTCAGGATGTGTCAGACCTTTTTTAGACCTTGAAGACACATGGATGAATAAAACAGATTAATTTCTTGCCTCATGGAATTTATATTCTAGTGAGAAGGAGAGAAAATAAAAAGATACTTTAGAGATCGTGCCTCCCCACAAGTAGATCAGTTGCCAGAGGCGGGTGGGGGACCTGAGGCCAAAGGAGACTGGAGGAACCCCAGAGCAACCGGGTAGGACCTGGGGGCAGTCAGGGGGGTGGGGAAGGGGAAGCTAGATGGGACCGGCGCCCCAAGGGGGTGGCTGGGTGAGGGGGGAGGTTCCCGCCTGGAGAGACTCTTGGGGTCTGGGGAGATCGCAAAACTGCATCTGGATTTCTCTCTCCCAGGAGGCCAGGAGGCCTGCTGAGCTCCTGGGCCTGGGCATCTGCTGGGCTCCCCAGCAGGGTCCTCCACCCTCCAAGGCCCCCTCTGGGCTGCCTGAGTCCTGGGGTTGTGGGAGGGAGGGAGGAGGGGCGAGGAGGCGGAGAGGTGGACAGGTGGGGGTGGGGGCTTTGAGATTGGGGGACAGGGAGACGAGAGGGTGTTTCACCTGCCCTCCTGGCCAGGCAGGCTGACTGGGCTCCCAGGCCTGGTCCTTCACTCTCTGGGCCCCCCTCTGGCATGTGGGTCCTGGGGGCTTGCAGGGAGAGGGACGGGGGAGGGAGAGAGGCAGACAGTGGGGGTAGGAAGGGATTTCTCCAGGTCAGAAGAATAGGGGAGGCGCTGCTGGGTATTTCTTCCTGGCAGGTCCTCCACCTTCCAAAGCCCCTCCGGGCAGTTGGTCCTAGGAGTACAGGAGGAAAGTGGTGTGGGGAGAAGAAGCAAGGTGGAAGAGGGGAGGGCCCCTCTGGGATCAGAGGATTGGGAGAGGAGTGGAAGGCATTTCCACTGCTCACTGGCCCAGGAAGCCTGCTGGGCTCCCGGGCCTGGTCTCCAACTCTCCAGGGTCCCCTCCCAGATGGGTTGGTCCCAGGGGCATAGGAACGTGGCAGGGGAAGAGGAAGAGAGGCAGACCGATGCTGGGACGTTCCAGGATCAGAGGACCAGGGGAGGTGCGGAGGATCTTTTCCCTGCCCACTTGGGCCCAGTGGGCCTGCTGGGCTCCCGAGTCTGGCCTTGGTCTCTGGGGCCCTTGCCGGCTGAGTGGGTCTTACAGGCATGGGAGGGAGGGAGGAGAGGGGAAGAGGAAGAGAGGCAGACAGTGGTGGGGGGGACCTCGCAAGACCAGAGGATCAGGGGAGATGCTGCGGGAAATCTCCCTACTCACTTGGCACCGGGAGGCTTGTTGTGCCCCCTGGCCTGGTCTTCGGTCCTCCAGGGGCCCCTTTAGGTCTCACTGGTCCTAGGTGTGTAGGAGGAAAGCAGGGGAGAAGAGGAGAGGTGGGCAGGGAGGGGCCTTCTGGGGTTGGAGGATCAAGGGAGGCGGAGAAGGTATTTCCCTTGCCCACTAGCCCTGGGAAGCCTGCTAGGCTCACAGACCTGGTCTTTCACACTCCAGGGCCCCCTTCAGCTGCTTGGGACCTAGGAGGGTGGGGGGGGGGTGATGAGGAAGAGAGGCGAACAGGGACCCTACAAGACTGGGAGATCTAGGGAAGTGCCACAGGCATTACCCTAGCCCAGTTGGCCCTAGGAAGCCTGTTGGGCATCAGAGTCTGGTCTCTTGCCTTCCAGTGGCCCCTCCAGCTGTGAGGGTCTAAGGGGAATAGGAGGGAGGGGGTAGGGAAGAAGAGAACCCAAGGGGTAGGGACCTTCCCAGATTGGAGGACTAGGGGAGGTTCCTAGCATTTCTTCCACTGACTTGGGCCCAGGGAGCCTGCTGGGTACCTGCACCTGGTCCTTTGCCCCCAGGACCAGAGACATTCCTGGACCCCTCTGCCTCATTGGGCCTAAGCCCCATTCCCCACCATCCCCTGGGCCTTTTCTAAGCGTAGGCCCTGCCCACTGCCTAACTCTTCCACCCTCGACCCCCTACACTTGTCTAAGCCCTGCCCCCACAGCCAAGGCCTTTTCTGGCTTTTTTTTTCTTTTCTTTTCTCTTTTTTCTTTTTCCCACCTCCTCACTTTGGGTATTGCAGTTGTTTTACCTTCCAGTTGTTGCTGCATTTACTTTTCTAAATTTTTTTCTGACACATCTGTTAATTTCCTATTCTTAGCATATTTTTAATCTTGCTATTGTTCTGCTGTTCTCCTACTTTCTTTTTTTAATTTTTTTTCATTTTCCTGCTCCACACGACATGTGGGATGTTGATTCATAAGTCCAGGGTCAGGCCTGAGCGCCTGAAGTGGGAGCTCTGAGTCCAAAACATTGGACTAACAAGGAAACCCAGTCCCCAGGGAATATTCATCAGAGTGAGGTCTCCCAGAGGTTCTCATCTCAACACCACGACCCAGCTATACTCAACAGCCTACAAACTCCAGTGATTGAAACCTCAGGCCAACACCCAGTGCGACAGGAACACAATCTCACCCATCCCGGGGCGGGTGGGGGGGGAATGAGACAACAAAAAAATATGTCACAGATGAAGGAACGAGGTAAAAACACACAAGACCAAATAAATGAAGAAGAAATAGGAAAATTGCCTGAAAAAAAATTCAGAGTAATGATAGTAAGATGAAACAATATCTCGACAACAAAATAGAGAAAATACAAGAAACAGTTAATAAGGATTCAGAAGAACTAAAGAGCAAACAAACAGTAATGAAAAACAAAATAACTAAAATTGAAAATACTCTAGATGGTATATACAGTAGAATAACTGAGGCAGAAGAACAAAGAAGTGAATTGGAAGATAGAATGGGGGAAATAACTGCCACAGAGCAGGAAAAAGAAAAAAGAATAAAAAGAATGGAAGACAGTCTCAGAGTCCTTGGTGACAACATGAAGCCCACCAACATTTGAATCATAGGCATGGCAGAAGAAGGAGAAAAACAGAAAGGGTCTGAGAAAATATTTGAAGACTTTTTTTTTTTTTTTTTTTTTTTTTAGATTAATTTGTGCTTTTATCTGCCAGTATAACTACAGTGGCCTGCAAACGTTGATCTAAAAAGTACATTTTACATCACAATCCAACAAACACACATACATATATACATATATGTACACACATATATAAAAGTGAAACAAATGTTTTGCCAAAGATGTCTACCCTGAGTGTTCTTAAGACCTTTAACCGAAGATGAACTGCACTGACACATCGTAATCACCAGAGTCCCCAGTTCATCCTAGGGTTGGTTCACTTTAATGAAGTAAATAGTGTTGCATGTTCTGTGGGTTTGGACAAAAGTATAATGACATAAAATCATTATGATGTCACACAAAGTATTTTCACAGCTCATAAAAGCTTCTGTACTCTGTGTAATTATCTCCCCTCTCACCTGAAACTCCTGACAACCATTGATATTTTTATTGTCTCCACAGTTCTGTCTTTTCCAGAATAGTATATAGTTGTAACCTATGTTTCTTTTTCCTTGAAGAGAGAGGTTCAAAGCCTGTATAAGACCATTCATGGCCCACCCACGCATGGACCGGACTGGCTCTATGTGGCAAACTCCCCCACTAAATACTGTAGCTTTCCTTCCAGTACTGAGCCCTGTGCCACCGGTCCTGCCCAGCAACCGTGTGGAGGTGCAGGGACACATGTTGGGTATTTGTTCATAGGAAGGCCTCAAGCTTTGTGCCCCTTGTCACAATGAACCCAGATTCCTGTCGGGTGTGTTGTAAACAGACGAGCCATTTCTTCAGGCCCCCTGCTCTGAGCACACCCCCTTGAAGACGTTTTAGTGGAAAACTTCCCCAACATGGAAAAGGAAATAATTAATCAAGTCCAAGAAGTGCAGAGAGTCCCATACAGAATAAAGCCAAGGAGAAATACACTGAGGCACATATTAATCAAACTAACAAAAATTAAACACAAGGAAAATATTAAAAGCAGCAAGACAAAAGCAACAAATAACATATAAGGGAAAACCCATACGGATAACACCTGATCTTTCTGCAGAAACTCTGCAGGCCAGAAGGGAGTAGCAGGATATACTGAAAGTCCTGGGAGAGAAAAACCTACAGCCAAGAATACTTTATCCAGCAAGAATCTCATTTAAATTCAACAGAGAAATCAAAAGCTTTCCAGACAAGCAAAAGTTAAGAGAATTCAGCACCACCAAACCAGCCTTACAACAAGTGCTACAGGAAATTTTCTAAGCAGGAAACACAAGAGAAGGAAAAGACCTATAAAACAAACCCAAAACAATTAAGAAAATGGTAATAGGAACACACATGTCAATAATTGGCTTAAATGTAAATGGACTAAATGCTCCAGCCAAAAGACACAGACTTGCTGGATGGATAGGAAAACAAGACCCTTCTATATGCTGCGTACAAGAAACCCACTTCAGACCAAGGGACACATACAGACTGAAAGTAAGGGGATGGAAAAAGATATTCCATGCAAATGGAAGTCAAAAGAAAGCTGGAGTAGCAATACTCATATCAGACAAATTAGACTTGAAAGTAAAGACTATTACAAGAGACAAGGAAGGACACTACATAATGATCAAGTGATCCATCCAAGAAGAACATGTAACAATTGTAAATATCTGGGCACCCAACATAGGAGCACCTCAGTATATAAGGCAAATGCTAACAGCCATAAAAGGGCAAATCGACAGTAACACAATGATAGTAGGAGACTTTAACACCCCACTTACATCAATGGACAGATCATCCAAACAGAAAATAAATAAAGACACACAAGCTTTAAATGACACATTAGACCAGCTACACTTAATTGATAGGACATTCCATCCAAAAACTACAGAAAACACATTTTTCTCAAGTGCACACAGAACATTCTCCAGGATAGATCACATCTTGGGTCACAAATAAAGCCTCAGTAAATTTAAGAAAATTGAAATCATATCAAGTATCTTCTCTGACCATAATACCATGAGACTAGATATCAATTATAGGAAAAAACTAAAAAATACAAACACATGGAGACTAAACAATATGCTATTAAATAACAAAGAAATCACTGAAGAAATCAAAGAGGAAATCAAAAAATACCTAGAAACAAATGACAATTAAAACACAAGAATCCAAAACCTATGGGATGCAGAAGAAATTCTAAGAGGGAAGTTTACAAGCAATACAATGCTACCTCAAGAAACAAGAAAATTTTCACATAAGCAGCCTAACCTTACACCTAAAACAATTAGAGAAAGAAGAACAAAAAAACCCCAAAATGAGCAGAACGAAAGAAATCATGACGATCAGAGCAGAAATAAATGAAAAAGAAAGGAAGGAAACAATAGTAAAGATCAATAAAACTAAAAGCTGGTTCTTTGACAAGAAAAATAAAATTGATAAACAAAACGGAAAAAAGGGAGAAGATGCAAATCAACAGAATTGGAAATGAAAAAGGGGAAAAGGGAGAAGATGCAAATCAACAGAATTGGAAATGAAAAAGGGGAAGTAACAACGGACACTGCAGGAATACAAAAGATCGTGAGAGACTACTACAAGCAACTATATGCCAATAAATTGGATAACCTGGAAGAAATGAATAAATTCTTAGAAAAGTTCAATCTTCCAAGACTGAACCAGGAAGAAATAGAAAATATGAACAGACCAATCACAAGTACGGAAATTGAGACTGTGATTAAAAATCTCCCAACACACAAAAGCCCAGGACCAGATGTCTTCACAGGTGAATTCTATCAAACATTTAGAGAAGAGCTTACACCTATCCTTCTCAAACTCTTCCAAAATATAGCAGAAGGAGGAACAATTCCAAACTCATTCTATGAGGCCACCATCACCCTGATATGAAAAACAAAGATGTCACAAAAAAAGAATATTACAGGCCAATACCACTGATGAATATAGATGCAAAAATCCTCAACAAAATACTAGCTAACAAAATCCAACAGCACATTAAAAAAATCATACACCATGATCAAGTGGGGTTTATCCCTGGAATGCAAGGATTCTTCAATATATGCAAATCAATCAATGTGATACATCATATCAACAAACTGAAGGATAAAAACCATATGATCATCTCAATAGATGCAGAAAAAGCTTTTGACAAAGTTCAACATCCATTTATGATAAAAGCTCTCCAGAAAATGGGCATAGAAGGAAATTACCTCAACATAATAAAAGCCATATATGAGAAACCAAAAGCCAACATCATTCTAAAAGGTGAAAAACTGAAAGCATTCCCTGTAAGAACAGGAACAAGACAAGGTGCCCACTCTCACCATTATTATTGAACATAGTTTTGGAAGTTTTAGCCACAGCAATCAGAGAAGTAAATGAAATAAAAGGAATCCAAATTGGAAAAGAAGTAAAATTGTCACTCTCTGTAGATGACATGATATTATATATAGAAAACCATAAAGATTCTACCAGAAAACTGCTAGCACTAATTGATGAGTTTAGTAAAGTAGCAGGATACAAAATTAATGAGCAGAAATCCTTGCGTTCCTATACAGTAACAACGGAAGAGCAGAAAGAGAAATTAAGGAAACTCTCCCATTTACCGTTGCAACAAACAGAATAAAATACCTAGGAATAAACCTGCCCAAGAAGGCAAAAGACCTGTGTGCAGAAAGCCATAAGACACTGATGAAAGAAATCAAAGACAACACAAAGAGATGTAGGGACATACCATGTTCTTGGATTGGAAGAATCAACATTGTGAAAATGACTATCCTACCCAAAGCCATTTACAGATTCAAAGCAATCCCTATCAAATTACCAATGGCATTTTTCACAGAACTAGAACAAGAAATCTTATGATTTGTATGGAAACGCAAAAGATCCCAAATAGCCAAAGCAATCTTGAGAAGGAAAGACAGAGTTGGTGGAATAAGGCTTCCTGACTTCAAACTATACTACAAGGCTACAGTGATTAAGACAGTGTGGTACTGGCACAAAAATAGAAAGGAAGATCAATGGAACAGAATAGATAGCCCAGAGGTAAACCCACACACATATGGGCACCTTATCTTTGACAAAGGAGGCAAGAATATACAATGAAATAAAGACAGCCTCTACAACAAGTGGTGGTGGGAAAATTGGATAGCTACATGTCAAGGAATGAAATTAGAACACTTCCTAACACCATACACAAAAATAAACTCCAAATGGATTAAAGACCTACATGTAAGGCCAGACACTATAAAACTCCTAGAGGAAAACATAGGCAGAACACTCTATGACATACATCAAAGCAACATCCTTTTTGACCCACCTCCTAGAATCATGGAAATAAAATCAAGAATAAACGAATGGGACCTCATGAAACTTAAAAGCTTTTGCACAGCAAAAGAAACCATAAACAAGACTAAAAGGCAACCCCCAGAATGGGAAAAAATAATTGCCTATGAAACAACAGACAAAGGATTAACCTCCAAAATATACAAGCAGCTCATGCAGCTTCATACCAAAAAAGCAAATAACCCAATCCACAAATGGGCAGAAGACCTAAATAGACATTTCTGCAAAGAAGACATACAGATGGCCAACAAACACATGAAAAGATGCTCAACATCACTAATCATCAGAGAAATGCAAGTCAAAGCCACAATGAGGTATCACCTCACACCAATCAGAATGGCCATCATCACAAAGTCTGGAAACCACAAATGTTGGAGAGGGTGTGGAGAAAAGGGAACTCTCCTGCACTGTTGGTGGGAATGTAAGTTGGTACAGCCACTATGGAAAACAATTGGGAGGTTCCTTAAAAAACTACAAATAGAACTACCATATGATCCAGTAATCCCACTCCTGGGCATATACCCAAAGAAAACCATAATCCCAAAAGAAACTTGTACCATAATGTTTATTGCAGCACTCTTTACAATAGCCAGGACATGGAAGCAACCTAAATGCCCATCAACAAATGAATGGATACAGAAGATGTGGCATATATATACAATGGAATATTACTCAGCTATAAAAAGGGATGAGATGGAGCTATATGTAATGAGGTGGATAGAACTACAATCTGTCATACAGAGTGAAGTAAGTCAGAAAGAGAAGGACAAATATTGTATGCTAACCCACATATACGGAATCTAAAAATGGTACTGATGAACTCAGTGATAAGAACAAGGAAGCAGATACAGAGAATGGACTGGAGAACTCGAGGTATGGGAGGGGGCGGGGGGTGAAGGGGAAACTGAGAAGAAGCGAGAGAGTAGCACAGACATATATATACTACCAACTGTAAAATAGTCAGTGGGAAGTTGTTGTATAACAAAGGGAGTCCAACTCGAGGATGGAAGATGCCTTAGAGGACTGGGGCAGGGAGAGTGGGGGGGACTCGAGGGGGGGGCGTCAAGGAAGGGAGGGAATATGGGGATATGTGTATAAAAACAGTTGATTGAACCTGGTGTACCCCCCCCAAAAAAAATAATATAAAAAAATAAATAAATAAATAAATAAATAAAATAAAGAAAAAAAAAAAAAAAACTCCTCAAGGAAAACATAGGCAGAACACTCGATGACATACATCAAAGCAAGATCCTTTTTGACCCACCTCCTAGAATCATGGAAATAAAATCAAGAATAAACAAATGGGACCTAATGAAACTTCAAAGCTTTTGCACAGCGAAAGAAACCATAGACAAGACAAGAAGACAACCCTCAGAATGGGAGAAAATACTTGCCAATGAAGAAACTGACAAAGGATTAACCTCCAAAATACATAAGCAGCTCATGCAGCTTAATAGCAAAAAGCAAATAACCCAATCCACAAATAGGCGGAAGACCTAAATAGACATTTCTCCAAAGAAGACATGTAGATGGCTAACAAAGACATGAAAAGATGCTCAACATCACTAATCATTAGAGAAATGCAAGTCAAAGCCACAATGAGGTATCACCTCACACCAGTCAGAATGGCCATCATCAAAAAAAATCTAGAAACAATAAATGCTGGAGAGGGTGTGGAGAAAAGGGAACCCTCTTGCACTGTTGGTGGGAATATAAGCTGGTACAGCCACTATGGAAAACACTTGGAGGTTCCTTAAAAAACTAAAAATGGAATTACCATATGACCCAGTAATCCCACTACTGGGCATATACCCTTAGAAAACCATAATCCCAAAAGAAACATATACCATAATGTTCATTGCAGCACTATTTACAATCATGAGGACATGGAAGCAACCGAAATGCCCATCAACAAATGAATGGATAAAGAAGATGTGGCACATATATATACAATAGAATATTACTCAGACATAAAAAGGAATGAAACTGAGTTATTTGTAGTGAGGTGGATGGATCGAGAGACTCTCATACAGAGCAAAGTAAGCCAAAAATAGAAAAACAAATACCGTATGCTAACTCATATATATGGAATCTAAAAAAGTGGTACTGATGAACCAAGCGACAGGGAAAGAATAAAGAGGCAGATATAGAGAACGGACTTGAGGACACGGGGTTGGGCGGTGTGTGAAGGGGAAGCTGGGATGCAGTGAGGGAGTAGCATAGACATAGATATGCTACCAAATGTAAAATAGATAGCTAGTGGGGAGTTACTGTATAAGAAAGGGAGATCAACTTGGTGATGGGTGATGCTTTAGAGGGCCAGGACAGGGAGGGTGGGAGGGAGTCACGGGAGGGAGGGAATATGGGGATATATGTATAAATACAGCTGATTCACTTTGGTGTACCTCAAAAACTGGTATAAGAGTGTAAAGCAATTATAGTCCAATAAAGAGCTTAAAAAAAAAACAAGATACTTTAAATCCTCCACTGGCTTGTAAAGCACACCCATTTAGAGGGCTATCAGTTGAGGACTATTTCTGCTCAAATAATTGGCCTGTGCCTCATCTGGAGGATGACTGCCTCAATCTCAAATTATCCACCTTGCATATGAGAGTTACTTGACAGGGCATAAAAGATTCCCAAGTTAATTGTAAGTGGACTAATTATGGGAAACTGCTGTGACTAACCCAAAGATTTTTTGTTTTCTATATATTTTGGTAATGTAATTGTGATTGGATGAAATCAACTGTCCTTTTTAAGCTCGCATATCCTTCAACAAATTTAGCAGCCCCTCTTTATGACTTTGTCAGTGAACACAGCCCAACTCTGGACTCTTGGCAAAGAGCAGACTTGGGACACAGGGGCCATAGCTTTGTGTAAACTACTCATAAGAATCTGTTGATAATTAACAGCATAAATTAGCATTTACTCCATAGACATGTCCTCTCCTTAAGCTCTACAAACAGCTCTAACTCTGTGTGCCAGGGAAGTTCAATCTCCCACACAGGGTATCTTTCAGCCCTCATATAGCAAGGGCTCCAGAAGGGCAGCACATTCTGAAATCACCATAGGAATTTGCAAGTGAAAAGGCAGATCATGAGATTCTATCTGCATGATGGCAATCACAACTAGGCAGATTGTCACTATTGTAAAATGTTTAGCAAGCTTTAATCACTGTTTTATATTTATTTTACTTGACTTTGGTATGGTAGGTAGAATAATGGCCCCCCAAAGATGTCCACATCCTAATCAGTCCCCAGAATCTGTAGGTCTGTTACCTTACATGGTAAAAACAGCTTTGTAAATGTTTTTAAAATAAGGCTCTTCAAACAAACATAGGGACACCAAGGGGGGACTAGCCGGGCGGGGCGGGGTGGGGAGGTGTTTTGGGTGGGATGAATTGTAAGGTTGGAGATTGGGATTGCCATATACACATTACTAATAAGAAAAAAAATCAAATTGTACACTTTGAATATATGCAGTTTATTGTATGTCAATTATATCTCAACAAAAGTTCTTTAAAAAAATGAGGACATAAAGGAAAAAAAATGTCATATACTATCAGGTTAAAAAAAAGAAAAAGAAAGAAAAAAATAATGATCTCTTTTATTTTTTGGCCACAACATGGCTTGTGGGGTCTTATTTCCCTGACCAGGGATTGAACCCGTGCCCTCAACAGTTAAAGTTCAGAGTTGTAACCACTGGCCCGCCGGAGAATTCCCCCAAAATAATGATCTCTTGAACTGAAAATCAAAGTCAGTTGTTTAGTATTATGTAGAGTAAATCAACACACTGGTTTAAAAAATTTCCACCTTAAAAAAGAAAACACAAAAACTAAAAACCCAAGAACAATCTTTCTTTCCTTCTCCATTGTCCCAGAAAATTTCCCACTTTTTAATGCGTCATGTTGATATTTTATTGACATACCTAACTAACTTTATTTTTGTGAGTGGAGTAAATTCCACCAATGATGGAGCAGTTTGAGTGTTCTACAGATAAAATCCTCAAACAAACAGCACTCGGAAGGGAAAAAAAATTAAGGCTCTTCAGATGAGGAGATGAGATGATCCTGGATTTTTTTATTATTATTATTATTTTTTTTTGTAACACAGTAACAGGAAATCAGAAGGTAGGTGGAGAATGGGCTTGAAATATTTATTCCCACATCTTCCTTTCTTCCATATATGTAAGTCTGCAGCTTCTGCCTGCTGGTCTTCTATATACAGCTTCCCTCTCCAAGTTCCAGTTGCCTCCTTTTGCTCCTTCAGGCCCAGCATTGGTAATAGCTTCTCACTCTCACTCCCCTTGGATGTCACTATTTTTCATTGGTTTCCAAAACCCTGTGTTTAGCTTTATAAAGATGGGTCCTGATGGATATTCATGTCTCTAAATAACAGTGTGAGAAGGACAACAGAGCTCATGTATTCAGCTTCATCATACACACACTCTTCACTATCCACCTCAAACACACATGCAGGTACATGTACACATACACATACACATGTATAGCACCTAGATCACAGTAAGTGATTAAGTACTGTTTCTCAATTTATTGGTTATTTGATGATGCAAAGAGATTCAGAGATACCAAAAGAAAAAGCAGTTAGAGTAGGATCTGGAATAGATAGTAATACATACTATTATTTTATTTTTTAAATTTATTTATTTATGTTTTTTTTATTTATTTGTTTATTGGCTGCATTGGGTCCTCTTTGGTGCACCTCAGCTTTCTCTAGCTGCGGCAAGCAGGGCTACTCTTCGTTGTGGTGTGCGGGCTTCTCGTTGCGGTGGCTTCTCTTGCTGTGCAGCACGAGCTATAGGCGCATAGGCTTCAGTAGCTGTGACATGTGGTCTCAGTAGTTGTGGCACATGCACTCAGTAGTTGTGGCTCATGGGCTTAGTTGCTCCACATCATGTGGGATCTTCCCAGACCAGGGATTGAACCTGTGTCCCCTGCATTGGCAAGCAGGTTCTTAATCACTGTGCCACCAGGGAAGTCCTATATAGTATTATTTTAAAAAGATAAATTCTACAGGTTCCCGAGTTCACAAAATGGGAATGTTTCTCAGCGGATTTTTTAAAATCCTCTGGTACTAAAAGACTGACCAGAAGGAAGCAGACCCTCCTTCCTACTGCTCCATGAATTGCTATCCTTCTTCTTCTACAAAGGAAGTGCTGGATAAAGGATGGAGTTAAGTCCATGGACAAGTCCCAAGGATAAAAACTGTACCATATTCCAGTCTTGCTGAGGGACCTTCTCAGCAAGTCTTACAAGTAGGCAGCCAGGAGGGTCTCACGGTCGGTGGAAAATTCCAAGTCTGCATGGGAGATTCCTTGTGACTACTTTTCTCAGAGCTCCCTTCACATCCTTGTTCCTCAGGCTGTAGATGAGGGGATTAAGCATGGGGGTCACCACTGCATAGAACACAGATACCAGCTTTTCCTGTTCCTTGGAAGACTTTGGTGTCATATAGGTGACAATTCCTAACCCATAAAAAAGGATGACCACCATGAGGTGGGAGCCACAGGTAGAGAATGCCTTGAGCCTGCCCGCAGCTGACCTCATCCTGACCACAGTCACTATGATGCGGCCATAGGACAGCAGAATCAGAGACACAGGTAGGAGGAGAATCACAACCCCCATGAGGAAAATGGCCAACTCTGAAGTGCGGGTGTCTGTGGATGCCAGGATCAACAGTGCAGGGGCCTCACAAAAGAAATGAGCAATATTATTGCTGCCTCGGTAGGGTAGCCTTAGTGTGAAGGTGGTGTCCACCACAGACACCAGGATGCCGCTGGACCATGCTCCTGCAGCCAGCTGGACACACACCCTCCAAGTCACGATGCTGGGGTAATGCAAAGGGTTGCAGAGAGCCACATACCGATCATAGGACATCACCCCCAAAAGGGCACACTGTGTACACCCAAAAATGAGGAAGAGTAGAAGCTGAGCTGCACAACGTGAGAAGGAAATCACTTTCTTCCTGGATAGCAGGTGGACTAGGGCCTGAGGAACGATGTTGGTAGAGAAACAGAGGTCAGCCAGAGATAAATTGCAGAGAAAAAAATACATGGGTGTGTGAAGCCGGGAGTCAACCCTAATAAGGAACATGAGAAGCAGATTTCCAAGCACAGTGACCAGGTAGACACCCAGAAATAAGAAGAAAAGCAGCTGCTGGGTGTGTTGGTCATCAGAAAGTCCCAGAAGGAGGAATTCTGTCACCTGCGTCTGATTTGTCTGTCTCATAGTTTGTCACTCTTTTTCAGTATGAAGTCAGTACACACTAAATATTGGTGCATATAGCCTATAAAATTATCTAATTCAGAATTGGAGGGCTTAGGAATTGCCCCCAAACACTACCTACCATTTCAAGAATCCCCTTTACGAGGTTGTTAGAAGATGATCCTGCTGCTTTAGTTAGAATGTTTTCAATGCTGCAAAACTTAACACTTTATAAAATGGCGTATTCATTTCTAGTGTCATCTAGCAAGCATACAGTAGATCAAAAGGATCATCTTCTTTATTTGAATATCACACTTCTAATCATAATACAATAGATTGAATTCACCTGTAAAGTTGTGCAATTTAATTTTTCTTTATTATCCACAAAAACATTTGAGTCTTATTTTGTTCTTGCAACACCTCCCCCATCTCATGATGGGGTAGATTTTTTTTTTTTCCTTCTTTCGACGTACAACTCTTTCTGTTGTCTCTTCCTTGAAAACATAAAAATAAAAACAGTCACTAAGGTATAAGAAAAGGAGCCAAAGTACCTTGCAGAACTGATGGTGTTTCTTGGACAAAATAACCTATTTTGAAGGAGCTGGGAAACCAAGGCATACCTGGGCATGGTGAGCCATAATCTCTTTGACAATCTTGTCTCCAGCTTCAACTGGAGCTGCTGAATATAAATCTTAACCATCAGTGAGCTTCCAAATAGCAGACGCACCCTTACAACATAGTTTCCATTTTAAGCCAGCACACTGTATGGTTTTGCTTCAGACGAAACAGCACTTCCAGCCCACCATCTCTCACTGTCTTGCATTATCTGTCTACTCCTCTCAGAGACTAAAACCTCCTTTGATAACTGCGTCTATGTCTTTTTCATTTTTGTGTTCTTTAATAGACATAACATAGAACTTTATTCAATAAACTATCTTTAATGACTAAATAAAAATAATTTGATCACATAGTTTTTAGTACAGTTGTTTAGAAAGCCTAGAAAGATTTGCAAGAATGTGGGAGCAATAACAGAATTTCGTGGAGCTGTTCCAAAAAGAAGGGAAAGACATTTACTTAAGTCTAAAGTTTAAGACCCTATGCAAATGTTGGGCTATCAACCTTTTATGTGTCTGGTAAAGGTGCTTCAAAATATTTTATTAAATACATCAAATTAAAAATAAATTAATAAATACATATATCAAATAGAATGCATATGATCACCAAGCAAACAGTTATCAAAATAGTTCTAGAAAAAAGCTATGTGATATAATAATACATGTGGTTCTTTAACACGTGAAATTTTTTAATGTTGTGGCAGATCTAATAACCACCTTAATTTCAAAATGATGAGTTTAAATGATATTTTGAGGTGTCTTCAAGAACTGCAATGTTGTTTTAAAATACTTCTGATTTCTGTTGGTGATAAAGTCATGGATACTGCTCGTGATGGTTTGGATACCTACATGAAAACAGGAAAGAACTTCTAAATTTCACTTAAGTAAAAATAAAGAAGTAGCATTCACATCTATATTGAAGAACACTCTTGGAACTGAAGAATTCCAAGTTAAGAAGTTGTGGACTTGGGCTTCCCTGGTAGTGCAGAGGTTAAGAATCATCCTGCCAATGGAGGGGACATGGTTCTAGCCCTGGTCTGGGAAGATCCCACATGCCACGGAGCACCACTAAGCCCGTGCACCACAACTACTGAACCTGCACTCTAGAGCCTGAGAGCCACAACTATTGAGCCCACGTGCCACAACTACTGAAGCCTGCACGCCTAGAGCCCGGGCTCTGCAACAAGAGAAGCCACTGTAATGAGAAGCCTGCATACCGCAAGGAAGAGATGCCTCCACCTCTCCACAACTAGAGAAAGCCGGCGTGCAGCAACAAAGACCCAATGCAGCCAATAAATAAAAACAAAAACAAAAAACAAAGAAAAAAACAGTTACTTGTAAAAAATAAAAACAACACCCCCCCAAAAAAAATAATATAAAAAAAAAGTTGTGGACTTAAGGAATTCCCAGGAGTTTTCTCAAAAAAGTCACAATTACACTCTACATAACCGGATAATGGAACCTTAGGCATCTGGATGGGTCTGTGGGTCAAAACGATGAAAGATTTCATCATTGAAATAATATGTGGATAAATAAATCATTAATATGAACAATCATATCTCTGCTTGATGATCATATATGGCCTCATCTGACCACAGGCCACCTTTCTAGCCATTTTCCCTACCACATACCCAGGACACACTGCGTTTTAAAATCTCCCTGGTTTTTGCTCAGCATAGTTTCTCTACTCAGAGGGAAGCCCACTACACAGACTTAGCATCATTTTCCTTGAGCATTCAACACACTTCAAATAGTCAATCACCTAATTTCTTGAGCAAATATTATTGGCCAAGCACATGCATGGAAAAGGGGGTACAGACAGAAGACCCAGCTCCTGAGGCCAATGAATCTCAGAGAGTAGGGACCAAACTATAGTTGCATTTCATTGCCAACGCCAGAGTGGTCCCTGGAACATCATAGACAGCAAATAGTGGTTGAATGAATGAATGTACTGGGCCAACTGAGTCTGTATCACCTAACAATTACTTAAATCAAACTGATATAGAATTGCTTCTAAAGGGAAATGTAGTCTATTGTCAAAACAGCTGACACAGAAATAAACTTTGAGGACACAAGCTATGTTAAGATAGATACTTTTTGAATTGCCATCCATTTAGTGGAAGTTATTACCTGGTTAGTTCTTAGAGTCTCCAGGATCTGGTTCAGCTCAGGTCCTTTACTTAGACTAACTTCTTTCTCTGCCACAGTTCACATCCTTTCCAGAATAGAAATAAGTGCAACTGTATGAATCGCGTGTCTAGATCTCAGGGAAAATGAAATAGAAGCAAATGATGCTTCTCAGTTTTGATGAAAAGAAGTAGAGCGCATAAAACTAAATAGTTGTCACAAAGTTCTAAGCGATGCCTATAATTAGTAGTTATCTTATTGAATGGGCAGCTACAGGATATTGCTGATTTCTATGCGTTCTTCATCTGCTACAGGGTTTTCAAGATCCTGTTTGGGAAAAATATTATTTTTGAACATTCTCCTTTCTGACCCACACTTTTTCCCCATTCCCCACTCCCACCCACCCCCAACACACATAGACATAGACACACACAAACATACACACATTCTTGTGACTTCCTAGGTGGTGCAGTGGTTAAGAATCTGGCTACCAATGTGGGGGAAACAGGTTCAACTCCTGTTCTAGGAAGAGCCCACATTTAAAAAGGGAAAAAGGGGGGTTGGGAGGGGATGAATTGGGAGATTGAGATTGCCATATATACATTACTAATAAGAAAAAAATATCAAATTGTACACTTTATTTTTATTTTATTTATTTATTTTATTGGCTGTGTTGGGTCTTTTTTGCTGTGCGCAGACTTTCTTTTAGTTGTGGTGAGTGGGGTCTACTCTTCATTGTGGTGCGCAGGCTCCTCATCGCCGTGGCTTCTCTTGTTGCCGAGTACGGGCTCTAGGCACGTGGGCATCAGTAGTTGCAGCACATGGGCTCAATAGTTGTGGCTCAAGGGCTCTAAAGCGCAGGCTCAATAGTTGTGGCACACGGGCTTAGTTGCTCCGCGGCATGTGGGATCTTCCTGGAGCAGGGATCGAACCCATGTCCCCTGCATTGGCAGGTGGATTCTTAACCACTGCGCCACCCTGGAAGCCCCTGTACACTTTAAATATATACAGTGTATTGTATGTCAATTGTATCTCAATTAAAGTTCTTAAAAATATTTTTAAAAAAAAGAAAGAAAAATACACACATTCTCAAACATCTAGTCCATCCTAGAAACATAAGTGAACCTACAGCATCAGAGTCTTAACCAATTACATTGAAATTCTTTTCTGTCTCTGTGACTATAAGATGTTCAAGGGCAGGGACCTCACCTGAATCATCTTCATTTAAAGCACATAAGATAAATCCTGGCACAGAAATGTCTAACACATGTTTGAGCTGACTTCACCAGAGCCAAAGTAGCAGGAGACAGAGAGGTGAATGAGTCAGAAATGAGTATGACTTGTGACCTCTCAAGTGGGAGGAGCTCTCACCAACCCTGCGAGTGCAGCATTAGAAGGCTACACCCCTGACCTTTCCTGATTTGTTTTTTAAAGCATGTTATTCTTTGCTGTACAGCAAAGAGATTGACACAACATTGTAAATTAACTATATTTCAATTTAAAACAAAAAACAAAAAAAGACTATAGATTAGAGATTATCAAGGAAAGAATTTAATAAAATGCATGTGTATTTTGATGTGGGAAAAAAAAAAAAAAGCATGCTATTCTCCCATGCAAACGTGGAGGAAAAAATGCTCCCCTAGGTGACTGTGAATCTGTCCCCAGGGTCAGGAAGCTTCTGTAAGAAAATCATGTTTACTGTCAATCTTTCTCTCGTGTTATTCTGCTCCCCCCCCCCCCCCAGATTTAACATCAACTTGTAAGTTCATTTCTCTAAAAATGACATGTATTCCTGGATGTGGAACAGGATGATAGGGTCACAGCCAATGTCTAAGCTGACATTTCTTTTAAGAGGAGGAAACTGAGTAAATCCACAGGAACCAAGAGAAAATACTAAATTTCTCTTCTAAGTCCAAGGTCTTTTGTGCTCAAAATCACCTATTCCCTACCCTCCATATCCACTTACTGTCTTCCAACCCCAGCTCAACAGAGGCATAAGATCCCCACCCAAAGGATCAGTACTGACCCCTGGCAGTTCTGCTTATGTGTCCATCAGATGAGAACCACAATTCTCCTTCACAAAAAAATTGATGTTGTAATTGTGGTTTGAAAAAGTAGATCTACTGTGGAAACAAACTTTGGCTGGATCTATGGCAGAAGATTTAGCTGTAAGAATCAGACAGTTTGGACAAAGATAGTTGAATTTTAAAAATCAAATCTACTAAAAGATTGAAATCAATTCACTCCCAATATATGCCAGGTTATCCCCTTTGTTCAACTCATGCCTTCTCTTTTCCTCCCTCTAATAATAATCTTACCAGCATTTTCTCATCTGGTGGAGAAAAAAATTTCACATTAGCATTTTAAAGCCGGTAAAGACATCTCACTGTTGAAGAAATTGCTGCAGGTGTCTTGGTTGCAGAATGAGAAGAGCAGAGACTGGGGTATCTTGTCATCAAGTTAAATTGCTCACTAAAATCTCCAAAGTCAAGATCAAGGACAAGGCAGGAAAGGGAATCCCTGCATCTCCTGTGTCCTCCTGCTCTATCCAAAGGTTTTATTGATTTGGGGGCATATTGTTTAACAGTAGTTCCATTTAAGTGAGATAAACACAAGGATACTAGGAGGAGTCTCTGGAGTGGCTGAAGTGCTCAGGAGAATTCTGAATCTTTAGGGTGGATCCTGAGCTGCATTTCCCCTCAGAGGGTTCCCAAATGGTTATAAGGAGGACAGAAAAAAACATGTAGTAAGTAAGTGTTCACATCTCCATTTACGAGCCCCATCATCAGTTCTTCTTGCATGTCTTCTCTTTGGAGAAGTGTTGTATTTTGCAATTAAGTATTGCTTTCTGGAGGAAAAAACACTAGGTTGCAACCCAGGTCCATCACATACTCTATGTATGATTTTGAGGAGTGTTATAATTCCCAGAATGCAAGTATTGTGTGCCTCAGAAAATAATTAGCTCCTCTAATTATTAACATTTAATCACATTTTCTTTATTATTTGTCTCTATTTACACATATATCATTATTTTAATAACTTAATGATAAGCTATACACATGATGCCCAGAATATATAAGGAGATCCTACAAATTAATTAGAAAAGTCAGAAAATTCCAGTTTTTAAAATAGGCAAAAGACTTGAACATGCACTTACAATATAGAAAATAGCTAAAAAACACATGAAAAGATGCACAAGATAATTAGCCACCAGAGTATGTAAATTTAAACCACTAACCTTAATAAAAATCAATGAAATGACTGAGGATGTGGAGCAATTTACATTGCTGATGGGAGCATAAATTGGACAATGAATTCAAAAAGTCCATTTGGAAGTATCTTTGAAAACTAACCTACACATATGCCTTCCCTCCTAGTAATTTTTTTCCTGAATATATACCATATAGAGATGAGAGTTTCTATTCATCACAAGATACATACAAGGATGTTATAACAGCTTTATTCATAATAGCCAAAGGTATAGACAATATAAATTTCCATGGACAACAGAAAAGATAACTTGTGGTACAGTCAAGCAATGGAATACTATGAAACAATTTTAAAAGACAACTATTGCTACATACAACCACATAGACGAAACTCACAGAATGATGCTTAGTGAAAGAATCCAGACACACAAAGAAGTATGTACTGTATGATTGCATTTATTTGAAGCACAAGAGCACGAAAAACTAATTTATACTTTTAGAATTCCAAATAATGGTTACCTTTGAAGGAGTGTTAACTACGAGTTGACTAAATGCCCTTTGATATGCTGTGAGTGTTCTACATTCTGATCTATATAGTAGTTACATAGGTGTACACATGTGAAAACTTCTTGAGCTATACTTACGATTGCTGTACATTACTGTGTGTAAGTAACACCTCATTAAAAGAGAGAGAGGAGGGACTTCGTAGGTGGCACAGTGGTTAAGAATCCACCTGCCAATGCAGGGGACATGGATTCCATCCCTGATTCAGGAAGATCCCACATGCCGCGGAGTAACTAAGCCTGTGTGCAACAACTATTAAGCCTGTGCTTTAGAGCCCATGAGCCACACGTATTGAGCCCATGTGCTGCAACTACTGAAGCCCATGTGCCTAGAGCCCATGCTCTACAACAAGAGTAGCCATGGCAATGAGGAGCCTGCACAACACAACGAAGAGTAGCCCATAGCCCCCGCTTGCTGCAACTAGACAAAGCCCATGTGCAGCAACGAAGACCCAACACAGCCAATAAATAAATAAATAAATAAATAAATAAATAAATAAATAAATAAATTTTTTTAAAAAGACTATTAAATAAAAAAAGAGAGAGGATTTTTTCATGTGTTTGTTAGCCATTTGCATGTCTTCTTTGGAGAAATGTTTATTTAGGTCTTCTGCCCATTTGTGAATTGGGTCATTTGCTTTTTTGGTATTAAGCTGCAGCATCATTAGAGAAATGCAAGTCAAAGCCACAGCGAGGTATCACCTCACACCAGTCAGAATGGCCATCATCAAAAAATCTAGAAACAATAAATGTTGGAGAGGGTGTGGAGAAAAGGGAACCCTCCTGCACTGTTGGTGGGAGTGTAAGTTGGTACAGCCACTATGGAAAACACTTTGGAGGTTCCTTAAGAAACTAAAAATGGAACTACCATATGACCCAGAAATCCCACTACTGGGCATATACCCAGAGAAAACCATAATCCAAAAAGAAACGTACCACAACGTTCATTGCAGCACTATTTACAATAGCCAGGACATGGAAGCAACCTAAATGCCCGTCAACAGATGAATGGATAAAGAAGATGTGGCAGATATATACAATGGAATATTACTGAGCCATAAAAAGGAATGAAACTGAGTTATTTGTAGTGAGCTGGATAGAACTAGAGTCAGTCATACAGAGCAAAGTAAGCCAGAAACAGAAAACAAGCACTGTATGCTAACTCATATATATGGAATCTAAAAAAATGGTACTGATGAATCTAGTGACAGGGCAAGAATAAAGATGCAGCTGTAGAGAACGGACTTGAGAACATGGGATGGGGGGGCGAAGGCAAAGCTGGGACGAAGTGAGAGGGTAGCATTGACATATATACACTACCAAATGTAAAATAGATAACTAGTGGGAAGTTGCTGCATAACATAAGGACATCAACTCGATGATGGGTGATGACTTAGAGGGCTGGGATGGGGGGGTGGGAGGGAGTTGCGGGAGGGAGGGGATATGGGGATGTATGTATAAATACAGCTGATTCACTTTGGAGTACCTCAAAAACTGGCACAACAGTGTAAAGCAATTATATTTCAATAAAGAGCTTAAAAAAAGAGAGAAAGAGAGGAGAGTGGAATAGAGAAAGAAGGGAAAGATAGGAAAGAGAAAATGAAGTGAAGCATTTAAATGAAGTTTCTGGGGGCAGAGAGGTGAAGCAGCAAAGCAAATCCAAAGATAAAAGAGGAAATCAATGAAATAGACAACAAAATATAAACATGATAAGATTATCAAAATCCCAAACTGGTTCTTTGTAAAGATTACTAATATAGTCAAAGTTCTGTCCAAAATTATTTTTAAGAGTGAAAAGAGTAAAGTAGGGGACTCCAAAGGGAAATCCCTCCAAAGGGGGAAGAACTACTGACAGAAAACAAACTTTATCTGGGCTCTGGAAAAAGGCAAAAGTTTACAACAAACAATTAAGTGTGTAATCAAGAAAAAGACAACTGAAGCCAATTAGGAAAGCTTTGTGTTGTTTTAACTTACTCTTAACAAGAAAGTGAAAAGACAACCCACAGAATGGGAGAAAATATTGGCGAACCACATAGTTGATGAGGGTCTAGTATCCAGGATATATAAAGAACTCATCCAATTCAAGAATAAAAACAAAGATAAACAACCTAATTTAAAAATGAGCAAAGGACTTAAAAGACACATCTCCAAAGAAGGTATACAAATGGCTAACAAGAATACGAAAGATGTTCAACATCATTAGGCATTTCGGAAATGGAAATTAAAACCACAGTGAGATACCACTTGATACCCTCTAGATTAGCTATAATTTTTAAAAAAAAAGAAGACATGAAGGAAGGAATGAAGAAATGAACAAACAAGTATTGCTGAGGATGTGGAGAAACTGGAACCTCCATACATTGCTGTTGGAATGTAAAATGGTGCAGCCACTGTGAAAAACAATTTGGCAGTTTCTCAATAAGTTAAGTACAGAACTACTATATGTCTCAGCAGTTCGACTCCTGTGTGTATACCCAAGAGAACTGAAAACAAGTATTCAAACAAATGCTTATGCATGAATGTTTATAGCAGCATGAGTCAAAATAGCCTAAAGATAGAGACGACCCAAATGTCCATCAACGGAGGACTCAATAAACAAAATGCGTTACATCCATAGAACAGATTAGTATTCAGCCATAAAGAGGAATAAAGTACTGATATATGTTACAACATGCAAGGACTCTGAAAACATGCATGAGTTCTTTATATATTCTAAATACTTGACCCTCATCCGCCACATGGTTTGCAAATATTTTCTCCCATTCTGTGGAAGAAAGAACCATTTGGGGGAAAGAACTAAGGACCCTTCACCCCATGCCTGACATCCAAATAAATTCTGGATGTATCAAGATATAAATGAAGGCATAAATATAAGCAAAAATATGAAAACCTTAGGAGAAAAAATCAGTAATTTTTAAAAAAGCATAACCTTTTAAAACATAAACAGAGGCCCTTCAAATATTAACATAAAAATCAGAAATAATAAAGGGTAAAGACTGATTGATTTGACTAGATTAAATTATAAAAACACGTGTGATACAAAAATCTGTAAAGAAAATCAACTGACAAAACGGAAAAAGACATTTCTGAGGCAAAGAGTCAATTTTTCAAAATATTCAAGGGTTTTACAAAGCAGTAAAAGAAAGTTGAACAACCCAATAAAAGAAAATGAGTGCTAAGTAAGTAGTCCCTTTACAGAAAAGGAAATGAAAATGGTCAATAAACATAAAATTATGCTCACCCTCAAGTCTAATTAAAGTATTATATAATGAATTAATGATGAGGGTTTTTTTTTACCTAACAGATAAGAAAAATTGAAAATATGACAACACCAACTGTTAGTAAATGTGTAACTACAATAAATAGGAACTTGAATGCAATTTTGATGGAAGAGTAAATTAATGCAACTGACAATATTTATTGATATTTGGAAGGAATATACCTTTAGACCCAGCAATTAAGCCTCAGGAAACTTACTTGTCAAATATATTTGATAAGGACAAAAAGATACATGTTCAAAAGTATTCACTGTGGCATTGTTTAATGTCTAAAGATTGGAAATAACCCCGATGTCCATTAGTATGAATATAGCTAAATATATCATGGCATATTTATATCACAGAACATAATGCTTTTATTTTTAATGAGTCACATTTATGTGTTCTATGAAACCTCAACTAAATTGCAAATAATGTGTAAGCCAAACCACAAGGCCAGTAAAACTATAGAATTCACATTAAAACCATTTCCTGAATGTGATAGATGATGTTTCGCTGACATGAAACTGCCGCTTGAAGTATGATTGGAGGACTAACAACTTCAGGACATTTCCTTGAATCTTATATGCCTATTCTACCATCTGATAACTGAATTCTTCCATTGTTTTTATCTTATATCATTTGGCCTTTATATAATATGGATGCATCATTTAGGTAAAAAACTCATCTTAAACATTTTTCTTTCATTAGCTTGAGAGAATTGTAGGAGCAGTTCCATTTTTATGTGGTCAAACCAGTCTTAATAGTTTAAGAAACAAAATTAAACTTTCATGCTTCAAAACTGTCTTTTGACTGTAAATTATTTCCACAAAAGAAAACCTTTGACTTTATGTTCAGTAAAAGTATACAACTTTAATAAAACAGCACACCCCGTTGTCATGTCGATATTAGGACAGCACTAACCAAATTAAACTCCACCACTTAAGGTGATCACATGGCACTAAAACAACCATAAATGGAAAGGAAAATGCAAAACCTTCAACCAAGTAGCATAACTCAATTAGAAAGCTGGCATCTGCTTAATCCAAAATCTGTTCATTTTCATTTCTATATAATTATCATATAAATGAAAACAACTTTTGATGATGAATCTCTGAGACTATATCTGCTGACATCAATTGAATGACAGTGGTATAAGTTTTAAGAGAGATGATTATAATTTGAAGGCTTTAGTTTGTGATTTCAAATATAATACAAAGTGCCCTAAGGTGTCTCAGAAAATGGAAAGGTAATAAAGTCCAGGGCTCTTGAAGCTCCAGGGAATGCCCTGTTCATATCACTCTCAGGACCTCACCTTTAAATATTCCCTGGGAGGAAAATTCTCCGTTCAGAACAGGGACCTAAGAGAATTGGAGTCTGTACCTTGAATTAATTAGGGCAGAATTGCTTGGGATGAGTCAAACTCATAGGATGACTCTAGTGTAGACCTTGGGGGACACTGCTTAGAAGCCTACCCACAATTGCTGATGTCCTTCAAGAGTCGATATGCAAGGCTATAGAAATCATTCCCTCTGGCGCTTGATCCTTGATTCCTTCACCAATGACTCCTCAGCCCTTTTTCTGCTTTTTCTCTGCCCTCAGGTGAGAAGGAGAAAATTTGTGATGGACCTCAGTCTATAAGATTTTGCAACAGTGATTAGTGTTTGGGAGGTGAGCATGGTGCTGGGAAAGATGAACTTTGTCATTCAGTCTCTTACCCATCAATCTTTTCCTTGCTAGACTCCCAGAGACAATTCTATTTCCACTCTTCTCCTCCAGAATCCCGGTTCCCAAATCCTCTTCCAGACTTTCTCCTTCATGGATGAGGCTGTTTCCAGAGAGGTCACATTACTTTCCTCTTGCTGTTGAAAAGCAACTCTGTCTGATTATCCCCTGCCCTCTGCTGTCAGCCCTTTGGTCTTCACTGTTTCCCCCAGCTTGCATTTGTTCCACCATCTCTGCTTAAATAGGCAGGGAGCTGGAAGGATACTAGGAATCTTGCTTTGAGGAATGCCTTCAAGAGCTTCTAGCCTGTGAACATGCTCTGGGTCTAGGAGATGTGAAGGACTCTCCTTTCCTGCCTGGAGATTAAACCACATTCTTCCCCAACCCACATGTACGTTAAATGTACAAATCCTACCTTTGACAGATAGAGAGATAACCATTCTTTATATATACTGTACAGTTTCTACCTGGATCCTTAAAAGTGTGTTAAAAGTTTATCAATGTGGTAAGGGTAATATTTAAAGGAATCGAGAGATGCGCGTGCGCACATACACACACACACCCCCATACGTGTTATTTTTGCAACCCACTTTTTTAATTCAACAGTGTGTCAGACATCTTTCTATGGAAAATATAGATCTACTTACCTTCCAATGGCTTACAGTTATTGCATCATCATCATCACCATAACCATAGCAGGCATTTCTTTAATGTAGTTGCCAGGCATTGAGCAAACTACTTTCCATGAAGTTCTTATTTAATCTTTACATTCATAGAGTGAAGTTGTGGTATGTCCATTCTACATTAGGAAGCTGTTACAAACAAGCAAGAGCTAAATAAGTTGTCCAGGGACACAGAGCTAAGAAACAAGGGAAAAAGGATCCAACCCATGTTTGTGTGACTCAAACATCTTCACTCATCTGTTGCTCTGCACTGTATAGATTATGTTAGGTAGGAAATCTAGAATTTATTTAACATATCACCTATTGTTAGACTTCAGGTGTTTTTTTTCTGGAGACAATTCTGTATGTGAATGTCCCCTGAAACAAAAGATTTTGCATAGTGATTTCCAAAATACAAAGTCCTAAACTTAGCATTGTTCAGAAAAAAAGAGTAATGTCTGTCATTTTTTTCCCTTCTCTTATTGTCTAGGTGTTTCTTCTGTACCCTACAAATAATGTTTATTTTAGAATTGTGTAATGTTTTCCTATTACCTTCCAAAGAGATTTTGTAAATGTACATGCCTACATGGTTCATATCTGTTTGCCCCACTCGCCAATATACAGTGGGTGATTTCAATCTGCTTTCACCTATACCAATCTTCATACACAGGATTACACTCTGAGCTGGTTATTGTCCAATGTCTGAAAATAACTGTTCTATATTTTGTTTTATACTTGCTTCTAGCAAGATGGCTAGTCCTATACCACTTACTTTATCAAGACTGAAAGTAGGTGCAATAAAGTGACTTTAGTTTAAAGCATCCTCAGTTAAATACTATTGAGATTTTCCTATTTTTATATAGTTCCTATATTGTAAATATATGACCTTTCAAAGAACAACTTTAAAGCTTTAAAGCACCAAAACATTAGAAAAGAAGAAAAATAAGCCATCCATAACCCCAGTACCCAGGGCAAATCACTCTCAACATTTTGGAAGTTTTTTTGTTCAGTCTTTTCTGTACATTTTGAAAATATATATTAGCATTGGTCCCTTAGGCACTAGCAAAACCACTTTTGGTAAGTACCAATGGAAGCTTATTGTCAGCATTATGATTATTGATATGGATAATCATTATTTGTAGGGTACAGAAGAAACACCTAGACAATAAGAGAAGGGAAGAAAAAGACAGACGTTACTCTGACGCTGACAGTGCTGAGAACAGGTAAGTTATTCCCTGTGGAATTTCAGAAATCATTGTGGGAGAGGAAATATTTCTTCCAATAACTACAGGAACTATGCTGTTCAGTTCTTACTCATCTTGTGGAACACAAAACTTAGTTATCATTTGACGAATACGTTCCCATTTCCTCCTCCCCACAGTCCCTGGCTACTACCATACCACCCTCTGCTTCTATGAGTTTGACTATTTTAGATTCCTCATATAAGTGATATTATGTAGTATTTGTACTACTGTGTCTGGCTTATTTCACTTAGCATAATGTCTTCGAAGTTCATCCATGTTATCACAAATAGCAGATTTTCCTTCTTTTTCAAGGGTGAATAATTCCATTGTATGTATAGCCAACATTTTCTTTGTCCATTTTTTATTGAAGTATACTTGATTCACAATATTATATTTGTTTCAGGTATACAACATAGTGATTCAATGTTTTTATAGATTAGTGTCCATTTAAATTTATTATAAAATGTTGGCTATATTCTCTGTGGTGTAAAATATATCCTTGTAGCTTATTTACTTTATACATATTAGTTGCTTCCTCTTAATCTCCTACCTCTGTCATGACCCCCACTTCACTCTCCCTTTCAGTAACCACTAGTTTATTCTCTGTATCTGTGAGTTTATTTGTTTTGTTATATTCATCCATTTGTTTTATTTTTTAGATTCCACATGTAAGTGAAATCATACAGTATTTGTCTTCTCTGTCTGATTTGTTTTACTAAGCATAATGCCTTCTAGGTCCATCCATATTGCTGCAAATTGCAGAATTTCATTATTTTTTATGGCTGAGTAGTATTCCTTTGTGTGTATATACTACATCTTCTTTATCCATTCATCCATTGATAGACACTTAGGTTGCTTCCATATATTGGCTATGGTAAATAATGCTGCTATGAATATTGGGGTGCATTTATCTTTTCAAATTGGTGTTTTCTTTTCTTTTGGATACATATCCAGGAATGGAATTGCTGGATCATAGGGTAGTTCTATTTTTAGTTTTTTGAGAAACCTCCATAATGTTTTTCATAGAGGCTGTACCAATTTACATTCCCACCAATAGTGTACACGTGTTCCCTTTTCTCTACATTGTTACCGACAACTTGTTTTCTTCTGTTTTTTGTTCTTTTTTTAAATAATAGCCATCCTATCAGGGATGAGGTAATCACTGTGGTTTTGATTTACATTTTGAAGATTAGTGATGTCAAGCACTTTTTCATGTACCTGTTGGCCATTTGTAAGTCTTCTTGGAGAAGTGTCTATTGAGTTCTTTTGTCCATATTTTAATTGTGTTGTTTTTTGACATTGAGCTGTATGAGTTCCTTATGTATTTCAAATATTAACCTTTTATCTGATATATGGTTTGCAAATATTTTCTCCCATTCCATAGGTTACATTTTCATTCTGTTGTTTGTTTTTGGAATGCAGAGGCTTTTTAGTTTGATGTAGCTTTACTTTATTTTTGCTTTGGTTGCTTGTGCTTTTACTGTCGTATCCAAGGAATCTTTACCAAGACTAATGTCTAGAATATTTTTCCCTATGTTTTCTAGGTGTCAAGTCTTTAATCCATTTTGAGTTAATTTTTATATATGGTCTGAGATAAGGGTCCAATTTCATTCTTTTGTATGTGGATATCCAGTTTTCCCAATGCCATTTATTGAAGAGACTATCCTTTCCCCATTATGCATTCCTTTTTTTTTTTAAGATTTTTTTTGATGTGGACTATTTTTTTTAATTTATTTAATTAATTTATTTATTTATTTTATTAGCTGTGTTGGGTCTTCGTTGCTGCACATGGGCTTTCTCTAGTTGTGGTGAGAGGGGGCTACTCTTCGTTGTGGTGTGTGGGCTTCTCATTGCAGTGGCCTCTCTTGTTGCAGAGCACGGGCTCCAGGAGCATAGGCTTCAGTAGTTGCGGCACACAGGCTCAACAGCTGTGGCTCACGGGCTCTAGAGTGCAGGCTCAATAGCTGTGGCACACAGGCCTACTTGCTCCGTGGCATGTGGTATCCTCCTGGGGCAGGGATCAGACCCACGTCCCCTGCATTGGCAGGCGGATTCCTACCCACTGCACCACCTAGGAAGTCCTGATGTGGACTATTTTTAAAGTCTTTATTGAGTTTGTTACGTTTCGGCTTTTTGGCCATGAGACATGTGGGATCTCATTTCCCCAACCAGGAAACGAACCCACACCCCGTGTATTAGAAGGTGAAGTCCCAGCCACTGGACTGTCAGGGAAGTACCCCACCCCCATTGTGTATTCTTGGCAACTTGCTGACCATATATGGTAGATTTATTTCTGCGCTATTATGTTTGTTGGTCTGAATGTCTGTTTTTAGCCATTATTTCATTATATGATGTGAAAAGTATATTTTCTTGTGAATATTTTCTGCAATTTAGAGTATTTATTTAGCATGAACTCCTACAATTGGGTTTAGAAACTGGGATAATGTTTGGGAGTATTAGATGATATTAGGCCTAGAGGATTCAAGAACTCCTAATACTACTCTTTTTAGTCATTCCTCCCCTTAGAGTTCTACAAAAGAAACATGAAATAATGAAAAATAACACACCACTTTTTATTAATCAGGCTAGTCCCTAATGTCACTGAAGTTCAGAGCTCTGATAAGCATGGATTGGGTTACATGGTCTAGTCTACAGTCCTATAAGGCTCCCTGATGGCTTAAATCCATATTGTATCATCATGTTACCTTCTGGCTGGCAACATGATACAAAAGAACAAAGTGATGATGAGCATACCTAGAAACTATTCAGAAAATGAGAGAAGAGAGCAAGTAAAGTTCTCAAGGGGGACCTTGTTCAACTTACTAGTCCAGTCCCAGGAAGAAGAGAAGAAATTAGAAATGTGCGTGACCTTTTAAAGCACAGTAACCCTACCCAGGAGTAATCATGGACCAATCAACATCCTCAAATATTACAAATCAGATTTTTATTCCTGGTGGAGAGAAAGGGCTAGTAAAAAAAAGGAATTTCTCCCTTACTCATACTATTGAGAACTGGGTCAAAGCATATGACTATTTGAGTCATTTAATGTATTTGACAAAATTGTTTCTCAGAAATATTGTACCAACTTTCCTACTCATTTGCATTGTACAAAAATGTCTTTCTCTACACCTTCATTATACATTATATAGCTAATTAATTCTGCCACTTATTAATTGCATGATTTAACCTCTCTGTGTCTCAGTTTTCTCATCTGCAAAATAAGTCAAATAGTGTCTACCTCATAATGTTATCAGGACAATATAATCCTATAAAACCCTTAAAGCAATGCCTGACATGTGTTAAATGCTCAATAAAATGCTAGTTATTATTTTTTTGTGACTGTTGCTATTAAAATCTTAGCTAATTTCCCAGGTAAAAACTGTATCTCTCACTGTTATAACTGTACTTAGTCATAATAATATTGAATATTTTTCTTATATTTAGTGGCAGTCTGCATTTCTTCTTTGTAAATAGTCTACTCATTGTCCCTGGCCCATTATTACTTGGATTCAATAATTTTCATAGTGTTTTATTTGGAATCATAATGTAATAAAGTATTGGGTTGGCCAAAAAAATTCATTTGGTGAATGAATACATTGTTCAATAAAGTTCTTGGTGAAAATGAAAAATATGTCTTTTATTTTTACTTAAAACCAAATGAACTTTTTGGCCAACCCAATATTTTAACTTTCGTCTGATGTCTCCCTCAAATATTTCCCTCAGTTTGTAGTTTATCTTTTAATTTTATTCATGATATTATCTCACAGAAATCTTTCAATTTATGCTGCAAAGTCTACACGTTTTCCTTCATGATTTCTTCGAAAGCTTTTGTGATTTTCAAGTCTGATCCTATCCAAATCTCACAACAAGTTTAACCTATTTTTCCTTTTTTATATTATTTTACTTGTAATATTTTATTCTTTAATCCAAACAGAATGACCCTTAGTGTTGATATGCCAAAGCTTTATTTTTAAACCCAAGAAAAGTTTGTTGTTTTTTAAGAGGTCAAATTAAATTTGATGCCTGAAAACTATTTCATGTTTTTTCAGCATATGTTATGATTAAATATGTAGTATTTTGAACAGTTAGTGGTGCAGTTTTATGCAAGGTGATAGTCCTAACAATATAGGTGGTCATTTCCTAATAATAATGTGTATAGCCATTTAGTAAAATCCACTTGGATACTAATATCCTCATATCAGAACTAGCCAAGAAGGCTTTAACAATATCATATTCTATCTATAAATAAGTGGCACTGGGGAGAGGAGATCTGGGGGAAAATGAAGTGGATTTAAATTACAACCAACTAATAAGAATAAAGTATTCTACTTAGTATCAATTAGAACAAGATGGATAGCAAAAAGCTAGAAATATCCAACTGGGTTTTTTAATTGAGCTTTAAATGAGCCTCTTCTATAGGACTTGATGTCATAAACTCAAAGTTTGTTCTGTTTGTGCCAAACAGGTAAACAAGCATACATCTCAATGGGAGAAGAAAACCACACTTCTGTGGCTGAGTTTATCTTCCTTGGCCTCTCACAGGACTTGCAGACCCAGATCCTGCTGTTTATTCTTTTTCTCATCATTTATCTGTTGACTGTGCTTGGAAACCTGCTCATCATCATCCTCATCTTCATGGATTCTCGACTTCATATCCCCATGTACTTTTTTCTTAGAAACCTCTCTTTCGCAGATCTCTCTTTCTCTACTAGCATTGTCCCTCAAATGTTGGTCCATTTCTTGGTAAAGAGGAAAACTGTTTCTTTCATTGGGTGTATGACACAGATCACTGTCTTCCTTCTGGTTGGGTGCACAGAATGTGCACTGCTGGCAGTGATGTCCTATGACCGGTATGTGGCTGTCTGCAAGCCCCTGCACTACTCCACCATCATGACCCAACAAGTGTGTATGCAGTTGGCCATAGGGTCCTGGGCCAGTGGCGCACTAGTGTCCCTGGTAGATACCACCTTTACTTTCCAACTTCCCTATCGAGGACAGAACGTTATCAATCACTACTTTTGTGAACCCCCTGCCCTCCTGAAGCTGGCTTCAGCAGATACTCACAGCACAGAAATGGCCATCTTTGCAATGGGTGTGGTCATCCCCTTAGCTCCTGTCTCCCTGGTCCTTGTCTCCTACTGGAATATCATCTCCACTGTGGTCCAGATGCAGTCTGGGAAGGGGAGGCTCAAGGTCTTCTCTACCTGTGGCTCCCATCTCATTGTTGTTGTCCTCTTCTATGGCTCAGCAATATTTGCCTACATGAGGTCAAACTCCAAGATAAAGTGCAGAAGAGATAAAGTGATCTCTGTGTTCTACTCAGCAGTGACACCCATGCTGAATCCCATAATTTATAGCCTGAGAAACAAGGATGTCAAAGGAGCTGTCAGGAAACTGGCTGGAAGAAAGTCCTTTTCTCAGAGACGGTGACCTCTAGGTCTGACTTTTAGAGCTATGGTAACGTCTTTAACAGAGGAGCAGGATTTCAGTCGACAGTTAAAAATCAGCTTATTTCAGGAAGAAGCATAAAAGTAAGGGACATGTTCCAGAAACTGTGAATACGCCACTCTAAACATAGGGACGAAATAAAAGGATGAAAACAGGTTATTTCTTGATTATGAAAAGCACTAACTGCTATTTTGAAGGAGTTTTTGGTTAATTCAGCAAATGTGGACATGTTTTAATCATGAATCCCTTGAATCTAAGAGGTTTAAACTGGATTATCTTGAGATAACATCTAATATGAATTTAATACATGATTCTAACATCAAAGACATTTCAAGTTGGGATGTCATAGTCATGCAAAACCATGAATAGTCTGATCAAAACAATCAACATATTTAATACTGGTATCATCTACGGCTGAAAGTATTTCAGCTTGTAAAAAGGTACCATAGGCTATACTACGTCCTAGTTCATGATGTTCTCTCCTGAAAGCTCTAGAAAATGAGTTTTTATATCATCACCCCAAAGTCCATTTAAGCACAGATTATCAGAGTAAAAAGTGAATTCAACAGTCATCTAATCCAAACATGTGCCTGAGGAGTAAACCACTCTCAATATTTCTATTGACTAATTGTCCAGCATCTGCCTAAACAAGAATGGTACAGCCAGCACTCTGTGCTCTTGGATCATTCCCTTTCATATGTAGATCATTTTTTACTATTAGAAAGATCTCCCATATGGTAAGTAAAAATCATTTTTCCTATATCTTCAACCCACTTTCCTTACTTTTATTCCTAGAATAATTTTCGTTATCCTTCTATACCACAACTCGCTGAAGTCAGTTTCTATATTTGCCCCAATTCAGTTCTCATAGCCAACCACCCACTTCTTCCCTTAAAATTCCTTTATCTAACATGCTTTGGTATTCAATATTCATTCTGGTCATTTTCCTCTTAATGAGCCCAACTAACCCAATGAATATCTCTTCTGAATATCTCTTCTAAAATAAATTAGAATTTTAGAAATTGGAATTTACCAACCCTAGGCTGACCCCTTCTTAAGCTTTGACCCCTTCTTAAGCTTAGATGCCTCTAACCACACCTCCCTGTGGCTCAACTTCTCTAGAATGGTCAATTCTGGAGTCCACTTCAGGTTCTCATAAACTATTAATCCAAATATACTAACTGACGGATGTTTGGCTCTTTCACCCAAACTTTAATCAAACACACATTTAGAGGGGATTCCATGCTAACCATTCTACAGTTACCATGAACATAGGTGCAGGAACAACAGACCTCAGATTGACTTTGCAAGGGAAGACCTCCCCCGTGAAGAGTTATCTAATAGCTAAAGTTCTTATTTCTTTCATTCATGCATTTGTGCATCCATGGAATCATTTTAAAACCATTTATTGAGCTCTTGTTTCATTTTATCTTATCATTTATCAGAGCAATGCTGACATAATGTGTTTTAATACACACTTTTGCATTTGTCACTATCCTTTTAAAATTACTGGGACTGCACTACAATAGGCAAACTCTAATTTAGGGTGTGAGGATCAGAGAAAACCCTCATTTAAACAACCTGTGCTAGAGGAGGTGACGTAGATAAGGACAAAAAATTAATAGTTGAAATTGGTGACTTGGCTGTCAGTGATGATCTAGACAACAGCTACTTCAGTAACAGCTAAAAAAATAAGACAATGTAAGAAGAAAGTACACACTAATTTGGAGAAGTTTCACCGTGAAGAAAAAGGAAGAAATAAGGTATGACAGTGAAAGTGGAATTGTGGGCTTTTAAATTTTTTTAAATTTTATTTTAGATTTCTAGGTCCTTGCCCCCTTTTCCTTGAAGACTTTAACCCCTAGCTCACTGCCACTTTCCCCAACACACTGCTCCTGTTATATATAAATTTTGGATACTTTAATTTTCACATAGAATGAAATGTGAATATTTTGCATTCTCAGACTTCCCTGATCTTCATTCCTCCAATAATCTCAACCGTCAATTCCCATGGTCATAACTTAAACATTGCCATTACCACTAGTTGCCATCTCCACCTTCCAAATTCTGGAATTCTGAGCAAATAAAATGATTGCTGTTTTAAGGCACGAGGTTTTGAAACGGTTTGTTACGCAGCAATGGATAACTGAAACTCTAAGAGAATCATGCTCCAACATTCAAATAGATGCCTGTGGGGCTTATTACCAGTAAAAACTACTACCTCTCCTGCTATTGAAGGGAGAGGGGGAATAAAGGGCCAAGAAGCTTCTAAGGAATCATAATGTATCAGTGAGGGATTTTAGTTGCAAGTAACAGAAACTGACTATGCATGATTTAAGCTAAAAGGAAAAATATTAAATAATAGTAATTCCTATTCTGCAGCCAGAACCACAGGCCAAATTCATTATCACAGAATGGGTCTGCTCAGGACATCACTGCCATTCAGCACTAGGCGGCGCGGTCATCACTGCCAACATTCACCAGCAAAGTCCTTGCTGCTGGAGCTGCTAATTCTCTGAACCTGAAAATTGGAATGTTAGTGTTCCCTCTACCCCAGACAGAAAAAGAGAAGAAATTGCTGACAACACCACCTCAGCCAGGTGATCAAGGTTAACATAAATAGCGTTAAGATCTGTTGATAGCACATTCCCTTGAGATGATGTGATGGAAATAGCACTTTATGTTTGGAAGATTCCTTAAACCCATAACCTCAGTCATGAGAAATATATCAGACAAGTTCTCATACATGGACTTCCTATAAAATATATAACCTGTACTGCTCAAAACTGTAAAGGTCATCAAAAACAAGTCTGAGAAACTGTCACAGCCAGGAAGAGCCTAAGGGGACAAGACAACTAAATGTAATATGATATCCGGGGTGGGATCCTGGATCAGAAAAAAGGAAATAAGGTTAAAAAAAATGAAACCTAAACAAATCCAAAGTATAAAGTTTAGTTAATAATAAGGTATCAATCTTATTTTCTTAATTGTAGCAGATGTGCCATAATAATGTAAATAATAATAATAATAATGTAAATTGATTGTGGGAAAAGGGGGGTATATCAGAACTCACTGAACTATATCTTCTCAATTCTTCTGTAAATCTAAAACTGACCTAAGAAATAAGGTCTGTTTTTAAAAAAGAAAAGAAACTTTTTGATGTCCTTGCTTTTTAATGTCACTAGCTCTTAATTCAAAGTCTAGACTGGGTGTATCTAATTGAGCAAGTCGTAGCTGCAATGCAGACAAGGGAAGTTAATATCAGATGTATTCAGTTTCTACAGATACAGACAGGGTCCAACTCCCCCACAAGACTCAAAAGAAGACCATAATTTTAGAAAGGGTATTCAAAGGATCAGAAGCCAAAAACTGACAAATGTCCATAACACATGGCCCATGAAACCAAATCACCCCTATTCATAAGATGACTATCTACAAATTCCAGACTGACCAGTGCAACTCACAATCTACACGACACAATATTCTGAGGATGTGTAGAACACAGAACATTGGGTGAAGAAACACAATAGTGTAGCATATGGAATGCTTCCATTGGTCATTGACAGCTTTCATTTGATTGTGTTTACTAATATATTTTCAATTGCTAGTACAGTATTTGCCACATATTAAATTCTCAATAAAAATTGGCTGAATGAATATAGGAAAAGTGTTGGCTTAACTCGGGTCAAGTTTTCTCTCTGTTTTTCTTTTTTAAATACAGAGATCTGGATTTCACAATGATAGAAGAGAATGATGGAGTTTGTAGCAAACAAGTCTATGCATCTTAAGGCTCTAATCCCAGATGGCTTTACAATGAAAGTCATATATTGAAAGAAACCTGTAAAATTGTGCCTTTACAAAATAGCTGGACTTTGGTGAGGTGACTGCAAAGAGAAAATGACCCTTCTTCAATTACAGAGCAGTGTCCAGGCTTCTGTGGACCTTTGAAGACACATGGTCAGAAATCTTACATCTAGGAGGTATGAGAGGAAGGCTGGTCATTCAGCCTCATACTTGGTAACCTTGCCATTTCCCTGAACCCTTAATTAGCTAAAGACTATGTTTCAGCCTGTTTACTTGCAATACTTACAAGTTAAAATTTTCACTTTGCCTAGCTAGTTAAAGGACTTTTATAAAGGTCAATCCCAACACAAACAATTCATGGCACACACCATACTCCTAATCTGGGAAAATATCATTCCACAATTCTTGCACGTCTTACTAATCACCCACTAAATCTTGAAGCATTGAATGAGTAGCAGTGGGACAAGTACAAAGTGATCTGAGCTTGAAGCTCAGCTTTGCTATCTTTTAGTTTCCATAAATTTGGGGATGATCATCTCTTCCTTATAGTGTTGTGGCGATGAGTGAGATGACATTTATAATTTGCTTATGATAGTAATGAGTACAGAGGAGATTGGCCAAAACAAACAAAAATCTGGTTCCTATCTTGTTGACCAAGATTTAAAGCTCCTTCCCTGGGAGACTTTCCCTGACTTACTAGTTTGAGTTATTCCTCTGGGGCTCAATCCTAGACCACTCCTCCTTCTACTGTTTTCTCTTGTTCTCTCTGTAGTCTCATCCTCCCCATCCCTCCACCCCCACTCATAGTATCAACTACCACCTACCCATTAGCAACACAAATTTTACAAATCTGGCCCCAGACACCTCTAAGCTCTCAGATACTAATATCCAATATGACAATGCTTCTTGGATGTCACAAAGGATCGCACAGATAACCAACCAAAACTGGACTCATGATCTCCTGCAAGACTTTTTACCTCGATGAAAAACTGAATGAATGAATGAGCGAATCAGTAAATCAGTAAAAACCATGCTACACCATGTTATATACAAGACGATAACTTTTCGAAATTATTTCACTGTTTTTTGATTCCAAGAAAATGGGGGAGGGTGGCGGTGACAAGGTAAGAAAGATTTTGGCCAGTTCTCCTCATTGGGGATGGAGGAAGCCACAGAAGCTTGACAAGCCCTTTTCCCACCTGCCCTAAGCCTCGGTTCCTGGTCCTGGAGTTGGACTCAAGTCTGTGAAGCTCGCGGGACCTGGAAAAGGGGCGGGACTGAGAGACGTCCCAGCCCAGGCCTACTTTACAAACTTGGGCCGCGGGGGCTGCTGGGGGCCCCTTCCACGGCTGGTGCGCGTGCGCGGGAGTGAGCCGTTAACGTTCGTGTTTACCAGACATCGCGCCGGCGCCGGCGAGTGAGGGCGCTGTGTGACCCGCGCTGCTTAGTTCTGGCGTGGTTACCAACGCCAGCTCCCTACCCCGGCACTTCTGCGGCTCCTCTGAACTGGCTCCTGGGAGTGACTGAATCCAGCCGGGGCTAGGAGCGGTGCTTGCAGGTATGACGCGGGTCGGCGGGCGGTGAGGACGCGGGTGCGTGGAATTGGGAATCCCGCTTGAGGGCGCCCACGTCTCCTCGGCTTGTTGGCGGTTACCTGGATTCCAGCTCCGCGCTCTGCAGTCTCTGCGGGAGAAGCTGACAGGGATGGAGGCGTGCGCTGTGGAAGGAAGTTAGTGCCTGAGAGAGGAGCGGTAAAGAGGGCTGGGGCTGGGAAGCAGGACGGCTAGGCTCCAGATCCGGGTCTGCTGTATCCTCTTCCATGCTGTGATGGGGACAGTCTCCAGACGTTTTGTCTGGGAAATACATCCTGCTCAGCTGGTTTTGGAATGACTGATTGGGATTCCGGAGCAAGTGTGACTGGATCAATCAACTGGAAAAGAAAATGGAGAAAAGTTCTTTCCAACTTGCCTTGCTTTCGCAGTCATTCCTCGCCTCGCCCTAAAGCCTCTATTTCAGATGTCTATTTGCAGACTGCTTTGTGCTCCTTTTTATGAGCCGATCTCGAAAGATTCTCCTTCCCTCAGGCTACTGCTCTGCCTCTGACCTAGTCGATTAAAACTAACCCTTTTCACAGATACTACCCTTTCCCCTTAATTAGCGCCTGTTCAGGTTCCTTGACGCTGTAAAATCCTTTGAATTTGTGTCAGCTGGTTATTTAATCTGACTCTCCTGTTGTTTAATCTAATTCCCCTGTCACCTGCGCCTTACAGAGCCCTCCCGAGCCCTCGCTTCCAGTGGAACTGGCCCAAAGGCTTAACTCTTTATCCTGAGTCCCAATATCATCCTTAAAGGGATCTGTTTAGTACTTCAGAGTTTAAACTTAACTTTGCTTATTCCAGTGGTCGTCATTTACAGACCATTTAAGCTATTCGCAGTCACGGCCATGCCTAGGACCTTTTATCATCCAGACTGTTCCTCCTTTGAAATCTTAAGGGCCAGCATGTCATCCTGAACATCTCTAACATGTCTTCCTAGCTCTGTAATTACTTATACTGAGTAATTTATTAATTTTAACCTGTAAATCCCTAGTATATTTTGTTGCTGTTTCTCACTTTGAGTTGAATGTTTAATACATCTCATTCTTGTTTAATTATATACGTAAGTCGTTGTCATTGCCTAGCAATAGAACTTGAGCTGTGCTGTATAGCTTTTGAAGTGCAGTGTTTTTAGTGTTTTTAATTTGAGTTTTTTAGAAGCAAAAGTTAAATTTCAAAGTAGTTCAGATTTTTTTTCTATTTCTACTTGGTGTTAAGATCTAGTTTTCATTCTGGTAATGAATGTGGTTTGTACCACTTTTATTTACTTTTTATTTATCAAGGAGTTTTTTGGTAGCTTAATAGATAGCAGCTTTTGTAAACATTCTCTTAAGTGCTTGACTAGAAACTACATTCTCTCTGGTTTTATATATCAGACTAAGCATGTTATTCATGTCCTCTGTACTATCAATTTTAGCTTACTTTATCTGTTAAGGACTGAGGAAGTTGCCTTTGTCTCCTATGTCTATTTTGTTATTGTTGATCACATCTCTTTGTTTTCTGAAGGTTTTGCTATAAGTATATTTCAGTTGTGTTATTTGATACGCTTAGTCACATTTCATTATGAGTTGTACTTTCAATCATTTACAGTTTCTTCTTTGTCTCATTAAGTTGTGCTTTTAATTCAATATATATTTAATTCAGTATAACGCTGCATATTTTATTGTTGTTTACATTTGCTTGTTATTTTTTTAATCATCCCTTTAAGCTTTGAAGTTCTTTTATGTTGAATGCCTGTTGAGTTTTTACACAGTTGAGTTTAAATTTTACCCAGTGCATTTATTGTTACAGTGGATATTCTTCTTGTTAAATCTACTTTTCTTTTTATGCTTACTTTGTTTTTTGTTTTGTTTTTAACGTGTGATCTGTAAACTCTTTTTTCTTCTTTCCCCCTGTGTGTTAATTCTTAAAGTATCTGGACCTGTAGTTCATTCTTCTGCTGGAACTCAGTGAGTGATACCTCTTCAGCCCTTTGGAACTTTTTTTTTTTTCTTTTTGGTAATGAACCTGTACTTGCTTAAGTTTTGAAGAACATTTGTGTTGGATCTCAGAATCTTCCGTCATTTGATCCACTTTGCCCTGTGTCCCCGTGTAATAGGGACACTAATGAGTATATAAATGGTGTCAATACATTTCTACAAGACAGAAAGTGAAAATATAGTTTAAAGAAGCAGTGTAGAAAAGGCCACAACTTAGAATATGCTAGGAGGTGACCACCGTGGAGATGGAAACCCATCTGCCTATGTGAATCTTAAACTGTTTCAAGAGTATGGCAGTGAGAGTCAAATAGAACATAGATGTTTCACATGTTACCCTTCCTATTCCCATCATCTCCCCAACCTCCCAGCCGTCTTCCCACCTACATAGAGAAACAGTTTAGCTCCAGTGCCTTTCTCCCACAAAAAGTTTGTCCCGAAATAAGCTGAATAAAACATCTGAGGAGAACTAAGGCTTTTAGTTTAGGTAGTGACATTTCAGAGTAAAACCTTTTCATTCTGTTGTGTGGGGGAGCCCACAGCTTGACAGCCAGCTTCTCTGCTCACCCTGAATCACAGTCTGCCAATGTGTGTGTCTCTCCAATATTCACATGGCTTTTAGTAAGTCTCCCATTTAGGGTAGACATCCATTAGGAAAGCAACCTACTGATCCAGAAGAAGTAGAAATTCCTATGATGATCTGGAATAATCAACCTAACACTTGATTCTTAAATATGAGCAGAAAACTAGGGAACACCAGATGTCTAAAAACCAAGACAGATAGAAACCCTGACCACAGAATAAAAGGGAATTTAGGAAACAGAAAACTCAAGTTAGCACCCTCAGAAAAATTTGAAACAATACTGTAACAACTGCATATGCACAGTACTGTGGGAAAAGAACCATCAGTGAACAAGGAAGAGCTCTTAAATTTAAATGACTGGTAGGAATATTTTATTTCTGGATAAAAAGAAAATCTGCAAGATAACTCAAAGAAAAAAATCAAAAAAATTGCAACAGTTTTCAGAAAATCACTTCTGTGGAGTAAATCTGGGCGTAGAAAGGAGGGGAGGGTAGAAGACAGTTGATTTTTATCATAAAAGTTATCATGTGCCATTTGATTGTTTTGCCTTTTGCCATGTGCATGGATCACTGATGTGAAAAAATTTTTGCATGATTTTGTTTTTCACCATAAAATTTTTCTCCCTTTACCTCCACATTTTGGGAGACATTTTTAGGTTTTTCTGCCATATCATTGGTTCAGTGAAGTGTCCCTTCTGCTTTTACTGCTTCCAATCAAGATTTTAAATCTGCTTCTCCACTTTGATAGTTACCTTCATCACATCCTGTTTTACCAAGTGGCTCCCTAATTCTCTTTTATTATCATTCATCCTTTTGAATCTGCAGACATCAAGCAGTGTCTTCCCATTTTTTTAAATAAAAATTTATCTTAGAACAATTTTACATTTACAGAAAAATTTAGAGGATAGTATAGAGAGTTCCCGTATACCCGAACCATTTCGCCATTAGTGACAAATTAGTATGGTATGTTTGTTTCAATTAATGGGATAATGAAATAATATTTAATTATATTTCAATTAATGAACTAAAGTCCATATTCTATTCATATTTCTTCAGTTTTTACCTAATGTCTTTCTTCTGATGCATAATCCCAGCCAGGATGCCATATTATGTTTGTTTTGTATCCTTAAGCTCCTTGGCTGTAACAGTTTCTCAGGTTTGCTTTTAATGACCTTTATAATTCTGAGGAGTATGGGTCAGGTATTTTGGAATAAGGCTGTTTATTAGAATTTGTCTGATATTCTTCTCATGATTAGACTGGGGTTACGGGTTTAGGGGAGGAAGATCACAGAGATGAAGTGCTGTTTCCACCAGATTATCTCAAGGGTATGTGCTATCAACATGACTTATCACTGTTTATGTTACCCTTGATCACCTGGCTGAACTAGTGTTTGTGAGGTCTCTCCACTATAAATTTACTTTTCCCCTTTCCCATAAGTATACTCTTTTGGAAGGAAATCACTAGGCAAAGCCCACACTCAAGTGGAGAGTTATGCTCTACCTCTTGGAAGGCTGAGTATGTAAATTATTTGGAATTCTTCGCGTGGGAGGTATGTCTGTTCTCCCCCATTTATTGATTGATTCAATCATGTGTATCAGTGTGATTTAGGGTAGTTATTTTATAGTTTGGGTTATAATCCAATATGACTTTATTCTGTAGCTCGTATTGTTACACCGTTGCCCATTGGGAGCTCTTTCACTTGGCTCCTGTGTGCCTTTGACATGCCCAAATAAATGTGTTTTTATTTTGTTTATGAGCATTTCTTTACTTTCTGGCACTTCAGGATATGCCAGGCTCATCTTATATATTTCCTGCCCCAGTCCTAGAATCATCCATTTGTCCATGCAGCCCTGGTTCCTTTTATTGAAGAATGGTTTTAGAAACCAGGATCTGGGAGCTGGGAGTTCTTGTTTCTACTGGAGTGATCGTCCTTCTAGGCCAGCTCAGCTGACAGAGCAAGGAAATATATGTGTGTATACTAATTCCTAGGATACACTGTTATGCATATATCTGTATGTATTTCTTTTTTTTTTTTTTTAATTATTTCTGGAGGGGTACACCAAGTTCAATCACCGGTTTTTTGTTGTTGTTGTTGTTGTTTTTAATTTTATTTATTTATTTATTATTTTTGGGGGGTACACCAAGTTCAATCATCTGTTTTTATACACAAATCCCCGTATTCCCTCCCTCCCTTGACTCCCCCCCCACCCTCCCTCGAGTCCTCCCCACCCTCCCTGTCCCAGACCTCTAAGGCATCTTCCATCCTCAAGTTGAACTCCCTTTGTTATACAACAACTTCCCACTGACTATCTATTTTACAGTTGGTAGTATATATATGTCTGTGCTGCTCTCTTGCTTCCTCTCAGCTTCCCTTTCACCCCCCGCCCCCTTCCAAACCTCGAGTTCTCCAGTCCATTCTCTGAACCTGCGTCCTTGTTCTTGTCACTGAGTTCATCAGTACCATTTTTAGATTCCGTATATGTGAGTTAGCATACAATATTTGTCTTTCTCTTTCTGACTTACCTCACTCTGTATGACAGACTGTTGGTCTATCCACCTCATTACATATAGCTCCATCTCATCCCTTTTTATAGCTGAGTAATATTCCATTCTATATATATGCCACATCTTCTTTATCCATTCACTTGTTGATGGGCATTTCGGTTGCTTCCATGTGCTGGCTATTGTAAATAGTGCTGCAATAAACATGATGGTACATGTTTCTTTTGGGATTATGGTTTTCTTTGGGTATATGCCCAGGAGTGGGATTACTGGATCATATGGTAGTTCTATTTGTAGTTTTTTAAGAAACCTCCCAATTGTTTTCCATAGTGGCTGTACCAACTTACATTCCCACCAACAGTGCAAGAGAGTTCCCTTTTCTCCACACCCTCTGCAACATTTGTTGTTTCCAGATTTTGTGATGATGGCCATTCTGACCGGTGTGAGGTGATACCTCATTGTGGCTTTGACTTGCATTTCTCTGATGATTAGTGATGTTGAGCATCTTTTCATGTGTTTGTTGGCCATCTGTATGTCTTCTTTGGAGAAATGTCTATTTAGGTCTTCTGCCCATTTGTGGATTGGGTTATTTGCTTTTTTGGTATGAAGCTGCATGAGCTGCTTGTATATTTTGGAGGTTAATCCTTTGTCTGTTGTTTCATAGGCAATTATTTTTTCCCATTCTGAGGGTTGCCTTTTAGTCTTGTTTATGGTTTCTTTTGCTGTGCGAAAGCTTTTAAGTTTCATGAGGTCCCATTCGTTTATTCTTGATTTTATTTCCATGATTCTAGGAGGTGGGTCAAAAAGGATGTTGCTTTGATGTATGTCAAAGAGTGTTCTGCCTATGTTTTCCTCTAGGAGTTTTATAGTGTCTGGCCTTACATGTAGGTCTTTAATCCATTTGGAGTTTATTTTTGTGTATGGTGTTAGGAAGTGTTCTAATTTCATTCTTTTACATGTTGCTGTCCAATTTTCCCAGCACCACTTATTGAAGAGGCTGTCTTTTTTCCATTGTATACTCGTGCCTCCTTTGTCAAAGATAAGGTGCCCATATGTGTTTGGGCTTACTTCTGAGTTCTCTATTCTATTCCATTGATCATCCTTTCTATTTTTGTGCCAGTACCATACTGTCTTGATCACTATGGCCTTGTAGTATAGTTTGAAGTCAGGAAGCCTGATTCCACCAACTCCATTTTTCCTTCTCAAGATTGCTTTGGCTATTTGGGGTCTTTTGCGTTTCCATACAAATCGTAAGATTTCTTGCTCTAGTTCTGTGAAAAATGCCATTGGTAATTTGATCGGGATTGCATTGAATCTGTAAATTGCTTTGGGTAGTACAGTCATTTTCACGATGTTGATTCTTCCAATCCAGGAACATGGTATGTCCCTCCATCTCTTTGTGTCGTCTTTGATTTCTTTCATCAATGTCTTAAAGTTTTCTGCATACAGATCTTTTGCCTCCTTAGGCAGGTTTATTCCTAGTTATTTTATGCTTTTGGTTGCAATGGTGAATGGGAGAGTTTCCTTAATTTCTCTTTCTGCTCTTCCGTTGTTAGTGTATAGGAATGCAAGAGATTTCTGTGCATTAATTTTGTATCCTGCTACTTTACTAAACTCATCAATGAGTGCTAGCAGTTTTCTGGTAGAGTCTTTAGGGTTTTCTATATATAATATCATGTCATCTGCAAAGAGGGACAATTTTACTTCTTCTTTTCCAATTTGGATTCCTTTAATTTCTTTTTCTTCTCTGATTGCTGTGGCTAAAACTTCCAAAACTATGTTGAATAACAGTGGTGAGAGTGGACACCCTTGTCTTGTTCCTGTTCTTACAGGGAATTCTTCCAGTTTTTCTCCATTGAGAATGATGTTGGCTTTTGGTTTGTCATATATGGCTTTTATTATGTTGAGGTAATTTCCTTCTATGCCCATTTTCTGGAGAGCTTTTATCATAAATGGATGTTGAACTTTGTCAAAAGCTTTTTCTGCATCTATTGAAATGATCATATGGTTTTTATCCTTCAAGTTGTTGATATGATGTATCACATTGATTGATTTGCGTATATTGAAGAATCCTTGCATCCCAGGGATAAACCCCACTTGATCATGGTGTATGATTTTTTTAATGTGCTGTTGGATTCTGTTAGCTAATATTTTGTTGAGGATTTTTGCATCTATATTCATCAGTGATATTGGTCTGTAGTTTTCTTTTTTTGTGACATCCTTGCCTGGTTTTGGTATCAGGGTGATGGTAGCCTTGTAGAATGAGTTTGGGAGTGCTCTGCCTTCTGCAATATTTTGGAAGAGTTTGAGAAGGATAGGTGTTAACTCTTCTCGAAATGTTTGATAGAATTCGCCTGTGAATCCATCTGGTCCTGGGCTTTTGTGTGTTGGGAGATTTTTAATCACTGCCTCAATTTCTGTACTTGTGATTGGTCTGTTCATGGTTTCTATTTCTTCCTGGTTCAGTCTTGGAAGATTGTATTTTTCTAAGAATGTATCCATTTCTTCCAGGTTATCCAATTGATTGGCATATAGTTGCTTGTAGTAGTTTCTCATGATGTTTTGTATTTCTGAGGTGTCCGTTGTTACTTCTCCTTTTTCATTTCTAATTCTGTTGATTTGCATCTTCTCCCTTTTTTTCTTGATGAGTCTGGCTAATGGTTTATCAATTTTGTTAATCTTCTCAAAGAACCAGCTTTTAGTTTTATTGATTTTTCTTATGGTTTCTTTCCTTTCTTTTTCATTTATTTCTGCTCTGATCTTTATGATTTCTTTCCTTCTGCTCACTTTGGGGTTTCTTTGTTCTTCTTTCTCTAGTTGTTTGAGGTGTAAGGTTAGGTTGTTTATTCGATCATTTTCTTGTTTCTTAAGGTAGGACTGTATTGCTATAAACTTCCCTCTTAGAACTGCTTTTGCTGCGTCCCATAGGTTTTGGGTTGTTGTGTTTTCGTTGTCATTTTTTTCTAGATACTTTTTGATTTCCTCTTTGATTTCTTTAGTGATTCCTTGGTTGTTTAAGAGTGAATTGTTTAGCCTCCATGTGTTTGTATTTTTTGCAGTTTTTTTCCTGTAATTGATATCTAGTCTCATGGCGTTGTGGTCTGAGAAGATGCTTGATATGATTTCAATTTTCTTGAATTTGCTGAGGTTTGATTTGTGACCCAAGATGTGATCTATCCTGGAAAATGTTCCGTGTGCACTTGAGAAGAAAGTATAGTTTGTCGTTTTTGGATGGAATGTCCTATAAATATCAATTAAGTCGAGATGGTCTAATGTGTCATTTAAAGCTTGTGTGTCTTTATTTATTTTCTGTTTGGATGATCTGTCCATTGATGTAAGTGGGGTGTTCAAGTCTCCCACTATTATTGTGTTACTGTCGATGTCCCCTTTTATAGCTGTTAGCAGTTGCCTTATGTATTGAGGTGCTCCTATATTGGGGGCATAGATATTTACCATTGTGATATGTTCTTCTTGGATGGATCCCTTGATCATTATGTAGTGCCCTTCCTTGTCTCTTTTAATAGTCGTCTGATATGAGTATTGCTACTCCAGCTTTCTTTTGACTTCCATTTGCATGGAATATCTTTTTCCATCCCTTCACTTTCAGTCTATATGTATCCCTTGGTCTGAAGTGGGTTTCTTGTAGGCAGCATATGTAAGGGTCTTGTTTTTGTATCCATTCAGCCAGTCTGTGTCTTTTGGTTGGAGCATTTAATCCGTTTACATTTAAAGTGATTACTGACATGTGTGTTCCAATGACCATTTTCTGAATTGTTTTGGGTTTGTATTTGTAGGTGTTTTCCTTTTCTTGTGTTTCCTACTTAGAGAAGTTCCTTTAGCACTTGTTGTAAGGCTGGTTTGGTGGTGCTGAATTCTCTTAACTTTTGCTTGTCTGGAAAGCTTTTGATTTCTCCCTCAAATCTGAATGAGATTCTTGCTGGGTAGAGTATTCTTGGCTGTAGGTTTCTCTCTTTCAGGACTTTCAGGATATCCTGCCATTCCCTTCTGGCCTGCAGAGTTTCTGTAGAAAGGTCAGCTGTTATCCTTATGGGTTTTCCCTTACATGTTATTTGTTGCTTTTCTCTTGCTGCTTTTAATAGTTTTTCTTTGTGTTTAATTGTCGTTAGTTTGATTAATATGTGTCTTGGTGTATTTCTCCTTGGGTTTCTTCTGTATGGGACTCTCTGTGCTTCTTGGACTTGGTGAATTATTTCCTTTCCCATGTTGGGGAAGTTTTCCACTATAACCTCTTCAAATATTTTCTCAGACCCTTTCTTTTGTTATTCTTCTTCTGGGATGCCTATAATTCGAATGTTTGTATGCTTAATGTTATCACTGAGGTCTCTGAGACTGTCTTCTATTCTTTTTATTCTTTTTTCTTTTTCCTGCTCTGTGGCAGTTATTTCCCCCATTCGATCTTCCAACTCACTTATTCGTTCTTCTGCCTCAGTCATTCTGCTGGTTATAGCATCTAGAGTATTTTTAATTTCAGTTATTTTGTTATCCATTGATGTTTGTTTTTCTGCGTTCTTATGAACTCTTTCTTGTACTTTCTCTATTTTGTTATCGAGATTTTGTATCATTTTTACTATCATTACTCTAAATTCTTTTTCAGGCATTTTTCCTATTTCCTCCTCATTTATTTGGTCTTGTGGGTTTTTTTCCTGCTCCTTTGCCTGCATGGTGTTTCTTTGTTTTCTCATGGTTGTCCAAACTTTTGGGGTTGCTTGTCCTGGCGATAGAGTTGTTTATAGAAGACTGTCCAAGCCTCAGACTAATGTCCAAGTATTGGATTAAACAAATACTAAATCTAGGAAACACATACATGTATAAGACACACAATTACTGAATCCATTAGGACATAAGGCTCTGGAAAGACCTGACAGAACCCCAGTGTGCTATCAGATATTCAAAGAGAAACCCAACAGTAATTGACAACTGAAACAGAACAACTCAGAGACAAAAGCAAAAGCAAACAAACAAATAACATCTTACACATACAAACACTAATCTAGGGAGATTTTGTAAGCTAGGATCAAATATAGAAAAGAGCTAGAGTACCACCAGACAGAATGGAGGTTCTCAGAATGAAATTAGACAATTGTACTAAGAACTAAGATAAAGACAAAAACCTCATATTAAATACCAAGGTGGTGCATCATCTGGAGAATAGAGCAAGGAGTCTGAGCAGATTGATAGTGTTGCTTATAAGTTAAGATAAAATAATCTTAAAATGGCTGGAAGAAAGGAGAACAGAATAGTGTAGTGTGGTTGGAAATATGCAAATAAAAAGAAAGGAATAGAAATGTATAAAAGACAGGGATGAAATGAAAGTGTGAGAGATATATTGTCCATACTACCAAAAACTTAGCTAGATATAGAAGTATATAAAAAGGCAAAAAAATAAAAATAGAATAAAAAATATCATTAAAAAATTATGTTACTAAGATCGTAGTTAATAAAGAAAAAAAAAAAAGGAAAGAAAAAGAAAAAAATTCCGGAACTGATTCCAGAATGGACCAGTTCAATAGGATCGATACTAATATTTCTGTTTCCTTAGAGTCTCAGCTGTAAGTGTCCTTCTACTCGCCTTAGGTTTTTTTGCATTATTCTGTGACCAGCAGAGGTTCCTTTATTGTTCGTCTGTAAGCGTTGGTGTGTGGGGAGGGAAAGGGTACAATAGTGGCTCCTTCCCCTGGGAGTGAGTCAGCAGTGGCGCACCGTTGTCTCAGTCGGGCTTGGAGGTGCCTGCTGCAGAGGGACACTGGTGGTTCAGGTGTAAACAGAAAGTCTTAAGAGTTGGGCCCCTCTCAGGTTTTCAGGTTTTTTTTTTCTTTTTTCTCGGCAGCCTCCCTGCTGCCTGCATTCCAAGGGGTTTTAATCTAGCCCCGCCCGAATGCCTGAGGGTGCTTGTTATCCCTGAGCGCCTTAGATGGCCCACAGGGCGTCTCTCCACTGCCCTTTGCAGAGGTGCTGAAAGAGAGAGAGAGCTTATGCTTCGCGGCTCCTCCCCCCCGCATCCAGCCGCCATCATGGCCGGGCAGCTCTCAGGGACTGGCACTGCTCGCCGCAGACCTCTTCCCTCCTGTCCTCTTGGTCCGTCTCCTTACTGGCAACAATATTTCTCACCGTGTACCAGCTCTCCGGTTCCCACGATCCCGCTCCTGGACCCTCTGTTCAACTGTGGATTGACGTCTCGGTCCAGGAACGCTGAGCTGTGCTGCGGACCCTCTGTATGTTTCTCACTCCCTCCCGTCTGCCACAGCTCCGCCGCTTCACCCTCTTTGAGCCTTCGTAGATGCCTCCCTACCGGTTATGTCGGGCTCCTTGCGGTCCTTTCTGGTGTCCGAGGCCATCTGCTGGTGTTCAGCTGGTTCTCTGTGGGAATTATTGCGTCCTTTGGTGCATTCCCAATGCATCTGTGGAGAGGGATGCATTCCACGTCCCTCTACTTCGTCGCCATCTTTTTCTCTGTATGTATTTCTAAATGTAACCTTCTTTACCTATTTTAAGCTAAACACAAGTTCATACTGGTATCTCCAACTGTAATTCATTACCACATAGATCATTTAGACTCCTTCCCTTGGTTATCTGTAAACTCCCACTCAAACAGTGAGAAACCTGGCTCTCACTAGCTGCAAATCCATTTACTTCTTATTCAGTTCAGCACACCTGTATAGCAGTATCAGAATTGTTCATTTCTGTCTTCATGGAAAATAACTTTTATCAACTGGAGCATGTTTTCTTTTGCCTTTAATTTTATAGATTCTGCTCATTTCCAAACTTCTTTTTTTTTTCCCATAAATGTCATATTCTAAAATGTTTCCTTGCCCTAACTCTAGCATTGTGTATTTTTCCTTCTACCACACTGTCTTTTTAAAGGCCTTTATGTATCTTTCCCGCACTCTGTTTATTAATCCTTACTTGAATGTTGAATGATCTGTTCAGGTGAACACTGCCAGTAGATGAGGTCAAGAAATACTTTTGTGCACAAACTTTTGACCAGTCTGTAAGATATGCTTACAAGCAGACACACCTGTGTTGTATATGATAATCTGTTGAGTGCTTACTATCTGCGAAGAGGTGAGATGAGTGTTCTTTTAATCCCTATAATTCAGTCAGATAGGTTTTGTTGTATTCATTTTACACTTGAGAAAACTCAAGCTTTGGTTAAATAATTTGCTGAAGTTCATACATGTAGTAACTAGTACAGCAGGGGTTTAACTTCATGTCAGTAGGACTCCAAAGGACATACTCTTAGCCACTGTATATTGACTATATCAGGGTTTCTTAACTTCAGAATTATTGACATTTGGGGCTGAATAATTATTTGTTATAAGGGGCTGTCCTGTGCACTGCAGGATGTTTAGCAGCATCCCTGACCTGTACCCACTAGATGCCAATAACAGCCCCAGCTGTGACAACCAAAACTGTCTCCAGACATTGCCAAATTTTCCGTGTTGGGAATTTGCCCCTGAGAACCACTGGCCTAGAGGCTTACAAAAATGACACCTGAATGGGAAATTGCATTTGGACTGGGAGAACTGTAAATCAGATAGAAGGCTGTATTTGAACTTCCCTGAATGCAGTGACTCTTATAATCAGGCTTGCTCTTTGGGGAGCCCTGAGTTGTTAATGTTGGCTCCTGTGGAAGCCTTTTCAGTTAAAATGCTTTCTGCCCCGCCTGCGTGAGCCACATCTCCTTGCGCTTAAGCTATACTTTGTGAGAATTCCCAATGAAGAAAAATGCCAGTTACTCACTCCTCTGCTAGCAAGCTTTGTTTTCTGTCCCATAGCCTTCTTAGTAATCTAGTGCCAAATATGACCGGTGGTAGTCTTGCAAGTCTTAAATGTTTAGTTGAGCCTAAGACCTCCCTGGTGGGCATTGCACACTGACTCACTAACAAATGAAAACTTTTATTATGATAATTTGGGAATGCACTTTTTGACCTATCCTTGTCCATTATCTGTAGGTCATATTTTTGTCTTTTTTTCAGTCTCTCAGGTACCTGAATATTGGGCTTGTGTCTGAAGTTCCTGGAACTTTTCTCACTGCCCTATATAACACACAAGTGCTTAGCTTAAGCCTGAGAATTATTGGAATCCTCTGGGAAGACACATTTGAACTGCAGTGGGAGTTCTATGTGGAGGATGCAGCCTTTGAACAAGTTGATGGCTCTCTTAAAACCTCAAAACCTGGCTCCTCATGAACAAAGTGAGGTCCTGAGAGCAGATGTGTCTTGGCAGCAGGAAACCATCCCAGTCATGGAGACAGATGACTGTGAAGCCTCTCGTCAAAAGTTCAGACATTTCCAGTATTTGGAAGTGTCTGGGCCTCATGAAGCCCTGAGCCAACTCTGGGAGCTCTGTCTTCAGTGGCTGAGACCAGAAATTCATACAAAGAAGCAGATCCTAGAGCTTTTGGTGCTGGAACAGTTCCTGACAATTCTCCCTGAAGAAGTCAGGTATTGGGTGAATTTACAACATCCAAAGAACAGTCGAGAAGTGGTGAGCCTCATAGAGGATGTGATTGATATGCTTAAAGATGAAGGTGAGAATATAGAAAATTGGAGGTAGTTGACCCTTCCCATATGAAGAAAAATTATCTTAAAAAAATTTTTTTATTGATGTATAGTTGATGTACAATATTTGTATGTTACTGGTATATAATATAGTAATTCACAGTTTTTAAAGGTTATACTCCATGTATAGTCATTATAAAATATTGGCTATATTCCCTGTGTTGTACTGTATATACTTATAGCTTATTTTATACACAGTAGTTTATACCTCTTAATCCACTACCTCTATATTGCCCCTCCCCGATTCCCTCTTCCCACTGGTAACCGCTAGTTAGTTCTCTATAATCTGTGAATCTGTGTCTTTTTTGTTTTATTCACTAGTTGTATTTTTTAGATTCCACATAAAAGTGATATCATAGAATATTTGTTTTCTTCTGACTTATTTCACTAAGCATAATAACTTTTTCTGAAGCTAGAAGGTGTCAAAGGGCCAGATCGTGACGAACTTTACTATATTAGGAAGGCTGAACTAAGATCTCACAGATTGAGTAGGGGAATAAAACAACTTGATTTGCCTTTCAAAAATATTGTGTTGGCTTCAGTATAGAGCAGGTGTCAGCAAACTATGACCACAGGCCAAATATTTTTGGAAATACAGTTTTCTGGGAACACAGCCATAGCTCATTCATTTACATTTTGTCTGCAGCTGCTTTCATGCTAGAGTTGATTAGTTATAACAGAGACTGTATTGCATGCAAAACCTAAATAAAATATTTACAATCTGAATCTTCAGAGAAAAAGTTTATCAACTTCTTCAGTGAAGGATAGCCCTGAGAACTCTGAAAACAGGAAAACCAGTTAGGAAGTATTGTCTTAGATCAGGTGTTAGAGAATAAGGAAGCACTGGGAAAACAGAGGAGTTGGAACCTCAAGGATTTACCAATTCAGTGTGAATGGGATAAATGTTCTGGCTTGCATGAATGGAGAGTAAGTAACAGATTTTGTTGGAGGGGAGATTGACATATTAATTACGTGATATTTGAGGTCTTTGTGGGACAGCCACAATGAATAATCTAATATACAGTTAACAATATGGCTTTAGCGTTTGGAAGGGTAGCAGTTTCTGTTGCTGCTGTAACACGTTACCCCTAAACTTTGTTGCTTCAAACAGTATGAATGTATAGACCTACGGGTCTGTAGATCAGTGAGTCTCTGGGCTAATAAAATCAAGAAAGAAAAATATGGAAACTTATAGGTATGAACAGAAGTGGGAGAAATACAATTCCTTAGGAAGAACCAATATTTAAGAGCTGGCATAGATCTAACTACCAATTATAGAAAATATAGAGGATAGAGGAACATGTTAAACTATACCATGGGAATGCCATTAGTAAAATCTAATCTGTGGGAAACTGCAAGACAATCCAGTTTCTAAAGCAAAATAATTGTAAGGGAGTAGGGAGGGGCTGTTGAAGAGGGATTTAGAGATTAAAAGAAACATAAAAGATGTGTAATTGATCATGTGAATGTGTGGACCTTATAAGACATGAGGCAATTGACTGAATATTTGACTAATAATGCTAATCAATAAGCATTATTGACTAGAGACAGTGATGATACTGATACTGGGATTATATTTCATTCTTATCCAAACAGTAAACAAAATGAAGTACTGAGCAAAATAAGAAAACTCAGGTAAGCAGTCTAGAAAGGAGCAATCCAGAAAGTCAAAGAACCAGGAAAGACTGGTATCTTGAGCTAAGAGAAAAGAAATCTTCAAGAAGGGAGTGTTCAACAGTGTTGCAACAAAAAGGAAAAGGTCCTGTTAAGATGAGTATTGGAAATAGTTTATTGAAATTGTTGATTAGATCAGTGGTCCACCATGGGTCTCCCTGGGCTAAAAGTGAGGCATCAGCAGGACTTCATTTCTTTCTGGGCTTCATGCTCCCTTTCCCCCATCTTCAAAGCTGGCAACAGTGAGCCAGGTCCTTTTCACACTGCCATGTCTTTGACCTTCCATTCTGTTGTCATGGTATGTGCTGGCACACATGCACATGCTCACACTCACTTTTTCACTCTCTCTGTCTCACTGACCACAGCTGGGAAAGGTTCTCCACTTTTCAAGATTCATGTGATTAGATTGAGACCACCCAGATAATCCAGGATGATTTCTCCATCTCAAGGATCTTTAATATTGCTGAATCCCTTTTGTTTGTTTGTTTGTTTGTTTTGTTTTGTTTTCTTTTGCTTTTTTCCCTGGTCGCTGCTTGAGGCTTGTGGGATCTTAGTTCCCCAACCAGAGATTGAAACCTGATCCGGGCAGTGAAAGTGCCAAGTCCTAACCACTGGACCTCCAGGGAATGCCCTTGCTGAGTCTCTTTTGCCATGTATCCAAGGATTAGGGCATAGACCTTTCAGGGAGCGATTATTCTGCCTGTCACATGGGTCAAAAAAATATAGTATGAGGTGGGAATGTGATAATGATAATAGACTACTCTTGAGAAGTTTATTTGGGAAGGAAAAGAGAGGTTTCAGGGTAACACAGGACTGAGAAAGGCTTTTGGTTTCTTTTAAAGTGCCATGGATCCTTGAAGAACCCACTTAAAGGGTTTGTCCTTATTTTGCCTAACTTAGACCTCTCAGGGCTGAAGTGGCTACCTGGCTAGCATTTGTCAGAAACATTTCATAAAAAAATATATTAGCCACTCCTACCTGGGACAGTAAATAAACATTTTGTCTATTTCAAACTGAAATAGACAAACATAGACTAAACAAAAAGTTTGGGAAGAAAGGTGCTTTAGGGAGGGAGTTGAAAGCTCCTACATATTCCTAGAGATCTAGAAGGCTGGATGCCTGTTCTGAAAGACCTGAGAACTCCCTGAGTCTCACCTTAGGCTAGCCTTCAGGCTCTGCTCAAGCAGGAAGACTAAGGCAGAGGTGAAAACTATCCCGCTAAGTGTTGAAGGCATTCCCTGGCACACACAGCCCATCTGCAAAGTCCAGGAAATGGTTTTGGGTTTTGTATTTCTGGTTTAAAGCATTTAAGGAAATCTCTGGAATTACTAGGTAACCACTAAGCTAAGGAAACAGACTTAAGTGGCACATACAGCAAAGAATATAGACTTTATAAATTAAAAAAAAGTTGAAAAGATCAACAACATCAAAGTTTAGCTACAATGACCAAGAGAAAAAGAAGATTAAAATCAGGAATAAAGATAGGGACATTACTATTGACCTTACATAAATCAAAAGGATTATAAGAGAATAGTGTGATGAAACAGAAAATTTCCAAAACTACCAAAACTGACTCTGAACTCATCTATAACAACTGAAGAGACGGAATCAGTAATTTTAAAATTTTCAACCAAGTAAATTCAAGGACAAGATGGCTTCACTGGTGAATTCTACCAAACATTAAAAGAATCATTAACACCAAACTTTCTCAAACTCTTCTGAAAGGCAGAGAAGGAGGGAATACTTCCTAATTTATTCTATGATGGGAGTTTTAATCTGATGCCAAAGCCAGAGAGAGACATCACAAGAAAAGAAAACTAGTGAAAATAATTTTATTTTCAAAAGCATCAACAAGAATAAAATAACTATAAATTTAACCAAGGAGGTGTAAGGTGAAAGAAGACCTAAATAAATGGAAAGACATCCTGTGTTCATAGGTTGGAGGACTTGATATTAAGATAACACTTTCCAAAGCAGTCTGCAGATTCAAATGCAATTCCCATCAGAATTCCAGCTACCCTTTTTGCAGAAATGGGCAAGCTGATCCTAAAATTCTCATGGAATTACAAAGGACCCCAAATAGCCTCAACAGCCTTGATAAAGAAAACAAAGTTTGGGGATGCAGACTTCCAAATTTCAAAACTTACTTAAAGCTACAATAATCAAAGCCATGTGGTACTGGAATAGGACAGACATCTAGATCAATGGAATAGAATTGAGAGGTCAGAAATAAACTCATACATCTGTAGTCAGTTGATTTTCAGCAAGGGTGCTAAGACCATTAAATGGGAAAGTAGTTCTTCAACAAATGGTGCTGAAACAACTTGATATTCACAGGCGAAAGACTGAAGTCATATCGTATACAAAAATGAACTCAAAATGGATCAACAAACCTAAGTATAAGAGCCAAAACTATAAAATTCTTAGAAGAAAACAGAAATAACACTTTATGACTTTGAATTTGGTAATTGATGCTTAGATATGGTGCCAACACTACAAGCAACAAAAGAAAAATTAGACCATCAAAACTAAAAACTTGTGCATCAAAAGCTACTACCAAGAAAGTGAAAAGGAAACCTACAGAGTGAGAGAAAATATTTGATATAGGCCTAATACTGGAAAATTATAAGGAACTCTTACAAGTCAACAACAGAAAGACAAGCAACACGATTTTTAAAATGGGCAAAAGACTTGAATAGATATTTCTCCTGAGAAGATACATAAATGGCCAACATGCATAGGGATAATTGTTCCTCATCGTTAGTTGTTAAGGAATTTACTATCAAACTTTGAGATACTGCTTGATATCCACTAGGATGGCTATACTAATGAAAGGAAAGAAAGAGAAAAGTGTTGGTGAGGATATGGAGAAATTGGAACCTTCATATGTTGCTTTTGGGAATGTAAAATGGTGCAGCCACTGTGGAATACAGTTTGGTAGTTCCTCAAAAAGTTAAACATAGAATTACAATAAACGCAAGAGAATTGAAAACATACGTTTACACACAAATTTATACATGAATGTTTGTAACAGCATTATTCATAGTAACCAAAAAAAAAAAATGGAAACAGTCCTAAAGTTCATCAACTGATGAATGGATAAACAAATTGATATTCATACAGTGGAACATCATTCAGCCTTTAAGAGGAATGAAGAACTGACACATGTTACAACATGGGTGAACCTTCAAAATATGCTAATTGAAAGAAGTCAGAGAAAAAAGGTTACATGTCCTATGACTGGAGTTGTATGGAATGCCCAGAATAGGTGAATCCGAAGAGACAGCGTGAGAGGAAAGGGGAAAGGGAAGTGACTCCTTAATGGGTATGGGATTACTTTTGGGGTGAAGAAAATGTTCTGGAATTAGACAGTGGTAATGGTTGCACAACATTGCGAGTATACTAAAAACCGTGAATTGTATACTTTAAAATGGTTAATCTGGTAAATTTCTTGTTCACCATATGAACAAAATTTGAATTTTACCTCAATTTTTTTAAAAGGTAATGTTAAAGAGATTGTTGTGTCAAGTTAAGTTTGGATGTTAGATATAAGGATCAGTGTCCAAGGAATTTGAAATCTGAAAAGAGTAAATCTGGAAATGATTTACCATAAAATCTAAGCTGCATAGACAAGATTAAGTGACTTCATAAGAGGGGTGATAGACTGGGAGAAGATTAAAGAAGCAACGTACTAGTACTATGGTAGAACCTTGATAAAGGCTGGAGAGTATACTCAGGGCAAGAAAGGGCAAGTTGAAAGGATAGGAAAGTATAGTTAGGGATTGATTCATTCAGGTTTATTCTCAGGGTAGAACAATTCTCAGTGTATAAATAAGCACCCCAGTACGAAAAAGGAAGTAGCTTGATTGCTGATGGTTGTTAGCAGTAAGGTTGTCGAGGGTCTTCAGGCTGGATTGTTGAAAAGATTATCTATGCCATTGTTGAAATAACCTATCATAATAGTACAGGATTTGGGTGGTAAGCTAAGTAGAGTTTTTACTGCCCTAGTATAATTTCTTATTTAATGTCTGTCATTCACAGCAGACTGTAGGCTCTCTGAGGGAGGCATTTGTGGGCCTCACACATGGGAGGTGCTCAGTAAATATGGGTTGAATAAATGAATTTGCAATAGCTTAGTGTATTGCAACATCAAGAAAGCCCTAGCTAAATATCATGAACTGCTATGAAAAGAAAAAGTTTTTGTATGAGAATAGAAAAATCTTTATGAGGAAGTGGGAATAGAGAAGTACAACAAGACAACCACCAAGACCATAGTAGTGGAGGATGAGAAGGGGTGGCTCTGATGGTGAGCAAGATCCAGTTTAGATTAGAAGGGAGAAAGGATATTTTATGAAGAGCTTGAGAATGTATAGGAATTTTTCGTTGAATGACATGAGAGTTTCAGAGAACACAATTGTAAAGATTCAGGAAGGAGGTCGGCAGGGAAGCAAAGTTAGGGGAAGAAAACAATATTCAGTGAAAGCAATAAAAAAAAAGAGGGGTGGCTGATTGAAGGCTTTTGCATATTTTCAAGGTATCTTGTGTATTTCTAAGAATGGCAGGAATATGTAACAATGTGGTACTGACTGTCCTAGGCTAGGGATTATGGGATTGAGCAAACTGAGATTTCACAAAATGTTATAGGTGTAAAGTTAACAGACTATAATCTTGTGGCAGTATTCAAATAGCACGTTGCTGAGAAATTTGGATTTTTTTTTTTTTAAATTCTGCCTTTGTTTGCAAAACGGTTTCATAAATATTTCCTGCATTGTTCTATTTTTTCTTATTTCCTCCTGAATCAGTGAAAACTTCTTCACAAATCAGCATTAGTCCATAGTCTGGCATTTGAGGATTAGTGGTATAATTAATGAATCTTGGAGAAATATTAGGAAGTAGCCCTTGGGTATACTTCTCACCAAAGGGCTGGAGAAGAGAATTGGTGGCTGCTCAGATTTGTATGTCCTGAAAGAATCAATAGTCCAAGTTGACCAGACTGCCTAAGTCTGTGTGTAGTATACACAGAGCAACTTAGAGGGAAAGAATCCTTGAGGAGAGTAATCCCCAGTGTCTGTAAGGAAGGGATTCGCTGGATAAAATATTTTTAGCTCCCAATAGAATTACAGCCTATGGCGCTAAGCCTTAATTAGGATTTAGTTTTGACAAGATTAAAGATTTTTTATTTTGGATCTGCTATAACCACAGATGAGACATCAAAATATTATTCTGGGCTTCTCTCTGATCCAGTAGTTATTGACCCCTGGTAGAATATCAGAATCACTTTTAGAGGTTTTTTAAAACATAAGATCTGGGCCCCATCCCTGGAGATACTGGTTGCTGGTAGAACCTAACATCATTAAATTTCAAACTTCTGAAGTAGCATGTTAAAACTACTATAATTATTAAGCATTTCTCTATAGAAAAACTTGTCTCCCTAATGTTTTCCTTCATCTTCCTCAGGTAAAACCTGCAAGGATTCTGTCCTACTGCAGAAGGGGAGCATCAATAAAGAGAGGATGGAAGCTGACTCGCTAACAGGCAAATCCCAGGTAAATGAGGATTCCACTCTTTATTGAAATATTCTGCTTTTTCTTTTTTGGTCTTTGAACCTTTGCCAAACATAGTTCTGTCTAAGGACGTGACTGTTATTCTCCCACACACTGGACCTATTTTAGTTGATGGTACACTTTTTAGAAAATATTTAATTGTATATTCTCTGGGCATCTGTTCTCTCAAGATTGTAGATGATAATTGAAGGTATAGACATAGGCCTACCCAGGGAATGTTTAGAATTAAAAGTGAAGGGAGCCAAGGGCAGGATTGTGAGCAATGTCATTTAACAGGCAGGAGCAGAAGAGACCTCAAAGAAAACCGAAATGAAAGGACCAAAATGGTAGAGATAAACCAGGAAAATATGATGTCACCATGAAAGCAAAGAATGACCATAGTTCAAAGAGAAATCCTTTAAAAGTTCTGAAAAACGCAGCCTGAGTAGTGTCTGTCCTCTTAACATCATGGAGATACAAGCATGCATGGGACTAGAAGCCAGGTTGCAGAGGGCTGAGGAAAGAGGAAAAGTGAGGAAGTAGGCAAACCCCATGTAAACAGCTTATTCACAAAGACTGGCTCTGAGGCAGAGGAAGGATTTGTGTGTTTCAGTGTGACTGAAGGTGCCTATAAGGACACGGTTGAGAATGCTGGGCTGAGAAGTACAACAGCTGATGGGCTGAGGGCCCTTATAACAAGTATTTATGCAGTGCCTAACATTTCCAAGGGCACTTAGAATATGACAGTAAATGAAACAAAGCACCTGCCTTTGTGGAGATTATATTCTAGTAGAAGTAGACAAACACAAGCAAACATAATTGCAGATGGTAACAATTATTACCGAGAAAATAAAGAAACAGGCTGATTAAGAAGATGGCTGCTTTTTTGGGTAATCAGGAAAAGTCTGTCTGATAAAGTGACATTGGGCTCTGAGACCTGAAGGATGAGGCAAGCAGATAGCATTTCTCAATTAGAGATGCTTCATGATCAGCTAGCAGAGCCTACATCTTCATTACAAATTTCCCTCAAATCTACCTTAAACTCTTCCTGTTCTGAACTCTTTTTTGTATAAATTATTTGTTCTCTATAGTAATTTTTTGTTCCACAATTATTCCAGCTGTTTTTTTCTCAATTAAAATGTAAGCTAATCTAGAGTTCGGACGGCCCTTCGTTTTCCTTTTGCAGCCCTCAAAGAGTACCAAGTTGATAAGCCCTAAGGTAACTTCATTTTTATCACTTAAAACTCCAAACATTGTCTGTCAGTTTCTTTGTATACTCTGGCTACCTACCCTGTTCTTTCCAAATTCATTTCTCCACTAGTAATATTTTTGGGACCTTTGATTAAAAAGTAACTTAATGTTTTAGGAACCAGGGACATTCAAAGATGTGGTTGTGGAATTCAGCAAGGAAGAGTGGGGACAACTGGACCCGGCTGTAAAGAACCTGTACAGGAATGTGATGCTGGAGAACTATAGGAACCTGAATTCATTGCATAAAGGTGGCGTCTGCATATTTACCTATCTGCTCTTTAGTAGTCTCTTCATCTACTGTTAAAAACTGTAGGACTGCCGAAGCGGTTGAGGGCATTTGGGTTTGGGTTTAGGTTTCCTAATAATTTAGCACAATAGCAGATTTTCTTGCTGTGTGTGATTGAAAGTCCTTTCTGATGTAGAGCTACAAATACATGGGTCTGCTGGCCTTATCTTTTAGCAGCTCTTAGACTACTACTTTGGGATGGAATTCTCTTCCCTATAAAAAATGTCTGAAATGTGTGTGTTTGTTTTCCTTTTCCTCATGAACAGAACATCTACTTTCCAAACCAGTTGAGACCTCCAAGTTGGAGAGTGAGGAAAAAAGTTGGATAATGGAGCAAGAAGTTCTAAGAACAACTGTTTTTGGTAAGCAACAGGCAGATCTGAGGCATTTGTAAGAAGCTTCCATTCATTAAACACACAAATAATGTACAACCCAGGATTCGAGTTGATAGTTGGGAGGTGACAACAAACCAGCTAAACTTTGAAGAAAAAAAATCTTTCTTTTTGTTCACAGATTCTTTTTCTTATGTGGACAGGCAAAAAAGTGGTGTGGGTTAGGAACACAGACTTTTTCTTTTCTTTTTTTAATTGAAGTATAGTTGGTTTACAGTGTCGTGTTAGTCTCTGGTGTACAGTAAAGTGATTCAGTTATACGTGTGTGTGTATGTGTATACTTTTTCATATTCTTTTCCATGATGGTTTATTACAGGATATTGAATATAATTCCCTGTGTTATACAGTAAGCTCTTGATGGTTATCCATTCTACTTATAATTGATTGCATCTTCTAATCCCAATCCATCCCTCCTCCTTGGCAACCACAAGTCTGTTCTCTCTGTCTGTGAGTCTGTTTCTGTTTCGTAGATAAGCTCATTTGTGTCATATTGTAGATTCCACATATAAGTGATACTATATGGTATTTGTGTTTTTCTTTCTGACTTCCCTTAGTACAGTAAGATAATCTCTGGGTCCATCCATGTTGCTGCACATGGCATTATTTCATTCTTTTTTTGTGGCTAAGTAATATTCTATTGTATATATGTACCACATCTTTGTTCATTCATCTGTCAATGGATATTTAGGTTGTTTCCATGTCTTGGCTATTATGACTAGTGCTTCTCTGAACAAAGGGGTGCATTTATCTGTTTGGATTATAGTTTTTTCTGGATATATGCTCAGGAGCGGGATTGCTGGATCATATGGCAACTCTTAGTTTTTTAAGGAATCTTCATACTGTTCTCTGTAGTGGCTACACCAGTTTACATTCCGACCAATAGTGTAGGAGGAGGAAGACAGACTCTGAACACAAGCAGAGGGGCCTGGGGCAGCCTCTCTGCCAAGTTTCCTTTTCTGTAACCTAACAGTGTTTACCTCCACGTTACTGTGAGGATTAAATGGGTTGATATGTATAGCACACTTAGAATAGCTCCTGGCATGCATTGGTAAGTGTTATATAAACAAACGCTAGCCAACCTAACATTAAATCATATTCTCTCTTTTAAAAAGAAACCGCTTTATACTAGAGTGGTTCTAATAATCTTCCATTTTTCCTTCTTTCACTATAGACCTCCTTAACTTGTGCCTTAACTTCCTATCTTCATCGTAATCTCTTTATTCTTACTAACATTTTGTTTGTGAGAGATTAGAAATTGTGTGCTTAATATAAATTTTGTAAGTAAAGTATGAAGAGGAATGTAACTTACCCTGTTACCTCACTACCCCGAGCTATGCAGTATTACCACTGTGGTTTGTTTCCTTAAGCCATTTTCTTTGTGATGATGTGCACCTGTGGCTTGTAAATATTTCTTTTTTCCAAAATTGAGATCATCAGGAATGTCATTATATATGCTGCTCTTCTCACCTCATGTAATATCATGAGCAAATACCCATTTAACTAGTCTATGAAAATGTGGTTTCTAATTCACATGTGACAGTACATCACATACTTGTATAATAATTAACCATTCCCCACCCCAACTGTTGGATATTTAGTTTGTTGCCAGGTTTTCAGGCATATGCTTTCACAGAATTCCTTCTTAGAGAAACTTCAGCATCAAAGCATATAAATATATTAACTGTCTTGTTACATTAGGTTATATTGTCTACAAAACAGCTATGTTGTCTACTGCCACCTCATACTCACTAATAATGAGAGTGTTACTATCACTCTAGTTATTATATCTCTGTTATCACCTGAGCAAACGCTGGGTCTTATTTACTGGAAATCTTTATTAACTTGTTAGGCAGTTTACTCCATTTCTTCTTTTATAAGGTAAATCCTCTCCCTGATTATCCTTTGGACCCCATTTCTCTTTGCCTTTTTTCACTAACATTTTCACTATCTCTGCCTCATTTTTCCATTAGCTTTTTAACATTTTCAGGTCATTATTAATTTTTTAACTTTCTCAACCCTACATCTTCTTTTTTTTTTTTTTTTATAAATTTATTTATTTATTTATTTTATTGGCTGTGTTGGGTCTTTTTTGCTGAACACAGGCTTTCTTTTTAGTTGCAGTGAGTGGGGGCTACTCTTTGTTGTGGTGCACAGGCTCCTCATTGCTGTGGCTTCTCCTGTTGCGGAGCACGGGCTCTAGGAGCGTGGGCTTCAGTAGTTGCAGCACATGGGCTCAAGAGTTGTGGCGCACGGGCTTAGTTGCTCCGTGGCATGTGGGATCTTCCTGGAGCAGGGATCGAACCCGTGTCCCCTGCATTGGCAGGTGGATTCTCAACCACTGTGCCACCTAGGAAGCCCCCTACATCTTCTTCTAATACTCTGTTTCTCACCTCTTTATAGAGAGGCTGCTCTGGGTTTTTTATACTTGCTTTTCTCTTTTCCTCACCTTTTATTCCTCAACTCGTTCCTGTTGAAGTCTTACCCCAAATACTAATCTGAAATAGTTTTTGCTCTGGTTACTCATGACTTTATTGGAGAGAGCTCCAGGGGACACTTTTTAATTCCTTACCTCATTTGACTTCTCAGCAGCAAGTGACACTATTAACTGCTCCTCGTTCTGAAAACACTCCTAGGTTCCTGTAATACTCCTGAGTTTCTTCTGTTTCTGGCTAGTCTGTCCCTGTCTATTGCAGACCTGTCCTTCTCTTTCTCATAAATTTCAGTTTTTCAGCATTTGATCTCATTGTCTTCTCTTTTTGCTCTGTATTTTTTCCCCTAGGTTATGACATCTACAACTGCAGCTTCAATTACCACACATTTATAGCAGCTTATAAGTTCATATCCCGAGCTCTGGCTTCAGCTCTGAACTGAAAATTTATATACACATGACATGTCTCATGGATGTCTCAAAGATGTTTTAAATTCCATAAAACCCAAGTGATTTTTTTCCTTTCCAGTATTCTTCCATTCTTCCCTAGCTGGATGAGCTGCCATCCATCCAATTACACAAGTATAGTTTAAGTATTGTCCTTGACACAGCCTCTTCTCTCTCACCTCTCTAAACTTCCTAAATATCTCTTAAATGTCTCCACTTCTCTCCATCTGCAGTGCCACTGCTGTGGTCCATGTACCATCATCTCTCACCTGAACTGTCACCATAGCCTCTTGTCCGAATACAAGATCTTGGCCTGCCTCTTAGCTTTGTCTCCTCCTGCAACTCCAGTGTTTGAACCACACTGCAGTCATGGAGGTCAGAGTTTGTCATGTACTTGCTGAAATCTCTGTGCTGATTTCAGTTTTACTTACTTTACAACACACTTGTCCCTACCGACTTCTCCAGTCTCGTCTTACAGTACATCTTCCTTGCACTCAACCACACTGATCTACTTTCAGTCATCCAACATCAAATATGTATTATCATCTGCTGTGCCCCATGCATTCTGATAGGTGCTGGGGTTCAGCAGAGAAAAAACACTTCCGTAGGGAACATGCTCTTATTGTCCCTTGAGTGGCTTGCCCTCTCCCATCGCAGGACCTCCATGCATGCTGTTTCTTTACTTAATGCTCTTTCTCCTTTTCTTTGCCTAGTTGACTCCTATTCCTTCAGATTTCAAATAGGTCCATATTTCCTCAGGGAAGCGTTTCTTGACTAGGTTAATGTTTTCTATTATATACTGCCATAGCACCATATTCTTTTCCTTTTACCATTTATCACAAACATATTTTACATGTGTCTCTGTGAGTCTTTGTCTCACCCTAGGTTTTGTGTTCCTTGAGGAAAGAGAACACGTCTCTTTCTGCCTATGTTTATATCTCCAGCCTTTTGCACACATGTAGGAACCAAAAAAAAAAACAGATGGATAGATACTGGATTATGAGAAAAAGAAAAATTATTTGTTTTGGTCATTTGTGATTCAGTAAATGGTTCTTTTGTGTCTGTTAGCAAGATTTTTAGAGGTTTTTTATTAATATATTACAGGCTATGTTAAATTCTCACTATTGACCATATTTGTGGCAAATGAAATAGATCTGAAGACATTTTTAAAAATTGTTTTATTCATGGTGTCTGCCAAACATGTTTTTAACTTTATGTTATCATATATCTTCCCCCATTGTTTTATATCTGTTAATTTTATACATAAGAATTTTTCCACCCCAAAACTAAGGAAGATTTTTTTCATTTTTTTCTAACTCCATCTACTTCATTATTTAAATATAATGTACCTTAATCAACCTGGAACTTACTTCAGTAAATGTCATTTATTTTCCCAAACAGTTAATGGATTTTGGTGGATTAAAGATGGCCACAAAATCTTTATCACTCTGTCCACTGAAGTGTAGATGTTGTTTTCCCTCCCCTGGAATCTGAGCTGGCACTAGACTCTTTGACCAGTAAAATGTAGCAGAAATGACACTGTGCCAGTTCCAGGTCTAGCTTGTAATAGGACATGCAGCTTCTGTTTCTTTCTCCTGGAATTTAGCAGCCACTAGTTCAAATACCCTGATATTACTATGCTTGTGAGAAGCCCAACCTAGCCACATGGAACATGTATACACACACACACATAAACAAATACACACGTGTATTTTTTTTAAGATTTCCACATTTTTTTAAATTGAAGTGTACTTGATTTACAATGTTGTGTTAGTTTCAGGTGTATAGCAAAGTGATTCCATATATATCTATATATTCTTTTTCAGATTCTTTTCCCGTATAGGCTATTACAAAATATTGAGTATAGTTCCCTGTGCTATACAGTAGGTCCTTGTTGGTTATCTATTTTATATATAGTAGTGTGTGTGTGTGTGTGTGTGTGAATCTCAGACTCTTAGTTTATCCCTCCCCCCTTCCCATTTGGTAACCATAAATTTGTTTTCTACATCAGTGGGTCTATTTCTATTTTGTATTTAAGTTCATTTATATCATTTTTTTAGATTCCACATATAAATGATATCATGATATTTGTCTTTTTCTTTCTGACTTACTTCACTTAGTATGATAATCTTTGGGTCCATCCATGTTGCTGCAAATGGCATTATCTCATTCTTTTTTATGGCTGAACAATATTCCACTGTATATATGTACCACATCTTCTTTATCCATTCCTCTTTCGATGGACACTTAGGTTGCTTCCATGTCTTGACTATTGTAAATAGTGCTGCAATGAACATTGAGGTGCATGTATCTTTTTGAATTGTGGTTTTTTCCAGATATATGCCCAGGAGTGGGATTACAGTTTTTAGTTTTTTAAGGAACCTCCAACTGTTCTCCATAGTGGCTGTACCAATTTACATTCCCACCAACAATGTAGGATGGTTCCTTTTTCTCTACATCGTTTCCAGCATTTATTATTTGTAGACTTTTTGATGATGGCCCTTCTGACTAGCGTAAGGTGATACCTTGTAGTTTTGATTTACATTTCTCTAATAATTAGTGATGTTGAGCATCTTTTCACTTGCCTTTTGGATATCTATATGTCGTCTTTGGAGAAATGTCTATTTAGATCTTCTGCTCGTTTTTTGATTGGTTCTTTGGTGTTCTTTTTTTAAATTAATTAATTTATTTTATTGGCTGTGTTGGGTCTCCTTTCGCTGTGCATGGGCTTTCATTAGTTGTGGTGGATGGGGGCTACTCTTTGTTGTGGTGCATGGGCTCCTCATTGCCGTGGCTTCTTTTGTCACGGAACACGGGCTCTAGGCCCGTGGGCTTCAGTAGTTGCAGCACATGGGCTTAGTAGTTGTGGCTCACTGGCTTAGTTGCTCCACAGCATGTGGGATCTTCCTGGAGCAGGGATCAAACCCGTGTCCCCTGAATTGGCAGGCAGATTCTTAATCACTGCACCACCTAGGAAGCCTGGTTCTTTGGTTTTTTGATATTGAGATATATGAGCTGTTTGTATATTTTAGAAATTAATCCCTTGTCGGTTACATCATCTGCAAATGTTTTCTCCCATACTGTAGGTTGTCTTTTTGTTTTGTTTATGGTTTCCTTTGCTGTGTAAAAGCTTTTAAGTTTAATTAGGTCCCATTCATTTATTTTTGTTTTTATTTCCATTACTCTAGGAGATGGATCCAGAAAGATATTGCTGCATTTTATGTCAAAGAGTATTCTGCCTATGTTTTCCTATAGGAGTTTTATAGTATCTGATTTTACATTTAGGTTTTTAATCCATTTGGAGTTTAGTTTTGTATATGGAGTTAGAGAATGTCTAATTTCATTCTTTTACATGTAGCTGTCCATTTTTCCCTAGCACCACTTATTGAAGAGACTGTCTTTTCTCCATTGTATATTCTTGCCTCCTTTGTGGTAGGTTAATTGACCATAGGTGTGTGGGTTTATTTCTGCTTTCTATCCTGTTTCATTAATCTGTATTTGTTTTTGTACCAGTATTATACTGTTGTGATCACTGTAGCTTTGTAGCATAGTGTGAAGTCAGGGAGCCTGATTCCTCCAGCTCCATTTTTCTTTCTCAAGATTGCTTTGGCTATTCAGGGTCTTTTGTGTTTCCATACAAATTTCTAGTTCTGTTTAAAATGCCATTTGCAATTTGATAGAGATTGCATTGAATCTGTAGATTGCCTTGGGTAGTGTGGTCATTTGGGCAATATTGATTCTTCCAATCCAAGAACATGGTATATCCTTCCATCTGTTTGTGTCATCTTCAGTTTCTTTTATCAGCATCTGATAGTTTTCAGCATGTGGGTCTTTTGCCTCCTTAGCTAGGTTTACTCTTAGGTATTTTATTCTGTTTGATGTGATGGCAAATGGGATTGTTTCCTTAATTTCTCTTTCTGATCTTTTGTTGTTAGTGTATAGAAATACAACAGATTTTGGTGTATTAATTTTGTGCCCTGCAACTTTACTGAATTCATTGATGAGCTCTAGTTGTTTTCTGGTAATGTCTTTAGGATATTCTGTGCACGTATATATTTTTAAGGCTCACCAAATGTTTCAGATCTAGAATAAGAGTCAATGATCCAAGTTTACTAGAGACATTATATGGTAAATTTGGATAGAGAATATAAAGCCAAATTTTGGAGAGCTTAATTAACTAGGTGATTTGAGAAGCTGGGGGAAATTTTTAGGCCAAAGAAAGGCAGAGGTGGTTTGGCATGGGCTGATGTCCAGAAGAGATGTAGGCAGAGACCCAAAATAAGGATTATAGGCTAGGGTTTAAAGTGTTTATTTTTGTTTTAGGTTAGAGACAGGAATAAAGACTTATACATAAAGCACAGTTTATAAGTTTAGAATTAGTGGTCAGGAATAAGCCAGTGACTTGAAATCTATTAGAGCAAATCAGGGAACAAAGGGAACAAATCAGGGGCTAATGTTATGTGTAAAGATAAACAATGGTATTAACACTAAAATCAGCAGATTCTTATGTCTATTACCATAATTATTTAATATGTACCTGATGAAAGAAAAATAAATGAAACAAATGAGAAATTTAATAGAAAAGAGAAAAAGCTATTTGTGTATGATAACTTTCTACTTAGAAAATCCAAGAGACTCAGTATCAGAATTATTATATCTGTTAAGAATTTCGTTAAGGTGGCCAGATATAAAATAAAAATATTAGTAGCTTGACTACATATTACAACTAAGTGACTTGAAAATAACAAAATACATGAAAGTGATTTTAAAAATAGTAGTAAGGAAGTTGAATGAAAAATGAGTTGTACAAATATGAGGAGAAGACAGATTTAGTTAGGGAAATACAACTAGGAATTTAGCTATTTAATAAATACTGCTAGAACAATTACGGTTTTGGTCATCTATTACTTCTAACTAATTGCCCTAAAACTTAGTGACGTAAAACAATTATTTTATTAATTCTCACAATTTTGTGAGTTGACTTAGGAATCCTTACATTCCATATGATGTTGCCTGCAGATGCACTCTTCTGGGAGCTTGACTGGGATGGAATGGTCAAGGTGACTCATCACATAGTTGGAAGTTGATGTTTGCTGTCACTGGGAACGTAGCTAATCCTGTGGACCAGAAGAGCTGTGCATGGCCTCTTCTGAGGCAAGGACTTCTCACAGCATGGCAGCCAGGTTCTGAGAGGGAACATCCTGAGAGGAATTGAAAGCTGTCGGTCTTTTAAAGCCTAGGCCCAGAAGTAGCCTGATAGCACTTCTACCACATTCTGTTGGCTAAGCAGTCACAAGATCAGCCCAGACTCCAGGGGAAGAAAAATAAACTCCACTTCTCTACGCAGAGCGTATCAGAGAATGTGCCATCATTTTGATGTGTGTCTGTCCTCTGGCCACAAATTAACTTTTATTTTCCCCCCTTGTTAATTACATTTACTCTCTCCTAAGATATCATCTCATGGTGGCATCAAGCTTGAAGACCAGGAACTCATCCTGTAAATTAAGTCCCGGTTTGGAAGTGGTTCCTCTGTCTCTGAAAACCCGCAAGTTAAAGGGACAAGTTAACTGGCCCCACACATCCAATATACACTGGTGAGGTAGAGACAGGAAAACTACAATCGCTATTTCCATTATATTCCTGGGCTTCACCCTAGGAGATTCTGATTTGATAGTCAGGTTTCCAGCATGGGTATTGTACAGACAAATGATGATTTCTCATAGAGATTAGACTAAAGAAGGCTGAGTTGATACATACTTGACAAAGAGGAGTGTATCAGTGAGAGCTGCCTTGAGGTAAAAGTCATTTCGAAAAGTAAAAGTAAAGTAATAGTACTTAAGGACAGATTCAATATGAGAGATAAAGAGCAATGGTTATTCAAGTTCTCTTCATGAACTCTAGTGTAACTGTTACAAGACCAGTGGCTCACTGAACAAAAACGAGGACATTGAGGGAAGTTCTTTATCAATGAGATGAGAGTCTCTCATTGGTTGAGTTTTGGAAGAGTGTAGGGATAGTCAAGTGGAGATGTCCTAGAGACTGTGAAACTGCAAAGCTGAAGGTCTTGCTTGGCTACCAATAAAATATGGAAGATAAAATCTTTAGATATATCTGAAGTTATGTGGAAAGGGATAAAGAAAAGACGTCAGTTAAATTTAATTTTTTAAAAAATGCTAGATTGCAGTCTGTTGGGTATATTTACACAGAAGCTAAGTGAAAAAGGAATTTTGAGAAGGAAAGTGAAACTTTATAAAATGAAATAGAGAAACCCAAAACAGGTGAAAACGGAAGAACCCAACCTGAATCAGAACAGATACAGTTTTGAGTTCTAGGAAACACATAGACAAGTGTCTGAGCGCTTTTAGAATCAGGAGTGATTTTGAACCCAGAATAAGGATGGTTTCCCTGCTATCATATATTACAGTTCTTTCTGCCTGTGTTAAATACAGGGAATAATTGCTGCTGTATGGAAAATAGGAGCACTTTGATTACAAGTTTGCTTTTAGCTGGTTAAAGTGTGGGGCCTGTAAATTTAGACATGTCCTGAAGAAATGATTATATTGGTATTTTAGAGGGGCTTATTATGTGTGGAACAGCTTGGGGTAAAAGAGACAGGATGCTAGAGAAAGGAAGATTAGGTATAACTTTCACAGACTAGTTATGAACGTACTGTCTTGGACTCTGATAAGCCACGCCATCCCAATTCGTATACTGATATTTTACCCAAGTTCTGTGTATTCTTCTTAGTATTCCTGAGTAGCTCTTCTCAGTTTTTATGATCTCCTGATCCTCTTTTTAATATTTTTATCCCATTTCTTCTGTAATCCTTGTTTTCTAACCTCACATTTCCATTCTGTATTTAAAGACCCATAAAATATGCATATACCCTTATATGGCATAGTGTCCCTTTTCTAATTAAGCAGTTTCCCTTCTTCTAGTTCATGGATTTTTTTAAATTTATTTTTAGACAGAGAGATAATTTCAGAAGATCAGGATTTAGTTCCAAAGCAGAGAATTTCTGGAGAAGAATCATCCCATGCAGTGATTATGACAAGACTGACCGAAAGTGGACCTCCTCCTTTAGATGCCTGGAAAAGTGATGATTGGTTATATAGGAACCAGGAACACTGGGACATAAATTTGCCACAAGAAGCCTTCATTCATAATACAGTCTACACTGAGGAAGGAGACTTTGAATGTAGTGAAAATAAGGAAAGCTTTAATGTTAAGTCAGTTAACTCAATTTTTGACACACAACAGGGAATTCCTATGAGAAAGGATTCCCCAAAGTGTGATCAGCTTAAAACTAACTTCGAATTTAATTTAGACTCAGTAGGTAAGCAACATTCAGAATATAGCGGATGTGAGAATGCCTTGAGCCTGAGTACAGATACTCAGCACCCAAAAAGTCATGCCACAGTGAATTCCTACGCATGTTATCAATGTGGGAAGGCCTTCAGCCGCAGTTCGTCCCTCATTCGACATCAGATCATTCACACAGGAGAGAAACCCTATAAATGCAATGAATGTGGAAGATTCTTCAACCGACGTACAAACCTTACGAAGCATCAAAAAATTCACACTGAAGCAAAGGCCTCTGAAGGCAGTAAAAATGGAAAAGCCCTCAGTCAGCCTGAAGACAGTTATAAAAATCCAAGACTCCGTTCTGCAGATAATCCCTATGAATGTGTTCACTGTGGAAAATCCTTCACCCGGAGCTCCTCACTTATTCGACATCAAGTGATTCATACAGGAGAGAAACCATTCAGATGTAAGGAATGTGAGAAAACCTTCAACAGGAGTTCGAACCTGATTAAACACCAAAAACTTCATACTCGAGGGAAGTCCTATGACAGGAAGAATATGGGATTACCTTCAGTCAGAGTGCAGAACTCATTCAAAGTCCATGAATTTATTCTGGAAGGAATCCTGTGAATATAGTAAATGAAAGAAAATGTTTGTTGGAGATTATTCTTTAATTGATATGACTGAATTAATATTGGAGATAAATCTGTGATTGGATAGAAATCTGAGGGAGCTTTTCTAGGCTTCAAATGAAGCCATAATGGTTTGGAGTTAAACGTATCAACACGATAGTGTTTGTGTATCATTATTCTGATATCTATTATCATCCTCTTTCCCTAGTTCATAAATGAAACCAATGGAATACTTATATTCACCCGATCTATTGATGAAGTAGATATTAGGAAGGAGCCAAGTGATACCCTTGGAGCTGACATGTAATAAAACTCAAACTTTCAGTCCTTATAAGAAGGTCACAAGAAACCAGGAACTCACAAGAATATAGGACACTTATAAGGACTGACAATAAATTAATGGTGAAGACCACCGTGACAGCCAATTATTCCACACCTGGTAATATCCTTGGGTGTCCTGGTGCTGGGGGACTGGAATTGGAAGAGGGTTATCAACTGCATTGGTGGCTGGATGTGTCGTTAATCAACATGTATTCTCAATATCTGCATTCATTAAAGTACTGTTTGGGATGTAGGCTTGAGAGACATCCATAGCCCTACAGCTGTCATTTATCCCAAACATTAAAAGGTCAACAAAGTGTCCTAATACTGTATACCAGAACTGCCTCTTTCTTCTGTAAGCTACGTCAGGGTCCCACAGGGTTCTTGAGCCAAGATGCTTACCTTAATCTGCCCCCAAAGATTCATACTGGAGGCATTCCCAATGAACGTTGATGATGGCTTTTGTCAGAGTTCATACCTTATCCAAAAGCAGAAAACGTATTCTGGAGTGAACCCCTATGATGAGTTAATAAATGTGAAAAATCATTCTATGTTCATTTGTTCATCCTTTACATCACAAGCTGTTAAATTAAGACAGAACCCTACACAAGTAATGATAATTGATAGGGAAATTCATATAAATATAAGGCAACTTGTGGAGCATCCTAACAAGAGAACAACACTCTGAGCATAAGAAATTCTTGAGGTATACAGTTCAGTCATTCATCAAAGCAATTACATGTTTAATATAATGGATTATGACATTCTCATTTTAGGCATTCTGAGTCTAATAGTTCTCCTTTTTTATAAGCTGTAATTTTCTTTTGGGTGGTTGAAAAATAAAAGTTCTATTTGCATTTATCTTTTTTCTTAACAGCTATTTGGGCCTAAGTAAAATGCTTACTTTTTCTCCTAGATCTCTAAGCTTTCCAAGAAATAAAAAATCTGTATACTATTTACTGAATTAAACATACTTAGTTTCAAAGAAAACCTGTTTAGAGTACACTTAACATTTAATTTTTGCAAAACAGTTACAGCCAATTAACATCTTCTAGCCTTTTTCCATAAACCGATTTATTTAGTAAATATTTGAATTTTACTGTATGCATTCAGAGGCAGGTATCTAAGCTGAAACATGAAGAAAGAGTGAAAACTAGCTAGATTGTGTGTGGTGGAGTGTGGGAATGTTAGAAGAGATGATAAAAGAGAAACACAGAGTATAGAGCTGCAGAGTAATAAGGGCGTGGCCATCAGGAAACAGACATTCACTGACTGGAAGGCGGCACCGGAAAAGAGTGGAGCGGAATACATAAGAGGTGAAGGTAGAGACTCAAAGGCCAGACCATGAAGTTCAGCCACCTTAGAAGTTCAGACTTCATGCTAAAGGTAATGGCAAAAAGTAAAATTCTTGTCATCACAATTATTCATTGCTCTGAAAGTGCCAGTTGGAATAATGAGAGAGGAAAATAAATATGGTAGACCATTAGAACAACCTAAAAAAATCAATTGAAAAACTTTAATAAGTGAATTCACATATACTGCATATACCCCACTTCCCTCAAAAAATACGGATAAATGGAAAGATGTTTCTGTATGAGAAGATAACTATAGAGATGTTGAATCGCCACACATTAAACTATTCTAATCAAATATTTCATTGGGAAGATTATTTCACAAAGTGATTATAAAGTTTATTTTGTAGAATTAGCAAGTTAAAATAGCTATGTACCTTTCTATTAAAGGAGGGCGATAATAGGAGCCTTACTATTAAGGCTAGTATTAATACTAGTAACAATAGTAACATAGTGTGGTACTGACCTAGGAATTGACATCTCTGAGACAGAATTGATTGTAACTAGACCGAGATGCTTGTAAGAATTTAGCATATCATAAATTATCACTTCACACAGGTGTGGAAAAAAGAATAGTTAATATTACATTTATATTATATGCAGATTCATTAACTAGGTGAATCTATAATTAGGTCGATATTTATTGAAAGCACAAATTTAAAGTTGAACATCAGTGAAAACTGGTCTGGAATATTACTCAGCTATAAAAAGGGATGAGATGGAGCTATATGTAATGAGGTGGATAGAACTACAATCTGTCATACATAGTGAAGTAAGTCAGAAAGAGAAGGACAAATATTGTATGCTAACTCACATATACGGAATCTAAAAATGGTACTGATGAACTCAGTGACAAGAATAAGGATGCAGATATAGAGAATGGACTGGAGAACTCGAGGTATGGGAGGGGGTGGGGGGTGAAGGGGAAGCTCAGACGAAGCGAGAGAGTAGCACAGACACATACATACTACCAACTGTAAAATAGTCAGTGGGAAGTTGTTGTATAACAAAGGGAGTCCAACTTGAGGATGGAAGATGCCTTAGAGGACTGGGGCAGGGAGGGTGGGGGGGACTTGAGGGGGGGGGAGTCAAGGAAGGGAGGGAATACGGGGATATGTGTATAAAAACAGATGATTGAATCTGATGTACCCCCCCAAAAAAAAAATAAAAAAAAATTAACTGTCAATTCATGAGAAAAGGATAACCAGTAAATATGAGGGAGCATCCTATTTTCACCAATAATCAAAACATAACATTTGGGGCTAATAACCTATGAAAGGAATATTAAAGCTCAGTTTTTAGCAGGACTGTCAAGAAATGGCAACTCATAACCACTAACAAGAGTATAAATAATGACTGCCTTTCTGAGACCCAATTTGACAACGTGTATGAAGAGCCTTTAAAAAGTCAATGCACAGAAGGGAACAGATCAGGAGTTAAGGATTCAAGAACCTCAAGAATGAATGTGTTTCCCCAGGGGGTGGCACGGGATGCACAGTCTACAACAGACAAGAACAAGGAGAGTTGCAGAAAGGACCAGGCATCCAGCCTACAAAGTGAGGGAGTAATTGCAGAGCTCAACCTGAGAGAGCAAAAAAGAACAAATGTGACTTAAAACCACCAGACTCAGCAACAGCAGCAGCAGCAACAACAATCACTGAGGAGCTAGATCAGAGATGAGCTAGGGGCAAGGCAAGCACATCACCCAGGCTCTCTTACATCTACTTAAATATATCAATAAGCACTTAAATATTTGTCCATCTGTTTCACATTTAGGGAGCTGTGATCAAGTTGTCATTGGTACAGATTCCTCTGGATGAAAACACTGATAACTCCTACCCTCCTGTAACTTATTGCAGTAATTATGACCCTTTGTCTCTAAGACATGCCCACCATCTGGCATCTGCCACTCTTAAATTGATTACCGTTAAGATCAAGAAACCCATTTCCGTTGCAGCCATTTTCACCATCATCTCCAGCCTACACAAAACAGACACAACAAAGCTCTTCGAGAACATCTTTGCCCCTCTTTCAAAACACCCCTTAACTCTGGAGAAAAGAGTAATAATAAATCCATTCTAATATTCCATCACCCTGCACCTCTGGCATTCTCTACGGTATTCAAGAAGTTATGTAATTAGAAGTAGGCCAAGTTTGATTCCAGGTTTTAATTACCCAGTTTAACAGAATAAGTTGCTCTTTCTGGTGTTTAAAGCAACACATTAAACTCGAGGTCCCTGATGTTTGCACCCATGACAATGAACTCAACCCAAATGTGACTTACATTTGGTCCATCTTAGAATCTGCTCCCACATTGCTCTCCCAGTTCTTGCTAACACAATTCCTGAGGGCTTGTAATTCTTACAGTACCAATAGCTATCTCCTCTAGGAGCAGGGAATGCTTGCATTTGTTCTTTCAGGGCTAAGTTGGGATCTAAGTCTCATTATGGGCCTGGAGCCACTGACAGTGGTGGGAAGAGCACAGAAGAGATGTGGTATCAGTTTGTGAGGCAAATGGTCCAGGTATAGTCAAGAGTAAGCTTGAATGGAGTGGGGGTCTGACATCCTCAAATAAGTAGAGAAGGGGTATAGTTGTTGACAAGAGAGGTTCAGAGGAATGGGGTGGCCGTGTTCCTGGTCTCATTGGTGTTTACCCAGATGCCTACCCGTTGTTCTTCACCAGTTCTCTTACTATCTCTCTGACCAGGCTATGAATTTAATTGGTGCTGCAATTCTGCAACCATTTCAGCCAAAGTGGGATTTGGTCCTCAGCCATATTTGCCTTGCAACCATTGAAAATGAGGAACTACTTCAAAACTGCCATAGGGACGTTTTGATGATCCTCTTCTGGTTCTTAATTGTATACTCGACCAAAAGGTCTTGGTTGCTCTGTTCTCTATGTTTATTCTTGAAGGTGACAGAGAAGCTAGATGGCTCCATATATTTTAAATCATTATTTTCACCATAGCAACTGAATGTCTTAGCCACTTGTTCTCTCAATAGCTTGCCCTCTACCTGCACTTTTATTCAATACTACCACTAGTGATAATTTGAGAACTCTCTATGTTCTAAACTTATTTTCCTCCTGACAAGGAGGCTCTCTCTGTGCTGGTCCCAGTAACCCAATCCTGAGTCCCATTTAGAGGATCTATTTTCTGGGCCCACTTTGGTCCCAATAAGTATTTCAGTCTGGGTCCCAGAAGGAAACAGATTCTAATTTTAAAATAATTTGATAATGGTTTAACAGTGTAGGGCTATTTAAAGAGGTGTGGGCAGAGGTAAGGGAAACCACAAGAAAAAGGGAAGTATTCCAGTGGTAGTAACAAGGGTATGTTTTATCCCTAGGCCTGAAGAGGCAAGAGGAAGGAGCCATCACCAGAAACTAGAAGAAGAAAGTCATGTAAAGAAGGCACTTTGGTAAGAGCTGTGACTTCAGATCTAGAAGAGCAGCCAGTCACAATTAACCCTCCAATCTGTCAGGGCTTCCTATTGACCAAACCTAGTCAAAGCCAGAGGGGTAGGGAGCCTACTGATATAGTCCATTTAGGTCAGCCTCCCAGTGTTGGAGAAGGACAGAGAGTGGATTTAGAAAGGCAAATGGAAGATGTCTGATACAGGATGCAGAATGATCTGATGAGGGACTTTTAGTGGATCTCAGCCTTCCTGGATATATTTATGATTCACATCCTTAGGAGTCCAACTCTCCTTAGACTGGTTTCTGTTCCCAATTAGATTACCTATAGCGTAAGTAGAAGTGTTTTGGTTTATTTCTTTTTGAGATACAGTTGACGTATAACATCAGCTTCAGGTATACCACATGATTCAATATTTGTATATATTTTGATCACCACAAGAAATCTAGTTAACATCCATCACCACACATTACAAATTTTTTTTCTTGTGATGAGAACATTTAAAATTTACTCTCTTAGCAACTTTGAAATATACAATGCAGTATTATTAACTATAGTCTCCATATTGTACATTACATCCCCAAGACTTATTTATGTTATAACTAGAAGCTTGTGCCTTTAATCCACATTCACCCATTTCACCCACGTACCCACTCCTGACCACCACCAATCTGTTCTCGGTATCTATGAGTTGGATTTTTTTGTTTTGGGGTTTTTTTTTAGATTCCACATATGAGTGAGATCATACAGTGTTTGTCTTTCTCTAACTTATTTGACTTAGCATAATGCCCTGAAGATCCATCTGTGCTGTTGCAAATGGCAAGATTTCCTTCTTTTTTTATGGCTGAATAATACTCCATTGTGTATAAATATACATACTGCATCTTCTTTATCCATTTAGCCATCGGTGGACACTTAGGTTGCTTCTGTGTCTTGGCTACTGTAACTAATGCTGCTGTGAACATGGGATTTATTGTTTTCATTGTTTTTTTGGATAAATACCCAGAAGTGGAATTGCTGGATCATACAGTAGTACTACTTATAACTTTTTGAAGAACCTCTATACTATTTTCCATAATGGCTGTACCAGTTTACATTCCCACCCACAGTCCACAAGGGCTCCCTTTTCTCCACATCCTTGCTAATCCTTGTTACTTCTTGTCTTTTTGATAGCCATTCTAATAGAGGTGAAGTGATATCTCATTGTGGTTTTGATTTACATCTCCCTGATGATTAGTGAGTGACATTAAGCACCTTTTCATGTACCTTTTGGCCATCTGTCTGTCTTCTTTGGAAAAATGTCTGTTCTGATCCTCTGCATATTTTTTAATTAGGTTGTCTGTTTTTTGCTATTGAGTTGTATTTATATTTTATATTAACCCCTTATCAGATATACTGTTTACACATATTTTCTCCCATTTGGTAGGCTGCCTTTTCATTTTGTTGATGGTTTCTTTTGCTGGGCAGAAACTGTTTAGTTTGATGTAGTCTCACTTGTTTATTTTTGCTTTTGTTGCCTTTGCTTCTGGTGTCAAATCTAAAAAATCATCTCTAAATCTAAAGTGAGAGAAAACTGTGAGATGCTTAAAAGGTACATCCTGGTGATTTGATACGTATACATTGTGAAAGGATTCCCCCCATGTAGTTAATTACCACATCATCTCCAGGCCAGCCAAACTTCTTGAAGGTATTGTCCATAGAGGCTCTGTACTGATGATCCCTCTAACACACACCAGTAATTTTTTCAAGTTTGTGTATACCTTTGAATAAAAAAAAAAGTATTTCTGTTATTCACACTAAATTATGACTGGATTATGAACTGTGGCCTTGACTGGGATCTATTCACTATTATCTTCATAGATGTGATCTTTGAATTTAGTAATTTACCAATACTAGTTCTGCTCTGTCAATTTTTTCCAAGGACTTCTTGATATCCAAGATGATTTCTCTTGTTCTCATTACTTCATTTTGATGTTGCAATGGCTGAAATAGGTTATTTCTTAAAAGAAAGATCTACTATTGTTTGTCAGAGACATTAACTAGGTACCACTCTAGCAAGTGAGGAAAATCATAAGAGATATCACTTACTAAATATATGTGACAGTGAGTTCAGTGGCTAAAAAAACAGTTTCTGAGAAATAAAAATATGTAGGATTGGTATTTTGATTTTCTTTTTTGAATTAAAATGCTTCTTATAAAACGCTACATCTAATATAGTCTTAAGAGATATGGAAAGTCAAACTTCCAAGTTTTAATCTTGTATTTGCCACTAATTTGTCCTATAACCAAACTTGGGACTCTAATTTCTCACCTGAGAAGGGGGATACCTGGTCCACATTTTGATTGTTATAGAGCTCAAATGAAAGAATATATTACTTATTACTTAAGTATAGGAATTACAAATAAAATGCAAATATATGATTTTTGTTATTATTAGCACTCAGTGATTTAGCAGTGTTTGGCTCATGGTAAGTGCTCAAAAGTCACAGTCATTATAACTATAATTATTGACCAAAGAAGCAATAGCCTGGCTCAGAAATTAACAATCAACCCTCCAAAATATCAAATGCAATAAATTTTAGTTCCACAACTATATGTGTTCAGGCTTTCTAAGAGTCAGACTTACTTTTCTGTGGAAGAACCTTTAGCACCAGAATTCCTCATAGAAAAAGCAGTTCACTTTTAGACTGGGATAGATCCCACCTTACCCCCACCATTTACTTTTATTATATTTTCAATTGTGAAATAGTTTGAAATTTTTTTTCAAAAGGACAGAGGCTTGCCTTTACTTTTCCCATCTATCACTGAACTAGAAAAGTAAGGTAACAACTCTTAGAAGCCTATTCAGAGATAAACTATGGAAAAATCCATTCAAAAGTCCTGTGCCTGTGTCAGTACTCTCAAAAATCTGGATGTGTGTGTCTTTGTTTATACATGTGAATGCAGGTTTACCAAGGATCGCAGATACTGACTAGATCAAAGCAATTATATCTAAAACAACAAAATCCAGCAAAAACTAACACTTGGGAGTATATTCACCAGTTGCCTGACAACCTCAAGGTGGGTACCGATGGGGATCTGCCCAGGTGGAAGACAGCAGGAGAGCAAAGGGGGCCTTTTGCCCACTGGAAGATAAAACCAGATATCTGGTCTGATAGTAAAATACAGGCATAACTTGGAGATATTGTGGGTTCAGTTCCAGACCACCTCAATAAAGCAAATAATGCAATAAAGCGAGTCACATAAATTTTGTTTTTTTGGTTTCCCAGTGCATAAAAAAGTCATGTTTACACTATACTTTAGTCTATTAAGTGCACAAATAGCATTATTTCTAAAAAAAACCAATATACATACCTTAATTTAAAAATACTTTGCTAAAAAATGCTAGCCAACCATCTGACATTGCAGGGTTACCACAGACCTTCAGTTTGTAAAACAAACAAACAAAAAACCTCAACATTTGTGAAGCACAATTAAGTGAGGTATGCCTGTATGCACGTCATAGAGGAAACCGAGTAATTAAACAGAACAGGAGATAGAAAGGTTGAGGGAAGAAAAGGAAGAGGCTATTAGAAGATTAAACTTCCAGGAATAACAGAATTTTCCTTTATGTCTTCATGGATACAAAATGGTACCATCTCAGTGGTTTTGATTTCTGAATGAAAATGTGTAACTTTTTGGAATTAAAAAAAAATCGAAATCAGTTACTATTTAGCTCTTTGGTCCTAAAATACTTCCTTCATATTCCCTATTTAGTGGATAATACAAAAGCGGAGAGAGAAAGCAGACATGAGGACTACTTGTACAATAACTTGCTTGATGCTGTTTTAAAGTTTTATTTCTTGTCAGTTGCATTATGAATATAAAAAGTGCTGCAGTTTCAAAGGGAATTTTTCAATCAGGTTTCTCTTCCTGTGAGTCAGTTTTCATATAAAAGCAACTGGAAATACTACTTCTGTATGGGGCACCTGTAACAATTTTAATGGATTCTTTGCTCCGAAACGGCAAAATTCTAAATATTTTCTCAGTGGACTTGAAATCATTTGAAGATATGAAGTTATGATGATGCTGTCTCTTCAATTATATCCATGCCTTAAACATTTATAGTATGTCAACACTGTGCTAGAAGTGGGATACACTCCAGGAACTCCTAATACCCATACAGAAGGTACTACAGAAATGATGTGAAAGCACAGGATCCCAGAGACCAGATTCGTCAATGTTTAAGCTTCCAGCCTGGGGACAAGATCTCTGAGACGACTCTGAAACTGCGTTTCAGGATGGAAAAGAAACGCCTCCTTACCTGAGCCCTGGCTGTGAAGGGCTGCATCTCTCCTTTTGTGTTTGTTGTCTCTTCCTAGGGAATGGCAGAATGGTGAGAAGGCGGCAGGAGGAATGTAGGGACAGTGACTTTTGTGGTCTGAAGAGGTCAGCTTCTCTAGAATAGAGGCCCTATAAACCAGCCCGAACCCGGACCCCCTCCAGAAATTAAGCGGATCCCAAACCATTGGCACCAGCTCCCAGAATAAAATCGGTCCAGCTCAGTCCGGAGTGGTCTGAGCTCGCTGCTAACCGCGCCGAGCAGTAGGAGTTCCGTCTGAGTCTTGTGAGATCTTCACTAGGATCGTATGCAATTGGTAGCTTCAGCCTATCAACAAAAATAAGAAATCAACCTAAATTTCTGCTCGCCCCCAGGAGTCCCTCCATTCTGAGAGTTGGGCGGGCCTGAAGGCTCAGACTGCTTGCCAAAGCAGTAAGGAAAGACACTTGAGTCCTCCCCTAAGGCTCAGTCTAGCCACTGTAGCCTCGGGGCCTATCCCTCTCGGGGGAGGCACCACCCCTTGCCGCCAGGGCGGGGCGAGGAGACCGGAAGTGGAGCGGTGTGGCGCCTGCGTTGTCTGTGGCTGCGTCGTGCAGGCTCCTGATGTAGCACGGTGGGGCTTCCCTGGGCAGGTGGGTCACCTGCACGCCCATGTACCCTCTGCGGGTCGCAGAATCCACACATTTTCCCAGGAAAACTGGGTGACCGTTCTGCCTTTTGAGCTTCTCTTTAATTGCTATTAGAAGTGTCCGGTGACCTCTAGTCTCCAGTGCTATGAAATAGGCTTGCCATTTGATCCCTGGAGATTTGGTGAGATTTCCAGCTGGGCTTCTCCACTTGGTTTCTTAGGGCTGTGAGTCTTTCCAAGCCACGATTTTTCTTGACTGTAGTGCACTTATGTAGGACCTTTCTTGAAGGGATTGTGATATTAAAATGACATTAAACTTTTGAGAAGACTCCCCAGTGTCAGTGTCCTGTGAAAATCAATACTATGTAGTATGCACTATTATAGAGAGATAAGTTCACGAGAGACCATAGGACTCTTGTTTATCTCAGCCCTTTTAATTTACAGCTCAGGATAGTTAAACTCAGAAAGGTCAAATGATTATCCCAATTCCATATCATAAATAATAGATCTTGGATTAAATGCTAGAGATTCTTCAGATACTTCAGCTACTGTGCCTTTTACTGTTCACTATGAAATCTTTTCAAAGAATGTTAAAGTTCTAAATCGTTTGCCAGTTAATTTTAATATTTGGTGAAAGACCTGTACACATGACCCAGGGTGGTCTGTATTCTAAGTTCTAGAACCTAAGAAGATGAACAAAAACATACCATAGTGTTACCTTTTTTTTACTGGATCAGTTTTTCAGCCTCTGCATAACCAAGAATATAGTATTCAATAGATATTAGGATTTAGTTAATTTGGTAGACATTTCTGACAGGACCTGCCTGACTCTGATAACTTGGCCTACATAGGACTGCTGATGACAAGACTCCCAGTTCACCCTGACCAAATGGTTTACTATTAAAGGTTGTTGACATTAGGTAGAAACATACCCTGTTTTCATAAAAACTGATCTGAGCTCAGGCAGCCTGGTTCTTAAGCACTGGACTCTTATTCCTAAAACAGCATATTTTGCTCACTCTGCTTGAAACACTTACCAACCTCCCTGCCCCATCCCCTGTCAAGTTATTTCAGTTTATTCTGGACAAGGACTAAAATCACTCTCTGGAAAGCCTCCCCTGACTCTTCCCCAAGGTTGGGCTTCACTATCCCCATGGCACAATTTGAGCTTTATATTATCCATGAAAAAACCCTAGACCTTTAGGAGTAGATCATGAAATCATTAATCTGGACAGACTAATTTCACTGTCCCTAAAACACAATGTACTCAACTACACGTTTTTATAAGCAGTTCCTCCTGAAATTCCACCTGAAGTCCATGTTTAAAACCACCTTCTGATATTATTCATCATGCTCAAAGTATATCCAAAATTTGATTATTTCTCTTGCCTCCACTGCTAACACTATGTTAACACCTTATCTTTCTTAGGCATCACTGCAATACTTTCTAATTGGAATTTCTGCTTTGGCTCTAGCTGCCACCTTCAGTTAATTCTTAACACAGCATTCACAGTGCCCCTATTAAAATTAAAGTTAGGCCATGTCTCTTAAAATCCTTTAATGGCTTTTTATACTATCTTTAAACTCATTTTTTTAGTGACAGCATTTTCCAGTTTTACTCTAGTGGGCACACTAATGAAGTGAAAAATAAATCCAACAATTAAAAAAGGAAACTGCCTCCTTCCATCAAAACTCATTGACATCACCTTGTCATCTTGTCTACTATATGGCTTATGACCTCCATTCTTGCTCCTTCTCTTCCCCTCACTCTGCAACGTATCCAGTCTCAACACTGTTGTTGAAGTCATTTTTCCAAATGATATTCTCTTGTTCCTTTGTTTAATAAGAGTCTTTAATGTTACTCCATGACCGATAGAAATTTTTTAGCTTGACACAAGAAGTCCTTCATGACCTGGCCATCCTTCTAACCTTTCACTTTTATACTTTATACTCCAACAAGGTCAGGTACTTTGACATTACTTGTAGCTGGCTGTATACATCATGTAATTTCATTATTCCATTTCTTTGCACAAATTATACCTTCTGCCTCCTATCTTTTAACACAATAACTGAATATAGAAAATTATAAAAATTACCTAAAGTAACTGAAAACTTCACATATAAGCACATTTATGACAGTTCAATTCATGATATAAAAATTAAAAGTCTAAAATACCTGATAATATAGAGATAAGTACAGCCACATAATGGAATATCATGTAACCATTAACATTTTAAGTTGTATGTAAAAAAGTTATTTTTATTTTTTATGAAAATAAGACACCAGTAAAAATATAAAAAATACAGAAAAGCATGAAGAACGTAAAGATAACCACAATCCATCCTATCACAGAGACCCACTATTAACATTTTTGTATATATCCAATGTTTTCCCCATGGAAATATCTGTATAAATATATATATTAATAGAATCTTACCCCATATACAGCTCTATATCTTGCACTTTTAACACCATAAATATATTCTTACCAGTACAACATTCTTGGAAAATATAAGTTTTAATGCTGCCTAAGATTACATCATGTAGATGCATCATAATTTATTTGACCTTTCCCCTATTTTGGGGGGAGGGCAGCATAAAAATATTTTAATAAATACCTTGCACATTTATCTGTGTATGTGTTCTAACGTAGTTCAGAATGCTTCGCTTAGACCCACTGCTTTCTGGAGAAACGTATTTGAACATCAGCTCTTACAACCATGTTGTATGCCTTATCACTTCATCCCCGGGCACGTCTGAGAACACCAGAGTGAACATCTGAGAACACCAGAGTGAACATCTGATACCGAGCTAGCCAATCCAAAGGCTTACCAGTAGCCTGTGGTTTGGCCTGGCCTCAAAGATTTGTCAGGAGGTAGTAATTATAAATTGAGCTAATCATCTTCCCCTACTGAGAAATGTAAACGGAGACCCAGAAAGAAGTTACAAGTTAGTGGTGGGCAATAAAGTTGAAAAAAATATATTCAAGGATGGTGACCATTATAAGCATACACAGAGTGAGTAAACAGGAGGTCAGCTGGTAGAGAGGAGAGGATAACCAAAGAGAAACAAAAATAAGTTCTTTAACAAGTAGCCTCATTGTCTAAGAGCTTTCTAGAGCAAATTCTCACACTGAAGCTCTGTCCTTGTGGGTTTGTTTTTTTTTTTTCCTTTTAATTTTGTGGTGAGATTTTAAAACATGTTATATAACTCAGTTTTTCATATGAAATAACTTAAGTGGATCTCTCTTCTTTGCAAATAGAAGTTCCCTAATAGTGTAACTGTTTCCAAAGGATATATACCTAGATATGAAATCACTGTATATGAGAAAGAGCAATAATATTTTTAAGGCTTATGATTGGCCAAATAGCTTTTCCAAAGCCTATCAATTTACCCTCAACATAAGCAGTGTATAAGTATCAATCATTCTGTCCTCCCTGAAAATAGCTATTACAATTTTTGTTAACAAAAGTGGTATTTCATTGCTTTAATCTGCTGATGTCCTTTGCCATTTTTTAAACTAGGTGCCCATCTCTTGTATTAACTTATAAAAGTTCATAACTATCCTAATCATGGCAGGTATTTTCACTGTTGTTGTCTTGACTTCCACATGCCCTTAACCTATAGTTTAAAATTTTTTAATGCGGTCAAATTCCTAGATATTTTTTATGAGTTCTTCCATTTCATCTCACTCTCAAAAACTGCATGTGTGTTTTCAACCATATAAAAACCCACTTTGGTTAATTTTAACACTTTATGTTTAGAATGGTGGAACCTCCTTTAAAAGAAAACAGAGAGAGAGAAGAGAAAGAAATCTTGTGCTAATCTTGAATGTGAATCAGAAAAAATGGATGGGGTTAACTTGTGGTTTTGTTTTTGATGAAGCAGCCTTCACGAAACCATATGGAGGTTCATGGAACACAGCTTGAAAACTTGTGCTTTAATCAATAATATATGAGATCAGTATATATATGATACAGGTCATGAGACAAAAGCCTAATTTTATTTTTCACCAAAGAGTTAAGTAATTTTCTCAGCACCATTTACTTCTATTCATAAATTTTTTATCATATGTAAAGTATTTAAGCATATGTACTTAATATATTGTATAGATATATGTAATCCATATGCTGGTTTATTTTTAAGCTATTTAGTAATAACTGAGCATTCTGAACATTTTTTCAAATGTACAATCAAGTTCTCAATGTTTTAACTTCAATATATCACTTATATGTTAGGGCAATCTCATTAATCTTTCTCATAATTATCTTTATTCTTCTCCAATATCTTATTTTCTTCAAAGACTTTAAAATACTTTTTTGCAGTTTCAAATCTCATTGGGATTTTGATGAGATTTGAAATAAACCTATAAATTAAGAACATCCCCCCTAAAAAAATTATGACTTCTCTATAGAAGTCCCCTTTTCAATTAAATGTTTTTTCATTATTTTATTCTACATTTTTATTTGTTCCTTTTAAAGAAATTTTAGTATTACAATCCCTTTTTTGCACCCATTGTATTTTTCTATTATTACAAGAGCTTAGGAAACTATTGGGTTTTACATTTTTACCCACCTTAATGGGTTTAATTAGTTCATTTTAAATTAACCTTTAAAAGCACAGTGTAGGCATGCTTTTGTTTGCCTAATAAACATTTTCCTATTCTTTTATATCAATAAGATTAATAAATCAATATTGAGCAATCGATCAACTGAAAATTGGTCAATTGACAGATATTTTTTTTTCTCTTGTCCATTACCTGAGATTGACCCGATATTTTGCTTTAATCTTTTCTGTTGTAATAGAATATAAGGAAACTTTTAATTAAATCAAGGGCTTTCAGAACTTTTTAAGGAGAGATTTAATGTGTTTTGATAAATTTGATTTCCTCTCATCTTGATCCATATTCTCTAATTTTTTAGATCATCGTCATGTTTTTGTTCTCCATCTTTTGCTACAGGGACTGAATATTCTTTGCTTTTATCTTCTCTGTTTTGAAAGAAATATGTGCTCTTTTTAGTTCTTTGAGTTGCAATTTCTAACTTTGAAAAAAAATTATTTTAGACCTTTATTTTTAGAGTTGTTAAAGTCATGAAGAAAATGTTATGAATGCATGCTATTTAAGGTCAGAAATGTAGCACAATGTCTTTTGCTGTCCTTCCCTCATTTGGTTGCCAGATTTGGCAAATAAAAACACAGAGTGCTGTTAAGTTTGAATTTCATATAAACAAATACTTTCTTAGTATAAGTTCCATGCAGTATTTGCGACATACTTACACTATAAAAATTATCATTGTGTATCTGAACATCAGACCTAACTGGGTATCCTGGATTTTATCTGATAACCCTAATCTGCCATCCAGACTTTAACAGATGATGTTTTTATACTCAACATTTGTATATTAAATATTTTCTTGCACAATTATTTAACATTTTTGAAGTTTTGTAAATAAATTAACAGTTATTCAAGACTTAACTGCATGTTTAACTGATTTTAGTGTTTGTTACCAGTTCTTTTACACTATGACTTCCACATTCTTGAGTTTTCTTTAAGGAAGGTACATATGTGTTTTCTGTTTTGCTTATCTAATTTGTTACCTACAAATGTAAAAGACAGTTTAGTTGCTAAGAAAAACTACAGGCAATAACAGATTTTTCAGTCTCACAATTCTGAAGGTGTTATTCTGTTGTGACATTTACCATTGCAGAGGTCTTAGTCCATTTTTCCTCTTTGGTTTTGTAGATAACCACACCTCTTAGTGTCTGAGCCTATGAATAAATGTGGAAAACTGAGAAGGAATGGTTGAGAGTGTATGATGGTAACCTCAGAGTGCAGCACCCCTGCAACAAAAGGCTAGTTCTTGAGTTTTCTGGTTGACAGAAATAACATCTCTAGGATACCCTATCTTGGATAAAGGGTCATAACAGTGTTTTCTGATCTTTTGTCATCAGCAGTGGAAATTTACTGCCCCTTTAGTTAATTCTTCAACATTTGAGAACAGGTTGTATACCAGTTTGAGGTTCAAGTTTTATGTGTTTTCATTTTTTTTCTGTAGCTTCCTAGGGACTTTACAGGTGAGTCAAGATGCTGTTTCATTGATAGCTAGCCAATTTCAGTTCAAACCAAAACATAAGTAAATGTTTTGAAGTTAGTGAAAACACAGAGTTGAACATACAGTATGATTTCATGCACATAAAAATACACAGGAAAAATGACTTAGGATGAAACAGGATGAAAAGTTTTCTTCTTGACTCATATATTTTATTTTTATTTATTTATTTATTTATTTTTTTGTGGCACACGGGCTTAGTTGCTCCGCGGCATGTGGGATCTTCCTGGAGCTGGGATCGAACCCGTGACCTCTGCATTGGCAGGCGGATTCTTAACCACTGCGCCACCTAGGAAGCCCGACTCATATATTTTATAATGACTGTCCATAATATTTATAGAAAAAGAAAATACACTTTAATTTGAAATATCCTCCTAAGGATCTCCTGTTGAAGCAAATTATTCTTAGTAGCAATTAGGAGAAACTATAAATGTTGCTTGGGATCATTTGGGTAACTTATAGAATTTTCTTCCCAGCAGCATTTACTGGGCTTAAGGTGAAGCTTTGATTAAAGCTATTATAACTAGATGAACAGAATCATAAGGTTTCTCTTCTGCGATTATTGTGAAGTTGTGAATTCTGATCGAACTCCTTATAATACTCATGGCATTTATGAGTTTTCTCTCCTGTGTGAACTCTTTGATGAATTCGAAGAGCTGAGCTATGGCTGAAACCCTTACCACACTTAGCACATTGGTAAGGCTTCTCTCCTGTGTGGACCCTTTGATGAATGTGAAGATTGGAGCTGTGACTAAAGCCCTTTCCACAATCATCACACTTATAGGGTTTTTCTCCTGTATGGACTCTCTGATGAATGAGAAGATGTGAACGCTGACTGAAGCCCTTCCCACAGTGTTCACATTTATAGGGTTTCTCTCCAGTATGTACTCTTTGGTGAGTGTGAAGTTTTGAACTCTTGCTGAAGCCCTTCCCACATTCATGACAAGTATAGGGTTTCTCCCCCGTATGGACCCTCTGATGAATGCGAAGATCTGAGCTGTGACTGAAGTCCTTCCCACAGTCGTCACATTTGTAAGGCTTCTCTCCTGTATGCACCCTCTGATGGATTTGAAGATTTGAGCGCTGGGTAAAGCCCTTACCACAGTCATCACATTTATAGGACTTTTCTCCCGTGTGGACTAACTGATGAATTCGAAGATTTGAGCTCTGACTGAAGCCCTTACCACATTCATCACACACATATGGTTTTTCTCCTGTGTGGACTCTTTGATGAACATGAAGTACTGAACTCCGACTAAAACTCTTACCACACTGATCACACTTAAAAGGCTTCTCTCCTATGTGAAGTCTCTGGTGAATGTGAAGTAATGAATTTCTACTGAGGTCCTTATCACACTGAAGTCTATAGAGTTTCTCTTCTGTATGGACCCTTTGATGACGGTGAAGACTGGGGATCTGACTGAAGCTCTTACCACACACATTACATATATAAGGTACCTCCCCTGGGTGGACTCTCTGATGAAAGTGAACACCGAAGCTCTGACTAAAGTTACTGGCAACTTCATCACATCTGTACAGCTTCTTACCTATGTGGATTCTTAGATGTCTGTATAGGTCTGATCTCCGAGCGAAGCATTCTGTGCTGATGGAACGTGGATGGAACTTTCCTCCAAGTTGATTTCTCTTGTGGAGAACACACTGTGAGTTCCAATAAGATATTTCTTTACATTTATTACATCCACAGTATTTCTCTTCCACAGAGCCTTTCAGCAGGTCATTTTGGCATATCTCTCCCATGTACTCTGAAAGAGCTTCCTCTCCTGGGATATAAAAATGTTGACCTATGAGCTTCTGTTCTTTTTCCATAGAGAGATTTTTCCTGGCTATGCCAACATGGTATCTGCATCCCTGAAAACCATGTGAATCACGCACACAGATTTCTCTACCATCATCTTCAGTGTGTTTTGTTTCTAAGCACTGACAAGGTATAAACTTCGTATATTTTAAGTTCCCGGGACTTTTGCCTTCAAAAGTCAGTTCATAGTTCCCATCCCCTGGTACTTGTGTGGAGAGTATTAACCATTCCTGATGGTAAGAAAGGTGTTGCTGCTTCAGGTCTTTGGAATCTATACCTTGAACCATTTCCACATAGTTTTGATTATCATATACCTGACTGCTGGCAGTCCTCCAGCCTTGCCAGCAGGAATGATTTTCATGTTCTAAATATCTGAATCTTTCTTCTTGGGGTTTGTAGCTCTCTTTCCAATTTCCTAGAAAAATAAGCAGATAATCCAGTGGTAAGATGAAAGCTGTGTTTAAAAATTTCCAAGTATCTCAATCAACAAGCTGCAGAAGTATAGGAATATATGTGTGGGTGCAAGTGGGAAAGAAGGGTTATGACTTAGGCTGCTCCATATCTGGGTGTGAGATTTCATTTGTTTGTTTATTCATAGATGTATTCACTCACTCATTTATTCAACAAACATATATTGAGCATCTACTACTTACCAGGTATAGTTAGAAATAAAAGAGAAGGTCTGACTGGTTTCATGGAAATAGTCTTAAGACTGAGATTTAATTAGATTACTCTATTTGGGACATTATTATAAGAAATAAAACACAGTTTCTATTTTTCTGTTCTAAAGCAGTGTAGTAGGTTGTGTGAAAAAACTCTCTACTTTATCTACATCTTTGGGTGTTCCCCTTACACAATGACTCTAGGCTTGGCTATATAATTCGCTTTGGCCACTGGGACAAAAGTGAGACAAGCAGAGATTTGAAAAGTGCTTGTGCATTGGGGCTTGGCCCTTCTTACTGGTTTTGAAAGTCCTGTGACCACCATTATGTAAATGAGCATGGGTTGGCCTCCTTGAAGAGAGACATGGTCAATACATGCTCATTATAACACTGATACAGACATGTGAGTCAGGCTGTCCAGCTTCATCTTAGACCATCCAGCCCCAATCAAGTCACTCCATGAAAGAAGATCCATCTAAGCAATTAGAATCATGAAAAATAACAAAGCTTAAGTCACGAAGTTTGGGGTAATTTCTTATACAGCAAAAGCTGACTTTTATAAATAGTACATAAAGAGAGAACAAATTTAGGACTGCACAAAATTATGGGTGGGAATCTATGCTTTAAGTGTAATCAGGAAAATAAGAATAAGAATCACAAGTACCTATTAATTACATAGCCAAAATGTTTTGGAAGATATCCTGCTTTATCTTCTATTTGTTACATGATTTAAGACCCATTTTTGAGAATATTTCTTCTACCTCAATACAACACCCAGATAAAGAACCAAAATACTCAACAAATCTGGTCCCAGAAGAAACTAACCTTATTCCCTAAGAGTTGGGATAACTTTACCTACTGACATGACATTTATGTAGTTCTCCCACATGACCTCTCTGTAGAGCTTTCTTTGAGAAGAATCCAAGAATTTCCACTCCTCCCAAGTAAAAAGAACAATCACATCTTCAAATGTTACTGCCATCTGGTCGAAGATCAGGCTTTCCAGGAAGAAGAAATCTGAGAAGATGGACAAAGAAAAAGACATTCAGGAAGTAACATAAGTGGTAAACCAAAAAGAAAAAGAAATAACTCCATTAATGGAGAAAAACAAGAAAAGTAAGAGGAGACATAATAATAGAGGTCAAGTGGTTAAATAATGTATCTAGTCGTTGAACACCATCACTATCATAAGAAACATTTATATAGCATTTATCTCCTAACCACTGGGCCAAGTAAGTGCTTCACATATATTTCAAATAATCCTATGTTGTAGATATTATTATTATCCCCATTTTACATATTAGTAAGTAATAGCTGAAAAAGATTAATTCCCAAGATCACGGACCTGGAGGTATTGCAGCTAGGACCCAGGTCTACGTACTTTGGACCAAAATATTTGCCAACTATAACAATATTGCTTCATGTTGCTTATGTTATTGCTTCATGATTGATCATTTTAGACAACCTATTTACTTCCCACTATGAGATGAGGAATTAGACCTACCACCCATCCACTCCTCATCCTCCTATAGCATTATCACTAATTTTCTGGTTAAATCAATAAGCAATGCTTATACAATTTTGAATATGATTATATACCGTTTTGGGGGTGGGGGGATTACCTGTTTAATTTTTACTTAATAAATTTACTGTCCTCAAATTCTTGATTTTTTTCAAAAGGCTTTATATAATCTATTTTATCAAATATCTTACCCCTCGCCCACCCCTTTTATTTTGGAAAAGTCTATCTTCCTGCTCCAGTCAGGGCCAGCTACTCTTTAGTGCTCCATTTTCAAGATCATGTGACTCTTCCTCTTTTGTGATTTACTCCATTAATTGGGAGGCACACAACAACATGAGTTCAATCAAGCCTGTGAATGTTAAGCCTATGCCCATTGTAAAAAGCAAAGGTGAGAAATAGGCGAGGTTTTCTTCAAAGGAGAATCTCCAGACAGGGTTTCTAGGAAAGATTCCCAAGAATCATTTGAATCACTGTATGCCTGAAGTCTTTATTACTATCCCTCATAAGTGGCTGGGTGTAGGATTCTAGAGTGAAAAGAATTTTTCTCAAAACTGCTTCACTACTGTTTATAAGCTTTTAGTATTGCTAAGACTGATTTAAAAAAAAAATCACAAAACAAAAAAAACCTCTGTAATTCCTCTCCAGAAATATTTTAGGGTCTTCTTTTGTGGCTGGCCCTCTGCCCCAAATGGTGTATGGATTTGAGCTTCTCTGAAGTTCACAGGGCTCATCCGTTCCTTTCCTGTATAACCCCGCTGAGTATACTAGGATGTAATGTCTTTAGCTCTATGTGGCTCTTACCACTATTCCTACTGTTGCCAACCAGGTTTTTGTTTAAGTTTCTCATGTGCTGATGGCTCTTTACCTGCATCATTGTAAGTTCATAAATTTCTTGAATTTTTTATTGTTGTGCAGTTTTAGAAAGTAGAAAAGATAAATGCATGTATTCTGTCTATTTTAGTGGAAAGAATAGATCATAAGTTGGTTATGTGACAAATTCATTTTATTTCTTTGATGACATTCTCAATTGTAAAGTTCAATTTAAAATGTTCAGTAAATATTAAGAATAAAAGAAATAGTACTTTTAAGATTACAATAAAATGGAAGGAAACTAGGCTATCATCATCATCATATAGTCATAGCAGCAGCTAAATATTATCTAGCAGTTATGTGAAGAAGGCTATGTTATCTCATTTACCATCACAACAATCCAGTAAGGTATTATCATCAGCACTAAAGGAATGAGGAAACTAACATTTAGCAAGATTAAGTAACTTTTACAAGGTCATGTAGTTACAAAGTAGTGGTTTTTAAACCCAGGCCTACCTACTAAGTTTAGGTGAGAAAAGTTAAAAACAACTTGTGAAGGGTTGTAAATCAAGATTTCCATACAGCCATATTGTGTTAATATACAAGGGCAAAAGGAAGATGTACTGAAATATTCAAGGATTCAAAATATATCACGCAGGTAATGTTTTCCGAATTAAAAACATTAATCACACATACGAATTCAAGAATGAGAAAATTCAGTGCTGTTTCTTTTTAAATGTTTATAAATGTTAAAAAATTTAAAGATAGTAAGTCTACTTTAACACATATGAATATGTAAATAAAATAAGAAAAGTGGGATCCTGAGAAGATGAAAAGCTGGTGTCAGTGTGAAAAATAAATGAAATCACTGGACGTTCATTTTTATTTTATTTATTTATTTATCTTTTATTTTTTTGGCACACGGGCTTAGTTGCTCCGCAGCATGTGGGATCTTCCTGGAGCTGGGATCGAACCCGTGACCTCTGCATTGGCAGGCGGATTCTTAACCACTGTGCCACCTAGGAAGCCCCTGGATGTTCATTTTTAAAAAGTACAATCAATAAAACACAGTCTTGTTGTTACTGGTTTTGATTGTCATTTTAACAAAGATTTAAGAATTTATTTTAAAAAATACACTAGAGACTAAGAGTCTAGTTTCTTTTACTGAAAGTAAGTTCATAAAAATTATAACAATGCTGAAGTAATATAAGTAAAATTTAAGTCCACCCTCCCCAAATAACTTACGAAGAAAACCACTGTAGTTTTCACTGTGTCCTTTCTGAACTTTTTTTTATACATACATACCCAAATAATGTTTTTTTATAACAAAGACATGATAATTCTGCAGTTTACCTTTTTCACATAATATATAGTGTACAACTTCCCATTTCAGTACATATAGGCCTGTGTTATTCGTGGTGACTTTAAAATATGTCCAAAAATATCTGATACCATTCCCTTCAAAAGGTGGAGCCTAATTCCCCACCCCTTTAATGCACCCTGGGTTAGGGACTTAACTTGTAATGAATAGGAAAAAAAGCAGAAGGGGAAGCAATGGTGTGCAACTTTCAAGAGTAGCTCATAAAAGGCACTGCAGCTTCCCCCATGCTTTTTTTATTGGATCAGTCACTCTGGGAGAAGCTACCTAACAGCTCTTGTGAATACTTAGGCAGCCCTGTGGAGAGGCCCGTGTGGTGAGGAACGGAGGCCTTTTGTCCTCAGTGAGAAATGAGGCATCTGCCAACAGCCATGTGAGTGAACCATCTTAGAAGTGGATCCTCCAGCCCCAGTGAAGGCCTCCAGTGAACTGTAGTCCTGCTGACAGCTTAACTGCAACCTCATGAGAAACCCTGAGCCAGAACCATACTGGTATACTGCTCCCAGATTCCTGACCCTTAGAAACTGAGTGAGATGAATGCTTGTTATTTTAAGCTGCTACATATAATTTACTATGCAGAAATAGATGATTAATGTATTGTTGTAGAAGTTGCACTGAATTTCACTTTATGATGTTCCAAAATTTAACTGTTCCCATACTGATGGAGATTAAGATTATTTCCAGTTTTCTGGCTATCATAATACAGTGGTGAACAACTCTCTTTAATACATCATTGAACCCTCACTTGTAATATTTCTAGAAGATACATTTCCAGAATTAGGACCACCAGGCATGTACATTTTAGTTTACTAAAAAACACTGTAAAACTTCCCTTGAAAATATTTTTTAAAAATATGTTGCAAATATTTTCCCCCACTAGAAAGTTAAAAACGGAATACCTACATTCAAAATTAGTAGGTACAAGTCCACAGAGGAAAAAAATTATATATAAAAAATAAAGTCGGCAGGTAAAATTATTAATAGACAAAAGGATACTAAAACAGTTTTAAAAGATAGAGGCATACTGCTTAGAAGAGACACTCCAAACTATTGAATTCTAAAAGATTAAAAATGAAAAGATAGGCTACTATAACAGAAAAATGTAGACAAAAGTAAAGTAGGTTTTGCAATAGTGATATTACATAAGGTAAAATCAAAGGAAAAAGTATTACACTAGATTAGCAGAGTAATTTTATGAGAAATGAAATGAAATTATTGCCCTTTGTGTACCACCAACCAGAGTTAAGATTTTGTCAGTATTGCTCCAACACTTTATATCATTAACAGCTGAGTATGGAAAACTTCAGTCACAAGAAAGATAAAGAAGACAATAAAATAAAATGAGGTCTCATATAAACATGCAATAATTATCAACATTTTGCCAATCTTGCTTCAATCCTCTGCTTCCCCCATTATTACTGTTGTTATTATTATTATTGGCTGGAGTATTTTAAAGAAAATCTCAAGCATAAGGTCATTTCACATATAATTACTTCAGAAATATTTCAATATATATCTTTCATTAACTGATAGGGACTTTAAAAAACGTAATTGCCTAACAAAATTAATAATATATAATATCATCTAAAATTCACTTCAAATTTAATTTTAATTTGATGTAAAAATATTTGTTACAGTTGAACTGTCTGAATCAGGATCCAAAAAAGGTCCACAACCTGTATTTGGTTATTGTGTTTTTTAAATCTCTCTTGTTCTGTAACAGTCTCCTCCTACCTTTTTTTTTTAAATCATGCCATTGATTTGTTAAAGAAACCCAGACATTTATCCTGTAGAACAATGATTTTCAAACTTCATTAAGCATCAGAATCACCTGGAGAACTTGTTAAACACAGTTTCCTGGGCACCATCCCCCAGAGATTCTGATTTATTAGGTCCTAGACAGGACTCAAGATTAATTTATAATAAGCTCCCATGTGATGCTAATGCTGGTGGATCCAGGGACCACACTTTGAATAGCACTTTTACAGAACATCCCACATCAATTATTTGGCTGTTTCCTTGTGGTGTTTTAATTCATTCTTTATTCCACTCCTATTACTTTGTGCTTTTATTCCAGAAGCCTGTGAAGACTAAAATTCATTTTTTTTTTTTTCTGACAAGAATACTGGTTGTACACTTCTTGTTACAATACTTGAGGGTTGCTAAATTTACTTAGCAGTGGGTTCAGGTGCTGTCACTTCAGTCCTTCCATTCACTGTTTCCCATAAATCTTTCACTCAAAGTTTTAGAAGTAAATGATGATCCATTTCTTAGATCTGTTTATGTCACCAAGCTTTGCAAATTGGTTTTCTAATTCTGCTATCCCTTGTGCACATATAAGCTGTAATTCTTCAATAATGAAGAACTCCCCATCAGAAATTTTCTGGTTACCCTGAAATGCAGTCCAGTCAAAAAAGTGAAGAGAAATATTTGATTATTTCCCAAACTATCCCATTTTAAAAATCAATTTGCATGTATCTCAAAAACTGGTACAAGAGTGTAAAGCAATTATATTCCAATAAAGAGCCTAAAAAAAAAAATCAATTTGCAGAGTAATGAAATGGGGCAAAGTAATCACCAACTATGATTAGTATGAATTGTTCTGCTTTTCAGCATTTTTATGAATTCATTGATTTTTACATATTTGATGTGTTTCAATCAAATTGCAGTCATTTTACTTTTAGATGTTTAAAACCCCCTTAGACTACTGGGAGTTCTTTCAGGTTGGCTCCAGGTTCTTGCGACATGACCATTATTAGTGTTTGAAAACATACCTACTTTCTAGCACAAGTGTCCCAGGTTTAGTTTTGTTGCATTTCCTGTACCAACGAGGATTCACCATTTCTCCAAAGAGTTTGATAATTTCCCACTTTTTTTCTTTTGTATTTATATAAAGGAACCTCTCCAACAGTAATGTAAACTTGATATCCTTTGTGTCTTCCCATCCATAAACATAGTTATCTCTCCAACAATTAAAGTTTAAGGTTCTTTTCAAGAAAGATGTTAAAATCATTCTCTATGTATTTGAAATTTTGATTCCTTCTTAAAATTTTGTCAGGTTTTGCTATACACAATTTGAAACACATTCTTAGCTACATGTTAGTTCATGATTAACACATCTAACCTTTTTTGTAGCACTACCTGCTTGTAAATAGCATAGAGCAAGATCATGTTTTTAATCAACCCTCTATGACTCAGTTTTTTTATATGTAAGTTTTATCCATGTTCATTTACTGTGATTATTAATATATTTGGACTTATTTCTAAAATCTTATTATTTTTAAAAATTCTTCCTCCATCCTTTCCTGTCTTTGAGCGAGAGTTTTATTTTTTCATTCCCTCCCATTTTGTCCTCTGTGATTTTGATTTCATACATATAATTTCTGTTCTTCAATAAATAACCTAAATATGCTTTAGACATACACACCTACCTATATTTCTAATGTCATTTAAGAAGAGAAACAAATCCAGGAAGGGCTGCATGAGATATAATAAGGAAAGGTGGTCAAGTGCCTTGCTAAAGTTTATTGTTATAAAACAAATAAGCAAAACCTGGGAACAAAAAACGAAAAAGAGAGCATATCTACACGTATCCTGAACTACAATTCTTGATGATACAAACACTGATGAGTGGGAGATAGAGAAAAGGGACATGAGAGTAAACTACTTGTCTACTCAGAAAAATGGCTTAGATATTAGTAGTTTTAAGAAGTCAATAGGGGTTAATAAAAGTCAACATGGGTTTTAAGAAAAGGGCAACTACCAGAAGAACCAAAGTAGAATCTATAAAAACTAAAACAAGAACAGAAGACAAACTGTTCCAAAGGAAATAAAAGCCATGGGGGTGGGGGGGAACCATATGATAGAAAAAAATAACTAATTATAATATATGTAAATAGCTTAATCTCACAGATTAAAAAACACAGATTTGTAGGTTAAACAAATAAGATTCAACATCTGGCTTAGAAGAGATACACTAAAAAAAAATGTGAATAAAAGGATGGAAAAACATATTCTACACAAATATGAACCAAAAGAAAGCTGTAATAACAAACTTAACTTCAGTTGAGTTTAAAATTTATGGCAAACTATTTGTAACTGTATGTGGTGATGCATGTTAACTGGACGTATTACAGTGATCATTTTACGATATATACAAATATAGAATCATTACGCTGTATACCTGAAACCAATGTTGTATGTCAATTATATCCCAATAAAAAATTTATGGCCAAAATATCACAAGGGACAAAAACATAGGTTTTTTTTTTAATATATTAGTAAATAAACAGACCAAAAAGTATCCAAAATAAACTGCACCCATAAATAAAATTTCCAAATGTATCAAATAAAAACTGTCCTAAGTCCAAGGAGATATAATACATATACCATTGATTGTAATTATAGATAGGAATACACTCCTCTCAGAAAATGATAAATCAAGCAAAACTAAAGAACTAAACAATATAAAGACTAGTACAATTAATACCTGAGTTATTTTATCTGTGCTTGAACTCTGTCCTCCCAAAACACTAAATACACATTATTTTCATGAATCCACAATAACTGTTACAAGATTGACCATGTACTGGTCCATAAAAGAAATCTCAATAAATTCCAAAGGATCAGCATAATGCAGAATACATCTTCTAGATACAATGTAATAAAATTAGGAACTATTAACAATGGAATTTAAAAATCCACGCTTCTGGAACCCAAGCAACATATTAAATAGCTCTTAACTTTAAAAGGAAAATATAATGATACTTAAGAACATTTGAATTGAATAATAATTACACATCAAAAATTTCAAGATCCAAATAAATAAGTACTTAAAGGAAATAAGAATGGCTACATATAATCAACCTAAGCATTCAACTCAGACACTTGGAAAACAGAACCCTCCCCCTCTTAAAAGAAGAACAAACTTCAAAAAAGAAAGATAAAGCTGAAAGACAAAGATGCAATAAACAGAGGATGAGAAAATACATAAAGCCAAAAGTTGCTCTTAAAAATTTAATAAGTCAGATCTCTGCAAGTCTGATTTTTTCAAAAATATGATTATAAACAAAATACAGGACAAAATGAGGAAATAACCACAGACATAAGATTTTAAAATAATACAAGGGCATTATGAACTGCATGAAAATACACTTGAACATCTATATAAAAGGACAAATTCCTAGTAAACAATGCCAATATAAAATGCCAAAGTAGATTTAAGAGTAATATAAAATTATAGACCAGTAAGTATTAAGGAAACTGAAATGGCAGCCAAGGTTCTTCCTCCCTCCCCCACAATCAAAGGCCCAAAGTGTTTTACAGTTGAGTTCTAGCAAACGTTCAATTAATAGTTAATTACTATTACAATCAAATTGTTTTAGAAAATAGTGAAAATTACTAGGTCATTATATGGCCAGTGTAATCTTGATTACAAGACCTGATAGGAACAATACAAAAGAATAAAACTATAGGCCCATTTTTAAGTTTGATAAATATGTAAAAAGTCCTAAATAGATATTAGCTAACTGAATTCAGAAATGTATGAAAAATATGCATCTTGATAAAGCATAATTTATAACAGGAATGGAGAAGAGTTCAACATGAGAAAATTAATCAACATAATTCACTATACTAATAGACTACAGAAGAAAAACATGATTATCTGAACTGATGCAGAAAAATTGTGTGATAGAGATCATAATCTTCACCACTTACATAGGTCTTAAAAAAACTTTTAGCCAACTAGAAATAAAAAGAAACTACCTAGGGCTTCCTAGATGGTGCAGTGGTTAAGAATCTGCCTGCCAATGCAGGGGACAGGGTTTGATCCCAGCTCCAGGAAGATACCACATGCCGCGGAGCAACTAAGCCTGTGTGCCACAGCTATTGAGCCTGCGCTTTAGAGCCCGTGAGCCACAACTATTGAGTCCATGTGGTGCAACTACTGAAGCCCACGCTCCTAGAGCCTGTGCTCCGCAACAAAAGAAGACACAGCAATGAGGAGCCCGCGCAGCACAACGAAGAGTAGCCCCCACTCACTGCAACTAAAAGAAAGCCTACACACAGCAAAAAAGACCCAACACAGCCAATAAAATAAATAAACAAATAAATAAATTTATTAAAATAAAAAAAGAAACTACCTAAATTGGTAAAGGTTATATGCTAAGAATCTACAGCAAACATTAAGCTTAGTGGAGAAATTTTATATGTACTCCCTTTATAATGGTAACAAGATAAGAATACCCACCATCACTGCTGTTTTCAAAATAGTACTAAGGGTTTTAACAAATACTATAAGGAAAGAAAAAGAACATTAGGATTAGCAGTAAAAACATAAAATGTCATTAATTGCACGTTATAGCCATTTACCTAGAAAAACAAGCGTATGTGGATAAACCATAAACTAATGAAAAAGCTCAGCAAGATTACCAGACACAATAAAGCAAAAGCATCACGATATCAGCAATCAACTACAAGAAAATAAGGTATCATTCACAACAGCGTAAAGAAAAACAAAAACAAAAAACCAGCTATCTTATGAAAAGATAGTTTTATCTTTGAAGACAGCTTTCAAATTTCAATACGGTAGAAAAAAGATTATCTGAATAAAGGGAGAAGCATGCTTCCACGTTCTTGGATGAGATGACTCAAATTCAATCTACCTCCAGTCAAATTTCTAGCTGGATTTTTTGAGGAACACAATATATTTTTTTCCTAAAATTTATAGGGAAGGAAAAGAAGTCCATAAAGACTTAAGTAAACCAAGCAGGAAGACTTGTTTTACTAGATATCGACATACCACCAAACTACAATAGTAAAATTAGAACAAACAGACCAGCAGAACAGAATTGAGAACTCAGAGCCTAAGCAGTGTACTTGTTTATATATGAAAACTTATTAAAAATAAAGATGGCATTAAAAATCAAAAAAGAAAGAATGAATTATTTGTACTAGATGGTGCTGTGAAACTGATTAACTATATGAGAAAAAATAAAGCTGGATTCCAACTTGATATCTTATACAATGGGAACACTAGATGGATTAAACACAAATGCTAAAGGGAAAGTCATAGAGTTAGTAAAAGAAAATGTTGGGATTGAAAATCATTTACCATTGTTAAATGAATCCAAGAGCCAGTTCTTTGGGGAGGGGAAATAGTAACAGTAAAACAGATCAATCCTTGCCTAGCTATAAAAGAAAATCAACAGGAGTAGGCACAAACAGAAAAAAGTTAGAAATGAGATTAGTGAAAAAGCAACAGATAAAAATGTAATTTAATGTTAGGTGGGCATGTTCCACAATTCTTAAAACATAAATCTTCTTTGTTGTACAGAGGAAACTGGTACAACACTGTAAAGCAACTATATTCCAATAAAGAGCTGAAGAAAAAAAAAGAACATAAATCTGAAAGATATGAATGGGAAATGTATTTTTTCCTAGAAAACCACTCAATATGGCCCCAAGAAAAGGGAAAAATCATGAATAGATCAGATATTTTGAAAGAAACTGGTCAAGTTATCAAAGGAATATGACCTTCACATTAACAACACAAAAGTTTCCTCAAATGAATTTTCAAATTTTCAAAGAAAAGATTATTCAATTCTATTAAATTATTCCAGGGCATATGAAAGAATTATCAAACATTTTAAGAAACTCAGGAAAACAATGAGACAGCAAAAGTGAGAAAAGTACAGATCTATATTACTAAGAATACTGACAAACTTCAGAAATAAAGTAAAATATAAGGCCAATAAAATGCAGCATCATCTGTATTTATAATCTACTGCCACACAACTAGTTACAGCAAAATTTAGTGGCTTAAAAAATAATTATTATCTTTCATGGTTTCTCTGGGTCAGAAATTCAGGGGTGGCTTGGCTGGCAGATCTGGCTTGGACCTCTCATGAGACTGTTGCTGAGTTGTCAAGCTAGTGCTGCAGTCATATAAAGGCTTGATTGGGCTGGAGGATTCACTCCCAGGGTGGCTCACTCACATGGCTAGCAGATTGGTTGTGACTGTTGATGGAAGGGCTCAATTTCTTTCTACTTGGTCTTTTCCTGTGGCCTAGGCTACCTCTCAACATGGTGCCAAGTTTCTTGAGAGAGACCAGCAAGCAAAAGCTGCATCCTATTAATGACTTAGCCTGGGAAGTCACATAGCATCATTTCTGCTGTACTCCACTGGCTGAGGCAACTCCCCGCCCCTCCAAGCCAGATTTGCGAGGAGGGGACACAGATCCCACCTTTTGGTGGGAAGAGTGAAAGTCACGTTGTAAGAAGAACATGAAGGATAGGATAAATTATAGGTATGGCCATCTTTGGAAAATGTAATCTGCTACAATACCAAAGTATATTATAGCATGAGGAAACGGTGGCTCATTCCAAAAGGCAAAGCAAGGTTCATAAGATAAAATCTATGAACTATAAGCCATCACAATAATGTCAAATAAAAAAAGCCATATAATTATTTTAATCAATGCCAAAAAGATCTCTTAAAATTCAACATTGATCCTTCATTTAAAACTAAAAACAAAGCAAATTAGCAAAATAAAAATACACACATAGTTCAAATCCAAAGGTAAAACATTAAAGACATTCCCATGAAAATTGGAAACAACAAGGATACTACAAATTCACTATTTTAAAACTGTTAATATAAAAACACTTGTCTGTGCAAGCACACAAAATTATCTGTAGAAGGTACAACTGTTTTTCTGGGAAACTCAAGAAAATCAACTGAAAATTATGAGCAATTAAAAGGAAGTTCAACACCCCAGAAATTCCACTACTAGGTTTGTACCCTAGAGAAACTTACAAATGTACACCAGAAGATATGTACAAGAGCATTTAGAGTATAACTGGTATAATAGCAAAAAGCGAAATAATTCAAAAGGCCCAACAACACTAGGTTGGATAAATAAGCTGTTTTTAATACTGTGAAATAGTACACAGCTGTGAAAATAATCCACAGCTATCTGAATCAACATGGCTGCACTGTAAAAATCTAACATTATGCTAAAGTAGCCATTCACAGAATATATACAGTGATCCCATTTATCTAACGTTAAAAAATAGGCAAAACTAAACAATTTTGTTTAAAGATGGAGACATTAGTTAAAACTACACACACACACACAAAACTAAGGAATGCCAGACACAACATTTAAGATATGTGAGTTGCCTCTCCAGGAAAAGGAGGAATGAAGTTGTGGGCTTATCAGGGAGATTTTAAAAGTATTTGCTGGTCTATACGGTGGGTATCCATGTTATTATTGTACTTTAAATTGTACATATATGTTTTCACATATTTTTTTGTATTTTTTCTCACACCAAAATAAATACCTGATAGTTTTAAGATTTAAACTTTTAAAATACTTGAAACTGTAAAAAATAATTGAGGAAAATGAAATTATGTATTAGATTTGGGGATGAAGAACTTTCAAAGCATAAAACTATACATATAAATACAAGTAAGATTCAGTTTATGCAAATTCAAGTTAAATAAACAAAGAAGTTCTTAAAAGTAAAAGGCAAATGATAACCTAGAGAAATACTTACGGCATATAACAAATGGCTTCTATAATTTATATACAAAGAGTACCTTTTATCAAATGGAAACAAAAAATTCAGAAGGAAAAAAGGCAATGTGCATTGAGTCAATTTATCAAAGAAGAATTACAAATGACCAAAAAATATATGTTTAAAATGGTCAACCTTAATAAAGACTTAAAGGATGCAATTCAAGGCTAAATTTTAAAAATAATATTCAATGCTGCTAAAGGTTCAGCAACACAGGATCTTTCATCAAATGGTTGTAGTAGTTAGTTCACACAGAACTTCTAAAAATGAACTTGTTTTTCAAAAGCCTAAAATATGTTTATATTCTTTGACTCTATTATCCTATTTCCCAGAGCATATCTTGAGGAAATAGAAATACACTTAATAAATTATGAATAAGAATATTTATTAGATGTTGCTTATAATAGCAACATATGGGGAAATACTTAAGTTTTCCCCAATAAAAGAAATTTTAAATAAAGCATGGTATACACCTGGAATGGAAGACTATATAGCCATTAAAACTCATGCTACCAAACATACTTGGAAAAATGTCTAATTCATATGTTAAATGAAAAAATTAAACATATAGCAGCCATTCATATATTCAACAAATATTCACTGAGTGCTTACTATATGCCACCATAGTTCTATGTACTGGGAACATTCCCTGCCCTCATGGAGCCTATCTGTCAGGATTCAAATTTTTTTTATATACACTAATCTCTATATATATGTATGTTAAATTTATGTTTGTATATTTGTACCTATGTGTATGTGTATGTATGCATACATACTAGTATTTGTATGGATTAGTGAGTATGTATGTATATTAAGTATTAGATAAAAGACTGTAAATATTGATAGATACATCAAAATGTCAATAATGGCTGTCTCTGGTTGATGTGCTGTGGACTCCTGAGTTGGTGCACAAGAGTAAGTAATCAGTTAAACATTAAGAGCCCTCCACAGTATAGCCTTACCTTATACATTCACACTTATGTCTCTATTGCAACTAGCCCAGTTTCCTTATTTGTCCTCTCATATTCTGCCTGAGACTAAATGATGGTCTTTCTGTCTGGAATTATATCTTCCAATTAATAGTAATTATTCAAATCTGAGTTCCTGTTCCTGCCTTTTACTTAAAAGAGCCACTCATTCCAGCACTGTTTAATGCATGATAACTATAGAAACTCTTATTAACCCCATGTGGTTTATTTCCCTATGGTTAAGGAAAGACATTCTTATATTTATTCATCCCAGGTCATCAAAAACAGTATGAATTACATGGTAGGCTTGAATAACTGGCTGACTGAATGTGTAAATATTGGGAAAAGATACTGGGCTGAAAGCAGCGCCTTGCTGCATTGGACAAATGAGGAACATGTTCTATCAGTCTGGTCCATCCATCCCTGTGGCCACTTCCACTACTCCTGCTATCTATGGAGAAGTCAGGGACATTTTATAAGTGAGAAAAAACAATCCTACTCACCCGGGATCAGACTGTGAGGAAAACAGTGACCATTCCCTCCTCCTCTGTGCTCCTTTTCTGGAGAAGGGTGGAGTGTTGAGAAGGCTGAGCTGAGGGAGAAGAAAAGAGGAATGAACGACTGGGCGTGACTTGAAATTTCCGAACTCACTACAATCCCCACGTACTAACTGAGTGTGACTCCCAAATCTCCCAGAAAGAAGTCAGAAAGAGCCCAAGAACATTTCTATTCCCTTTCAAGGACCAGAAAGGAGAGCTGTACAAATTGGCACTCAGGACCTTATTTCTGACGATTTAGAAAAGTACAATTTCTAGTTTGGACATGAAACACAGAATTTGATCTCACAGTTTAGTCTCTCCAGGAATGTAGATGCTTTCTATGTAATTTAATCTCTCTGAGCCTCAAAATTTTCCTAGTTTATTGTTAACAAGAACAGTAAAAACAATTGGAACAACAGCAGCATGCTTAAATAGCTTCTTAAAGTTTTTTTTTTTTAATTTTCTTCAACAGTTAACTAGAAAGATAAATACTATCACCCTCCCCTACTTCTTACAACATAAATACTGGATTTACTATTAGATCAAAGTACAGAGTCTTAGCAAAAGATTCTAGATCTAGGGCTCCCAGGACGTGATCATAGTCTCAACTCTGTCGCCAACTACTTGTAGAACTTTGAAAAAGATCAAACTTCTAGACCTCCTAAGGGCCTCACTTTCCTCACCTGTAAAATGGGGGCATGAGTCTTTGCCACCCTGGTCCTCCTTTGCTGATCACAGGTCCCTGGGGAAAATGATAAACAGTTAAGAGCCCTCTTTCCCTAGAGAGAAAACTGATTCATGGTGTCCCAGGTGCAGGACAGGTTTGGGCGACCCCTACGCACCAATGGCCGCCAGAGTTTGTACATCTGAAGCTCCGGGTTGAGACATACAGAAGGTTCTCGCGGAGCTGGATCGCGCGGCCTTTGCTCCTGCCGCGGAGACGCGTGCGGCCTCCGTTCTGCATCCAGACCTTCGGCCCAGCACCTCCCAGTCCCGAGCACCCCGGCCCCAAGGCCCAAGCTGCCGCTGCCTCCTCTCTCCTTCCCCTCCTTCAGTTTTAACATGGGGAGGGCGGCAGTGAAGAACCCACCTACACTGGTGTCCGAGATTTCTAAGCCGGAGCGGCTTCTCGGCCCCTGGCCCTCCCTCTTCTGCCTCTCTTCCTGCCACTGGTCTCTCCCCGCCCTTGTCCGCTCCTGGCTCCGTGTTCCCGAGAGTCCGCGTCTCTTACGGAGCCTCTGCAGATGGACGGGGACCGGCCCAAATACTCCATGTAAATAAACAATGGCCGCAGCCTCGCTTGACCCAAACCGAAGCCCCAGGCCTGCGAGTACACACTTGGAGCGTTCCCATGGAGACGGGGGGCGGGGCGGGAAAGGAAAGCGCCGGAGGACGTGGCTCCTGACTGGCCAGAAAGATTCGGGCGCGGCCTTAGCCTTAAACCGCACGCGTGCTGGGGCGGGAGGACCGTGTACTGCGGGATACAGCGCAGGATGGGGGACGGGGCTGGGGATTAGTGGAAACAGCCTGAGGGGCGAGGGGTGGTAACGCCTGCTGTCCCGCCCAGTCGGCGGAATGGGCACCCCACTAGCTCTGGCTGTAGCGTCGTCCCTAACTTCGAGTCACACAGCGGAGAAGAGGGTTTTTCAAGTTTCGTTTTAGGTTGTCCGGGACCCACTTCTCTTCTGCTAACTCGCCGGTCGACTGGGGCGTTCCTCCCTCCTCTTTTCCTGCCAAGTCCTAGGCTTCTCAGCTTACCATCATTTCCTCTCACGTGGATTATTGTAATAGCCGCCTAAATGGTCGCTCGCTTTTGCCATTGCCACTCCAATCCCCTTCATGAGGATCTTGGATGATTCTCTCAAAACATAATTGTGATTATTCGCTTTACTCAGAACCCTCACTTGGCTCCCTAGCTTGTGCCTAGTGAAAGCCAAAGTTCTCACAGTGACCTATATGGCCCTACATGATCTATCTCCTCTTACCTTTGTCATCTAATTCCCTACCTATCTGACTCCGTATTTCATTATTGTGCTCCCTCTTGCCCTATTAGCCATTCTTGCCTAATTGTTGTTCTTTCAACTTCTCATGTTTGTTTCCACATCAGTCCCTTCTTACATTCATGAGGTGTGGATGGACTCATCCATGTTCTAGGTGCTGGGGATACACAATGAACTAAATGGATAAAAATCTTTATCCACTATGGAGCCATTCTATTTGGTGGGGTGAAGAGGGATGGGGAGAGAGCATCAATAGTCAATGCACAAAATTATCTGTTGAGTGAGGAATTCAAGACGCAAAAAACCAGAATAATATAATTCAAATTGTGTAACTCAGTGTATGTGTGTTTGTGTATATTATTATGAGTATAATTATACAAGCATGGAGAAAAAATGCAAAAGGATACATTCCAGATAGTTGATGTACTTCATGTGGTTCATTTATTTGGAGACATCAATGTGAGTAAAGAGGGGAAGAAAATTGAAGGCCTATAAATCTCTAAAACTCTTCATTAAAAAGGAATTTCATGACTTTTATTTTACCTCTGTGCTTGTGGGAGATAAGGGAAATGACAAGCTTTCTTATTTGACAAATCTTCAAGCATTTTACCTTCTAGTCACACAGAGATGACATAATATTATTATCAGAACAAGAACTACAATCACTCAGAACTCTTGTTAGATGTTAAAGGTTACTTTCACAAGCCATTGCAATACTTTCAAAAGTCCAGGTATAAGAGTACTCTGTACAAATAATACTTTCAAGTATAAACAGAAATAGAACAAGACGGTAGCATTATGAATATTTATGCAGGTCTCCTTATTGGACAGCAAAACAAGATGGATATTTTATTACTGATTTCCACTTTTCACCTTGTTAGGTTTGTTTTATGAAGAAGAATGGTGTCTCTCCTCCGAGTTGCAAGGGCTTGTGGAGACATCTATAAACTTTTTCAGAGGTGCCTTCTCCCTAGTTGTTGTTAATTAAGAAGACTTGCATTTCAATTTTATTTAGCTTTTTAAGGAAAGAAGGCATGGTGCTCGCTTCTGCAGCACATATACTTAAAAACAAAAAAAGAAAGAAGGCATAGAAAGTTAAATTTTACCAAAAGTAATAGCAAAAAGGCAAAACAGAATTTTTTTTAATAATAATGCAATAAAGGGAAAACGTTCTTCACAGGGTTTTTTTTTTAAGTAGGAGAGCTAAATCAAAAAGAAGCAAAAAAAAGATTGCACTAAAATGCATGATATTATAAAACAAGCTTTTATGTAAACTAAAATGTTGTATGTAAATTAAATAAAAATGAAAATGTCTCATTCATTTTTACTAAGGTATAGTTCTGGAACCCTCAGTTTCTAAAACTGTTTCTTTAACAGTCTCCTCAGTTTTTAATTTTTTCATGAAATAAATGTGTTCTATTTCACGGTTTTATGAGCATGTTAAAATGGCTTCAGAATGAAAACCTCTAACATTCATAGGTTCTCTTAAGATGTATGGACTTGTGAATATAATATTTAGCACATTACTTGAAAAGCTATTATATAGCCAATCCACATAGTAGGCTGGAGCCAAACCAAGAGAATGTACCTTGTTTTCTCTCACCCTCACATGTTGATTACCCTTTTGAACTAGCTTTTATATGAATCTTTACAATCTAGGGCTCTGTTTTCTGAGTGATTGAGGTTGTTGGATCCATCTTGCCAACTAGCATGCCTGAGCCCTTATTATTGGTTGCCTAGAGTGTACATTTACTTAACGGCAATGAATGCTGGCTCCTACTTTGCCAATAAGGTTTAAAGCTCTCCATAAAGAGTTCAGCTGGAAAAATACTACCTTATGGACAGCTCTAGAATCTCCCAAATCTTGCTGCTATGTCAACAGGAAATGGGTAATCCTGAGAAAAAGGAAGCCATACTAAAGGCACACACGTTTGCCCATTTGATCTGAGGTCTCTCATCCAAGAGTTAGACAATTCTAATTCCTGAAGTTGCTGGATTTATTAGGGTCGAAGCCAACTTTGAGGGGCCAAGGCCATAAATTCACACAACAGCAGTTCTAGTCATGTGATATTTGGATGAAATTGAACCATACATTCATCAACACAGAGTCACGGTGACCACGATGCTTGATTTGACTCACGTGTTCCTCATTTCTATCAGGCAGGCTCTTGCCTGAGGGCCTCTGCACTTGCTATTTTCTCTCGCTGGGAATGCTCCATCTCCAGGATATCTGCATGGCTCACGCTCTTTCTGCAAATGTCTCCCTAGCAGAGTGTCCTCCCTTTCCACCCTGAGAGAAATAGAACCCACCCCCTACCCCCCACCTCCCAGCACTAGGTCCCTTACCCCACTGTTTTTCTCCTTAGCAAAGATCACCACCTGATATATTACAGTTCATTATCTCTACTCCTTCAATAGAATGTAAACTCCACGGAAGGTGTGGGGGTCGGGGGAGGGAGCAAAACTTTGGATGTTTTGTTCCTTTTTAGAGAAGGCCCAGAAAACTGTCAGGCACGAAATAGATGCTCAACAATTACAGGGATTATTGGGTGGATGAATAAAGGGACAAAGTTTATTAGGAGTCAGCCAGTCTGGGAAAGTCATCCGAAGCTAGGACCCAACTCCCAGACTCTCGTCCCCACATGTTACTGGTTATCTGGAAAGGAAAAAGGCTGTGTGCGCCAAGGTGTGCTGCGAACAGAAGATCCTGTAATGAACAATGTATCTTCTCCTAGGAACAGTGCGTGGTAGAGCTGGTCTGAGCCAGGCCGTGCGCGGGAGCGTGGGAGCAGCCCCTTGCTGGGGGAACCAATGGGAAGACAGACTCTCTGGGCAGGGCGGTGAGGGTCCAACCACCCGCGGCGGCCCACGCAGCCTTCCGAGCGCGTTTGCTCTGCTAGCTGCGCAGGAGGGAGTTTAGCGTAAAAGGTCAAAGAGTGAGTTCCCTTTTCGCATCAAACAGCAGGTACCTCTTGAGCCCTTCCATTCTCTTTTTCCTTTCCCTCTTGGGTTCCTGGCTTTCAGCGCTGGACTCGAACCTTCGCCAGCAAAGCCCACCGTGTGATCCAAGGTATGGAATGACCCTCCTCTGCTCTGCGCGTGTTTTGCCTGCTCTAAAATGCAAAGTTAGATCCCTTGAGGGTCTTGCCAGTGCCCGCATTCTGTGTGGAAGACAAGGAGGGGCAGGCAGACGCCAGCCCGAGGCCCCAGAGGAGAGCTGCCAGGACCCCCCCGGATGGAGAACGCAGCCGGCTGGAGGGAGCGGGCGATGACCGGGCGGGAGAGGCCACTTCCCGGGTTCCAGTCCGCAGCACCTGGGGAGGCGGGGAGCCCGGGACCGGGGTGCGCACGTGGGTAAGGAGTCCAGTTTCGGTGAAGACCTACTGTGGCCTTTAGCTCGTGTGAAATGCCCGTTTCTTAACTCTCCTGATGTCAGGTGGTATGATTATCCCCACTACCACGAGTCCTGATGAATTGAGGCACGCCTCTCTCCTCTCTACCCCCAGCAGGTGTTTATCCTTCACTCCCAGGATCCTCCCTCCACCTGTGCTCGCCCGTTATTCCTCCACCTTGTGCCGCCTCTGACCCCCTCGACCGGCTAAAGACAAAAACCGCCAGCCTAAAACTTTGCAGTCTCTGTGCTCCTCGCTACCAATTTCTCTCTCTCCTCCTTTAACAAAGTTCTAAAAAGAATAGCGCATATTTGCGCCCTGCATCAGTCACCCTCTACCCATAGAAATGAGGCTTTATCACTCCCACTCCTTCTCGCCGAGCAGAGACGTAAATTTGTTCTCTTCACAGAGATTTCCATTGAGTTCCCACCCTCCAGATTCAAGTACAGTAGGCAGGTAGTCATCCTCTCTTTGAGATTTAACATTGATATTGCCTCTCTCACCTTTTTATTTTTCCATTTATTTAAGTAATGTATTCTGATTGAAGAAAGTTGTTGCAAATTGTCCTAAATCCAAAACACAACCGCGGTTAATACTTTGGTATATTTCGTCCGTTTTTTATGCAGAGGTTTCAATTCCTTAGTTGTATTCTTATGCTCCTACCATTTGCCTTTAACCATGCACGTGTTGCATATTGCTGTGTGAAGAGATCATTTTAATGACTAAAAAATCAAGTTGCCATATTTTATGCGTTTATTTCATTAATCATCATTAAATTTTAACTTGTTGACAATTATTTACTTTTCTATTATGCACAAAAATTTCTGTATTTGCAGTACTTTCCCTTGGATAATTTCCCAGAGAGAGGTTACTGATTGAAAAGTTATGCATGTTTTTTAAAGTTCTCCAGAGTTGTGAAAACTGCAGCTTTCCAGGAGTGTAGCAAATTAACATTTACACTAACAATATCTGCTCCATTCCATTCTCACCATCATATGGTATTGCTTTTTAAAGCTTATTTTTGCCATTTTAATAAGTGTGGCGTGATATCACCTGGTTTGTATAAGCTTTGGTATATGCTTAAGTTTGAACATTTTCTGAAATACTTGTTAGCCATTTTTCCCCTGTCTGAAAAGGTTATTTACAATTTTATTTCAGTGCTTTTCTAATATATTTGTATTATGTCTTTCTGGTGATATGAACCTTAAAAAGTTTCGCATCTTAGAGGGGACTATAACTCATGTAGAAGACTGCATTAAATGTAAAAGTGCATCTTAGTGAATGATAACCCAGAGCACCCATGTAAACCATCACCAGGTCAAGGAATAGAGTATTACCACTACTGCACTACACTATACTGTTTATTACCATTACTATAGAGTGCCCACAAGCCCAGGGGAACCTTCTGATTACAAATCCCTCCCTCCCTGCAGAGGTAACACTAAACCGACTTTTATGGTCGTTACTTCCTTACCCCAGCCCACTTTTAAAATATAGCTTTAACACTTATACATACTTCCATAAATAGTATACCAGTTTAGTTTTCTATTTTTCAGTTTTGATATTTTTATAAATGGAATTATATGGTATATAATCTTTTGGGGTTTGACTTCTTTCACTGATTATGTTTGTGTGATTCATTCTAGTGGCATGTAGCTACAGATCATATATTTTCACTGCTGTATAGGATTTCATTCTATGAAGTTACTACAATTTATTTGTTGGTTCTACTATAGGTTTGCTCTTGGATCTTTTCCAGTGCTTAGGAATTACAAACAATGCTGCTATGGGTATTTTTGTATGTCTCTTGGTATATACCTGCACACATATTTCTGTTAGGTATATTCTGAGGACTGTAATATTGAGCACATAGGGTATGCATAAATCCAATTTAAAAATAACCATTTTATTTTAGAATAGTTTTAGATTTACAGAAAAAAAGAGTTCTCGGCACCCATCACCCAATTTCCCCTATTTTTAACACCTTGTTTCACTGTAGTATGTTTGTAACAACGAAAGCAAATAATTAAAACTAATAATTCACACTTAGTTCAGATTTCACTATTTTTTCCCTAGTACTCTTTCTGCTCTTGAATCCTTTCTGGGATACCGTATCACATTTAGGCATCTTGTGTACTTAGTCCCTTCTGGTCTGTGACAGTTTCTCATCAGTCTTTTCTTGCTTTTAATGACCTTGATAGTTTTGAGAGGTACTGGCCAGGTATTTTGTAGCACTTCACTTAAGTTTGTATAATATTTTCCTCATGGTTAGACTGGGATTATGGATTTAAGGGAAGAATATCACAGTAGTTATGTGCCATTCTCATCAAATCATATCAGTGGTACATACTGTCAACAGTGATTTATGGCTGATGATGTTAACCTTGATTACCAGGCTAGGGTTTGTCAGGTTTCTCTACTTAGCAAATCACTAAGCATGGTCCACAGTCCTGGGTGGGAGTGGGCTGGGGTTAAGATTGACCTCCTGGAGAAGGGAGTAGTTACATAAAGTATTTGGAATTCTTCTGTAAGTAAGATTTGTCTCTTCCCCCATTAATTTATTCACTGAGTGATTTATCTATATCAGTATGGCTGTATGTACATTTGCTTTATACTTTAGGTTATAATCCAGTACTACATTATTTACTTTTGCCATTGGGAGCTCTTTTGAATTTGTTCTTGTGTCTTTTTGACGTACCTCATCCTTTTCTTTTCCTTACTTTCTGGCATAACAAGAAGCTCTAGACTCAGCTTATATACTCCCAGCCCCAGCTCTAGAATCAGCAATTTCTCCAAGGAGCCCTCATTCCTCTTATTAGAGAATGATATTAGAAACCAAGATCTGGGTTCTGGGTGCGTATCTCCAGTTTTACTAGTTAATGCCAATAGGTCTAAAGTGGTTTTTACTAATTTACACTTCAACTCTTTGTCAAATTTCCTATACACATTTGCTGTTTCGGTTTACCTTTTGTGTTTGAATTCCTATGGACAAGACGTTTTCATTTCAACATCGTTCACAATATATCTCCTGATATTCATTCTGATTCTTGATCATTTCCCATATCGTGCCCAAGCTGGTAAGTTCCTCCCTTCCTAAGGTGTAATGAACATGCTCTGCTTTTTACCCCGTCTTGCTTGAAGTATTAACGATGTACCGATTTATGTATCTGAGATTAATTCTGTGAGGAAACTAATTTTTGTCTGAATGGTTTACAAGTTGTCCTAATAATCTACACTGAATGCTTCTCTTCCCAATTATAATATTTTTACTATCATACGTTACAATCTCATGGGAATGCCTTTTTCTGAGCTATCTACTCTGTTTCTTTGATTTGTTATGGTAATGTCATAGAGAGGGCTGATGAGTTGTACTCACAGCAGTAGAGGGTAAGGCTTTGGAATTGGTTTCAACTGAGGCGGCTTGCTGCCCTGGGGACATCTGGCAATGTCTGAAGACATTGTGTTTATCACAACTGTGGGAGATTGAGGGTTCTAACAGCATGTAGTGGGTAGAGGCCAGGAAAGCTGTTGAACATCATACAGTGTACTTACAGTGTCCCCCAAATAAAGAATTATCTGGCAAAAAAATGTTCATAGTGGTGAGGCTGAGAAATACTATCGGGGATTCCAGTGGCCCAAGAAAGGAAATCAGACAGGAAGGTATGAAAATGGTGGGAATATCCTGTTTCCTAGATAAAATGTAACTTCTTCAAGACCTTCTCATCTCTACCACCTATGGAAAAGAATCCCTCTTTCCTTTGTGTTCTCCTGGAATTGCTAGAGCTCAGAAGATTGCCATTATATATTTAGAGGTCTTCCCTTTCCCCTAGCCTGGTGTTCAGCACCGGGTCAGGTATCAGAGCATATTTCGTTAAATCTGAATTCCCAGTGCCTGGGAGAAGAAAGTGAAATGAAAAAGCAAATGGTACCTAGTAGAAAGAGAATGAACTTTGTAGTCTAATAAGGTCATTGTCAACGCTGTAACCTGGGCAAGCTTCTTAATTACTGAGTCCCTGTTTCTGTAAAATGTGGATAAAACCAAACTTTCGGGACTAGAGAAAATTTTTATAAGGAACTTATCACAGTAGATCCTCAACAAATATGGTAATTACTAATATGTGCTGAATGAATAATTTATTTGGAACAAATATCCTTTAATTATTATAGGTGGTAAAATTTTACATCAATAAATTTGCAAACTGAAATAAGTCCTCTTGGACCATGGCTTCCCATTTTTGTCCAGGACATTTTGGAATTTATGAATGCCTTTGCATAAGAGGAGCCACACCAGACAACATCTGTTTTCCTCTTTCCAAAAATATAAGCAAAGGAAGACCACAGAACAAAACAAAAAACCAAATTCCTTTAGGAACAGCATAAAACCTTTGCGAAGGAAGCCAAAATATATTGTACTCTCTATCAGAGTTGTAGATATCATATAGTAAAATCCGAGTAGGATTCAGAACTTAGAGATCTTGGCTCAACGTTTCACCTAGAAAGGCAGGAAGAAAATGAAGGAAGTATGGGATATTACTAGAGCCATGCTCATATCAACAATTAAGGCACTGTTAAAATAGTAGTATTATATGTATGGCATCCTGTAAATTACATGTATGTATTATCTTCTAATCCTTGAAGAGGTGGCTACTGTTATTTTTCCAGCTTACAGATATAAAAATTGAATCCCCAAAATGCCGACCTATTGGGTTTTACAACAGGGTGGTAATTGGTATGAGTTATCTCAGTGGAATTGTGGTATCAAAAAGTTAGACTGCAGGGGACTGAGGAGGTATAGTAGTAGGTAAAGTATAGAAGACTGAGGACATTTGACTGCAGATGAAGGGGATGTGGAGTAAAGGGAACATTTGTGAAAGACTCAAGTGGACTTGGGCATGTTTAAATGCTAATGAGAAGGACTCAGAGGACAGGGAGAAGTTGAGGCTAGAGAAGAGAAGAGAAATTTCTGGTGGATTAAGCCTCTTAATAATTCCTGACTCTGAGATTCAGAGGTGAAGGAATGAGGTATAGAAAAGGAGCTAGAGCCCCTTCCTTTGTTACAGGAAAGAAGAAAGAAAAGATAGGCCCTCATGCAGTGATAATTATACATTTTTAGGTGGGAAGTTGAGGGTGTTGTGTTCTACATCACATTTCCCCTCACCTATCATATTTTGTATGTTCTGGAGAAATTTCAGTGTTCCTTTGAAGTTTCCTCAAATTTACTCCTTTTTGTGTCTTGTAAAAAAAAAAAAAAAATTACTATGGAACCTGCTTTGGTCAGGTCCTAATCTATAATCTAGACTATTTCTGCAGTGCAGTTCAAACAAACAATCAAAACCAACCCCAAACAGCTGGTAATTACTTGCCAATTACTGTGTGAGGAAGCCCTGATTTACTTTGTAATTTTGAGATAATTCACCTTCAGTATAAGAATTAAAACCTCCCTTCTGTACATTTTTACTTACCCCATCCGTCTTTTCCAATCCCGTTGGCAAGAGTAGGGGGTGACATTATGGATGGCTGGAAAGGAGAGGGGCTTGGAGAAAGATCTAGATCAAGTTCCAGCTGTACCACTTACTAGCTCTGTATCTTTAGGCAAATCACTGAAGAGGAGATGAGGAACTTGAAGATATGGTTTAAATGATTAACGGGAATGCCCATGCTAAATAAATTGAATAGGGTTCTTCAGACGGCTGATAAATAAAAGGAAAAAACAGGGCTCAAAAGACTAGGATTTGATAGCATTTGAAGAACTGTCACCATGGGAGTGAGGGCATGAAATGGCTCAATTAACTGGAAGGTATTAGTTAAAGAATTTAACTAATTTAAGGGACTCTGCAGAGTTTGGGTAGCTGTTGCTGATAAAATCTGAGTGAGAGGGTCAGAGTGAAATGCTGGAATAGAATAAGGTCATGGGAGTCGAGGTCAGGAATGGGCAAGAATGCTCTTCGAGAAGGGCTTTAACTTTGAACTCACCCAGAGTAGTTGTGGTCTTGGGGAGTTCATGCAAAAGGAGCTTGTGAGCTAGGAACACGGATCTTCAGTGACTGGGATGGATTTGTGACCAGAGATGACGTGATAAGAAGAGGTAAATAGTAACACATGCCAGTGGTGTCAAATGTGCTTCAAGAGTAACGATGGGGGTACAATAACAGCCTCTTATAGGCTGAGATGTATGTTGGGTGTTGGTGGAGGATAGAGGGAGTGGAGGATAGAGGGAGTGAAGAAATTTGCCAATACTTAGTAGGAGCCAGTGCTGAGCCAGGTGATACATGAACTCTACCTCATTTAATTCATACCACAGTCCTTTGAGGTTGGTTCTAGCTTTGCAGAAGAGTAATGAGAGATGGATTGCCTTTCTTTATTTCTTACAGCTCATTAGTGTGGGACTGAGAGTAACTCTTGGGAAGGTGGAAGAAACATAGATTGCTCTATAGTAGAGGAATGGTTTTATGATAAAAAATGTATTACAGTGGACAGGAGGTCAATGCTGAACCTAATAACAGTGAGCTTCAACACAGGTGTGTTGAATTAATCTATGTTTTTAGAGGTTTTCATTGTCTAATCATACTTTTCCACAGGTCCCATTTATTCCATGTTCTTTTGATTATTTTTCCCCACTGAAGCTTGAATATTGATCCTTGGACAAGATGACAGATGTGTCGTCTTCCTCCTTCTTTTCCGATTTTGGGCTGCTACTGTATTTGGAGGAGCTAAACAAAGAAGAGTTAAGTAGATTCAAATCACTCCTAAAGAATGAGACCATGGAACCTGGGTCCTGCAGGATACCCTGGTCTGAAGTGAAGAAGGCCAAGCGGGAGGATTTGGCTAACTTGATGAACAAATATTATCCAGGAGAGCAAGCCTGGGAGGTGGCTCTCAAAATCTTTGGCAAGATGAACCTGAAGGATCTGTGTGAGAGAGCAAAAGCAGAGATCAACTGTGAGTGATGCTGGAGACACACCTGGGGATGGAGAGAAGGAAGTGCTTCCTGGAGCCCATTGATTCTGTGGGAGGGACTTGGGGATTAAAGCATTCTGTGGGACACAAGCTCCATGGTGGTCAAGTACATTGGGAGCTTGTTGGGTTATTTAAGGAATACTAAACAGGCCAGAGGGTTTTGAGCACTGTTATTCAGCCTGGCTCCTTACTTGGGGGTAATTCATCCATCTTGTACCCATTAGAATGATTAAAGGAATTAAGCGAAAAGAATTGCCCCATCTACTGTTCTTTTGCCTAAACTACAGATAAAGTCATGGGATAGCCTAAATTTTAAGGACACTCAAATATGACCTTAAATCTTTGCTGAAATATGAGGAATGGGCAAAAAATCATTAAGGGACATGAGGTAAAACAGTGTTTTTAGTCATTCCCAGGTGTGAAATTCTGTAGACATCTAAAATTCCTTACTCGTATACAAGGTTTTACAGCTCCAAAATATATATCCAGTATTTCTTTTGAGCCTCACCATATCCCTGTGAGGCAGGTACAGACAAGGAGACTTAGGCTTAGACTAGACCAGATGCCTTAGAGTTACAGGGTTGAAGCCATGGCAAGAGGTGTCTGGCTTCAGTGTTGTTCACACCACATCACTTTTCCGTCAGCTAAGCTGGTGGGGTCTGATGCTCTGTTGGCTCTAGTTTCTTAAAGCCAGATGATCATAGAATTGGACCACTGAAGAAAATTCTGGCCCCTTTTCTGGCCATCACAAAATTTTTTTGTTTTTGGTAAAACTCATGATCTTTTTGGAACTTGTTGCAGGGACAGCCCAGACCATGAGACCAGAGGACACCAGGGTCAGAGAGGTTCAAGGTGATCATGAAGCAGTGCTGGGTAAGCAGATGGACTTTTTGTCAGATTTGGGAGGTCTGAGCTTTTGAAGCATGATGGGGTAAGGTTATCTCCCAGGGCACCTTTGTTAACTTTGTTAACTTCTTGCAATATCCTACCTGTTCTGTGATTATCATTCAAAAGGAGTTGACAAAAAACTGGCTCTCTGGACAGAGTCAGAAACAGAACCATGTTAATTCAAAAGAGTAGTATTTGGAAATGGCCAGTCAAAAGTTGATCGTTTGATAACAAAGGTATCTTGATATCTTGTTTTATGGACTGAAGGGTCTCTGAGTCTGGAGGGATTATTTGGTTTGTTGCCTTTCTTCTCTTTTGTTAGAAAAGATGCTGTAATTGAGTTCCAAGATGGTGACAACTAGTCTACGTGAAGTGTAATTTCTAGGACCAGGTTTTCTCAGTCTTAGTTTGATACCATTTCCAGTCCCCCTACTTTGTTTTGAATCCTATATAGCTGAATTCCAGTTTATGTAAATTGAATTATAATACAAAGAAAACTCAGCTATGCTGCTTTCTAATGGGCCACATTATTTCATTCAAGAAATAATTGAGAACGTGCTTCGTTCCAAGCACTAATAAATAAAAATTCCTTATTGTATTAAATGATTTTGAAGATAAGTTCCTGCTTGGACCTTAATTTCTGATACAATATAAGGAAGTTTATTTTTGTGGTATAACTGGCCATAAATTTAGGAAACCAAGGTTCTACCTCCATAGAAATTTACTTTGGAAAACTTGGAAAATAGATAAAAGTATAACAAAGTAAAGATCATCCTTATAATCCCAATTTTTAAAAAGTACAACAATGAACTAGATATTATACCATAAAAAGAAAGAGAATCTGACTTCAAATACCACAACTCAGAGGGAGAACTAAGCATAATTTAGTGGGATGTGAACTTTGTTAGATGTTTGCACTGAATGCCCTAGTAGAACAAAGAAAAGAATTATATACTTTAAAAATTGAAGTAATTCCAGCTTGAGATATGTGCTATGAATGAAAAATATACTGTGTTCTGAGAATGTACAAAAAAGAGAACTGTCTATCTTTGGGATGCAGAGACGTCTTCCGTGAGATAATGACATTTAAATTGAGATCTAAAGAAGGAATCAGACTGAACTAGGTAAAGATGAAACTATTTTCATTCTACTTGGACAAGGGGATTTTTTAATTTTCTTTAAAATAATCTTCAGGCTATGCTTCAATGTTCATTTCTTTCCTTCCTTTTTTTAAATTTTATTTTGTACCTCTTAATCTCACTTACCTATTACTCAATTCCTCCCATCTCCCACCCCTCTGGCAACCACCTGTTTGTTCTCTGTATCTATGACCCTGTTTCTGTTTCATTACATTTGTTCATTTATTTTGTTTTTTAGATCCCACATATAAGTGAACTCATACAGTATTTGTCTTTCTCTGTCTGACTTACTTCACTTAGCATAACACCCTCTAGGTCCACCCATGTTGTCACAAATTGCAAGATTTCATTTCATTCCTTTTTATGACTGAGTAACTTTCCATTGTATATATATACCACAATTTCTCTATCTGTTCATCTGTTGTTGGGCACTTAGGTTGCTTCCATATCTTGGCTATTGTAAATAATGCTACAGTAGACACAAGGGTGCATATATCTTTTTGAATTAGTGTTTTCATTTTCTTTGGATAAATATCCAGGAGTGGAATTACTGTATCATATGGTAGTTCTGTTTTCAATTTTTTGAGGAACCTCCTTACAGTTTTCCATACTGGCTATACCAACTTACATTCCCACCAACAGTGCCCAAGGGTTCCATTTTCTTCACAGCCTAGCCAATACCTGTTATTTGTTGTCTTTTTGATAACAGCCATTGTGACAGATGTGGGGTGATATCTAATTGTGATTTTGATTTGTATTTTTCTAATGATTAGTGATTTTGAACATCTTTTCATGTACCTGTTGGCCATCTGAATGTCATCTTTGCAAAAATGTCTATTCAGTTCCTCTGCCCATTTTTCGATAGGGTTTTTTTTTTTTTTAACGTTGAGTCATATGAGCTCTTTGTATAGTTTGGATATTAACCCATTAATGGATATTATTTGCAAATGTCTTCTCCCATTCAGTAACATTTAAATTGAGACTTTAAATGTTTTGTTGATAGTTTCACTGTGCAAAAGCTTTTTATTTTATTTTATTTATTTATTTATTTACTGAAGTATAGTTGATGTACAATAGTATATGTCACAGGTGTACTATATAATGATTCACGATTTTTAAAATAATTCTCCATTTATGGTTATAAAATATTGGCTATATTCCCTGTGTTGTACAGTATATCCTTGTAGCTTATTTTATACATAATAGTCTGTACCTTTTAATTCCCTACCCCTATATTGCCCCCCCTCCCCCGGTAGCCACTAGTTTGTTCTCTTTATCTGTGAGTCTGTTTCTTTTTTATTATATTCATTAGTTTGTTGCATTTTTTAGATTCCACATGTGATATATCTTTCTCTGTCTAACTTAATTTCACTTAGCATACTACTCTCAAATGCAAAAGCTTTTTAGTTTGATGTAGTTCTATTTGCTCGCTTTTGCTTTTGTTTCCCTTGCCTGAGGAGACATATCCAAAATAATCTTGCTAAGACCAGTGTCAGAGAGCATACAGCTTATGTTTTCTTCTAGAAGTTTTATGGTTTCAGGTCTTACATTTGAGTCTTTTAAAATAAATTTTTATTGGAGTATAGTTGATTTAAAATATTGTGTTCGTTTCTACCGTATAGCAAAGTGATTCAGTTATACATATATCCACTCTTTTTTAGATTCTTTTCCCATATAGGTCATTATAGGGTATTGAGTAGAGTTCCCTGTGCTATAGAGTAGGTTCTTATTAGTTATCTGTTTTATATATAGTAGTGTGTATATGTCAGTCTCAATCTCCCAATTTATCCCTTCTCCCCTTTCCCCCCGGTAACCATAAGTTTGTTTCTATATCTGTGACTCTATTTTATAAATAAGTTCATTTTTACCATTTTTTTTACATTCCACATATAAGCAATATCATATGATATTTGTTTTTCTGTACCTGACTTATTTCGCTCAGTATGACAGTCTCTAGGTCCATCCACATTGCTGCAAATGACATTGTTTCATTCTTTTTTATAGCTGAATAATATTCCATTGTATATATGTACCACATCTTCTTTATCATTTCCTTTGTTGATGGACATTTAGGTTGCTTCCATTACATTTAAGTCTTTAATCCATTATGAATTTATTTTTGTATATGGTGTGAGAAAGTAGTCTTTTGTATGTCAGCTATCCAATTTTCTCAACACCATTTATTGAATAGGCACTCTTTTCTCAATTATATATTCATATCTCCTTTGTCATAGGGTAATTGACCATATGTATATGGGTTCATTTCTAGGCTCTCTATTCTGTTCCATTGTTCTGTGTGTCTGTTTTTGTGTCAGTACCATACTGTTTTGATTACTATAGCTTTGTAGTATAGTCTAAAGTCAGGGATTGTGATACGTCCAGCTTTGCTCTCTTTTTCAAGATTGTTTTTGCTATTTGGGGTCTTTTGTGTTTCCATACAAATATTAGATTGTTCTGGTTCAGTGAAAAATGCCATTGGTATTTTGATTGGGATTGCATTGAATCTGTAGGTTGCCTTGGGTAGTATGGTCATCTCTGCTTTCTGGAGAGTTTTTATCCTAAATGGATGTGAATTTTGTCAGAAGATTTTTGCCATCTATTGAAGTGATCTTATGATTTTTATTATTTAATTTGTTAATGTGGTTTATCACACTGATTGATTTGCAGATACTGAACTCTTATTGGGGATAAATCCCACTTGATCGTGGTGTATGATCCTTTTAATGTATTGTTGAATTTGGATTGCTAATGTTTTGTTGAGGATTTTTGCGTCTATGTTCATCAGTGATATCGGCCTGTGATTTTCTTTTTTTTTGTGATATCTTTGTGTGGTTTTGGTAAGAGGGTGATGGTGGCCTCATAGAATGACTTTGTGAGTATTCCTTCCTCTGCAATTTTTTGGAAGAGTTTGAGAAGGATAGGCGTTAACTCTTCTCTAAATGTTTGATAGAATTCTTCTGTGAAGCTATCTGGTCCTGAACTTTTGTTTGTTGGGAGATTTTTAATAACAGTTTCAATTTCCGTACTTGTGATTGGTCTCTTTATATTTTCTATTTATTCCTGATTCAGTCTTGGGAGATTGTATCTTTCTAAGAATTTATCCATTTCTTCCAGGTTGTCCATTTTATTGGCATATAGTTGCTTGTAGTAGTCTCTTACGATGCTTTGTATTTCTGCGGTATCCATTGTAACTTCTCCTTTTTCATTTCTAATTTTATTGATTTGGGCCCTCTGTGCTTTTTTCTTGATGAGTCTGGCTAAAGGTTTATCAATTTTGTTTACCTTTTCAAAGAACCAGCTTTTAGTTTCATTAATCTTTTGTTTTCTTCATTTTTATTTCATTTATTTCTGCTCTGATTTTATGATTTCTTCTACTAACTGGGTTTTGTTTGTTCTTTCTCTAGTTGCTTTAGGTGTAAAGTTAGGTGTTTATTTGTGATTTTTCTTATCTCCTGAGGTAAGATTGTATTACTATAAACTTCCCTCTTAGAACTGCTTTTGCTGTGTCCTGTAGGTTTTGGATCATGGTGGTTTCATTTTCATTTGTCTCTAGGTTATTTTTTGATTTCCTCTTTGATTTCTTCAGTGACCCACTGGTTGTTTAGTAGCATATTGTTAAGCCTCCATGTGTTTGTGTTTTTTACATTTTTTTCTTGTAGTTGTCTCTCTATTTCTATGTACTAGGTGGGTCAATTGTGCTTCCTAATCTTGGGAAAGTCGCCTTATTTAGGAGATGTCCTATGAGGACAGCAGCACACTTCACTCTGGTCAAGAGAGCTATATGCTCTGGTGGTGACCACACGTGGGCTGTGTGGGCCCTGCTGTTGTGGCAGGGCCGGCTACTGTGGACACACTGGTAGACATGGCTGGCCCCTGACCTGGTTGGTTGCTAGGCCCTGCCTAGTGCAGAGGCTGCTGGCTGCTGATGGAGCTGGTCCTGGAGCAGCTGGCTGCACAATCTGGGGAGTCCCTGTCCTGGTGCTGTCCCACTGTTGAGTGGGGCTGGGTCATGGGTGGCTGGCTTCAGGCCCAGGGTTCCCAGAGCTGGTGTTGACCTGCTGTTGGGTGGGGTTGGGTTCTGGGGCCTGGTGTGACTGTCTGCACAGTCTGTGAGGACCTGTCGGTGGGTGGGGCCAGATCACAAGGTGGCTGGTTTTGGGAGCACAGGGGTGCCAGGACTGGGCTGGTCTGTTATTGGTGGAGCCAAGTCCAGAGGTGACTGGCTGTGGTGCTCAGGGGATGGGAGAAGTGGTTCCAGGGCTAGTGCTGATCCACTGATGGGCAGAGCCAGGTCTGGGGTGGCTGGCTGTGGCCTAGCGGTCCTAGAGCTGGTAGATGAGGCCAGGTTCCAGGGCCAGTGCTGGCCCCCTGGTGGTTGGGGCTGGATTCCAGGGATGCTGGCTGAAAGGCCTAAGATATCTTGGAGCTAGTGTCCACCTGCTGGTACACTGGGTGCAGGCCCTGGGGGTCCAGGGACTGGTGTCTGCCCACTGGTGGGGGGGCTGTGTCCTGAGCCGGCTGGGGTGCTCAGGGGTGCCTACGGCTCCTATCTGCTTGCTGGAGGGTGAAGCTGTGTCCCCACATGGTTAGCCATTTGGCCTGGGGGGCCCCAGGACTGGTGCCAACCAGCTGATGGGCAGGACTGGGTCCTGGTGCCAGTGAACTAGCGGAAGGATTCCAAAATAGCTCTTACCAGCACCAGTGTCCTCGTAGTAGAATCAGCTCCCCAAAGCAGCTGCCGTCAGTGCCTGTGTCCCAAGGGTGAGTCCCAGTTGCCTCCTGCCTCTCTGGGAGGCTCTCCAAGATCAGATACTAGGTCTTACCCAAGCTCCTTTCAAATTACTGCTTCTACCCTGGGTCTCAGCCTATGAGGTTCTGTGTGTGCCCTTTAAGAGCACAGTCTGTGTTTCCCACAGCCCTCTGGCTCTCCTGAAAGTAAGCCCTGCTGCCTTTAAAGCCAAACGTTCTGTGGGCTCATCGTCCCAGTGCGAGACCCCAAGGGTGGGAAGCGCAGTGTGGGGCTCAGCCCTCTTGTTCCTTAGGGCGAACATCTGCAGCTGTTCATGTCCATTAATGTTTTATCTGTATAAAGTGGATGATTGTGATTCAGATCTGTCTTCAGATCCTCTCTGGGTATTATTGTTAATTGTTGCCTGTGTTCTCTTTTTATCTGGACGATGGCTCTGTTCTCCACACGTACCCTTCTTTTACTCTGTATAATAGAAGTACAGAAAAGATTTTAAAAAATTTATATAACAAATCTAATTTTTATTTTCCATCATAAATTTCTGCATTGTGAGTTCTGTTTTTTACAGTTTATATTATGGGTTTTAAACCTACAGGAATATTTTTGTTTTATTTACATTCTTCTCTCATCCAAAGCAGCTGTACTTTGATTTCAGCTTGTGTCACTTCTCAGTCCTACTCTAAGTCCAATATTCTTAACATTGAAAATCATAGAATTAATTCTGATCACGTGTATCTTTTTCTTTTTTTCACGGCTCCCTTCTAACTGATTTAGGTGATGGAGCAAAATACAGAATTCAAATAAGGGAAAAATTTTGCATGATGTTAGATAAGAACCGTTTGCTTGGAGAATCTGAAAATTTCTGTAATGAAATTGCTCAGGAAGGCCGAGAACTGTTGGAACGTTTGTTTGATGAGGATGTCAGAACTGGTGAGCGGCCACAGACAGTGGTCCTTCAAGGGGCTGCTGGAGTCGGGAAGACAACCTTGGTGAGAATGATGATGTTAGACTGGGCACAGGGCAACCTCTACCAGCAGAAATTTACCTATGTTTTTTATCTCAATGCAAGAGAAATAAACCAGTTGAGAGAGAGAAGCTTTGCTCAAATGATATCAAAGGACTGGCCCAGCACAGAAGGACCCATTGAAAGGATTATGTCCCAGCCAAGTAATCTCCTTTTTATTATTGATAGTTTTGATGAACTGAACTTTGCCTTTGAGGAACCTGAGTTTGTTCTGTGTGCAGACTGGACCCAGATACACCCCGTGTCCTTCCTCATGAGTAGTTTGCTGAGAAAAGTGATGCTCCCTGAGTCGTCCTTATTGGTAACGACAAAACTCACAGCTTGTAAGAAACTAAAGCCTTTGCTGAAGAGTCAGCATTCTATACAGCTACTAGGTATGTCTGAGGATGCAAGAGAGGCGTATATTTACCAGTTTTTTGAAGATGAGAGGTGGGCCTTGCAAGTGTTCAGATCCCTAAGAAACAATGCAATGCTTTTTAGCATGTGCAAAGTCCCCGTGGTGTGCTGGGTCACTTGTAATTGTCTGGAGCAGCAAATGGAGAGGGGTGGTGATGTCACACTGACCTGCAAGACAACCACATCTCTGTTTACCTGCTGTATCTCTAGCTTGTTGACACAGGTAGATGGACACTTTCCTAGTCTACCCAGCCAAACCCAACTGAGGAGCCTGTGCCACTTGGCTGCCAAAGGAGTATGGACTATGACATATGTGTTTTACAAGGAAAATCTAAGAAGGTATGGGTTAATGAAATCTGATGTCTCAATTTTCCTGGATATGAATATTCTTCAAAAGGACAGAGAGTATGAAAACTGCTATCTGTTCACCCACCTACATATTCAGGAGTTTTTTGCAGCAATGTTTTATATGTTGCAAGGCAATTGGGGCACCAGGGACAATTCCTTTCAGGCTTTTGAAGACTTGGAGTTGGTACTTGAAAGCAGCAGTTATAAAGACCCCCATTTGCTGCAAATGAAATGCTTTTTGTTTGGCCTTTTGAATGAAGATCGAGTGAAACAACTGGAGGAAACTTTTAACTGTAAAATGTCACCAGAGATAAAATGGAAGATACTTCAGTGGATGGAAACACTAGGAAACAGTGAACATTTTCCATCACATCTGGTTTTTCTGGAGTTGTTTTACCACCTGTATGAGACTCAAGATGAAGTATTTATAAGCCAGGCAATGAGATATTTCCAAGAAGTTGTCATTAATATTTGTGAGGAAATCCATTTGCTTGTGTCTTCATTCTGCCTGAAGCATTGCCAGTGTTTACGGACCATTAAACTGACTGTAACTGCGATATTTGAGAAGAAGATGTTAAACTCAAGCTTCCCAGCTGAAACTTGGTAAGTGTGTTAGGTCAGTTCCCTGGAAGTGCCCTGAGAGGGAGTGAAGGAAGTAGATGTTGTCAGAGGGAGTGGCAGGGTTGTTTAACTGAGCTCGCAGAGCCAGGATAAGCTTTCAGAATTGTCCCACCTTGAGACAAGGAGGCCAGGCATTGAAACTCCCTATAGACCAGTCACAGCTACTGGTGAGGAATGGACAAAAATGTGCCTGAAGTGGCTTTCTTGGCCTGAGGGCAATCCCAAGAGAAGGAGTTGGCAGAGAGCTGTCAGCTGTCAACACTCCCAGCAACTAGGGAATGAGTGCTTCAGTCCTCAAGGAGGGAGGCGGCATAGGGCTAACTTCCATCCACTATAGTATGATTCTTAACTTTTTAAAATAATGCTCTCTGAAAGAATAGGGACCAGGAATTTCTTGGTGAACCCAAGGTACATAGGTCATCTATCTGGGATGTTTCACTGTACCCTACTGACCTCACTCACCTTCCCCATTACCTAAACGTAGTTGGGCCTTTGTATGAAAGGTCTCAGCTGTGTAACACCTAAATGGAGAGAGTCAGATGTGGGTAAGAAATAGTAGGTGCTGAAGGAATGTTTTGAAAGAATAAATGAACCTTCAGCATTTTGTGCATATTATTTTACCCTCTCTCCTTCCTCGAGTTGCCTTTTCTGACTCTACCCATCTAAGTCTGGAGGAAGAATTGAACTATATGGTATCAGTTCCAGATTTAATTGAGGGCTTACTATATGGTATACAGTTATATAATATAATACACAGAATAGTTAACATGTTATCCAATTTAATTCTGGTCAAAACCACATCTCAACTTCTTTAGATTCAGAGAAGTTCAACCCAGAAAGTAAGGGTACAGTTATTGATTCAAGCACATATCAAATAATAACTAATATTGGATTAACACATACTTGACAGCCTTCTAAGTCCCAGCTCATTTAGTCTCCCAACAATCCTAGGTAGATGCTATTATTTCCATTTTACTTACAAAAAACTGAGGTTCCAAGAAGGTATATCACTTGACTGAGGTCACACGTCTGATTATAAGTCCTTAGTTTTCCAACTTTACCCAAGTTGTCTCATTGCCATTACATACAATTGTATTCCTCTTATAAGAACATGCATTTCATTTCTCTCTGAACTGTGGGAGTAGGAATTATAGGCTGGGATGCTATGACCTTTACTATCCTTGGGGAGTTGTGAGTAATCACGTGCAGTCAGTTTTCTTAATTCTGACTTCATAGTTCTACTTAGGGAAGATGTGATTGAACCCAGGGCATTAGAATATATTTTATGCTTAATACTAAGTATTGGGAAGGCATTCAGCCAACTATATTGCCAGTCTTCATGCTGCCTTCCCCTCACCTGTGTTGTAGTGTTATCTAATCCTAGAGTTGTCATTGTTGTGAAAATAAGAGACCGAGAACCTAGTGTTGTAAAAGGGATGTTATAGATGACCTCAGCCTTTTCTATGACATAACTACATTGTAAACTTAATGAGAGCAGGATCTCTGTCTTGTTCACCATTTTATCCATAGTGTTTGTGCATAGTAAGCACTTGAATGTCTAAAGGAATGATTTATTACCTTGTTTTCTCAAGTTTAAGACCCCCAGGTGATGTAGAGACCACCCCTCTGCAATGTCATTCATCCCAATTTAAGCAAAGCAAGAGGGAACTAATATTTATTGAGTAGTGAAGTGGATCACTATATGCCACTTCAAAATATGCAGCATTTACATAAGAAGTATTTTCAACTGAAGGCATTTGAGTTCCTGAAATCCCTTATTTGCCTAAAAGCAGAACCTCCCAAAAGAACTCAGCTGTCATAAATCCCTGCCTGGAGCAACTCTATTCTTGTTTCTTGGAGACAGCAGTTGGCAGCACACTCAGACATTATTATCACCATCATACTTCCCATCTATTTTCCTAGGGGCCCATTTATCTTTCCAAAAATTCAATTGTTTTCCTATAAGTGCCTTTTCTCCCCCTGCCTTTCCCCTGGTAATTTAGGTATATAGACCCCAAATTCTAGCCACTCCTTTGAGTTACTCATAACCGAATAACTGAGTTTCTCCCATGTGTGTCTGCAACGCACGTGTAGTGACTTTTGTCAGTCTAATTTACAGGGCTCCATTCACAGAAACTAGGAGGGCAGAAGGAAAAGGGTATTTTTTCCCTCCCCTACAGTAGCTATTTTATATATATATATATATAAATACATAAGGCAGCATGCTAGACTTTATATATTTTAATATAAATAACAGCAGATATCAATTGTTAGGAGCATTTGTAAAGTGAAACATTTGCTAGGCATTTTCTATAGATTGTCTTACTGAATCTTCACAGTAATCCTAAGAAATAGATACTATTATCTTCATTTTTTAATGATAATGAAGCCGAGGCTCACATAGATTAGTAACGTGGCCAGAATCACCCAGTTTAGTGAATGGCAGAGTTGGAAATCAGGACTTTTCCATTCTAGAGCTTATGCTTATTATCACTAAGCTATATTGCCCTTATATGTTTAAATGAGTCTATTGATAATATGCCTAATAACTAGATTATACAGCATTTTAAAATTTACAAAGTGATTTTGTGTACTCACTGAAATTGACTGTTAGATCCTCACAACCCTGTGAAGCGAGATCGAATTTGCATTTTATAGATGAAGAAAACTTGGAGCTCAGAACTGATGGGACTTAAAGTAGTACAGCTAGTAAATGGTAGAACTGGAGGTCAAAGCCTGTGCTTCTTAATCTATACCACAGCCTCCTGATGTCTACACACTATTCCTAATCTTACTTTTTGTAGTCTTGATATTTTTTGATATTTTATATTTTTTGGTATTTTATACTTTTGACATTTTGATATTTTTAGTCTTTGATATCTTTGATGTTTTTAGTCTTTGATATTTTTCTTCTTGATATTGAGATATGTGGAGATTTCTCTCCTGTCCTTCCTGAGTCTCTTCCTTTAAAGTGAAGTCTCTCTAGTTATTCTGTGTGCGATGAGTGAGTGTGTTGGGGGGATAGAGGAGCTGCTGGGGAAATAAAACCCCTGAGTGCCAAGTGGAAGACAGCCCAGGGGAATGCACTCAAGCCAGAGCTGCACTGAGCACTCCTGCCATTTCCAGAGTACACTTGCTGTCACCCAATACCATCTTCTGAAAATTGCCTGGGCTGAAACAGATTTACTGGTCTTTTTCTAATCATTTAGGCAAAGGGCTGGTGGTCGCGTTATTCATTGGTGGCAAGATCTCTGTTCTGTGCTTCATATGAATGAACATTTGAGAGAAGTGGACCTGTGTCATAGCAACCTTGATGAATTAGCAATGAAGACTTTTAATCAAGAACTAAGGCACCCAAACTGTAAAGTACAAAAACTACTGTAAGTCTGGCATGAGAAGAATGTAATGGAGTTATTCTACTTTCTTTATTTCATCTCCCACTCCTAGTTATTAGGGAGAACCAATAGTAAACAGATAATTAAAATCTTCTGTGTAAAATACTCCAAGAACATGAACTATGAAAACCTCTGGGGATGTGGGAGCATAACTAACTTGTCCTGGGAAAGACTGAAGAGCATAGTGGAAGCTGACCTGGGTTTTTGAGGCTTGATTAGAAGTTTCTAGATAAAGAAGAGCACAGAGCTGAGGAATTCTAGGCAGATCAAGAAAGCATTTTCAAAGACAAGTACCAGAACATACTATCTTTTTTTTCCACATTCAATACAATGCACAGACATTAAGTATTCAGTTTGTTAGGTTTTGACAATTGCATACACCTATGTAACCTATACCCGGAACAAGGTAGAAGGTAATTCCCTCACCTCGTAGTTTCCCCATACTCCTTTCTATTCACTGTTCTCAACCTGTCTTGTCCCAAAGAACCACTTTCTAACCTCTACCACTGTAGATTAGTTTTGTCTGTTCTTGGAAATCATTTAGATTGATTCATACAGTATGTATTTCTTGTGTCCATCTTCTTTTGCTCAACAAACTGTTTTTTAAAATTTATTCATGTTACTGCATGTTTCAATAGTTTGTTTCTTTTAATTGCTGATTAGCAGTCCCTGGCATGATATACTACAACTTGCTTACTGTTTCTCTTGTTAATAGACCCCTGGACTGTTTCCAATTTGTGGCTTTCTATGAATATTATTGTACAAATATTTTTTGTGTGTGATATAAGTTTTCATCTCTTGGGCTAATATCTAGGCATGGAGTTTTTGCTCATAAATACATGTTTCACTTTTTAAGAAATTGCCAAGCAGTTCTTCACAGTGGTGTTACCATTCTATAGTCCCACCTGCAACGTGTGACAGTTCCAGGCGCTCCTCATCCTTGCCAACGTTTGCCATTTCCTTTTTAAGATTTTTTATTATATTTTCATTTGACTCTACATATCCTACCGCTTTCTTACATTGCTCATTCACATGTCTCTCTCTTCTCTATTGGCTCTACTAGGAGCTGGAACTGATCCTGTTTTTTTCAGTATTCAGTGCCCATCAATGTGCCCAAGGCCTAATTGGTGCTCAGTAATATGTACTGAATGCTGAACAAACAATAAATACTTGTCTCCATTAGCACTGAAGATCAATGTTCTTTTTGGGGGGAACGGGCTTCCACCTAAATATTTCCCTTAGAATCTCACTTTTTTTAGTGAGATCTGACCTTAGATGTCAAGTAACTAGATGAGATCTGGTCTTGCATGTGGATGTGGTAGACAGTTGCACATACGTGATGATGGACTTCCAGTCCTTTTCCCTTACCCCCATTCATCCCCCCACAGTGTCCCTTCACTGGATGCCACCAACCCAAATCCTAGCAATAGCTAATGCCTTCTGTGGGGTTAAATGGCTTCCTCTTTTATAATGTAAGGGTCTCTGGGGGAATGACACCATGAAGGCAGCTCTCACTCTTTCTCACAGTAGTGTAGCCTTACTTCCTCAAGTCCCTTTTCCCTAACAAGACAATTGTACTTTCAGTTTATATTTAGTGAGTACATTAGGCGCCTTTACAAGCTGATGGTGGCTACCACTCTAAATGTATAAAAGCTTTGTTCTCTTGATGTGCTTGGCTGCATGGGGGGTGAGGGTGAAGGGTAAGTGATCTGCAGAAGTGAGGGGAGGTGATATCACAAAGGGAGGTTTTTGAACAGTTAGTGAGCAGTGTGACCACACTGGGCATTTGGGACCAGCAGAGGCACTAGGGAAGACTCGGCTTTAACTGACAGTGACTAAATGAGGAGATGGAAAATAGAAAAATTGGCAGATTTAACTTACTTCATATTTTGCTTTGAGCTGTCCCTGTACACCTAACAAAGCCCACGAGATGACGGAGTATTTTGCAATAATTTGTTTTGCTAACGATGTACATCAAATAGTTATTAACTGTGAACTCATGTTGGGTTATTTAAAGGATTAATATTGTGAATTAATGTTTTAGTTGTATTTGGAATAGCCCCAACAATATTTGGTCATCATTCCTGGGACTAAGAGTTCAAAAACTCCTCTTCTGCTTTTCCTGATGTTACACCTTCTTTTCCTTCAAGGTCAAAAAAAAAAAATTGAGAGTATCAGTTGTCAGGATATAATGGAGATCTAAGTTGTAATCCAGTTTTTTTCTAGGCAACATCCTGAAGTTTGAATTTATGACCTTGACCCAGAATATAAGAAACCCAGTGTAAGATAAAAGATGGCAGGAATATTTAGGTAGTATCTAAGAGTTGGGCTTGAAAAGAAAGGAATGTTGTAACCAGGGACAGAGATGATGTTGTAATCCCTCCTCTGTATTTCTCTTCTGAAGGTTGAGATTTCTTTCTTTCCCTGATGGTTGTTGGGGTATCTCTAGTTCTTTGATTCATAATCAGAATCTGATGCATCTTGACCTGAAAGGGAGTGATATTGGGGATAATGGAGTAAAGTCATTATGTGAAGCCTTGAAACACCCAGACTGTAAACTACGGAATCTGAGGTAAGTTATGAGGTGTTATTTATGTACATTTGTGTGTGTTTATAATTGAGACTTTTGTCTGTCCAAATAGACTCTCACAGCCTGCACTTGCTGTTCTCAGGGCTAGCTTAAATCTACTTTCCTGATACGGAGTAGCAGGGATTAGTAGATTCAGGCATATTTCTTCCTGATAGGACTTCTAACTCCTCCAATTCCCCTACTGAAGACCCCCTCATTGTATAGTTCTCTGTCTCCACCTCTTTAATCTGGGAAAAAATGGGAGCAGACCCAGAATTTATACATTTTTCATATTTAAATGCAGGAACAGGATATTCATTGTCTTTGAACTCTCACAGAAAAGAATGCACTAATAGTAGCTGGGGGCAGTGCTGAGGCAGACTCAGTTTTACTTAATTTTTGATAATGCATCCCCCTCACCTTATAATTACAACTCAGTGACCAGTGCAGAGTGTTGAGGAAGAACACTGCAGCAGCTGTCAGGGTGCTCTCTCGCTATCACACACTACTGATGGACCTGATTCTCTTTTTCTACAAAACTGAGCTTAGCAACCATACTTCGTCTCCACATTCTATGATAGGTTTCAAGAAAGATCTTATTTTCCAATGAAAAGAATTTAAATGTTTATGACAAAATAAAAACAACCAAAAAAAGAAAACCAAAAAAATCATTATAGTAAGTTTTACCTTAGAAGTTTTTGTAATCCCTAGACTCAGTTTGGGGCATAAGACTGAACCCCAATGCATGAAGGGCCAAGGTAGTTCTGTATTTGTGGGAAGCAAATTGTATTCTATGTGTGGAAAGAAAACAAGTAAAATCTGAAACAACCTTCTTTTTGACAATAGATAGATGAATTCTGTTACCATTGGGATTTTTTTTTTTAAGTTTCACCAGTTTTTATAGGATAAAACTCACAGAATGTCTGGGAAGTTGTTGGATAATTCTTGACCATGTGTTGTCAGCAGGCCAGGTTGGGGTATTGGTTTTACCAGCTGTGAAGTAATTTTAGGGCATTCTAAGGAATTTTCTGTAACCTGCAGCCTCTGGTCTGGAACCCAGGGGAGAAGTAGGTCATTGGTTCCTCTATCCAATCATAAAAACATTTTAGCGGCAATGAGCTTACAGATGGAAGGAAAGATGTTTTCTTGCAATAGGAGCCATGGATCCAAGAAAAATGTTTTCGCACTTGACAGATAAGCAGGACTTGATAAGATCCCTTTCATCAGTTGAGATTTGAACAATGCATTCCACTGATGAACCTTGATGTAGACCCAGTTATTAGGTTTTCAAGTAGGAAACCATTTCTCTGAATCAACTAGTATAGGGCTCTTGCACCAGTGCATAGAATGTTTTGGAGGCAGAAGTCATCAGAGCTTTGTAATCATCTAACACTGCATTATGTAGGACCGCATGTTCTCCCAGTGTGGGTGTCCACTGGGGAGTAATCAGTAATCTCGTAAACCTTCTAGGAACATTTTATATGGGAAAAGCTCCAGTTCTATGTTTGCTTTCGACCTCCTGTCATGAGAGCTATGGACAGCTTGAGTGGCCACATTCATCTGGTTTGGGCATAGATCATGCTGAGCTTGACATTTTAGAATTGCATTCTGATGTTTTATTCTCCCTGCTGATTGTAGATGAGATAAATTAGTGGGTCTTTGCCAGTCTGCTTTACAAAATAAGATCCCCAATTACTGTAGGGACTTAGAAAATTTAGAAATAAAGTATTTTAAAAAGCTTAAAAATTTTAAAGCTTTTGAAGACTCAGATCAGCCCTTGTACATGAGCATATTGAAGGGTACACACAATCACTAATTTTCATGTGAAAGTTTCATGGTGATATTTATAAAAGGTTTCCCTCAAAAAGAGGAGAAATATCTAGTCTCCTTGTCTTGCACATCCTGGGCCTGATAATAGGGTAGCTCTTAAAATATGTTGAGCAGATCGGGGGAAAAACATCTTGGGCATGCTAACACTGCCTAACTGTGCCCAGAATCCTGTCTTAGTTTGTGTGTGCTGTGTCATCGTGGGTTATAAGCAAGGTGAGGGAGCGATCGTTGGTTCCACCAAACTGCCACCTGAAGAATGTCAAAATGGTATAAATGCCAAGCACTCCCTAGATCTTCAAAGGTTTTGAGTTAGAGGACTAACATTCCAGAAAGGGAGCATCTAAAATAGTTGCCAGAAGAAACTGAGAAGAGGAAGGTACTTGAGAATGACAAATATCCACAGCCTTGGCGCCATTACTAACTAGAATAAAATACTTTATAACAGGTAGAGAGCATACGGTCCAGTAGAAATGTTTTTTCCCAGGAGTAAGGAACCCTGTGGTTTATTACAATTTTTTTTACAATCATTAAGTGCTCAAAGTGTAGTGAATCGTAATAAATATGCACAGCCTTTGGAAAAGTGAGAGTATACACTTTGAAACCAGAAGTTGTACCACCTGCACAAATGATCCAGCACGCAGAGACTGGACTTGAAAACTGAACTGCCAATCCTCTCTTCTCTCTTACAAAACTCTCATTCATCAGCTTTAATAAACCTTGATTTGTATGGAGCTACAGCTTCGTAATCATCCCAAACAAGGTTTCAATGAAATATCATTTAAATGTTTAAGCCCTAACTTTTTAAACATAAATAACATGGGTATAAGACAATACACAATTTATTTTCTCTGTCTTTGAAGTTTAATTTCTTTAGATGTCTTTAGATAAAAACAAATTACTAATTTTTAAAGTATTACATTACTCCAGGGTTCGAAAATCAATTAGTAAGTTAATAGAAACTATCTTTAACATTAAGGACAATATAATTACTATGAGTAACTAAGAATTTAGCAAAACAGTATTATATCTCAAAGCTTGACCCAGATGGCATAATGTTTGTAATATTTTCTGATTCCAAGATTTATAAGATTCTAATTTATAAAGATGTTGGTTATTTATTTAACTCATTTAAATTATACACCGAGATTTATATTTATATTCTTTTTAACATTAACATAAGTAATAATTATTTGACCTGTAAGGGAACTGTAAGAGATTTAGGAAATTCTTTAATTTAGACTTATTGTTAAAGAGTTGCAAAGCCTTATGTGATCTAAAAAAAGTGCATTTTTATTTCTCACTTTAGTAAAATCAGGGAGAAGTGCCATAGCCATTTTAAGTCTCAAATTTTAGATCAAATTAATTTATCTAATGTATTCAGCCCATACATGGGAAGCAGACAGTGTCTACAGCCATACTGCTTTAGCAACAACTCCATTCTGTCATATCTCAATTTCTAGTTCATATCAGAAAAATAATCTCACACTCAACAGCAACAACAAGAAATTCTTGGGCAACCTGAAAATTAAATAGCAGGCATTTTTAGAAAAGAAGAATATATTCAGACAGCTGTTCTGAGCTCCCGGAGAGCTCATCTTCCAAGGCAGCATTTCTGCCTTCATTGAGGAATGGCAGCTTTCTTGGGTGATGCCTTCCAAGCGGCAGTTTTCTGATCCTGATCTGCTAGCTGCACAGGAGAGCTTACTCCACTGGGCCTCAACTCACGAAGAAAGCTGCGGCACCTCCCATCAGATAATATTCCATCCTGACCACCTCTTTAACTGAGGTGCTTACTCTGGGAACATGGATTCCTTCCTCTGAGTCAGTTGTGTAGAGGACCACTTTATGGACCAATGACAGCTCATCTGAGCCTGAGACAGCAATCACTAAGAACAACAAAAAAAATAAAAATTATAATGTGCCTGCTTTGAAAGGGCTTTGGAAATTTTCAGCCAAAGGCCTCATTTTAGTGGCGATATTAAGAGATCGTAGGCTGGTTCCCCAGCAGGACGCAAAAGTTAATGTTTCTCCTCTGTTTTGCTTGTTCATATTTAGGGATAAGTCTGGAGCCACAGACCTCAGCTCCCAGCTTTCCTTTTGACTGAGTCACTGGTGATTGATGTTACATATTAATATAAACAAGACAGGACCTCCAAACTCTAGAAAAAGAAGAGTTAGATGTATTTTTTATTATGTTAATGCATGTGAGAGGAGAGGAGAGTACTGATGATGCTTTTTTTCTGATTCAACAAAATTCTTTCAATATTTGTAACATTTAGGAATTCCAAAATATTAATATGAATATTGCAAGGGAGACACATTATTATATAAGACAATCAAAATTACAGACTTAAGTGCACTTAGGGGTTGTTTGCACAAGATATAGCAACAATTTCTAAGGTCCAGGCATCTTATAAGATTCCCTTGTTATGATAAAACAAAATACAGGGTTCTTACAAAATATTTTCTGACTTCTAATACCATCTGCTTTTCTTTGCAGATGCAAGGGAAAGAGGGAACATTGTCTTTTTATGAGGCTGAGATTTCATTCATCAAGCATTAGGAAGTCCATAGCTGAAATTCTGTTAATTGGCACGAAGAAAAGAAGAAAGCTTGAGAAACTCAAACTTATAATATGGAAAGGATAAGAGCAAAATAGATTATGAGCAAAGGGACTATGGGACATGTACTGTTTATATCTCTAGTTAGAAGCATTTTTAAATGTTTTCAGTATCACTTCCATTTCTTGATTCACAAATGAGCTACATTTTGTTTCATTTTTGTTTTGTGTCCAGGTATAACTGGACATTTGCAAGTTATATTGCCTGTTTTTAATTGGTGATTTATTAGTTATTACTCTCCAGGGTTCCCCCTCCCCAAATATATGCTTGATCAAATTTAAAAGGATTACAGCATTTAAAATACCCTTATGTAAGGCAATACATTTAGTATACCTCTATCATACAAATTCCAGTATGTTCATTTAATCTTGGATTACAAGGGCTAGATATTTTACCCTTTGAACTCTTTCAGAACTTTTCTGACTTTTTATCATGGCAACACATGTGAATACAATTATTTAGACTTAATTCTGTGTGCTTAATTTTTAATCAATGTATACTGCAAGTTTTTTGGTTTTGTTTTCTTCAACTCATCTTTCCCACTGTATAAAATCTTAATTTTGATTCATTGCATCATTGGCTGGTACAATTTTAAACTAATGTTTTCATGCAGTGTGTGTGAATGATACATTTTACAACTTTCTTTATATCCTTTTGATTGCCTTCATAGATGAATGACAACATGTCTGGGTCTTAGGCTTCCACTCTGTTCTTCACACTTTGATTTTGCTACATTACTCTTTTCTATTGTTCTAAATAGAAGTCTGAGGATAACCTGACACTTCAACGCCTTCACTCCTTCCCTCCCACCTTCCCAGACTTTCTCACTAGTGTTCTCAGAATTTTTTTAAATTACTTTTACATTTTATTATTTCTGATCTGCTGGAAACCATTTCCCCCCCTCAGAAATGATTTCTTTAAATTGGTTTTTTAAAATGGCTTCAGGGCTCGCTCTCTTGCATGTGCTGACTGTGTCTCTTTTTTAAGAGCATCTAATAGTCATTGGTTGTAGCTCTGCTCCTATATAACTCTTACTTATTTTTTGTCCTGTTAATTTTTTCCCCCCTTCCTTCTTGGGGAGTTTCTCAGATTTATTTATATTGGTTTTGCTCTTTATTGCTTCAAATGCAGATTTCAATTGTCTATTTTGTTTTGTTTTGTTTTCCCTTTTTTTTTTTTTGTTTTTTTTGTTGTTGTTTTGGCTGCATCTCGAGGCAAGTGGGATCTTAGCTCCCCAACCAGGGATCGAATCAGTGCCCCTTGCAGTAGAAGGACGGAGTCCTAACCAGTGGACCTACAGGGAATTCCCCTGATCTCCACTTCTGATGTGCTATTCATGTTTCAGAGTCTGCATCTTCCTATACATTTAAAACGTAAAGGAAGCCTTTCTAAACACTTCCTTCTGTTTCCTAGTTTTCTGGGTGTTATACATGTGCTTATTTTCTGTCCCTTAGTGTAATGTTTTCTTTCTGTTAAACTTTAGTATTTTATCCACAGGTCCCATAATATTGGAATCTCTTTTCTATCTAGAAGAGCTATATCCAAACATAGTATATAAGATTTCCCTTGTTTCCCTAATTTCCTGCCTGGCTGCTGATATAATACCCTTTTGTATTAATCTGCTTCCATAACAAAATACCCCAAATAGCACAGACTGGGTAGTTTAAACAAATTTATTTCTCACAGTTCTGGAAGCTGGAAGGGGTTGGTTTCTGGTGAGGCCTCCCTCTCTGGCTTGTAGATGGCCGCCTTCTCGTTGTGTCTTCACATGTCCTTTTTGTGTGTGTGCTCACTCCTGGTGTCTCTTCCTCTTATGAGCACACCAGTCCTACTGGATTAGAGGTCCACTCTTACAACCTCATTAATCTTAATTACCTCCTTAGAGGCCCTGTCTCTAAATACCGTCACATTGGGCAGGGCTTCATCATACAAACTTGGGGAACACAATTTAGTCCATAACAGCTTTTCAGGGCAAGCTGGGATTTTCAGCCTTGGGCCATGTTCTAGGTCATCCACTGAGGTCTAATTCTGGACTGAGGAGGGAGCTTCTCCTGTTCTTACCTCTCTATACCCTGATTTTGAGGTAGAGAACCAGCTCTCAAGGGACTCAAGTTGATAAGTCCTTGATTAAAGGGAGTAAACCGAACAAGTGCAAGTTCCTGGAATGCCTGACTCTTCTTACAAAAAGCTGATATTACTCCCAGCCATGTTCAAAGCCCAAGTTGTCTCTAAATATGAATCTCTAAAAATAGCGGCTCTGCAGGCACTTTCTTCTTCTGTTTCCCTTCCTCTTTTACTTTATTTTTAGAAACCGTTTTATTTTTGATTTACTTCTTGTTTTCACTGTTAAGGACAGGGTTCCTCAGAAAACATCAGTTGGCTCCCATGAATAAATGAGCTCTTGGCAGACAGTTTTGTGGTCGTCACAGCTTTTACCTCTGATTTCCTGCCCGTCTCTGTTCTGTTTCAGAAGTCAAAGAATGCAAGGATACAGCCATCCTTCAGTCTACCTTCTCCCAAGTTGTAGTTAAAGGAAATTTCTCCCAGATTAAACAAATATTATCATTTAAAAATATTTTTTAAATGCTTTCATATATATTTCATGGGGGAAGTGGGGAAGGAAGAGACAAGCTTCCTACCCTCCCCTTCCAAACTATCAGAGACCTGTGCTTTAGTTAAATCACTCTCATTCTATGTAGGGAGGCTGGATTTTTAGAACAAGTCCCAAAGACTGGGAAACCACATCCTCTGGCAGGGTGAGTGGGGGTTATAATTATTCTCTGAGGAGTGGTCATTTCTATTTTTCTGTATTGTTTTCCAGCTTGGAATCCTGCGACCTAACTACGGTTTGTTGTCTAAATATCTCTAAGGCTCTCGTCAGAAGCCGGAGCCTGTTATCTCTGAATCTATCAGCTAATAATCTCTTGGATGATGGAGTGAAGCTGCTGTGCGAGGCCTTAATGCATCCAAAGTGTAACCTAGAGAAACTATCGTGAGTCTTTCTGTACTGTTTGCTATAGAGTCAGTCTTGTGTAGCTTAATCATGATCTGAATGGGGAAACTGCTTGAATCTTGACATTAATTGGCTCATTTGTCAATCTTGCATGACCTCCTTCTTTTCTTCTATCTCCCTTCCTCTTTCACTTGACTTTTAGACATTTCTTTATGATAGACATCTTATTTTCATTCTTTTCCAGGCTTATCCTCTCTCCTTCTGTGTTTTGTTTCATCATACCTTGTCCATAGCTGCAGTGGAATTCATAATTTAAGTAGGTTTGATGAGGTTGCTTGTATAGTAGAGATGCAGGGGTGGTAAGTACCAGCTAACTTCCCTGTGAAGGAGAAGAGAAGGATGTACTTTGGGAATTGACTGATCCCTCCCCATCTGTGTTTCTCCTTCAGCCTAGAAAGCTGTGGCCTCACGGTAGCTGGTTGTGAGGATCTCTCTTTGGCTCTCATCAGCAATAAAAGGCTGACACATTTATGTTTGGCGGACAATGTCTTGGGAGATGGTGGAGTAAAGCTTATGAGTGATGCCTTGAAACATCCACAGTGCGCTCTACAGAGCCTTGTGTAAGTGTCTGCTGGTTTTCATCTTTCCAATATAATACACATTTTGAAATATATTTAAACTTGGAAAATATTATGGGTATATTATATCCCTTGCTTTCTCCCTATTGTCTTTAATGATAATGCAGATGATCATATTAATAACTGCCATTTATTGTGTGTGTCCTTACTCTGTGCTGGGCCCTGTGCAAAATTTGTTTAACCTGCACAGAAGTACCTGTTGGTGTCACATTGGCCACTTGAGTTCTAAGTGTCTCACTGAACAGGTGAGGAATGTGAGGCTTAGAAAGATTATGCAACTTTCATAATGCTTACAAGAAAATGATGGATTTAGGACTAAACTCCACCCATCCAACTCTATATTCTGGGCTCCAAACAGATAAATATATATCAATACCATTAAACAAAAACCATTAAACACATTACGTGGTATGACTGGATCAAGGCGTGATCATACTGCTCACTGCTGTTAGGTAACTTCCTAGACATGGAATTGATGAGTCAGAATTTTTATTTTGTCAGATATGGTTAAACTGCCTCCAGATAGATTGTGTACATTCCCTCAGCAGTTTAGGGGCCTGCATTTTTAATATCTTCACTTTGTATCTATAACCTTCTTTATCAATATTAATTAGATAGTAGAAAATAACTTTAAAAATGATGTTTGTTGATCATCTTTTTGAGTGTTTTGGCCTCTAGTATTCAAGGAAGTGCCTCTTAATCTCAGTTTTCTCCTGGATATTTTCTGTTATATGTGTTATGGTTATTAATATCACATACACATTGTTACTATTATTTTTTATATATTATAAATAACTTACCTAGCATGTTGCTGTATTTCTAACTTTCTTTATGGTCGTTTTTAGGATATAGATGTTTAAAGCTTTTGTGAAGTCAAACTGTGACTCCTCATGATGTCTAGGAGATTTTTCATAATTGGAAATACCATTTAAAAAAACCCCACTTATGTCATCTTTTTCATACTCTTTATGACTTAATTTTTAACATTTAAATTTTAAATTATTCCAAATTTATTGTGTTATAAGGCTTAAACTTACTTCCCCCATAGATTAGGTCTGTTGTCCCCAAATCGTTTATGGCACAGTGTATCCTTTCCCTTTGATTGGAGATGCCACTTTTATTGTGTACAAAAAGCCTTTGTTTACTTACGATTACTCCCATTCTATTCCATTTGCCTGCTCCTCTGCTCCACAGAGCTACTTCTGCAATAGGAGACTATATTTATGTACCATGTAGGGAAGTTAACATGTTACTTATAGTAAGAAAAATTCTGAAGAACAAGAATCCAGTTTGTAGCCCAATTTGGCGCAAACCTAAGGATCCCAAGTGAGACAGCCAAAGAGGCAATGCAGGAAGAGGGCATTTCATCTGAGATGGAGTGTTGGCAAGTAAATATGGGATTGTAACACGAAACCTTTTCAAAGATATACATCTCTGGGCAGTGGAGCAGTGATTCCATCTTTCCTCACATTGTCCTTCCCACAGGTTGAGACGTTGCCATTTCACTTCACTCAGCAGTGAATCTCTCTCAACCTCCCTCCTATGCAACAAGAGCCTGACGCATCTGGATCTGGGGTCAAACTGCCTACAAGATGATGGAGTAAAGCTTCTGTGTGATGTCTTTCGGCATCCAAGCTGCAATCTTCAGGACCTGGAGTAGGTGTTCTGTGACCTTACTTTTGTGTAGCTTTAAGTACTGTGAGGGCAGGGGAGATATGGAAAGAAAGGCTGGGAGCAGAGCTTCTGTGAGAGGAAAGAATACACGGCTGATTCCCTCTCTCTCATCCTGCTTGAGTCAAGCTGGGGAAATCTGTTCATCAGATTTTTCTTCAACAGTTACAATAGTAATTACAGTCAACTTCCCTCATTCCCTTAGGTAAGGAGGACCAGAGACATCAGGCTGACAGTAGCCATTTCATTTTTTCCTTGGTTGTGCTCCAAGGAGTCTACTCTGTGTCTTCTACTTTACATCCATGAAGCTGAATAAAGCTGAAAAAAGTCAACTTCGAAAGAAACTGGAAATGAAATTTTTAAAAATATCCAACAATCCAATCACTCTTAAACAGCAGCCATGTTTATTCCTGTTACGTTCTCTCTTATTCTGGGAGTGGGCACACAGACGTGTGCATGTTATGTGTACATGTAATCGTGATCACTGTGTAGACATGACTTTGAGGTTTCCTTTTCACATGATAGTGTTTCAGAAACAGATTTAAATACTTAACATACAATTATCTGATTGATCATTTTAATGGCTACATGATGTTTAATATTTCATCAGGTAAACACTGTGACTCATATATGAAGCAAGATAGAGGTGTCACATAGAAATCTCACTTTCCCACTAGGGCCTCCCATGGGACTAGTAGTCTGGTGAGTCATTACAGGGCTCAGGCTAACACTGTTTTTCTAGAACTATAAACTGAAGATCAATGGTATACCCAGAAGTGTTTGGCCTGACTGGACTGACTCATGATAACCAAATCTCCAAATGAGTTTAATAGTTGATTGTCACATCTGTAAACACTAAGGTGTGACTGAGCTCTTGGATCCAATAAGCACCTGTACTTCTGAGAAAATGTATATGATGTGGGTTACTATATGATTCTCTGGTTTCCTTGATTATTATTCAATTAGAAGACAAAATTTTACTTAATGGAGTTTATCATTAAATCCAGTGCCTTGGGACTTCCCTGGTGGTCCAGTGGCTAGGGCTCCACACACCCAATGCAGGGGGCCTGGGTTCGATCCCCGGTCAGGGAACTAGATCCTATATGCATGCTGCAACTAAGAGTTTGCGTGCTGCAATGAAGATCCCGTGTGCTACAGCTGTGACCCAACACAGTCAAATAAGTTTTAAAAAATAAAAAAATAAAAAAAGATCATGCTGTGTATTTAAAAAGTAAATTAATAAATCCAGTGCCTTCAATTCAGCTATAGAGATATAATTTCTAAGTGACCTATGCACACAAGTTGTTTGTTTAGCCTGCTTTTTCTCCTTAGCATTGCTGTAAACACATAGACAAATTTGTGCTTTCTTAGCTACTTTTATAGCCTCTGCAGGCATGCCAGTTCTCTCAACCAATACTTACAACAAATATGAGCTAGATGCTAAGGGGGCTAAAGGTTATCTCTGAGGTTATGCTCTTGTCCTAAGGTAACTCACAAAGTGCAGATGGCAGGGAAATAAATATAAAGCCAACTATAATAGAGTCCATATATTGTTATAAGGATATGGCAAAAGTCCAAAGGGGCAAGGAATGTGACAGGAAATTGAGTTACTTTAGGCTTGAAAGATAAAGAAGATATTTGTTATGTGCAGATATTCTAGGCAGAAGGAAAGAAGAGAGAAAAGAAGGGGAATGCAGATGGATGTGATATATTTGGGGGGGGGGGAATGGATGTGTATGGTTGGCAAATAGTCTGGGGACAAATTATGGAAAGAGAACACAAGGCCAAGTTGTGAATGTTCTTGAATGCCCTACAAAGGACTTGAAGGAAATACCTTTTTGTATGTAGCTTGCTTCTTTCTTCTTTGGAAATACGACTTTTAGATTCCTGGATAGCATTTTTATTTCAAAAATATATTAGAAACTGAGGGTTTAGAGATCTGTGGGTTCCTAGGGAAAGTTATATCCATATCCATTTTTTTTTTTGGTATTGGTAGAAATAAGTGTTTATACTCTTGATATGGGAAGCTTACTACAAAGCAACCTATTTGTGGGAGAAAGCAGTTTTTACCTGCTGGGTTTTTTCCTGCTCATTAAGAAATCTCATCTGTTTTTACTGGTAATGTTAGACCTTCTTATGTGCATCCTATAGATAGAAAAAGGCTCATAAAAAAGGCTCAAATACCTGGACATCTCTCCTAGGAATAATCTAATAAAGCCTCACAACGGAAGATCTCACTTCTTTTTTTTATCTCTCACAGATTGATGGGCTGTGTTCTCACTAGTGCATGTTGTCTGGATCTGGCCTCTGCTATTTTGAACAACCCAAACCTGCAGAGCCTGGATCTTGGGAACAATGACTTGCAGGATGATGGAGTAAAAATTCTGTTTGAGGCTTTGAGACATCCAAACTGCAATATTCAGAGGCTCGGGTGAGTTCAGTTCTCCATTAGGAAAATGATACCTATTTGGTGGCTTGTACAGCTAGAAGAAGTTTAGTATATGGAGAGTGGATGAAAAATAAATGGGGCTAGAAGGTTAGCTATTCTCAGAAATGAGAATCTGAATTTCATATATACAGATCAGTGTATTACATGTTATTAGCATAGAAGCCATATTTCATATTTCTTTATGTCCTCCTTAGTGCTTTGGACAGGGTATGTATTGGGTTGGCCATAAAGTTCGGTTGGGTTTTTCCATAAGATGTTACAGAAAAACCCAAACGAACTTTATGGCCAACCCAATATTAAGTAAATAGTACTTGATTTAGGTTTTCTATGTTCTGTCATCCCTCAGATATTCCATCTGTCCTTGAATTAATTTTTCTTAGTAAATCAAAGGTTTTACCAATAATTTCCTATCTGGAAAAATGCTGTCTGTGGTCTCAAGGAACTTACAATCTAATAAAATCTCGTCCTATGTTCTAAGTACTTTTTATATTCAATAAGGTATTGTTTAGATTTTTATTTTCTTTTTAAATCTTGAACTGATTGATATTGGCTAGTACATTTTTACTTATACAGCATGAATTATTGCCCTTTGGGTCAAGAATTTTGTTCTACATGTGGGAAGCCTAGACACTATGATACGTCTTCTGGCTCTTCCATGAAAGTGCTGCTTTTCCTATGTTTCCATTGTCAATTTATATATACATATATATATATATATACACACACATATATATGTATATATATATTCACAACATTTATAATGTAACTTTGGGGTCTGAATTTTAATTTTCTTCTGCTTGTACCCTAATAAGCTGGCCTGTTCTATTCAGTGGATGCTGGCAGGAGACGTAGAATCCTATTAGAGACAGAGGACTTTATTACTCAGAGTATAGGCACATAAGCACTGGGCATGTTTGTGTCAGTTTCCCGTGTGCCCCAGGTTCCACAGGGTCGATGTGGAGGACTTGGATGGATGCCTGAACATGCAGTGGGTTGCATTCCAGGAGAGGAACATTGAGTTTGGGGAACTCACCATTTTATAGCAAGCATTGAGCAAGCCTGCCCTTTGTCCTGGAGGGAGACATTTCTTCATCCCTCAAGGTTGCTCACTGCACACGCATCCAAGGAAACAGCCAGGTAAAGTGCTGTCAGGGCCTTGTATTTTTGTCGGTAGAACATGTAGAAGAGTGAAATACCCATGGGAAAATGTCTCCCAAAAATGTCTAACACTTTTTCTACACAATACAGTCTTGGCTTCTGGTGAATTTTCACATGGACAAGCCACTCCTCTGGCCACTGATTAGTTTGACCAGCAGAAGCTGGGACCAAATTTGTTCAGTTTGTCTTGTATGCAGTTTAATTAAGGCCACTCTCAACAGGACTCCAAGCACAGGATGAGGCCAAATTGCAGTATTGATTTAAACCATGCCACAGGATCCCGGGCTCAGCCGGCTGAGTAGGAGGAACAACGGGTCTGGTTTTCCATTACAACTCACGAAAGGGAGTTTAGAATATCCTGCTGCTCTTGGTGTCATTGGCAGTAAATAAAGGAGGCAAAAGATGGGCCAAAAGCAACCCGTTCCCCATTAAAGAGCCATTCAGTGGTCTACACTTCCCCACATGCACACATACAACCTGAGGGTGTGCAGGTAGCTCCAGTGTGGGGTTTGTTGTTATATTTGATCTGGGTCACCATTACCTTGATTTGGTTATATCAGGTGGGCAGTGCCACTGAGTAGTTACAACTGCTTTGTTTGCCATATGTGACACAACCCACAGTTATCCCGGCATCAAGAGAATCTTACAAATTTGTATAGACTGAAACAAAGTGGCACTGTGTCCGTACATGTATGAGAGGGGTCCACATTTGGGGATCTGCCATTGATGGTGTCAGGCACAACAGAATAGTTCAGGGCCTGCCATGTCCATGTGAGATTTTCTGTTTTCATAGCATATGGACAGCATGACAACTGGACAGTGGGTCAGGCTGCCAACTGCAGCTGCTGCTTGACTCAAGCAGACCACGTAATTGTTTTGCTGGCAGCAGTGTTGGATCTAGGGTGAAAAAGAGAGCCTTAGTTGTTCTCCCCACTCCCTGAACCTCTCAGGTTCTAAGGTGTTCTGTCCCCAGGGATTAGCGTTGCTGGTCTCCCCCCCAGTCATGAAGTCAGGTGTGTCCCATCCCAGTGTCTATAACTTCACTCTTTCTCTAATCATCCCCCATTGGCACCCAGGCCTTCAGTCCAGAGGGATCAGTGGGAGAGGGGCAAAAGCAGTTTTACAGTATTTACAGAAACCCATTCTATCCCACATCTGGGCTCGTAGGGGGAGTGGTCCAGCATTGTACTCAACCAAATGGTCATTATCCTTATGACCTAGGGCCTTGTCAATCCAAAAGAGAATCCAGGTATCGGATCTGAATTAAGTTTGAATCCCAAAGGTCTGTTTTCGCTGGCCTGCCACCTGGAGGGTGTACCAATCAGGGTGGCCTGTCGTTGCTGTTAGGAAAAGAAAAGCATCCTGCCCAGGGATGGTCGGGATATAGTCCTGAAACTTCCAAGTAGTTTTTTATAGCACCTTCTATCCCTTTCATCCTAATCATTACCCAGGAGGTGGCCGAAAAGAGATGAGCCATTTCAGGAGATAGCCACGTTTAGTAGCCAAACTGCCCCACTAACGAATGTAGACCAGGAGTTGGTGAGGAAGATGACTCAGTAATCTTTTTAATTTAATTTTGAGGGGCTAATTCAGAGATTTTTTGCGTATCTGAAAATGTCTTAGTTTTCTATGAACTTGAATGACAGTTTGGTTGTGTTCATAATATTTTGGTTATCTTCTCAGAGTTTTGCATAGTCCACTGCCTGCTAGCATTGAATCTAGTTGCAGAAAAGTCTGAAACCAGCTGATTCTTCCCCTTCAATGCCCTTACTAGTTAAAAAAAAAATTTTTTTTTTTTGTTTTTTGGCCTGTATGTACTTAGAATTTCTCCTTTGGCCCAATAATTTATCTTGTGTTGAATTTTCTTTATTAATATTTTTATGGGGAAATGATGTGCCAGTTTGTAGAGTATGCTTATTTTTTGTAGGGCTTCCTATCTTTAGTTTCTGCTTATCTATTTGTCTCATTTTCTTTCAGGGTCACTAATTATGCTTATGTTGGATCTCGTTTTTCTGTATTCCTTATCCATAATTTTCTTTACGCTTGATCTTAGCCAAAAGGCTGAGAAGCGATCATAATTTCCTTTAATCTTTTAAAACTCTCTTGCTGGATTTTTCTAACTCAATCTACATATTCCTAAGTGTATTTTTAGCAGTTGTGACTTTTTTTAATTAATTAATTTATTTATTGGCTGTGTTGGGTCTTTGTTGCTGCACGCGGGCTTTCTCTACTTGCACCAAATGGGGGCTACTCTTCATTGTGGTGCATGGGCTTCTCATTGCAGTGCCTTCTGTTGTTGCAGAGCATGGGCTCTAGGGCGCGCAGGCTTCAGTAGTTGTGGCACATGGGCTCAATAGTTGTAGCTCACCGGCTCTAGAGTACAGGCTCAGTAATTGTGGCACATGGGCTTAGTTGCTCCACAGCATGTGGGATCTTCTTGGACCAGGGATGGAACCCATGTCCCCTGTATTGGCAGCTGGGTTCTTAACCACTTCGCCACCAGGGAAGTCCCAGTGGTGACTTCTTTTTGCTTCTTTTAATGTGACCTTCATTCTATAATTTTTATTTTTCTCTTCTGTTACTTTTAAGCTCTGCCAAATCATATTTCAAACATTTTTTTATAAACTAGAAAATACAGAAAAATAAATAAAACTAATATTAAAAAAAGAAGTGTATATAATCACACTCAAGTTAGGAAATCGAATTTTCCCAGTCAACTAAATTCCCCTCAATCATTCCTCCCAAATCACAGCTTCTCTCCCCTTCAAGAAGTAAACATTATTTTGACTTTTACAGCAGTAATTTAGGTTTTCCTCTACAGTGAACCATAATGTATGTAATTATAAACAATATACTTGAATTTTGCTTGATTTTGAACTTTATATACAGGAATCATACTTCAAGTATTCTTTTGTGTTTTGGTTTTTTTTGTTGTTTTTTTGTTTTGTTTTTTGCTTAATGTTATGATTGTAAGAGTCATCTGGTTGTTTTATGTGGCTGTTTTTATTCATTTTTATTGCTGTAAAAGATTCCAATGAATGACCATTCCACCAACTATTGCTAACCTGAAACAAACAGACTGCCAGATATTTCTCTGGCAACATGGGTTTATTTGGGATGAGCAGAGAATTGTAATTTGGGATCTGAAAGCAAGATGAGCCACGTGCAAGTCTCCACATGGTGAGGAAAGGAGAATGCATTTACAGAAAGGAAAAGGAAGGCGGAAGGGCTACAGTCCATGGCTTTTCACTGGCTGAGCCCTTGCCGGAAAAGACGTCCTTCTTCCCGTTGGGCTCTGCTATCTTTGCAGGGTGTGAGAGCTCCCTCTTCTGGTCTCCTAGCTCTATTTAACTGAGAGGTTGCTGTTTACTAGTTTTCTAGTGTTGATGGACTTTTGGGTTGTTTTCATTTCTTTTCTTTAATGATCAGTGCTGCTATGAGAGTTTTAATACATGAATTGTGAGATATGTGTACACATTTTTCTAGCATAAATAATTAGGAGTGGAATTGTTATATCATGGGGAAAATCCCCAAGGATTATACCAATTTATTCTACCACTGGCAGTGTGTTAAGTGTTCCTGTTGCCCTCTATTCTTGTCGATTTTGTCAGACTTAATTTTTTAAATTTTAGCCATTCGGGTGTGATTTTAGCACATGGTTGTGTAGGACTGGAATTATTTCTTCCTTGAACTTTGTAGACATTTCTGGTGAAGCTATATATGATCTGGACTTCCCTTTCTGTGGAGAGTTTTTTGACTTCTCACTCAATTTTTAAATAATTATATATTTATGTAGGTTTTCTCTTACTGAGTAATTTTTGGTAAGTGATATTATCCCCGTGATTTTATCCATTTCATCTGAATTTTAAAACTTACTGGCAAATGTCTAATATTATTATATTATTATCTGCTTAATTTCTAAATCATCTCTAGTGTTTAGATAACTAGTCATGTTTCATTAATTACTATTTTATTTCTTCTACTTTTGTTGAGTTTATTTTACCATTATTTTTCTAAATTCTTGAGTTGGATGATTATTTCATAAATATTTCCTTCTTTCCAACAGACTTCAGGTTATGATTTTCCTTCAAATCACTGCATTAACGTCACCTGACAAGTTTTGATATTATCGGTAGTGTTTTTGTTATTGAGTCTAAGAATATTTAATTTCCTTTATTTTTTTTATTCAGCCCATGGGTTATTCTAAAGTGTACTCCTTAATTTTCAAACATCAGAGGGGTTTCTTATTATCTTTTGATATGTAACCTCTGGTGCTGTAGTTTGAGAGTATACTATGCATGATTTCAGTTTTCAAAAACTTGTTGACGTTTGTTTCATGACCCACATGCAGTCAGTTTTTATATGTTCCACAGTGTACTTGGGTTTTGTATCAGTTAAGATTGTTAATACTGTTATTCAAAACATCTTGTATTTTTAGTGATTTTCCAGATAATTTGATTATTATGAAAAATATGCTAAAAATCTGTTATAATTACAGATTATGTATTTCACTTTGTAATTCTGTTTTTTATTTTCTATATTTTGAGACTTATTAGTGACTGCAAATTTAGAATGATTGTTTCCTGATGAATTTTTAATAACCTTTTATGTCTTATAATGCCTTTAACCCTAAGGTTTATTTTGTGTGATATTTATGTACCCTGTGTCATAATTAGTAATATTGTTGCTCCCCCACATTAATGCGTTCCATGTGGGCAGTAACCGAAAAGTATGTTTATATACTCAGCACCTATATAGGCACTCAGATGTTGAATGGCTAGATAAACAAAGAGTGAAAATTAAAATTAGTTGGGGGGGATCATCAGATCCAAATGGTTGAGTTTAAATACTTCATCAGTTCATGGTATTATATATATAAATATATATAAATATATATATTTAATTTTATTTTTTTATTGAAGTATGGTTGATTTGCAGTGTTGTGTTAGTTTCTGTAGTACAGCAAAATGACTCGGTTATACACATATATGCATTCCTTTTTATATTCTTTCCCATTATAGTTTATCCCAGGATATTGAATATAGTTCCCTGTGCTGTACAGTAGGACCTTGTTGTTTATCCATTCTATATGTAATAGTTTGCATCCACTAACCCCGAAATCCCACTCAGTCTTTCCCCCACCCTCTCCCCTCCTTGGCAACCACAAGTCTGTTCTCTATGTCTGTGAGTCTGTTTCTGTTTTGTAGATAGGTTAATTTGTGCCATATTTTAGATTCCACATGTAAGTGATATCATGTAGTACTTGTCTTTCTCTGTCTGACTTACTTCACTTACTATGACAGTCTTTAGGTTCATCCATGTTGCTGCAAATGGCATTATTTCATTCTCTTTTATGGCTGAGTAGTATTCCATTGTGTATATATACCACATTTCTTTATCACTTCATCTGTCAATGGACGTTTAGGTTGCTTCCATGTCTTGGCTATTGTAAATAGTGCTGAACATAGGGGTGCATGTATCTTTTCGAATTATACTTTTGTCTGGATATATGCCCAGGAGTGAGATTGCGAGATCATATGGTAATTCTAAATTTAGTTTTCTTAGGACCCTCTGTACTGTTTTCCATAGTAGCTGCACCAATTTACACTTCCACCTACAGTGTAGGAGGGTTCTCTTTTCTTCATACTCTCTCCAGCATTTGTTATTTGTAGAGTTTTTAATGATGGCCATTCTGACCAGTGTAAGGTGGTACCTCATTGTCATTTTGATTTACATTTCTCTAATAATTAGCCATGTTAAGCATCTTTTCATGTGCCTATTCGCCATCTGTATGTCTTCTTTGGAGAAATGTCTGTTTAGGTCTTCTGCCCATTTTTTGATTGGGTTGTTTATTTTTTTGTTGTTGTATGAACTGTTTGTATATTTTGGAAATTAAGCCCTTGTCAGTCACATCATTTGCAAATATTTTCTCCCATTCTGTAGGCTGTCTTTTCATTTTTTTATGGTTTCCTTTGGTGTGCAAGAGCTTGTAAGTTTAAGTCCCATTTGTTTATTTTTGTTTTTATTTCTATTGCCTTGGGAGACTGACCTAAGAAAACATTGACACGATTTATGTCAGAGAATGTTTCTAGGAGTTTTATGGTGTCTTGTCTTATTTATATTTAAGTCTTTAAGCTATTTCGAGTTTATCTTTGTGCGTGGTGTGAGGGTATGTTCTAACTTCATTGATTTATATATAGCTGTCCAACTTTCCCAGCACCACTTGCTGAAGAGATTTTTTCTCATTTTATATTCTTGCCTCCTTTGTCAAAAACTAATTGACTGTAGGTGTGTGGGTTTATTTCTAGGCTCTCTATTCTGTTCCATTGATCCAGTTCATGGTATTATATTATCTTTGGTTTATGCAAGGGCCTTCTATCGACTATTGGTTGGTTGATTAGTTGGTTAATTTATATCCATTAATCACGTCTCCTTGTTGCCTATAGGCAACTTATCTAAAGTGTTTGAAATATGCCATAGAACTATATGTACCTAATAAAGGATGCAGTGTTGTTTTTAGGTATATGAATTTTTTACATAAATGGCATGGTGCCATTTATATACCTTATCTTTTTTTCCCTTAATTTCTTTAAAATAAACATGACATTAAAAAAAATTTTTTTTAAATTATTTTTCATATTCTTTTTTATTGTGGTTTATCACAGGATATTGAATATAGTTCCCTGTGCAATACAGTAGGACCTTGTTGTTTATCCATCCTATATATAATAGCTTGCATCTGCTAATCCCAAACTCCCAATCCAACCCTCCCCCGCCTCCCCCTCCCCCTTGGCAACCACAAGTCTGTTCTCTATGTCTGTGAGTCTGTTTCTGTTTTATAGATAAGTTCATTTTGTTGTATTTTAGATTCCATATATAAGTGATATCATATGGTATTTGTCTTCCTGACTTACTTCACTTAGTATGATAATCTCTAGGTCCATCCATGTTGCTGCAAATGGCATTATTTCATTCATTTTTATGGCTGAATAATATTCCATTATATATATGTACCACACCTTTATCCATTCCTCTATCGATGGACATTTAGGTTGTTTCCATGTCTTGGCTATTATATATCCTGCCTTTTAACACTCAGTATTATATTTCTAAAATCTACTTACCTTGCTATATTTTTAATCCTGTCCAAGGATTCAGTTGCCACAGTTTTCCTTGGTGTGCTTCCACTTCTTATTTATTCCCTGGACCATAATTACGAATTTGTAATTCATGATATAGGAAGGGATATATTCAACCCATAAATATCTAGAAATAATGGATATTTTACTTATATTCCTTGACTTTACCTTATTTGTGCTCATTTTTAAGCTTCTGGAGTTATCCTACACTCCCAGCTCACAGATCTTTTGTGTGCATATTCTCTGTCATGGGATAAAGTTCATTTTATCTTTAGTCTCTCTGCCCTGCAGGTTGGAACACTGTGGTTTGACCTCTCTCTGTTGTCAGGATCTCTCCTCTACTCTTAGCAGCAACCAAAGACTGACAAAAATAAGCCTGACCCTGAATAACTTAGAGCGTGAAGGAATTATGAAGTTATGTGAAGTCTTGAGGTCTCCTGAATGTAAACTACAGGTCCTAGGGTAAGTCTTCAGTGGCTTCTCAGGGAAGAAGTTTCCTGGAATGAGGCATTTGGGGAGCAGATCATTAATGGCAAGCCTCAGCATCAACCTGATTGTGGATCCTTGGGTATTTTCCGGGCCCTTGTTTGTTTTTCTCCCATAGAACACTGAATTTCAGGAGATGTAATGTAGCATAGTACTTAAGAGCCAAGAACTCTAGAGCCGGATTACCTGCATTTGAACTCTTGCCCTGCCACTTACTAGATATTTGAACTTGCACTGGTCCCCAATCTCCCTGTTTCAGTAGCTAGCATATAATAAACAATGAAAAAAAAAAAGTGGAGGGGTGGGTCTAATTCCCTGGAAATCCAGTGGTTAGGACTCTGTGCTTCCACTGCAGAGGGCCCAGGTTCAATCCTGCAAGATGCACAGTGAGGCCAAAAAAACCCCAAAAAACAAAACAACAACAACAACAAAACAATGTATGCATTGGCTGTTTTCATAATCATGATGAGTAATCGTAGAACTACTTTGCTTGAATAGGAAAAGGCTCTTGGTGGATCTTTTACAATTATAATCTATTTTTTCTTTCTCTTTTATACTCCATTTTCCTTCAACTGCTGTATTTCCCTCAGTGTATCCCTGTTTCCTTTCCCTCTACCCAGCCATGTTAATATTCTCTCTCTACTAACAGGTTTTGTCCCTCCTGCAAATAAAGGGCTGTGGGAAAGTTGAGAGGTGTTTCTGTGGCAAGAAGAGGTGTTCCCTTGTCTTCTCAGGTTGTGCAAAGAGGCATTTGATGAGGAAGCTCGGAAGCTGCTGGAAGCTGTGGGGAGTAGCAATCCGCGTCTAGTCATTAAGCAGGACCGTAATGGTCATGAAGAAGAAGATGCTTCCTGGTGGCAGTGTTTCTGATTTGAAGAACCCGATGTTCTTTAACAAAGTAAAATAAAGACCTCGAAGTGACAAGGCTGCGGGCTCTTAGCTTTAGATACTCCGTGCCCAGACGTACTGCATGTGATGTCTGTCAGGTGTGGGTTAGTCACTTCTCTGTAAAATGTCTGTTCTACTTCACACGGGAGTTAAGAGGGTAAAATAAAATGGAAAACATAAAGCTTTGTGAAAAGTGTAACATGTTGTTAATTGAATGCAGAGTTTAAGAATTCAGATGTGAGAAGCTTAGACATGAGACTGGAGAATGGGACCAGGGAAGATTATGTGAAAGCACCTTGTTTTCCTTTCTTTCCATTCCTGCCGCCATGGCGCTCTCCACAGCCTTGCCATCTGTGGCACGTTTTACTGAATGCTTCTCCGTGTGTGTTCTTGGGACTCCTCAGGTGAAAATCACCCCTCAGGTCAAAATTTCTTAAAATGCAGATTCCTGAGCCGCATACCAGACTTACTGGTTCAGAATATCTGGGTGAGGGCCCCAGAAACTGGCATTTTTAATAATTTCCCAGGCAATTCTTTGATACATTAATATTTAAGAATCACTAGTCTCAATAGAAATGGGAATCTACTTCTGCAGTGCACATTTTCTGTAGCCTATTGTGAAGATAAAAGGAGATATAAAGATTATTGGAGTTAGAGCTAAAACAGATTCCTCCCTTTGGCCGAAACTCGGCACAATAAAATTTTCTGTGCAAGAATGTTTTGGTTACTTATTGCCATGTAACAAACCATCCCCAGACACAGTCGCTTAAAACAATAACCACTTTGTTATATCTCATGACTGGATGCATTAGAATCCAGCATTTCTTATGCTCCACATGACACCACCTGGAGTCCCTTGGTGGTATTCAGCTGACAGCCAGGTTGTTCTAGAAGCCTGAAGAGAACTTCAGTCACATGCCTGGTGCCTTGGAGAGGATGGCTGGCTGGCAGGCTGGGTTGGTCTGGGCCCCTCTTCTGTCCAGTCTTAAGGGCCTCTCCAACAGGGAAGATGGGGTACTTTGATGGAGGTTCAGGGTTTGAAGAGGTCAAGTGGAAGTTGCCAATTCTCTTAAAAGGTAGGCCCAGAACTGGTATAGAGTCACTTCTCTCTTACTCCCTTGATCACAGCAGTCCAGGCCAGCCCAGATTCAAGGGCAATCACTTGTTGATGGGAATAGTGTCAAAGAATGTGTGGCATTCTTTAGTCCACCACAAACTTTTACTCATTTTTTTTCTCCCTGTCTGTAGGAGATAAGAAAACCTCTTAGCTGGTGTAATAGCTCCTGAGTCAGTGTAGCAGGGCTGGAGACAAGAGTGAACCATGGCAGTTAGAAGGGGGCAGACGGCAATCAGGTGAGAATTTACAAGTAATATTACTGGAGCTGATATCCACATGGAACAGTGATATGGCTGACATGTGGCAGAGATGATACCTAGAGAAGGGTCAGTATGAGGTTAACTCCCAGTGATGACAGTCGTGCTGACTAGAGAAAGCTAGCCTCGGGCTGTTGTAACAAGCACGGAAAGAAAGTATGCATCAGAGAAGTGGCATTCCTTTCACAGGGCAGCCCGGAGCTGCAGTGAGCCTCTTATCCTTCATAAACAACAGGATTTCCAAGCTGCCCAAGTAAAACTCCAACCAAGGAGTTGATAAATGCTTCTTTTTTTTTCTCCTTTTGGCTGCGCAGGCAGCTTGTGAGATCTTAGTTCCCGACCAGGGATTGAGGGATTGAACCCAGGCCCATCTCAGTAAGTCCTGACCACTGGACTGCCAGGGAATTCCCAATAAATGTTTCTTACCAAGGTGATTTCTAACAAACTTTCACATAAAGGAAAATTATGTTTTTTTAAACCAAATTTCAGAGCATTACAGAGGAAGATAACTTTCCCATTTCATTTTATAAAATTAGAAAAACTTTGATAATAGAACTTACAAAGATAAATTACAATTGAATGTCACTTATGAATATATATGCAGAGAACAAATATACTTGAAAATTAATTCTAACAATTAAAATATACCATGACTATTATGATTTATAACAAGTACAAAAGAGGACAAGTATTAGGAATTTTAATTTCAGACATTAGTTGACTGATGGAGAAAGACCAAATAATCACCTTAATGTATATTGAAAAGGCATTTAATAAAATTTAGACTTTTTGGTCAGGTACTTCCATAACATAAGGACTGTTTACCCTGAGCTAACAATATACTAGAAGCAATGCCACTTACATTTTGAAAACATGCCTGGTATCAGGGCTACCCATGGGCCAGGATTAGGGTGAGGCAAGTGAGGCGTTTATTCTCAGGATTGTGCCAGTTCAGGATCAGACACTGTCTTTATTTAAATTTTTAATATTTGGTTATCATGGACTTTTTCACTAATTTTTATTTTTAAAAATATTCCACTAAAATATTATTTATCTTGATTATTGAATTTTTTTGGCATCTCAAGTTATGTGCATCAAGCAAACCACTCCCCTCATCCTAAGCAGCGCTCTGTGTTAGGGATGGTCTGCAGTTTTATCAATAAATAGTGTAGTTAAGGAGTCAAATAGGATAGTCAAAGAATCAAATAGGGTGGTCAAAACAAATATTAGGTTTGTTGATTCTTTACATTCTGTCTGCTTTTTATAAATTTATTTTGTAAATTCTTTTATCATTTCTGTTATCTTTGAATTCGTTTTGTCAGTATGCTAACTTAAGTTAGATTCTTATTGATTTCCAACCTTCTCTTTTATTATAAGCATTAAGACTATAAATTTCCTTCTATTTACATTTTAGCTGAATTCCCATGCTTGACCATGAAGTCTTTTTTGTTTATTGAAGTATAGTTGATTTACAGCATTATATGTTTCAAGTGTGCAACATAGTGATTCACCATTTTTAAAGCATATACTTTATAGTTATAAAATGTTGGCTATATTGTTGTACAATATAGTCTTGTAGCTTATTTATACATAGTAGTTTGTACCTCTTAATCCCCTGCCCCTATATTGCCCCTCCCCTCATTTCTTTCGCCACTGGTAACCACTAGTTTGTTCTCTATATCTGTGAGTCTCCTTTTTGTTTTATTCACTAGTTTTATTTTTTAGGTACCACATATAAGTGATATTGTACAGTATTTGTCTTTCTCTGTCTGACTTTTTTCATTAAGCATAATACCCTCCAAGTCCATCCAGTGTATGGAATATTTTCATTAGTATTCATGTCCAAATATTTTTATTTACATGAATGTGTTTTTTCTGTGGCCTGAATGTCACATAGAAGTGTGCTTGGTAAACTTCCAAACTTAGGCATTTTTAAAATTACCGTTTTTTATTGTTTTTAACCTAATAATGTGAAAATATTTTTTGAAATTAAGATATAATTCATGGCCTAGTATATAATCCTAGTAATAATATAAGTGTATATTCTGTGTGTGCTTGAAAAGAATATATATTTTCCCATGACTGAGTGTGTGTGTGTGTGTATATCCATTAAATCAAGCTTTTCAGTTTTGCAGTTCAAGTCATCTTGTACTGATTTTTAGTGCTCAATTTATAAATTATTGAGAACATTTTCTTTAAATCTTTTAATATGGAAGTTTTTTCTTTTTTTTCTTATAGTTCTAAAATTTTCCTTTAAATATTTTGAGGCTATGGTATTAGGTAAATGTGGTAGAAGTATGTCACAGGCAGCTTTGAGTTCACATGCTTTCAGCTTAGCAACCAAAGAGAAAAGATCTCTTTTATTCCCCTGCTTTGGTTTAAAATGTCTTCCAAAGACTCTGATTGGTCCATTGCAGATCCAGTGATGCAGCAAAATAATTTTCGAGGATTTTTAAATCATGGCTCTTTTTATATAAATGCAAGATGAACTCTTTGGTTATACAAATGCAAGATGGTTATACAAATGCAAGATGAACTCTTGTCAAGGGATATTATCAATTCATTAGTAAGGGAACCAGTGAGATGCTGGTTTACAAAGCATTTGAGTTATATGTATACATATATCTATTAATTTTTCTGATTCTTTTCCCATATAGATTATTACAGAGTATTGAGTGGAGTTTCCTATGGTCCTTGTTGATTATCTGTTTTATATATAGTAGTGTGTATTTTAATCCTAACCTCCTAATTTATCCCTCCCCTCTACTCTTCCCTTTTCCCCATAAGTTTGTTTTTGAAGTCTGTGAGTCTGTTTCTGTTTTGTAAATAAGTTCACTTGTATCATTTTTAGATTCCACATGTAAGTGATATCATATGATATTTGTCTTTGACTGACTTCACTTAGTATGATAATCGCTAAGTCCACCATGTTGCTGAAAATGGCATTATTTCATTCTTTTTTATGGCTGAGTAATATTCCATTGTATATATGTACCACATCTTTATTCATTCATCTGTTGATGGACATTTAGGTTGCTTCCATGTCTTGGCTATTGTGAATAGTGCTGCAATGAACATTGGGGTACAAGTGTCTTTTCAAAGTATAGTTTTCTCTGGATATAGGCCCAGGAGTGAGATTGCAGGATCATATGGTAACTCCATTTTTATTTTTTTAAGGAACCTCCATAATGTTCTCCATAGTGGCTGCGCCAATTTATACCCCCACCAAGAGTGTAGGAAGGTTCCCTTTTCTCCACACTCTCTCCATTTATTGTTTGTAGAATGAAAGGCATTTTTTAAAAAGTTAGAATAACATTGTAAGGTAAATACAAAACATTAACGTCCTACAAGGCAATAAATGATAACCTTTGGGATTATCTTTTCCATCACAGAGAAAATTTGTACTGATTGAGGACAAGAATTATTTGCATTGCTATCAGGTCTCTACAAGAAAATCTTTACCCTTATAAAGTTGTGAATCTTCTGATCAATAGAACTGAGGGTCAAAGAATTGTTAAAACATAAGCTGAGCCAAATCAAAATTTTTAAGAGTTTATTTAAACAAAAAACCACTTAAATAGGGCTGTCCCAAACCAGAAATGGTTAGGAGCACTCCAACGGACAGGAGCTAAGGGAAAGGTTTTTATAGAGAAGATGCAGAAGCAAAAACAAGAAAATTATTTGATTGGCTAAAGCTTAAGCCTTTTCCTTATTTGGAAAAGCCAAGTTGGCTGTGATTGTTGTCTTTAGGTTTTTATTTCTTAACCTTGAGGCATGTATAGCTTTATGTTTTGGTTTGCTTAGTAGGCTGCTAAGGTATAAGAACCCCTTAAGTCTAATGGCCTCTTTGTTTAACTAATTTGACATAAAGATACACACCCCTAGAAAATCAGATAATCCCCAGTCTGACAATGCCTAGAACTACAGTGAAAGGACACTCAGTAATACCAGTAACACTTTTTACCTATATTTAAGTTTTTGATAATTTTAACAATGCTCACCTCACAGAGCAGTGGATCTCAACTCTGGTTGGTGATTTGGCCACCAAGGGGACAGTTTTGGTTGTCACAAGTGAGGTTGCGAGTGGCATCAAGTTGTGTTCCACACATCAAGTGAATCTGGAATCAGAGGATTTGGGATTTAGTCCTGTTACTATCAGTTACAAGTTCTGTGATGTTAGCAGATATTTAGTATTTTCATACTTCAATTGAGTTATTTATAAAATGGAGGCTAAAAAAATATTTATGTCTCACTAACATTCTTGATTCTTAGCTGGGGAGAAACTGAGCTTTGGGTTGAAGGAGGAGGGAGAAGTTCTGAAGGACAACCATCTATACCCTACTGTGATATTGTGACTTGTAATAAAATAAATTTTCGTCTTCTTCCACAGTTCCTGGCTCACAGCTCCCCAAACCCTTAGAATTTCCTCATTGATAAGAGCAATGGGAGCATCTTTTGTTCCAATATTTCATCTTTTGTTCTCAGTTTCTGAAATAACTTCAGAGCCACACAGGTGAAATGGGTAATCCATAACCCCTTCAGCCACATCTCAGTTTGTTTCTGAGGTAACAGTTGGAAATCCCTTAAGGATGGTGGAGCTGGTTGCCAGGGGAACCAACCAATTAAAGACTTGGAAGCTTCAGTCACACATTGTAATCAGGGATGATGGGGTGGGTGTGGAGGTTGAGTCAATTACCAATTGCCCGTAATTTAATCAATCATGCCTATATAATGGAGCCTCCATAAAAACCCAAAAGGGAGGGGTCTGGAGAACTTCCAGGATGGCAACCAGAATGCATCCACCAGCCAGGCCGCAAACTCCTTGGGGACAGAAGCTCTTGCTGTTCAGGACCTAACCCTATGTATCTCTTTATCTGGCTGTTCAGTCCTTTCCTTTACTGTCATTTGTAATAATCCAGTAATCTAGTAAGTAAACTACTCTCCTGAATTCTGTGAGCCACTCTAACAAATTAACTGAACCTCAGGAAGGGGTCTTGAGGACCCTGGGTTTATAGCCAGTTGGTCAAACACACAGGTAACAACTTGGACTTATGACTGGCATCTGAAGTGGGGGCAGTCTTGCGGGCCTGAGCCTTTAACCTATTGGATCTGATGCTATCTCCAGGTACACAGTATCAGAATTGAGTTAAATTTGTGGGACACCATGTCACTGTCTGAGGAGAATGGAGTTAATTGCTTCGTGGTGTGGGAAAAAAAAACACATATACCTTTTGTCATCAATGCACTTTAAGGTGAAAGAGAAAATTATAATGGAAAACTAGGTTGAAAAGATTTCTTCTTTCAAGTCTCCTGCTGCAGCTTCTTTAAGGTCATTATTTCCTGTCTGGTCTCCTGGCTTCTCACACTGCATTCTGCTCTATGCTGTCTATGCTGCTTTCAATGTAGTTTTCTTTAAAAACAAAACAGAAAAAACATATTAAAGTTTCTTTCCCCCCTCCTTCCACCTGTAATGCTTATTCAGCCTCATCTTTTGACCCCAAAACACAATGTAGACTTTTGACAACATTGCTTTCAAACAGAGTAACACTCTAAACATTTAGTTTATCATTTTGTGTTTTCCTTTGCATGTATTGTTCCTTCTAATATTTTTCTCTTCCTTCTTTAGTCTTCATCCCTTTATTTTGTAGATCATCACAGAACCTCTACCAGGAAATAAATATCCTTCTTTAAGAGCAGAGGAAAGGGTGAAAATGAACAGGTTCCTTTATAGCAACAGAGGGGAGAAAGACTATTAATACTTTTGTCTTTCAGATGTAATTCGTTTTTTAATTCAACAGCCCCTTTACTATTTGTCATCACCTAAGAATCTCCTTCACCTAGTACAATGCCTGCCTTATATCAGATATCCAGGAAATATTCTCTGAATGAAAGAGTAAGTGAATGATATTAGAGCTGGACCAAATTCTTATTCAAAAGGCTGCATAAAAAAAAAAAAGCTGCATAATTTGGTTCAGCTTCCCAATATGTCACTCTCCTCTCTCACCAAACAACATAATTTCTTCCCAATTCCTTGAGTGCTCCAAGTTTTTCACCACTGGTCCTTTGTGTAGGTGATGCTGCTCTCTGACGACTATGTTCTTCCATTCCTCACAGAGCTGGCCCTGGACCATCCTTTAAATATTACCTCCTCCCGGAGATTGAGCACTCTATCTTAAGTACCACCACCCTCTCCCCTCTTCCTAACAAGGCATCAGTGTTTCTTTCCTACCACTGACACAAAGATTTCCTTATTTTATTTCTTTTTGTCTATCTCCCTCACCATAAGGTAGTTTCACTAAGGGCGGGAGCCATGGCTCTTTGGTTTTCTGTTGTCTTTCTAGCCTACAGCACTGTCTTGCATATCGCGGGTTCTCAGTAAATGAATGAAAGCAAAAATGCCCTATTCCTTCTAAGAACTTAACTTCTCAACTTCCCAGCAAGTAGGTGATCAGTGAAGTAGGTGATCTTAGCAGCAAGGGAAAACCCGCTGACTGCCAGTTTGGGAGCACACTACCCCAGGAAAGCCCCGCACGCCTGAAGCTTCTGGAATTACAGCCTCCGCCTCCAGCGGGAGTCCCTGGTTTCTATTCCTTGGGTGAGCCCCCTGCTTTCTAGTTGGCTTTTGAGAATTATTACTCTGAGGCTAATCGGCTCCCAAGTCCCCTGAGGAAGCCTGAAAGAGAGGCGGGGTGGGGAGGGTCGTTCGGGGCACCTGTGGTTCCGGCGCAGTGGGAGCGGGGAAGCGAGCTCAGCAGCCTCCTCCCCCGAAGAAGGTGGTGGGGCGCCGCTCGCAGACCTAGGTTTTGGGGGACCCGGGGCTTGCGGAGAGCAGGGGTTCGCCGGTCCAGGAGCTCAGCGATGCCGGTCGTCTTTGTCCCTGATGCAGGCGCGGTCACAACTGGGCACGGGGTGCCTGGTAGAGGCGTGCCTGGAAAGGAGGCGACCCCAACCCTGGTCTCCATACCAGAGAAAGAACCTCAGCGCCTTGAAGCAGCGACCACTTGCATGACACCTTTTAGTTCCCACGTCTTTGCCTGCTTGGTCGATTTCACCACGCATAATAAACGCTGAGGTCCCAACCTGTGAGGCCATTTTCCTAAAGACGGGCAGACTTGTTATCGTTCATTGAAATAATATAAATATCTGTGAATCAAGGGGGAACGTTAAAAGACTCCCCCCAAAAATATTTTCATTCATATTACTGTTTGACTAAATGAGGGGGTACAGGTAATCAGATTCTTAGAGACAGGAAGTACAAGGTGGGTTGCCAGGGGTTAAAAGGTATGGAGAGTTGTTTATTGGATAGTTTCAGTTTCGCAATTTGAAAAAAGTTCTGGAGATTGGTTTCACAAAAATGTGAACGTACCTAACCCTACTGTAAAGAGAAACTCTCTTCATTTACATTACATACAATACTCTGAATACTATAACACTACTTTGACACTTCTGGTCACCAAATGTGTATGTGGTTTTCCACACGTCAAGCAATTCTGGTACACCAGCTGGGTATCCTACAATTTAGCTTAATTCCGACACTATTTACCTGGAGATAGCATCAGATCCCACAGGTTAAGAGCTCAGTCCTACAAGACACTCTCCTCACTACCCCCTTCAGATGCCAACACGTGTTCAGGTTGTCACCTGTGCTTCTGACTCACCAACTATAAATCCCAGGTTCCCAAGGCCCCCGCCTCAGTTTCGTTCATTTGTTAGAACAGCTCACAGAACTGAGGAAAACATTTTACTTACTAGATCACCAGTTTGTTTATAACATGCTTAGCACAAGGTCTGGGGAAAGGGGAACCAAGCTTCCATGCTCTCTGGTAGTGAACAGGCCACTCTCCCAGCACCTCCATGTGTTCACCAACCCTAAAGCTCTTGGAACTCTGTCCTTTTGAGGCTTTATGGAGGCTTCATTACATAGACATGGTTGATTAAATAACTGGCCATTGGTGATTTAATTAAGTCTCCAGCTCTGCTCCTCTCCCCTCCCCGGAGGTTGGGGTGGGTAGCACTGGAAGTTCCAACCCTCTAATCACTTGGTTGGTTCCCCTGGCAACCAGCCACCATCCTTTAGGTACTGTCCAAAAGTCTCCTTATTAACATAAACCCAAGTGTGGTAGAAAGGGGCTTGTTCTGAATAACAAGACGTGCCTTTCATCTTTATGGCTCTGGAGCTATGTCAGGAACCCATGACAAAGACCAAATATTAAAACAAAAGATGCTCCCATTGCTTAGGAAATTCCAAGGGTTGTAGGAGCTGTGAGCCAGGAACCATGGACCAAGACCAAAATATATATTTATTATAAATCATAATATCACAACTACTGAACTGTGCATCTAAAAATGTTTAAGGTGGTAAGTTCCATGTTGTGTATTTTCCCACAATTTTAAAAATTAAGAAAAAAAGAGAGGGTGCCCAGGCTGCAGACTAACTGGGAAGCTCCCTCCTCACTGTCGAGGAGCTTGTGGCATGGTATAGAGTTGTGAGATCACTCTGTGTCTGGATGGTTGAATAAGAACTCAGTCTCTGAAAATACTGGGGACGGATTCAGGGGCCCAGGCTACAGGCACTGGTGCTGCTTCCAGAGAAATCCCCTGACCTTCCTAGTAGGAAGGATGGGGATCTCATTTAATTGATTTAGGGATTTCTACCCTGAGGAGATAGGGACCTTCAAGATGATTCTTCGATTCCTTGTGTTTTGCAACTCATCCCTGTCAGGGCATAGCCCTTTGCAGAGATTTTTTTTTTTTTTTTTTAATTTAAGAGTGAGGAGTGTTATTTATTTTTCTTGACCTGTCATCTCTATTCCCTAATGGTAATACATTTCTTCATCTTGGAGCTCCTCTGCCCCCTAGATCTTCATCTAGGGTACCCTGGCCCAGTTAGTCTCTTGGAGGATACTGGTGCCAATGTAGCCAGTGAGAGACTCCATAGGGAATGCCCCACCCCTCTGCCTGGTTCTAGCTCCTTTGGTGGACCCTTCCTTGTTCACTGGTATTCATGCCTTCATTTATCATTCAGATCTACTACAGTTTGCTGCCAGTAGTTGTAAAAGAATTGAAAAATAGTATGAGACATTGTTTTTCATGGGCACATGGGGGACAGTGGGTAAACACAAAATAGTCATCTGTTTAATGCCTTTTTGTAATTTCAGGTATTATAATTATTACTTTAAAATATTTCAAAATGAGTGGCCCAGACCATAAGTGTAGAATTTACAAAGACCATGTATGTCAGAACCTCTTCATTGTAGTTGGCCTGTAGTTGGCTAGGCAGAAATTTGGGGACCCCATTTGCTGCTGGCATCTGAAGTGAGAGCAGTTTTGTTAGAACTGAGGCCTTAAGCTGTGCAGTCTCTGCTGACTCTAGGTACTTAGTGTCAGAAATGAGTTGAATTACAGGACACCCAGTTGGTGTCAGAGAATTGAGGACTATTGTTGGAAAATGATATGCCATCTCTCCTTGATCATCACAATAGCGTCCAGGCCAACCACAAATTTGGGGATTCCCACAACCCCCCTCAAGTTCTATAATTCACTAGTATAACTCACAGAACGAAGGAAAGTGCTATACTTATGATTACAGTTTATTGCAAAGGATACAAATGAACAGCCAGATGAAGAGGTACATAGAGCAAGTTCAGGGTGGGGACAAGTGGATTCACAGAGCTTCCATTCCCCTTCCAGAGCATGATCCTCCCAGTACATTCATGTATTCACCAACCCACATGTTCCCTGAACTCTGTTGTTTAGGGTTTTCATTTGGGGTTTCATTATATAGGCAGGATTGATTAAATCATTTGCCATTAGTGATTGAACATAATCTTCAGCCCCCTTCCCAGAGGTCTAACCCTCTAATCTCATGGTTGGTTCCTCTGGTGAGCAGTCCCCATCCTGAAGCTCTCTAGGGGCCCCACTAGGAGTTACCTCATTAGCATAAACTCAGGTCTGGTGGAAAGGGTCTCATTACAGACAATAAAAGACACTCCTATCAGGAAACTGCAAGGGTTTTAGACAAAGACCAAATAAATGTTTTTCTCGTACCATAGACCACCCCGTCTTTGACAATGGATCCCTTATAGCAAAAGCATCACATCTGTCTCACCATTAACAGACACACCAACATTTGGAAAAGTCAGTGTAGAATAGAAATGGGAGGCTTTTAACTCAATTTCCAAGTACATTTGGTTATCAGTATCAGTACTGTCATTTTTCCAACGATGTAGTGTAAGACCGTATTGCATTATGGTAGATGTAACCTGGAAAATGAAAGTCAGAAGAGACTGGCACATTCTGTGAGTCACTTTCAGTCCAGTCCATCTTCATATTGTATGAAAGATCTCCCAGGATAAGGCCACCCAGGTTTGTAGGCTTCCATTTGATACTGGCAGGTTCCAAAAGCAGGAGTGGCCTCCATACTGTATGGCTCCATTCTTTTAGGCATATGGTCTCATTGAGCTAAGAGATATCATCATCTCTTTCTCTGAGCCACTTTTAGAGTGTTGATGTAATTTTGGGTGTTCCCCTTCATATAACCCATTTATTCATTTCTTCACCCTCCCTCTCTCCTTTTATACCCAAACTTTTCTACTTTTGGAAGGGAGTGTGGCACCCAGCTGTGTTGCTCTAGGTTGCGGACAGCAGTACTCATGTAGAAAGTGCCTCCCATTCATTTAGAGTAGGGTTACGTAGACACAGAACTAGTGGGCTATTTTTAACCATTAGGCAATATAGCTGCATTCACTGTTAATCACAGTTTTGCCAAGTAGGGTAAAGGGCTAGTCCACTCCATCAGGTCCTTGGGAATTCTGACATAAAAATTTACAGTTTCCTGCTTGGGTATCATCCCTGCTTCTGGGACTTGTCGTTGCAGCCCTGATCCTGTAACCATTATGTAAGAAAAAGAAAGGTGAGGTGAGGTGGAAAAGAAAGAAAAAGTTAGTCATCAGTCATCTTCCATGTGGGAAGAACTGCATAGTCTTCCTAGCATCCTCCTCCACCCCAGATCCACCAGCGGGGGCAGGGGCGGGGGAGAGGACTACTGACTGAGGACGTTCCCTTAGCCCCGCTCATGTTGAGTGTGAGCACACACTCATGAAGGTGTGTAAGCCAGCGCCTCATGTCTATATCTACCCCCCTTTTAGACAACGGATGCTTTAATTCCCTATTCCAATTCTCTCTATTACTCTGGCCAGTATATCTCTCTGTCCATCTCTTTACATTATGGGCTGTAAAGTATGTACCTTGGTCTGAAGAAACGTCACCTGGTGATCCAAATTGGTGTAACATTTTCTGTTACTGTTCTTTTCTAGTACTCTGAGCATTTGCATCTATCACTGAGTAAGCAGAGTCTATGCCAGAGTCAGGATCTATTCTTGTCAAGACCCACTGGATATCAGCATCTGACTTACTTGCCGCTGTGTTCAGTCTTTCCCCCTCCAGGGTATCTGCAGCATATCCATCTGCAGGCTCTGTCTCTTTTGCTGGCAAGCACAACAGTTCTTAGTGCCAGTTTGTGCTTCAGAGGTGCAAAAGGAGTATGTCTAGACTGAGTCCATCTCTGTATTGCTGTAGTCCCTTAGTGTCCACTCATTTTATGCCCCCAGGTGGTCTCCTCAACCAAGCACACAGGATATCCACTGGTCAGTTCCAACCACCTTGTGAACCTGCTAGTTGGTTCTTCCTATGGGTATCACCATGTCCTACTGTAATGCATCCCTCAGATTCTCATAGTGATTTCAATACGGCCGTGCCTCACAGGGGAATCCCTTTAATAGGCTAGTTTTCCATTCTGTTATGGCCAGGCCATTGGACACCACCCATGAGTCGGTAAAAGCTCAAACATAGGGGCTTTTTATCATTGTTCATTTCTTCAGTCATTACTAGGAAAACAGAATATAATTCAGCTCACTGAACTGATTGGGTTTTTTTTTTTTTTTTCATTATTACATTGGACTCCTACTCAAAAGGAGGACCAAAAAGTCCTGCTGAACTAATTGGCTTTTACCTTCTTCAAAAACAATGGTGACTTTCCAAACAGGATGCTGTCCGTTCACCTTGGAACTGCCATCCATAAATGAAGCAGTTTTTTCTTGATCAGTTGAAAAGCTGTTTACAGGGCACTATCCATCCATCTGGCAGTGCCTCGTGTGTTTCCAAAGTCAGTCCTGGGAGAAAAGAGTCCACCCGCTTGTGAATCCACTGAATAACTCTATGCATTCCTCTGATAGCATATTCCTATACAACCATTTCCACTTTAGTATGGGACTCAACTGGGCCCTGCCCTCCCCATCAGCACATTTCTCTGACCTCACCCAAGACAACACTGATCCTTCAAGTTTTAAGATTATTATTATTTACTATTAACATTAGTTGTGGTTAAATACACATAACATGAAGTTTACCATCTTAACTATTCTTAAATGTATAGTTCAGTAGTGTTAAGTATATTCACATTGTTGTGCCACAAATCTCTAGAACTTTTTCATCTCGCAGAACTGAAATTCTGTACCAGTTAAACAATAGCTCCTCACTTCTCCCTCCCTCCAGCCCCTGGCAACCGCTGCTCCACTTTGTGTTTCTATGAACTTGACTATTCTAGGATACCTTTTATAAGTGAAATCATCATACAGTATTTGTCTTTTTTGTGACTGGCTTATTTTAAATACTTAGCATAATATCCATATTGTAGCAGGTGTCAGCATTTCCTTCCCTTTTAAGTCTGAATAATATTACACTGTACATATATACTACATTTTGTCTATCCATTCATCTGGCAATGGACACTTGAGTTGCTTCCACCTCTTGGCTATTATGAATAATGTTGCTATGAACATGGGTATAAAATATCTGAGACTCTGGTTTCAATTCTTTTTTATATATACCTAGAAGTAGACTGCCAGATCATATGGTAATTCTACTTTTATTTTTTTGAAAAACCACCACACTGTTTCCCATAGTGGCTGCACCATTTTACATTCCTACCAATAGGGCACAAGTGTTCCAATTCCTGTACATCCTCCCCAACATTTGTTATTTTCTGTTTTTTTTTCTTTTTTTGGATAGTAACCACACTAACAGGTGTGAGGTGATAAGATTTTTTTTTTGTCCTTCAGTCATAGGGACAGTTTCAATTAATGTCCAATAGCAAGCCAGTAATTGCCCCTCAAATGGAAATTCTCTAGTCCAAGTCCCAGTAGTCATTACTGTTGAGTGTTCACAGGCTTTTGCTGTAAGCCTGTTTACACTCCATATAGGTCTATGGTACAGAGAATTCACTCATATAAGCACCCAAGGTTTTATTCTATACTGTGTAGACTCAGACAATCATTTGTTAAATAAATTTTTAATTGAAGTATAGTTGATTTACAATGTTGTGTTAGTTTCAGGTATACAGCAAAGTGAATCAGAGATATATATATATGAATCATATATATAAATCATAATAATATATATATTCTTTTCCAGATTCTTTTCCATTATAGGTTATTACAAGATATTAATAGTTCCCTTTGCTGCACAGTAGATCCTTGTTTATCTATTTTATATAGAGCAGTGTCTGTTAATCCAAGACTCCTAATTTATCCCTCCCCCTTTTCCCATTTGGTAACCATAAGTTTGTTTCTACGTCTGTGAGTCTGTTTCTATTTTGTGAATAAGTTCGTTTGTATAATTTTTTTTTTAGATTCCACATATAAGTGATGTCACATGATATTTGTCTTTCTCTCTGATTTACTTCACTTAGTATGATAATCCCTAGGTCCATCCATGTTTCTGCAAATGGTATTATTTCATTCTTTTTATGGCTGAGTAATATTCCAATGTGTGTGTGTGTGTGTGTATGAAGATATGCCACATCCGTTCATCTGTCAGTGGACGTTTAGGTTGCTTCCATGTCTTGGTTACTGTATATAGTGCTGCAGTGAACACTGGGGTGCATGTATCTTTTTGAATTATTAGAGTTTTCTCTGGATATATGCCAAAGAATGGGATAGCTGTATCATATAACTCTATTTTTAGTTTTTTAAGGAACCTCCATACTGTTTTACATAGTGGCTGCACCAATTTACATTTCCACCATCAATGTAGGAGAGTACCCTTTTCTCCTCACCCTCTCCAGCATTTATTATTTGCACTTTTTGAAGATGGCCATTCATCTGGTGTGAGGTGGTACCTCACTGTAGTTTTGATTTACATTTCTCTAATAATTAGGGATCTTGAGCATCTTTTCATGTGCCTGTTGGCCATCTGTATGTCTTCTTTGAAGAAATGTCTATTTAGCTCTTCTGTCCATTTTTTGATTTGGTTGTTTATTTTTGTTTGATATTAATCTGTATGAGCTGTTTGTATATTTTGGAAATTAATCCCTTTTTGGTCACATCGTTTGGGTTCAGGTAATCTTGTTTGTTCCCATTTAACATTTCCTATTAATGCTCCTTAAAGAGCAATTTACATGTCTTGTGTTTTACAATACTAGGTAGGGGAAACATTCCTCAGTCAGATACAATATCCATCCACATAATACATTCAGGTAAAAGAGACAAAGAGACCCAATTATTTCATGTAAAGCCTGTTTAAACATTCCAATTCTCATCCAAACCTCCATTTAAATTCTATTAACCCTTACATTTTTATATTCTCTCAATCTAATTGCAGCTCTGGTTACGGATCACCAACGGGTTTTGATACTTGACAAGGGACATGAGGCTCCTTTGTCAAGGAGTCCCAGATTCTTGGGACCATTGACCATTTTACCCACTCATAAGACTTTGTGTCCCCAGCAAGTGTCCAGCCAAGAGGCATAGGCAGTTTGTATGAAGGTGATAGCAGTGCAGAAATAGTTAAGTGAATCGATTCTGGATGTCTTGTGGTGTCTGTGACTGATTATATAGGGAGAGGGCATTGTGGGAACTGGAGGAAATACGGATCACTCCCCAAGAAGCTCCTATGTCCATAAACAAATGGAAAAAAAATATTGTGTTATAGTTACACAATGACTTAAAAAACAAATGAAAAAAAAACAAAAAAAAAAACCCACAAAAAGTGCAGACAATTACTTGTGTGTACAACACATGGATGAATCCCAAAAGTATACTGAGTGCCATAAGCCAGGCACAGAAGAGTTCATTCTATATGATTCCATTTATATAAAGTCTAAGAACAAGCAAAACTAAATCATGGTTGATGTAAGTCAAAAATGTGGTTATCTCTGAGAAGGTATTGTTTTGAAAGGGGCATGAGGGAACCATTACGGGTGATGGAAATGTTATAGATCTTGATGTGGGTCAAAATTAAGCAGTAAATTTAAGATTTTATAAGTAAACTTGTAAATTTTGTGTTTATAAGTTAGCCCTCAATAAAAACATTAAAGGTAATCAAAGAACAGAAATAGAAGACATGACTTCTTCCATATTGTTAGAGGAAAAAGAAAGGAATAAAGTCAATTATGTTGATACATGAGATGGCAGGAAACATGGAAAGAAGTGGCAAGAAAGGCATGGTTAACAGCACACAATAAGCTGGCAGGAAAAAAATCTGAAAAATATTGAGCTGCATAAGTATCAGATAAAACAAATTAAGGTAAAAAATATTACAAATAATGAGGATCATTACATAATAAAATCATTCACTATAAACACATGCCCATTCTCAATCTACATGCATTTAACAATATAATCTTAAATTACATGAGGCAAAAATGGACATAAAAATAAAGAGTAATAAATCCACAATTATGGGAATTTAAAACAGTTCTCAGTGACGACAACTCTCTCAAATAAAAAATAAGTTAGGACAAGGAAGACCTGAACATCACTATATAAGGAAAGAATTCTACCCCAATATTTAGAGAATATTCTTTCTTCTCAAGCATACATGGCCTATTAGACACACAACATACACACACAAGCACACACACACTTCAGGTCATAAAGCAAGTTTCAGCAAATACCAATGTATATCATATAGAGCATGTTTTAAAAAAAAAACCCAAATATCCATATGTTTGAAAATTTTAAAAAGCATAGCTCTTTATAATTCATGAGTCAAGTAATAATGAAAATGAGAAAATGTTAGGAACTGAACAACAATGAAAACATGTATCACAGCTCAGGGCATGCTGTTAACTAGTATATGGAGAGTAAAATTTAAACTTAGATACAACAATTAGAAGAAATGTTTTTTTTAAACTCTTAATGCACTAAGTGTCTTACCTAGACAAAACCTAGAATGAAAATAATACAAATTGTAAATCCAAGGAATATGGAAAGAAGGAAGAAACAAAACAGCAGCATATAAAAATCAAAACAGAGGATCAGCAAAGAAAAAGGCTAGTTCTTTGAAAAGATAAACTTCTGGCAAGACTGGTCACAGAAAAGGGAGAAAGCAAAGCAGGACATGGCTACTGACAAAATAAATTATCAAATTAAACAAAAATGGACAACTTTTAGAAAAAAATATATCTTAAAAAAACCAAGTCAAGAAGAAATTTTTAAAAATCCGAATGACTGAAAACTAAAAGAAATTTGGGCAAAAATCTAACTAGGTATGGGAAAGAAAATTATTGGCTAAAACCCTTTATGCCCAGAAATGTAAAATTTCTAAGTATGAGCAAACAAAATTCGTTAATATTTAAAAATGAATACTTTCCAACAGGTAAGTTTACCTTAGAAATATAATAATCATTTAATAATAAAAATGTCTTACTGCAATTCCTCACATGAACTGATGGTGATGCCTTTAAGCTTTAGCTTCCATTTATGCATGCTAAAAAAACCCCCTCAAAACCTTAAGTGTCCTTGAAAATCAGAAACATCATAAAAATGCCTCCTTTCACTACCTTTTTCAAGATTATATGGCCATTGCAATAAAAAAAATGTAACTATATATATATATATATATATACCCACACACTAAATATAGGGAAAAAAAAGTGGCTTTAGCCATTACTATCTCAGGTGAAGACAGTTCACCAATTTACTTTTTACACTTATTTGCATTCAGAGAATATCATGAGGAACAAATCTGAACTGTGTAATTCGTTTGAATGAACCCAAAATGTTCTGTTTTTCTGAGGTGTGTCTCTTGAGATGAAGAGGTGAAGGCTTTGGTGTTCTATGCTTGCTTAGGTGCTACTTTGGCGAGTGTCCTAGTGCTTTCACATTTGCCTTTCTTTTGTCCCTCAGGTGACTTTCTGTTCAATATTTATCTTAAAGGGCAGTTTCAATACTACATAACTATGAGTCCTTTTAAGACTTGAAAAATGAGATTAAACGATGCATAAGGAAACGATGGTGCATCCAAAGAATGGCTCCCTCTTCTTCCTATTCCACCGAAAAATTTACCAAGTTCTCTCTTCCCCCTTGGCAATGCAAAAAATCTTATTCTTAACACATTTTACGTACAAACTGCATTTTAAAACTTTAAAATTGTTATTATTCCATTTTTTTCCATAAATTTTTCTGTTTGAATGTGGTTTGGGTAACGTGGATTGGAAGGCATTAAAATTCCTGTCATTAACAACAATGGGGGAAACTTTTTGTTTTAACCTAACGGCTTTTCACTTCGTAGCCGAGCTTTCAGGAGTGAATTAAAGAATTGAAGCCAAGGATAGGTTCATCAGTCTAAGTTTCATGACTGGAAAGTAAGTCACCAAACCGCCAACTTCCCTCGATGCCGGAGGGACTGCCCTCCCCGCACCACCAGCCAATCACAACCAGCAAGAGCCAGCCAGGCTGCGGGAACCGGACCCGAGAGGCACAAACCGGAGCGTTCCGCCTGCGCAGCAGGGGCGGCGACTGTGGTTCCGGGGGGCTCCGCGACGACGCGCCGCCCGACCGGTAGGAGCCGCCCTCGGCCAGCGGGCTCGCAGGCCACGACCCGTGCCGCGCCTTCGCCCCTCAGCGCCACAGACCACCCGACCGGCAGACATGGTGGAGGCAGATCGCCCGGGGAAGCTCTTCGTTGGCGGGCTCACCCTCGAAACCGACGAGAAAGCCCTCGAGGCCGCGTTTGGCAAGTATGGCCGCATCGACGAGGTGCTCTTGATGAAAGATCGAGAAACCAACAAGTCCAGGGGCTTCGCGTTCATCACCTTCGAAAGCCCGGCAGACGCCAAGGCCGCCGCCAGAGACATGAACGGCAAGTCCCTGGATGGTAAGGCCATCAAGGTGGCCCAGGCCACCAAGCCGGCGTTCGAGAGCGGCCGGCGGGGCCCGCCGCCGTCCCGCAGCCGCGGCCGCCCGAGGGGCCTGCGCGGGGCCCGCAGCGGCGGCCCGCGGCACCCCCCGTCCAGGGGCGGCCCGGAGGATGACGGCGGCTACGCGGGCGACTTCGACCTGCGGCCCTCCCGGGCCCTGCTGCCCATGAAGCGCGGGCCGCCGCCGCGCAGGGCCTGGCCGCCCCCGAAGAGGGCCGCGCCGTCGGGCCCGGCTCGCAGCGGCGGCGGTGGAATGCGCGGGCGGGCCCCGGCCGCGCGGGGGCGAGACGGCTATGCGGGCCCGCCGCGCCGGGAGCCGCCGTCCCCGCGCCGGGACCCCTACCTGGGCCCCCGGGAGGAGGGCTACTCGCCCCGAGACAGCTACTCGAGCCGCGACTATCCGGGCGCCCGCGACCCCCGGGATTTTGCTCCCTCGCCCAGGGAGTACGCCTACCGCGACTACGGCCACTCCAGCGCCCGGGACGACTGTCCATCGAGAGGCTACGGCGACCGAGACGGCTACGGGGGGCGCGACCGCGACTACGCGGGTCACCCGAGCGGAGGCTCCTACCGCGACCTCTTCGAGAGCTACGCGGACCCGCGCAGCGCCGCCCCCGCACGGGGGCCCCCGCCATCTTACAGCGGCGGCGGCCGCTACGACGACGAGTACCGCGGCTGCTCGCCCGACGGCTATGGCGGCGGCCGCGACGGTTACGGCGGCGGCCGGAGCGAGCGCTACTCGAGAGGCCGCGACCGGGTGGGCAGAGCGGATCGCGGGCTGCCGCCGTCCGTGGAGAGGGGGTGTCCGCCCCCGCGCGAGTCTTACGGCGGGTCGGGCCGCAGGGTCCCCCGAGGCGGAGGCCGCCTGGGAAGCCGCGCGGAGAGAGGGGGAGGCCGCAGCAGATACTAAGCACCAAGAGACTTGGGACCAAAATCCGCTCTCAGAGAAGCTATGGAGAAGCAGAGCCTGTTCTACGTAACTACCCAAGGACTAGTGCAAGGAAGAGTTGTGTTTACCTTTTAAGAATTTCCTGTTGACTTCCTCTCCATAATTTTCGTGTGTGTGTGTGTGCTTTTGAGAGGAAAAAGTTAAAACTCGTTTTGATTTCGTTTTGGAATTGTTAACGTTTCTTTCAACAAGCTCATTTAAAAGTATACGACTTGAACTTGCGTGCTAGTCTTCTTATATTTCCAAGTAGAAATTCTAAAGGCCTCCTTCCTTTTAGGTTTTTCTGATAAATGAGGCCAAAAGTTCTAAGATCTTTTACAAACGTCTGCCCACCTAAAATGGAGAATTGGATCATTCTGTCCATTCAAACCAATTAGATTTGGGGGGGGGGGGGGGGAGGGTGAGGGAGGGTGGGAGGAATTGGTGTGTGCTGCTTCTAAGATTTCAAGGTGTCTTTTAAACTGAATCCCACTGTTAGCCGTATTAAAAAGCAAACAACCGACAGCGACAACAACAAAAACCACTTAGATCAGCTGTATATGTAAAGAAAGAAAGTTCTGTTCACTCAGTAACTCTTAAAAAAGCAAATGGAGGATGCTGGCCATATTTTGCCTTTTTTCTTATTCTTTGGAAATCTGCAGAATCTCCTGTTCCCTTGCTCCCCAAAATACCATTCTTGTGTTGAACTAGGATGGAATACTATACTAAAGATTTGTCCAACCAACCACAAAGCTGCAAACTCCCCCGCATAAAGTCAATCAATACCATTCATTTTCACCACCAACAAATTATTAAGAAACAAGTAGAAAATACACCAATGGTGAATTTGGGGATCCAGATGACTTCCATTCCTAACTTCAAGCTACTTGTCTGTAGAGTTGGGCTTCTTTCCCTAGGGGTGGAAGAATCAAAAGTAAGCATCATTAGAGCTCAGAAACTCAGAGAATCCCTGAGAGCTTGTCATTTCAACATCTGAGGATCTAAGCCTGGTATGAGGGACCTGGGTCTTCCTGTCCACAAAGGAAAGGAAAGGGCATTGGTTGAGTGGTCTGTACTCCTATGGTGGGGAGAAGGGCTTCAGCAAATATCATAGAAGCTTCCTCCAAAGTGGCTCAAGAAGGATATGAGAGTTTCCTCTTTTCACCCCAAGCACAGGGTAAAAAACACCTTTTCCATTCAGCTCCTGTGGAATTCCTCTGTTTATCTGAAAGAAAGATTAATTGTAGGAAGGTCTTTAACGACCAGACAAAGATGGATCAGGTCAAAATGTTAGGATCCATGTTCAGTGTAGTAATTGCTGGAGAAACAGATGAACACCTGAACAGCAACAAAAAGTACTTAAAGAGATCCAGATGTAACACACTCCCATACATGACTCTGAAAACATGATTTTTTGACAAAATAATAAAGTAGGTGAATTACAGGAGAGGCTGCAGTAGTGGCCCAGAAGATCAAATGCAAGAAATAGCTCAAAAAAAAAAAAAAAAAAATCCAGGAATTAATCTGGCAAAAATGTGTAAGATCTTTATGGAAAAATTGTTAATTTTTATTAAGGGATATAAAAGAAGCCTAAATAAATGGAACTCATGTCATGGTTAGGAACACTTTATCATAATTATTCTCAACCTTGCCAAATTAATTTGGAAAACCAATACAACTACAAGTTAAATTACATGATTTTTTTTCCCACACGGCTCCCTTCCCCTCTTTCCCAATAACATCATATATTTGTGTTCATCACCGATGGAATACTAAATAAAAGATTCAACCAATCAACCACAGAATTGAAAAAATCAACTCCCATTCACTACCAACAAATTATTAAGAAACAGATTTTTTAAAAGACACTAATGGGAGATTTAGCTGAACATAAGACTGACATGGTGGAATAAAGAGCAAGAAAAACAGCAATTCTGAAAAAAAATTAGAACTTACCCTACCAGATATCAAGACTTATTAAAAAATTATAGTAATTTAAGCTGTGTGACATCAACAGACATATTATAGACAGATCAATAGACCAGAATAGCCTAGAAACAGGCCAAGTTGTATTTGAAAACTTGGTATGTGACAGGGTAGCTTTAAAAGTCATTGGTGAAAGGATGGACTTCTTTTTTAATGGCTATCTCTTTGCGAAAAGATAAAGTGAGATTCCCTAACAGCATAGACAAAAATATATTCTAGATGGTTTGAAGACATAAATGTGATGTGAAGAGGAAAAAAAGTAAACACTTAGAAGAAAATAAGAAATATATCACACAGAGAGTTTCTAAGATAAAAAGCACACACCTAGAAGGAGAATGTCGATAACAATTTTCCACATTAAGATTTTTTGTGATAAAAGAGACTGGTAAAGTGAAACGTTAAACCATAGATTGGAAGAATTTATTTGCATTGAAATAATTTCAAAAAGAATACTTAGAAAACAGTAAGAAAGAAAAAACACCAAGAAAAAAGTGGGCAAAAGAACTCATACCTTTCTGATGTGTAAGTTGACACAATCACTTTGGAAATAATTTTGGCAATGCCTAGTAAAGTTGGTGGGTACATTCCTTATGACCCAGAAAATCTGCTTCAAGGAGAGGACCTAGAAAAATTTGCACATGTACACAAGGAGATATGTACAGGATTGGTCTTTACAGCACTTTTTGAATGTTAAAAAGGTAAAAGAGCCTACTGGAGAGGATCAACTGAGACTCATTCTTAGGTGAAGTTCCATGTAGAAGCTAATGTGAATCAACCAGATCCACATGTATCAACATAGGTAAATACCAAAATACTTGTTGGGTGAAAAAGGCAAATTCTGTAAATATAGGTATAATAAAAATAAAAAAAATACGATCGGAGTGATACACAAAAAGTCAGGATATTTAGTGTGAGGAGGAAAGGATGGGATGAGGAGCGAGCTTTAGCTGAATTTGTCATATTTTGTCTCTTTAAAAGAGATGGATTTTAAACAAAAATGACAATGTTATCTTAAATTTCTATGGTCTGTACATTGGCATCTCTTACTGTATAATTTCAAAATACTTTATAATACAAATTTTAATTTGAAAAATAGAGCTCAGTAAGCACCAGAATATAATGGCTACTCAAAAAAATGTTAACTGTTATTCTGAAACTCTTACCTTGACAGTGATTCTCCCTCCCAGCTTTCTTCCCTTTGTGTGAGTGATGCCTTATTCTATTTGACTCAATTTGTAGAACCTCCCTATTCTAGACTGTGCTCAGGGCTAGCTCACGATAACCGCAAGGGTAGAACTTTTATATATGAGAACCAAATCTTAGATAAAAGTACAGTTTTTCCTTTGATATTCTGTTTGAAGTATAATAGCAATGAAAATCTTTCCAGTTAACAGAATAGTTATTTCTAAAGAGTAATCTCATGACTATTGAAACTATTAATAACTTTTTTAAAAAGTGAGATGCAAACATTTGGAAATAAAGACTTAGCCAGAGCTTAAGTGAGCTCAAGAGATCATAGCTTACAAAGGATGTGGATTTCTCATGTATGTATATAAGATAACAAGCCCAATGTTTCCTCAAAGGAAGTTAATGTATTAGAGCTATCATTGTAGCAAAGTAAGCAAGAGAGCTAGTCGGTTGAGATCTTGTTTGTAATCACTAGAGAGAGCGCGCATGCATGTGTGCGAATCAGGTGTTTTGCAGGACTGACTCACTGGGTATAATTTAAGGAATGTGCATCTCATAACCAAAACCTTTATGTCCTCTATCTTGAGCTTGTCCCAGCCTATTCCTGAGACCTCTTTTCCACATTCCTTCTGTCCAAAACAGGGTTCCAGAAGCATCCAAACTGTCCATGTGGCAAATGACAGCATTGCTGAATATTTCCCCATCAGGTGAGACCTGAACCTCTTCCATCTCTGATTGCAGCCTGGATCCTAGGGTTCTCTTAGAATGCTGGAGGGAGACTTTTTTCCTGTAGGTCAGTAGCTCCCCTTTTGCCCTTGCCTCAGAACAGGTAAGATGGGGAAGAATTTTCTGCCTGTATTTCTCTGACCTGGGACCCCTCTAACATTTCTTAGCCTTAAGATTATGTGGGGTCCATGCTGCCTCCTGGTTAACCTTTGCCTTAAAGGTTATGTGATTATCCTTCTCTTCCTCCAGAGAGGACAGTTACTTTGTTCTCCTCTTTGGGGCATGTTCACAAAAATTCACCAAGCCGAGTTAGACTATGTTGTATTTGCGGTGCACACATGAGATCCAGAGGTGGTGGAATTCCTTTCAGAATCTCTGGGTTCTGTTTGCAGTCATGCTGTTTCTGAAGCTAATTTCTCTCACAGTGTAGCACATCTAAGAACTCTTTAAAGATGATTGTGAGTCCAAATATTTTGTGGGTGACATTGAACATGGGTATCAAGTACAGATGTAAACTAACTCTGGAGGAACTACAGAGCAACGATGACCCTGTGGAATGTATTTCACTATCATATTTACAAAATACTCAAGAAGAATGAAAAATCTGAGGATGTATTATGAATTTTTAGGGAAGAAATTAGGAAGAAATAATACAGCTTCCCCATAATGTTTGAAGCCTCCCTCTTACAGTAGAAAGGTAATCTTTTGATTATATGTATGAGTCTGGAATCTTTTATGTGGCTTTAAAAGTTTGACCTTCAGGTTTTTTCGTTTGCAAATGATGATAATCATCTCATAAAACTGAGAATTTAAAATAAGGCATATAAACACACAGCACAGTGCCTGGAATGAATGGGGTTCATTAAGTGGTCGTACCACAGTATTTTACACACAGTAGTAGCATAACTTTCCTATGGAGTTTATCATTGCCATTGATTGATTGCTTATGTACTAGAAGTCTTCAGAAAAGTTCAACTTGAGAGTTTTATTGTATATATTCAAGTTATACTCTCCCAACTTGAAATCTAGAAGATGTATTTGACTCTTTACAGCCCCAATTTATATTCTGCTGCCTCTGCCTTTTCAACTTCTTGACAGCTGAGGTGACCAAGAACCTTCATCATCAGGCTCAGTGTCCCATTCCTAACCAGTTTGAAGTGACATGTTATTATCAAGACCTTGATTCCTTCAGGGAAGGGAGTCCGGCAGGGGAGGGGGATGAAGTAGGTGAAAAGGATTAAGTGATACAAACCTCCATTTATAAAATAAGTAAACCACAAGGATATAACTTGCACAATAAAGAATATAGTCAATAATATTCTAGTGTATGGGGACACATTAAGTTACTACACTTAATCTTGGTGATCATTTCATAATGTCTGCAAGTGTTGAATCACTAGGTGATACACCTGAAACTAATACATGTTACGCCAAAATATTTCAATTTTTAAAAAGTGAGAGGTTAAAAAAAGACACTGATTCCTTCAGATCTAGTAGAGTTTAGAATTATTACTCTCTGGCCTAATTGGCTTCGACTTCACCTCGTAAATAAAGTAGCTAGTACAGTGCCTGAATATTTTAAAAAGTGTGGTTGTTATTGGTGTTATTGTTATTTACAGTTGACACAGAGCCTGGTGTACCTAAGGAAGTCCCTGAGTTGCAGTAGAGTGTGGTTATTCAGAGTAAGTAGTATGGAATCTGGTAGACCTGAATTCAGATCTTATAGCCACCATTCGCTAACTGTGTGATATTGGTCTGGCTAACTACTCACTCTCTGCTTTGTTTCCCTTACCTGTAAAATAGAAATGAGTCCTCACCTTATGAGGTTGTTTGTTCACCTCTCTGTTTACTTAGATCAAAGGTTGAGCCAATATTTATGTAGTACCCACTATATATCAATCACTCCTAATTTCATGTGAACAAGGCAAACAGCACAGCAGCAAATATACATGGCTAATGAATTAAGGAAGATTCACAGAAACAGAGCAGTAGCAATTGATGGTTGCCCAGATGCATTCTAGGGGAGTGCGCAGAGATCCAGCAGAATTAGACATCAGCTTTGGGAGAGAGCCCTACATTTGGGTTCTGGGGCTTTTGGGTTGCACAGTATAGGAAATACCAGCCCCTACCTAGGAATAGTTAGGGATTGGCGTCCAATAACAACATGTCATGACAGAACCTTCACTCTAACCTCTTGTCACTCATTGCTTATGGCTGGGATTTGAAGAAGTGGAGGCCTTGATAATAAAATCTACCTACCTTACTTCAGAGTGGTTAAGAAGAGGACACTGAGACCTCTGGTGGAGATTTTTGGCCAGCCCAGCTGTCAAGGACTAGAGAAGGCAGAGACAGTAGAATATAAATAAGGACTGCAAAGGTGTTACTGTCACTAACACCTCTTCTAAGGTGTTAGTGGGCTGGTGTGAAATTCTCCAAATTGAAGCTGTATGGCAGCAAACTAGTGGCTGGATTTGCTACATCTGCGTTCGTGATTGGGGGAGTGTTAGCCCTTTTCTACCATCATAGCTGTAGAGGCAACTGTTGTCCAAGCTGTGCAGCTGACCAGGATTGATTGCCTTAAAAACTGGCCTTAACCAGTTTCCACTGAACTTTGCATAAGACCAGTGTTTTGTGGGAGACCACTCTGCTGGGGATTAGTTTTGGATAAAATAATCCTTATGGCTTAACTAAGCAATGGGGACACTGTGGTGAACAAAAGTAGATATTATTAAGCCTCAAAGGGATTTAATGTTCAGGTAGACTTTGGTTAAAAAATGTGAAATTTTAACTGTGAAAAGCATTATGAAAGAGATGCATAGTGCTACAAGATGCTATATTTAATAAAGGTTTGGTGTAGTATAGGACATCCTTAAGGAAGTGATGATTGAACTAAGATGTGACAAATGAGTATGAACTAGATTGCTGTGAAAATTAAATGAGACAATATATTAAAGTATGTAGGAGATAGTAAGCTCTCAGTAAATAGAGGCTGTGGTTTTTCTTATTGCTAGTCTTTTTTTATTGAAGTATAGTTGACTTATAATGTATTGATTTCTACTGTATGGCAAAGTGATTCAATTATACACACACACACACACACACACACACACATTCTTTTTCATATTCTTTTCCATTGTGGTTTATCAAAGGATATTGAATATAGTCCCTGTGCTATACAGTAGGACTTTGTTGTTTATCCATTCTGTATATAATAGTTTGCATCTGCTAATTCCAAACTCCCCCTTGGCAACCACAAGTCTGTTCTCTACATCTGTGAGTCTGTTTTGTAGATAAGTTCATTTGTGTCATATTTTATATTCCACATATAGGTGATATCATATGATATTTATCTTTCTCTTTCTGACTTCACTTAGTATGATAATCTCTAGGTCCATCCATGTTGCTGCAAATGGCATTATTTCATTCTTTTTTTATGGCTGGGTAATGTTCCGTTGTGTATATGTACCACATCTTCTATATCCATTCCTCTGTTGATGGACATTTAGGTTGTTTCCATGTCTTGGCTATTGTGAATCGTGCTGCTTTGAACATAGGGGCGCATGTATATTTTTGAATTATAGTTTTGTCCAGATATATGCCCAGGCATAAGATTGTAGGATCATATGGTAGTTCTATTTTTAGTTTTTTAAGGAACCTCCATACTGTTTTCCATAGTGGCTGTACCAATTTACATTCCCACCAACAGTGTAGAGGGTTCCCTTTTCTCCACACCCTTTCCAAAATTTGTTATTTGTAGACTTTTTAGTGTTAGTCATTCTGACTGGTGTGAGGTGATACCTCATTCTAGTTTGGATTTGCATTTCTCTAATAATTATATTGCTGTTTTTTGACATCAGGATAGTTTTTGCTGAAATTTAAGCTGTACAGATGAGTGAAGGTACATAGATGAATCACTAACATATTAATTTAAGAAGACATACCTTGAGGATGATTAACAGGGGAGCAGAAGTGAGGAATACCAAAATGTGAATCCACAAATAAGGAAAGCAGGAAATATGAGATCAGTTTGAACTCAAACAAATAAAAAAATGAACAGATAAAATGTAGAAAATGGGAGATAGGCACAGATCATCTGGATTAATACCCTGGAATGAGCTGCATATGCACCAATATCTTCTTTAAAAATACCAGAATCACCTTCAACAAAGAAAGTCAGTCTTCTTAAGGTATCAGGGCTATTTAAATCTGAGATGAACCAGATGCTATCTTTAAGTCATTCACAGTCTAATGTGGGTGACAAGTTGTCCTGCATCAAACTACCTAGAATGCACAAAAGAGAGAAGTGCTGTGAGATAGGCATGGGCAATGTGCTAAGGGAACACATGAATTCTGATTAGAGGGAGGCTATCCAGAGGATGTGAATTTCAAAGTTTTCCTTGAAACAGAAGGTCTTCTTTAGTGTGTGCACGTTAACCACTTTAAATACAGCTAGGTCCACGTGTTTATATTTGTAGTGAATTTTAGGATTTTCCTCATCCTTGTTGATTTTTATTTCCCTCCCTGCTAAACTACATGTAGTTTTATTCATTTGCCAATTGGAAGCTGTTGAAACTTCTGAAGACAGGAGTGGTGGTCTGAGCTGCACTTGACTATTATATCCCTAGCATCTGAAATATGGAGTGCAGAGAAAAGTTGGAGGCAGAGGACCATCCTGTACATGATAAGGCTTAATTTTTTTATATTTAAAATTGCTCTAGTGGATTAAGAAGGGGAGAAGTGTTTTCCTAGGGGAAAGTGTTTTCTGAAACCCAACAGAGGTTAACCCATGAAAACAGTCCTCTAGATGGCAGCAAAAGCTTAAGGATGGTGGCCTGATGTTTCCTTCCTTATACCTGCACTAAGCTCCAGGGCCAGTGGCTCACTGGGTGGTGTCTTTCTTCTGGATAAGATGAAAATAAAATAGAGGCAATTGGAAATCTTCATCTAATCAGACAATGAGCATTATATACAGTTGGAAAGACCAGAAGTATATCCAAGTGTATACAGTATGCATATTTGTAGGAACAAATGAATAATGAAAATAAGTAATGCTGATTCAATTGGCTAAGGACTTTGGGGAAAAAAAATCATATACCCTAATATTATACTCCAAAATAAATTCTAGATGAATTAACTTGTTTCTTTAGGTAAGTTTTTTCTTAAAAGCTTTTTTAAATTGTGGTAAAATACACACAAAATTTACCATCTTGATCATTTTTAAGTGTACAGTTCAGTGACATTAAGTGCCTTCACACAGTTGTGCTGCCATCATTATCATCCATCCACAGAACTTTTTTCATCCTATTAAACTGTGTATTAACTTTTAAATGTAAAAGATAGAAACTGTAAAATGCTTAGAAGATATAGGTGTGTTTTTATATAATCTTGAGTTTGGAAAGAATTTTTAGGCCCAAAAGCAGAGGTATCAAAAGTTATATATTTATTAATATGATTGCATAAAGATTAAATGTTTGTTTCCATTTAAAGAAATAAACTTATTGGTTTATTGTATATATTTATACATATGTATATTCCTTCTGTTGGCAAAATTCATCTTCATATGGTTAGAGGACTATAAGACTGAGGTCCTTGCTTCCTTGCTGGCTGTCAGCCAGGGGCTGCTCTCAGCTCCCAGAGGCCACCCCCATATCCTTGCCACATGACCCTCTCACAGACCCTCTTAAAACATGGCAGATTATTTCTTCAAAGCTTGAAAAAAAATCCCTAGTTCTGCTAATGCAGACTCTTATGTAACAACAGAACAGAACATGAGTCTTATAAAACATCTACATAACATCTCCATAATCATGGAGACCCCATATCCCATGATCCATAGGCATGGACATCCCATCACCTTTGCCTTATAATGTAGCATAATACAGGGAGTACCCCCACCATGTGTGTTTATCAGATAGAGAAAACATGAAATATAAATTTTAAGACGATACTAAAGAATTGGATGAGAATAGGAATTTTGTGGTGCTTTGTTAGGTAATTATATATAGCCTATGGTTGCGTTTTATTTTTAAAATAAATTTCAGGTGAGAACTCATCTTGGAAATTATCGCTATAAAGAAAATATACGGTTTTTATTTTTTTATATTTAAAGTGTACAATTTGATATTTTGTTCTTGAAAATACACAGTTTTTAAAAAAAGGTCTTATATACTTAGGATAATATCAGAGTATTGGTAGAGATTATGCAGTTATTTAGTCTGTTTAGCGTAATATTCTTCAAATTCAAAAATAAAAGGTGGAGAGTGGTTAAGATAATTTTGTCCTACATGATCTCTAAGTTTCTTTTTTGGCTCTAATAATAATAATAGAAATAACTCATATTTTTGAATGATTTCTGTGAGCAGGTGTTGAGATAATTTACCTCATTTAGTCTTCACAATGACCCCATGAATTAGTTGCCTTTTTAATACCCATATTGCAGATGAGGAAACTGAGGCCTAGAGAAGGTAAATAATTTGCCCAAGGTAATAGAGATAGACATTTGGTAGAGTAATAATTTTAATCCAATTAAGTGGCCTCTAGATCCCAAAGTTATACTGCCTGAAAAAAAGTCACCTGTGCCAGGCAGGCCAATGCATAAGAGTGCAGGTCTCCATGATGTCAGTCCAGGTGACTCAGTTCTAGGAAAAAGTACTAAATGGGGCGTGTTCTTCGCCTATTTAATAAGCATTCCTGTTTCAGATTACAGAAAATATTTATTGAGAAGAAATACATTAAAAATTATTATGTAGACTGCTTAACAAAGATGAAATGCTACATGATCCCTAGTTTCACCCAGTGTCTTTTTATAACTCACACTTCATAATTCCTCCTTGGAAAAGATATAAAGATAGCACAGGAGGATATCTGGGGTGGCTGTTGTATTCTGCTACTGCCTATCCTTAATTACTGTTATCATTAACTTCTTTACAATTAGCATTTTACCCCTCAATCATATTGTCTTGGTTTTGTACTAAGAAATCTTGCAATGAATCTTGCATTGGAATTGATTATGTATGTTTTTTTTTAATCCTATAGTGACTTTTGGTATCAAATGCAGAGTTAAGCTCAGCTTTGTCAGAATCTTGGGGGACATACTACTTTCATATTGACCACTTTCTAGTGGCAATTGTTTGGTTGTAACTTGAGGTAAATGCTTGGTATTTGATTCCTTAGTTGAATCACTCCCTCACCTGAATCCTCCAACTACCTCACAGGCAATAACTTGACTCTTGTCTGTTTTGAGATTGTAAATTCATAAATGTCCTAATTTTTCCATTACATTATGGTACCATCTGTTTTTATTTTCCCAGCAGTATCAAGATACATAATAGGATTCTGCTGCCAGTCTCAAATTTGTGCCAGACAACTCAATCATTGTAACATCCTTGTTTTCATTTGTGTTTTATTTTGTTATTGATGCCACATGTAGCAGTGTTTGGTTTTAGCCTTACTTTTTTTAGTCTACAGATTTGTTTTTTGTTTGTCTTTAATTTAATTTTTATTTTATATTGGGGTATAGTTGATTTACAGTGTTGTATTAGTTTCAAGTGTACAGCAAAGTGATTCAGTTATACATACACATTTATCCATTCTTTTTCAGTCTGGAAATTTGTTATAAGCCCTTTTGTCCAGAC